>NC_135755.1:28832500-30075000 GCF_041903045.1 Epinephelus lanceolatus | reverse complement strand
CAAGTAGTTTGCAATCAAAAGAAATGATGACTAACTTAGTTTGTTGGAGGAAGAGTTAGTCTGATTGTTCAGAGTGCGTCAAGTTATGTGTTGAAACAACTCTGGTGTGGTTCAACACACAGTACAATGGTGGGTTGGGCAGTAACCAAGAGCCTCCCAAATATTTAGTGAATTAACCTGACAACTGCCAGGCAGCTGGACGTTAATCCATGGAACATTGAGCATGTGTACCAAGAAAGATCAGCCACTGTAACACAGGTTACTGTGCAGTAACCCCAAAATCATAATACATATTTTCCTCCCTACATGTAGTGTTAACTATCAGGAGTTTTGGTTCAGCTTTAGATCTGTTAAAAAGTTGTGGTTTCCTTGTGCAAGCTTTTCTAGTGAGGTATCATGTTAGTCATTGTCCTATGACTGAGTTCCATCCAGAACATTCATTTCACTTGAAAATATTTTAAAACGTATTAGATTTTGATGCATCAAGCAGCACTGATATGAAGCCCCGTACAGCCAGAGCTGTTTAGATCTGAGGGTTGTGTGATCTGTCTGGAATGCAAAGGCAACTCTGGGAAGGGCACGAGGCAGAGCTGTCCTCTGACGTCAGCACCATGACCCAGGAGCTCAGCCTCAAGAGGAAAGGAGGGGTGAAGAGGTGAAGAAGGGGAAAAGGAGGTCTGGAAACAAGAGGAACTGAGATAGAGAGAACAGTTGCTTGCAGTGCTGTGATCTAGCTGGAGAATAGACTCAGCATTCAGTCTGAACAGGTCAGAGGGCGACAAAACCCAAACTTAAAAGCTTAGGCAGACAGACACGTACACCTTTCCAAATTAGGAGAGGTGACTCAGAACACAGAGCCTTTTCAAAGAAGAGATTTTCACTAATCTTTAATAAGAATTTGCTGTGGTAATGTCAGTGGAACATCAGTCCAGACAAGGATGTTTTGAAGCAAAGCTCAACAGTTGTTTGGGAGGAACCTGATTCATTCTCACTGCTGCCACTGAGACAGCAGCAACTGCTTAAGGCTGTGCATCTGTTTGTGTTGTCTGTCATTGTGCAAGTCTTTTAGCTTGTGTTTACATGTGTTTGATTGTTAGTATGCCTCTGTGCTTGAATCAGAAACGCATCTGAACCATTGTTTGTTGGAGTACAGTGTGTTGTACATATTAGTCAGTCGATAATTGTCTATCTAATATAGAATAATAGGAATGGTAGAAACAATAATTTGCATAACTTTTTAAACAATTTCACCTTTACTGCTTTTACAGAAAATATATTATTGCTTGTTAATATTTTTACTAGGGCTGCACGATATGAGGAAAATATCCTGTAATCTTGTTGATTAAGGCAATAACTATATTCCTTGCTACAAATAAACATATTAAAGTGTACTCAGCTGTCTTTCTTCTGCTTTCAGTATACTGCTAAAATACCAAAAAGTTTATTTTAAAAAATAAAAAGGAAATGATTTCAACTATTATTTTATTGACCAAACTGAACATTAAACAGACCACAAAAGGCACCAATAAAAAAAAAGATACTTACATTTTAAAGTGCCCCAGGGGTGGCTTTCTCTTCCTGTAGGCTAGCGCGGAAGTTAGCATCGCACTGGTTCGTTGTCCATTTTTCCATTCTGGATTGTTTCTGAAAATATCCAGCAAGATAATCTTCATAAATGAACACCACTTTCATAATTCTTGAAGCCTAAATGCAGTCGCCACAAGTAAAAAGCTAACGTTAGGCTATAAACAAATTTCTCTACAGTGACTTGACCTATCACCACCATAACAAGACTTGTAAAGCTGTGTTCGGTGCGGCTCAGCGTGATGATGTTATGTTATCTCATTTAGCCACATGTTAGCAACCGCCTTTTTTTTAAAGGCATATAAGCCTCACAAGTGGGGTATTTACTGACATATTTTATTTCATAGAACAAAGCGTAGAAGTCTTTTAGCTTGTGTTAACCACAGACCTTATTTCAGGCATCTAACCAAAAAACAATTTTAAAAAATCTGTCGACTTCGAGACAAGAGAACCGGGAGTGCCAAAATATTAACTCATTTTCGGGGGTTTTGGACTTATTCCTGGGGCACTCTATGTCGTACAAGTTTTGTAGTTTAGTTTATTTCGGTCATTTTCAAAATACGGACTCAAATACAACAGAGAAGTAAAGAAAACAACAAATAAACCTGAAGTCAATGCTAATACAGCATTACACCAAAAGTTGACATTGTAATGCAATAAATGCAATGGAATTAAAACAACAACAAAAAACATATATATGAGGTAGTCCCTTCCTTTCCTCTATCCTGAACTGCCATTTCAACCACAGCTTGGCTAGCTAGCTTACTAATTCCACCATGCATATATGCTAACGTTTTAGTGGTTACAGAAAATGAACTGAAAAAAGTAGTCCCCCATCTGATGATAGCAATGTGCCTTCCTACGCTGTGACAAGAGTGTGTGGATTGGGGCGTCGGTGGCTTAGTGGTAGAGCAGGCGCCCCATGCACAAGGCTGTTGCGGCAGCGGCCCGGGTTTGACTCCAGCCTTTGGCCCTTTGCTGCATGTCACTCCCTCTCTCTCTCCCCCTTTCAAGCTTGTCTGTCCTATCAAATAAAGGCTAAAAATGCCCCAAAAAATATCTGTGTGTGGATTAAGCATTGAAATGTTAAATTTTACCCATGTAGCAGCTGGCTAGTCAGCTAGCTAGCTCGCTTGCTAAATCCATGATGCTATCATGCTACACTGGTTAAAGAAAGTGAGGAGTGTTTTACGGCAGAGGGTGAGATATCCTGACTTTAGTCCCCGAAATGGGTCAACAATGCTTCAAACCCAGGCTCATACACTCCATAATGCAACCCAAAGTTCACAGACATACGTCTAAAATCACACAAAACAGAATGTCCTAAAAGCAAAAGTTCTTCCATACATATTTTACTCTTCATATTCTCCATGATCATCCATGTGAAACACAACCATCACAGCAAGCAGCAGCTAGCTGGCAAGTTGCTACCTGTTGCTGTCACTCTGGTTATGTGTGTAGTGGGCTGGGTGGACTGTTTCTGCTGCTGAGTGAGGCACATGTATTTAAAGACAAAATGGTTTGTATGCATTCTGTTACTGTACCATGGAAACTTTACTTATAAAGTCATTTTTAACACTAATATTAAAGGTTTAAGTCTAATAATTTAATAATTTACTATATTTTAGGCCTGAATCTGATCTGAAGCTATAGTATTTTCTGTGTGTGTGTTTCAGGCCTCTTGTTGTCTCTCCATCACTGTTGTCAGATGCACACTACATGTTAGTATGCACAGTGTGGGTTGGTGGAGATGCCACTATATCTGCAAATCACCCCCCCTACCAATCAGATAAAGCAGCAACAGCAGCTCCGCTCACCAACACTTTACAGGCTGGAAATTGGTCTTGCTGGGTTGCCATGGTGATCAGATGTGGGTACCACCTCCCGTTCCTTCTCCCTTTCTCAGCATCTCTCGCTCCCTCTCTGTCTCCTCACTGGGGAAGCTGCAGTGCAGTGGTGACAGAGTAGAGGATGCTGGGATACCTCCCCACAGTCCCGTAGTGGTACGCTCTGAAGTCAAGGTCACTTGATCGCTATGTGTACATTTGTTTGTGTGTGTGTGTGTGTGTGTGTGTGTGTTTTTCCAGGTCTGTCTTAACTTAACCATATGATGAAAGGGGATCCTCCCAGGCAAGTGAGACTAGTGGTTCTCGTTAGTGTGTGTGTGTGTGTGTGTGTGTGTGTGTGTGTGTGCGCGCGCGTGTGCGTGTGAGCGCATGCGTGCGTGCGTGTGTGTGTGTGTCCTATATTAGGCCTCTCTGCCTGTCAGCTGAGCCAGCACAGACCTGCAAACGCGTCATCGCAGAGCTGAAAGGGAGGGGTGTGAAATCACTCTCGACAGTAGGCAAAATCTCAGTGGACACACTCCTTGCTTGTGTATTGTGCTAACTGTAGGACATGTTGTGCATAACTTCCAATAATACAAGGTGTTTATATTTTACGGCCGTGATGACCCTGAGTTTTTCCAGCATGTTTTTGTTTATGTGAACCTGTGAAAGTCTACCTTTGCACCGTCTAAATATAGCCCCAGCCTCACGATCCAGGTGGGGCGTGTATGATGGCAGTTTGCGTTGGACCGTGGTGGCGGAGACAGACAGAGGGAGTGTTTATGGCCTAAGGTCTCCGGGCAGAAATAGCAGGGTCATGTTGCAAGTGTACACACACACTGTTGTCTTTTAAAACTGCATGTTAAATACCTTGAAAGCAACAAGACACAGACAAGAGTCACCTGCAGGAGTCACGCACCACCTTTCATAAACATTCCCTCTCAGGTACTTCTTCCAACAAACAAACTCCTCAGGCCGTGGAGTTGTAGGATTCCTCTCACCCCGTCTATTTGATTGACCGATTAAGTGGCGTTAGACGCTTGCTAGGATTTGCATCATGTCTCTGTGGTGTCATCTGACAGCAGCCGTCTTACTCAGCTCTGGCCCACTTCTGTAGTTTAACAAGCAGGAGGAAAAGAGGACCTGTTGTCTGACTCTGCTATTAATCTAATCACACATGGAATATGGGGCAGTGGCAGAACATGGACACGGCAGGGAAAGTTTAAAAAGCTGGTTGTACGGGGTTCTTGTCAGCGCTGGTAGCCAAATGTATATGTGAGTTTTTTAAAGCAGCATTAGGAGATCAACAGTCTTCCAAAGGTCCGTAAAGCGCCTGACAATCAAGAGTATTGTTCATAAATACTGCAAAGTATCATTTCTAATGTTGGTAGTGGAAAAAACTCCCAAGGAGCCCAAGGTGAGCATATCTATGATTCAGAGTCCTATTTAGATTGCTTGCATCCAGCTCTCAACATGGAGGTGGCTAAGGCTGCGGCTAGCAGCTAGCGGTGCGAAAGTCAGCAACAGTGCTGACAGAGCCAATGGTGTAAATGGGAAGGAGGTGGAGGAGAGGGTGGTCGGTTGTGTTTCCGCCATAATGCCATCCTGATAACGTCTGTCTGGACGGCCCTATAAGCGCAGTGCAATGTAGAAGCAATTAGCTAGCCAGTGGGATATACACCAGTGGCTCACATGCATGAACATGCATTTTGTAGGGTCGTTTACCACAACAGCAAACACAGAATGACTTTAATTGTTCTTTTACCTCAGACATGTGTTAGGATGTTACATACCTTGACATATTTCTGCGGAAACTTCCGCCTTCCTCAGAAGTGTCACTTGGTGGTGGTTGTGATGCGTCTTAATCAGCTGATACTAGGGATGTTACGGGCAGACGGACAGCAGGTGGCGTGATCGTCCTGTCATGCCTCCCTAATATAAGCTGATTGACAGATGATAAAGACGCATCACAACCACCACCAAGTGACACTTCTGAGGAAGGCGGAAGTTTCTGCCGAAACATGTAAAGGTATGTAATATCCTAACATGTCTGAGATAAAAGAACAACTTAAGTCATTATCAGAAACTAAAGACATAACGAACACCACTGAACTAGCAAACACAGAAGCTCGGATTACAACACACAAAGGCGGTGTGACTTCATTCTCTGCTCAGGACGTCATGACTCCACTTAACCTTTACATAGCATATAGTGGTTTGCTGCTATCTTGATGCTCCGAATATCATAAAGAGTTCCTTTAGAAAAAAAAAAAAAAAAATCACGATTACAGAAGGAGCAAATCCTCACACTTAAGAAGCCGGAACCAGAAACTATTTAGCTGTTATTGCTTGTAAACGCTCTTAAATGATTGTCAAAAATGACCAATTTAATTTCTGTCATTTCAGCTCTTATTTAATCCATAATCTTTAATCTTATTTAATACTTCTGTATTAAATAATGCCATTGCATATCTTGTCACATTCATAGTCTTGTTAACTTGCTGGGTATGTGGGTATTTCATGAATTCAAAGCCTAAAAATATTTTGATAATTTTAGTTTTTCAGACAAATTTCTTGTTTAGCTCCTTTGTATTTAGCCAACATTAAACATTGGTTCAGGATGGTACAATGTTTTCTTGTATGTTCTGTATTTATTGTATGCACCTTTCTCTTGTACAACCATATGACTAACTGATGAATGAACCAGAGAGTAGGTTAATAAGCCATCCTAATGCAGGAAAGAGAGCTGAAAATGAGTGTGTATATTGAATGAGGTCTGTGCGGCTGTACTTTTGATGGACTTGTATTTAAGCTCACACTTAATCTGAACAGTATAGTGAGCCATCTTTAGGCTGTAAAGTCCTCGATCATTGACCTGTGGGATGCAAGAAACACATTTTAAGCATCTGAACTACACTGCTGACTTTTAATAGAATGACCCCATTGCTCTACACAGATCTTACAGTACATGCTCCTTGTTGCAGTGCCTCCCCCCTTTCTCTTTGCCTCAGTTACACAGCAGGAAGTTGTCTCCAAAACACCCCTAATAACATCAACAGTGCTCACACAAGCTATTTCCATCCTCTGCCTGTTGACTAAACCTGCCTACCTTCATCCGTTTAAAAACTCACCCTGTGGGAGAGGATGTGTTTGACGGTGAGCGGAGTCATGTCCCTGAGAAAAAATTTGGGGAGACTCTTACTGGAACAGCTTATGCCTGACAGCCTGGATAATTTTGTTAATAATATTAGTGCCTCTCCCAAACACACACACATGCAGTTATTCTTTAACCCTGTCCTGTCCCTCCACCAGTGCGAGGATGTCGTCCAGGGAAGATTGTCCAGATGACGGAGGCTGAGGTGCGAGGTCTCTGCATCAAATCCCGGGAGATCTTCCTCAGTCAACCAATCCTGTTGGAGCTGGAGGCTCCGCTCAAAATCTGTGGTGAGTAACACCCTGTCTGGCCTCATGCTTTTATTATCTCCTGCTCCTTCTTCCTCCATTACCGCCTGTTCTCCGTCCTCCAGGTGATATCCACGGACAGTACACAGACCTGCTGAGGCTCTTTGAGTATGGCGGTTTCCCTCCAGAGGCAAACTACCTTTTCCTGGGTGACTACGTAGACAGAGGGAAGCAGTCTCTGGAGACCATCTGCCTGCTGCTGGCATACAAGATCAAATACCCCGAAAACTTCTTCCTGCTCAGGGGCAACCATGAGTGTGCCTCCATCAACCGCATCTACGGCTTCTATGATGAGTGTGAGTGCTCTGCTCTCAGATAGTGATACCAAAGTGGAGTGTGTTTCATTTTTACTTCCCTCCTCAAGTCACATTGTGGTAGATCCAGTTCCATTATGTATCACTTGGCACAAAAACCTGTGACCTGAACAGTAGTTGCAACAGAGAAGCAGGTGACAGACCTGGGGGAATGTGAAGTGGTACTTTTTATTATTCCTTGAAATAGATTATTATCATTTGGAGATATTGGGATACTGTGTAATTAGTATGCCCACATGGAATGTGTGCCCGCACAATTTCGAATTACATTATTCAATTACAAGCAAAAAAAAAAAAATTAACACCAATACTGCAGGGTTATAGCTGCACTTCAGGTATAAGTATGAAATAATAACTTTTGAAACTTAAAATTTGGTAACAATCTGTGGAGGATGGTAGCTACCAAAATTTGAAAATAAAAAAATCACCAAATGAATCTTTAACTAAATAATATGCCCTTAGATTAACAAAAAATACTTAAATGTAGACAATTAATTGATACAGTTTGAATTAAATTTGTATTTGTTTGTTATTCTATCCATTATTTATTTACCTGAATTCCACCAATGTATTTACTTTCCTATTTATTTTTCCCTTTTAGACATATTATTTATTATTATTATTGTTATTATTTATTTTTTATTATTCTTTTATTTTTTATTTTTTTATTTGCATTGAATTATAAGTTATCTTTAATTGATTTATTTTATTATTTGTTTGGTACATTTGATCACATATTAATTTATCTACCCAGTCAGTTGTTTATTTATTCATTGTTATTAATTATTAGTATTATGTTATTAATCTTTTATTTTTTATTAATTATATTTCATATTTATATTATATTATTTATCTTATTTAATTGTATTAAACTTTTTATTATTATTATTATTATTATTATTATTATTTATTTGGTACATTTGATGACATATGACTATATCTACCCAGTCATTTATTTATTAATTTTATTAACAATTAATTTTTATGAATTTTTCCATTAATTATATTGACATTTATTTATTTTCACATTTAATTTTTTTTAATATATTTAACTTCATTTTTAAATTTTATTTATTATTCGGTGCATTTGATGGCATAGTCATTTATTTATCCAGTCATTTATTGATTGATTTATTCAACTTTGGCAATTTTGTCCACCATAAAAATGATCCAGTTGCAAAAATGTAACAAAACAGTCTTGTTTTTGTAAAGTGAGACAAGCAATCAAAAATAAGATGATAAAATTGGGGACATTTTTAGAGTAGAACCTGGAACAAGGTGAAAGAGGACTGCACACTTTATTCCAGATCCATCTTAAGTCTTACTATGTCTAGACTGAGCATGTATAAACATTTTAAACAGTCTGATACGGTTCTTTGTCATGAAGCGTCCTGACTCACTGTCTTGTTGTTGTTGCAGGTAAACGCAGATTCAACATCAAGCTGTGGAAGACGTTCACCGACTGCTTCAACTGCTTGCCCATCGCAGCCATAGTGGATGAGAAGATCTTCTGCTGTCACGGAGGTATTCATGTTGATCATAACACATGTATTTGGTTGGTAGTTTGTTCTGGGGGGACCTAATACAGACATTTGTGTTGTTAAATGTTTTGCAGCATTTATAGATTTGAAGTTTGTTTTCTTGATGTTTGTGCTTGGTCCTCGGGGCTCACTGTAGAACTGTCTGGCAAAACTTAGTGCCGTTTTTCCTGTCATTGTTTTCATGATGTGTGATCTGCAGTATGCAACATAAAGTTCACTAACCTTATAAGCTTTCAGTATTTTTGGTTGACTAATCTGTTGTGAAGTAAATAGGTCACAGCAAGTTTATAGCTTTAGTGATATGGGTTAATACCTGCACAGGTGGAGATTTATGAAGAGATTTACAGTCTGTGATGGTTTGGTGTCACTGTGTTGCCCACAGGTCTTTCTCCCGACCTGCAGTCTATGGAGCAGATCAGACGCATCATGAGACCCACAGACGTGCCTGACACAGGTAGGTTTAGCACGCAAACACGGATACACTATGTGCTCCAATGAAGTAGGATCTGTGAATGGAAACACATGAACTATGGGAGTTCAGGGAGACCATGGCGGTTATGCACTGTGATTACACAAGTTAAAGTAAAAATAGATTTTCATTTTTAAACATCATCCTAAACCATAAACTTGAATTAACTGATAAAATCAATTTCATCCAGCTCTACAGTATAAATGTATTTTATTAGCCACTTTTCTATGTAGTATATTCTGCTGACATAAAGTCAGAAAGAGTGACTGACATGCAGTGTGCATTGTTTTTGGAAATATGCCTCATAAAATAAAGTCTAGACGTCTGTGATTCAAACGTTTCACATGATCTAATGTTAAAAAGGTAAACACAAATGGCAAAAAATCGTAACATCAAATCACAGGACTGATCTAAACCACAGGATTGGGATTAGGCCCCATCTCATCCATAGGGTCAGAATTGGGCCCGATCCTATCCATAGGATCTAGAACCGGCCTGATCTCGTCCACAAGATCAGAAACAGGCCTAATCCTGTCCACAGGATCGGGCCCTATGTCATGGAGAATGGATTGGGATTAGGCCCCATCTCATCCACAGGATCGGGATTGGGCCTGGTTTTATGCACAGGATCAAGATTGGGCCAATCTTATCCGATCCTAACTTCGGGATCGGGCCTAGTGTCATCCACAGCATTGGAAACAGGCCTGATCTCGTCTACGAAACAGAGATCATGCCTGATCTTGTCCACAGGATCAGGATCAGGCTTGAGTTTATCCACGGGATTGGGATTGGGATCAAGCCTGATCCTATCCTCAGGATCTGGCACAATGTCATCAGGCCAGATCCAGGCATTTATAGATGGTTTGTTTGTCGACTACTTGAAGCCCAGTCCACTTGCGATCCTTTGGATGCTCTGGCTACACCAACTGCCAAATACATGCTTTCATATTAAAATTTGATAGCCTAAGGTCAAAGCCTAATCACGGTCCATATTTATCAAGCTCCTCAGAGAAGGAAACTGGCCCCAACTGGTCAAAAATTCTCACAGTGACGCAGGTTTGCTCCCACTTTTAGCTCTAGGAGTAAAAACATGTTATCAACATTTTTAACTGAGGAAGTGGCTCTGATATCTGCTGATACTAAGGCAGAGGCATGTTCACGTTCTGGGGGAGGAGAGATTTTTATTTATGACAGTGACGCTATTAAAAGACATGGTCATTCCATTCCTTGTAACGTCAGCTAACGATGGATTTGTCTGTGATCTTTTTGTAAGTCAGCAAACCAGTGGACGTGAGTCTTTGCCCCCTCTTCACTTATCCTGGTTGTTTTTGTCCTTAAAAGGCAGTCAGTGTTCAGACCCCAGCAGCCGCTGTATCTCAGATCCTCTTATGGTCTTTCTGGGAGACTCGGAGTGTCTGGAGATGAAGAATGTGTGTGTATATACATAGGGCAGCCTTGGCGTTTTAATACATGACAGTGTAAATGTGACATAAAGGTGGCTTCCAGCAGTTTGAGGAAGGACATTACATCCCGCTGTTAACCAGATGTGAGTGATCACACGACAAAAATAAGACATAGCTAATATTGTGTTTGTTTCCATCCAGGCCTCCTGTGTGATCTGCTGTGGTCTGACCCCGACAAGGATGTCCAGGGCTGGGGAGAAAATGACCGCGGCGTCTCCTTCACCTTTGGAGCTGATGTGGTCAGTAAATTCCTCAACCGCCATGACCTGGACCTAATCTGCAGAGCCCACCAGGTACAACACACAGACCCCTTCCTTATTTAAGTATTTACATAGATAGAAATGGCTTTCCTAACCAGGACAGGAAGTGGACTCATCAGACTCCTAGAAACAGCCATCCATTTGTGGTTTAACACAGCCACACGACACGTCTTATCTGTTTAAAGTTTACATGTTGGCATGAAGTGCATCAGTGCTGAAAGAAGTCCATATAAAACCTGTTTTCACTGACAGTCCTGTGTGTCTGACGCCCCCAGGTGGTAGAAGACGGTTATGAGTTCTTTGCCAAGCGGCAGCTGGTGACTCTGTTCTCAGCTCCCAACTACTGTGGAGAGTTCGACAATGCCGGGGGCATGATGAGTGTGGATGAAACCCTGATGTGCTCCTTCCAGGTATAAAGTTAATTTAATCTCAACAAACTATCATTATCCTTTGTTTTTGTCAAAACGAACATTCGGTAAGCTTATTTTCACCAGGCGCTCCCAAAACATCCCCCCTCCTCTGAAATGTCTCTGCCTGAACGCCATCTCCTGGTGACAAAGCACAATTAAATTAAAATGACAGACAATAAATTAGGACTCATTGACACCGCGGCGAGTGCAACAAGCATCATTAAGCCACATAAATGAAATAACCTGACACTTCTTATACAACCAGCAGTAAGATAAAACATCACTAAGGCAGACAACACACAGAGATGTGTTTATAAGATCAACTCCACAGCAGCTGCAGCCGCAAACACACAAATTATAGCAAAAGAGAGCTGCACAGTTTTTACATACCGCATAGTACAGCACACACGTGTTACTAGGCAAAGCGGTAGGTGCTGACGGTCTCATTTGTGCAGTGATTGATAAGTTTGTTGTCATACTCTGGTGTCAATCTGCTCGGACATTCTTGAAGCCCAATATTACCAGTTTGCTAATCCTCTCTGTCCCAGTATAACCAGTCCACTCAGCCTCTCTGTTCCAGTATAATGAGTCCATTGAGCCTCTCTGTCACAGTACAACCAGTCCACTTAGCCTCAAGTTTTCAAAAACTTCAAGGACACGTCTGTTTCCCCTAACCAGTCACTAGAGACCAGCGAAGCTTGTGTCTTTGTATCTTATATTTCCTTATCTTGTATTTTCCTTGCTTAAAGTGAAAAAATCATCATGTTTAACAGTGCTTGCTTACAATGAATACATTTTAAATCATCATGTTTTACGAGATTAACAATAGCGTGAGCGAACAGAGTGTGTATTTTTGTACCTGCAGGGCTCCAGACTGTGACTGTTTAGTCACATTTTGCAACCATGGAGCACCAGTGTGACTCGAAAAATACTTTTAATACAGAGCTATGAGTTCGTTTCCAGCTCACAGTGCATAAATCCTTAAGTTTAATGGTGCCATGGTTACAGTTTAAGTCTATGTTAACTGCTAAAACAACTGTTGACTGAAAGGTTCAAATTCAAAGCAAGAACATCAACACATCCAGCCCGAGATGAGCTGGGGTTTCAAAATAAAAGTATCCATGGTTTGGCTCGGATTAATTGAATTTTAACAATATTTTATTTAACTTTATTATAACAGCATCTTATTTAACTCTATCTGAACAGTACTTTATTATGACAGTAGCGACTTTATTTAACTTTACTGTGACTATAGTTCATGTATTAATGTTCTATTTTAGTAGCCTACAGTAGTTTTAAGGCGATTTCAAAATATCGGCATATGTATTGTGTATCATGATGTAGCCTAAAAATATTATTTATATTATTTATTTTAATTTAATATTATTTAATTATTTTTAAGCCATTTTGCCCAGCCCTAGCTCATCATAGTTATAGCTCCTTATTGGTTCCTGCGCACCATTTGGCAACAGTTTGACAACAAGTTACTAACTGAGTACCCCCGCAGCGCTCTTTGGTTGTTCTTTACTTTAACCGAGAAAAAAGTTGGTGGATTGTGGGCCCAGGCATGCTGACGGCAGTAAAGCCTCACACACCTCACTTAAGGTAAAAGTTCATCTGTGAATGCAGAAGTCGCTGAGGGGATTTACTATGAGCGTTTTAGCCCCACCAAAACTACACCTATTGGTCATGTTTGATTTGGCTTACTTAGTGTGCTGGCTGGATGGAGCGTTTAATCAGTGATGACTTTTTCTTTCTGGTTTTTTTTTTTTTTTTTTTGACTATGTAGAGGTACATAAACGCGATATCCCACAAGGACGTGATACTTAATTTTATTGGATTGATGAGCTTTTTTTTTTTTTATTACTGTTGACTAAATGCTAGCCCCGATCCAGTTGTGACTGCTGTTCCTATCCCAGCACTCTGCAGCAGCTGCTCATTTATCACCTTTATTCTTTTTTTTTTATAACTTACTTATGTTGACTGTTGTTTTTACTGTGGAGCAGACGTGACTTGAAATGTAGCGATGCACAATATTCATGATAAAAAGCACTTAGGTAAAAGTAAAATTACCTGGTTTTAAAATACAAAAATCCAAACTTTGTTACAGGGAAGACAGTAAATGCTTTCTTACTCCCACCCCTAATTCATAGTCCTAAAAGTGGGACCAGGAGTGACTAGGAGTGACTTCCTGCTTTGAATAACTTGATAAAACAGGACACAACTACAAGTCTGGGCCTGTATTAGTAAGTCTGTTAATACATAAACACACAACAGATTTTTATTCTATAATCTAAAATCTTTCTGTTATCCCTGTGTCTGTTTTTAGATCCTGAAGCCATCTGAGAAGAAAGCCAAGTACCAGTACGGAGGGATGGGCTCCGGTCGGCCCATCACTCCTCCCCGCACAGCCCAACCTCCAAAGAAACGATGAAGAAGGACGGAGGGAGGAAGAGACGCAGAGAACGAGAGAGGGAGATGAATGGCAAAGATTGTCTCCTGTTGGCTTTTCACAACACAAAATAAGTCAAAGCAACACTTGGCAGAGAGGGAAAACAGATGAACACAACTATTTTAAAAGACACACCCAAACCTGTCTTTCATTTTCTTTCTTATCTCCCTCTGAACTGCTGTCACACTCTCTTCTTCTTCCTCAAGGCTTTTTTTTTTTCTCTGCATCTGTGTAACATTTTTAAAAACAAGTGTTAAAAGAAAAAAACAATACAGGGGTGTCATTCTGTAGCATATCGGAGTGTTTTGTTTTGGTTTTTTTTTTTTTTTTTTTTTTTGTTTGTCTTTGTCCTTTGCCTTTTATTTTCTTGACAACAGAATGACAACTAGTTTAGTTTATCACATCTCTTTACTCCCCTGCCTGTACAGACACAACAGGTATTAATGACGATTGCTGGGTTTTCAATAAATAATACAGGAAATGAATTCATCTGAATGTTGTGTGTGGTTATTCCAGTTAAAGGAGGTTTGATGTGTTTCTCCTGGATCAAGTTATTTTGAAAAGCCATGTGCTTAAGGAATTGACCAATAACTCAAACTAGACTAATTATTTATACTTTTGCAACATAGTTTTCAAAAAATACACTAAAAAAACTGAAAATATGCCAAATAATTCTGACATTATGTTTAAAGGAATACATCACCTGCAAAATGTCCATTTGTTTCAGTTATTCACTGCATGTATTGTACCTTGTATTGATCGTGAAGAAAATGTTTTTCTTAGCACAGATGATCTATACAATCAGCACAGTTTCAAGATAGACACCCAAGATTAGTGCCACCAATTCAGTATCTGACCACATGTCTCCCCTTTCCTTCCCGAGACAGGATGTTAGATAAAGGCCAGAAAAGTGTTTTTGCAGAACATTATGATGTCACAGTGAAGGTGACCTTTGACCTTTTAGATATAAAATGTCATCATTTTTATCTTACGAGAAGTGTGTGATGTTTTGTCATGATTAGCATATGACTTCTTGACTAAAGGCCAAAAACATGTTTTGTGAGGTCACAGTGCCCTTGACCTTCTACCACCAATATCTAATCAATTCATTTGTGAGTCCAAGTGGACGTTTGTGCCAAATTTGGAAAAATTCCCCAAATACATTTTTGAGATACCGCATTTACGAAATGAGAGGGACACAAGGTCACGGTGACCTTTGACCACCAAATTCTAATCAGGTTATCTTTGACTCAAAGTGGGTGTTTGTGTCAAATTTGTAGATATCCCCTCAAGCTGTTATATCTCGTTCACAAGAATACAACGCACATACGAACGGAACATCAACCAGAAAATATAATGCCTAGGGCCATGGCTATCACCAGCTCGGTGGCATAAAAAAGCCATTACTGGAATTTTACCTTGAGTTGTGACCTCCGTAGCACGTTCTGAGCCTTCTGTTAGCAAGGTAAGAGCCAGCTCTATTTTATACACAAGCGCCACAAAGTATTGCCTCATTTGTGACGTTTCAAGCCAAAACCTGTTTTCCCTGTCCACATTTTAACACTTAAACCGTTTCAGAGTTCACCCTAGATTGGAGTTTTACAAGAGGTTGGTTTTTAGTGACCTAAAATGCAGTTTGCATGTGGATGAAGAGCCAAAGTGCATTAAAAGCTGTTCACAAAAATACCCATATCCATGTGGGCAATGCCCAAGTCTAATTCATCCAGTCATATGCTCTATCCTTCTAAAACATGCATTTTCGCTAGAATTCTACAATTTCAAACCACAGTAAGCAAAAATGCAAGGTAGCAAAAAGTATTGAGCATACGAGAAGGGGAAGAGAGAGGGGGAGGGTCTCAAGCCTGGAACTGAACCTATGGCCACTGTAGCAAGGACATAGATTTTGTACATGGGATGCCTGCTCTAACTGGTGAGCTACTGAGTTCCATGTTTAGACACAGTTTTGCATCTGTGACTTAGAAGGTAGAACAGGTCATCCACTAATCAGAAGATCAGTGGTTCAATCCCCAGTCCGTCCTGTCCGCATGTTCAAGTATCCTTGGGTAAGATACTGAACCCTAACTTGCTCCTGATGGCTGTTCCATCAGTGTGTGAGGGTGTGTGAACGGTTACGTGGCACCATGTATGGTAGCCTTGTCCACCAGTGTGTGAATGTGTATGAATGGGTGAATGTGACAAGTGGTGTAAAAGTGCTGTGAGTGGTCAGGAGACTAGAAAAGCGCTACGCAATTGCAGTCTATTTACATTCACCATCTAATGTGGGCCGTGATGAGTTCAATTCATAAGAATGTTCCCCCTTTTTTGGATTCTCTGTTCACCGTGGACGTGCGCAAGAAAAAGTTTTGCTCAGGAAGTAAGTGTAATGAGATGAGTAATTGATATACAAAGGGTCATATTGTGGGTGAAGCATTCCTTTAAATATCGTCTACATTCAGATTAAAGTAAATGAGCTCTAGCTGAATTTGAATTGGATTCATAATAAAAAAAAACAAAAGCATCAGTGAGGCTGCCCCAGTTGACACCTTCATACAAATAACCATTTCCAACACACAACCAGTTGAAACCATCCATTTATTAACAGTCAAATCTATAAAGATACATTATGCACATGCATAGGCATGATTTCCCTTTACTGTAACTCAAGAGACATGATCTGGTAGGTCAGTCCAGATCCTCCGTGTGTCTGCCAGCATCTGTTTGTACAGAGCACAGGTGATCTGCATACAATGGATCACATTAAGTATTAATGCTGCAGCAGTACCACGTCAGAGAAAACACACATTGGTGCTTTGAAGGATAATTCTTAATTTTGTTGCTAATGTTGAAGGATTTCCTGCTGTTCAGCGCTCTCTGATGACACATCTGCAATTAGCATCATCACCACAAGGAGGCAGTCAGCAGTATTTACACTCAATCCAATATGATGTGAACACAACACAGACCTTTTACACTGGGTTTCATCCTTTTTAAGGCTGATTATGACTGTTATAATAATACCTGCAACTATGTACTGTACACTGCCTGAGAACGACCCCAGCCCACATTCTTTGTACAAGAAGTTAACAAGTAGAGAGGAAAATTGAAATAAACAGTTTGAAATCTTCTGACCTGTGCTGTGACCTGACCTGTGATCTCCATTACTGATGCTGCTGCATCGACAGGCTGTAGGAAATATGGGTCACTTCAACTTCCCACTGAAAATATATTGTTCAAGTGAGCATCAGCTGCATTTAAACTTCAGGGTTTCGATTGATTCAACTAGACTTTTTTTTTCTATAGTTGCTATAACAACTACTTTCTTGTGTTTGTCAATTTACATTGACATATTTCTATAGCTGTAAATCATTACCTCAAATATAAATGCATGTTTGTTCAGCTCAGCTTGAAAACTCCCACTTTATGTGAATGCAGCACAAATCAAGTCACGTTCATATTGCTCCCTTCATTAGTAGCAGCTGTTACGAAACAAACTTTACATGACACCTCGTACAGTAAACCACTCATGAATGAAAAAAAACAACACTTTGAAAAATATGAATATAAACCAATGCAAATTGTACAATTAAGAAAAAAGGAGAAGAAATTTGTTGCCAAAAAAAAAAAAAAAAAAAGGTTTAATCTACCTGGATTGTGACGCTGGTCATTAACAATTCTACATCAACCTGGAGCAATGAGTCAGTTCCTATAAATGTGAAGACGTCTGCACACTACAATGAAATAACAGTCCCAACAAACTGAAATGAATCACATCAATGGCACACTGGTAGCAATGTCTAAAAAAAAAAATCAATACTACTGACATAGCTAATAATCAATACAATGTCCATACAATACAAAACTGAAGAAAACAAGTAGTCTTATTTCCACATAGTTAGATTGTGTTTTAATGGCTTACAGCAACAGCAGCATCACTACATCGTTACACTTAGTAACTAAACAGCAGCTGCCAGCTGTTCTCGGAAATTAAATTAATTTCAAGTAAAGCTACTTCTTGTATTGAGCCATGAGTTGCATCATGTCTCAGTGCCAGCCTGGGGTCATGTCAGTAGAAGAATGTGGTCATACTCATATAACCTGTTATCATAAACTCTGGCATCCATTTCCTGTCAGTTAGTGCTATCCTTTGACCTCATAATGACTGCGTTAGCATGCACACTAATATTCCACTATTACTGCAAAAATGGCAATATTCTGAATTTAAAATGGGTCTTGTAAACGGCATTTCTGTTTGGACATTTAGAATTCTAGATGGAGAATCTTCAAATTAAGATGTGGGATTATGCCGGGATTATTCAGATTTTTAAGGCCATTCTTTAAACATGTACAGCACATTCAGAACATGCTTCTCGGCTGAGGTTTATACACAAAGCCTCTTCCTTGTTGATCGTCAGCTCTGTGTGTACACAAACCAACTAGCCAACAGTTTCCCACACTGTGGTAGACATGCATGCCCAAAAGAAAAGCTCACATTTCTGGTCAGAAGGAGAAACACGTCTACTTTTACACACAATGAAAGACTTGGTTATCAACAGGTTTTTGGAAATGTGCAAATATTACAACATCAACCTTTTAAAAAAGCTGGTTGAAGGAATGAAAGTTTGCCAAACAAGTCTGCCACCAGTGCAAATGGGAGTCTTACAGGAATATTCATTTTCATAAGCCATGTATTGGCTCAGTAGGAATATTGTCTTCTTCAGAATGAAGGCAAATACCGGAATATTTTGTGCATGTAAACATAGTCAGTGTCACAGAACAATAGTCTATTGTGATGAGCTTTGAGCTCAGGAAAAGAAATGTAGCTCTGTCTTCTGACCAGCAGATGGCAGCAGGAGCCTTGATGCTGCAGAGACACAAGGGAGACTGCAAGGTAATTTGCAAATCATCCCATGAGCACAGACGAATTAGAAAACAATGGGGGACAAACATGTAATAGATCCCCCACCTCTGCTACACAGGAGACAAGACACAAACGGCACAGATGTTTTGCATCCTTTTGTTGTTGTTTTACACGTTTGTGGTAATTTTGTGTCTTTTGGTGGTGATTTAGGGCTTCTTCGCAGTCATCTGTGTGTCTCCATGGTAATTTGATTGACTTTACAACAAGAAATGTTACTTCAAACAGAGGCTCTGGGTCAGAGGCCCCCTGGCTGCTTGGACCCCTGAGCCTGTGCCCAGTTTGACCGTTCATTGATCCGTACATGCTCATGAGGGCAGGTCATTTACAGTACAATATTACAAACAATGTTTTTGCGTGTTCTAGTTCTCTAACATTGAACTATTTCTTTAGAAAATACAAAATAATCTTGGGAAGAAAAATACATCAAAAATATCTAATGTAATGAATCTAACAAGTAATCATTCAAGCCATCAATCAAATAAAAAAATATAAAGGATAATTCCCTAAATCTACTTACAACAAACCTAAATGGAACATAAATAAACCTAAAAATGTAGAAACACACAACAGTCAACATAGAAAGTCCAACACGATCAACCCTATAGGAGCTGCACAGAGAGGAAATCTTTTCCAGCAGGTTAGCAGCAGGTAACAGAACCAGCAGTTGTCAGAGTACCATACATCATTTCCCTTGTTCCTACTTTCAAAGGGAACCTTATCAGTCGTTTATGACCAATACCACCTTATGAGCTGTTTCACAGCGTCATCCAGGGTGCTTGGTTGTCAAGGCTGGTATGCCATAACACACACACACACACACACACACACACACACACACACACACACACAGTACCTGACAGATGAATGGACAAAAAACGAGGTTGTCCAGAAGGGAGAAACTGCCGAAAAACACGTCTATCATATTCCCCCCTCCAAGTGTGTGTGAAAATATTCTACAGTGTCTACGCAGTGCTATATGTAAGCTTGACTAGACCAGAGCTCTGAGAGGGAAGGACAGGGCAGCACCGATCGACAGGCCCAGGGCTAAGAAGAAAGTCATGAGGGCTCCTGCAGTCTCTGCATCCTTGGGCTCCACCAATCTGATGAGAGAGCAGGAGAGAGCAGGCAATCAGCTGTGAAGTATTTAGTCAAGGACCACACTGGTGCTTTTGTCAAGTCTGGGCTAGTGTTTGTGTTAAAGTTACGTAATGTTGCCATGGGGATCCAACTAGAACAAGGAGTGATTTTGAACGCACCTTGTTGGTGCGTTCAAGGACACTCTGTGATTCAAAAGTCTGCTGCTGCATCACGTGGTATTCATGAGCTGTTTTTTTAAGGTTATAATCCTTATGATTTTAATAATATTAAACCCCCTTTTTGATCACACTGTGCGATTACCTCTCTCTACAGGAGTTTTTATTGTTGGTGGCAGAGTCCGCCATAACCACACAGGATTCAAATGGTTTGTTTTAATTCTTTTCTCACTGATATTAGCTTCACTGTTTATTAGTGACTGTCTAATGCAGCTGTCAATCATGTCGATCATGGCACGTGAATTGTGATCAAACTGTCAAACTAGGAAGCCCTGATCAAATATGAATAAAGATTCTGTTACTGCATTGTGTGTTTCTCACCTCAAATGTTTTCAGATAATATTTTAGTGTACTGTTAAGCAGTAAAATGAGGACCAGCCACCAGCCAGTGGCAGAGCAAACATTGTGACTGTTTTCTACATGGCAGCCAGGTCACAAACTTTCTCATTTTACAGCTAAACAGTACACTAAAATATGTTTCTGAAAACATCGGAGGCCTGAAACAGGCAATGCAGTAACAGAATCGTGACTGCAGTACGTGGGCAGTGATTGGACAGCTGTGTTAGAGACTCCTCAGCTCTGATTGGTTGTTTTCCTTCAGCCGTGGTGGATTCTAGAAAATGTCATTGGAAGAGGAACATGATATTTTCAGATTATCTGTCTCATGTACTACTGTGCGGATGTAGTCACAGTGTCAGTAAATATGACAAGCAGTTATTTTTATAAAAGTTACCAACTGTAGCTTCAAGTTACAGTTATGATTATTAATTCTTCTACAATGAGATTTTTAGGCAACTGCCCTGCATTTATTTACCTATTCTAATCAGTAACCTTTTTAATATTGTTGTCATTTTGTGATTTTGGCTGATTTGAATAGTTTTTATTAAAAAACTTTCCATGGATTTTTCCATTGAATGAGACAGCATGAATCATGGTTTATATACCTGTATGACACAGCACAATACTGCCGTTTGTTCACAACTGGTAGAGTTTATTGACCTTAACTGGTGTGACGGCAAGGTGCTGCTGGTGCTGTCTGATTGGTAGCTCTCTAAGGTAAGATTTTAATCTACCACATTTAATGCAGGTGCTGTTTGACTAAGACCTTTATCGGGCATTGTTAATTTGTCTCCAACCAAACCACAGCACCTGTTATGATTATGTAACCTGCAGCTGGATGTAAAAATATAACAACAATGTATAGTGATAGGTGGGACAGTGCAAAATTCAACTGCAACCAAACACAATACGATAAAACGACGTCAGCTCTGTAATCTCTTTAAAAGCTATTGATGTCCTACAGCTGTCATTGTGGAGCGACACTGACACGGGTCTTTATCTCATCATATGAAGCAGAGATAAACTTGTTTGGACTCACTGTGGTGCGTAGGACATGGAAAGGCAGACGAAGTAGCCGCTGGACACAGAGAAGAGAGCCATGATGATAGTGAAAGCAACATCATTGCCGAAGTAGACAGGAAGGAAGTAGCGGCTCTGGACGTTACAGAGCATCAGCAGAGGGACGAAGATCACCCTGCAGACAACCAGCACCGGGAACAGACGGGACTCCTTCGACGGCTGCAGAGGAGACGGGGATGATGAAAAAAATTAATGACGATCGGTGGAAAGAGGCAGAGTGAGTAGAAGTCATATTTTAAATCCTAAATATCAAAACCTTTTCAAAATGATCGGGACAACCTTTATGAGCATGAGAGCGGTTCTGACGGTTTGAGACTGCATCTGTAAACCTCTCACATTACCCAATAATCTGAGCCGAAGATCTGTACCGACCGACGTCTCAGACTGGATTTCTCCTCTGATTGTCAAGAGAGGTGAATCGGGGATAAACTGGCTCAAACCTGCTGTAGTATGAGCCCAGCTTAAGCCATAACAATACTGTGTGTACAATAGGGAATAATGTAATTTAATACCACCACTTTAATACCATGGAACTCATTTCAATTTCCCTTTTTTCCACAGAAGCAATGTGCTGATGTCATTTATATAGAGCTGCAGAAATCCAAACCCACACTGTACTGTGTTCGCAAAAATCAATTCTGCCACTGAATTTAGAAACGCTGTATGAAGGTGATACAAAAAACTGTATCATCAGCAGTAACATCAGCTGTTACTGTATCAGCTTTATACAGACCAACTTCCAACAGTTGGTTCTCTTTATCAATTATCCCGATGGGGAAATGATTTTATCAGATGCTCACCCAACGTAACACGGTGGTGATGGTCCGGCCCAACCAGTCATGGATGTTGAAAATCAGGAAGCAGCACACTGAGATAAAGAAGCGCTCTGAGGAATGAATAGACAGCAAAAGAAAAATGAGACAGGAGGATTTCACAATCACTCTTCAACACATATCCAGATATTCAGTAAGCGTATGTTGAATGCAGCAAAAATTTAATCCAATCATTAAATGGAACTGAGGCTGACGTCATACCCCATTTTCCTGGGAACGAGGTCCTGACATCTGCAGTAACGGCAGGGAAGACAGACAGAGTGACTGTGAACACAAACGTCACGCAGAATGCCATCACCCAGATCTAAAAATTAAAGAAGAGAGAAAACTCTTTAATTAAGTTTCATACTTTTAATGGGACTAAAATGCTTTTGTCACAGCTAACACATCACAGAACATGTGATTTTCTCGTGTAAACAGATGGAACTATCTTAGTGAGCGTTAGATCATAACATCGAACCACTGGGTTCACCTTCTTAAAGACCTCTATGACCGAGGCCTTGGCTTCTCCCTTCTCGACCTGCTCTGCTGACAGGAAGGCCTGCTTGGGTCCATCTGGGCAGGGGTCCACCTCAGTCTCAGCTGCGCTGCTGTCCTTAGCTGTGCTGCTGCTCACTGTGCCGTTAGCATGGCCATTCAGCTTGCCATTCTCCACTGTGCTGCTCTCTGCAATTTGAATATATTCATATTACTTCCACTGTTTTATTTCCATAAAACACATAACAAATATGATTGTCCACAATGTACAGGAAGGAAATATTTCAAACATAACATCTGATTAGGTCAATTATTTGAGTAAAGCTTTTTAGCAATTATACAAAGCCCCCCCGCCCCCCCAAAAAAGAGTCAGAGTCTGTGTGGGCCTGTTTGAGTCTAACAGGCTCTGTCTTTGTCTGGGCACTGCCAGGACTCTAATTGGACAAACAGAGGGTCAGCTCACTTAACGAGATAATGTTCCACTGAATTGATTCGATTCAACCAGAGTCAGTGGAAAAGCAAACAGATGTTCTGTCACTGTCGGACAAATGTTTGATGATCTCAGTTAAAGAGTTTCAAAGTTGGTGCCAACACAGAGATTAATTACATAAATTCCAATGGAGTGAAGAAGAGTTTGTTGAAGCCAAAAAACCCACCTTTCAGCAACTCGTCCGTGGTGTCTGCCTCGTACGTGCTGCTTTTGTTCAGATAATGTTGGGCAAACTCCTGCATGGGAACACCAGACAACACAAATTAGGCCTTACAGCTGAAATACAAGTGAAAAAAAAACACATGCTTTATACTATTTGGCAAAAACCTCTGTAGACCTGACAAATATGGAGTTCAAAAAATTGTATTTCTCTTGACTAACTAAATTTTCATATAATTATTGCTATTCTCTCGACCGAATTACACCCGCCAACAGTATCACTGCACAGAATGAAATGTGCATCTATTCATGGGTGAGAGGCTTGCGCTCGTGACAGTGCGTCATCCTTGGCTGAGCTGGTGAGTTGAGCTAGCAGTAGATTCACATTTCCTTGTGCTCTGTGATATGGTTGGCGGGCACAGTTCGTTTCGAAACAAAAAAATAGTTCCCACATAAAACTGCTCACAACAAGGTCTTTGGATTATCTTTAGTTACTCGGCCATGATTTCTGGAAAGAGACATTGCTGTTGAGTTTTTCAAATCATTATTTTTTGGGGCTTTGAGTACCACAAGCTGAGTGCCATCTAGTTCCATTATATTGAAAAGAAGGCAGACACCTCTATGGCTGATATCTCCAACACTCTGCAACTCTCTTCAAAACAATCTAGACTGATAGACAGCACCGCAGGGAAGAGGAAACATATGTATTTTTGGTTTGGGGGTGAACTGTCCCTTTAAATAGCCTAATTTTGTGAATACTGATCTCATGTTTAAGGGGTCAGCAAAGACGTGACACTCTAGTTTAAGTGAGGCTCAGTGAAATATGGGTAATGTAGTCATGCAGAGTTAGGAGTCAACTGACCAGGCGGGGCAGCAGCAGGTAGCTGAAGAGTGTGACCAGCGTCCCCACACATGGCGTGATGAAGTAACCCAACGCTGCAGTCTCAGAGTCTGCATCACCTGAGTCAGAACACACATTGATTAGGAATTCTGGGAGAGAGACCTGTCAGATAAAGGAAAACACTTTTCAAAACATGAGCTGCATCTTTGAAATGGAACAGAGTGTGTTTTGTGGCATCATGCTGATTTGACTAGCTCCACATCCACTTTGAATGTCCTCTGTTACTAGGCAACAGGGGATTAGGCACCCGTTTGAGTTCTGTGTGTATGTGGGTGGCTCACTGGCTATGGCTAGCAGCATGGCGATGGCAGCGAAGGTCCCGGCGAGGCCCTGGCCGCTCATGAAGATGGCGCTGTACCTCTGAGGCAGCTGACCCACCAGGCCAAACAGACTGCCCTGCAGCACGGCACCGAACGCTGAGGGGAAAGAATCACAAGTACTCTCAACCTCTCTTTCTTTGATGCTTTTACTCACACACACACACACACACACACACACACACACACACACACACACACTCAAACACAGTCACACTGACTGACTTACAGTTGATGAACCAGATAGTAGCCATGGTGAAAGAGAAGAAGCGGTCTTCCTCCATGGGCACTTTGACCAGCACTGCTGTGAGGATGAAGAGCAGCAGGATAAAAACCAAGCTACCTGCGATGCGCACTGCCTCTGATATCCTGCAACAGGAAACACTCACATCAAACATTTCACCAAGAAGACACTCAAAACTGGATAAGATACACATCCCTCTGTGTGTGGAGAAACAACGTCATGTCTTATAAAGCTTTGACACATTGCCCAGTAGAAATACTGACCTCCTGTTACACTAAATTAGCCTCTAACCCTGTCACTGACCTCTGATAGAGAAAGGAGTTGAGCAGGGTGAACACCAGCAGGGGCAGCTGCGACAGCAGGGTCATCCAGTTGTTGAAGTAGTACTCCTTGCGGACCACCACTGTGCCATTGCTCCATTCTGTTGTGTTTAGGCGACCTTGGAAATACTGCAAAAATGAAGGAAACGAGACAAATGTTGAAGTAACACTATTAAATCATCCTGCACATATATCATATCTTTACTTGCAAACACATACATTATTAACCAACGCTGGAAACTGAGTCACTTTTTTACAGCGTCACCTTCTCTTCAAATTTACAAGTAAAATAAAGTCAAGGAAGAGTCTCAGTATCAACAACTTCCAACATCTTAGCATTTCTAAGACTTTTTAAAAAGATGAATTCAATGCCTTTTAAGATTCTGTAAAGATCCACAAGAACCCTGTCTAATGTTTGTGTCTTTCAGCTCATTGTTTTGGTTTTACAGCCCACAACTTTACTGTCTTGGCTCATTCTCACCGCTCTCACCAACCCTGTTTACAGGCACAGATTAAATAAAACAGTCCTGATAAATCAACTGTACACTTCATGTCCAGCACTTAACAGCAGAGAGGCGTTAGCATCTCGCTGGTGAACACAGTGGAGCATGTAGCAGCTAAAGAGCCAGACATTCCCCACATTCATCGTTGGTGTGAACCCAAACATGTGGATCACATGTTCACATGTTCTCTGAAGGGGATCCACAAGTCATATGATAGAGTGTGTGGATTTAACAGCCTAAACCCAGACTGCATAACACATCAACAGATCAACTAAACCACTTGCTTCAAAATACAAATTTGACTAATCCAGTCCATCATGTACACTTACATTACATACTATAGTTTTTCTAGACATTTCTTTGAAGTATATAAACAGCTTATTGTCCATAGAACCACTGTCATCCATCCAGCATGTGATTCTTTAAGAGGTTTAAGTAGTGAACCACAGGACCAACATTTTTCACTGTGCAGCTTTTATGCAGATCAGACAGAGAACGTGATGAGATACTACCATCTTATTGACTGAGTCTATTGGTTTATGTCATAAAATATTTAAGCAGGAGATGCAGATAGTGTTTTAGCTCTACTGTCTTCGGGGGATTAAGTAATTGCCGTGTTTTTACCAATGAGGCAGTCATGAAGAAGTTCCATGGTAGCAACGTTCCCAGGCCCAGAATGAAGAAACAGATCCCCACCAAGCAGCCCCTGCAGATGGAGGTAAAGGTGTTACTGAGGAAGGGTTTACAGTATACAGCAAGGATGCTGCAGCACTGGACATTTAATATTCACATTGTGTAATAACCTCTATGTACAGTATTTTTCCCAAACTGCAATCATACGCCATGAGCTGCTTTTTGTAATATGATCCCAGTGATATCAGCCTCACTGCTTACTGATCACAGCCTCTTACAGCTCTAACAGGGCTGTGATAAGTTACCGCTGATGCAAAGCCAACAAATCCTTCTGCTGCTGCTTCACATTAAACCATCCGACTGGTGACCAACAGGGCGGACCTTATTGTTCAGCAGTAGACACAAGAAACACAGTGTATTTAAATTGTTACATTACTGCCTGTCAGCAACACAACCCTTTTAAAAGCAGCACAGAAACTGTGGTCGAGAGCAGATAGTAGGAAGTGAGAGTTTCCATCGAGGTCTAACTCACCGGTCCTGAGGAGCATCTGTCCGTCCCTTCATTCTGATGTAGGAAGTTCTGGTGAAACTGCAAGGGCAACAGGAGAGAACAAAGGTCAGCTCCATCTTCAGAAATAACAGAGTGAGTAGTTTGTGGTCTGAACGCTCCCCAGCAAAGGCTGCACTACTTATAGATGCAGAAATCCACTGACATTCCGGCAACAGGCTGCGAGAAATGCTCCAGTACAGAGGCTGGATACGTGTCTGGGAATTAATATTACTGACGTTGCATAAACTTTTAGGTATTAGAATTAACTAAAAACTTTAACAACTTATTGTTTAATGTGACTAAGCCAATGAGTGTATGGGCCCCAATGACCTGACCAAGTGCAGTTTCAAAAACTTTCCATTGAGGTTTTGGCACTGGGACCAGCACCCTGGGGCTGGGAACACATTCTGTCCCTCTTTAATGTGTAGTCCACCCCTATATACACACAGTGGGACGTAAAAGGTATTGACGTACTCACTCCCAAAGCTATTTCCCTACTCACAGTACAGCCACAGGCAGTAAACCGTATGGCTGCATCACTTGTTTTGACTTGGTGAGACTGGACAAATATTAGAGCTGCTGGGCTCACGTTTATCCCACTATGGGAGTCTGCACTAGTTCTTAAAATACAGCTTGGAAACATGCAACAAATCTTTCACAACTTTTGTCAAACAGTGGAAACAAAAAATGAATCCGTTGGCGTTTTGCAGCTGTGGAGGAGGAAGTGGCCTGACTATTTTTTCCACTGACTCCACTATTTTTTGCCTGAAGGTTTTTTGGTTGACATTTGTTTGTCAGCGTTTAGTCTACTTCCCCTAACGAATCAATGGACACCTCCTTCTGCCTACAAACAAAAACAGGTGTGTCACAGACATTAACTGTAAAACCACACCATTCAGTTGTTTCCTCCCGTCACGTCCTTCATTTGCCACAGATCACAGGGTTCGTACGCAATGTTGCCACCTTTGATGACTAACTTAAATTAAAGCCCGTTTTCTCCCCGGTGAGATGATTGGCTGCATCTCAGTGAGACCGGACGTGATTTTCAAAGCCTGCCAGCCAGTAAATGAGCTCGGTCAGAAGTCATTACAGTCTAACAAGAAAGCAACAGTGTTTAAGGCAGCTGAGCAGAACTAATTAGAGTGAGCTAGTAAATCATACACAAGTGATGTGGACACGCAGGATGGTAAAAATGTAGATGTGTTTAATTTCATCAAACATAACAGACTCCCATGGTCACAGACAGTTACTGTGCATGGCTACAATTCAATTAAACCTGACTGCCTGCTGCTTCAAAGCTCTCCTAATTTGCTCCTCTGACTAAAATGAGGCTGTTTGCTTATATCTTAACTGATAGAAACCAGTCAAACTACTGGCAGTGGTCTGGTTTCTGTGTATTTATAACACAGACACACAGAAGTCAACATGGCAAACGCCCATGGGGCCGTCTAAGGTCAGGGCTCAAAAAAGACATAACAGGGTCCCAAAGGATCTTCAGAGATCCACAGTGTCAACAAGAACATCCGCTGCTACAATCTCACTAAGAGCCTGATATACAGTTTTTATCCACATGCAAAAAAATGGAACTATGCACAAAAATGTGACACTCTTTCATAATGGCACACCCGCATTACCAGTTGGTCTCACTCATATCTCATCTGTTCAAACTCAATCACCAAAAAACACCAATCTTGTGTCAGAGCATGAAAGACGCCTCAGGTGACGTCTATTGTGTTATGGTGCATCATGGAAAACGGAGAGGAAGGAAGAGTGACAGCACGAGGAGTAGGAGGAAGAAGAAGAACAAACAAATAAAGGGCCTATAAATAAATATTTGCCTTGTCACCTTTTTGTACTTGTGTTAGCTGATGCCCGCTGTGAACGCATCATCTAAAGTAAGTTGGAAATTGACAACACTAAAAGGAGAGTGCTGCTCATAGAGAAACAGTATTCCATTTCTGTATGAATTAACGAACAGCAATGTTTCACTTCCACTGCCTTCAAGCTGCGCCCAAAACCCAAAAATTCCATAGGCTTTTTGTCAAGGTGATGCTAGCTTCCATGTTGGCCTACAAACGTCATCCTTGCACTGCTCTGTTGGAGCTCTCTGGATCAACAAAGGTGCATTCTATCCTATGCTGATAGAATGATTGTGTCTGTGCAATATTTACTGTATATGATGTATTAACAGTATTGCATTTCAATGTAGGGCTGGGCGATATGTTCTGAACATTATATCATGACACACGGTATACATCTCGAAGTGTTAAAATCTCCTCAAAAGCAGTGCATTAATGCTCGGACTGGGAGATAAAACTGAACATAAGAATATTCCTGACCAAATACCCTCTCTGATACGACAAGATTTTTGATTTATAAGTGTCACTAAAGTGGATATAACGACTAAGAAAAGTCAGGCAAGTTGATGAATTTACATTACTTTACTGTAATGTAATGCAGCCTTTAAAATGAGGGGAAAAACACCATTTATGCCATACCACGATACAAAAATGTCTAAAATCTAAGACGATATATTGTCTCATGTCTCGATAACAATATGTCTCGATAACAATATTTTCATATTGCTCAACCCTATTTCATATATATATATATATATATATATATATATATATATATATATATATATATATAAATATATATATATATATATATATATATATATATATATATATATATATATTTATATATATATATAAATATATATATATATATATATATATATATATATATATATAAATATATATATATATATATATATATATATATATATATATGAAATAGGGTTGAGCAATATATATGTATATATATATATATATATATATATATATATATATATATATATATATATATATATATATATATAGGCCAATAAAATTGCAGCCCAAAATCCTAAACTTTTAAATCTTAAAAAAAAGGAGAAAAAGAAAACTATCTCTACATTATCTTATACATTTGAATATGTAACGTGGTGTCATGAAGCCAAGATGAGTAAGATAAGCCTGTTTTGAACTTATTCTGTTCTTACAAGAAAACAGAAAAAGTTAAAAAATAAAAGTAGTTCTTCAGATTAAGTAATTAATCTGCACAATGCTGATAAATCCTGTCTTTTAGGTATAACAGTATTATTATGTGCAGTGTACACATCTTTGGTGATGTCACAAAATCATGCTCATGCATACCGAAACTTCCCCCCTTACAACAGGTGAATCTTAACAGTGCACAGTGAGGGTCAAACAAGTGAAGTGACAATGGTTTCTTTGTCCGAAGTCTCTCCACTCCCTCTTTTGGCAATGAACAGGGCAGACAGGATAAGTGATCTTGTTATCCCATGTGTAAGACACTTCCTTCATCGTTGAGATAAACATACAAAACGTGAAAAGAATTTTTATGTTTAGAATTAAGCGGGCACATTACTCTCTTCAGATGCCTATCCACTTCAAATCCAGCAGCTCTTAAGAGATGTTCACAGAGAAACTTTACTGTGGGGACTTTCACTCCTAATTATGGGTGTTGTCAGCATATTGAGTAGGTGAGAGAATACCACTCCTTTGCAGACACTGCTTGTTTAGCTTGAGGATTTCTAAGAAGGCACTTAGGTGGGAGATGAGAAAGTGTGGAGAATGAACATGAGCCAGAACATAGGGCTGAAAATGATTTGCTGTGGTCCCAGCAACACCATAATACTGCTTGGGTTTGTTTCTTTTTATTTAGGAGGAACCGTCATTCATCCCCAGACAGCTAACTACTTACTGTAGATTCGATTTTACCTCGTCCACTTTAATTTACATTTTCCAATAAGCATCACTTTTAGTAACTGAACGACATACACCCAAGCACAAACACACACTCAGCTTTTTCTTGTCAGTGGCACAATCGATCAATGTCTTCCTGTGGGTGTATCCACTGATGGTACACAAAATGCTACGATGTTGGAGAATAACATCCAGAGTGCAGAAAAGATTTGAAACTAATCTCTCTAAGTCAACAGCATAATTTGAGAATCAGTCCTGAAAACAAACATGTTCAGACAAGGGTATGGGAGTTGTTAAAGATGTTATGGGAAAACTAGTAAATCCAGCTATTGTTCATTAAAGGACCAGTGTATAAGACTCATAATATTAAGTGGGATTTAGTGGTGAAGACTGCAGATGTGCCAAACGACGTGTACTGCCAGTTAGGATTCCTTCAGTGTTCATTGTTCAGGAGGTTTTTACTGGAATATGAATCATCCAGAGGTCTCCTCCTCTCCAAAACAAACAAACCTGCTGATTTCAACCAGTAAACACACCAAATAACGCAATTTCATGCTACAAATCAGTGTTTCTCTGATGCGGTTCAGCACATCGAGGACAGGCTGCGAGCCCAGCACCTGCTAACGTGTGCTCACCTTTTTTCTCTGATATCTTAAGATCAAGATGTTCAGGTTTTTTTTTTTTTTAACCAGTAGGTCTCATCCTCTCCAAAACAAACGTTACTGTATTTCAAACTGGGAAAAACACTGAATAAAGCCATTTCATGTTAAAAAATCTGCTTTTTCAGATACAAAACTACACACGGCCCCTATCTAGAGCCAGAGTTAGTTGTGTCCATCCTGGGCTTCTGTAGAATATGATGGTGCAACATGGTGGACTCCATGGACAAGGACCTGCTCCCTATGTAGATATCAATGGCTCATTTTAAGGTAACGAAAATACGATTCGTATTTTCAGGTGGTTATACATGAAAGAAAACATACTTATAATATCCTAATCCATTTCTGCCAATATATCCCCGTAAATCCTACACACTGGACCTTTAAGTAGACATGGTCAAGGAAGGTTAAAAGAAATAATTACAATCCATGAGAACACATCCAAATCTCTAGACTTCAGTTTAGGAACTACTAGGTTTTCTCACTTTGCTTATTAGTAACCCTTATCAAATTGTCAGTGAAACCCTAGGGGGTGTCTGTGTCTCACTACTGAGTCATAAGAGATTATTGGTCCTTAAAATAAACCCTAGTCACAGTAAGCACATGTGTTCATCTGAGGCAGGGGCCATGATGCCATTAACAACAGGAACACAGACAAACTGTACAATATAAGTCTTTAACCAGGTTAAGATTAAGTGCATGAAGTACAACTCAAAATGTAGGTCTAGACAGGTGCAGCGGTGTGTTCAATACAGTTATTGAATTGCCTTACTCAACAGTGTACTGTAACAGGGGGCTTAATGAGCAGCACAGACCCAACACAGGCTGATACATGACTAAATATGAGCAGCTAAATCCTTTAATAAAGAGGAATATACTAACTATAATTGTGTGTGTAGGACATGGCTACATTGACGACACCTGTTCCGCTCTGCTGAGAAGCAGAAAAAGCGCCACAGATACACTAATAGTAGTAAATTAAACTAGTTAGGCTATATCACATGAATACTGGTATTAAAAGGTATTTTAGTTAAACGACGTGATGGTGTGTAGTTTACAGTCTGGTGTCTAAATTTCAACGAGAGACGAGCGAGAGAGACGTAACCGTATGTCGTCGCATCTCCGAGTCGACAGTGAAGTAACTTGCTCTTTCTCACAAGATGACGGAAATAACATTTCTTTATAAAACACAGCGTTGCCAGTGTCAAACAACACGACCTCCTGTTAACATAACGTTGGAGCAGCTGGCTAATGTGACAGACAGACTCACCTTGGGAGAAACTGTTGGTCTTGTCACTGTGATTTCATAATGTTCCCACGGTGAATTCAAGCATTTGTGATATCCAGCCGCTCCGAGATGACTCAACAGGACACAAATTAACAGCTATATGTGTTCGTCGGCCATACACGTGGCGGGAATGTACAAATGGCCACGGTGGTTAATACACCACCTCGGTGGGCTGTTTTTTTTTTTTTTTTTTACGTAGCGTCTAACGTCATAGGCGCAAAGCTACAAGAAGCTACAGCAGTAGCAGCAGCTTACAGCAGCTTCCCCCAAAACCTGCAGAGTACTTCCGGTGTCGTGTTAAATATTGTATCCCCGCCAGTTTGTCTTTTGTCTTCGCGGGCATTTGACAGCAGGCTGGCGGCCAGTACTGTATCCCATTTATTTAGGTCTACACAGGGGGAACAGGTTTTATAAATGGTACACATTTAATAGTCTGTGTCACATTTTGTTACACCAAGTATTAGGATTTTGCTTTTTAGGGTCATACTAACTTTGTTAAACCTACCAAATGCCTGATGGATAAACCTATATAGGGTAATATTTATACTAAATATGAAGTTTCAGCCATAACTTGATGTGTCAAAACATTATTTTGTAAATGAAATGGTTTATGAGCTGCATCTCAGCTTCGCACTGGTGTAAAGAAGCTAAGTGTATTTATAGTTTTGAGGTACATTACTTAAGTATTTTCAATATTTAACCAAAGAGTGGGATTCAACTCTATCATCCCTCTTCTACTACTAGTACTACTACTACTACTACTACTATTATTATTATTAGTATTATTATTATTGTTGCAAAATTTTTAATGTATTTTTCAAATTACTTTGTTTTTTCCCCTCTGTATGCATTTTTTAAGGTTATCATTATTATTTCTACTGTTATATCATTATTATTGTCATCATTATGACGACTTTTCCAACACAATTCTTTCTGTTCTTTTTTTAATCGCTGTGATTTTTTCCCTCTCTTTGTTTATTATTATCATTACATTATTAGTACAATTATTATGATTACAGATTACAGAAAAACTGTTTTCATAACCTTACAAATTTCATCTAGTATACTTACATTCTATAATTACCTCTCTATATAGTAGGTATAATTGGTAGTGGCGGAGTCCGCCATTTCTCTTTTGGATCTAAATGACCCACCACCAAGATAATTAGCTGAAAGTTGCTAAAAAGCTCACTTAAAATTATTGTCATGATTGCTCCAGCACCACAATTCTTTCTGTACTTTTTTTTTATTGTATTTGTTTATCATTATCATAATTTTATAGTTCTTCTTGTTCTTCTTCTTCATTTTCATATTCTTATTCTTCTTAATATTATGGCCTCTATTACTTTACTTTACTTTTTTTTAAACTCCCTTGTAATTCTACATTTTCATCACCAATTCCTCCTTTTTACAGTACAACTTTTTTTTCCTCTCATTTTCCATCTATTGTTGATATATTTTGTTCTGCCAACTACTCCGTCTTATTGACTTTGAACAGCATCTTTTGTCTCCCCAGTCTTAACCTATACAATACACAGTCCTATAAAATACTTACAGTAAGAGAAGTCAGTTGGTCACAGTTGTCTGTCAGAGACACTGAGAGGCAACTGTTTTCTGTGGCGCTACCAGTGAATTACTGGTGTTCTGTGCCCTCTGCTGGAACAATTTGGGAACTGAGCTGTCAGTGTCATGAATCATGCACAGGGTCAGTCAGTGCTTCCTGTTACTCATTGGTAGCTGTGGCTGCTGTGAAATATGTACAAAACTGTTGCTTCATTTACACCCCAGGAAGAACAGCGGTGGGTATGCTGCAGCTAATGGGAATCCTACATGAAACTACACTAAACTAAGCACAGATTTGGTCATAATGTATTCCTTAGTAGACACCCACCTATTAAATCATCAAATCTGACAATCTGGCAATACAGTGAGGTCAAAGGGAACAACAAAAGCAAGCAGAACAAATACGTTTGTCTGTAATTAAGTACTATTATAGTTGTTTGTTGATCTGTTTACTGCATGTCACAAACAAGCAGACCTCAGGGCTGTAGGTCTATGTCAGCTACGGGTGTGACGACTTGACATACAGCAGTGAGGTTAAGGGTCTTCCTGTTTTTCTCTCTCATCTTACTAACAGGCCAAAGCAGTGCATGAGCCTACTTCTGCTCACTAGACCATGTAGAACACTGCAGCGTAAAGCAGGCTGACTGTGCGTGCTCTGAAAAAATTGTCTCGTAAATAAATATGAGTATGAACAAACTTTCATTGACTCCTGTCACCATTACATGCTCGCTTATTGTCCAGAGATTGATAGCTAGATAATTAAGATCAGTTTCCTCATGACAGTGCCCCTATACTGCTCAAGAGAATTTCACATTGTGCACTTGTGCTGAAACACCTTTTGAATACATGGAAATCAATCAAGAAAAGTAAAATTAGAGATAAAAAGAAGTTAAAAATTTGTCCCCACATGTCATAAAAAGTACAGACGCTACAACAGGTTTGCCAATATAATCTTCCTGTTTTCTCCAAATGTTTTTTTTATAAATCCCTAATTTTCCTCTCCACAGTAAAGTTTTAAGATTTAAAATATAATAAAATCAAATCCCATTTTCGAAAGTAGCATGTTTATGGTCAGTATTTTTTTTCCGCAATAGCCATGCAGTGTACTTACATACTGCCTCTCTATGTAGTAGTTTTATTGGTAGTGGCGGAGTCCGCCATTTACACACTGGATTAATGACCTAATACCAAAACAATGATCTGAAAGATGCTAAAAAGCTCAGTTGAGATGAGTGGAATTGCAGCACTGGTGATAATTTAATGTGGGCACGTCACTGTGAGGCACTAGTTTTCAGATCACGCACTGTCATTTGATACATTGCTAAATATCGTAAACAAAGTCTATCCACACGGATGTTTATAGAAGCCTTATTGTCCTTTTCTCCTTTTATTTGGTTATTGTTATATACTATCTTTGCCATTTATTATTGTTCTTTATGTGTTGAGGGAAGACAATTTCTAGATATCAAGGGACTGGGTCAGTGGTTACATGAGGGCTGAATTTAGAGTCGTAACAGATGCTAAATGTATCTGTTTAAAAACTGAAAAATCTGAAAATTTGAGCATCAATTTAACTGATTAACTGCCCTTTTTTTAATTCACTTTTTTACATTTAATTGATAGAACAGTATTGGGTGTGAAGGGGAGGGAGAGAGGGTATGACAGGCAGCAGGGCGTAAGTCATCTGAGGAAGGAAGAGAGGCTGTGATTTTAAAAAAATCTTATCTATCTTATCTACCTTATCTTATAACTGGTAGAAAATATTTCCGCACACTTACATCTGTGCAGTGTTTTACTTTATTGTTTAGCTTTCGGTCTTTTAGACCTTCATCAGATCATTTATCTTCAAAAGTCTGAAAAGCCCTCAAAATGAGAGAGAGAGTGTGTGTGCATGTGTGTGCGCACGCATGCGCGCGTATGTGCCTGTGTGCATGTGTGTGTTTGATGTGAGAATTGAGTGCCAGTATTCAGTGGTGAGGTGTGAAATGATGAAGCTTCTTCTGAGCAGTCTGTTACTCAGTTTTCTCAGTGCCTGCTCTTCTTGGCGTAAGTAAAAATAAAATAATAATATTTCATTATCTCTATTTAAAGCTCCACGTTCAGTATCTTATGACATTTCAATATTAGTTACTTAGGAGTGAATTATAACATTTGATCAAATCAAGTTGATGTGTTTTGGGAATTAATAATTAATTAATAATATTAATAGACTGAGTTAAAGGTATACACAAAGCAAAGCTTCTTGTACAAAGCTTCATGTTGAAATTACTGTGGGCCGACACTTAATGACGTGGAACAAGTGACTATTCATTAAGTCATGTTTAATAAAACTGAAATATTTTGATTAATTTAAATTACAAAATTTGTAGAAGTATCTTGTGTCAAGATTGGGTGGTAATGATTATAGTAATACACATTTCATTATATTCATATATTTTTTGTATTTCTAAAACTTTACATACTAGGTTTCTATGTAGTGTAATGTAGCATAAAGTACTTATTTTTATGCTTTTACACACTTTTATATACCGAGCATATTATACACAATTTTATAATATCAAATACTTTACACATAAATGTTAAACATTGTAGCATAATGCACATATTTTTTATAGATTATATATATATGTCTTATAATTCTCTATGCTATACATTAAATGTATCCCAGTTTGCCTGTGAGATCAATAAAGTATTTCTGATTCCGGGAAGAAAGGGCAGCATAGTTAAGAGTTATTATTATTATGTTTTTTTTGTTTTTTAAATTTGTTTTTAATTTGTTTGCCTAGTTCTGTTTAAACTTTAGGGCCCAACATCTGTAGAATATTGTGAGAGCGCAGGCCATATTGATTTTGTTTCTTCTTTAAATTGTTTTTTATTGGTTTTGTTTTTTTATGACATTGTTTTTTATTGGTTTTGTATTGATTTTTATTGATTTTGGGGGTTTTATGCATAGCTGCACACAGATAAGAAGGAACCAGCCTAAACAGAGATTTATATATAAAAACTAAACAATAAGAGATTCTACGTACATATACAGAGAAGGCCAATTAACAGCAGCATACAATGTGCAGTGGTGTACGCAGTTTCCATAGCCAGACATAAAACATAAAGCTAAACAGTATATAGTATTTTACTTCATTAGACAAAAAAGTTGCAGAAATCAAGCGTCTCTGTGCCTGAAGAAAGGAACAGGATTTATTCAAGAAAAACAAACTTCATTTAAGTTTAGGTTTGGAATCAAGGTTTTAAATGTGTAGCTTGAGTGACAAGTTCAGGTAAATAATAATACCTAAATAGTTACATGTTATGACCATTTTAATTTTATCCCCCTTGAGCTGTTAACATCTTAGGAAGATTAGAACTTTTTGCCAGTCGTAAATAGCATGGATTTGGATTTGTCACCAGCTGAAGTGGTGCCAAATGGGACTGAACAACATCAAAAACAGACTGAAGGAATTCAAGAGTTTTACTACTGAGGGCGATGAGCAGTAGATAAGTGTATCATCTGCATTAGTAAATTACTATGATCTATTTTAAATGCTGTCTATATAAAGCATATCCTCTGACTTAGATGAAAATCTAGCTCCTGGTTCAACTTCTGAAATGTTGCAATATGTATGGTGCCATGATGACCTACCAAATCATGTATCCCTTTCTCTTTACAGGTGTTTCATCAGGTACACTTGTTGTTACCCAGAGTCCTGATGTCTCTGTCATGGAGGGGGAGACTGTAAACATCACCTGCTGCTGGACACTGGGGTTTGGAAGAATGAGAGTTGCCTGGCTGAAAAATCAAACAAATACTAATAAGACTGAGATTTCAAGATTGATAAATCAGTCTCAAGGATTGATGCCAAATGTGACATCTAACTGCTTACACTTGACCTTTCCGAATGTCACAAGAGAAGACTCGGGAAAATACATCTGCAAGGTGACTGTGGAGCTACCATCTTTAACTGTGGTTAATGGAAATGGTACTGTCATCACAGTTATGGCCAACAACAACAACAACAACAACAACACAAATGAAGACACAGCAGGAGGTAAGTGACAGCTGCCCCTAAAAGGTTTGGATGGCATGTAGATATAGTCTAAGCCTGTTGCCTCTGTGGGTGAATTTCAGGTTCTCATTGGGAGGTAGTGTTCATTTATGTCCTGAGGTGCCTGCCCATCCTCGCCCTCGTCATAACCTTCCTCTGCATCAACAAGTTCGTAACCAAAGCTCAGCTACACACACTAGGTACAATATAACTCTCACCCCATTATGATGATATGGTATACAGTATGTGACAGTTCAATATTACTAAGATTAGAGTATTCATGTTTCAGGTGCTACTGGAAATAAACTCACTGCAGCCCAAAGAACAGAAGAAAACCAAGAAGAAGAGGAGAGAGATGAAGGGGAAATAGAAGCAGAGTGAAATAAGAAAGGCTGATCGCAGCGTCTCGATTGGGACAAAAAAATCAACACGTGTCAGCCATGGGCGGATTATGAGACACTGGGCTCTTGGGCACAGATACAGAGAGCCCCACCACCTCTCCTGCACTGGAGCAAGACACAGTATGTGGTGGATTTGCATTTGCTTTGTAGTCGTTATGCATCCTTTTGTGGTTTTGTGTCTTCTTGTAGTCATTTTGATTTCTTAAAGATAATTTTTTTGTCTGATTGAAGTAATTCTGTATCTTTTTGAGGTCATCTTGTGTTGTTTTGTATTGATTTGTGTCTCTTTGTGGTTGTTTTGCCTGTTTTTGTAATTACTGTGTGTCTCTTTGCAGTTTCTTTGCTTCTCTTTGTGGTCTTCTGCTTCTTTTTTCGTCATGCTGTGTCTCCTTGGGGTTGTTTTGTGACTCTCGCAAGCAGTCTTGTGTCTTTTTGATTTGTTTTGTGTCTCTTGTAGCCATTTTGTGTAGTCTTGTGATTGTTTTTTGTATTTTTCTAGTCATGTGGGTGTCTTCAAGTTAATCTTGTGTCTTTTTGAGGTAATCTTGTGTGTATTTTGGCCATTTTGTGCTGCACTGTGTTTATTTTGGGTCTTCTTATGGTTGTTTTTGTGTCTGTTTTTTTTTTAAATATTTTTTTTGTCTGTTTGCAGTTCCTTTGCTTTTCTTTTTTGTGACTTATTGGAGTACTCTTGACTTTTTGGGTTATTATTTGTCTCTTTGCAGTCATTTGTGTCTGCTTAGGGTTGTTTTATGTCTCCTTGTAGTCATGTTGTGTCTTTTTGTGATTTGTTTTGTCTGTTTTTGTAATCATTTTGAGTCTCTTCCTGGTCACTATGTATTTATTTGAATGACATTTTGCAAGTAAGGGCCCCATAATACTTTGGGCCCCTAGGCCTGTGCCTGTTCAGTAATCCATCTATGGTATCAGCTTTTTATGAGTGTCTGACGTTTAAGATACTAGAAGTGGTTAACGTTGTACAAATCTGCACTTTGAGATGAATCTTGATGCTTTTATTTTGATGTATTTGCCAAGTGGACTAGTCAGCTGCTTGTATGTCCTTTGATTACAGCTGTGCTCTTAAATACATTTCATTAGAACAATGTTAAAACTGTTACAGGACAACAATTGCTTTCATCCTAATTTAAAAATGTACATGATCATATAAAGGCAAAGCTTCAGAAATTTAAAGGGACAGATTATGATTTGGTCTAAAGATGGGCCCATTAAAAGATCTGTAGTAAGACCCTTCAATGGCTTTTTTTTTTCTTTAAATACTTCCATTGTGAGGTTTTCTATTCTATATTAATGTTTCATGTGTGTGCACAACAACTAAAGCAAATTACTCGTATGTGAAAACCTACTTGTCAATAATCCAGGTTCCTCTGGTTCAGGTAAATTAGAGCCATCCTGTGACGGATTTGAAAAGTTTAAACTCTGGTGACTCCTAGTGGTGGTACTAGAAAATACACCACAACAGACAGCAGTTTATAAGCTCCCACTGGATCTGACCCCTGGACACAGATGAATAAACACAACAATCCAGTTAACTAGAAACTGGTAAACTTCCCCAGTTTCCACCAGGATTGTCTACAATGTCTACAAACGGAGAGAGAGTATTTAACTTCCTGTGAAGAAACTAAAGGGTAAACTTAGGACTAGGTTAGGGTTAGAAATGGAGTCAGGCCAAACATGTCACCTGAATCAATGAAAATGTCTCAAAGGAAATACGGATATTATACTGCTTCTCTCCTCAACATCTATTTTGTTGGTGCCTTCTGTCAGTATTTCTGTGTTAGAGTAAAATAAAACAAGACTTTTATGTTCAAACTCCATCATGAGAACAGAGAAGAGGGAAACACTTGTGAATCTCATCTGCCTTCTGTCTGAAGGAGGAAGGAACAAAAGCTGTGGTTTTCACACTTCTCTGCAGAAAACACAGAGGAACACACAAGAAAAGATGATGCCCATTAAGTTCTGTGTGTGCATGCGTACGTGTGTCTGCATGCGTGCGTGCGTGCGTGCGTAGGAAGGACTTAGAGCAGCTGTGACGAGATGAGTGTCAGTTGTCAGCGTTGAATCAGAGAGTAAAGATGAAGCTTCTACTGAGGAGTCTGCTACTCACTTCTCTCTGTACCATCTCATCCTGGAGTGAGTAAAAACACGATAACCTTTAACATCACATTTGTTTAATAGATGTATGCAGCAGTTAAAATTCATGCTCAAAATGCCTTTTCAGCTGTTTGTGATTAATGTGTACACTGATAATGTCAATGATCAAACAGGTGATACATAAAGACTGCTTGGAAATATTGTTTTGTTCCTCTAATAGAAGTGCTCTGAGTATGTGTTAACATTAACATTTGTATCTCTTATTATTTAAATGAACATGTTTCCACTGTTTAAATCTTTCGAATTGATAAATGTGTATTGAGCAAATGGAAGTTGGCAAAGAAAAGTGACACTATTTCTTTATTATTGGATTGGCATTACCACTTTGTCTGTTGACTTGCTTCTGAAATTTTGCAATATGTATGGTGCCATGATGACCTACCAAATCATGTATCCCTTTCTCTTTACAGGTGTTTCATCAGGTACACTTGTTGTTACCCAGAGTCCTGATGTCTCTGTCATGGAGGGGGAGACTGTAAACATCACCTGCTGCTGGACACTGGGGTTTGGAAGAATGAGAGTTGCCTGGCTGAAAAATCAAACAAATACTAATAAGACTGAGATTTCAAGATTGATAAATCAGTCTCAAGGACTGATGCCAAATGAAACATCTAACTGCTTACACTTGACCTTTCCGAATGTCACAAGAGAGGACTCAGGGAGATACATCTGCAAGGTGACTGTGGAGATACCATCTTTAACTGTGGTTAATGGAAATGGTACTGTCATCACAGTTACGGCCAAAGGCAACACAATGGACAACACAACAGGAGGTAGGGACAAAACACCAGTTGCTTTACAGTGTTGCATGAAGGGTTTGACTAATATTTTTCCTAATAATGTTGTGTCATCAGAATAGAATCTGCTCTGTTAATCTGATTTTCTCATCTTAAAGTGCAACTTCATTGAAATCCTAACTCGTACTCAAATTATATTTTTGGGAAAAGAAAAAAAAAATTAAATCCTGTTAATTTCATTGCAATATTTGTGTTTCATTTTTTACTTACAACGAAATCCAGGTTCTATCAGCAGTCCTTCAAAGCTTGCCATCATAATTCCCCTGGCTGCAGTGGCTTCATTGCTCCTCATCATTCTCATCTGTTTCGGCACTCTGAGGAGGAGACGAGGTACAAAGAAAATTGAATAACAGGGTTAAGCGTTAATGTTTTCTTTCACTTGCCTGGTCAAGCAAGTGGGCCAGAAATCTACTTACCTGACATAAATTTTTACTTGCCCCCACACAAACTTATTTATTATACTTATTTAAGATAAAAAATAAAAAAAAAATAGCGGGTATCAAATGGCAACAACGACTCAGGAGAAGAGGGAGTTATGGGCAGCCGTCTTAGCTGTTATGCAAGCTAGATGTTTTCGGTTCTTGTTATACCACTCCAGAGACATTTTTGGGGGAAACTTGACATGCCTTTCAAAAAATGGACCTGTCTTATCACCCTTGCTCTCAAACTTGTAGCAAACTGTGCTATATATAGTTGGAGTTGAGCACACATCCTTTACTAGCACTGTCCAACTAAACTCCCATTTCCAGGATATTTGAAAAGCTGACTTTTGCTTCAGCTCATAAACTTTGCCAATTTCTCACGAATGCCCAGTTGATACTGCATGCACGCAATTCTAAATAGAGATGACAAGGAAGTGAGATAGCTCATGCCTTTGAGCCTTTGGTAGCCTGACATACCATTTTACTTAGCCCAAGCAACTGGGCAATCCTTACTGTTGAGCCCTGTAATATTACCATACTATTCATGGTCACATCAGAAATAGAATTGATGCCTTGTCCCAGATTAAATGATTGCTTCACTCAAATAAAAAATAAAATAAAATTCTTACTTGCCTAGTGTAGCCATGAAGATGGTTTTTGCTCAGTTTGACTCAGGGTCTTCTGCCTCCACCCAAATAAAATGTAGGTTCATCTAATTTTGTTTGTGGTACATACAGCATCGCAAATCTACATTAGAAAAATATACAGCATTTATATAGTCAAATGTAATTAATTTGATCTATGTTTTTAGATAACACAATACAAGATGAAATCATGAGCAATCAGCCTGTTTTAGGCAATTTTAAAATTCAGTGATACAGTATAGTAAGCCTGTAGCCCTGAACACCTTTACAGAATGGCAACTTAAGGGCTTAAGTTTTTGCTGAGAAGTAAATCTTTTTTTTAAAGGTTATTTTTATGGGCTTTTTTGCCTTTAATGGACAGGACAGTATGTGAAATGGGGAGAGAGGGAGAGTGGGGAATGACACGCAGCAAAAGGCCGCAGGCCAGCATCGAACCCATGGCTTCTGAAAACACAATACTAACATATTATCACCTTATATGCTGTAAGCAAACAGTGGCTTATTACCTGAAGCGAAGTGAGTTGTAAAGCAAAACAATGAGTTAAAGTTGCACACTTTGTGTTGTGCTGACAGGAATTGCAAAGTTGCGTGATCTTTTGGATAGTTTGTCATGGCAAATGACCCCTGTGACAGTGCGCATCCGACAAAGACGCGCACTGTCACAGCAGAATTTAGCAAGAAATATTTTTTCATTCATGGTATTTTTATACAGTTTAACACAGATGTGAAAAGGTATCATGTCAATGAAAAATGTATGGGACCAAGGTGGAACCCTGGGGTACACCAAGCACAATGTCTTTTAGGGGAATTGGTTGTTACAGTGTGGTGAGCTTTTAGGGATACATGAGTTGGGCAAACTTAGTAAAGGTGAGAATAGTTTTTCAGGTAAAATGGTAGAAATTGTATCCTGCTACAGTCCAAACACAGTGTCACTTCCTGGCACTGTTTGTAAGCAATGCAATAAACCAGCAACCTTCCTGGGGTACTTCTATCAGCTCCATGCATCATTACTGTGACATACTGTCACAATCCCTGTCTCTCAGTCCTCTCCTGCCACTCTGCTGCAGTGTTTTTCCACTCCCCCTCCCTCTGCTTCACTCTACCTGCCAGCCGCGCCCACCTCATCAGCCCAACTCTGCTCACCTGCCTACACAGCTGCAGCTCATCAACCAGCCCTGCATATAAGCCTCTCCAGCACCTTCACTCACTGCCAGATTGTTCTTTAGCATTATGCGAGACTCTCCAGCGTTCTTCTCCTGCCTGATCTCCCGGTGCCAACTCTGCCTGTCCCCGACCTGCTCCCCTCGTCTGCCTCCCGGTAAACTCACCTGCCTTCTGTCCCCGACCTCGTGCTTTGCTTCAGCGTCTCTGGTTTCTGCCTGCTCGTCTGGTCTCGACTCCTCCGCCCGGCCTCGTCTACCCTCCTGCCTGCTCCTCAACGGTGCTTCTGCCTTCGCTGACGGCTCTTCTAGCTATGACCCCCCCACCGGCTCCCGACCTCGCCTCAGCTCACTCCTCGTCGGCTTCTCAGCACGATCAGCTGGCACTTCAGCCTACGGTGCGTCTGCCTCGCCACCTTTGGCTGCCGTAAGCTTGATCTCTTTCCCTCATCTGAGCCTCAGAGACTGTGTGAGGGCAACTTGCCCGAAGAACGAACTTTATTCTGTGTTTATTCTGCCTGCTGCATTCCCTGTTTGCTGTGGTGCTAATAAAAGTCATTACCAACTGTTCCTGCGAGCCTGGTACTGCATTTGGGTCCACAAACACACCCGTTTCAGTACAATCTGGCCAGAAATGGACCCAGCAGACCCTGCTTCACCTCAGTCTCGCCTAGCCCGGGTGGAGGGCATGCTCCAGCAGCATGAGGCTCAGTTAGCCTCCAACGCGGCGGAGGCTCGTCAGTCGGCGTCTGCTCTGGAACGAGCGCTAACCTCGCTAGCCGCCCAGGTGCAACAGATGGCGGCCGCCATGACACAACACGCCGTTCCTGCTGCGGCTCCAGCCCCTCCTGCTCCGACCCCGGGGCCGTGCTCTAGCACTGCACCCGAGCCCCGGGTGGGGGCGCCAGAACGCTACGCAGGGGACCCTGAGGGCTGCAACCCTTTCCTGACAAACTGTTCCATTCTGTTCGCCCTGCAACCTCATACCTTCGCCACAGAGGGGGCTAGAGTCGCCTTCACCATCAACCACCTCACTGGAAGGGCACGTCTGTGGGGAACGGCAGAGTGGGAGAGAGGCACACCAGCCTGCGCCTCTTTCCAGGCCTTCTCAGAGGAGCTTCGCAAGGTTTTTGGTCCCGTTTCCCTGGGTCCTGATGCTACAGGGGGTCTCATGAGCCAGAGGCAGGGGGATCGGACAGTTGCTGACTATGCCATTGACTTCAGGACCCGGGCTCGTCTCAGTGATTGGAACGCTGCCGCCCAATGTGACGCTTTCCTCAACGGGCTGGCTCCGTACGTGAAGGATGAGCTGGTTTCGTTCGACCTCCCCAGTTCCCTGGACGGACTCATCGAGTTGACCACGAGGCTGGACAGGCGGATTCAGACAAGGAGGAGGGAACAACGCCACGAGGGAGGAGATCACCGGCCATCTTTCCGTCAACGTCGACTCCCAGCCCCTCCTGTCCTGATGCTACAGGGGGTCCCCTGTCCCCGACCCAAGACCTCTGTTCCACGTCCAGCTTTTGCTGCCAGGGGGGTCCCACACCCTTGCCACATTCATCGACTCGGGGGCGGACGTCAGCCTGATCGACGAGGAGCTCGCCCGCCAGTTGGACCTCATTAGGGTCCCTCTCCCTCATCCCGTGCCAGCCAGCGCCCTGGACGGTCATCTCCTGGGGACTGTCACTCATCAAACCACTCCCATCTCGATGCTTCTGTCCGGCACACATCAAGAGACTATTCAGTTTCACATTCTGAGATCTCCCAACCTTCCCCTGATTCTTGGCTACCCCTGGCTTCGCCGTCATAACCCCCACATAGACTGGTCCACGGGGTCCATCCTGGGATGGAGCCCCTCCTGTCAACAGATCTGCCTCAGACCAGCAGTGGCATCCACGCCACCGGCCAGCTCCCGTTCCACCTCAGACCTCTCCATGGTGCCCCCTGACTACCACGACTTCTGGGAGGTGTTTAGCAAGGCTAGGGCCACCTCTCTGCCCCCTCATCGGCCCTACGACTGTGCCATCGACCTCCTTCCCGGCTCCGTCCCTCCCAAGGGCCGCCTCTACTCCCTGTCCGCACCTGAAAGGGAAGCCATGGAGACCTACATAAACGACGCCCTGGCCGCCGGGATCATCCGACCCTCCTCTTCACCTGCCGGAGCGGGGTTCTTCTTCGTCGACAAGAAGGACGGGACATTAAGGCCCTGCATCGACTACAGAGGGCTCAACGACATCACGGTGAAGAACCGCTACCCTCTCCCCCTCATCGCCTCAGCCTTCGAGCTGCTCCAAGGGGCCACCATCTTCACTAAGTATGGCCTCCGCAACGCATACCATCTGGTCCGGATCCGTGAGGGAGACGAGTGGAAGACGGCCTTCAACACCCCTACTGGACATTACGAGTACCTGGTGATGCCTTTCGGCCTCACCAATGCCCCTGCTGTGTTCCAAGCCCTCATCAATGACGTGCTCCGAGACATGCTCAATAAGTTCGTGTTCGTCTACCTAGACGATATTCTCATCTTCTCCCGCTCCAAGCAAGAACACATTCATCACGTCCAGACAGTGTTGCAGCGACTGCTGGAGAACTCACTGTTCGTCAAGGCGGAGAAGTGCGAGTTCCACGCCCCCTCTGTCTCCTTCCTGGGGTACATCATAGGCCGGGACCGCATGGAGATGGACCCCGTCAAGGTATCAGCTGTCACCTCCTGGCCCGTCCCTGATTCCCGCAAACAGCTGCAACGATTCCTGGGCTTCGCCAACTTCTATAGGAGGTTCATCCGGGGCTACAGCACGGTGGCAGCACCTCTCACCGCCCTCACCTCCTCCAAGGTCCCTTTCAGGTGGACCTCGGCCGCCGAGGAGGCGTTCCTGCACCTGAAGGGGCGGTTCACCTCAGCCCCCATTCTCCTGATCCCTGACCCCGAGAGACAGTTCGTCGTAGAAGTCGACGCTTCGGATGTGGGGTTGGGGGCCGTCCTCTCCCAACGTGCTGCCAGGGACCAGAAGCTTCACCCCTGCGCCTTTTTCTCCCGGCGTCTGTCCCCAGCTGAAAGAAATTACGACATCGGGAATCGAGAACTGTTGGCGGTGAAGCTGGCACTGGAGGAGTGGCGCCATTGGTTGGAGGGAACCAAGACCCCCTTTCTCGTCTGGACTGACCACAAGAATCTGGAGTACATCCGCTCGGCCAAGAGGCTGAACTCTCGTCAAGCCCGGTGGGCCCTCTTCTTCGCCAGATTCAACTTCACTCTCTCCTACCGTCCAGGCTCCCGCAACGTCAAACCTGACGCCCTGTCCCGTCAGTTCATGGTCGGGGAAGAGGACTCCCCCAGCCCTGACAACATCCTCCCCACTTCTCGTCTGATGGCCGCTCTCACCTGGGGGGTGGAGGAGCGAGTTAGAGCTGCTTTGGAGGACCAGCCCGGGCCCAGCTCCTGCCCCCAAGACCGCCTATTCATCCCGCAGGAGTTAAGGACGGAGGTTCTGCAGTGGGCCCACGACTCCCGGCTCACCTGCCATCTGGGGATCCTCCGTACCAAGGAGGTCCTACAACGGCGGTTCTGGTGGGCTACTTTGGATGAGGACACCAGAGACTTTGTTAACGCTTGCCCAATCTGCAACCAGAACAAGGCCCCTCGGCAGGCCCCTGCCGGCCACCTGCAACCCCTGCCTGTGCCTCACCGCCCCTGGTCCCACATCTCTTTGGACTTTGTCACTGGACTGCCGCTGTCAGGGGGCCACACCGCCATTTTGACTATTGTGGACCGCTTCAGTAAAATGGCTCATTTCGTGCCCCTGCCCAAGCTTCCATCGGCCAAAGAGACTGCTGAACTGATTCTGCAACACGTGTTCCGGATTCACGGCCTCCCGTCTGATGTGGTCTCCGATCGAGGCCCCCAGTTCACCTCTTCCTTCTGGAGGGAATTCTGCCGTCTCCTGGGGGCCTCCACCAGCCTGACGTCTGGATTTCATCCCCAGTCTAATGGTCAGTCAGAAAGGATGAATCAAGAAATGGAAACGGCGCTCCGCTGCATGGTCTCCAGGCACCCTGCCTCCTGGTCCTCGCAACTGCTGTGGGTGGAGTACGCCCACAACACCCTCATCAGGTCCGCTACTGGACTCTCCCCTTTCCAGTGCGCTTACAGCTTTCAGCCTCCCCTGTTTTCTGCTCAAGAGAAAGAGACCGTCTGTCCCTCAGTGGAGGCCTTCATCCGCCGCTGCCGCCGGACCTGGACACAGGCCAGGGCTGCACTTCTACGGGCCGCCGACAGATACTCGACAGCCGCCAACCGTCACCGCTCCCAGGCCCCCCCTTATCAGGTGGGACAGAAGGTGTGGCTTTCTACCCGGGACCTGCCTTTGAGGGTGGAGTCGAGGAAGTTGGGCCCCAAATTCATCAGTCCTTTCCCCATCGAGAGGGTGATAAACCCAGTGGCTGTTCGACTCAAGTTGCCCCGTTCCATGCGGATTCATCCCACCTTCCATGTCTCCAAGCTAAAGCCGTGTCGGGAGAGCCACCTGCAGCCCGCCTCCCGGCCACCCCCACCACCTCGCATCATCGATGGGGACCCTGCTTACACGGTGCACCGCTTGCTCCGCTCTCGTCGCCGGGGAAGGGGCCTGCAGTACCTCGTCGACTGGGAGGGGTACGGTCCGGAGGAGCGGTCATGGGTTCCGGCCCGTCAGATCCTGGACGCACGGCTCATCAGGGAGTTCCATCGCCAACACCCTGACCAGCCCTCCAACATCACCTCGGCACAAGGGGGCCCCAACACTGACCTTCGGTCTCCTCCTGCATCTGAGGCATCTGGGTCTGAGGAGGAGGATGCGGGACCGGCCTCGGAGGATGAAGAGACTGGGACAGAGGCCTCTGAGGAATTTTAGCCCTCCTCCAGGCCCCCGCCACCCACCCGGCTCCTCTGGAACTGTTTGGGACGTCAGGAGCCGTCCCTTGAGGGGGGGGTTCTGTCACAATCCCTGTCTCTCAGTCCTCTCCTGCCACTCTGCTGCAGTGTTTTTCCACTCCCCCTCCCTCTGCTTCACTCTACCTGCCAGCCGCGCCCACCTCATCAGCCCAACTCTGCTCACCTGCCTACACAGCTGCAGCTCATCAACCAGCCCTGCATATAAGCCTCTCCAGCACCTTCACTCACTGCCAGATTGTTCTTTAGCATTATGCGAGACTCTCCAGCGTTCTTCTCCTGCCTGATCTCCCGGTGCCAGCTCTGCCTGTCCCCGACCTGCTCCCCTCGTCTGCCTCCCGGTAAACTCACCTGCCTTCTGTCCCCGACCTCGTGCTTTGCTTCAGCGTCTCTGGTTTCTGCCTGCTCGTCTGGTCTCGACTCCGCCGCCCGGCCTCGTCTACCCTCCTGCCTGCTCCTCAACGGTGCTTCTGCCTTCGCTGACGGCTCTTCTAGCTACGACCCCCCCACCGGCTCCCGACCTCGCCTCAGCTCACTCCTCGTCGGCTTCTCAGCACGATCAGCCGGCACTTCAGCCTACGGTGCGTCTGCCTCGCCACCTTTGGCTGCCGTAAGCTTGATCTCTTTCCCTCATCTGAGCCTCAGAGACTGTGTGAGGGCAACTTGCCCGAAGAACGAACTTTATTCTGTGTTTATTCTGCCTGCTGCATTCCCTGTTTGCTGTGGTGCTAATAAAAGTCATTACCAACTGTTCCTGCGAGCCTGGTACTGCATTTGGGTCCACAAACACACCCGTTTCACATACTATATATTGTTTTAGTATTAGTAGTAGCCTTGTGGTGAACAATAATGTAATAATAGTATTAATATAGCAACTTGTAGCAGAAGTAAACAGTGGTAGAGTCAAACTGCAATACACAGCCAAGTTTAAATAAATCTTAAGTGTGCTGCTTCTATGTATTTACAGCACAGGTTTTTATTTTGTTCAACATTACAATGAATCATTTGTGTGTGTGTTTCCCATGGGTTCAGCACAAGCAGCCAGGGTGATCTACGAGGTTCCCCACATTGACTCTGAAGAGGCAGAAATGGACAAACACAGCACCAGCTCCTCCAGAGGTTCTTCTCAGTGGGTGAGTCAATGGCATCAATTGTGCAATGACACTTGCGCACAAATGTTGCGTGTAGAGGAACAGCAAACTGAAAAAAAGGTGGCAATAACCAGCTGGCTGGGTCTTGTTCCTTCCTATTCAGTGTGGTAAATAAGGTGTCAAATAGTATGAAGATAACGGAAACCACCTTTTGATGTGATCCTGTTACTTTGTAGACTTCAGTGGAGAAAATGTCTGTCGGCCATATATTGTTTAAACTGTCTTCACTCAACCTACTAAAAGTTTCCAACCTCTTTGCAGAATTGCTTTGCATGAGGGGTTTATATAATATGTGAGAGCTGAAGTGTGAGACATAAGAGTGACATGGTGAATGGTGTGAAATACGCGGGTGCACACCTTCTGTAAAGCTCACATTACTTTATCAACAAAGAAAGCCACATTAAATTGTAACTTCACTGGCGGTTATCAGTGTGATGTCGCTGTGTTACGCAGTATCCTACACTGACAGGTTTTTGTAACATTTACAACCAATTTAAAGAAAGATTCAGGACATGCAATTATCTCTTGGTACGTGCTACATAACACATGGTTTCTTCATTCTTCTTTCACCATAAATTGCAGTTAGATGTGATTTTTTTTTTGCTGTAATGCCTGTATGGTGTAATACAGTCCCCATAAATGATTAAATACCTGTGCAATACTTAAAATGTTCACTTTTTGTTGAGGCTTTAGCTACTACCTTAGTTGTTGAGATTGTACTCTGTTTTATTAGACTGCATTATGTTATAAGGAGTTTTTTTAAAATATGTTTTTTCCATCCCATTGACATACACGGTAAAGCAACATCATGCAAAGCCAATATCCTATTGCACAAAAACCCCACAATCACCCACTGACATCTGGCTTTTTTATGTAAATGGGAAGGTTACAATTGGCATTAAAACCTGGGTCGATTGACTCTGCGTTAGTCACAGATATTTACGCCCCTTAACCAGCGAGATGCAATGACACGCTGTCACATTCAATATGAATACTCAATGTTTCTTTTTTTCCATATAAGGTATTAAATTTTGAACAGGCTCAGTGTGATGTTCAGTGTGACAGTGGTATTCATGTAATATAGTAAACAAGCTAATGGCACAACAACATTATTTTGCTGACGCTAGATATGAAACAATAGCCAGAGACTTTAAACAAACGGTCCTCAGACTGATGATCATGGGGAAGCCCCACTATTTTAGGTGGACTTTCCCGTGTTTAAAAACTAATGTACACACATTTTCACAAAATCAAGGACATATACACCTTAAATCAATGCAGAGAAGGCACAATAAAATTTCACCAGAGTGCAGTAATTTTAATTGTTTGATGCTAAAGATTTTCTGGCAGAGGACCCACAACCCCCACCCCATTTTATATGTGCTCCTCCCATTGTTAAAAGAAAACCTACGCCTTTGTGGTAATGCAGTAAAACAACACCACAATCTCCAGGCATAATACACTGGCATTAAAATCAAAAAGCGTGTTTCATTATTGTCGGTCATACTGCTGTACTGGATCACGTTGCAGCGTAAAGACGTTTTTTCATCACTCACTTTAAGTATAACGTCCAATTTTTTAACTTGTACAGCTATATAGTATGCAGTAACTTCTAGTATTGAGACATTATTATGAAATATAGCTGACATCCTGTGTCTGACTAATTGTTCCCAGTACTCACGCCCACTCAGTTTTTCTAATCTGCACATCGGCAAAGGTCTTTCGACACATGTTGATACACTGCTTTACATTCACTGACGATGTGCGGTTACAGTAATTGTTTTGGTCTCTCTGTCTCTTGCAGTGTCAGGTACCGGTGTATGAATCATTTGATTACTTTGAACGTGTCCAGACCAAAGAAAGCGGATGAGGATCTACTTGGGGGAATTTCCAGTATTTTCTATCCATACTTTAAATCATGTATATATTATAAATGTACATTCATTTACTTACCTTTACCTGAATTATGTAAATGATTTTAAATGCATGTAAATATTTTATATTTTTCCATAAAGTCAGTCATTTCCATCTTTGTGGTCTGAGTTCATTTTAATGATGACAAGCTGTGTGTGCACTTATAGACAGGTTTACTTGTATCATTGCATTTGTTTTGACTTGATCATACCATCTAGTCAGTGTTCTGTATCACAGAGTGGTATTGATTCTGAAGCAAAGATGCAGGTTTCACATTGACATCAGATCACAAAAAGGACGCTGAGTGGAAACTGTGGTGTTACAGGTTGGCTGCATTATAGGTCACTGACAGGAAGTGGAAACAGCTCCTGTGGCGGTCGATGTAGTTTCTCCCTGGCCTTTCTGTGTGCATTTTCATCACACAAACTGATACAAAGCTTCTAAAATGGTCAATACTTAGTAGCTGACTTACTGTAAAAACATTTTGCTGACACAGTGTTTTACATTAGTAGTTACTCATTTCTCAATAGATGTGCTCTGCATTTCAGGTCATATGTGAATTTTCAAAAATTTCCAGTGACCACCTTGGTAAAACACTGTTAGCATAATTGAAAGCAGAATTACACTTAAAGTTAGCAGGAGTTTATACATACAGGTCAAAAGAACATACTCATTCCCCTAGCCTATATCAAGTTGAACATGTCATTACACAGTACCAGTGATTATATGAGTTACTGTTGCCTTTCTGTCATCTTGAACCAGTCTGGCCATACTCCTCTGACCTCTAGCATCAACAATGCATTTCCGCCCAGAGAACTGCCACTCACTGGATATTTTCTCCTTTTCAGACCATCCTCTGTAAACCCTAGAGATGGTTGTGCATGAAAATCCCAGTATATCAGCAGTTTCTGAAATACTCAGACGAGCCTGTCTGGCAACAACTATTGCCTAACGACTTTTCCATGTTTAAAGTCGCTTAAATCACCTTTCTTCATGTAGCCTGCATGAAGCAGGTTGTCTTGATTATGTCTACATATCTAAATGCACTGAGTTGCTGCCACGTGATTGGCTGATTAGCTATTTGCATTATGAGATGTTGAACAAGTGTTCCTAATAAATATGTATATATGTTGTTTACATCTATGGAAGGCAGCAGTGGACTCTTCCCGGCATTGTGGTAAACAAAACATTATCTGAAGGCAGCTATGGACTCTTCTCGTAAACACAGTAAACATGGTAAACACAATTCCATTGGAAGGCAGCAATGGACTCTTCTTGTGAACACGGCAAAAACAACATAATTTATGGCAGCATTAAACTGTAGTCATGTTAGCATGTCAGTCAATCAATTCAATTAATTTTATCCATAAAGCCCAATATCCCAAATCACAATTTGCCTCAGAGGGCTTTACATCCCTCTGTCTATGACTAATGATAACAGCAGCAGCAGGAGGTATCAGGCAGGACCACAGTGGCAGTACAACCACGTCACACGATCCAGGCACAGCTGCGATACAAGGTCACCTGCCAGACAGTGGAGCACAAAGGCTCCGGAGAAGAAGCCGAGTTAGTGACATGCAGTAGAGCTGAGTTAGCGAGATGCAGTAACAGGACCAAAACAAGCCTTGAGATAAAGAGTTTCTGAGTTGTTTGTGGCCGAGAACAATAACTTAACATCAGGAAACTGAAGCTCATCCAGGATTTTATGTCTTTAAGGCATTTTTGAAGTTTAGTTAATTGATCCATTTCTTCTGGCTTTATCGATAAATATAATTGTGTATCATCGACATAACAATGGAAATTTACAGAGTGATTTCTAATGATGTTCCCTAAGGGAAGCATATATAAAGTGAACAAAATTGGTATGAGCACAGAACCTTGTGGAACTCCACAAGGACTTAAGTATGTAAATATGATTCATCGTGAACGTGAATGAACTGCAATCAATCAGATGAGTACGATTTAAACCAGCTTAGTGCAGAACCTTTTAGGCCAATTAAATGTTCCTGTCTCTGTAGCAGAATTTGATGGTCAATTGTGTCAAACGCCGCACTAAGATCTAAGAAAAACAGAGTACAGAGACCAGTCCTTTGTCTGAAGCAATCAGAAGATCATTTGTAATTTTTACTAGTACTGTCTCAGTGCTATGATGCACTCTATATCCTGACTGAAATTCCTCAAATAAATTATTATCATTGAGAAAGTCACACAGCTGGTCTGCGATTTTTGAATAAAAGGGAAGATTAGATATTGGTCTATGGTTGGCTTACACCTCTGGATCCAGGGTGGGCTTTTTTAGAAGAGGTTTAATTACAGCTACTTTAAAGGACTGTGGTACATAGCCTGTTAATAAAGATATATTGATCATGTGTAATATGTATGTGTTAACTAAAGGTAAGACTTAAGTAGCCTAGTTGGGATGGGGTCTAAGAGACACGTTGATGACTTGGATGAAGAAATCATTGAGGTCAATTGTTGAGGAGTAATCTGGGAGAAGCAATCTAAATATATATTAGGTCTTACAGCTGTGTTTGAGGGCAGATAGGTACTATCTAAGGACAGAAGGTCATGAATTTTCCTTCTACTTAGAATTTATAAGATCATTACTCCTAAGGGCTAAAGGAATACAAGGCTCAATAGAGCTGTGACTCTCTGTCAGCCTGGCTACAGTGCTGAAAAGAAACCTGGGGTTGTTCTTATTTTGTTCTATTAATGATGAGTAATAGTTTGCTCTGGCATTGTGGAGGGCCCTCCTATTACGTTTTGAGACTGTCGACCCAGACCAAATGAGATCCTTCTAGTTTGGTTAATCGCCAATTCCTTTCAAATTTTCGCGATATTTGTTTTAACTTACGGGTTTGAGAGTTGTACCAAGGAGTGAACTTTCTTGGCTTGTTGTTTGCAGCGTGCCTGCAGCGCTATCGACAAGATAATCAATTTTGGAGAGCTTAAAGTCAGTATGGGAAACCTCTGCTACAGAGGGACATGATATTAAATTTAAAGATGGAATCCTTTCCTTAAATTTTGCTACAGCACTATCTGATACACATCTAGTATAATAACTGTTGCTGAATGGCGTGTCATCAAGTAGAAAGAAATCAAGTTATTAAGTAGTGATCTGATAGAGAGGGATTCTGTGGAAAGACTAGTAAGTTTTCAATTTCAATTCCATACGTCAGAACTAGATCGAGGGTGTGGTTAAAACATTGAGTGGGTTTATGGACACTCTGACTGAAGCCAATGGAGTCCAATAATGAGATAAACGCTGTAGCCAGGGAGTCATTATCAACGTCAACATGAATGTTAAAATCGCCTACAATAATAACTTTATCTGATTTAAGAACTAAACTGGATAAAAACTCTGATAATTCAGATACAAATTCAGAATACGGGCCAGGAGCACGGTACACTATAACAAATAAAAGTGGCTGCGAGGTTTTCCAGGTCAGATGTAAAAGACTAAGGACCAGGCTTTCAAATGAATTATAATCTATTTTAGGTTAAGGGCTGATTAATAGACTAGAGTTAAAAATGGCTGCAACCCCCCCTCCTCGGCCGCTGCCTCGAGGAATGTGGGTATTACTATGACTGGGAGGAGTGGATTCATTTAGTGTGACATATTCGTTGTGACACAGCCAGGTTTCAGTGTGGCTGAGTAAATCAATATGATTATCTGATATTAATTTGTTTACTTACACTGCTTTAGATGACAGAGACCTGATATTTAACAGTCCACCCTTAATTCTCCTGTTTTGTCTTTCTGTCACAGAAGAGGTTTTAATTTCTATTAGGTTGTTATGCACAGCTCCTCTTTGTTTAACTTTTGATTTAAATAATTTAGGTGGTCGGGGGACAGACACCATTTGCATAACTCTATGGGTGGGTAACTGCATTGGAAGCTTGAGAAGAGTTTAAGACTGCGACTGTGATTCCTGGTCTCATCTCTGGGTTGTCAGGGTTTGGAATTACTAATAAACTTGGACAGGTTCCTAGATATGAGAGCAGCTTCATCCAAAGTGGGATGAATGCTGTCTCTCCTAATCAGACCAGGTTTTCCCCAGAAAGTTTGCCAATTATTTACGAAGGTTGTCAATTATTCACTGGACAGCCAGACGACACAACAGATGATATCAGTTATATTGTAAAGGTAATGACTAATACGTTAATAAATACTAGCCTGGTTGGCGCCCACTAATTGGCAAGAAGTTTGGTGATACAGAGCCAGTTGGCCTAATGAGTCAGCCCCTCACAGGCTGATAAAAATATTAAAGGCAAAAGAGAGACACTCCTTTACTCATGGGAACAAAACAAACTTGCACAACCTCTAACCTGCATACCAGCTGTAAACCATACCTACTGATATAGACTACAAAAGGTGTTAACCACCACACGATGTGACTGTAGCCTTCTCATGCTTTCGTGCTATTTCTTTCTCTTGCAGACATTCACCCCTGTTCGTACATGTTCACAAAACCAGTGGAATACAGTGATACATTGCTTTTGCTATCAAGCTCATACATTTGATCTTTGGAATCCTAAAAACATGACTTAAAAAGAGAGGACGTTCCTGTAGTAGTTCCTGCCCCCCAAATAGTACCAGGAACTTCTTCAGTGGAAACGGGCCTCTTGTGGTTGTTTTGTGTCTTTTTGTCATTGTCTGGGTCTCGTTGAGATAATTTTGTGTCTCTTTAAGGTAATTTTGTTTTTGCAGTCATTTTGTGATTCCTTGTGGTTGTTTTATGTGTTCTTGTCATAGTATAGTGTCTCTTTGTGGTCAGTTTGTGTCTCCTTGTGGTTGTTTTGAGTCTTTTTGTCGTTGTCTGGGTCTTGTTGAGGTAATTTTGTGTCTCTGTAAGGTAATTTTGTCTTTTGGGATTCCTTGTGGTCATTTTGTGTCTCCCTGTAGTTATTTTGTGTCTTTTTGTAGTTGTTCGGGTCTTTTGCGGTAATTTTGTGTCTCCTTGAGGTCATTTTGTGTCTTTTGGAGTCATTTTGGGATTCCTTGTGGTTGGTTTGTATGTCCTTGTCATTGCTTAGTGTCTCTTTGTAGTCATTTTCGTGTCTTTTTGTAGTCATGTGGGTCTCTTTGAAGTAATTTTGTATCTTTTTTGTTCATTTTGTGATGCTTTGTAGTCATTTTGTCTCTCATTGAGGATGAGTTGTATCTTTTTGAAGTTGTTTAGATGTTTTTAAGGCAATTTTGTGTCTTGTAGTCATTTTGTGTCTCCCTGCTGTTATTTTGTGTCATTTTGTAGTTGTTAAAGTCTTTTATGGTCATTTTGTTTTTGTTTTAAGCTGCTGAGTGGTGGCACCTGTTAAGTGATACTCCACATTACATATATGCCTACTATTCAACCATGTTTGGAAAATGTTTTGGGTACCACTGCTGTTACATTCCATTAAAATTCATATGTCACTCCATATTCATATGGAGTCCAACTTGTTAAATGCATCCTGCAGTAATATATTGGAGATACAAAATGTGGGGCTTTTTGTACATACATATTTCTGTCTTATTGTGACAGAGAGCAGTGCTGCAACTGAGTTATTGATTGTATGACCAGAGAGATGCTTCTGTGTATTATATCTTACCTATACTGTAACAGAGCACTGTTTCCAAGAAACCAGGCCAGAAAACAAAAGCGTGCGTGCAAACACACTCACTCGAGTACTTTTTTGCAGTTTGAACTTTCCATTCATGGTTCATGTCCACCCTTACGAAGCAGCTATATAACCACCAACCACAGCAGGTGCAGTGACACTTGGTTTATGTGTTTCCGTATCATCTTGTAATGAAACCCAAGTGACAGCCAGCACAGGGCTCATACCTTGCACTGTAGAATAATTGTCTCAAAATCAAAGAAATCTCCAGATCTATAGTGGCTTACTTCATGAAAAGACCTCACCTTAAATCAACAAGTAAATGGCAAAAGCCTCATATAGTTTATGAAGTAATATGTACACAGGGCGTTGTAGGACTGAGGCTGTGTTGACACAGTTGGAGCCACCACCTATATGAAATGTGGCCAGTGAAGCCATTATTCAAAAGGTATAAAGGCCAGCAGTCCCCCTTTCCAGTCCCGACACATCTACTGCTCTGTTGATCACCGTTGATCTTTTATTTTCCTCCTCACGACCAACCACGTCTCAAACAGCAACCATGAGCCAGCTAGAGACAGCCATGGCCCTCCTGATGCAGACCTTTGATAAATATGCTGCTGCTGAGGGCGATAAGAACACCTTAACGAAAAATGAGGTGAAGACTTTGTTGGAGAAGGAGCTGCCTGACCTGATCAAGGTAACGTATGGCATTAGGGAGGGGTAACTGTGCTGACCATACTTTTAATATTTAACCACTAAACTTAGTTTATGCTTCATAGTGCAAGCTCAGTGCTAAGTTACAAAAGAGGCCACCAATACTGAAAATGTATTGACTTATGGTGTAAAGCGCCTCATTAAATTGATGCTAAAACAGGCATTATAATCTTGGGTTTTTACGTCAAATTTGTATTAAGTTCTTGGCCTAGGCATATTTGTTAATAACAGTTTTGGTGATTACTTGGTAAAAATTCAAACAATAAAACCATGATAAATTATTTAGATAGATAGATAGATAGATAGATAGATAGATAGATTCCCGTCTGCCGTAGTGTCATGCCTCAGCATTAACTCACTGCCATTTCTGCACCCACAGACCTATCCTGAACTTGAATAATGCACTCTTTAAAGTAACTAAATATGACTGGAAAAAAAGACTTTAGATTTTAGCAGTATCCAACAATATTAACGCTGTTTTGTTGGTCTATGCAGGCTGCAAAGGACAAAGGCCAGGTGGAAAAGCTGCTGAAGAGTATGGATTTTAGCGGAGACCAAGAGGTCGACTTCAGCGAATTCATAGTGATGGTAGCTGCCCTCACCTGTGCCTGCCATGGCCGCTCTTGTAAGAAGTGAGCAGGGCCACTGCCACCTGGGGTGTGGCCAAATGGCAGCAACGATGGCATAAAATCCCTGTGGTGACTGTTTCCTGAAACATTTCAATAAAATGATTTATTTACCTGTGCATGGGTTGTTTTAATGTATTGTGTGACTGACATGAAATCACATGCAATAAGAACATACTTTTCGGTCATACAGAATTGACCATAGACCAGTATTGCCATTAGAAATGACAATAGTAGGGAAGAAAACATGATACAGAAATAACAAAAATGCTGCTTGTGCTTTGTGAGGTAATTGTGAAGTGAATAATTTGTGAATTGAGTTCCATATTACATGCTCTACTTTATACTGACAAATTTATACACCATCAAAATCCATTGTATGATCACAATCATTTATCGTAATCAGTCTTAAATTAAGTCTGGTCTGAGCAAGAGCAAAATTTATATTGGCAGGACAACACTACTGAGACAAAGAAAAAGTTTACAGTGTAACAGAACTTTGTAATACAGAAGAATAAAAATATAAGTACATGTGCAACAGATAACTGAAAAAAAGAAGAAGAGTAAAATGAATGTTAACATCTCATGTGGTAGATGGTGTATGATAGGAAATGGTTTCAAAGCGCTGTAGCAGCTGGTCAAATAGCCTCATCACCTCATCAGACTTCCTGTCTAACTAGGACACGGGACCATGCACAAGTGTACACGGTGTACTTTGTCTTCTTCGAGGTGAAAATCAACATTTTCATATTCTCACTTCACCTAAAGGGTGAATCTGCGTATTGTTTGATACAACACCACCAGCTTTGGTCTGATGACGCAATCTCAAGCTCAAACCAAAAAGAAGCTGTGTAAATACAAAGGTCTGAGCACATAGCTGTGTTGCTTTATCAGAGGAGATCATCTTGCCCTGTGAGAAGAGCGCAGTAAGAGGACAATTAGAAAATCTGAAGTGAGTGGTCAGAGCGGTGGCTTTGTAGAGGATGCAACACAGTGTCGTGCAAAGTATGTCGACACTTTACAAGCAGCATCTTGCAAACATCTCAGCGGTCACACGCACATCTATTTCTAACTCAAGTAGGTGTTAAAAGCCAACAGCGAAACAACAACAGGATCTTTTCAAAGACCACAACAAATTCAAGAAAGAATTATGCAATAGCTGTTTTCCTGTATGGTGTTAACACCTGACTAATCTAAGACAGTGTTGATATGTAAATAATTACATACTTTACTTAAGTGTAATTTTGAGGTAATTTTTTGAGTATTTTTTTCACATGCCACTTTTACTCCACATGTAGTCCTTTTTACTCTACTACAGTTATCTGACAGCTAGTAACTTTATAATTCCGATTTTTGCGTACAAAACATGAAATGATGAGTTGAATAGCTGATAATCAATTGGACGAATTGATTGACAGGAAATTAATTGGCAGCTATTTGGTTATAATATCATGTTCAATGTAAAACATTTCATGGGTCGAGCTTCACAAATGGTTTTCTTCTAATTATTTTAATAATTCTAATCTAGTTTTCATAGAGAAGGTGTCACTTTGGGCTCTGGGCAGACCCTAACCACTTAAATAATCCTCCTTCCTCCAGAAGGGAGGATTTTTTGGAAATTCAACGGCTTAACTGACCAGCATTAGAGCATTTTGAAACAATAATCTTAGATCAAGGGTTGTCAGAGTTTATTTTTAGTACATGATTGAGAGCCGCATGGGAAAGGTGCCCACACTGACTTTTTATACTATTAGCTATAGTATGACTGTATTATAATGTTTTTATGCAACCATCTTTATGATATTATATGACAAACTATATTATTTCTTTTTACTGCTTTTTATTTAGAAGTTGTTATGCTTACATTTGTAAATGATTATTTTAGAGGGTGGGGGGTGCTAATCAGCAGATTAATGTTAATATTTCAAAATCAGCTCCACCTTAACCAACAACAGTAAAATCCTGCTGTTACATAAATGTATGAGTCATAATAATCCAGAGATATAAGTTATATTAGTATAAGAGTCACAGAAGACATTTTTCTGCATTGAGTACTTTTACTTGTAATAGAGTATTTTTCAGTGATTTTATTACTTTTACATAAGTAAAGGATCTGAATACTTCTTCCACCACTGGTGTGAGGCCTGCCCCTTAATCCACCCCTTTCTGTCTTGAGGTTAGGTCAGCACTCTATTAGCCCACCAGGGAGCACTGGCCAAGTGACACACTTTCTCCAGCCAGGACAGTTGTGTAATTACAGAACACCTCTGCTGCCCTCTACTGGCAGATTTATTCTCCCTTAAGTAAACCAGGACACTTGAGGAAGAAGTGCAGAGGGTCATCATTATCATCAGTACCATCTTCGATCACTGCTGCTGCCCTGAACGAGTCACTCTGTCTGGATTTGTGGACTTCCTTTTCTGTGTGGCTGTAGTTGAGTGTGCAGGCTGAGCGCAAGGCCTCACAGGGCTGTTTCTGGAACGTGGCTGCCCTGTAATCGGCTTGCAAGGTCATTAAGCTCAGACTCTCCTCTCTCTACTTCCTCTCTGGTTCTCTCTCTCGCTCTGTCCGGGGCATTATAAAGGCTTATGGGGATTAGGTATTCAGAGTGGAGGAGGATGTAGCTCTGGAGTCAGGAGATTCAGGTGGGAAGAATAAAAGTGTGCTAGGTGGGTGAGTGCTTTGTGTTTTGTAAGACATGTGATTTTATAATTTGATGTTTGTTAGTTTTAACGTATGTTCTTGCTGCATTATTAGCAATATATAATGTACACAGAAGCACAAACACATTACATTTTTACTATATATGATAAATTACCAAAACTTTCTACTGGCAAGTTCTATTCTCTGATGTAGGATGTGGGATATGGTTGAAAGCTGTGGAAATAGCTCAGTGCCAGATCTAGCACATTCAGCTTCGTAGGCAAGCTTACAATAATATGAATATAATAATATAAATTTGCAAATTGCTCTGGATGGCTTTCGCTGTTTGATTTTCTCTTACCCAAATGCTCTCCACATACACTCCACTCTAGCATGTTCTTACTGTGATGTCTGCCGGAAGTCAGATGCTGAATACAGCCGATGGGTTCCGAGAATGTTCACTGATAAACACATTGGGTCAGCTGCATTGCTAGGACCACAGGTGGTACCCCTATGAGAGACCAACCATTTTAATTAATCTTTTTTTGTTGGGTGTGGAAGGGCTATGTTGCCTATTCCTGGGGGCGCTACTGTAGAAATGATAATGGATGCAACTTCGGGTGAGACTGGGAAGTAGCAGTAATCTAGTTAGGTCCCGTTTAACGATTTCAACAGAAAACGGCAAACTTTAGTTGCGTTTTGGCCAATTGTTTACACGACAGTGGTATTTTGGGTGCCTGAAAACACAACGTTTTGAAAAAGGGTTCCAGAGTGCATTTTTTTGGAAACTGCACCGTCTCCATTGTCATGTAAACTTGCAATATGCAGCTCCTCAGAAAACGGAGACTTTTCACACATGCGCATTATGCTCCTAGTCACCAGGCATGCGCGAGAAAGTCGACCATCACAACAACAATGGCAGACTCCCGAGCTCTGCTTGTGCTGCTCACCCTATTGAATTTATCAACGCCTCCCCATCATAGTGTAGATTTACTGTAGCAACTCCACCTCGTCGTCCGTCCAGACAAATGTTCGTGAGGTTGCCATTTTGTTTGTTTGTTTGTTGTCGCCGCTCTGTAGAAGGAAGCATAAGCGTCACACCGTCAACTACTGGCCTGGCATGTATACTGCAGCGTTTTTGGTCATTTTTGTGGATCCGTGTGCACTGCGATTGTTATTCTTAACTTTTTTCAAAACGAAAATGAGAAACGATGTTTTCAGTGGATCGTTTTCGTGTAAACATGGCCTGAGTCACGTACAGTGAAGGGATGAAGTGTTTTTGTAGGCCGATGCAGAAATTTGTGTCGCCCCGGTTCCCTCAACAAAGAGCCCAAAAGGATTTTTCAATTAGATTTTGGATTATTGCAGAAAATACGCTTTGTGGCAACACAAAAGTTTATGATACATACACATATCGTTCATCAAGATAATCTATAAACGATCTGTATGACTTCAGTGTTACCACCACAACGAGGCTGTAGGCACGATAACGCATTTAGCCACTTGTTAGCAACTGCCTTTCTTAAGATACATAAAAGCTTCAAATTCCATGTCTGTTAACCACAGACCTTAATCCGGACATCTAACCAAAAACCAATTAAAAACCCCAATGACTTCAGGACCAGGGAACCCAGAGTGCTAAAATGCTAACTTATTTCCAGGTTTTGGTACTCATTTCTGGAGCACTCTACTGACTGTCTGTGGTTAATCTTAGTGGCTAATCATTGTGGCTCACTGCCAGTGGCTGTTAATTAATTTGGCTTCAAGTAAGCAAAAATGGCTTTGGTCTTTTTAGCTAACGTTAAATTAGCACTTTTTAAAATGTCTTTGTGGAGCTCTGGTACCTGTTGTGCTGGCTGCGGCTGTAGCTCAATTTGTGGCTTTAGCAACAGTGGGTTGAACATGAAGCCAAAACCAAAGGGATTGTTCCTGTAACCAACAGTACAGTTGACCTGAGCTATATTGAAACCAACCCAGTGTTTCACAAGGGCTAGCGGAGAAGTATTAAATCAGAATTTGCAGAAGAGAATGACACCTAATGACAGATGCGTCGCTCAACGTCAATACATGATATATCTTTTACTGTCTGACTGCGATCTTGACCTACATTAATAAATTGCCCGTCGTTGAGGTAGACATGTGGAGCATTATCTGGGAAACTTCACGTCACTTTACATGAAGCAAGAATAAATACAGAATTAACTGTAACATGTTTATGGACTGTTGTAGTGTCTGTTTACGAGTCATAAGAAATCATAAATCATCTTTTAAAAAGATTAGATGTTTACCATAAGCTAGCCCCGGCTTTGTTAAATTTAACAACATGCCAACAGGCAAGCTAATCGCTCACATCCCTGGATGTAAAGGAAAAAAAGCAATGCTTAGAGATGGCTGTCGGATATGACAGAGGGATGATCGCATTATCCCGTCTGTAACAGGTGTGTCTGACGTTTTATTACCCAATTGCTCTAAGAAAGAAGATTGGTATACTGTTAGCACTGGAGACACACCTATAATTCACACAGGGTATTATGGGGGCTTGGAGTAAGGTGGATATGAAAATCAGCCTCTGGAATAGCTAAGTAAAAGGACTTTGCATTAAGAATAGTTAACACAGATGTTGCTTTTATTGGTCATAATGAATGGCCTTATTAATAGTTAATAAATTAAACGTTCTTTTAAAAGCACTCTTTTGGATCTCTACTTTTGCTGACTCATCTTGGAACAAAAGTCCTCCCAAAGGCTCCAATCTCAAACAGAGTGCCGATGTAAGACATTTGTGGTTAGAGGTTTACACCAATTACTTACACATGCACACACTGCTTAGCTCGGCCCACGTGAGGAGGTACGAAGCAGTTATGAATACCTCATTCTGTTTTAAAGCCACACATCTCTGGTCATATGAGCTGCCAGGGTGTCCAGCTCATCTCGTGGCCTGACTTTCAGCAGGAGAAACACCATAAACACAGTGCTGCTCTTTGTCTTTAAACTTTAACCTAGTGTGATTTCTTATTCCGGGAGGCATAATGGGGCGTCACTGGGTTTAACCTAGGGTCTGCTCTACATCTGCTACTATCGACAAGCTATTTGACACATGACTGTTGGACTCATGGGTTGTTTGAATATTGATCACAGCAACTTTCAGCTTGTGATGTTGTGTCGTCAATGGAGAAGTACTTGTAGGGAAAAACCTTGAGAGAATTATCTCAGCAGTTCCCCATGGCTCTGTCAAACATTTTAGTAGCCCCTCAGCTTGTTTTTAATTGTTTGTTTTTTGGCCTGCTACAATCATCGGTGGTTCACTCCCACTGCTGTCATCAACCTAGTCTGCCGGTTAAAACCTGTGATAAACCCACTGTCCACTACCTTCCCACCACCAAATAGCAGACAAACAAACTTAGGGACAAGATAGCCCAACTGGCACCGAACGTCAATATGACATAGTAAAGATACTGGATTCTTAAATTGGACAGAGGTTTCAATTTTGTTGAAATGAAAATCAAGTTGACAATACTTTACATTTCTAACAGCATTAGAATTTCTCGTTATTACATTAAGACATTTTACAGACAATGGGTGTTGTTCTCCATACCTCATGACTAAACCCAGTGAGCAACTGCAACGTTGAATTCCAGTTGAAAACTGGTTCATATTTAGGCCTCTTTTCAACCAGCTAAAATGTGATTACAGCATCAACGTGTCAAAAATTATAAAATTGTTTAATCATTTTGATAATTTGTTCAGTTGTAGATCAAAAGAGAGACGATACTGATGAGTGTGAAGGCATTTCTCCAAAGTCATATTGCACTGGTGGGTGAAATGTGGTCTACTCAAAGACATAATTTTAACCTATTTCAATTTAATTTGATTTTTATTATAAAATGTCCTAAATATGGAACTATATAGTTTGAGACAGATCTGTACATTCTTCATCATTCATGTAAAATAACTCTCGGGACTCTCGGACTGAGGAGAAGGAACTGACGAAATAAAGGTGACTCACACTACCTACATACTTTGTAAGTACCTGTGCTGCTGTATTTCAGTAAAGTAAACCAGAAATTACCATTATTAGTTTTATTTTATGCCACTCATGATGCGGCCTAGGCTGCTGTTGTGCCAAGCTAGCTTGGTGTTAGCATGCTAGCTTGTAGTGTGCTGCAGTGTGGACAACAGTAAACATAAACATGCTGCCAAACTATTTTCACCGCATGTATGTGTGTAATATTGGCTTGCTCATGTGACTGGCTTTATGGACTGTAGCCTGTAAAATTGAAGTTTTAGGCCGTTTCGCCTCCAAAATACTTACAGTTAAGCTTAAAGATATATATCAAACACTTGATGGACATCCACACTTCCCCCTGTGAAAATATATCTATTTTAATCCTTGTTTTATTTACAGGTCTCCACCATATCAAACTTCTTCTTCCAACCAGAGGGACAAACCAGAGGGACTTTGCATCAATTATGTATTTCTCTAGTTCATTGTAATTGTATTTAAAGAGCATTTTTTTATGTTATATTTAAATTGTTGCTTAATAAATACAAATGTACCATAGCAGGAGACACATGGTTTCCTTTATCTTTCAAGTTGAAGTTGTAAATATGTTTGTATGACTAATATTGTAACTTGTGAATGCTATTACTGTCATCCTACAGCCAGAACCACTTTCAGTTTTACATTACAGTGAGCATTTTTAGGTTTAAAATAGGTTCAAAATTGAAAGTATTTTCCACAGACTGTTTGAAGACATTGATTGAACATTTACATTTAGACCGTATTTCACTGGGATTTGCAATATTGACTATAAACTAAGAAATTTGGAGGTGATTTCTTAGTTAGGCTCCAAAATGACGACAAACTATTATTTGCTCACTGTAGAGGATGGAAAATCTCACTATTGCAAATCCTGGTGAAAAATGGTCTAAATGTAAACGTTCAATTAACGTCTTCAAATAGGTGGTGAAAAAACGTTCACTTTGAACCTTTTCTGAACTTCTTTTCACTGGTGACCATAGACATTTTCTAAATGTCTTTTCAGCTGATAAAAGTGTTCGCTAGGCAAGATGACATTGGCATGAGATGCTTGAAAGACACTGGATTTTGGTCACTTAACAACACACCTTAAAACCAACAAAAGATCAATATCATCTGTTGTCAGTATTAGTTATCAAATTGACATTGGCATTAGATGTTGCCTGCCTCGTGTCATAACCTAAATTCAATAAAATATCAACGTTGAACAGTGTGGGTGGCCAGCTGGGATTGGGCGAACACTTAGCATCAACAACACATAGAATTCATCAATATTCCCTTGGTTGGTCTATTCGTTCTGAAGCTGAAACTCACTTTAATTAAAAATTTAGCAGTGTTATTAATATGAATTGGTCATCAAATGACTACATGACTATCATTCATTTGCAAACTTTCAAAAAATGTGAGAGTGAAACCCCCATCTTCAGGTGGTCGATAAGCTTAAAAATCTGTGAAATGGCCCTTTAAAGTGCAGTAGTCAAAACCATGTGAGGCGTTTCTCTATACCAGAAATAGTTGCTGAGTGAGTCTTTATGATTATGCATCACTGGAATTATTCATGTGTTCATTTTGCAATGCAAAAGAGCAGGAGGCCACCCAAGATTCATTCGCCAAACAAAGGCTGTGTTAATGGGCATGTCATTACCCTTTTCTTCAAAACCTGTCTTCCAGGAACAGCCTGTTGTGACTGAAGTGGAGGTTTGTGTATCATCTAATAAACAATTGCCAGGGCTTATTCAACAGTGCGTCCCATACCCCGCATTCCTTTCAACTTAGTGTCACAGAGGCCATTTCTGTCAAACAGGATGCTGGTATCTGTCTGCTTTAAAGAGTCTTGTCTCCACTGATGACTTGTGATTTCTGAATGTCCATCATCAGATGACTTTTTAAACAATGTGTGTGACTTGCTGATAAGATTTACTGCGTTCTTTATCGACATGACCGAGAAGCTCTAAGAGGCTCTAAAGTCTGATAGTGAAAGGAAGGAAACACAAAACAGCCCTCATTCATACCAGACAGTAGTGTCAGCACTGTCACCTTTGACCTACACTCATGATAAGCAGGCTTACTATGCAGGGAACTTTTGTTTGCTTAGCTTGTTAGCTCCGTCATTCACATGGTTTGAAACCTGAAATAATAACACATCTTCTTACTTTCTGGCCCAAGGTGTGACTGCTTTATTTGTTCCTTTCATAGGTTGAGAAGGACGTTTAAGGTCAATCAAAAGCAAGAATGAGGAAATGAGCTGAGTCCAAGTTGATGCAGTGTCACACAAGAACACGTGACACTGGAGCTGATCTGAGTAATGTCATTTGATTTTTCACAGCTGAGTGTTAAACGTGCATACCTCATTCAGAGCATTAGTATAGCAGGAAACAACTATTTGCTATGTAAAGATACAGTGGAGTAATGGCGTCCTGAGAAGAAAATAAAGTCACTCTCACGCAGTGTGTGTTGTCATCTGAGCTTCTCCATCCTTTGTTGTGGTAGATGGTCTGGCAGCGCATGCATGGTAGAGCATGTGCGTATCCCACTTGCTAGCTAATCCCTGCCGCTCTGCGCATACCCGCTTTACTCCATCCCAGGTTATTGTAGCCCCCCCATGTTGACACTGTTAGCTCTGCCAGCACTGTTGCCGTTGTTAGCACTGTTAGCACTGTTAGCTGCTAGCTGCCGTCTCAGCCACCTCCATGTTGAGAGCTGTGTGCAAGACAATCCACACTCAAACTCTAAATCATAGATATGCTCTGAATGTTGCATTGTTCATATACAGCTCCTTTAAATCTAAGCCATAATAACAAGAATAGATCCAAGAACAAGTGGCGACGAAGGCCGAATGTTGCATCACCTCGCATCGTCTGTGTCTTGGCCAAAATGTTGCACTTGAACCAACTGTAAAGACTACAACTAATGCCCTAACAGCATGTAAATACTGCACCTGTGTGAGAGGACATAACTCTCCATAACAGCAGTCAGTGGTATTCGTCATTCAAGAATGACGCTAGTTCACTGGTTAGCCAGTTAGCGCATTAAAAACACAAGCTGATGTTGAAAGAACAGATATTTGCTGTGAACAATAACACAACCAATTACGAACTGTTTCTGCTTAGGAGCTCAGTGGCTAAAAAATAATCTTACCTCATATAACAAGTTTGTTTCGATCTCACATCCTCTTGACTTTAGCCATTAGCCATTCTTCAATCAGTGATATTTCTCACTGATTGCCTACACTGACTCAACAAGGACCGACTAGTGGCAAAGGTGCGGGATACAACACAAAAACTAGGACGAGAGGAGTTCACAGAGGGCTCAGCATTGGCCAATGGCCGTTTCTTGGCTTGGTGGGGTCAGGGGCCAGGCCCTAATGGTAAATGATTGAGTTTAATAATTAAGTTTAGTTTTGTTCAACTTACAGCTGCAATGTAAACAACAATAAACTACATTAAAAATGAGTCCTAAAACAGCTAGGCATTGTAGCTTACAACAAACGTTACTCAGACAGGAGGAAAGACTTTTCTCAGCTGTGAATCAATTCACCTTTGCAGCCCTCTTTTTTTTAAGGGAACCTATTATGCTCATTTTCAGGTCGATTCTTGTATTTAGGGTTTCTACTAGAACATGTTTACAGGCTTAATAATCAAAAAACACTATTTTCCTCAAACTGTGCTGGAACACCTATATTCACCTTCTGCCTGAGATGCTCCATTTTAGCGCCTGTCTCTTTAAGCCTCCCAAAAAAGCTAATCTGCTCTGGTTGGTCATCGTTCCGTGTCTTCTGTATCTATGCTCTTTGCTACCAAATCAGCGTCTCAGCCCCTTCATTTTGGCCTGAGAATGACTGTAACTGAATATAGTGGCACTTTCAACCGTGAAAAATTACCAATAAAGGCTTATAAACAATGTTCCAGCGGGAAAATGATCTGAAATCTTGGACAAATCATTAACATCTCAACCAAGATTACATGTTTCCTAACAGGGTCCACGTCATTGGTTCGACAGCCCATTGGTTCGACATCCCATTAGTCCGACTGTCCGCGGTGCTGAATGGCTTGCAGCCGTGACCGGCTTGAGGCGGAGCAGGCTCACGGCTTATGTGTTTGTCACTTTCTTTTTCATTTTAACCCACACAGTGATCTTTTCCTGACCCTAACCAAGTGGTTTTTGTGCCTAAACCTAACCAGACCTTAACCACAGGGCATCATGATGATTTCGGAACGGACTTCAGAACAATGAGTTTAATATGGTCGGAACAATGGGATGTCGAACCAATGGGCTTTCGAACCAATGGCAGTTCCCTTCCTAACGTTAGCATGTAGCAAGAGCAGTGTACTTGCAACCTGCAATAACTATGTATAGCTGCACTTCCTCCCTTTAAAAACCAAGCCTCTAAACACAAACATACATGACACAGTAGGAATATGATCCAAAATTGGAGAGAAATTAATATTAGGCACCACGATTTCATGCGTCCCTGATGTTAAAATGTAGCATCATGTAGCACTGTAGGCTATGTTATGTAAACACTTTCAGTTTATACACACTAAATGACCATAAAAACAGTCTGAAGCCTGAAATTACCTTTACATATTTTAAGTGTTGGCAATGTTTAATGTGAACATCCGAAATTGAAACATAGGACATAAAAATAGATAAAAAGAATATAGGTCCCCTTTAACATTTTTTTTTAATTCTATGGCACAGAGAAATGAATTAAATCATATTTCTGCATTTCTGCAAATGAAAATATGGATACATTTACTTTATACTGGTTTCAGGTCCTTTGAATCTCCTGGAAAGTGTCCTGTCTGTTAAGCAGGCTCTGTTCTAAGAGAGAAGAAAAAGTAACAAAATTGTCCGAGCTATGTTTGATTGGAAGCACTTTGTAAACCCATTGAAACAGCTATCAGTAATCATTCATTAGTGCAGAAGTGCAGACAGCAGACAGGTTAACAGAAGGCGGGGAGGCCATGCTATTTGCATTGAGAGCACATTCATGCCTGTACTGTGCTGATAACAGGCTCACTGTGGATAGACTGTGGTCGCATGATGTAATCCACATTTCCCTGCTTTTACAGCCGCTTGCCTGTGACGTAAAGCAAAACAATGTTTGTGCACTGTCCTGTATGCAAACAGGCCTGCTCTCTGTCTTGTGCTCTTATTCACTCAGTCAGTCAGTCAGTCATTCAGACACACAGTGAAACACATGACAAAGAGACTTTGTCCTTTGTTATCGTCAGCAGCCTATAGAAAGATCCTTCAGCATGGACACATTTACACATTGTCAGAGCTATCATGGCCTTATATCACCGTCAGCCAGCACATATCTGAACTCATCCAAAGCCATTAGCACCCACAGAAATCCTGCAATGCTCCCAGTGCCCTCAGGTTTTCTCTCACAGCATGAGCAAGATTATTTTTGTGGGCTTTTTGCCTTTAATGACACGACAGAGTGTGAAATGGGGAGACAGAGAGAGAGTGGGGACTGACATGTAGCAAAGGGCCGAGAGCCGGATTCGAACCCGCAGCCGCTGCAGCGAGGCAATGCCTCTGTATATGGGGTGCCGGCACTATCCACTATGCTACCAACGCCCCAAAGTGCACTGTTTTACAATACAAAATAGGTCAATGTCATGGGCGCATTATGAGACAAGAGGGCCCTGGGCACAGCTATGCATAAGACCCCACCACCTGACCTACATGTAGGCAAGACACGCATAGTACGTTTGCACACAGTAGTCGAGCTAAGCTCATAGCTCGGCTAATCAGTCAAGTCAGACTTCTCGTGTTGTCTGAGTATACATGCAGAACAGAAAATAGAATTTCTGATCAAGTATGTCAGACTTCGCCTTGTTAGGCGGCGCTGTGTCCTTTTTAAATATAGTGCGTATTGAACTAGTTCTGGTTGACCCGAAGAGGAAGCTAACGATGAATGAAGATGGCGGAGATGGATGTTGCTGTGGCTCTGTTTCCTCGTTCCTCCAGAAGTGCATCTTCTTTTTCTCAGTCGCCATGGTGTCTGTTTCTCTGGGAGTTACTGCACTGATACTGAACTGCTGCTAAGTCATCTCCTTTTTCCGGGTGAAAGCCTGCGAAAGAAAAAATGGTGCATGCGCAGAACACAGAGTCCGACTCCAGTCGGACTAAGTGGATACATGCAGCAATAGTCCGATTTTCAATCGAATTTTCTAGGTCTGTTAGTTGAGCTACGGATAGTCCAATTTCAGTCGGACTAGGCTGTTTACATGCATTTAAAAGTCCGGTTTCAGTTGGACTAAGCCAATAATTTGATTTTCTCAAGCTGCATGTTTCTTTTTCGGTGTTGTTGTTTTGTAGTCGTTATACATTGTTTTGTGGTTTGTGTGTTGCAGTGGTGTAGTGGTAGTTGATGAGGTGGGTATACTGCTAAGTACATAGGTAGGTTACCGATAAGGAAGTAGGCATACTCTCCTATATATTACAATAGCTTTTTAGCTGATTGGTGGGTATACTGTAACTGGATAGAAAAAGAAGTGGGTATACCATGTATACCTGAGTATAACCTCCACTACACCACTGGTGTGTCGTGTGGTTGTTTTGTGTCTCTGAATGTGTTTTGAGTCTTTTGTGTCTCTTTGAAATTCATTTGAGTCTTTTTAGGTTGTTTTGTGTCTCTTTGTAGTTATTTTGGATCTCTTTGTGATCTTTTTGAGTCTCTTCCTGGTCGGTATGTGTTAATTTGAGTGAGATTTTGCAGATGAACGAGGACCCCTGGGCCTGTGCTTGGTAGCCCATTCATTAATCCATCTATTGATAATGGAGTGATACAAAAATGAGACATAAAACCCAGCAATGAGTTAGCATTTTTGCACTCCCACTTCCCTCATCTTGACGTCAGTGGGTTTTTGGTTAGATACCTGATAAAGGGCTGTGGTTAACACAAGCTTAAGACTTTAATTTTTTGTTCTTTGACATAAAATACATCAGAAAATATCCCAGTCTTTAAAAAGATGGTTGCTAACAAATGGCTAAATTACACCACAGAACATCATCACACTGAACACGCCTTTATAGCCTTGTTGTGGTGGCAATGTTAAGTCATACGACCATAGTGTAGTTCATTCATAGCCCAATGTTAGCTTTTTACTTCTGACAATTGCATTTACGCTAAATGAAATGGGCAAAAAACATCATCACTGCAGCACTCTATGTTAGCTGTTAATCCTAATACAATGTTTCAACTTTTTAAATGCTGATTTAAGAGCATCAGGTTTTGTTGTGTAATTATAGGCAGAAACCAACAACCCTCAACCATCAGACTGGTTGATCTGTATCAGCTGACCCACTGATTGATCTCTCTGCTGGAGTAATGATTGAGTCACAGGGCAAATCAGTCTTTTTAGATCACTCTACTGAACAAAGACAGAGAAGATCATATATGTTTACCACTGTTGTTGACCTTATACACGAGTGTAGACAAAATATCTGTCAGGCTGGAAACCATACCTACTGCAGAAAGAACTCAGTGACCTTCTGTAGAGGTATGTGCTGCTGCTGCTGCTGCCAATGCTGCTGCCAATGCTGGAACAAACTGTACTGCTGATTACACATGTCACAGAAAGATAGAAACTAAGTGATTTCTAATTAGCATTGCAGCATCTGAATTAAGACCACAAAGGGGTGAAAGAGATGTTGTTCAGAATTATGTGACACTCATGTGAAACAGAGGCAGAAAACACACTATGTACTCTCTACCACAGACACTGGTAGTACATAAGTGAAGAACTGCAAAGGAATGCATTGAAAGCAACAACTGGATCAACTCTTTAACATTATAGAAATTAAAATTAATCTCCAATCACATAACTGCACCCTTTTGCTTCTCAGTGTTTTAATGTGTCAGCTCTTGGTAAAAGTTTGCATGTTTAACTTTGCAAGACACCGCATGGCTACAGTAACAAGTAATAAAAAGAGGAGGGGAGTAGATTGACTACAGGTAAATACATACACATTCAGTATTTATTATGTTCAGAAGAGTCGATCTGCAGGGTTTTTTTTTTATCTCTCTGAATGGCCTGAGGTAAGGTATGGTATACTGGCCAAGTGCCAGTGGAGGCATTGCGCAACTGTGAACACAGGAAACAAAACATCACTCAGGCAGGCAAGTCACTGTTACATCAGTCTGTGTGAGAGCGCATACAAGTGCATATATGCAATCAGGCACACAGACAGCGTCCAGACAGAGCGCAGACAATGGTAAACAGCTTTGGAGACAAGAAAGAGGAAGCAGTCATATGGCTTTGTTTGGGGCGGGATTAGTTTCCTTCCCAAAGATCCTGATTGGTCACTTTGATTAATGCTTCAAGCTGCAATTGGTTTCCTCATAGGCAAATATTTAAATTCTGTAAAAGGATTAGTGTCAGAGAAGTGTGTCAACTTAATGGGAGGCGAGAATTGTTTGCCCTTTGTCGCACATGCAGGACCAGTCCCTATGATGAAACTGACAGTTACAAAAGATCATCTAGATAACATATGATTAACTGTTATTTTCCAGTTGTTAGTTACAAAATTATCTTATATTTAACACATCTCAGAAAGACTACCATAGAGCCACTGCAACCCCCCTCCCCCCTTTCTCTACCAAAATTAGCACATGAGTGGGTTTTTAAACAAAGGAAAACCTGCTAAAAATAGGCTCCTGTCCCATTGTCAGTAGACTATAGCTGTGCACATGGCTTTGCTGCAGACAAGCATGCCTCTCTGTTTGTTTTTACTGGTGAGTCACGTTTGATGTCACAGCTGTAAAACTGGTTAGTACACAGTAGAAAGCAGCATGTAGGCCAGTGAAAATGTAGTGATGGTTACTTCTTTTTATATATCACTTACTATGTCAGTCTCCCTTTCAAACTTGTTAATTTGCTTGCTAATTTGGAACAATGTTTGAGCTCTGCTTTTGCAAAGATGGAGGGTATTTTGTTCCACTAAAGAAACTAAAATTAGCGTGTTCACCCAGGTGTTGTGTATCCATTACTGCTAATCAGAGCTGATAAAATACTGCACAGTCATTTGACCCAGGTATAAATGCTGATTAAAACCTTTCCCATTTCACACAAAAGCCAAATGTTGGTGGGTGTTATGAGGATCTTTGTGCAGTGGGTAAGGAGTAATGGTAGCCATTACAGGTTGAAACCAGCTTTGTATCTTAACAATAGCTGATTGAAACCAGCTATTGTTTAGATAAAAAATCTGGTTGAATATCCAAAAAGTATCCATTAAACTGTTCACCAGAATGACAACCTGTTGGAGGAAGCTGTTCTTCCTTGTTTTTGCATACAGCGTTCTGTAGTGGCTACCAGTTGTTGGAGCAGGTTGGGTGCAGGGTGTGATGATCTGTAGTGATGCTACCTGCCCGTTTCCTGACTCCGGAGGTATGTGTGGGGGAAGCTGTCACCAATGATTTTCTCTGCAGTCTTGACTGTCCATTGTAGTTTGATCCTGTCCTGTTTGGTGGCCGATCCAAACCACACAGTGACTGACGTGCAGAGAACAGACTGGGTTATTGCACTGTAGAACTGGATCAGCAGCTCCTGGGGCAGATTGTACTTCCTGAGCTGTTGCAGGAGGTACATCCTCTGCTGGACATTTTTCCTGATGGTGTGGATGTTGGAAGTCCACTTGAGGTCCTGAGAGGTGGTGGCTCCCTAAATCTGAAGGTTTCCACATCAGATACAGTGTTGTTTAGTCCCAAAGTCCACTTTCATCACCAATGTTTTTAGACCTTTAAACTCCAGGCTGTTCTGACTGCACCAAAAGGCCAGCTGTTCAACTACCTGTCTGTATGCAGACTAATCACCGTCCCAGATGACGACCAGTCTGTCATCTGCAAGTCTCAGGAGTTTATCGGACTCGTTCCTGAGGTGCACTTGTTGGTGTACAGGGAGAACAGCAGTAGAGAACAGTCATTCCTAGGGAACACCAGCTTCAACCGTTGAATGTGAATTTACCCAGCCTCACCTGCTGCCTCCGGTCTGTCAGGAAGTTTGTGATTCACTAGTCTAGTGTAGCCAGACACATCTCCATAGCACTGTATCAGTGCTGAACAAAGGTCTAGAAGCACCCATTATCATTCCAATATAGGACGGAAAATACTATGGGTTGTTTATATTTTTCTATACCAATCACAATCATCTTGGGTGGTGCTAAGCCCATGCAGGGATGATGCCATTTCAAAATGGTAGCATGTAGATAGACGAAGGGGAGGAAAATGCCCGCAAAAGGCAGGCTTATACCAAGAGTCTACATCCAGTGAGTCAGACTAGTGGTCCACTGACAGGTGGAGGTTAGCATAGTGAGCTGAGTGAGTTTGGTGTAAAGGATGTCTGGAATGATGAGGTTTAACACCAACATGAAATCCACAAAGGATCCTTGTGTATATCCATGTGGAGTCAAGGTGTTGCAGGATGTAGTGTAGTCCCATGGTAACTGTGTCATCCACTGACCTGTTTGCCTGGTAGGTTAACAACAGCAGGTCCAGCAGGGGTCCTGTGATGTCCTTCTGGTCAACTCCAGCCTCTCAAAGAATTTCATGACCACAGATGTCAGGGTAATAGGCGTGTATTTATCAATCCTGTGATGGTGGTTTTCTTGGGGAATGGGATGATAGTGGAGCATCTGAGGCAGGAGGGGACTTCACACAGCTCCAGTGATCTGTTGAAGATCTATGGGAGGATGAGGGTCACCTGCTCAGCACAGACTTTTAGACAAGAGAGTGACACGCCATTTGGGCCTGAGGCCTACCTAATCTTCTGTCTCTGAAAGAGCTGGCACATGTCCTCCTCACAGATCCTGAGTGCAGGTGGGGGGTCAGTAGGGAGGGGTGAGGGGGTGGCAGAGGATGCAGATGGTTGACTGCTGTCTGAGAAGGAGTGGGTGAGGGGTGTGAAAGTGGGTGAATCAAACCTGCAACAAAACCCATTCAGGTTGCCAGTTAATGGGTCTCCTAAGTGTGGGGGGATGGTTTTCTGTAACTGGTGATGTCCTGCAGGCCTCTTCACACTGATGTCAGGTCATTTGCTGAAAACCTGTTTTTCAGAGTAGTCTGTCCCCACTTCTGTAGGCCTCCTCCCTGGTATGACAAATTTTCCAATGTTTTACAAAGGTTTTGTAATGGACAGTAGTTACAAAATATTTACACCAACAAACGACTAGATGTAACTGTTAAGCAGCCAACTGAGCAGGATATTTTCATGCACTGTTCATGTGTATACTTAGGAAACGTAATACATCAGAATTTGTGCATAACCATTGTAATCATGAGCCAGTAATTAGAATATACCCCACATAATTGGGAAGGCTGCAATCACATGACAAATGCACTGATTGGAATAAAGAAGGAAGTAGTATAAAGACTGAAAGTCTGAGTATGTCGGAAAGTAGTGGTGGTCTATGGGTCAAACAACCACAGGACTTTCCCCAGGAGCTGTTACCGCTGTTCATGTCCAATGTGAAACCAAGTGAACTTTAAGTTATTTAAAGGCAAATCATCATTATGTTTCTTTTTCTAAAGTGCATAACTTTACTCCACTTTAGTACCAAATGAAATGATGCCATTTATGGTATCGTTGTATAAGGATACACTGAACTGAGCTTGATTTCATATCCAAATGTTTAGGAGGTTTTGACCGTGAGCCGAATTATCCACAGAGGTATCTTCCTCTTTAAAACAAATGGACCAGGTGATTTAAATCACTAAAAACACCAAATGAAGCAGTTTCCCTTAACTCATAAGTGTTTGTGTGATGCTGTTTGGCATGTAAGAGCCGGGCTGTTAGCCAAGCCACCTACTTACATGTGCTCACATTTACGCTGATAAAGTAAGATCCAGATGTTCAGGAGGTTTTTAACGAGAGCTAAATTATCTGTAACAACAAACAGACCAGGTGTCTAAAACCGATAAAAACACTGAATAAAGCAGTTTCACATCAAAATAATTGGGTTTTCCATGCTGCTTGTCACGAGGGGGCTTCTAACTATAGTGGCCATGAAAATGCAAATGTCCCTATCTAGAGCCAGTGTTTGGTTTGTCCATTCTGGGACATGGTGGTGCAACATGCCGATCTCTCTGGATGAAGACCTGCTTCCTATGTAGATATTTACAGCTCATTCTAAGGTAATGAAAACACAATTCCTGTTTTCAGGTGATTGTACACTAATTATATTCAATTTCTGCCAATATACCCCCCTAAATCCTACACATTGGACCTTTAAACTGATTCTGATGAGGCACTGTGATTAAATTACATCATTCAGTTATGTTTTTTCAATATCATCCTTAGTCACTGCAGGTGTGTCCCAGATTAATCTACTTCAAAAGCCCACACATGTCCTGAAGTGAAGCCCGTACAAGTTGCTTTTTGAACTGTCTCATATTCAGACTGATGTTAATTAGCCCTTAGGGACAAAACCCAAACAGAAAATTAACAAATGTCAGCTTTGATTGTATGAAAATACTTATGAGGTTGTGTAAGGACACAGAGACAATGTAAACAAGTCAGTGTGTACAGTATAACACATGTCTATGGTTATCTAACTCGTGAGCTGTGACTAACAAAGGATTTACCTCAGTGACCCACCCTGCAGATGATAACCAGCTTCACCTCAGACAGCACTGTGAATTCCCTGTTAAGGTGGAAAGCAAAACCAAAGCTTTGTGGGACTCGTTTGTCTTTCTCAACCTCGCAGTGAAATCACCCAGAGGCCTCTTACCCCACCCCTTCCCCCAATCTCCCTAACCCCCTTCCTGGGAGAGGATTATTGGGCATCTTTTAACTGTGCCATCTGCTCCAAAGTGACTTTCAGTTAACACTGGCAAGTGAGAAAGCTGTCAGTGCAAAGAGCATAGGCAGATTTATACATTGCTCTGCAAATGTTAAGTTGTTGCATGTCACTGTGCTCGTTGCTGAGGTTCAGATGCATTTTTATCAGTGGCAGGATGATGGTGAAAAGCCACACAACTTCCTCATTGATCAGGTTTCAGTGTTGCAGGATGTCAATTTGTGTTTGGCCTTTGGTTGCAGCACTCTGGCTTCAGATGCAGATCAAAAGCAGTTCAATATTAGTCTGCTAACTTGCCCTGAGGGACCCTGGGAACTGTAGTAAATGCACACATATTGCCTCTATACCATGTCAGCTGGTAGAGATATAATCTGTCTCACGCACACTTGTGTACACGCCCCTCACACACACTTCTACACATCCGTGCTTTTGTTTTTCCTCTCATTTGCACATGCACAAACTCTACACACTCATGTCCTGAGCTCTTTTGCTCTCCCTCCACACACTCTCACACCACATACACCGTGGTAATTAAAGACGCAATGAAGCACAGGAGAGTGCGTTTCTGTTGGTGTGTGTGTGTGTGTCTGTGTGAGTGTACTAGTGGCAAGAGTGCAGATGGTCAATAGGCCTGGATTCATCTCGTCCCAGAGGTCATAACCCCAGGGGCCAGAGGGCACATGAAGTGTGCCACACTATGGACCCTTGATTGGGGGCAGGTGGTCAGTCTAACAAATAAGCACCACCCCAAACACACACACACACACACACACACTAATGGTCACCTAGAGGCTCTGAGGGGCAGAAAATTGTTGCTGGCTGCAGGATCTCACTGTACAACTTCTGGTTACGTTTGTGCAGAACTCAGAGTTATAGTCAAACAAATGGCAATGTTGCAAATAAATGTAACTTCTGTTCTGGTTTAATTTATACATTTGTTGGCTATGTTGATGAGGTGTGTAGTCAGTGTAATAATTATCACCTCAACTTCAACCAGAATAATTCTGTGGTCCAATTTTGTCTTTTCCAATTAAGAAATGTTCAAAAATTAGATCATTTTCATCTGCTAAGAGTTTAGAAACAGTAATTCGTGCATTTATGTCATCCTGGTTAGATAACTGCAGTGCACACTTGTCATACCTCACACAAGCAACTGGACCCATAACAGGTCCAACAGGAGAGAACCCATCACACCAGTTTTAAAATCACTTCATTGGCTCCTGATGATGTAGGTTTCTTTTCGACTTTGGGGGCCACACATATGAAACGGGGATTAAGGGGGTCTTCCGCCAAAAAACTATGAGCATCAAAAATTAATATTAATTTTTAACATTCTATGACACTCTGTAACACACAATTTTAGACTTGTGTTTTAAAAAAACAATTTTACTGCTGTTTTAGGTTTAGAATCAGAAACTGTTTTTTAAATAAGTAAGTTTTCACATAAATCATATTTTTATTTTTTTGTTGAATTGATCATAAGATTTTTTTTATTTTCTTTATTCTTTATTTAATGTTATATTCTTGTCTTTTAATTGTAACTTGTTTTAAAAAAAACGCTGTATACATGAATATGTTATTATCATTATATTATTATTTTTACATAACTCATAAGTAACATTATATAGAAAAAGTACATTAAAAGTAAATAATAATGGCACAATAAATAAACAATTCCGATTAACTTTAAGCATGTTGCATTGTAGCCTATATTGTGACAATAGACATAAGTAGTTATTTGTGTTTGTATGTTTTTACTTTTCACAGATTCCTCAAATATATACCCAAGAGAGAGGATTTAATCGCTAATCTAATTTTCAAAGCCGAGTTTAATCTGGTCAGAGTCATTCATCATTTGACTTTACTGCGAGTACAAATAATAAGAGTACTAGTTGGGCTTCTGATGCAATACCCTAGCGGAGGAATCAAATCTATACGAATAGGACAGCAGAGGTTTGCCTTGTTGCTTAGATACGAACGCGGAGGGTGGCGCGTTCAGGAGTCCCTCTCTTGAATGAAACTGGCTTTCTGATCGCGGACATTGTGGTTCTACTTATTAAGTGTCATCGAGGAATGACCTTCCTCCTACTTGAGCCGTAATGTCGCCGGTTTCCTTGACGCTGTTGAAGAAGCACTGGATCTGAAAACAGCGCCATTTCTGTCGGCGTCCATGATACGCGATGCTACCGCAGCGGATTCCAGAGCTCGAGCTCGGAACGGCAGCGGGAGAGAAATAGCCGCTCCCCTTTCGCTGCTCCTCTTTACTTCAGCCCACGGCAGGTAGGTAAACCAACGAACCGGCTCACGGTCCTCTTGTCTCACTGTGGTGTTTTTGTCTCCATTTCGTGTTTAGTCAGTTTACTCTTTGGCTGTGTGACGATATGGCGTACATTTTGAAGGGAAAACGTCTGACAGTCCTCTGGTAGCCTACCGGGCAGCTGCTCCTCCTCCCCCTCGGTCACAACAACAAGCGTACGTGAAAGCTAACGCTAGCTAACGTTTGTTTCAGTTTGAACCGGACATTTCTGCAATACTGTATTGACTTTTGGCCATTTTGTGTGTTTCGTTTCCGACTGAGAGTTTAGACTTGGCCTAACGTTAGCGTGTCGAGAGCTAACTATTAAATGGAGAACCGTCAGGGCTCTAATGTCACAGTAAAGCGGCAGCCTCCGTTCACCTGCCCGACATAACGCTATCAAACTAACGTTAGTCCTCGCGGGGACGGGCAAACATTGTAGTTACCGTTAAATTAATTAGACAGCAATGTAACTTAGCCGGATACATGTTGGGTCTACGCAAATAATATTAACCTGCCTAGTGACAGAGGACTAGCAGCTCTCGCCAGCTAACTTGGCTAACTTAGCTCATTAGCTAACGTTAAAGGTCGGTGGTCCAGCTAACCTTGCCATTTGACTTGCACAGTGACGCTAGCTAACCGATGTTAATGCCACAAGCCAGCACATCGACAGTGGTCATTCAGCCGTCACAAAATCACAGATTCTGTGCCATATGTTTATACCAGCATCATTAGTAACGTTAACGTTATTCGATCTTATGTAGTCTGTCATTCCCGGCTGTTATGTAGTTGCATTGCCGCACTCGTTAGCCCAGCAATGTAAGTTGACGTTAATGTCACTAAACCAAACATGTTTGCTCAACCTTACAATACACCTTAAGTAAAGTAGGTTGTTCGCTAGTTAATACTGCTCAAGTGGTATTAGTATGTTCCTTCCCATGTCAGAGAAGCTGCCCTAAGTAATGGATTGTAGGATAAAGTTGGTATGTGGGCAGTGCAGTCAGGAGCTAGCTGCCGGGGCTAATGTGCATACAAGAAACAGCTGGGTTGTCGACACTTGTCAGCCATATTTAGCATTTATCGATGTGGCTAGCTAACCGTTCAGCTGCTGTCCATCTGTATTGTTTCACTGACAACGTTATTCTACGAAAGAGTGATGGCTACTTAAGTAGTATGGTTGCATAAGCTACTGCAAAACCTATATTGCCCTTTAGCCGCCTGCCTCTAATGACTAAGATATAATATGCCACTGTTGAGTGACGACCGGGCCAGCCAATCAAATCGGCGCAGCCTCCATTTGCTCTTCACGTCGGTCCCCTAATCCGCTGCTGCCATATGAAACACATGCACTTGACAGCAAGTGTTGTCCTGCCCGTTGCCCACACAGTTTTACTCAACTGCTGGAGTTAGCGCGTTGTTGTTGTTCTGTCATGGGCACTAATCCCAGACATATTTGGATGTATTACTCACAATTGAAAATATGTAGCTATTGTTTTTTTTGTGATTGTAATGAAGGGAGTGATTGGCAAAGTAGTGCTTCTTGTTTTAGGAGTATTTCAAAGCCTTGCTGTCATCCAGGTGTTTTGAAATGACGTGGTCATAACCACTTCTCCTGTTACTTAGTTCTTGTTTCACATTGCATTTATTTAACAGGAGGGTCATTACACTTGAATATCTGATGTTAGAGATCAATGTACATGAATGTGAGAGGTAGTGAGTGTGTTGTATTTTGAGGAAAATGCACATCACATCGTTAACTTTCACTTTAAAGAGGGCTTACTAACATAATGTATCATGATTGTGACTGTCTGCATTATTTAAGGAGCTCATGCTCTCTTAGGAGCCCATTAGCTTGTTGGTAATCAAGGCTATGAACAGTCAGGCTACACCCTTTGGGAGAAGGAACACAATTTATATGCTGTGGTAGAATAGGCCATAATATTTGTCTTCCTGTTCCTTCCCTCTTATTAAAGAATATCACTTTTTATTCTGAAAACAGTGACCTCATCCCTCCGTTCATTTTTAAAAAATGTAAATAGGTCTTTACTCTTGCTGTTTGGCAGTGGGTGGGATTATGGATAAGTCTGTTGACTATATCTTTGTTTTTTCAAATGCTTACATTGAACATTGAAAATATTTCAGTGAAATGCATGTTTGCTTTTTTTTCAGGTTGTGCCGGTGAAGTAAGACATAGCCCCAAAATGGCCCCCTCCTACTGAGACGCAAACACGTCTTGTGTTTTGCTCAGCAGCTGAGATCTATCAGCAGCATAAGCCATGCCTGACGAGTAAAATTCCCTTTTTGCTCAAAGCAATAAAAAAAAAAAAAAACCCTACATGCCACCCCATGTAGAGACCCTTCAGTGCGTCCTGCTGGAGTGACTGTCCCCTCTTCCCAAGGTTCTGCCTCGTCCTCTCTCAGTACCCTTCTCCACCGACCACCCTACAGTAACTTCCCATCACAATGCTGCTCCATCTGAGAATGGCCAACACCTGAGGTCCCATGCGTCCAGTGAGCACCGATTCAGACGGTCCTGCTCCTCCTGAAAACCTCTCTTGCCCCTTCCCCCTCGTGGGCCCCCTGCCTGCCTCAGAGATGTCCCTGCTCCAGTCGCTGGGTCCAGTACAAAGCTGGCTTGGCCAGGAGCTTGAGAAGTGCGGGATTGATGCCATGATATACACCCGCTACGTCCTCAGCCTTCTCCTGCATGACAGTTACGACTATGACTTGCAGGATCAGGTGGGCTTTCACAACCATAAAAACATTTCTAATAAAGTCAAACAACTTAGAAAATTATTGTTTTTCTTTGTTTGTGTTTTGAATTGTCACATGAGTGGGCAGGGGGCTTTATTCAGAAAGGGAAGTTAGTGTGTGAAATGATTATAATGGCCTCGTTAGAGGAAGACATCAATTTGCCAGGAGAGGTTAACAATGGGGCTTTTCTTTCACATCAGGGCGCTTGTACCACTGACTAATTCCTCCTTTGATTTCTGTCATTTAGCATTACATTTATTTCTATAAATTTTGATGTGTTTTTGTACAAATTGTTATAGTATATAAGCCTGCGTAGAAATGTTAAAACACATTTATTATAGTATTGATGTATACCAAATGTTTAAAAAAAGCACAGAAGGATCCTTTCTTTTTCTGTGTTAAATTGTATTTTGTCCTTTGTGACTGACATTTCTCGGTTTGTGTCTGACAGGAAAATGACATCTTCTTGGGCTGGGAGAAGGGAACTGGGAAGAAATGGGGCAAGGGTAAGAAGAAAGGAGGGACCGACCTGAGTCTTGAGGAAATGAAGAAGCAAGCTGCTGTGCAATGCCTCCGCTCTGCATCTGATGAAGTAAGCATCATCATCATTCAGCCTTACTGTTGAAATCCTGTGATTCTCATGATCACGAGGAGTGGAGTTCATCAAAGTATAGTTAATTTTTCTGTAGTGTAAAATAATCATTCATTTGAATCAGTTTAGCTTTAGATGATTGCAAGCAAGTCTTAACTCATGCATCAAAGCAGGAACTGTTTGACCTGCCTCGTCTTATATGAAACTTTTGAATGAAAAGCATTCTTAATACAGAAGGCATGTCAGGAATTTGTCACAGTAGTATTCCTTGTTGTTTGTTAAGGTGCAGTCATGCAGATATTAATTGCATAAATCACGGTGAATAGACACTGAATAAAGCCATGTCAATGTGGGAAGCTAAAGCATTAAACAAGGAGATTTTCACTGGAAATGCATCGTCACCTCATTTGCCTGGATGGCCCCACCTTTACTTAGTGTTCATTGGAAAGGTTATGTGAGGGTCAGTAGTTTAAAGTTGTTACTTGACATTGAAATAATGTTATCCTCACTTTAAATGCATGACCTTCAAAGGATTCTATTTTGCGTGTATGCATATATCTCAGAAGTGTATTCATTTTATTCCATACATCTGTGTGACTGAAAAAGCTGCAGAGAGATTTCCTGACATTTTTTTCAGTGGCCAGTAGTAAGGGAGGTGTGATTTAGTGAAGAATGACACAACATAAAGCTGGAGGGAGGGTAGGGGGAAGGGTCTGCAAGGCAAGAGGAGGAGTGTTGAGCTCTTCTCTGGGGACTGGATTCTGCAGTCTATTTTTTAACCAGCACACGCTGCACAGGATTGCAGCAGTGAGCAGCGGAGTCGGTCGGCTGTCAGCTGACCGGCATTAGCACAATGATGCAAGAGGAAACACAGGGCAGGAGAAAACTTTGCTTTGCTTTTCATGAGGTGGCATGGTAAGGAATATTATTTTTGGAAGAGTGAGCTGGAAATGAGTGAGCTGAAGTGTCTGGCAGGACTGGTGCTGAGGAGCAGCAATGTTGTTTTTGTTTGAGGCCATTTGCTTTGACAGTGCTTACTTGGTCTAAGCGTGCGTTTGAACATTGTCTCGTTTAGTTCAAACCTCTGTTTGTTTTTTCATACATCATTTTGCTCAATGTGAGAAGCAGTGTGCTAAACAGGATATGTAGTAAATGTTCAGTGTCTCTGAACATAGTGAGGCAATCACTTGGACTGTTGCTTAGCCCTCTTAGTTTTATTTTTTTGAAAGCATTTCTGCACCGTAGCTAAATATAGCACAGTCATGGCCGAGCATGCCTAAGCCCTCACAAGTCAGCTGGCTTGACTTGTGTCAACCCCATGCCTTTCATTTTTCTTTTGGGTCACATTAAGGGTCAGTGTAGCGTTTGCATTCCTATCTAAGGTCTGTCATGTTGTTCTGGAATTTGAAAAAGTTATGGTTCTTTTGTGTTCATATCATGGCTTGTTTTTGTGTCTTTTCTTTGTTTATTACAAATAACAAGACACATTCTGGGGTTGGTGCTCACTTGAAATATATGGGCATGTTTTTGTTAAGTCAGCTGATCTGTACAATACAGTGTATCACTACTATGTAGTATCAGTAATATTCTACAGTGATGTGTTGATGTTCCTCAGTCATTCATGTGATATACTAAGATGTGCCATTTGATTGGATTTTTAGCAAAGTATTCAGACATGTAACATTTTTTTCGCTCACATTGCTGGGCACCCAACTTTTGCCAAATGTGTTTTGTAAATTGGAATATGCTCAGACCACTGCCACCTATTGTTCAAGCTCGAAGTTTTTATTTGTCACATTCTAAAGTATATGAATGCATCGTGTAATGGAACTGATATTGGTCATTCATAATATTTCTTTCTAATTTGTGCAGAACTCTGGAATTGAGAGCCTGGTTGAAGAGCTTTGCTCGAAACTAAAGGACATCCAAAACAAACAGAAAGGTATGGTTGATATCCTTTATTTTCAAATGTAGAACTTTCTGATTGAACAAAAAAGAAAGTTGAATTATAACTGGTCTTTTAAAATGTTCTCTTTTTTTCTTATAGAGGAAAAACAGATTCAAAAGAAATCTGATGGCTCTCAGTCTCCAGAGCGAGCTGAGTCCCCCTCTTCAAAGGACCAGGTGGAAATGTAAGCTACATCGTGGATATTGTGGATCTGTGACTGTGTGTAGTTAGCAAAAGTGCATGCAGAACACACCCACATTCATTTGTTAATTTGAACTTGACTGCTATGAATGCATTTAAATCAAGTTCTCTCTGTGTCTGTTGTGATGGCAGGTATTATGAAGCCTTTCCTCCTTTGTCAGAGAAACCTGTTTGTCTCCAAGAGATCATGACGGTGTGGAACAAGGCTAAGGCCTGTGCATACTCAAGTTCATCATCCTCTGCAGCCCCACAGACCAGCACCGACACCTCTTCCCCAAAAGATTGCAACAGTGAAGGTGAGGCTGCAAAGGAGCGAAACCTCGAAGCATGTGGTACCATCACTACTGTGACCAACGAGAGAAGCCAGCAACGACGGAGCAAGAAGGAGAAAGAAAATCGATACCATGGTGGTGCAGCAGCAGAGGAGAAATCTACCGTCCACTCAAAGAGACAGACTAGACACAGATCGGAGGGCAAATACAGACCCAGATCCTGGTCTTCTGGCTCTAGTGAGGCGGGCTCAAGCTCAAGTGGGAACCAGGGTGACTTGAAATCATCCAGAAGCAAGGCAGTTAGAATAAGGCACAAATCCAGGGAGGCTGCAAAGAATAAGAGAACACGCAACAGCGGGCAGGTGAAGCTGCAGGTGAAGGTAATCGACAAAGAGGAGCGAAGAAACACAGGAGGGAGCAGTAGCAGCACCACTGGAGGCGCTGCCAAACAACCACAGCTTTACAAAAAGGGGAAGAGACCTCTGAAGGAGATTCGTAAAGATCCAGGCTGGAAGGAGGCAAAAGAGTCCGGAGTTGAGGCCCGAAACAAAAAGGAATACATGGAGGAGCCACTTTGGTACACTGAGCCCATCACAGAGTATTTTGTACCATTCAGCAGCAGACAAAGCAAGCTGGAAACAAAATATCGAAACAAGGTAGACTCTCCTGATGGCTTTGCTTTGTCAACCGACATGGAGAGGCTGCCGGAGAGAATCCAGGGAATCTGCATTGCCAATGAGAGCTACCAGAGAGCATACCTAGCAGCAGGCTCGTTTGTGGATGGGCACTTTGTGGAAGGGCCTGGCGAAGCAGAAGATGAAACTGTTGAACTCACTGGGACCTCAAGCTGCCCTCAGCCAGAGGATAGTAGAGATTTAGATGACAAGCATCTGTCTGAATTCACTCACTTCTATGAAGTTGACATTTATCAATCCATATTGGATACTAGTGCCTCAGACTCTATACAAGAGAGTCGGATCTTAAGTATGATTCGACAAAAAAGCAAAGAGCAAAGAGACGTTGAGGCAGAATGTTGTTTAGTGTTAGATGGCCTTGAGCAGCAAGGGAAAAGTGCAATACGGGCAGACTCACAGGAAGCTTCGGGATCTGTTGGATTCTTAATGGAGGATCTTGAAAACATGGCTCAAGTGTGGGGATGTTATTCACCATCTACTTCAGAAGATATAGATGGAGAAAGCTTCGTAGGAGACTCTCCCATCCGGCTCTCCCCCCTTCTTGATAGTGTTTCGTTCACCCTGAGCAAACTATCTGGAAACCTGGAGGAGCCGCCTGTCCCCGAAGCCACCAGTGAACCATCTGGTTTGAACTCATCCTGCTTCTCTCTTTTTGAGCTGCAGTATGACAGCCCCACTTTTCCTTTTCCTCGCGACTCACTCTCTGTTGGTCATGAAAACAACACAGATTCTAGTAGCTGTCTCGACCCACATTCTAATAAACAGTCTCGTTTGCTAATATGGACCAAAAATAGTGCCTTTGACGAAACTGAACACTGTTCTAACCTTTCAACACGAACTTGCAGTCCGTGGTCACATTCAGAAGAGACTCGTTCAGACAACGAGCAAGGAAATGTTCCGACAGAGGATGCTGCTCAAATTGGCAACGAAGAGATTGATTGTATAATCCCTCCTCTCTCTGGTACATATCTGGAGGATGAAATCTTAGATTTTTTGCAAGAAGACTCTGGCCGTAAGTGTGAGGAGGTCAGCGTTAGTACAACATCCAACCAGACCTTCACCAAAAAATCTAAATTGGAGTCCATTTGTGGTATTGCATTGGAAGAAGATGAGAGTAAACAGTACAGCACTGGCATGTTTTCGGACAACACAAACCAACACAGTGATGATTACAGCTCAGGGATAATAAAGGACATTTGGACTGCAATAGGAGATGACAAATCTGTAATGTCAAAGCAAGGAGCAGAAAAACCAAGCGAGGGGCTATTCTCTGATGAGTCAGGCGGTTACTGCTGCAGCTGTCTGGAAGTACAGGCAAAAGGAGTTCCAATTCAGGGACCCCAGAAAAAAGCAGTGCAGCGGTCAGAGTATCACCTTTGGGAAGGCAAGAAAGAAGAACAGGACTTAGCCAAAAACAAACTCTCCAAGGTAGATGGTGCAGGGGATTACATGACTCCGTCCAAGCCCTGGGACTTGAACTCTGACAAGGAGAGTACATCGTTCATCTTAGGAGGGGTGTATGGAGAGTTGAAGACACTAAGTGGTGATAAGAATTGGGCTGTTGTGCCGCCAAGTGACACCCAAGATAGCCTGCTACAGTGCGCTGCTGCAGCTGCATCTGCATCTGCATCTGCTTCCAGCTCAGATATGCTTACCATCACTGGCACAGATGTGTTCATGAACACTGGCAGCTGCTTTGCCCCTGGACACAGGCCCCTGTGGAGGCCTCTTGTGTCCTTTGGGCAGAGTGACCAGGCCATTAGAGGAGGCGGAGACGGATTGAATAAGGGATTTTCTTTCATCTTCCATGAAGATTTGCTCGGATCTTACGGAGGCTTGCATAGTGAGGAGCAAGGTTTAGAATACCCGTTCGCATCCTTCAACCTGAACAATCCCTTCTCTCAAGTCCTCCATGTTGAGTGTTCTTTTGAGCCTGAGGACATGGCTTCGTTTAGTCCAGGGTTCAAGCCCAAATCTATTCTTTGCTCGGACTCTGAGAATGAAGCCTTCCACCCACGAATATATGGCATCAACCGGACGCAGTACAGGGCCATTCGTATTTCCCCCAGGACTCATTTCCGACCAATATCGGCCTCAGAGTTATCTCCTGGTGGAGTGAGTGATTCAGAGGCTGAGACTGACAAAGAGGAGATGAGTTTTCCCGTCCTGGCGCCGGTGGACGTCTTTGATGATCCTCAGGCAGATCTCAAACCTCTGGAGGAGGATGCAGAATGTGAGGGCCCTTATTACGGGAAGTCAGAACTGGAATCTGGTAAATTCTTACCCAGATTAAAGAAGTCTGGCATGGAGAAGAGTGCCCAGACCTCTCTGGATTCACAGGAGGGCTCCAGTACCCTCCTGCCAATTGCTGAGCAAGAGATTTGCTTAGACTGCAAAACGGCAGCAGCTGCATCAACTGCAGGTGGACAGACAGACGTCTCAGTTGGCAAGATTCAAAAGGAGGAATCTTCAGGAGAAAAGCAGTCCTGCTTATCTGCACCAGCAGGTCAGATCCCCAAGTATGGGATTGCTTATGACTTTGTTGGAGATGTGCCAGAGGTGAGGGTTTCTTAAAATTATCTCCTAATATGCATATGTAGTGCTAAAGAATTTGAACAGAAGTGTTGGCCTAAAGACATAGTGTTTCATAATTGGGCGTCAGCTGTAAAAATGGGTTCCACCTGTAATACCTCAGGCAGCGGTTTGCTGAAACAAACTAACCACTTCTCATTTGTCTTGTGTAGTTCCCTCTGTTGAACATAAGTGGACAGGGAGGAACTGGCAACCAGCAAGATGAGTGCTGGTGGCAGAACACACTCTGTTCCCCCCTTTTCCCTGGATCTCAGTGTACAGGTAAACTGGTTTTCAAAAACATACTTTGAATTTTTACCACTTTGTTCACGATACTTTCTGGCAACACATCAAACCAGTGACACTGCTGATTTTTTGTCATTGTTGGATTTAAATCACAGAGATGAAAGACATTTACAAATTTTTGTTTTATGGGTTGAAGTCATAAGGTAACAGAACTTATTGAACTCTTTCCACTGGTCCAGAATGGCAACAAAATGTATTGTACATATATTTGCCAACACAGAGTAGTGGCTGAACAGTGGTCCTAAAATTGACAAATCTTGCTCCATGCATTGATCAATTCATTTAACCCTCTGCAGAAATATTTTTGTAATTTGTACGGGGTGAGAAAAGTCTTAATTTCTTGTAACTTGTCAGCTGAGAGTTATTTAAAGAATCTATCACTTCGATTTCTGTGGTAGCAAGTCTAGACACTGTTTAAAGGGATAGCTTGGATTTTTTGAAATCAGGTTGTATGGGGCACTTATCCATAGTTAGTGTATTACTGGCAGTAGATGGGCAGGAGCGCCGACACAGAAGCAAGGCAGTGTACTGCTGTGGATGGGGGATAACAATGGAAAGCATTTTAGCCACCTGAAAAAAAACTAATAGTTTAATTGTACGTATGTTTTCACGTAGCTGTTGGTCTTCTGCTGCCTCGATCATTAAGTTAGTTTGTGTTATTGTGTAACTTTGGTGAATCCATACTAATTACTTTTAGCCCAAAGTTTTTCTCAGTGGAGTCTGGCTTTGAAGAGAGCGATATTCCTGCTTCACTTCCCTGTCGGAAATTGTTGTCTTACAATAAATTAAAGCATATATTATATATATATATATATATATATATATATATATATATATATATATATATAAAAGCATATATTCTTATTATATAGTGTAAACTGATATTGATTGTTTGAGGTGAGACTTTTTTGGGTTGCTAAAAAATGTTTGCTGCCCCCCCTCAGCTTTAAACTGCTTAGCATCTGTGTCAGACTCCAGCCTGATTTTCAAAACTAGGGGTGTGTTGACTGTTATCTTCTGTATGTAATATGCTGACTATACTGCGCCACTTCAAGAGATCTGAACTATCCTTTTAAAAGGGATTCAAGAGCACAGAGAAAGTAAGCACTGTCTCTGAAACTTATTTAACTATAAATGAAAACTACATTTGAAATCAAGTATGATGGTTGTAGTGGGTAATACAGGGCAGTCCATCTTTTGTGGGAAGAAGGGTTGGGCACAAGATCCACACTCCACTCTCTATAGATGTAACTCAGTGCTACACACGACTGGCCACCAGCTTCTGTTAATGACTATCTGAATCCAGTGAGGGATATTGAGCAAAACATTTACAGTGGCAGTCAAGCTGTAATTCCTAATTGGGCGGCAGAATCTGAGGGGTCAGTTAGAAAATGCAACAGAAGCAGAAGGTAAAGTACAGTGCAGTGAACAGTCAGCAGGATATAACGTGTGCAACAGTCTAACCATTTTGCCTGACTTCTTTCTCCAGGGAGCAGCAACATTTGAATACTCCAGTTTTGCAGAGGACACCTGTCCATAGAGAGGAAACCTTCCTCTCCTTTTGTGACTGGACCTCTACCAGCAAAGATTCAGGGTCATCTCAGAGCTGGAAAACCTAATGTAGGCTAATTTTCTGACACACCCCTCCAAAACTCCCACACATAACCCTGCTGGTTTTCATTTACTAACTTAAAACCTTGTGTAATCAACAATCAGATCAACAAAAAGTGAGAGAAAAAAATATGTTCTGTCTTTGAGTGATGCAATGTGCAGACATGCATTTTAGGCATTTTAGAATTTGTTTCATTTGATTCTTCTGTACACTGGTCCTCATTCAAGTCTCACAGTTAGGTTGTAGGGACAATCTTTTGTTCTATCCTCGTCAGTTTTGTTCCCACCATTTTTGCTTTTGAGCTAGGATACTGGTAGTTGGTGGTATCTGAATGGTTGTGCATGTACGTTCGTCCAGCCAGTCTCACTCCTCTTTTTCTAGTTGAACATAATGTTGTGTGAAATGACTGCAATCGCATCCTCTACTTTCCATCTTGTGTTCAGAAAGACAATATAAGGATGTTGAGATTTTTGAGTTGTGTAAGAATTTGAGAGTTTAATTTAAATAGTTTGTTTGAACGACTTTCTGAATGTGAAGTAGAGAATGTGTGCAGCTTTCTTCTAAATCTCCCTAAATTCCCCATGTGTGAAAAGTTATAAATGAGTCTGATTTTTGAATGGTGATAGTCTTACAAAAGCTAGTAGTAGACATAGTATGGTTTGTGAGGCTAAAATATAAAAAACCTTTAAAAATTAAAAAAACAGGAAATCAAAAAGGAGTTTTGTTGGAAAAAATACTAATAATCTACTTGAAATGCAATGCTGTAAAAGAATTGGGGAGAAAAAAAAGAAAAAAAAGTTTGTGTTTTGGGGTAAAGACCCATCATGAAAAGACATGACTACAGCCATTTCTGCAGACACCTGTGTTCAACTGAATGAAACTTTGTTTTAATTTTTTGTAATTTCTATGGTACAGACTATTGGTGCTATAAATATGTTCAATTTGAAGTTGCAGTTCCATAATATGGCTGTGATAAGTAGACAGCATAGCCTAGCTTTGTTTGTAGTCCAGACAGTCAGACTCCATGAATATCTTTTTGCGAAAATTTGTGAAAAGAAGAAAAGAAAAAAAAAGTTTAGCCTGATGGCGTTTCTTGCTTAATGTGGCTTGGTTTTTATTTTAAGGTAACCTCTTAGTTGTCAGGCCTGTAACAGCTGAAGCAGAAATACTTGCAGGTATTAAATCTCATGTTGCTACACATCTATTCAGTTGCTTGTCCCCAAGCAGAACGGACAAAATCAGCATTGACTGATGGTTCATTGTCCACGCTGCAACTAAACAAACGTATATCAAAATAAGTGGCAGGGGGCGGTGGTCAAACCAAAAACATGACATAATTACACTAAGGTACAAATGCTTTTTTTTCCATATGAGGTGTGTTTTTATTTTTTTTTTTGGTTTACAATATATCTTATTGAAATATTGAGTAATGTCTCACTGTGTGTGCGTGTGTGTGTTGGCAGCAGAACTTGTGAAGGCACTGGTTCAGAATGAGTGTACTAGAACTTTATCTCAGAGAAATGTGAATGTATGCTAAGACATACATTCCCAAAAAATGCAAATGTATTTGTGCGCCCTAAATTTGAAACACACCCTAAACAAATTAGCTATCAAGTCCATGAGGTGTGGTTGGACCGGCCCGTATTGCGGCCTGTCCTTTGAAAATTAAGTCAAAGCATATGCAGATAAATGCATTTTGCATTTCGTAATATCTGCTGTTTTTAATTTTGTTTTTAAAGGAGCAGTGTGTAAGATTTAGGGGGATTTAGTGGAATCTAGCGGTGCAGATTGCAACCAATTAAAATTTCCCCTGGTTAGGATTCCTTCAATGTTCTTTGTTCAGGTTTCTACTTGGAGCCGAATTACCCGCAGACATCTCTTCCTCTCCAAAACAAACAGACCAGGTGATTAAAACTGGTAAAAACACTGAATAAATGAGTTTCACACCACAAATAGTGTTTCTCAGACACTGTTCGGCATGTCAGAGACGGGCTGCTAGCTAGGCACCTGCTTATCTGTGCTCAAGTTCTTCTTTGATTACTTAAGATCCAGACATTCAGGAGGTTTTTTACCGGAGGCAGAATTATCCAAGGAGGTCTCATCGCTCCAGAACACACAGACACAGTGATTTGAATCCGTAAAAACAATTCATGAAGTAGCTCCACGTTAAAAAAATGCAGCCAGTGTTTGGTTTGTCAGTTCCAGGCTACTCTAGAAACATGGCGGTGCAACATGGTGAACACAGTTCTTACGTTCAGATGATTATTCACGAAAGAAAAACATACTTAAATTACATTTCTGCCACTATATCTCCCTAAATCCTACACACTGGATCTTCAATTTAAAATTTTCCGAAAGGGTTACGAGGACAGAAACAGGGTGACTTATCTGTCACATAGCGTAAAACTGAAGCACAGATAACTAAAAACCATCCCTCCATTAATGGGCAATTAAAATGTGTCAGCAGTGTGAGCAGACACTCTGTAATGCACTGTCGCAGGTGAAGGTGTCTCTGTTACAGGCATGGCTTCGGAAATGGCTTCCTCATTTTAAAAATGCAAAGATTGTACATACAGGCCCACGGTTTGTTCAATCCAATGCCACTTCAATTGGAAAAAAAAAAAAGAAAAGAAAAAAAGGACCCCTAAGTAGCTGAATGAAAGGTACTCCAACTTCAGGGTCTTGTCACCTTTCTTTGACAGTCATCAGACACTCAGGAATTTTTTAATATAAGCATACTGCATAATCTACACTCAGACCTGTGACAGTGCATTGATGCATTAATGTAAAACCTTTCTTTGATTGTAGAGCAGAAAATATTGACAGGAGTTCTTTCCAAGCAAACCACAGAAGTGACTGTCATTAACTTAGAGCTATAGTTTTAGGAGGGAAAAAAAAAAGAACTAAGCCATTGTAGATTGCATAAGCAATGTGGAGGGGAATTCAAGAGCCCTGAGTCCTCTATGCAATACCTTGGCGCATGTTAACATTCAAGAATATATGGAGAAAAGTCATTCAGTTAATTTTGCATGTTGATTACTTTTGAGTGAGGGACGCCTGGGAGAAAAAACCCATGGGGTTTCTCTAAAAATGCAGCATGCAAACATCACTCGTTTTATGTTGGATTCAACAAAATATTTTGGTTAAAAAAAAAATACAAGTGAGGTTAAATCAGTGATTGAAAGAATGTTATGACTGTGTGAATCTGTGAGTGAATGAGTGCAAGAAGCAAAGTCAAAAAAAAGCACTTACATGGGAGTTGAAAGGAATACATCACGCCTTTCTCCATTGAATTCTTCCATTTTGGTAGGCCGTGTTAAAGAAAAAACAAACGTATGATGAGAAAATGCATTCAGTGAGGGTATATGCATTTGGAACGACACTGACAGGGGTCGCTGAGTTTCGATTGCACTGTGGTCTGAAGAACATATCCAGCACTGAAAACTTGAGTTTTCCTCGTCTTTTCATTCCCACCTAGACGCTCCTTCACCCTCCCCCCTTCCTCTATGTTCCTCGATCCCATCTGTCCCGAGTAGCTGTGTTGTTCTAATTTCATGTACTCCCTGAGTAAATTATTTTGTTTCATTGTGGATTTTCTTAACATCTAATAAAGGAATAAACCAAACCTCAGCCTATGACTTTCCCTGTGTTTTATTTTGCTTCATACCTTTTCACTTAGGGTATTTGCCCCAGTGGTGACTTCCACAGGAGACAAAAGCAGCTTTACATTTTAGGTCCACGACCTCATGGTGACACTAGAGGGCAGGGTGACAATGCTGTAGGAGGAACAGCCAGCTCATTAACCAAATCACATGTCAGGCTTTAGTTTCATTATCATTTTCTGTTAATATCACAGTAAAAGCTTCAAACATTTTCAGAACCATCCATTAAAAAAATCTCACATTTACGTTGTGAGGGGCCACTTAAAAAACGAGCTATACACTTTTTGGACATGATTGTGTCCATTCGATAGGTTGCAATGAAATAATATTACCATTGCGTGCATTTGGCTACATGTATTTATTTTTTGGCCAAACTTACTAGAAGTTACAGAGAGGTATACGTCTGACATAATTTGATATGTTGTGCTTACACATTGGAAATTAAGTTCAATATTTTGTATAATGTGGCACTAGTGGTGGTAACAAAATAAACCTTTATTGACTTGAATTAAATTTCCTTTGCACTTTTAGTATATTTTTTGGGAAGAAGTGCTGTCCCAAAGTTGACTGTATTATAATCTAAACACATGTAACTACACAAAGATAAGTTTGATTGAATGTGATTAAGTTTCAGTCATGAATGGATTGCTGAATGGGCCTATGTGTCACAGGCTCAGGGGCCCAAAGTTTCAGAGGGCCCCCTGGCACCGCTTGCCAAATTTATCTCAAATAAACATGGACCAACTAAAAAGAGACTCAAAATGACAAAGAAAAAAAGAGATGCAAAGGAGCTGCAAAGAGAATAAATACAAAAAATGGGCAAAACAACCACAAAGACACAAAATGACCAAGTAACTCACAAATCTATCTCAAAGAGGCACAAATTACCTAAAGACACCCAAACGACCACATAAAAGACACAAAACAGCTACAAAGAGGCACAAAATGACCACAGATACCAAATGCCTATAAAGTGACAAAAAAATGACCAGAAAACCCGACTAAAATTATCTCAAAGAGGCACAAATTACTTAATTTAGACACAAAATTACCTCAGACACCTAGACGACTACAAAAAGACACAAAATGGCAATAAAGAGGCACAAGGTGGCTACAAAGTGACAAAAAATGACCAGTAAACCCCACAAAATAACGCCAAAGAGGCACAAATGACCTTAACTAGACATCAAATGACCTCAAAAACAATCAAATGCCCACAAAAAGACTCAAAACTACTGCAAGGAGACACAAAATGATGAAAAGATGCATTATGACTACAAAGAGACACACAAATCACATTAAATCTGCGTGTCTTGCTTCTGTGTAGGAGAGTTGGTGGGGCCCGTTGCATATCTGTGCCCAGGGGCCCCCACTGTCTTATAATCCGCCCATGGTTTCAGTCAACATGGCAATTTTACTGCCCAGTCAAATACCTGTAGGAAGACTATTCCGAATATCAATGCAGAAAACACTATTTTGGCGCCTGAAAATGGAAATAAAATTACAGTATTTTACTTACTACCTTAAAAACAATTGTAACACTTTGTAACAACTATTAATGGTCTAAGAAATGAACTTCAATTTCCAAAACTATAGACCGTGTCTAAATAAACAAACAAAAACGCCTTCATATAATCCTGTAGGTGCTCAGGTCGCTCGGTCGATTATTAATGCCTTCAGTAGCAGACAGGTGAATCTATCGACGGTGAGCATTCTTGACTCGATTACACCGCACTCTCGGTACAAGTTTGGTTTAAAATGGCGGCGGAAGCGTCAAAACAGGTATGAATTGTTAACGATACCGGATAAACTTGTGAAACGTGCTCGCTCATATAACACCGGAGAAGTGTTTTCTCTCTCGTAGTAACGCCGTGACAGCAAAATAATGTCTTTCGCATTTTAACTTGCTTTGAGTGCACTTGAGGAAGCGCTGGTGAAATCATTGAGTTGGCGTCAACAGCAAGTGCACTTGGCGAGCAAGTCCGGTTGGACCGACGTAGAGTTTATGTTTACCGGCCTCCTTTATTTGCCTCCCCGAGGTGAATGTAAGTGTTTGTCCCGACAAATGTCCTCACCCTGCTGCTGTTTGTGTACTCTAAGCTGCGCTGAGGAGGCAGGGAGGTGAGGGCGGTGCAGCACTGGTCACAGCATCACCATGGACCGCTCCAGCCGGCGGCTACCTGCCACCCACCTGTAGCATCAAGCGGCAACATGGCGAACACGGCACACGGTACCCAGGACCGGAGAGACAGCCGCTGTGGTAGGTTAACGTTACCATGATGTGCTGTCAGACCCTCTGTGTATTTACCACTGTTAACACTCATACCACATGAACTCTGCCCTGATACAGTGTGCGCTGCTCTCCATAGTAACATCACAGGTTACGCTAAACTGCATTTTAAAATTATGTGAGTTAAATAGGATCCCGAATATTGTACATGTATACAATTGATAAACCATGGCACATAGCATTTTGTGATTATTTTAGCCCAGTGTTTAATTCGGCATACATTTAACACACCAAAGGCCACTTTCTGAGACAGTTTCTCAACTTTTAACCACAAACTTAATGTAATGACTCTTAATATGTGAGTTGAAACCAGTCATTAACGAGGCTAGAAAACGGTGGTCAGTTCGGCATACATTTAAAATGGCACTTGCTGAGATAGAATTTAAGTTGGTTAGTAAACCATGACTCTTAGCAGCCAGTGTTTTGGTCAGTTCTGCATATTAATACCAAGCTGCACGTGCTCAGATAAAATTTGAACTTTTTTCTACTTGGATTTGTTCATTGCTCACCAATGTCCTGCAGGTTTTATTTGTAAAACTACTTGAGAAGTAGTTCTGAATATTAAAAATGCCAGGAAATGAAATGTTTGTGTTAAAAGCAAAAAACTTCTGAATTCATATCTATATAGGCAGGAAAACCAGAGACTATTTCCCATGTCATGTGCCCCGTCTTATATGCATTGCACCATGCATTCCAATCTGTGGCTCAAGAAGTGCCACTCAAAAATGTGTATTATGTCTTAAGCCAAACAGAGAACCACTTTCTCAAAAAAGTCACTCATGCGTTTGCCCACATTTCCACATTTTCGATGCAATGTTAACCTAAGTTGAAAGCGATACTATTGATAGTAATATCATGACTCACAGAACAAGATTTGTGTGTGTGTACTCAAATGGGTGTTTCAGTTGATAGATAATAACAGCAACCTTTTATTATGACTTACAAAAACAAGAGCATGCATGTACATGTTGGTGTGGCCTTTACTGCTAATGCTTTGTGGTTAAAACCTAATGAGGGACATTGCATTTGTTCTTAAATATAATGCATTTCAAACAATTATAGTTATAGTTTTTCAGCAGTATGATAATAACTGATGAGTCCGTGTGTACAGATTCTGACATTGTTAGTAATGTCTGGCTGTAGATCATTTCCACAGTTGCACAGGACCAACCTGTTGCTGTGTTTTGGGACAAAGTCTACCAGGCTCACATGACAACCTGCAGGTCAGGGTTTAGAGCTTGGCTAAAAATCTGTCTTTGTGTGTCAACCATTAGGAGAACAAAGGGCACTTCAAAAGTGTATTTATTTTACCTACTTATTTATTTATTTATAGAAATGTGTGTGTGTGTGTGTGTGTTCAGAGCCCTTACAGTTGACAAGCACAGACAGGATTTTTTGCTGAAAAACAGAACACCTCCGTGTACAGCTACAACACTATGATTCTGTCAAATGTGTCTGAAGCAATGACGATTCTTGAAAATTGTTGAGTTTGAAATCGGAGGGGTGCAAATGTCTCTGTCCATGGGTGTCAGAAGCTCAATGAGTGCAGCCTGAGAGCTTGACACACAGCCTTTAGCTTAGCTGCCCAGCTGGTGTTAAAGTAAGATGTATCCCCTCTGGGGACCTGTTCACATTACAGCACAGACTCCAGTTACAACCTGCTTGGGATTAGTTTTCACCTCTCAAGGCTTCCACGCCCATTATCTCAGACGCCGTGCTTGATCAGAAGAAACCTTTGGTAGTATTGTATTTCATAGAGTTTGTCATGCCATTTTCTTTTTATAAATTGATCATGTAGTCTACAAAATGTTTGATAATTGCTATCATAGTCAGGGCCGGATTAACTACATAGGGGGCCCAGGCAAAATGAGCTCTGGGCCCCAATGACCCCCAAACTTTAGCCCACTTTCCCTGCATTGTGTGTGTATTGCTAAGTAGTTATAAATAGTATGTTAATGCAGATGTCACCTCACCTTGTGCTTCCATGGTGCATATAATATTACCAAACAAACCAGTAATTACTTAAACAGCCACAAACTTAATGGCCAGATGGTCAACACCCCCAGTTCCCACTTTGCCTGGTTGCTAATTAGCCTTGTTCACAAAGTGACTTCTTCAAATTACTTGTTATCTCTGATGAACACTCCACCTCCTAACAGTGTTCAGTTTGCAATAATATAAAGATTGCGAAAGCATTTTCACATTTGAAAAGATGGAACCAGTGAATGTTTGACAGTTTAATGAATAGATGACAATTAATCAGTTATTTAAATTGTTGTAGATTAATTTTCAATCAATTAATTGTGACGTCACACTAACAACAAAAATAACTAGCAGTTAAATTCAGTCGTTGAAATATGAAATCGGCAAACTTGTTTATTTCTGTTGGCATTTTCAGCCATGACTGTAATGTTTTTAAAGATATGTAGTTAAACACTGTGGTCTGACCTATCTGAGGTTTCTGCTGTGCTCATTTTATGTATGTACTGTGGTGCTTTACTAGAGTCTTAGACAAACCGAATCTACTGGTATGGAAGCTAAGCAGTGTACTGCTGTGGTAGGGGCTGTAGCAAAATGTATTTTTAGCCACGTAAAAAAAAAACCCTCAATATCAGTTCAGGTATACGCTATATTCGGAATACTTGCCCTGCTTTACCTTACAAACTATTTCATTGAGTCAGAGGTAGACCAACAGGTCTTGAGTTCTGCAAAGTAAAATCACTTTTTTTCCCCAATGGAGTGTGGTGGCTTTGAGATAACGGCTTCAGCTTCCCGTCGAGAGGGCTGTCTGCAAGGTAAAGCAGGGAATATATTTGGAATATAGCATACTCTTAGATTGATATAGATTGTTTCAGGTGGCTAAAAACTAACCAACAGAGGCAATGTGTGCTCAGCGAATTTTAATTTTATGTATTTGACACAGGGATTTCCTACCTGGAGGTAATTGCAAACAAACACTGTGATTTAGTCTATAGTAGTAGCAACAGTATATAGAACATTACAGTACATATGAGAGAAGCTAAATAAAAGAACTATGGCACTAGAAGATGAAAACAAATACATAAAATGGCATGAAAACACAATAGGACACTGTAAAATACATACAACAGACAGATCAAGAACTAAAGGTACCCTGTGGAGCTTTGAAAAGTTATTTTAAATTTAGTATTTCTCACCAGAATGAGTAGTTGAGGCCTAACAAATGTGCTAAATGCATCATCTTCTTTGTAAAACATTTGAAAAGTCAGTTTAAAAAATAGTTTTAAAGCTTCATTGTTTACATCTATCCTTACAAGCTAGCAGTTTTTTCTTCCTTGAATTCCTTGCTTCATTTCTATATCACCACCAGTGGAACTGTTGACAAGAATGTTTGTCACGTTGCCCCTGTCCTTGTGACTATTCCCGAGATACTAACAAATAAGGGATCCGGTCATAAAACATTTAAACTGGCCACAAAATGACATTCTCCAGAACTTAGTCCCAGCCAGCAGGCAAGAAGCTCTTAGTGGGGTATTACACCAAATCTGCTTTTATCATCTCAAAAGCAAAGCTAAAATGTTTACATTTTCATTATTTTTATGTCTCTTGTGCATTAGTCTTCAGTTGTTTCACTGTTAACATTTGTCCCGTCTTATTATCAGCTTGCCAGTCATCTAAAGCACTTTGAATTTCTCTAACCTGTATGAAAGGTGCTACATAAATAAAGATACTGATAAAAAAGCATTGCTTCATAGCACCACTATTTGTTAAAAACACCACATGGTGCCTTTTATTAAAAGCAGTGTAAATAGTTAAAAGAATGTGGGCCAAAAAAGACCCGCGAGTCTTTTTTTTTTTTTTTGAAAAGCGAGAGAGAGAGAGAGGGAGGTAGATCTGTGGCAGGTCAGTCCACAGTTTAGGGCCCTGCAGCCGCATGATAGAAAGGCTGGTCACCTTTTGAGCTCAGGTCACATAAACGCATCACTACAAATTAATGTGTTAATTTATTTAGCTTTCACAATCACAGCTTATCTTATTAAATATAATTGAATACCAATCATTAAAAGCTGTTGAAAATATGTGTAAAAACAAGCTAACTCATCTCATATTCTTTTAAAGGTGTGTCTGGAGAAGCCATAGTGGAGAATGGCTGTGTAATAACGGACCCGCCTGCTTCTGACCTCCACGATCATACCAACCACCACTGCCATGAACCCAGCATAACCCCGCACAGCGAGCCCGTCCTGTCCAGTTACAATCCATCCTGCTCCTCTACCCCTATCTACTATTGCAGCCCCCAGAAAAGCTACTCGGACCTGAACCAGGACAGCCACAGCTTGACTTCCCAGGACTCAGGTATCCCGACTCTGGAGATCAACCCTCCAGAGCCCATCCTCCACAGCCACCAACGCTCAGGTGAGGGAGGCCTCATCCCGGACTCCAGTGACCACTCTCCCGCCACTTTAACTTTGGACGATGATCCCTCTGATGGTAGCAGCATCCGTAAATCCTCCACCTTCCCCCGCAGCGGGTACGACTCCATCCGCCTCTTCAGCCCTGGCCTTAGATTATCCGCCACCACAGGGATGGGTCTTGGGGGTGGAGCTTTAAACCGCAGCGATGATATCTCTGTGTGCAGTGTGTCCAGCATGAGCACCGAGCTGTCGGTTTCCAATGAAGACATCTTGGATTTCACCGTCACCTCTGACTCCAGCGCCATTGTTACCTTAGAGACAGATGACAGCAGTGTAGGTCATTTCTCAGATGTGACGCTGTCATCATCACCAGGAAACCCCGGAGACTTATGGAGTCCTGTACGACCTCATCCAGGGTCTGGGGTCAGGCAACAGGAGGAGGATGGCAGGCAAAAGAAACTGGGACCTCTAGCAAGCTTATTCAACAGGTATGTTCATATTTACACGGGGAAATTGAGATGGTTGTTGAGCTTGAGTCAAACTAGAAATGCATGGCTCCATATTCTTTATTATGTCGTCATTCATTCTTTTAGATTTGTCACCTCCACTGAGACATATGCACTAAGTTACATAAGATGAAGGTGAAAAATTTCTTCATATATAATTTGATTGCAGGCATACCTGCAGTTATCCACAGATTTTAGCCAGCACTGATGCAATAACATGTTACATTAACCTCCTTATTTGACATTAATTAGCAGTATATTAACATTTATTAAATGGTTTATGACACACTACAGTGTAGTTGTGTGCAGTTTATTAATATATTTGCCAACAATTCTAACTCCAACTCTGACCAAATGTCTCCCCTTTTAAGTTATGGCCAAAACATGTTTTTTAAGGTCACACTGACCTTGACCTTTGACCTTCAACCACCAAATCTTGATTTGGTAATTCTTGAGTCCAAGTGAAAGTTTTTGCCTTGTAGAGATATTGCGTTGAAAATAATGAGATGGAGGCAAGGTCATGGTGACATTGGACCTTCGAATACCAAATTCTAATTAATTATCTTTGAATCCAGGTGAACATTTGTGCCAAATTTGAAAAAAGTTCCCTCAAAGCAAGATAGCTCATTCACAAGAATGAGACAGATGAGGTCACAGCGACCTTTGACCATCAAAATCCATTCAGTTCATTGTTGAGTCCAAGTGGACGTTTGTGCCAAATTTAAAGAAATTCCCTCAGATAAAGGGTTCACACAAGAATGGCATGGAGATATGTACAGACAAAAAGACAACCCAAAAACATAATGCCTGCAGCCACGGCTATCGCTGGCACAGAGGCATAAAATGTGACAACTGCACACTTACTCTATTTAATTAAGACGTTTGGATACTGCTTGGATCTTCGTCAAGTCAAAATGTTTGAGAAGTGAAAACCACACCTATATTTATACATAATACACAACAATAGGCTGACAAGATCTATGATGGCAGGTGTGGTTAACCATCTAAACCTCTCACTTAATTTGTAAAACATAAAAAACAAAACGTCTCTATGTCTGTCTGCACATTACATCATCTGGATATAACAAGAAAAAAAACATGGATAATCTTTGGCCATGAGCAGCCAAAAATAGAAAAAGAATCATTGTAGGCCACCTCAGTGAGATGATTATCCTCTTTATACTTCCTCTCATCACAGACTCTTTGTTAAAAGCCTTATAGAAGTTACACAGAGGTAGGCATTGCTCAGAGTTGCTTTACAAACCTTGCTTAGCCAAGACATCCCTCACCCCTCCCACCCTCTTGCATGTTACAGCTCACATAGCAAGTGACCGTCTTTTGAACAAAAAGCTGCATATTCCTGCTACAGTTTAGTGAACGAACCTCCCTAAGAAGTTAAGCAAGGACAGGAAGATTAATTACAGACCAACACATGACTATGCATGAAATAAAACATGGCTGACAAAAACAAGGTCATTTATTCTTTCAAAGAAAAGCATCTTGGCCTTTATAAATCAGGGGTCACCCTTCATGTCCCAATGCCACATACCCTACCTTCGTTGGCTGAGGAATTTCCTTGAAAGTTACTGATTGGCCCACAAAGAAGCTACATCACTCTGGGGGACCGAACTGCTGCTCTGTTTGTAAAGAGGATACTGTCATACTGTTGCATGTAGAGTGTTACTTCCCAGTTCTGAATGGGTATGATGGGTAGTGTGGTGTTCCTTCCTCTTGAGAGGAGAGGGTAGTAGCAACACAACTACACCTAATGGAGGCTGACAGTGCCGCAGATTCAGACGTCCAAAAACACATAATTGAAACCACAAAGTATCTCCATACTGCTCCTCCGTAGTGATCCAAGTGTCCTGAAGCCCCGACATAAAAAGTTGTTTGGAAAAACATCATCTGAACTGTGCTAAAAACAAATGACTTTTTTCCAACACTTTCTCTGCAAGTGTTGTGAGGACTCTAAAACTTCACCTGAGCCTCCATCGGCATATGGGTGTGTAGATAATAGGTGAATTTTCATTTTTGGGTGCACTATCCCTTCAAAGTCAAATGCATAATTAAATCACTTTAGAGACATTTGAAAGAAACAATGAGCAAGCAATCAGCAATGTGCTTTGTTCTGACTGTGCTGATGAATGACAAAGTTAGAGATGTTATTTTGTAGTTCTTTGAAGTATTTCTAAAGTTGGCTTCACACTCACTGGCCTTGATGAAAGAAATCATCAGACAGGCCGTTAATTTCCTCTCACTGCTTTGCCACATTCCACTTTCTGTTGAGGCCCAGAGATTTCCTTGAATGAACAGGGAAGGGGATTTCACAGCACCTAGTCAAACTTTTATTTATTAAGTTTTGTTTCACTTTTGTACCAGGCTTCTGGTAAACGCAGCTGTAACCTGACACCTGCTGTGTGTAGGTGTGTAGGTTTGTGCGTGTGTCTGTGTCCACATGTGTTTGTGATTGGATGAGGTTCAAGGGTTTTTTTTTTTCAGAGTGCCTTTAATTATAGCATTACAGAGCTGGGTAATGAACTGTAAAAAAAAAAAAAAAAAGTAATAATCCCGCAATGATTACTGTAACTTATATAACTCTACATAACATATATAATACTGATTTAATACTTATTTGCATGCAGTAAAATGAAATTTTCTTGAAGAGAGGCAGTGGTATAGAATTTCAGGGCTGATAATGACAACCAGTGTAGCCAGAATAGACAGTAGTGCCAGTATGTCAGTTGGTTGTTTCAAAAGTTTGGTCCAATCTGAAATCTCCTGAAAACTATGGGTTGGATTGCCATGAAATTTTGGTGCACATATCCATAATCTCTATAAACAGATAACTGCATATGAATGCAGAATCCGCAGGCAGCTGGACCAGATTTTGGTATAGGAAGCATTCAGGTTCCAGTTTGTAGTCTGTGAAGTATTGACTAATCATGTTTGAGCAGGCTTTGGTTGCATGCAGTTAAACAACCTGTGTGGTGAGCAAAACAGTTGGCTGAAATGTAGTCTTGAAACCCAACAGCTATTGTCTGACAAAGATTTAGCTTTATGTTGGCTTTTTAAAATGTATTTGCATTCATATGCAGATAACTTGTATAGATGTCCCAGAGGCTGAATCGTCCTTAAAATTGATGGCCAATGGGTTCTGAGTTTGATATATTCATGGTACCCTGAGCATTAATACTTTTAACCGTAGTGATACTCCGAATATCCTTTAGCTCCACCAGCAGGTCAAAGTTTGACCAGCATTTTGATTTCTGACTAAATACTTGCAAAGATTAATGACATCCCAGCCTTATCTGAGCTGTGTTTAGCGCTGATTAGCAAATGTTAGCATGCTAAAATACTAAATGAAGATTATGAACATAGTAAACATAAATGAGTTTTGTCATTGTGCGTATGCTGACTTTAGAATTGCTGTGCCTAAGTACAGCCTCAGAGTATGCGCTGCTGTCAATCATATTTTTTTAAACAAATTGTACATGTGTTAACACTAATGTTTGGCAGTATCACATCACTTAATGTGATTTTTATATTTGTCAGGCATTGGGTTGTGTGTGTGTGTATCTATCTGTCAGCAGCTAATCTTGCAAACTACTGGACCAGTCAGCCTAATAATTTGTGTGCACATTTATGACTGTATGCTCAAGGACTCAAAATTCACAGTTGCTGAAAAAAAAGCTGTTTTATTGGCTGCTTTATACAGTCACTGACTGCTGACTCCTCCTTTCTCTCAACCGGCTGGTAGGGGCCACAAATCATCAACAAAATCACATGGCAAAATGCATTCCCGGGAATTGGATTGGCTAAAAACAAGAAGCCTTACCCAGTCTGCAGGCCACATTTTGGCCTTTGTTGTGGCTCAAAGACTTGACATACATAGAAATGTTTGGTTTCATTTTGAATCCCAGCCTCTACAGATTAATTCCATACCTGATATGTCATGATCCACATAAGTTAGACGAGATACGAGATGAAAAAATATCTTTTTCATCCTACCTCCATCTTCACTGTAAGGGAGCTAGGAGCCGTGGTCTCTTGGCCGACATCTCCACTTTGACTGCACTTTTCTAGTTTTTACTGTAAATGCTTTTAGATGAAATAGAATAATTAGATTTAGTGTGATACAGCACGTGTCTAATGGCAGAACCCCCCTTTAACATTCTGCCCTGTTATCTTTGTTATCCCTCCTTCCTCACATGGAGTAGTTACTCATTCCCTCGGTGCCCTTCAGACTCCTTCTCTTCACACCCATTCCTCCCCTCCCATTTGTTAAGTCAGGCCTCTCATTGCCTGTTCCTCCACAATCTCACTGTGCCTCAACAAAGTGGCTGTGTGGGACTTTTTGTACTCAAACTATGGAAGGTTTGAATCTTGACTGAAGGAGAGCTTCAATTTTTGCTCTCCTTTGTTTACTCTTTACCTCTGTGAGCGCTCAGCTTCCAGGTGCCTGTTTCTCTGTGTTTTTTGGGGAGGAGTATTTTGACTCTGTGTTTTTTGGGTGAGAGTGCAGGATGGCAACCCCATCACTTCTTCTCTTCATTGACAGGTAGGATACCGGCAGATGACATAAAAAATGGAGTTTCATGGTTGACATTTTTTAACTACTGTGGCCTGTTGTTGTCCATTTCTGTCTGTGTTTTGTATGCAAGCAGTAACAGTGCTATGATTAGAAGTTGAAAATATGGCATTTGTGTTTGACTGTTTTCTGTTGGACTAAATGCACACTATTCTCTGGATTTATTGAATTGTGTTTGACTGTTATAAAAATGCGCCTGGAGCAGCTCCACGTTCCGCTCACTGATAGTCTTTTCGATGAGGAAAAGACTCAGTGTACTTTCTCTCTTCTTGTACTAGCTTGTTTGGTATTTCCATGCCAGGTGTCCTCAATGTTAGTTGAAGCATAAGAACCACTGGGACATCTTATCACCTTATTTGCAAACAGCATAACTGAACACAAGTGTTTTGAAATCCTAAAATTCTTGGGAGACTTGACCACAAACCAGTGCAGTGCAGAGCCTCAGCTCCAACTCAACACAGAAACAAGCACCTCTGCCATTTTCTAGCCGTTCCACTTGAGCACTCGACCATAGCCGCAGCCATTCAGCTGTCACGTTGAGGCATACTTGGCCTGGACCGAATGCAAATCATGTTCCTGCTTTGTGAACATTTGTTTGGTGGCGTACACTAAAGCTGAGAACGTGATGTTTTGATGAACAGTACAGAAAACTGATGCAAGTGTTGAGAGTTGAGACTTAAAGTCAGGCTTTGCTTTGTAAAGGTGGCCTCTGCACTTTGATCCATTTGGCATTGTTTTATGGTGGTTCATGGGGTTACTCAAGTTCATAACTGCCCGTAGTTCACAGCTTGTTGACACATAGTTTTTTCCATCTCAACTAAGCCTGGCTTTACTGATAGTATTGCATAATATGAAGCCCAAAACTAACTGATTCATGTGATCTGTGATTCACAATTCACAAATGATTCACTGGTAGAGCTTGAAAGTTCATTATTGACTTTGGAAATAGCAGTTTGAGAAGAAAAGAAGTCTTTGCACAAGGTTCAAGCTCAGGTCATTGGACCGTGAGTTGAGATTTCTTTTTCAGTTCTCGGGTTGACATTGGTTATTGCATTTCTATTATCATCCTCTCTTTAGATCACATTTTCAGATCCTTTCCCATTGCTTCCTTGTGAACTGAAAGCTGATATTTTCTTTCTTCTCATTTTTTCTGGGTGGAGTTGGGTTGCATTGATTACAGTAGATATTCTCGTATTCAGATGACAACTTCTCTTCACAGCTCTATTCATGAAAAATGTTGCTCTACAAGTTTCTAATGCCTCACATTTTCCTGGATTTGTCTATTATCTTTCCAAGAAAAGAAAATTTGTTCCAAGCTGGAGGTTGCTTTTTTTTTTTTGCTCTGCGTTTCCAATGTGCTGTTGTGAAAATAGCTGAATAAGATAAGCCTAAATGTCACTGTATGTTGCACTGTGTTCGCTATCTGTGACACAGCTTGCATGTGCTGGCCTTTAATGTCTGTGTTGCCGTTCAGCTTCCTTATTAAAGCCTTGAGTCACTCATACAATGAGGAAATGCCTTCCAATGCTTGCATTATCTTTGTGTACTACAGCATCAGTTAGCAGAGTGGAAAATATGTGAGACTGATGTAAAACGTGCCAAAGCAAGATTGAGGTGTTACCACTGGAAGGTAAATAATGTTGAATGTGCTGTGCTGGCTCACGCAGCCACGTGCTCATTCACTGAGCATGCAGAGCTGTCCTAAAACTCAAACCTAGATTTGAGACAGAAATGTCACAGATAAACTGAAGTGAAATGTGGTTAATGTGTGTTTGTGGTTGGTTTCATAAGTCATCATTGCTGGCTGTGAACACCTGGTCAGGATGTTTAACAGCTCCATTACTTAATCAACTTGTCTTGGTCAGTAACTCACATAAATAGGGCTAGATGATTTTATACTCTTGATAATGCTGACCTATGAAATGCATCTGTTATAGATACTTGTATTAAAAAGATTTTGCAGTTTTTAGCGGTATTTCTTTTAGGCTATCTAGTTAGCTGGAAACTGATTTTTACAAGGGCTGCAACAGTCAACACAGTGGTATTAGTTTTTGAATTTTTAAGCCAGTGGCATCTTTTCATTATATGTTAATCACCTTCTCTTTTCAACAATAATAATGCCCTGCATCTGACTTCAGAATTGTTGTGCTAAAGTTGATAAATAATCCTGAAGCATAATGAAAGCAGTAACTGCTGCTGAGTTGCCGTATTAATCAATGAACACTCTACAACACGGGCAACATATATGGCATGGCAAAGCATCGTAGGGCTAATTTATACTCCCACTACATATGAAAATAGATAGCTCTGTTGTAAACATCACTGCCCTCATACTTCCAACATCCTTTATGATGGCATAGATACGTTCAGTAGATGCGTTGTAGGTGGCGAGGGTCTGTGAGGCCGTTAACTACACTATAACATGTTTAATGACATGTTTGAATGCCTTTGTTGTCTCTTCTGGTTGTATCTGTCTTAAACTACGCTACACTCCCCACACGGTCTCTGGTGGTACTGCTACATTTCATCCATATCTGTAAGCTTTCAGAATACGTGCACAAATACGGATGAAATGAACGCAGAGTATGGACAGAAAGCTACATCCATGTCTGTATATGTGTCTAAAAATGAGCATAAATGAGGTCTTCGAGGCTAAAAAATCTAAAACGGGCAAAATGCGAACAACAAGTTTGGAGTAATTGGTTGGAGTGTCATGGTTGTGTATAGCTGTCTTTCCACCAACCAGTTCAGGATGGTCATTTTTATGTTTCCATTGTCCGAAGTTGTGGAGGGTACCAAGAAAGTTGCTCCATTTCATTTCTTCCATTCATCAATTTTCATCGCTTATCAGGGTCTGGGTCGTGGGAGCAGCAGGCTGAGCAAAGTATTCCAGACATCCCTGTCCCCAGCAACACTGTCCAGCTCCTCCAGGAGGATCCCAAGACATTCCCAGACCAGATGATATAGATAATCCCCCCCAGAGTGTTCTGGGTCTACCCCTGACCTCCTACCAGTTGGGCATGCCTGGAAAACCTTTAATGGGAGGCACCCAGAAGGATCCTGATCAGATGCCTGAACCACATCAACTGGCCACTTTCGATGCAAAGGAGCAGTGGCTCTACTCTGAGCTCCCTATCTCTAAGGCTGAGCCCAGCCACCCCACAGAGGAAACTCATTTATGGTTGCTTGTATTCATAATGTCAATCTTTTGATCATTACCCAAAGCTCATGACCATAGGTGAGGGTCAGAACTCAGATGGGCTGGTAAAAATGAGAGCTTTGCCTTTCAACTCAGCTCCCTTTTCACTGCGTTGGCACAATGCCTGCATCACTGCTGATACCATGCCAAACCACCTGTCCATCTCATGCTTCATTTTTACCCGCACCGTGGAGGACTCCATGCTGTCTCTCTGCGTCATTGCTGAAGAGGAAATTGAGTGAGAGCTAGATGGAGCAGTGATGTGGCTACTACCATCTGGGAACAACTCAGCCTACATTTGAGAGTACTGTCTGAGGTTAAACTGCCAAGCAGATCTAGGGTCTAGGTTCATGTCCGTATGGGTCACGAACGGTTGTAATGGTACTATACTGACAATGCTTGGCTGGAAATGCAGCCTATGACTGAAAGTCTGTCTAGGCCCTAGGGTATCCAGAAGCCTGCAATTTCACAGTGGCCTAGTTGCCAAAATCGTCCCCCAGCCTGGTGCTGTTGCTGTGGGAATGATGGTGATAGTTGTGTAATGTGTGGTATAGTTTGACTGGGGGCTGCGTGGTTTGAGCACTGGCTGGAAAACAGCAATGATTGGCAGGGAAGCACAACTGCTGTATGTGTGATTTAGTGCAGCATCTGTAGCATAACTGTTGGAACTAAAATGTATGGAATTATAAACCAATCAGTAGTTAACCCTGGCTCCAGTGGGTTAGGGCTAAGTGGTGTCAACGTGACTTGTACAGCAGAAATGTTGAATATATCAAATATTTTCTATTAATTAATAGATTATAATCTTTAGATTGCCTCTTCAGCTTAGACAAACAGCAGGATATGGATTCTTTGATGTTACAGCCCTTTACTCTGCCTGTTATGTCACGTGGCCTGGCCAGAAGGGCCTTTTTATTTGACCCCTTTCTTCATGTCTTTTCACAGCCAGGCTCTATTCAGGCTTTTAATTAAAGCCCCCACTAACAGCTCTGTGACGACACCACGCTGATGGATCAATGAAAGGAATAGCTGGCTTAATGGTACAGTGAATGCTGCTGAAAAGAGAGCGGCTTTTCAGCAGCGTCGCATGTGGTATTTAAACACCAGGTGGATGGAAGCTAAACACGGTGTGCAGATCGCTCTCTCGTCCATCTGAGCATTCAGGTGATTTTTAGATTGGAGTGCAGGGCAGAGCAGACAGACAAGTGGTTATTTGAAGTGGAAAGATCATATTCTTCAATGAAAGAAGCAAAGATTATCATGTTTTCAGCAGCTACAGGTATAATTGCTGATTACTGCAGCATACAGCATGTTGGTGTCTCCAAATGCTGCTGTGTAATGGGTTCTACATCTCGTTTTATTAGTCCTGTGACCTTGACTAGCCTGCCAGCTCACATGATGTCACACTGGTTGTTAAAGTGCTCTCTGGGTGCTTGTATACTTTTGTTCTTAAATCCACAGGTTCCTTTTGTGAGCTTATCTCTGTAGGGAGCTTGTGTAGTAGCGAGGACACAGGCACATTTAATGCCCAAACATTTACTCCAGTGAACACTACAATCATAGCTTGTGTTCTGTGTTTTGCTCTTTCATCATAATGACCTAATATTAGTGCTGGACGATTAATCGAATTTTAATCATGATTTCGATTTTGGCTTCTCACGATCATAAAAACATTATAATTGAAGAAAAACGATTAATGCGCTGCACGGCGCGGCGTGTATGTAAGCACCGTGAATGCACCAGTGTTATGTGCAGCAGCAGCAAGCGTGTGACGTGTGTGGATCAATATGTGGAGCAAGCGATTGAGAACATGGCAGAAAGACAGCCTTTGGTTGAGAAGAAAGGTACACTGTAGGACAACTTCAGTCCTCTGGAAGCATTTTGGCTTCAAGTTGACGGACGTTGAGCTAAGGAAATTGTTTGCAAAGTTTGTTACGCTGTCATGTCTGCCCCCCAAGGCAACACGAGCGGAAAAAAAAGTCCAAAAAAGTTAATAACATACAAATTATGGCGAAAAGGTAGTTTCTTGCAACCCTAGACTTAAGATAAAAATGCATCCTAGAATTAAGATAAAAATGCATCCGTCTGCTTGCAGCGCAAGCAGACGGATGCACGACTCAGAGCAGCATGTGTCACTGACACCATCTCAGTGCACAGCGGACCAGTGGAAAATGTCACCATCAGCATATTATTTTACATAAATAAAATCCATTTTATCATTATTTTGAGTCACATTGTTGAAAGAATTTAGCTGTATGTGTTCAAGCAGGATAATAGGTCTCCATTCATTGCACGTCGGGCTTTCTGTTTCCTTGTTGGAGATGGTGTTGCGTTCAAGGTCCCCCCCCCAAAAAAATGGGAGAAAAAAAAGGCCGAATATTCGATTTTTTTTTTTTTTTTTTTCACAATCGAATCCCGTGCCATCAAACGAAGCTTCAAAGCTTTGAATTTTTTGGGTCAGCCCTAGTATTTATTTCTATTTATTGTTTTTATGGCTATTATTATTTTAATTTACTATTATTATTTTTATTTTTTTTACTTGTTTACTTGTTACTAATTTATTTCTGGCTGTTCTTTTGAGTTATATTTGAAGTTGAGTTTTGGTGGAGTTTTGAAATCAATGAATAATCGTGTTTATTAATTGTGATTTCAATATCAATCAAAATAATCGTGATTATTATTTTTGCCATAATCGTCCAGCCCTACCTAATATCTTTGTCCTCCAGTCTAACTCCCCCTCTCCATTTGTCTCTCAGGAGCCTGTTTGCCCGGAGAGTGAAGGACAGTCGGCCAGTGGAGCAGAGGGATCCAGGGTGGAAGCTGTTTGGGAAAGTCCCACCCCGGGAAGCCCCAATTAAGGACCCAAAGAGAATACAAAAGGTAGAATCTTCATTTTTGGGATCACGGCATTGTCACATTATCAGTGCGTACCAGGAGACACCAGACAATCGCTCCACCTCTCACACAGTAAAGCTGCAGTGATCTTTTCCACACTTTAAAGTATTTTTTTGCCTTTTGTCACAGAAAGATGACTTTTCAGAAATCCATCTAAAAGCTGGGAGTAATCAGATGCCTTAAGAGATTTCCGAGCATTTTCTCAGATTGAGGCTTGTCTGTTGTTTGATGGAGCTTAAATGTGGTTTGACTCCAGTGTGTAGAGTTTCTCATAAAAGCATTAATCTATTCACTGATCTTAAAATAAGCTCCCTTATGCATACTGTCTTATTGTTTTCATAGCAACACGTGAAGCTCCGCTCAGCGGCGTGTTGTGTGCTATCCTAGATTAGATATTAGTCACATGAGCTAACAATAGGCTTGTTTGTTTCACAGACCATTTGCTTAGTTTTCAGTGTATACAGTTTGAGCCTATCACAGACAACATGGCTTTTAAGCAACCAATCCCCTCTGACTATGATACAAAAGAAAACTCTCAGCTATACAAAGTTACTGGAAGAAAATCAAACAATATGTATATATTTTTTACTTGATTTTAAAATTCTACTTACTTCCATTTTTACACCACATTTTTTCATTGTGTACCATTCCCACACCGTAGCCCCTTGTCGTTTATCAGGATCAAGATAAACTTTGTCCCTTGCGGGAAATTTGTTGTAGACAATCGTGCTACATAAGCTGCAAACAACGTAACAATTAAACAGACTCCCAAAAATGTCAGACAAACAAAAAAGGAAGGTCAGCAGTCGCAATGTCACAGTGTTACACAGTATTGCACATTTCCTGGGGAATTGCATCAAAATGATGCTATCATATGGATTTGGTTTATCTGGCCTTGTCAGTTGTGGTTTCGGCTCTTGCAGTTGGTCATGAGCCATTAGGGTCAGCTGCCTGACACACATTTAAATCCCCTGCACTATGTTGAACCTAATGGACAGCATCATTGACAGCAGCATTCGCCCTGTAATGCAGGCTATGATATTACCATGTTTGTTAGCCATCTTTAAACAGAAGTTTTAGGCTTGTTTGGCAATCATTTCAGTGCTAGATAGTATCACACTGAATATGACTTAAGTCTTAAACCCCAGATATTGAATATATTAGATGGATATTATTTTAATTGCATTAATTTTAAGTGTAGTTGGCTTTAACATTTGTTTAAAAACGCCATGAAACTGTGCTGCAGCAGCTTGTTTTGCAGAACAGCTGTTGTTCAAAGGTCATATGGATGAGCAACCAGCTTTTGGTGCAATAATGCCTTTTAGGGGAGCTTATCATCTACCGTGGGACAATAAAGACCAGCAAGTCCTGTATACCAACATTATGACTCATGATAACAATACCGACTGAAGTCTAAGACTCTGTTATGTAATGACTCTGTGGACGAGGACTTTTAAAATATCAGGAACATACTGTAACTGAGTACATTCTCAGTGGCGTTCTTGAATACAAAGAGCACAATGCCCTCAGCAACAGCACTCCCCATCCGTGACATTTAGGTTCTTAAGCTATTTTTAGAATGCCACATGCAAAGCCAACAGCCACATAGTGCTTTTTCCAACAGCTATTAGAAACATAATGGAAAGGGCTGGGACGAATAATTATCAAAACACAATGTATTTTTAGAAGAAGCATACTTGAACTACCTTACACGTGATTAGGTCTGTCACACTAGGATAATGATGCAATTTACAGCGAGTAGCAAAGCTGCACGTAGAGTTAGTCATGCTACGTAGTGGTGCCACTAGTTTAACTACATTTCCCAGTAGTATTCGGAGGCATATTCAAAATCATGTTGCTATTTTCATGTAGCCATTTCAAGATCTTGTAGCTAACAAACTACATTTCCAGAGCAAGCTGTTTCTCTACCATTTGCTATTAGATTACTTAAATAGCTTCATTGTAGTTAGCTACTTTTTCTGAGTAGGACCTGCTGGTTAGCTTCCTACTTTGAAACAAAATGTAATGTTGCTGTAGCTTGAGTGTAATTTCCAATGAGAAATAGCTTGTAGCTATAGTAGCTATTGTAAAGTAGCACTTAAAATAGAAAAGTATGAAAAGGACAAGCTGATTCTGTATCCTTGGATGGAAGAGTAAATAATTATTTGACATACACCAACAATAACAAATAAAGACAAAATACAATGGAAAAAGTCCATGTATATACATTATTTATGCTAAAATTAATTACTAGCCATTGATGACTTTCTTTTTAAACATGCAGGTGACAAGAATTGAACTATTTTCCTGCATCAGACTCTAATCCTTGTGTGGCATTTGCATGCCACGTGCATGTAATGCTGTGTTTGTGTTGCTCAGCAAGCTGAAATTCAAAATGTCAAGGTCTTTGAGAGCGCTTTGTTAGATAACAAGCTGGTGACTGAACGCTCTTATAATTTCCCACTGCCATTCAAAAGGCAGACAGGGAAGTGTCTCAGGGCCAATTAAAGAGCACGACATCTCCCCACTGGTAAAATAAACCAAAGAACAAGATGGCAGCTTGTAATTAGAGCCTGTAGGAGCCTGTTATTTTGCTTCCATTTACCCTGAGTCTGACACCGGGGAAGTAACACTCTTCTCTGTGCTCTTTGTGCTGTTGAAACCTGGTTGAAAGGCATTTTAATCTGTAGTTTCCACAGTTTACGTATCAGCCCTTTAACTTGTCACACATTATTTTATAATAGCTTGCCATGTTGGCTATCTGGCTGTGTTGGTTAGAAATTAGACCTCCAGGATTGACATGCTGGCTCCTCCACAAGTGCTGGTGTGCACACAAACACTCATTCACACATCCACATGTGCTTCATATCTGAAGTCCATCTCATCTGTGGTTGTAACCTTATATTGAACCTTGGGAATCAGATAACAAGGCTAGGCTTTCAAGCTTTTGTCTTGCCGCTGACGCTGCTGCTCAAAGGCGGGGTCACTGAATTCTCAGTGTTTGCGTGTGTGTGTGTGTGTGTGTGTGTGTAATGCTTTATTTGCCAAGGTTATTGTTCAGCTGCTACGAGACACATAGTGTGCTTTTTCCACCGGGGATGTTTCTCCTTTGAGAACAAAACTGTGAACCAAGTTTTACATTCTAATTTACACCACTTCAGTCTGGGGACTTCAGTGTATCTGGAGGCCACAGTACAATGTCTGCTCACAGTGAATTGCTGCCTGCTGAAGAAAGTTATTGTTCTGTTACCTGCTGAGTCTCTAAATCACATTGTGTGGCAGCCCTGGCATGTCTGAATTGCTGAGATCTGGGTGTGGGGCTGGATTAAAATTGGACAATATTCCCAGCAGGTGTTAGAATTTTAATTTGAAGTCATTTTAACACCTTCTAGACATAGATTAATGAGGGATTATGATAGCCACTACTGAAAGTTATGCGTAAATTGGCTAAAGCTCAGCTAAAATTGACATTTTCTGCTGATATTCAGTATATTCAAACTATTTTAATACCATAGAAAGATGATGATGACAATAAAGGAGCAGTGGTGTCTGATCAACATGTTTATATTAGAGTGTTCCATAGTTAACCAGGCACTATGGACATTAAATCAAGTGGATGTCATCATAATGATCATTATCTTAGAGGTTGCATTTACACATAGGTTACACCAGCAAAGTATCTCAGTAAGGTGTTGGTTCACCATAAGCCCCCAGAACAGCTTCAGTGCTCCTGTGCATAGATTGCAATTAAGGATGGGAATTAATAACACTTTATTGATACCACCCCTAATTATCTGTCCAATTCTTTATCAATTCCCTTATTGATTCTTGCTAAATTTTCTGTGTGGAATAAAACCAGGCCTGCACAGGTATTCAGCGTCAATGCAACTATTTTATTAACTCCATAGATACAGATTTAAGAGGGGACGCATCGGACTCAACCCCCTCACTATTCAGAACATGCATTTTGCGCCTCTTAATTTAATTTTTGATCATTTGATCATGAAGCCCTGTGTTACTCAACAATTCTCTGGTTCATCAGTTAAAAGTATGAACTAAAATAGTACTGAAGTCTCCACCAACAGTGTGACAGCTTACTCATATTAATGGGTTGAATGCTCATCACTTTAATGCCCATCAGTAGGTCTGCGTTAAATGCTCCTGGTGTATTAAATGACTGTATACTCACTGCGCTTCATTTTTATAATACCTGCATCCAGGCACCATCTCATCGTCACACAATACATCACAACTACCAATTAGTATAATGATGCGCTAACGAGTCACCTGACAAACAAGCACACAAACCCGCACCCTCATAAAGCTGGGCTTTCAGTGCTAAATCAGCAGCACACCTGCTAAAGCATCCGCTGCACGACATCATCATACTAAAATCCTGTAACCCTTCTTCAGTTTCGGTTTAATTTCCAGAACTATAGAAAACTTTTACTTTTGCCACTGCTACTTTAGCTTTACTTCTCTCTGGTTGGCAGCATTATCAATTAAAGTCAGGGTCCCCACGGTCATGGAAAACCTGCAAAAGTCAGGGAATTTCACAGTCACATTTTCCAGGCCTGGAAAAGTCATTGCATTAGTAAAAATGATTAAAAGCTTGTGTGTACGGGAATTATTACAGTAATTTCCCGTAGATAACTTTCCATGTAATGTAACATAACAGCAGATTTATTTTCTGTAGCTGTTGACGTAATGTAGCTCTAATTGTTTGACAGAGTTTTGTTTGCCATCACACACGATTCTTCATTTTCTCCCCTTGTTTCATCTCTTCCTTCATGAATGCCAGCTAACTGAAAATTATATAGGACTATAGTAGGGCAGTGCTCTTCTGGACAGGGACCTCAGATGTTGTACCTGGAATCTGCTGGAGCCACTCTCCCAGTTTGGGGGTCACAGCCCACAATGCTCTGATTACCACTGGCACCACTTAACTCCCAACATCTTTTCTAGCTCCTCTTACAGCCCTTGGTATTTTTCGAGCTTCTCGTGTTCCACTGCCTTCCTTTGTTGATCCTGTGGGACCTGGAATAGTCATGGGAAAGTTTTGAAATTTGGTTATGAAAATGTGTGGGAACCCTGTAAATTTAATGTCACTGTATCGTTGTATTGCTCAACCCTTTCTAGACAATCGAAGAATACTGACACAAAAACACTAAATAGTCATAAATGGAATAATTAAAAACTTTGCATGTTGTGTAAGAGGCACATCTCCTACAGGTCTGATTGCTGTGTTGGTAGGCAGCAATTTCACCTGTGTATAGTGAATCATCTAATAGACAGGGAAAGAGAAGAAATTCTCCAAGGGCACAATATGTGTAACTTGTACCAGCACTTTAGCTTCAGCCTCTTGTTCAGTCCTGACTGGATTAAAAGAGCAGAAGGCTGAGAGGCTGAAACCCGATCCATTACTCTGGGATTGATTAGAACGGCTGCCAGGGCAAAGCAGAGCACGGAGCTCCATTCAGTGCAGCAATGGTGACTAATAACACACGGCGGTGCTGATTTGCTGACACACACGCACAGCAGCAGCAATAGACCTGATGCGGAGCCGCACGGTGTAGCGTCACTGCTCAGAGAGATAGAGAGAGAGAGAGAGAGAGAGAGAGAGAGAGGGGGGGAGGAAAATAGAGGGGTATCATGCTGCTGCTGCATCATTTCCAATGCGGGGTGTGTCCCACCGTTGGCAGCTTGACTGTCCCTCTGACCTCCTTTTTGATCTCCTCCTCCTCCTCGTCTTCTTGCTCCTGGGTGTCTTGTTGCCAGGAGTGAGCCCCCAGGAGCAGCAATGACGCTAGGCTAAGGTTTTGGAAACGAACCCCCACCGGAGGACTGGCCGCCTGTAAGGAACTGCAGCGTTCATGGTGAGTGAGCATTCACACTGTGAGGACAAGTGGGTGAGCTCGATGACCCACTGTCTCTCTCCTTGTCTGGCAGAATCAGAGGGCATTGGTAGTCAGAGCGTGAAAGACACGCAGCAGAGGAGGAGGATGGCTCAGGTTTCACATAATAGCCTCTTTGAGCTTGTCTTAGCTCTGTGCTTCATGGTGGTTGTGATGGGGGAACGGGCTGATGATGGTCAGGATGTCTGTGGAAAGATGGAAACATTTGGTTTCCTGTTGTTGGACTAATGTCCACCAAGGAGATGACCCATCTTTATTGCATGTAACTTGACGTAAAGCCTTCAACTTCGTTCAACGAAAGCACGTGCGGCAGTGTGACAGTGCTGTCTTTTTTGTTTTGGCTTTCTGAATCCTGTCGAGGGATTTAATCCTGCTGTATTACTGATGCAGTTAAAGAGTCATCTGAATCAGTGGGACTTCCACTTTCCAGCAAAACGTGCTTGGATATAAAAAGCACTGGATTGTATCTGAGTGTTCGATGCCCGTGCTCATGTTTCCATCTGTTTGTCTGGATGTTGGACAATTTATAAAGTTTGTCTCAACAAAGCTGCCAGATCATTGGAGTCTCACTAACAGGCTTGTGCTCCTCCTCAGCTCCCCTGTGGTAACTGTAATTCAGCTGCCCGTGTGTCAGATGCAGTCTGCCAAAAAATACTACATACAAATGAAATCATTCATTCAAAAACTGGTTTCATTTGCAATTTTTTTGTTACTATGAATAACCAGATATGATTGCAATGTGTAGCTAAGTCTATACAAGAGATAGATTTGGTTGAAAATGAGGTCAGTTTCTCAAATGATACCTGTGAAGCAAAATAAGTAAATGTATTGACTGTCGCAGATTTAGGAGTAAGTTTGCCTCACAAGTAGAAAAGTGCTTTTTCCAATTCAGGTTTCAAAGGGACATGTATAAAATAAAACCCTTTTCCCACTGGGCAGAACCCCCACTAACACCTGCTAACATCTGGCTTATGTCTGTAGTGGGAAACGTTGCAGTCATTCATTCCCTGGACAAAAGACTCTGCAGTAATTACAGATAGTTATCAGCTCCATAGGGTTTCCACAGTCATGACATTCCTGCTAAGGTTTTGAAATTAGATAAAGGGGTTTTCAGGCCATAAAATGGTTTTGAATTAACAGATTATTTTGGGAAAGTTTTGAATATACAGTGTTTTGGCTATTCTTTAAATAATGTTCATGAAAATCCCCAAACATGTCTAACGTTACGTGAAATGCATTCAATGTATTACTTTTTTAAAATCTAGTGCTGTGTCTTGAAATGTCACTAGTATCACGTGATACATATTGACGTATGAAGCTAGTTGGTGGTGGGAATGTCTTATGAGCGAGTGCAAGCAGTTTGTTTATCTGTAAATGCCTGGGAAGTGTGTGTGTTTAGTAATGTATGTATGTATTTAAAATGACAAATATAATACATGGCTCAGGAGAAAGGCAGACTCTAGCCGCACTGGATGTAGGCCCTGCATCAAATGATGTGGGCAACATGGGCCAAGTGGAAGTCATGTCAGCCATGCTAAAGGAAAGTAGCATCAAGACTACCAAAAGGCCGCTCAAAAGACTGCCAGCGTCTGTGCGTTTTTCACGCCTGCTCTGGCCAGGTGAGATAATGCTACGGCATTGGTATAACTGCGTGAAAACCTCAACTGACACTCGACCAATTCATTGCCACGTCCAATCTGCTCATGTGTTTTAAACTACTTAAATAAAGTCACGGAAATGGGGTAAAGTGTTAAGGAAAAGTTTTGAAAATTCATTGGTAAAAACCTGTGAGAACTCTGGCTCCAGCTCCAATCAGCAGTGACGGAAACATGACGCCCAATAGCATGGCCCAATGACTTTGCAACTCTTGTATTGTCAGCCACAAATTCCGCCCATCTCCCTCCAAGCAGCACTCAAACATCGATCCAAATTTGTCTGCACCAATTTGTTTACCAACCTGTTTCCCGGCACATTTCGTGACATTGAATGTGAAACACCAGAAAAACTAACACAGAAAAGCATACTTGTCTTCTGCCAAAATGAAAGGAGTCTTTTGGCTATTTTCAGCAAGTTTTCCCGTGTTTAAAAAAACCTGCATATGTGCACTAACAGGGCTCAACAATAAGGATTGCCCGATTACCCGGGGCAAGTAAAACTCACGGTCAGGCATGTAAACTAACAACTCACTTGCCCGATCGGGCAAGTTGCTAAAAATAGTAAAAGTTAATAACTAATTGATAAAATAAATGTATTTTAAAACATGCTCCTTCTGCTCTGATGCAGCGGTCTCTCTGCCTGAAGTCACAGGCACAGCTGTGTAACAATGTCCTGCCCACATCGCCCATTGATATTATTTTGCGCGACGGACGCTTCATATAATAACATAACAATATACTATTTATGGTGTTATGCCATCGTGTCATTTCTGTCTCTACATGGTCACGCATTAACAATTCTCCTCTGCTCTCTGTATCGCGCACGGCGGAGTTCCGCCACACACACAGGTGAGCATGCTAGAGCGGCTCGGGCCGCATTTTCCTGACCAAACCTGACCCCGAGCCCGGTGCAGTTTGTCAGCTGACAAAGTTATTGAAATGGACAGTGTGTAAATAACCAACAGACTGCTGTTGCGCACAGACAAACACGCTGCTCACACAGCAGCGCAGCACGGCACTCATGCTGAGCTTGTGTTGCGTTCAGGCATTGTCACGTAAATAACAAGTCTTTGTTATTTGATAGCCGCTTAAATTAAACCATTTTTATAGGGCAAGTAAAAACTGACTTCGGGCAAGTAGATCTCTGACCAACTTGCCCGACCTGGCAAGTGAAAAAAAACCTTAGCGTTGAACCCTGACTAATTTTGGTGGAAAAAGGGTTTTAACAGTGTACCTGTTTAAAGGATTCTCAAATGCTGGTATATACATTAAGTTTTAATGTCATTGTCTGTAAAAGAAATCAGTGGAATGGACTTGTTGAAATTAAATAACAGCTCTGATTAGTGTATATGTTACCTGTCCTGCAATAGCTGCCAAACACACACACACACACACCCCTAAATACAGCCAACCACAGAAGCCGTCTTACTCATTCATTCATTGTTCTGTGCTTGATTTGCTTTGGAAATTACTTTTGGACTGCCTCAAGCAGTTTCCAGTGAAAAGCTGTGTTTGGCATGCAGGAAAACCAGGCTAAGCACCCTGTTGTGGCTTTTCATCTCGTAGATTTCATTATTGAGAAAGCCAGTGGTGTTTTCATGAGGATAGGATGCATAAGTTCTAATCCAAGGTGACACAGTAGGAGAGTTTGACCAACATCTCTATGGGAACTGTCTTTTCAAGCCCACTTTGTGTCTTTTTGCGTAACATACCAACATGCTCTTACCCAAGCAGAACTTCAGTATAATTGTGTATAACGTTGTAAGGCCACATAGTGTGATGCTATGTACAGACAAGTTCTGAATACGAAAACAACTTGATGTCATCTTCAGAGAGCTGCTTCTTAGAGCATAAAGGCCATTAGCAGCCAGCTAGCCAGTCAGTGCAGCCGGAGAGCTCTCACACCACTACCAGGAAATTGGAGAACAACTGAAAAGCAGCGTGACAAAGCTGGTTGCCCTGGTGGCAGATTATCATGGGATACAGTTGCTATTCCAGCAGCTGAAAGCTACCACACCACACAGAGAGTAAAGTTCCAGCGTAAAAGTGAGGGGATAAGGAGGAGTTTCTTATCATTGTTGTTGGAGTTTTTATTATTTCATTTGTGCTGCCCGATAGCCATTAATAGGAATATAACTTAATTTGTCACCATCAGTTTGTTTGTTACTGTTGTAGCTTGTCATTTTTCGTAGTTTCTCCTCCTCACATACTTGAAATACTTCGATACCGCTTACTTCACTGTTTGTACCGTACTTGTTCTCACATCACATTCACACAAATCTTCCCTTCCACACACACCTCTGTGCAGCTTCACGCACATCCTGTCTTTTGTTTCACCTTGTTGGTAGCACCTGCATTGCTGCTGGACAGATGCCAAATTGCTCCTTCCCTCCTCCTCCCCCACTGTACCTCACACTCATTTTCCTCTCTCTGCAGTCTCCATTTATTCTCAGGGTGCAAAGCTCCAGTTAACCTTTTTTATCGACCTGCAGGCGTTCCCTTGGGTACGCACAGTCTTTAATAAACCAAGCAACAATACAGGCACGTTAACCTATTCATTATCTCTGCCAGGCGTAAGCTCGGAGGGATCATGTGGTTGGTTGTGCATGTGCGTCTGTGAGTGTTTGAATCTGTCTGTTTACAGCTAAACTACTGGACCAATCAGCCTTATACTTTGTGTGTACATTAATGACTGTACACTCAAGGACCCATGTGGTTGGGTTGATTCACAGTTGTTAAAAAACTTTTTTTAGTGACTGTTTTTAACTGTCGTCAGCTGCTGTCTCCTCACTTCTCTAACAAGCTTGTAGGGGCCCTAAGTTTTTAAGAAATTGTCTCAACAAGCCATACCTAGTGTGTTGCAGGCCACATTTTGGCCTTCGCTGTGGCTCAAAATCCGACATCCATAAAAACAAAGTTCGGTCTCATTTTAAAAAAGAGCATCTGCAGATTAATTCCGTACCCTGGATGCCCCTATAGTAATTAAAAAATGATGTAGGGCCCTCTAGGGTGCCCTTCAAGTAGGAAAAACATGATCAAGTGTCCTTCCAGGGGAGAAATTGAGATGTAGTGCGCTACTAGGTGGCTTTAAAACTGAGAAAAACAGGCCTACATGCTAGACAGCTTAATGTGTGCTGGTGACCTTGTTATTTTTTTGGCCCTGCCCCGCAGCGAACTGAAGTCCACCACTACATGAGGCTAAATAATAACAAAGGCAAACTCTGTCAGTCATTAACACAAGGAAAAATATTGTTTTGTGAGAAAGCTATCTTGTCAGTTGTGTTACACCATCCATTTTTTTAATTCTCTTTCCTGAATAAACTGGAGGCTTGCTGGCCCATTAGCGACCAAGCTAGCTCTGTTGCTAACTGACTATTAACAATTTAGTTAGAGGGCTATTTTAGTGTCTAGTGCTAGCATGTTCTCAGCTTGTTATAGGTTAACTTGCAAGCTACAGTAGGTAATCAACTGGCACTACAAATAGTCACCAAGTCACAAAGCTTCTAGGGGATTTAGGGATGATAGACAGATGCAGAGCAGATGAAAGTGAGGATATAGATAGCAAAGAAGAAGAAAAGTAGGGGAAAGTACACACATGAGAATGGTGACTCACCCTCTGTGTATAGGACTACTCTCATCCCAGTGCTGAGTGCAGTCTTACCCATGAATCACCTCCGTTCTCCAGCGGCGGAGGAATGGTTTTCAATTAGCACTCTTAACTTCCTGCCTCACTCTTTCCCCATCATTGCCCTCATTTGCGTCTGTCTTCTGTGTCAACTGCTCTCCCTTCACACCCAATCCTCAAGAGATGTTTTGGCATTTACTCTCAGGCTTTCCCATCATCTCCAAACTCCGTTCTATCACTCTGGTCCATTTATTTTCACATAAGCAGCTTCCCTGCTGTGTGCGAATAAGATGATACCCTGCTGTCACTTTGAAATGTGGCCACTGTTTTTCTGGGAAGGTCTTTCTTGTGTCTTTGCAAGATAAGGAAAGTGTATACTGATGACTGCCACTTTGTGTTTACTCCCCTTTAAAGCTAAATTTTCTGCTTTCTTTGAGTTTTCAGCTATTTCATTCACTCTTTTTTGCTTTGTTGATAGGAGTTTGGATGAGAAGTTCAATTCAACTTTCCTATCTGCCCACTAGATATAAAGAAAGTCCTGCATAAACCTCCCTTTAAAACCACAACTGGCTCTTTTCCCTTAGCCTTCACTTTTTATACTAAGCTTAGCTAAACTAATCGTCTCCTAGCTTTATATTTAAGAGATGTGACAGTTTCAATTTCATCAGTCTCACCAAGAAAGAAGTGTGTGTGTGTGTGTTCCACATGTCAGTTTACTCCTTAAAGACAAACTTACCCACAGAATTATTATTTGTGTTTCAATTACCCAGGTTACATTGAATTTGTGAAGAAAACTGTTTTTTCCACATGCCTCCATGATAAATGAAGAATCCAAAAAAGGCGAAAGTTTTTGATGGATTTGGGTAAATGGGGTCCCTGTTAAACAGCGGCAAAACTATATGGAAAAAAATCAGTTTACAACCTCTCACACAACTCGTGCACCTGTGTTTGAACTCAGTGGTGTGCACGAGCACTCAGTTAAGGTTATTATGGGTATTTCAATAGTTTGTGATGTCTTTATGTCTTTTTATCTCTCTCCTTTTACTTTTGTTATGTTATGCCCTGCCCTTTTGAATCTGATTCAATTACCTTTATTCATCCCACAGGATCTGGTACAACAGACAGCAACACAAAGACAGATTAATAACAAGGGCTGCATCACTGACACTCGCGCATGCACACTCACACGCTCGTATTGAAGGAATAGATTTTCCTGTCTGTATTGTGGCCTGCACTGATCAATGTGAACGTCCCTGTGGCAGCACTGTGTTAAGCTGATTGCTTGCAGTCCTCAGCCTGCATTATTAACCAGCTCAATGCACACTGGAGGCCATTTTGGACACCCATTGGGGTGTGTGCTCATATTGCACTTTTCCTATTTACAGTAGCTTCCTACTTACAATGTAGTGTATTCCAACAGTTCCCTGAACTATTTGCACCACCTTTCAGCTGCCTAATGCTGTACTTAAAGGGACAGTTCACCCCAAAATCAAGAATACATATTTCCCCTTGTTTTAGTTAAAGTTTCTGCCAACCGTTTCAACGAGCAGAAGGGAGCATGCATCTACTCATGGATGAGAGGGTTGTGTTTGCAGCAGCGTGAGATGTAAACATTAATAGCCTGCTCTTGGCTGAGCTGTAACGTTGGCTAAAAGCATGCATCCTTTTGCGTGGTGATGCAGTTGGCAGGTAAGAAAATAGTTCCTACATGAAACTGCTCACAACAAGGTCTGTGAATTATCTTGAGTAACCAGGTCATGATTTCTTGAAAGAGACATTGCTGTTGTGTTTTTCAAATATAATTTTTTGGCACTTTGAGCACCACAAGCCAAGTGTTTTTGATTTTGGGGTGAACTGTCCCTTTAAATTTAGAGCCGCTACCACACACATACACACAGAACCTGTAAGTCAGCTGATAGTTGGCCTTGTGTTAAACTCCTCTGCGGGCTCAGCTGTAACAGACTGCATGTCACATGGCCTCCTCTTTCTATAGGCCTGCATCATACTCCCAGTGGTGGGGCAGAAACCCTACAGTCATTAGACACCAGCTGACAAATGCTCAGAGGCCAAAAGAGCAGTGTCACAAGGTTGTCAAGACATTTCTCAGTGTTTATGTGCGACTTAATGCACACATAGTTCTCTCTCTTATTATTGCTCTTCATTTTTTCATTTCCTTCCCTCTCCTCTCCTTGCCCATTAAATGCTAGTAGTCTGTATCTGACCAGTAGTTCTGAGGTCAGCTGTGACCCCTATGGTTATTTTCTCTGGCTTTGGAGCTGCATAGCATGTCCTATTACTGTTGTACATAGAATATAAAGTAACTTATCCACCAGTTCGAATCAATCTGTCTGCAGCTGCTCTCAGATTTTGTGTGCACATTTGTTACTGTATGCTCAAGGACCTGTCATTGTTGCTGTGATTCTCAATCGTTGAAAAACATTTTTTATTTTTTTATTTTTTTTTACTATTTTTTACTGTTGTTGGCTGCTGACTCTGCACTCCTCTTAACCGGCTGGTGGCCCTTGTGCCTACTTTCTCTGGCTATGGAGCTGCAAAGCATGACCTGTTCAGATTTTAAAATGGAATATAAAGTAACTTATCCATCAGTTTTTTCCTGTGTGTGTGTGTGTGTGTGTGTGTGTGTGTGTGTGTGTAAATGTTGCAGACTAAACCATTTTGTTATAATTAAAACTCAACTTGCGTCTAAATCCTGTGTTTTTGTTTTTTTTTCAGGAATATGAAACAAAGAGTGGCAGAGCTGGACCTGGCAACCCGACATCTCCCAGGCAGGGTGTGAGGAAAAACCTGGACTTTGAGCCCCTCTCCACCACTGCACTTATACTGGAGGACAGACCTGCGTATGTAAACACACAGACACGCTGTCTTAGATCCTTAGGTTATTAGACTATCCCACATTTTCCTTGCTGCCAGTGTAGTTTGCTCATCAGACAACAAAGCCATGTCTGTTGTCTGTCCAGTCTTTATCTTCCCTTCATTCCTTCTTTATCAGTCCTCCTTCCTGTGTCATTAGACTCCATTCAGCATTGTTCCAGCTCTCGCTGTGTCCCTGTTTGTATCACAGAGGGTAAAAGAGAGGTGCTGCTGAAAGTTTAATGGCCCTCCCTCAGCCTGGCTCCATTACCTTTCTTTTTAGACCATTTTACATTTTGAGAACAAATAACAGACATAAAGTTGCCCTCATGTTTCAATGAGTGGTGCTAACTCAGCTGCAGCATTAGCACTTCTGCTAGGGGAACATGGTGAAAAAAAACAATAGTATAACTTAGCCTGATTTCCTGTGTGAACATGAGGAAGTTTATTCTAACACCTTGACTGGCAAAGTTCAGCAGCTGTGTGCAACCTCACACCTATTTTCCCTCTTTACTGTCACCCCCTACTGGTAAAAATAGTGCAGAAAAATGCACATAGTACATTAAAGTTTCAGTGCTATTGGCCAGTAAAATTAGAGTGCACAATTTATCTGTATTTGTAGAATAGAAGTTAGACATAGAATAGTAGTTCAAAAGTGCATTTATTTTCAAAAAGTGAAAAAGTAGATCATATTTCTAGTAAAAATAAATTCTAAAATACATTTCCATCACTGAAATTTGCAAAATGACCACTTATTAGCTTTTTTTCTGGGGCTTTCAACCATATCCCAGGGTTCGGAAAAAGCTGGAAAATGCATGCTGGTTAGTTTGATTAATAGAAGAAGAAATGACATCATGTGATATGCAAATGTCAATTGGATCAAAGTTTACTTCATAAGCACAGGCAAGATACAAGGCTGAAGTCAGGCAACATCTCCTGCTCTGTTATTCTGTCTGTGTATGTTTTCTCTTTATAGCACACAAGTTGCCCAACATGAATAATGCATGTTAAGCTCAGAGGACATGTAGTTCCTCATCCATTTCTCTGTGCTCATGTTTGTGTGTTACAGTAACCTGCCTGCCAAGCCAGCCGAGGAGGCCCAGAAACACAGACAGCAATATGAAGAGATGGTGGCCCAGGCCAAGAAGAGAGGTGAGCTCATTTGACAGAGTAATCAATGTTTTCCTTTACTGTATTCTTCCAGAGCGTTCAGGGGCAGAAGTGAGGCAGGTTTAACGTTACTGTCAGTAAGTCAGTATTTACTTGTCCCTGTGCAAACTGTTGTATGTATTAGTGGTTATCAAAGAAAACAAATATTAAAGGTAATTGCTATGAAACAAACAAACAAACAACCCCTGCTTATCCACCTTGCTCTCAAACTTGGAGCAAACTGCGCAATGCATTGTTGAAGTTTTGTCCACTTCCTCTAACGCCACCTAATTAAACTCCTCACTCCACTAACTCTTCACTTTGGCTAATTTATGCAATGCAGAAGTGCTTAAGCTAATAATGGGTGACTTGCAAAAAACACTCGTTTATTTATTAAACTTGACAGTTATTATTGAGCTGAATTTTATACTTTTGTTAAATTAGTTTTTTTGTTAGTCCATGGCTGTTGAGAGAGGTTTGCCTTCAGAGGTGTAAGCCAGATAGCCTGACGTTTTAGGAAAAAGATCATGGTTTGGGTTGATATGAAAAGATTTCTTGCAGAAAGCCCGATGGTTAACTCATCCCATATGCGGTTTTATGTGTATTAGCGGAGTCAGTTACAGTGACTTCAGATGATTTATGTGGTGTTTTTATCTCTCATGGCCAAATGCACAAAAACAGGGATGACAGCTTCCACTTTAATTGTGAGTGATAAATTTGCATATGATATCATCTCATATCGATCACAGGCCCCTGAATCGCATCAAATTGAAATCATATTGTGGCGGAGTTTGTGATATTGGCAAATATCGTATCATCCAAAGGATTGATGCCATTCTCCTGTGAGTGCCCGAGGTCAGGTCATCTCTGGAGCTCTGAAATCCACCACAGCTACGAACCAACCATCACTATGTAGTTGTGTCCCTCCTGTCTTGCCAAACATCAACAACTGATGTTTTCTCCACTTTGCTGTCTGTAGAGTTGAAGGAGGCTCAGAAGAGAAAGAAGCAGCTGGAGGATCGGTGTAAGCTCGAGGAGAGCATTGGCACAGCCGCCCAGATCTGGAACCAGGAGATCTTACCTAACTGGAGCACAATGTGAGTACGAACAACGACTGAGTTTGGAATGATAAAAATACTGAAGTAGGCACTTGTTTGTACAGAGAAGGGATTTACCAGTACAAACACTGATGGACAAAAAAATTTAGTACTTTAAACAAAGAATTGTAACTTCAGAAAAGAATTCTGAACTCTTTTGTTTTTTTGTTTGTTTCCTATTGGTACTGGTAACTTGACCTGTCGTGGAAAATAAAAGTTGAAAAGCATCCAGGTTTATTTGGGAAGCACTGTGAGCATGTCAGTTGTTCTTTTTCATAAATAGTTGGGTTTTCTAAGTTCCACTTTTGTTTGTGTGGGTGTATAAGAGGATCAGTTTCCACACCAACACAAGTAATGACCATACACCTGACCATACAGTTTAGTCACTTCTCTTAATTTCATAGTCCACAGAAGAAAAAGAGAAACAATATCGTGTTCTGTGCCCACATTTGTACTCAGTAACTTATGGCTAGCACTTAAAAATCTTGGCAAACGTGAGGATGTTACTGTCTTGATGGCATCATTGTAAGTGACTGTATATTTCAGCATACTGTTTTTTTAAGCACCACAGTATAGAAGTAAATGTAGGAATCTGAATGACCAGGCCCTCAGTTTTATACATGAAATCCAAGTACAAGTGTGTTGCCCTGAGCATCAAATGTATTACACCGTCAATATAGTGTATATCTCAGTCATTAATTAAGTCATCTATGAAATGATCATCAAGATATTATAACCTTAAGGCCTACATGGGGAATACTGATTGTCGGTGTTCTCTACTATGCATCAAATTATCATTACCGATCATTACACTGAACAGCTGTTGCAGACGAGCACTGTGGGGAGAAAATCCAAACACATCATATGCTGACATCATGATCCATTATGAAATTAACAAAACACAACCTGTTTGACAGACAAAGCCGCCACATATTCATTCTAGCATGTTGTTTTGAACTGATGTCAACGTCAGTGCCTTTTTCATACAGTCTTATTGAATGGCTTTTTTTAAATACTTGATTCTGATTGGTCGATTACGCCATTCTACACTCAGTTATTTCTGAATAATGCTGCGTTCATATGGAATCAGGCGATTGGCACATGGGCAACACCTCCTGGACAGCACGTGAAAAACAAACAGTTGAACGGAATGGCAGGACGGTAAAATGAAACATGCATGATGAAATATTGCGATGGTGATGTCCAATTGTTTACAAAGAATGAAGTAAAATATAGTGAATAGATTATTTTGTGTTTATTATGCCCCCACGCTGGCAGTAGCCATGGCAAGAGGCATTATGTTTTCGGATTGTCTGTCTGCCCATCGGTCCCAAACTTGTGACGAAGAAGGCCTGAAGGGAATTTCTTTAAATTTGGCACAAATGTCCACGTGGGCTCAACGATAGGATTAGATTTTGGTGGCCAAAGGTCAAGATCACTCTGACCGCCTCTGTCTCATTCTTGGGAACGCGATATCTCAGAAGACCTTGAGGGAATTTGTTCAAATTTGGCACAAACATCCACTTGGACCCAAGAATGAATTGATGAGAATTTGGTGGTCGAAGGTCAAAGGAAACTGTGCTGATTGTATAGATCTTCTGTTATAGATAGATCTTCTAGTGTTATTACCTCTGCCAAAGAAGTTATGTTTTTGCCGGCGTTTGTCTGTTTGTCTGCAAAATAACTCAAAGTTCTGAACGGATTTTGATGAAATTTTCAGGAAAGGTTGATAATGGGACAAGGAACAGATGATAAAATTTTGGTGGTGAACGGTTGAAGTGAAGTGGATAAAATAATAAAATGGCGGGAAATCTGAGCTGCTTGGCGGAGGTCTGCGCTCTCCGAGTGCTCTAGTTATTCTTGTAATGTCCAGTCATTTTCCAGATCGCCCGTGTTTTTGCTTTGTGTTGTGTAGCTACACAACATCCAGTTGTAAATTCTGTTGCGGAGGATGGCATAAAGTTAAAATATTTTAACTTTGGACGGCAGTGCTGTCTACCATCACCGTGTCTGGTAGTCTCTGCTGGTCTCACCTGATTCTACCGTCCTGCTCTCAGGCACTAAAATGATATCCAACATGCCGTCCACTGTCTGCCTGATTTCAGTGAACACAGCATTACAGTCCGTTGCTATGGACACAGTTCTGATCATAGAAGCATCATTTTTCAATCAATAAATCTCATTTTTTTAAGTATTCCGAGATATTCCCATATCTACAGGTGTAGTACTTCGGTGAAGGTTCCTATTCATATACCTAATGTGAAAATTTGGGAGGTGTTTGTTAGAGTTTCTGTCCATGTGATCTTTCCTTAATAAGTAAGTATCTTCAGTGTGTGACAAAATCTTTCAAAATCTCCAAAAAGTCTCCTTAACCATAAGGAGACTTTTTTTCTTCCTGTTAAAGCAACTGTAATACCATTTATATTAACTCAACAATACAACTGGAGGACCATGAATTGGGTTGGGAAATATGGCAATAACAAGGTGTAAAATATGAGTTGATAATGTATGAGTGAAGGATTACTGTCACTCCAAAGGGACTTAAAGTAGAATCAGTGACTGCCACCTTGTGGCTCTGATCAATAAATGATATTAAGCAACATCTGATGTGCTAAACTTTCAACACTTAACCTTCCTTCAGGTGTACGTCTCGACGAGTGAGAGACCTCTGGTGGCAGGGCATCCCCCCCAGTGTAAGAGGCAAAGTGTGGAGCCTGGCTGTGGGCAACGATCTCAACATCACACATGGTACGTGGCAGTGAGAGAGTGTGCATCTGAGAGTGTGTTATTTATGGCTTATAATTGCCATAACTGTACTTAACATTAGTCATGTCGTGGTCTGCACGGTTACCTGACTGCTCTTTGTACATATATATTGTATATATACACACACACACACACACACATACACACATATATACACACACACACACACACACACACACACACCCACACACACACACATACACACAGATGGGTGTAGCAGCTTGTCTCAGTGTTTGTAATTGAATACGTGGCTGTGAGATGGATAGAAGAGGAAGGAAGAGTGTATCCATTAAGAGTGAGCATAGGCCAATTAATCCCCAGTGCAAGAGGGAGCAAGCAGCATTTCAATGAGTTGTCAAGTCTGGATGGAGATTATACACACACGAAAACACACACTGCAGATTCATCCACATCGAGAAAGAGCACCAACTTCGTATTGCTCGGTGAAAGCTCCTCAGCACCCTCAGGGCTGCTTGCAGATAAGCACTCAGTGACTGCTGAGCTGGCCCACTCTGCTTTGTACTACTCAGCCTTTTAAATGGAGCACAGTCCTATGCATTAGCACTCTACACACACACACACACACACACACACACAGAGCTCAGTCCTCTTTAATGTTGTCTGTCTTGTTCTAGTAGCAGCTCAGTGACAGTATTCCCCCATTTTAAGTGAAGTAGTTTTATTACTGCTGTTATTGCTACTGCTAACATTTCTACTGTTGCTAAATTTGCTACTTCTACTGGTTCTGAGGTTACCGCTGTTAGTACTTGTATTCTTGCCACAGCACTGCAAGCCTACAGCTGCTAGTACGTCTAATGTAAATGGAAAGCTCTGCTCTTGCTTCTAATGTATTCTACTGCTAAGTGGTGACTGTTATTAATGCTGCTATTTGGGACAGAAGTGCAATAAAATTTAAAGGTGAAATCTGAACACAGACATTTTACACATATTTTTGGGTTCAGTGTGACCTGTGCTTCCTTATGATGTTACCTCTATCTTTGATGTCAAACTAATCCACTGAAAGTTGTGTACACTTATGGATATATCGTAGACAGGAACTGCTAATAACTAATTCAGCATACTATTAATGCCAAAATGATAAATAAATGTTGGCTGTTCAACAATGGGAACTGAAGTTCCAAAACTTAGAGTGTGATTATCCCCCAGGTAGAAGTACAACAATGAATAACTAGGAAAGTGAGTTCAGTAGAGCGCAGATCTCCACCAAGTGGCTGCCTGGGCTGGCTGCAACTGCAGCAGAAGCAGCGCACCGCTTTTCAGAAGTGTCCCAGAAGCTAAAACACATGCCGACCATGTCTATTTTTGACAGAGTTGCAGCATGTTGCACAGGACAGCTTACGTTTTCCTGCCAACAGGCACTGTATGTGTCATATAGATAAAATGTAGTGATGAGGATGAATGTATTTTAAATAAAGCATTCAGAAATAATCTATGTATTCACTTAGACTTTAACAATATTAACTTTGTAGGCTACAGCACAACAACGAAGGAAATAGCATCAATAAACTCAATTAAAACAGACCCAAAAAGAAACCATTTAACTTCGGAGCCTGCTTACTTACCTATGGTAGAAGTACAAATATCAAGAAAAAATGACCAAATCAACAAAATCTGCAAGTCTATCAAATCAGGCTGGCAAAACACTACACTCCTGAAATGCTCTTGGAGTGGCATGACCCTGCGGGAGATCTAACAAAACCAGGTTGCAGCCGTGGCAAACGGAATGTGGCACAGCTTAGCCCGGTGGAATTGTCCTTTCCGGCTCCTTTACAGTCAAGATGGCGGCAAAGATAACAAAAACAGATGACTTATTCATTTTGTATTGTGCCTAACTGCAATGGATCATAACAAATTGGGTATGGATTTAATCTGCAGATGCTCCAGTCCCAAATGAGACCAAACTTTTCTATGGGCATCAGTTTTTGAGCCATGATGAAGGCTTAGACATGTCCTGCAACAGTAAGCAGTCTGCAGTCAGAGACTGTATCAATCAACAAAACAGGTTTTTCAACAATTGTAAATCACAGCAACCATGAGAGGTCCTTGAGCATATAGTCATAAATGTGCACACAAATTAGGCTGATATTAGGTATTAGTCTGATTGGTCCAGTAGTGTGTGAGTTTAGCTGCGAAGAGACAGATACAGACGCTCATACTCACTCAGAGAGCACCGATCTCCCTCGAGGCCAAATGCCCTATCTCGCAACATTACTGAGAGAGAAAAATAATTTTTGTGTCTGCCCCATTATTTGGATCCGCTCCGATATTTAATGGCGTCTCCCTTGGCTCATCCTACACCCTTCCACCAAATTTCATGAATATCGAGCCAGTAGTTTTTCCAAACCAAAAACACAATCTCCTTGGTGGAGGTAATTATAAGTGTGAAAAAAAATATATTGTTATTTAGTTAGTTTGTTTGTTTTCATCTAGTCAGTAACACATTATTTTCAACATTTAAAAAAAAAAAAAGGAATCTGTTAATCCATTCAGAATTATAGTAGCTTAGAGTTGTGTTTCTTGTGAGAAACCATTTTAAAGTCCCACTGCATTACATTGTAGACTCATTACAAAAAATGTTGTTGTTAATATATACAGTGCATATATATGTTAATACAATTGCTCTTATATCCCTAAAGTATATTTTCACATTAGACTGCTGTTCTTATCTCAGCTTCTTGCACGCCTGCTCAGCATGGCCTGTAGTTGCCATTTTCTGCAGTTAATATGAATCTTCTTTCAGGTCAGGGCCACCAGTGCAGTGCTCCACGTCATGTCTCAGAAATCTCATTATATCCATCCAGTGTCTCATCACTAGAGGGCAGCCACAGATCAAAGCACAGGCTCGGAGATTCAATGTACTGCACCAAGATCCTGTAATCACCCTTAGTGTAACTGCTGCAGAGTAATGTCAAGAGCTGAATGCTTTTATCACCTGAAGCGGTTTCTGTCCAGTCATCGTGTTCTACACTCAGTGTCTGTAGCCTCTTGTCTGCCTCTCTCTCTCTCATATTGATTGTACTGTGGTGTTGTTATGTGTCCCTGCAGAGCTGTATAACATTTGTTTGGCCCGGGCAAAAGAAAAGTGGAGGAACACGGCAGCACCTTCCATAGAAACCGAAACTGAAGGTAGAGACAGAATAAAAATCTTCTGCTTGTTTCCATCATTTTGGTCATATTAATTCAAAGATCAGTGCAACTAAACTCATCTTAACTTAACTTAACAAAAAAGTAAAGTAGCTTTGCATGTCAGATTAGAGGTTATACTTAATGTGTTTTATGATCTTTTTTTGTTTTTCCCCTTGATTCCTAATGCTTTGCGATGTCCCCAGATGCTGGTTCATCAGATCGGGAGTCGAGCCTGGAGCTGATCAAGCTGGACATCTCAAGAACCTTCCCCCAACTATGTATCTTCCAGCAGGTCAGTGAGAACTCAGCCATCCTCAACAATACTCAGCTTAATTTGTACAAAACACTGTTGTTTGTCATTATTGAGAAGATGTCTCATTTTGCCTTTTTACTCAGACCAACATAAACCCTGGTAACCTCTGCAAGATACAGCACATTGCTCTGATATTATTGTATCATTTTTCATAGTGTATCATTATTGTAACATAAATCGCACTGAACTTTATAGGAAAGGGTGTGTGTGTGTGTGTGTGTGTGTGTGTGTGTGTGTGTGTGTGTGTGTGTGTGTGTGCGTGTGTGTGTGTGTGTGTTTTTGGCCTGTTTGATCCATTGTCTTCATTATTTCTTTGTTAATCATCAGGGCGGGCCATATCATGATGTGCTGCACAGCATTCTGGGAGCATACACTTGTTACCGGCCAGACGTTGGCTACGTAAGTCACACACACACACACACACACACACACACACACACACACACACACACACACACACAAACAAGTCTGTGTACTGCCCCTTTAAGAAAACAGGCCTCACTAGTGGCCTGGAAAGTGGATAAACATTGAATATTGTGTTATGGCTCTCCATACATGTGTGATACCTGAATTTCTTTTATATGTGGTAAATTCTTAAGGTATTGTACAGTAGTAGCTACTCGTATATTACAAAGGTTAAAAATGAGTCATGACACAGCACAGACCTGGATCCCACGTAACACCTTCAGAGTCTATTATTATCTGAAATAACTAAAGTTGGACTGCGGTCTGTGTGACTGGCAGCTTCTGGTATTTGATTTCCATTTCATCATTATTTTTCCTCCTCTCACTGAGGGCACAGAGGTTACGTTTAGACTGCTGGCAAATCAAATTTTTTTCTCAGATCAGATCTTTCAGACAGACTGTCCGCACTGTGGCAAGCGCCTTTAACATTTAATCAGTAGGACTGACTTATAGCAATATATTATATTTCAAATTTCAGATATGTCAAAACGTCATTTTGACTTGTTAAAAGGCTCATTTAAGATATTTGTCAAACAAATTTGACGTGGTACAAATGTATTTTCACATGCAGAAATTATATTTTGAGTCAAAACTGATTAACAGATATATTTGATTTAATAGATGTTTATAGATAACAGTAATTCATTTTCCATTGGTTAGAATAACAATAACACATACTCACATATGAAACAATTGAATTTCCACATGTGGAAAAAGGGTTGTGACGAGTGGAAATTTAACTGCCCATTTCAGATATCAACTGTTGCATGTCGGATATGTCTGACATATCATCAAACCATTTTGGATATGAGTTTGATATCATCAAAGTGCCACAAAGCTATTGGTTGACTATGAATTAACATAATAATTTTGGATACATATGTACGTACATCATTGAAGAGATCTACAATGTCACTTTGACTAGTGGAAATTCCCATTTTTAAATCTAAAATTTGTAGTTATAGAAGGAATTGTAGATATCTCAAATATAATTGTTACAGTAGTACAAATAAATAAATAAAAACAAATAAATAGTACAAATAAAATTCCCACAAGTTACAATTGTAATTCAGATCTGAAATGTAATTCTGGATATCTGAAAATAAATTCTTACTAGTTACATTTTCAAGCTGACAAATCAACACATTAATGTTGACTAGTCAGAATTTAATTTTAGAAATGCAGAATTTCATTTATGATATCTGTGATGTAAGTACAATAGTAGATTTCTACAGTGAACATTGCCACTAGTAAGAGCTGAATTGTGAATATTAAAAATGGTCATTTTGACTATTGAGACTGGAGTTGTCGGTATCATTAATAGAATTGCAACTAGTCAAAATAACATTATGGATATGTTGACTTGGCATTATAACATGTCAAAATTGAATTATAGATATCTGTAATTGAGTCTAATAAGAAGTCAATGGCAAAAGTTGACAAGTAGTGATTAAGTCATAGATATCTACAGTGATCATTTGACATTTCCACCAGTAAGAATTCAATTGTTGATAATACAGAATTAATATTTTTGAATAGTGAGAAATGAATTGTAGGTATCTTTAATTAGACATGATACTAGTCAGAATTAAATTATGGATACGTTGGATTGGAATTCTAACTAGTCAAATGCAATTGCTGATATGTACAATTACTATTACCACTACTGATCAAATGTTAGGTCTTGCAAGTGATGCTGCTGTGGTGACTTTGTAGGCCTCGGTAACTACGTAGTTATGCTAGTGACGCGGCTTTTCAAGTGTGGTTTGGATCCGATTAGCAAAATTTGCATTCCATGAAATTGGAATGGATTAGGGCTCTGAATAAGGCCTGGTTTGTCATGTATTTAGAGTTAAAAAAAATCATTGTTATTTATTGGTATTATTTCATAAATAATAATAATAATAAAGTTGTGTTTTGTTAACGTGCTCCTAGGTATACCAGTTTTACTGTTAACATTTGTGAAACCTTCTGATAGTAACATCACAGTTACTATGCTGCATTCAGAGTCATTTCCAGTCAACTGTCTTAAAGGGACAGTTCACCCTAAAATCAAAAACACATATTTTTCCTCTTACCTGTAGTGCTATTTATCAGTCTAGCTTGTTTTAGTGTGAGTTGCAGAGTGTTGGAGATAGAGGTTGTAGAGATGTCTGCCTTCTCTCCAATATAATGGAACTAGATGGCACTCAGCTTGTGGTGCTCAAAGCACCAAAAAATAACATACAAAATACAGTAGTCTGGTATTCATTTTTATTTGGTATTTACAGTAACAAATCATATGTCCCTGACTGAACCAGAGAAATGTGTAAAATTAGGTCAGTGACAGATATATAATGGTGGTTGTGGTTAATTCTCGTAATGTCCACATCACTGCTGCAGCACACATGAAACTCAACACATGATCACTGTGTCCAGTGTGAAACCTTGTAATGAGCCGGTGGCTTTAAACATGTGATGAATGTTCTTTGATGCTGTACTCCTACATTGAACTCATGTTTGCACCTCTGTAATTTTTCAAAGCCACATTATTCTGGTAGATGCCGTGGTTTGCCTTACTGCTCCTCACTGCAGTCCCACGCTGTCTATACTTTGGTAGAAATGACTGTGACTTCCTGTACTGACCCCAACCCATAAGCTGCTACACACAAATACACACACAATCTATGCATTCACCTCTCTGCAGGTTTTTGGGTTTTGCTCTTTGCATTAGTCTGCATCAGCATTTCATTTCTCTTTCCATCTGAAATATCCAGATTGCAGCTCAACTTTTTGTGATTTGTAAATTACAGTTTTGAATTAGCTTAAATAAGAGTGCTTTCAATTAGCGAAAGCGTAAATGAAGTCATGGTGCAAAATTAACCTTCAGCAGGTGTGAACTTGCCATTAGGGTTTTTTCTTCTGCCCTCGATTTTAGAAACGGAAGTCAAAGTCCACGCTTCATTTTAACACTTTTTTTTTGTACAACAAGCCCCCAGTAAGACCACAGTTTTTTTTCTGTCTTGTGTTTGTTTTTCTAAACTGTGTGTATGTATGTGTGTGTGTGTTTAGGTGCAGGGAATGTCGTTCATCGCAGCAGTGCTGATCCTGAACCTTGACACAGCTGACGCCTTTATAGCTTTTGCCAACCTGCTCAACAAGCCCTGTCAGATGGCCTTCTTCAGAGTTGACCACAGCCTTGTCAGTACACACACACACACACACACACTTAAGATTTTCAACATCAAAACTACAACATAAATGAGACTGTCATTCCTCATTATTGATTAATCTGTTGATTATTTTATTGATCAATTCGATTCGATTTGATCTGAGTGTGGAAGACTAATAAAACAAGCATTCATATTCAAGTATTCATTCAAGTATTCATATTTAAGTAAGGACGTAGTAAGGAAGTAAGGTAGTGTGTCTTCTTCACTGTGGGATCACACCACTAGACCGCTAGTTGGCAGTGGGGTTTATATGCCCCATGACCAAAACAGGTCATTTCCATATCCTTCTTCAAATACAACAAACATGGCAACTTAGACTGAGCAGATTGTGTTGGAGTTGGAGCCAGTAAATGTTGAACAACCGCCACTTCTACTGAAAGTACTGCAGTGCAAGTGATGTGGAGGTGTAGCTTTGTGCAGCAGGTTTTAATTGAAACCTCCATACTCAGCTCTCAGACAAAGAAACCACTTGTCCACTTTCACAGATGACTCAGCACGCTGCTCATTGAACTCAGTCAGGTTGCTTCTGTGTGAGTGTGTTCCTTTATAAGACCACCTTCTGCTCTCTTCACAGATGTTGACTTACTTTGCGGCATTTGAAGTGTTCTTTGAAGAAAATCTACCAAAGCTCTTTGCACATTTCCAGAAAAATAACTTGACCCCAGATATTTATTTAATCGACTGGTGAGTTTCTTACATTTCTTTCTTACATCTCTGCCTCATCCTTCTGCTAATAAACCTACAGACTAATGTAATGCTTGAGGTTTTTGAGGTGGAACTATAAAAGCAACTAACTTTGAAATGCCTGATAATGTTGCATTGATAATATACAGTTGCAAATGTATCTCAAATGTTCAGATATTCATGTGCTTGCTTTTGTTTTCATCTGTTTTAAGTGACTGACTGTGTTATGCACTTTGCCTCTCCGTCCCTCCAGGATCTTCACTCTGTACAGCAAGTCTCTGCCGTTGGACCTGGCATGTCGGGTGTGGGATGTGTTCTGCAGAGACAACGAGGAGTTCCTGTTCCGCACGGCGCTGGGCCTGCTGCGTCTCTACCAGGACGTCCTGACCAGCATGGACTTCATCCACATGGCTCAATTCCTCACCCGCCTGCCTGACCTCATCCCCGCCGAGCAGCTCTTCCAGCACATCGCTGCTGTCCACATGACCAGCCGCAACAGGAAGTGGGCGCAGGTACAGTAGGCTGCTACAGCTTTTGCATTTTAGGGTTCTCGGATGGTGCTGTTAATTAAATTTTACCTTCCTTCATCTCCTCAGGTCTTGCAGGCGTTACAGAAAGATCAGGAGCGAGGCAGCCCGGTGCTGAAGCGCTAGAGGAAAAACCATCACCAGACTCAACCAGTTCCCCTCCAGCCCTCGGGAAACTGGACTCTCAGCCGGCCCGGATGGACCTGAGAAAACTTCAATGGGACTTATCTGGTTGTAGCTGCTGTGATAAACCTCATCCCCAGAGCCGTCTCACTGCTCTAACTGGAACCAGGACCCTGGAGGGGAGGGGGGACTGTCAGCAACGAGGGTAGGGTGTGAAAAGGAATACGAGGCCTTATTTATCTCTCACCTGTGCTCAGAGGCCCAGCAGTGGACTGCAAAGTGTAGCTGGCAGAGGCTGAAGAATGTATCACGCACACACTCCCACGTACACCAGGCTGATTCAGGTCTCCACAGAGCAGAGGGCGTCACAGAGATACTACTTACTACTACGCCCACTTAGATTTGAATTCTCTGCTGCTCTTTCCAGCAACACTTATTTGTATCTTTTCTTTAAATGTGGCTTTTTATGACAAAAACAAAAGTCAAAGTGTGACTCCCTAATCTCTAAAAGATTTGGTCATGGAAAGAAATACTGTAGTCCCTGAAGTGGCATCACCAGAGTCAGATCTGTGGGTGTGAAATATGTTAAGTGGAGCCTCAGCTTGCGTCTTTCCATCTCTTTGTCTCTGCACCTTTTTTTCCCTCAAAACTTCAGTCATTCCTTCAGTTTGATTTTGTCCTGTGTGCTTTACATTTGTGTATTTTCCAGGTAGTCACTGAACCATTCCATGAAGTCAACTCTCAATTTTGAGTTAAAATCATTGATATGCACGTAACCTTCATGCTGAAGACATATTAGGTGTCTCTGAGAGCACCACGTTGTTACATTCGTTTTAACCCTCTAAAAACAGGTCATAAGCTGCCTGTAAAACACGTTTTACAGTGTATTTATGTCAGTGAAACTGGAGTTGATATCGAAGCATGTTGCTGTTAGACACACACAACATGCAGTGTCACATATGGATGTCCCCTACCCTTAAAGGAACGGTTCACCCCCAAATCAAAAGCACACATTTTCCCTCTTTCTTGTAGTGCTGTTTGTCAGTCTAGATTGTTTTGGGGTGAGTTGCCGAGTGTTGCAGATATGGGCTGTAGAGATGTTTGCCTTCTCCGAAATATGATGTAACTAGATAACACGGGTGCTCAAAATGCAAAAAAATATAAATTTAAAAACTCAACATCAATGTCTCTTTCCAGAAATCATGACCTGTTTACTCAAGATAATCCACAGACCTTGTTGTGAGCAGTTTCATGTAGGAACTATTTTCTTTCTACCAAACTACACCTGTCAACCGTATCACCGTGCAGAAGGAAACGTGCATCTACTGCTAGCTCACCTAGCACAACTGAGCTAGCTAACGTCACAGCTCAGCCAAGGAGAATGGCAATAATGTTTAAGGCCTATTAATACTCCCTTTGTGTACGAAAATAGATCCATTCATTTCACATGTCATAAACGTCACTGCCCACATACTTCCATGCATTCTTTATGTTGGCTTAGATACTTTCACTAGATGGCACTAAAGGGCGGAGTCCAAAGTTTCAGACAACAACAAAGAGGGTGATGGTGGAGGAGGTCGTAATGATGTACCTTGTAATGGAAAGTGAAAAAGGTTTTACTATATTACTCTTTTGTTCCATTCTGCCATTTTTAAAATGTCTCCGTCTTGCCCCATGGTCATACCTCGCTTGAACTATGTGATACCACCCCCACAGTTTCCAGTGGTACTGCTTCGTCTTGTTTGTATTGTACACTTTCAAGAAACATGCACAGATACCGACGAATTGAACGCAGAGTACGGAGAGAACGCGCAATCCATGTCTGTATACATACTAACATTATGTTGCACTGTCACAAGCATGAGCCTATTGTCTATGAGTAGATGCACACTTCCTTCTGCGCAGCAATACTATTGGTGGGTGTAGTTTGGTAAAAAGAAAAGCGTTCCGACATGCAACTGCTCACAACTAGATCTGTGGATTATCTTAATTGACTGGGTCATGATTTCTGTAAAGAGACATTGCTGTTGAGTTTTTCAAATGTTTTTTTGGCACTTTGAGCACCACAAACCAGGTGTCATCTAGTTCCATTGTGTTGGAAAGAAGGCAGACATCTCTACGGCCGACATCTCTGACACTCAGCAACTCACACCAAAACAATCTAGATTGATAAATAGTGCTACAGGTAAAAGGAAAAATGTGTATTTTTGATTTTGGGGTGGACTGTCCCTTTACTGTTTGAGGTACATTTGAGCTTGTTAGTGTTTGGATTCCCGACGTCTTGGTGTGAGTGTAATGTCTTTAAATTGTGTATTTATTTAATATTTATCAAAAGGACATAAACAGGACTTGTTCCGGTCAAATGAAGGGTTGCTGCTGAGCCTCTCACCACCCATGCACATACTTAATTTAACCACACTGAGTGCACTGTATGCTAATGAAAGGCAGCCCTACACAGAGTAGTCAACATATGCACACAAGTGTGTGTGGTTAAAAGCAAGTGTATACGGTACTGTAGGCACTGTAATCTAAGGGCCTTGACACAGCATCTTAACCACCAGCTGTCGGTAACTGTGCAGCTTTTGTTGAGTATCTGTGGCCGATTGTGACCTGTAGCTTGTGTGACATATCTGTCCTTTAACAGAATCTGTGCGTCTGGTTGTTCAGCTTTGCAGATCACTGATTTCACCCATCAGTGCAGTTTGTCATCATGTTCGTCTGCTTTTAACACAAGCTAAAGAGACTGTTTCACAGGTTCACAAAGGCATTTGCATAAGGGGCCAGTTTGTTTGGCACTGCACATTCTTATTTCCTGTCACATAGAACATGTGTTCATCAGTGGTCACCTGGCCCCGCACGTGAAACTATGTCATCAGTTAAGCTTTGTGGCCGCCAGCGTTGTGTAAAGGCCCTGACGCTGCTGTTCACACTGTGGTTGATGTGTCACTTCATCCTGACCAGCAGTGGGTGGGGACAATATTTGCATCATTGTTGGTTGAGGTTTTATTACCAGCGTTGTTTTGAGTTAACAGTTAAGGCTAGTGGTTTATAGACCTGCATTTATTTTCTTGGATAATCAGATAAGAAAGCGAAGTACCATCTTACTAATGATCCCATACTGGAATGTTAGATATCTTTTTTTTTGTGAATTGCCCATTTTGCATAGACCTGTTAATCAAATGAAACAAAAGTTGAGAAGTGCACATATCTCATGGGCTGTTAGTAAAGAATTATTAGATGTTTTCAGCCAACAACCTTGAATCTGAAGAAGCTGCTGGTGGCATTTCTAACACAGTAACGGTGTTATTGGTTGGGAAGCTGTTTCATCTGATGTGTTGTGCATCTGATTTAATGTACGATAGAGTTTAGCTACTTTTGTACACTGTACTATTGGTGATACCAATTTTTTTCTTAAAGTTAAACGTCTGTGTTTTTCAAATTAGACCCTATTTTCCCGTGTTTTTATGTCTAAGTAACAAATGGAGACAACAATTTTTTTAATTAGTCCAGTATAAAGCAAGTCCGCTGCAGCCACAACAGCAAAACAGGCTGCATTGTAATCCCTATGGGCAATTGCGTACTGTCAGTTCGCATCCTTGCTTGTTTTTGCTACTGACAGGCTCCGATTGTTATTATGAACGTCTGACACATTACAGAAAGGATCCATACAGGGACATGAGACGTCTTTCCTTACCTTCCTCTTGTCTGTTTGTTATTGTTACCAAGTCTCGCTCAAGGACAAGTCTCTTTCAAAAATCTTTTTTTTGATTTCTCTGTCGGGATCCTTTCTGTAATGTTGTCAGACACTCATAATAACAATCTGAGCCTGTCAGTGGCAAAAACAAGCACTTTTAATGGATGTAAACTGACCATAGGGATTACAATGCAGCCTGTTTTGCGTCTCTTTTAATACTAGTCAGATTTCAAAAATAGTTGCCTCTAGCAGTCACTTAGATGCAAAAATGTGGGAAAATAGGTTCCAGGTTAAAAAATACTGAAGTTTCCCTTTAAATGCCCGGACCACAGCTGAGGTATGACACACTTTAAAAACAGGAAGCGCCTTTCATTTATAAATTATCTTCTAAGGTTGGCTCATGCCCGCTAACTGGTACACTATTTGTGTTTCAGTGTGTGCAACAGCTCAGCACCATGCAGCACGCTTTCTGATCACTCATCTCGATGCACTCCCCCCCACCCCCAATTCCCCCAGTGTGGTGACACACCGCAGGACTGCAATAAAGCTTTTTGCACATATATGTACGCCTTTGAGTTGTGCCTCGCATCATCACTTCATGTGATCGCTCGCAGGTTTAAACGGGTTTTCCATCATTGACTTTTTTTTGTGCTCAAGTAGTGATGATGCAAGTTGAAGTGTGTGTGTGTGTGTGTGTGTTTGTTTCATGTGTACTTGTTGTTAAGTGGCATTTGTAAAATGTCAGTTACTAATTAGTTGTTACATTAAAGGCTGGCCTGTGTATGAAATGACCCTTCCAGCTCTATCGACACTACCTGCCGCCTGCCCCTCTAAAACACACACTGGCAACACTGTATGATCCACAATGGCCAGAAACAAAATTCAAACTTTATTTGAATAAAAATGTAATATGCTGTCATTTCTTGGGTTTTGTTTGTTTTGCATTGTCTGATATTTTTGTCCCCTCAAGAGACCTGTTGTACTGTAGAGGACGTACATGGAGACAGCAGAGGGTTACCATACAACTTTATCTCACTTGAACTGTATATAAACAATGGTTTTATTAAAATAAAGAGCTGTACATATTCAGTCAGGAGCGCCTCAGTGTGTCTTTGTTCACATTTAATGGTAAAGGACATGTAACTGATTTTGAGCACATGCTGACATTTCTTTTTGTCAACTTCAGGTAGCAGGGGGACATATTAAAGTGAAAACATGGAGTCCATGATAATGGTCTGTGTGTGGTGTAGTTTTTAAAAAGGTTGAGGTAGATTACAGGAAATGCAGCTGTGGTTAGCCCAGAGATGTAGCTTAAAGTAAAGAAGGTGACACACAGCAAAACCAATATTACTACAGCCCCAAACAACACTTAAGTCATTATGAAAAGATGAAACACTAATGGGATGAATACATTTTTATATCATAAAAACACTACTGAAAAGAAATTTGAAGCGGCAGTTTACCGCAAAGTCAAAAACATGTGTTCTTCCTCTTACTTGTTGAGCTAATTATCAGTCTAGATTGTTTTGGTGTGAGGCTGCTGAGTGTTGGAGATATCGGCCGTGAAGTGCCCAAAAAAAAAAAATACATTTGAAAAACTCAACAGCATTGTCTCCCTCCAGAAATCATGACCCAATAACTCAAGATAATCCATAGACCTTGTTGTGAGCAGTTTCATGTAGGAACTATTTTCTGTCTACCAAACTACACCCACCAACAGTATCACTGTGCTGAACAAAGCATATCTATCTAGCTCACCAAACACCACTGAGCTAGCTAACCTTACAGCTAGCTATCACAGCGCAAAAGGAAGAGTGCATCTACTCATGTATGAGAGGCTCATGCTGTGACAGTGTGAGATGTAAACATTAATGGCGTCCTCCTCGGCTGAGCTGTAACGTAAGCTAGCTCAGTGGTGCTAGGTGAGCTAGCAGTAGATGCACACTTCCTTCTGCGCAGTGATACCGTTGGCGGGTGTAGTTTGGTAGAAACGAAAGAGTTCCTACATGAAATTGCTCATTACAAGGTCTTTAGATTATCTTGAGTAACCGGGTCATGATTTCTGGAAAGAGACATTGCTGTTGAGTTTTTCAAATGCAGCTTTTGGCGCTTTTAGCACCACAAGCTGAGTGTCATCTAGTTCTATTTTATTTGAGAGAGGGCAGACATCTCTACAGCCGATAGCGCCAACACTCAGCAGCTCACACCTAAACTATACTGGAAAGAGGAAAAATATGTGTTTGTGATTTTAGGGTGAGGCACGGACGATTCTTGTCGCCTTTGCGCTAAATTTGTACTAAATTTATGCTCTTATGTCAATTTTGCAAGTGTTGGTGGTACGTTTTGTGGTTGGCTTTGGGTGGTGATAGCATGTGGCTGTGAGTCACTCATCCAGATGAAGAAATCAACTCATTAGTCTGTGAACTCTCCTTCTGCGGACTTCTAGCCAGCTAGCTGCTAGCTAGCCAGGAAGAGGTTTTCAAATCAGTAAACATCGAGAAAAGATGGGGAAGTTGGGCACCAGCTGAACTAGCATCCTCTCATCACTGTACAGGTGTTGGAAAATAAATTGGATGATCTCTGTGCCGCATCACTTGTCAGGGACTAGTTTAGGACTCTGCCGAAAGTAGAGGAGGCATGTGCTTCATGGTGAATAAGGACTGGTGTGTCAGTGGGAATGTGAGATGCTGTCCTGTTCCTGCTGTGGATCACTATTATACGCCGTTCTAAGGCGGGTGCAGTGTGGCAGCATGTGTTCAGGAGGAGGGACCATGTGGCCATCCTTTTGAGGTCAGGATGTGTGGACAGTTAAATCTTTCCACAGCCAGAAACCGTGGATTACCAGAACCATCCAGAAACATGGACAATTATAAAGCACAAGCCAACAATATAAGCAGACGCAAAGACAGACTAAATTACAGTGCACAAGTTTAACAAGCAGAAGGGATCACATTTTGCTACCTTTTATAATTCCATGTGACAAATAAATGATTGATTGCACTGTCCCTTTAAATCTCTTTTTATTTGTATTTTCATTATACAAAAACATATTAATCTTGGCATGTGTACACTTATTGATTCAGTTAGTGTTTCCTTTTATCATTTTCATAATGACTTAAGAGTTGTTTGGGGCTGTAGAAATATTAAAGCAATTGGTTTTGCCGTATGTCACCGTCTTAACTTTGAGCTACATCTCTGGGCTAACCACAACTGCATTTCCTGCGATCTACCTCAACCTTTTTAAAAACCGAGTGGAAAGTTTCTGTGACAGGCATTTTCTAGTCGCTGTAAAACCACAACTGCCCTCCCTCCTCCACACCAGTGACACCTTTCTTTTTTTTAAGTACATTTTTGTTCTTGATAAACATAACATCGCTCCACCTTTTGCTTAGAAGCCTCTTACTGCAGTTGAAGTGCAGTTGAGATACTGATCTCCATCGTCACATCCAGAGGAATATCAAGTCATCATGAGGGCCAGTCACATCCTCCTGCTCTGCATCCTGGGATACGCAATGCTTTCCTCAGTGATCTGCCAGAGTAAGATAATCTCTTTTTTATAATTCCAACATATTTTGAGTTGCACTTATGAACAACCTTACAATACAGTGTTTTCTTTTTGTTTTTCTTAAGATGGAACTGGTCCTGATGACTGCTGCTTCTCATTCTACCCGAGAAGACTGAACAAAAATCTCATCAGCTCATATGACATGACTGATTTCCGATGCACAAAGAGTGGAATCATGTAAGTTAACTTCACCCACAATATGTTTAATACAGTGACCTCAATATGCATAATGAGTATTACTCAGTGTGACTACTACCTTATAAATGAATTACAATTCTTGGACATTTAAATAAATAAAGTGCACATTACACATCCTACACACTGCATACTCTACATTTTCATTTAATCTTTAGAGAAACAGTATATTGCCTAAAATTTATTTTAATTAATAAAAAATGTCTGATAATAAATCATAATTTTGGAACTATTTCCTACTTTATATTTGGTTTCCGTCTTGTTTTGTTATTCCTTGTCTCATAATGACACTGAGCTTTCTCTCTTTCAGTCTGATTTCAAAAAAGGGTCGTCGCATCTGTGTGGATCCGAATGTCTCCTGGGTTCAGGGCATCATGAGATCGGTGGATGAAAGGACCCTTTGAATCAGCTGCCCGCTCGTCCTTCTTTAAACTTACTGCAGCTTCTGTTGCTTTATCAGATCACATACTATCAACATGCATGTTACATTGTGGTCATGATTTTGGTTATAATGAGAAATCTGTTGAGAGTGAATCAAGATTTTGCCTGCAAATGGAGTCATTTTGAGCCCGTATTGGCACATTGACCAGCTTATCCTGTTTTTCTTTTTTGATGCTTTGTAATCCCCACAATATCATACACACTTGTCTCTTCTTAATTCCTTCTAAGCTGGAAAAACCATCTGCTAACTGAATAAATGTAAAAGTACTGAACAATTTACTCTTCGTGTTTGTTTAATTATACACTTGTCCACACACACATTTTACATTTTTCCGATTGTATCTTGACCTCCTGAGTACTACTTGGAATAAATTAATTAAAACTGTACTAACTGGGATCTCCAAAAATAAATTGAAAACAGTCAGATGGCAAATCAGTCACATAAATGAAACAATAAGATGCTAACATGTTACAATATATCCTCATACATATCCCGTGGCCAGAGAAGACAGTTATATGACATTCAACGGTTCAGTGTGTAGGATTTAGCAGCATCTAGTGGCGAGGTTGCAGATTGCGACCAACTGAATACCCCTTCTTTCACATCTCCCTTTTAAAGCATGTAAGAGAAACTACAGTGGGCTTCAGGTAATGTAAAAATGCAAAAGGCTCACTTTAGAGCCAGTTAAGGAATCAGATAGGTTATTGATATACTTTGGTTTCTTATTTTACAGTTGATATAACTAATTATCTGGTGTGCATAAACTAATACAGTACAGTATTAATTATAAACATATTTGTTTGTTTTGTACCTGTAAAATCACCACTATGTTAATTTTGCACCAAAAATAAATAAAATAAAATTAAATAAAATTAAATTAAATTGAATTAAATCAAAATAAAGTGTGCCATAGGGTGTATGTGTAGCTGTATCAGGGTGGCCATGGCCATTTATATGTAAAGTGTGTTACAAATACCATATTAGTCGATCAGAACTTTTGATGTAGTTCAGTAATAGTATTTAAATATTTGTAACTTCATGTGTTGGTCATCTCAAAATGGCTATAATCAGCTATGTTTGTTCATTTTATTTGTCAAAGTGTGGCCTTAACATGTAAAAGGCTACTAAAAGTGGCCTACAATGCAGCGTGCTCTTTGAGACCTGGTGTTTTACAGTGTGTTTGTCATGCTGAGGTATCAAGGTTTTCATTTCCAGTGTTGGTTCAGAGGAAGCTCTGATAAGGAAACGTTTGACGAGTTTGTATTCAGCCTCCACCTGAAACAAATCACCTCTCATCCTGTCAACATCACCTCTTTTAAAACCAGCAACATCAACCCAACATCCCAAGGTAAGTCTTTCTTTCTCTTTCTTGCAAATGTGCTGCAGATTCATCAGTTTGTCGTCTTCGTCGAACCTCATATCTAATCATCTAATCTACACTGAATATACAGGGAAGTAGGACTGTTACGCAACAAGGCAGATACACAACTAAAAGACCTACACAATCACAGCTGTCAGAGATAGAGCTCCTTCAAAGTAATAGCTGTTTATGATGTAAAACAAGTTCTTGAAAAACCTTCCGGTTAGCATTTTATTATTCTTATGTGCACTTTGGGCCTTTTCTCTACGGAGCCAACTTAGTGCCAGAAGTTGTTAACTTTCTCTTTAGATGACCTGTGCGCACATTTTTTTTAATGCGTCTTGTCATATCATAGTATTTTCCACACACAGCTCACCCTGCTACTGCACCAGGAAGTGAACCTACCATAATGTACAGTACAGGCCAAAAGTTTGGACACACCTTCTCATTCAATGCGTTTTCTTTATTTTCATGACTATTTACATTGTAGATTCTCACTGAAGGCATCAAAACTATGAATGAACACATGTGGAGTTATGTACTTAACAAAAAAAGGTGAAATAACTGAAAACATGTTTTATATTCTAGTTTCCTCAAAATAGCCACCCTTTGCTCTGATTACTGCTTTGCACACTCTTGGCATTCTCTCCATGAGCTTCAAGAGGTAGTCACCTGAAATGGTTTTCCAACAGTCTTGAAGGAGTTCCCAGAGGTGTTTAGCACTTGTTGGCCCCTTTGCCTTCACTCTGCGGTCCAGCTCACCCCAAACCATCTCGATTGGGTTCAGGTCCGGTGACTGTGGAGGCCAGGTCATCTGCCGCAGCACTCCATCACTCTCCTTCTTGGTCAAATAGCCCTTACACAGCCTGGAGGTGTGTTTGGGGTCATTGTCCTGTTGAAAAATAAATGATCGTCCAACTAAACGCAAACCGGATGGGATGGCATGTCGCTGCAGGATGCTGTGGTAGCCATGCTGGTTCAGTGTGCCTTCAATTTTGAATAAATCCCCAACAGTGTCACCAGCAAAACACCCCCACACCATCACACCTCCTCCTCCATGCTTCACAGTGGGAACCAGGCATGTGGAATCCATCCGTTCACCTTTTCTGTGTCTCACAAAGACACGGCGCTTGGAACCAAAGATCTCAAATTTGGACTCATCAGACCAAAGCACAGATTTCCACTGGTCTAATGTCCATTCCTTGTGTTTCTTGGCCCAAACAAATCTCTTCTGCTTGTTGCCTCTCCTTAGCAGTGGTTTCCTAGCAGCTATTTGACCATGAAGGCCTGATTCGCGCAGTCTCCTCTTAACAGTTGTTCTAGAGATGGGTCTGCTGCTAGAACTCTGTGTGGCATTCATCTGGTCTCTGATCTGAGCTGCTGTTAACTTGCGATTTCTGAGGCTGGTGACTCGGATGAACTTATCCTCAGAAGCAGAGGTGACTCTTGGTCTTCCTTTCCTGGGTCGGTCCTCATGTGTGCCAGTTTGGTTGTAGCGCTTGATGGTTTTTGCGACTCCACTTGGGGACACATTTAAAGTTTTTGCAATTTTCCGGACTGACTGACCTTCATTTCTTAAAGTAATGATGGCCACTCGTTTTTCTTTAGTTAGCTGATTGGTTCTTGCCATAATATGAATTTTAACAGTTGTCCAATAGGGCTGTCGGCTGTGTATTAACCTGACTTCTGCACAACACAACTGATGGTCCCAACCCCATTGATAAAGCAAGAAATTCCACTAATTAACCCTGATAAGGCACACCTGTGAAGTGGAAACCATTTCAGGTGACTACCTCTTGAAGCTCATGGAGAGAATGCCAAGAGTGTGCAAAGCAGTAATCAGAGCAAAGGGTGGCTATTTTGAAGAAACTAGAATATAAAACATGTTTTCAGTTATTTCACCTTTTTTTGTTAAGTACATAACTCCACATGTGTTCATTCATAGTTTTGATGCCTTCAGTGAGAATCTACAATGTAAATAGTCATGAAAATAAAGAAAACGCATTGAATGAGAAGGTGTGTCCAAACTTTTGGCCTGTACTGTATATATATATCTCCTGCTGCTGTCAGCCGTCAATTGATTTCGAACTGTAGTGCCCTCTTCCACCCTGTTCACCTGCAGCCAGTGTATGCAGAGTCCAGGACAAGCTCAACAAAGGCTCATTCCTCTACTCATCCAGATCATCAGCACTTCTCCATCTTCCTCACATCTCATCTTCACCACCTCTACCATCACCACTGTGTGGACCTCTTGGGGGTTCCCTATTGGACGATGGATTCATCATGCTCCCTAAATCATACCATCTCAATGGGGTCTAATCGCCAAAGATTTTCCACAGTTTTCATTCTTGCGCGCACATGTTAATAAATATAGCCTGGAAATCCAGACCCAAATCTAGAAAGATTTAGGGTCTGGCTATGAGTAATGCAAATGGCCCAACTCAAGGGGCGGCACCAAGCATGCATTTGAAAATATCACTGCACGCAATTTGATAACACTACGACCAATCAGAACAATACACGGGGTGACGTATCCAGAGCTAGATTAGAGTAGATTAGACTCTTGCTGTATCTGGTCAGCAAAACAGCAAAAACATCCTTCTTGCAAAGGAAAGATTCGAGCGCTGTCTTCTGTTCCTCTTTTCAAGAAAAAGCCAAGTCTAACTCATTCATTGTAGCGGCCAAAGCCATTTCAAACAACTGGTGTTCATCCATAGTCATCGTGCAATGTTTACTGACTGATTCTGGACTTTGTCGTCGCAGCGCTGTCGCCATCTGTTTAGCTCGCCTCTGGCCCACCTATATCAGATACACCGATGTGATTGGTGCAGCTCGGCTCCAACGGCATGGGTAATGAGCATCATTACTGATTGCCAGAGTGACTCGCTGAGCTATAGACACCAAGCATATAGCTGATGCGTGCTTCAGTAAAACTCCGTAGTCCGTGTTCTTCCTTTTAAAATGTTTACTGAAAACTTTGTTCTTCATATACAAAATGAAAACAGTTCCTAAACATCTGACAAAAACATAATAACCAAACACAGGCAAAATACGTCATGCCTTTTAACCACTCAGAAGCTAGAGTTGACTACACGATTACACAGCTTATTGGTCCTTATTAAGCATGCTACACTGAGACTATGCTTATCCTCAGCAAATTAAATACATGAAAATATGTTTATGAATATTTTACAAATGGCTCTAACAGTATATTATGTCATCAAAATATCATTGAAAACGTCATAGTATAGTATGTCATCAAAATATCATTGAAAACGTCATAGTATAGTATGTCGTCAAAATGTCATTGAATCCTGAGCTGATGTGGTTACATGTGGTCTGCAGTTGTGTGGTCAGTTGGATGTACTGCCAAATTTGCAGAAACAACATGGAGACAGCTTTTAGTAGTGAAATAAACATTAAATTCACGGGCAACAGTTCTGGTGAACATTCCTGCAGTCAGCATGCCAATGGCACACTACCTTAAAACTGGGGACATCTATAGGATCATCTTGTGTGATCACACTGCACATGTTAGAGTGACATTTTATTGTGAAAAGCCCAAGGCACAGCTGTGTAGTAATGATGCTGTTTAATCAGCATCTTAATATGCCACACCTGCTGGTGGATGGATTGTGTTTGCAAAGGAGAAGCGCTCACTAACATTGATTTTATCAAGTGTGCAACCAAAATTCGAGAGAAATATATCTACTGAGTGCATGAAAAAAGTCTGGGAATGACAGGAAGAGTAATAAACATATGTGCATTTGTGAGTAGAATACTATGCCAGGAGATGAATTGTCAGAATTCGTGTCAGTCTGAGATCCTCATCTGAGTCAAGTCAAAACATTTTTACACAATTTTTATTCCTTTTTTGGGTATTTTTTTTATGTATATCAGTACTTGAAATTTCAAAATTATTTTTACAACCAATTCATGTATTTTCACTGTTAGGGACTGGGTTGAACTGGGATTGACGACCCAAGGTAATCCTCCTGAACTGGAGCCGATTACTCCAAGAAGTCCCCCTAAACTGGTACTGACCGCTCCACGTTGCCCTCAAAAACTAATGTCTGTGTCTGCTGGCCATTGCTGCCTCTCATTCTACCCGAGAAGACTGAACAAAAATCACATCAGCTCATATATCTTGACTGATTTCCGATGCTCAAAGGCTGCAGTCATGTAAGTTAACTTCACCCACAATATGTTTAATACAGTGACCTAAGTCAGCACAATGAGTATCACTCAGTGTGACTGTTACTTTGTAAACTGGTCATAAATCATGGACATTTAAATAGATAAAGTGCACATTTCACACATTCTGCACACCACACACTCTAAATTTTCATTTTCTCATTAGATGTAGAGTATATCTGGGGTGGCAGTAGCTCAGTCCATGGGGACTTGGGTTGGGAACCGGAGAGTTGCCTGTTCAAGTCCCCATCCGGACCAAAATGGAGCGTGGACTGGTGGCTGGAGAGGTGCCAGTTCACCTCCTGGGCACCGCTGAGGTGCCCTTGAGCAAGGCAGTGAACCCTTCAACCGCTCGGGGCGCCTGTCCATGGCAGCCACCCCACTCTGACATCTCTGCAGTTTGTGCATATAAAGATGCTGTTTGTGCATGTGTGTGTATTTCGGACCTGTGTGTTAATGACAACAGAGTGAAAAAATTGAAAATTGAATTTCCCCTCAGGGGGATTAATAAAGTATATAAAAAATAAAAATTAAATAAAAAAAATATTGCAGAAATCTTGAATTTTAAAATAATCTATTTCTGATAATAATTCATAAATTTCCTACCTCCAATTTGGTTTACTTCTAGTTGTGTTATGTTTTTTTTTGTTTTGTTTTTTTTGTCTCAGGTGTTGGACATTATAATAACACAGACATTTCTCTCTTTCAGTCTGATTTCAAAAAAGGGTCGTCGCATATGTGTGGATCCGAATGTCTCCTGGGTTAAGAGCATCATGAAAAGTGTGGATGATTGCACCACTTGAACCAGCTGCCTGCCCATCCTTCTTTAAAGACACTGCAGCTTTTGTTGCTTTATCAGACCACATACTATAAAAATGTATGTTACAATGTGGTCATGATTTTGGTTTTAATGTGAAAATCTGCTGTGTACAATTCAAGACCTTCAAATGGGGTCAGTTTGAGTCTGCAGTGGGACACAGACCAAGCTATCCTGTATTTTTTGTTACTTCTTTTGGATACTTTTCAGTACCCATAATATCATACATTATAAACCTCATACATAGTGTGAAGCTTTGACTTGTCTCTTCTCATTTTTTCTAAGCTGGACAATATGAATCAAATGAATAAATGTAAACTACTGAACACATTATTTACCATATTTGTTTATTTGTATGCTTGTCAATAGACAACTTTTACATTTTTACATGTTCAGCAGACTGCTGAGAACTATGTAGAATTAATTAATTGTTGGAATTGGGCACTCTCTGGTTTTCGTATAATATGGACCTAATTCCATAACCAGAGCCAACTTAGTGCCAGAAGTTGTTAACTTTCTCTTTAGATGACCTGTGCGCACATTTTTTTTAATGCGTCTTGTCATATCATAGTATTTTCCACACACAGCTCACCTTGCTACTGCACCAGGAAGTGAACCTACCATAATGTAAGTGACTTATATTCTACATTACACTGTAATGCTCACAATAATGAAATGTTTCTTGCTCTCCCATGGACTATGAAAAATGAAAAGTGGTGCAAGGAAGAAGAGGAAATGAGGTTTTTTTTTTGTTCCTACATTGTTTCTGGTATGACATGCAACAGAGGTCACCGGCAGGAATAAGAAAAGCAAAGTTAAGTTTGCAAAATGTACAGTATGCATACTGAAACATAGTGAAAGCATTCTTGATGATACGGCTGTTTGTGTGCATCAGTGCTTGATATTTCAAAATGATTTGTACAATTTATTTCTGTATTTCCACATTAGGGACTCAGATAACCTGGGACTGACAGGAAGTTATCCTGAGCTGGAGCCGACAACTCGAGGTATTTATCCTGAGGGGGAGCCAACAACTCAAGGTAGTGATCCTGAGGTGGAGCCGACAACTCAAGGTAGTTATCCTGAGGTGGAGCCAACAACTCGAGGTAGTTATCCTGAGGTGGAGCCGACAACTCGAGGTAGTTATTCTGAGGTGGAGCAAACGACTCGAGGTAGTTATCCTGAGGTGGAGCAGACGACTCGAGGTAGTTATCCTGAGGTGGAGCAGACAACTCAAGGTAGTTATCCTGAGGTGGAGCCGACAATTCAAGGTAGTTATTCTGAGGTGGAGCCAACTCAAGGTAGTTATCCTGAGGTGGAGCAGACGACTCGAGGTAGTTATCCTGAGGTGGAGCCGACAACTTAAGGTAGTTATTCTGAGGTGGAGCAGACGACTCGAGGTAGTTTACCTGAGGTGGAGCAGATGACTTGAGGTAGTTATCCTGAGGTGGAGCCAACAACTCAAGGTAGTTATCCTGAGGTGGAGCCGACAACTCGAGGTAGTTATCCTGAGGTGGAGCAGACGACTTGAGGTAGTTATCCTGAGGTGGAGCAGACGACTCGAGGTAGTTATCCTGAAGTGGAGTCGACAACTTAAGGTAGTTATTCTGAGGTGGAGCAGACGACTCAAGGTAGTTTACCTGAGGTGGAGCAGATGACTCGAGGTAGTTATCCTGAGGTGGAGCCAACAACTCAAGGTAGTTATCCTGAGGTGGAGCCGACAACTCGAGGTAGTTATCCTGAGGTGGAGCAGACGACTTGAGGTAGTTATCCTGAGGTGGAGCCGTAAACTCGAGGTAGTTATCCTGAGGTGCAGCAGACGACTCGAGGTAGTTATCCTGAGGTGGAGCCAACAACTCAAGGTAGTTATCCTGAGGTGGAGCCGACAACTCAAGGTAGTTATTCTGAGGTGGAGCAGACGACTTGAGGTAGTTATCCTGAGGTGGAGCAGATGACTCGAGGTAGTTTACCTGAGGTGGAGCCAACAACTCAAGGTAGTTATCCTGAGGTGGAGCCGACGATTCAAGGTAGTTATTCTGAGCTGGAGCCAACTCAAGGTAGTTATCCTGAGGTGGAGCAGACGACTCGAGGTAGTTATCCTGAGGTGGAGCCGACAACTTAAGGTAGTTATTCTGAGGTGGAGCAGACGACTCGAGGTAGTTTACCTGAGGTGGAGCAGACGACTCGAGGTAGTTATCCTGAGGTGGAGCCGACAACTCAAGGTAGTTATCCTGAGGTGGAGCCGACAACTCAAGGTAGTTATCCAGAGGTGGAGCCGACAATTCAAGGTAGTTATTCTGAGCTGGAGCCAACTCAAGGTAGTTATCCTGAGGTGGAGCAGACGACTCGAGGTAGTTATCCTGAGGTGGAGCCAACAACTCAAGGTAGTTATCCTGAGGTGGAGCCGACAATTCAAGGTAGTTATCCTGAGGTGGAGCCGACAACTCGAGGTAGTTATCCTGAGGTGGAGCCAAGTCAAGGTAGTTATCCTGAGGTGGAGCCGACAACTTAAGGTAGTTATTCTGAGGTGGAGCAGACGACTCGAGGTAGTTTACCTGAGGTGGAGCAGATGACTCGAGGTAGTTATCCTGAGGTGGAGCCAATAACTCAAGGTAGTTATCCTGAGGTGGAGCCAACAACTCAAGGTAGTTATCCTGAGGTGGAGCCAACAACTCAAGATAGTTATCCTGAGGTGGAGCCGACAACTCGAGGTAGTTATCCTGAGGTGGAGCAGACGACTCGAGGTAGTTATCCTGAGGTGGAGCAGACAACTCAAGGTAGTTATCCTGAGGTGGAGCCAACAACTCAAGGTAGTTATCCTGAGGTGGAGCGGACAACTCGAGGTAGTTATCCTGAGGTGGAGCAGACGACTCGAGGTAGTTATCCTGAGGTGGAGCCAACAACTCAAGGTAGTTATCCTGAGGTGGAGCCGACAACTCGAGGTAGTTATCCTGAGGTGGAGCAGACGACTCGAGGTAGTTATCCTGAGGTGGAGCCAACAACTCAAGGTAGTTATCCTGAGGTGGAGCCAACTCAAGGTAGTTATCCTGAGGTGGAGCCGACAACTCAAGGTAGTTATCCTGAGGTGGAGCCAAGTCAAGGTAGTTATCCTGAGGTGGAGCTGACAATTCAAGGTAGTTATCCTGAGGTGGAGCCGACAACTCGAGGTAGTTATCCTCAGGTGGAGCAGACGACTCGAGGTAGTTATCCTGAGGTGGAACCAACAACTCAAGGTAGTTATCCTGAGGTGGAGCCGACAACTCGAGGTAGTTATCCTGAGGTGGAGCAGACGACTCGAGGTAGTTATCCTGAGGTGGAGCCAACAACTCAAGGTAGTTATCCTGAGGTGGAGCCAACTCAAGGTAGTTATCCTGAGGTGGAGCCAACAACTCAAGGTAGTTATCCTGAGGTGGAGCCAACTCAAGGTAGTTATCCTGAGGTGGAGCCGACAACTCAAGGTAGTTATCCTGAGGTGGAGCCAAGTCAAGGTAGTTATCCTGAGGTGGAGCTGACAATTCAAGGTAGTTCTCCTGAGGTGGAGCCGACAACTCGAGGTAGTTATCCTCAGGTGGAGCAGACGACTCGAGGTAGTTATCCTGAGGTGGAGCCAACAACTCAAGGTAGTTATCCTGAGGTGGAGCCGACAACTCGAGGTAGTTATCCTGAGGTGGAGCAGACGACTCGAGGTAGTTATCCTGAGGTGGAGCCAACAACTCAAGGTAGTTATCCTGAGGTGGAGCCAACTCAAGGTAGTTATCCTGAGGTGGAGCAGACAACTCAAGGTAGTTATCCTGAGGTGGAGCCAAGTCAAGGTAGTTATCCTGAGGTGGAGCTGACAACTCAAGGTAGTTATCCTGAGGTGGAGCCAAGTCAAGGTAGTTATCCTGAGGTGGAGCCAACAACTCAAGGTAGTTATCCTGAGGTGGAGCCAAATCAAGGTAGTTATCCTGAGGTGGAGCAGACAACTCGAGGTAGTTATCCTGAGGTGGAGCCGACAACTCAAGGTAGTTATCCTGAGGTGGAGCCGACAACTCAAGGTAGTTATCCTGAGGTGGAGCAGACGACTCGAGGTAGTTATCCTGAGGTGGAGCCGACAACTCAAGGTAGTTATCCTGAGGTGGAGCAGACGACTCGAGGTAGTTATCCTGAGGTGGAGCCGACAACTCAAGGTAGTTATCCTGAGGTGGAGCAGACGACTCGAGGTAGTTATCCTGAGGTGGAGCCGACGACTCAAGGTAGTTATCCTGAGGTGGAGCCAACAACTCAAGGTAGTTATCCTGAGGTGGAGCCGACAATTCAAGGTAGTTATTCTGAGGTGGAGCCAACTCAAGGTAGTTATCCTGAGGTGGAGCAGACGACTCGAGGTAGTTATCCTGAGGTGGAGCCGACAACTTAAGGTAGTTATTCTGAGGTGGAGCAGACGACTCGAGGTAGTTTACCTGAGGTGGAGCAGATGACTCGAGGTAGTTATCCTGAGGTGGAGCCAACAACTCAAGGTAGTTATCCTGAGGTGGAGCCGACAACTCGAGGTAGTTATCCTGAGGTAGAGCAGACGACTTGAGGTAGTTATCCTGAGGTGGAGCAGACGACTCGAGGTAGTTATCCTGAAGTGGAGTCGACAACTTAAGGTAGTTATTCTGAGGTGGAGCAGACGACTCGAGGTAGTTTACCTGAGGTGGAGCAGATGACTCGAGGTAGTTATCCTGAGGTGGAGCCAATAACTCAAGGTAGTTATCCTGAGGTGGAGCCGACAACTCGAGGTAGTTATCCTGAGGTGGAGCAGACGACTTGAGGTAGTTATCCTGAGGTGGAGCCGTAAACTCGAGGTAGTTATCCTGAGGTGGAGCAGACGACTCGAGGTAGTTATCCTGAGGTGGAGCCAACAACTCAAGGTAGTTATCCTGAGGTGGAGCCGACAACTCAAGGTAGTTATTCTGAGGTGGAGCAGACAACTCAAGGTAGTTATCCTGAGGTGGAGCAGATGACTCGAGGTAGTTTACCTGAGGTGGAGCCGACGACTCGAGGTAGTTATACTGAGGTGGAGCCAACAACTCAAGGTAGTTATCCTGAGGTGGAGCCGACAATTCAAGGTAGTTATTCTGAGCTGGAGCCAACTCAAGGTAGTTATCCTGAGGTGGAGCAGACGACTCGAGGTAGTTATCCTGAGGTGGAGCCGACAACTTAAGGTAGTTATTCTGAGGTGGAGCAGACGACTCGAGGTAGTTTACCTGAGGTGGAGCAGATGACTCGAGGTAGTTTACCTGAGGTGGAGCAGACAACTCAGGGTAGTTATCCTGAGGTGGAGCAGATGACTAGAGGTAGTTATCCTGAGGTGGAGCAGACGACTCAAGGTAGTTATCCTGAGGTGGAGCAGACGACTTGAGGTAGTTATCCTGAGGTGGAGCAGACAACTTGAGGTAGTTTACCTGAGGTGGAGCAGATGACTCGAGATAGTTATCCTGAGGTGGAGCCAACAACTCGAGGTAGTTATCCTGAGGTGGTGCCGACAACTCAAGGTAGTTATCCTGAGGTGGAGCCAACAACTCAAGGTAGTTATTCTGAGCTGGAGCCAACTCAAGGTAGTTATCCTGAGGTGGAGCAGACGACTCGAGGTAGTTATCCTGAGGTGGAGCCGACAACTTAAGGTAGTTATTCTGAGGTGGAGCAGACGACTCGAGGTAGTTTACCTGAGGTGGAGCAGACGACTCGAGGTAGTTATCCTGAGGTGGAGCCAACAACTCAAGGTTGTTATCCTGAGGTGGAGCCGACAACTCAAGGTAGTTATCCTGAGGTGGAGCCAAGTCAAGGTAGTTATCCTGAGGTGGAGCCGACAACTTAAGGTAGTTATTCTGAGGTGGAGCAGACGACTCGAGGTAGTTTACCTGAGGTGGAGCAGACGACTCGAGGTAGTTATCCTGAGGTGGAGCCAACAACTCGAGGTAGTTATCCTGAGGTGGAGCCGACAACTCGAGGTAGTTATCCTGAGGTGGAGCAGACGACTTGAAGTAGTTATCCTGAGGTGGAGCCAACAACTCAAGGTAGTTATCCTGAGGTGAAGCAGACGACTTGAGGTAGTTATCCTGAGGTGGAGCAGACGACTCGAGGTAGTTATCCTGAAGTGGAGCAGACGACTCGAGGTAGTTATCCTGAGGTGGAGCCAACTCAAGGTAGTTATCCTGAGGTGGAGCCAACTCAAGGTAGTTATCCTGAGGTGGAGCAGACAATTCAAGGTAGTTATCCTGAGGTGGAGCAGACAACTCGAGGTAGTTATCCTGAGGTGGAGCAGACAACTCAAGGTAGTTATCCTGAGGTGGAGCAGACAACTCAAGGTAGTTATCCTGAGGTGGAGCAGACGACTCGAGGTAGTAATCCTGAGGTGGAGCCGACAACTCAAGGTAGTTATCCTGAGGTGGAGCCGACAACTCGAGGTAGTTATCCTGAGGTGGAGCCGACAACTCAAGGTAGTTATCCTGAGGTGGAACCGACGACTCGAGGTAGTTATCCTGAGGTGGAGCCGACAACTTAAGGTAGTTATTCTGAGGTGGAGCAGACGACTCGAGGTAGTTTACCTGAGGTGGAGCAGACGACTCGAGGTAGTTATCCTGAGGTGGAGCCAACAACTCAAGGTTGTTATCCTGAGGTGGAGCCGACAACTCAAGGTAGTTATCCTGAGGTGGAGCCAAGTCAAGGTAGTTATCCTGAGGTGGAGCCGACAACTTAAGGTAGTTATTCTGAGGTGGAGCAGACGACTCGAGGTAGTTTACCTGAGGTGGAGCAGACGACTCGAGGTAGTTATCCTGAGGTGGAGCCAACAACTCGAGGTAGTTATCCTGAGGTGGAGCCGACAACTCGAGGTAGTTATCCTGAGGTGGAGCAGACGACTTGAAGTAGTTATCCTGAGGTGGAGCCAACAACTCAAGGTAGTTATCCTGAGGTGGAGCAGATGACTCGAGGTAGTTATCCTGAGGTGGAGCCGACAACTCAAGGTAGTTATCCTGAGGTGGAGCAGACAACTTGAGGTAGTTATCCTGAGGTGGAGCAGACAACTCAAGGTAGTTATCCTGAGGTGGAGCAGACAACTCGAGGTAGTTATCCTGAGGTGGAGCAGACGACTCGAGGTAGTTATCCTGAGGTGGAGCTGACAACTCAAGGTAGTTATCCTGAGGTGGAGTAGACAACTCAAGGTAGTTATCCTGAGGTGAAGCAGACGACTTGAGGTAGTTATCCTGAGGTGGAGCAGACGACTCGAGGTAGTTATCCTGAAGTGGAGCAGACGACTCGAGGTAGTTATCCTGAGGTGGAGCCAACTCAAGGTAGTTATCCTGAGGTGGAGCCAACTCAAGGTAGTTATCCTGAGGTGGAGCAGACAATTCAAGGTAGTTATCCTGAGGTGGAGCAGACAACTCGAGGTAGTTATCCTGAGGTGGAGCAGACAACTCGAGGTAGTTATCCTGAGGTGGAGCAGACAACTCAAGGTAGTTATCCTGAGGTGGAGCAGACGACTCGAGGTAGTAATCCTGAGGTGGAGCCGACAACTTAAGGTAGTTATCCTGAGGTGGAGCAGACAACTCGAGGTAGTTATCCTGAGGTGGAGCCGACAACTCAAGGTAGTTATCCTGAGGTGGAACCGACGACTCGAGGTAGTTATCCTGAGGTGGAGCCGACAACTCGAGGTAGTTATCCTGAGGTGGAGCCAACTCAAGGTAGTTATCTTGAGCTGGAGCCAACTCCAGTTAGCTGCTGCTTTGAATTCTTCAGCGGACGAGTACCTCTAAAAGACATTAAGGGATCCAGAAAATCACCCCCCACGTGTCCTGTTGAAGCCATTGTGTAAGTAAAAGTTTAGAATTTAGCTAATCAGCATAAATGGAATGATACATTCTGTATATTTCTGTTTATTCTCATAATGCCTAAAGATGGTTATACTCTGCACAATTTGCATCCATTTTGAGAAATGTCGTTATTTGATTCCAGCTCCCACTGTCTGAGTAAATTGGTGTAAAGCTAAAGCTCACAACTTATGTGCTCACACTGTGCAGTCCGAGCTTCAAGCCATGACCTGAGCGCTCGAACTGTACGTGTAATACAATACAATAAAACGGCCTGTCTTCCCCTGCCGACCATTCTGGCTATTGACATTGTCATTAAAGATTCATTCGAAAGCTCTGGGGCTGCAGCAAGGTAGAAGTTTGTTTGTAAGTGGAGATGAGTCGTCAGACTCCAGAATCGTCACAGAATGGGCTCAAATCATACAGTGTCTGCCCGGCTGTAATTTCACTCAGAGATCTGTCTGTCTATCTGTCTTATTAATAAATAAATAAATAAATAAATAAATACAAGTCATAAAGCACACCACTGACTTATGGTTAAGTCTAACACTCATTGTTAACAAACACCTTTGTGATTCCTTCTCTCAACAGAATATTCACAACTACCACCCTCTGTGTTGATCCAGATGCTGCATGGGTTAAGAGACTTTTGATAACCCTCGATGAAAATGGAAAAGGAGTGAATCCTGATGATTGTAAGTTATTATTTGTTTCCCTGTAATAGATTTTCAAAGGAAACTGCTCCAAAAAACCACATCAAACTGTTTCAAATGTTGAATACTGCTGAATGGAAGCAGGTTTTGACTTTGTATGGTTTGAGATTATTGAAAATATTGTTCTGTTGTGGATTCTAGGTTTGGTGAGTGTTTTGCGAGTCAAAAATAGCTTCAAAGTCAGTAACAATTAGTGTGGAAGGTGGGAAAAACATGAATAAATAAAGAAGACTGCTACTGCATCTACTTATTATTAATTAATATTATTATTATTAGCATTATTTTGGATTGATGTATATTTTCTTTTTCCCCTGTACATGACATTATATAACAGCTCATTCTACTCCTGCACCAGGAAGTGAATCTGCAACAATGTAAGTGACTTTGTACTATATATACTGAACAATAATTGAAATGCAAACTTTTGTTTTTGTGGTTGCTCCCATTTCTCAAAGGTTGAGTTTACCATGAAATACTTTTTAATGCTCTCAATGGATCTATATTTCTCTTAAATTTTGGTTGCATTACTACATAGGTGTGCTTTGGGTCACTCTAAAATGTGCAGTTTTATCTGCTGACAGCAGCAGGAGATATATATATATATATATATATATATATATATATATATATATATATGCTGTCAGCGGCCAAAGCCTGCTGACAGCAGCAGGAGATATATATATATATATATATATATATATATATATATATCTCCTGCTGCTGTCAGCGGCAGGAGATATATATGTATATATATATATATATATATATATATATATATATATATACATATCTCCTGCTGCTGTCAGCCGTCAATTGATTTCGAACTGTAGTGCCCTCTTCCACCCTGTTCACCTGCAGCCAGTGTATGCAGAGTCCAGGACAAGCTCAACAAAGGCTCATTCCTCTACTCATCCAGATCATCAGCACTTCTCCATCTTCCTCACATCTCATCTTCACCACCTCTACCATCACCACTGTGTGGACCTCTTGGGGGTTCCCTATTGGACGATGGATTCATCATGCTCCCTAAATCATACCATCTCAATGGGGTCTAATCGCCAAAGATTTTCCACAGTTTTCATTCTTGCGCGCACATGTTAATAAATATAGCCTGGAAATCCAGACCCAAATCTAGAAAGATTTAGGGTCTGGCTATGAGTAATGCAAATGGCCCAACTCAAGGGGCGGCACCAAGCATGCATTTGAAAATATCACTGCACGCAATTTGATAACACTACGACCAATCAGAACAATACACGGGGTGACGTATCCAGAGCGCTATCAGCTGAGCTAACTGGTAGATTAGACTCTTGCCGTATCCGGTCGGCAAAACAGCAAAAACATCCTTCTTGCAAAGGAAAGACTCGAGCGCTGTCTTCTGTTCCTCTTTTCAAGAAAAAGCCAAGTCTAACTCATTCATTGTAGCGGCCAAAGCCATTTCAAACAACTGGTGTTCATCCATAGTCATCGTGCAATGTTTACTGACTGATTCTGGACTTTGTCGTTGCAGCGCTGTCGCCATCTGTTTAGCTCGCCTCTGGCCCGCCTGTATCAGATACACCGATGTGATTGGTGCAGCTCGGCTCCAACGGCATGGGTAATGAGCATCATTACTGATTGCCAGAGTGACTCGCTGAGCTATAGACACCAAGCATATAGCTGACGCATGCTTCAGTAAAACTCCGTAGTCCGTGTTCTTCCTTTTAAAATGTTTACTGAAAACTTTGTTCTTCATATACAAAATGAAAACAGTACCTAAACATCTTACAAAAACATAATAACCAAACACAGGCAAAATACGTCATGCCTTTTAATCACTCAGAAGCTAGAGTTGACTACACGATTACACAGCTTATTGGTTCTTATTAAGCATGCTACACTGAGACTATGCTTATCCTCAGCAAATTAAATACATGAAAATATGTTTATGAATATTTTACAAATGGCTCTAACAGTATATTATGTCATCAAAATATCATTAAAAACATCATAGTATAGTATGTCATCAAAATGTAATTGAAAAACTTCATAGTATAGTACTAGTTCAGTGGCTGTAGTAAGCGTATATTTTGGTAAGGAGGCGTCAGTTGAAAGATGAAAGGTTACATGTGTCTGTGATTGATATGGATACAGATTGAGGTGTATATATTTAATCAGTTGTCCGAAAAGATGCAGAAAAATTGGTCCACGCTTTTGTTACCTCAAGGCTGGATTACTGTAACTCTCTATTATCGGGTAGCTCTAGTAAGTCCTTAAAAACTCTCCAGCTAATTCAGAATGCAGCAGCACGTGTACTAACAGGAACTAAGAAACGAGATCATATTTCTCCTGTTTTAGCTTCTCTGCACTGGCTCCCTGTAAAATCCAGAATTGAATTTAAAATCCTACTGTTAACTTATAAAGCTCTAAATGGTCAAGCTCTGTCATATCTTAGAGAGCTCATAGTGCCTTGTTATCCCACCAGAACACTGCGCTCTGAGAACGCAGGGTTACTCGTGGTCCCTAAAGTCTCCAAAAGTAGATCAGGAGCTAGAGCCTTCTAGCTATCAGGCTCCTCTCCTGTGGAATCATCTTCCTGTTACGGTCCGGGAGGCAGACACCGTCTCCACATTTAAGACTAGACTTAAGACTTTCCTCTTTGATAAAGCTTATAGTTAGGGCTGGCTCAGGCTTGCCCTGTACCAGCCCCTAGTTAGGCTGACTTAGGCCTAGTCTGCCGGAGGACCCCCCTATAATACACTGGGCACCTTCTCTCCTTCTCTCTCTCTCTCTCTCTCACTCTCTCTCTCTCTCTCTCTCTCTCTCTCGTATCCTATTACTGCATCTTGCTAACTCGGCCATTCTGGATGTCACTAACTCGGCTTCTTCTCCGGAGCCTTTGTGCTCCACTGTCTCTCAGATTAACTCATATCGCAGCGGTGCCTGGACAGCGTGACATGTGTGGTTGTGCTGCTGCCGTGGTCCTGCCAGATGCCTCCTGCTGCTGCTGCTGCCGCCATCATTAGTCATTAGTCATACTTCTACTGTTATTATACACATATGACTATTGTCACACATGTATACTGCCAGATATTAATACATACTTTCAACATATTGTACCACAGTAGCCAGAACTGTAACTATAATATTATTACTTTCAATAATGTTGTTGTAAGCTGCTGTCATTACCTGCATCTCTCTCTCTCTCTCTCTCTCTCTCTCTCTCTCTCTCTGTCTCATTGTGTCATGCCGATTCCTGTTAATTTATTATGCTGATCTGTTCTGTATGACATCCTTTGCACGTCTGTCCGTCCTGGAAGAGGGATCCCTCCTCAGTTGCTCTTCCTGAGGTTTCTACCATTTTTTTCCCCCGTTAAAGGGTTTTTTTGGGGAGTTTTTCCTTATCCACTGTGAGGGTCCAAAGGACAGAGGGATGTCGTATGCTGTAAAGCCCTGTGAGGCAAATTGTGATTTGTGATATTGGGCTTTATAAATAAAATAAAATTGAATTGAATTGAATTGAATTGTTGTTTATGAAGTTGTTGTAAAGTCTTGTGTTTAGCTTTTAGCAATGACACTGTAGGGAGTTGAACCCCATTTCACTAATGTGAAAGTACCACTACCAGTGTCTTTTTGCTTTGCAAACACACACACACACACACACGCACACACACACACACACACACATACACACACACACAGAAAAAGAAAAAAAGTATGCCCCTCCCCCCATAAATAGACATTATTCCAGCAGACATTCTGACTTCTCACAAGTGAAAATGTCTTGTACAAAAGGGTCTACTTATGGAGGGGCGGGGGTGTTAATGGTGGTGATGGAGGTTTAGTGCTGGGGCCTTTTGTTTTTCTTCCACTTTTCTCTTATCCACTGCACCACCATGCCCCTCCCCCCATAAATAGACATTATTCCAGCAGACATTTTGACTTCTCACAAGTGAAAATGTCTTGGAGGAAAGGGTCTACTTATGGAGATGGGGGGGGGGGGTTGTTAATGGTGATGGTGGAGGTTCTTGTTCCACAGTGAAGGCTGCCCCTTGCTATCTAAGAGATATCCATCTCAGAGACATCCATCTCAGAAACATCCGTCATGGAGACATCCATCATAGTGACATCCATCTCAGAGACATCCATCATGGAGACATCCATCATAGTGACATCCATCATGGAGACATCCACCATAGTGACATCCATCAGAGAGACATCTATCATAGGGACATCCATCAGACAGACTTCATCCGTCTCCATGGGTGTCGTAGGCTCCTGTTGGCCTTGGCCATGGCGTGGTTCCTCCTCTCGTCGGGCCCTTTTTGTCAGTAGCTGACCATTGTCTTCTCTCTCAGCCTTGAGCTCCTGGTTGAGAGAGAGACCTTTTAGCTGTGTGATCAGCTCCTCCATCTCATCTGTCCAGAAGGATTTTCGCTTAGCCAGCCGTTGTTTTGTCTCCTGGCTAAGTTGGTTCTTCTTCTGCTGCCTGACGGCCCTCCTGTTTCTTCTGAAGACTCCGTTGCGCTGCATCTTGCAAAGATTTCTCTTGCAGTTGTCACTCGTTGAAAGGTCTGAAGTGATTTAACCCACTGTAGTCACGAGCTAAATACTTATGTTAACGGGTCCTACTTAGAGACTTTCAGGCCCTTGCATCGTGATGTCACAAAGGCATTCTTTTCTTTTTCTTTTTTTTTTTTTTTTTTTACTTTATTTAAATATGTCACAAAGATATCACATTCCGTGTCAGTGTGCTGATGATGTCATTCTATTCCGCTTTGATGTTTATGTAACCCCCGGTTACCAGAAACCTGTAAAATAGGTGATTAGTAGGAGAAAACATATTTTAAAAAACTGTGGGAAGGTGAACCTGTGGTTGGAAGAGCGGATTTTGTAAATATTTCATGGTTAACTTTATTGGCGTTACCCACATCTATCAAAAAGGTTAAACCCGCCCCTTACGTTGTTGAGAAGCTCATGGGGAGACGCAGCACGTCCCCTTTTCCTACTGAAAGGTGACCGAGGCAGATGTATGTTGAAGCAGAGAGAACAGTAGACACTTGGAAGTAAAATATGTGTGCTTACTACTGGTGAATTACTGTAGCTTTCTAAAGTCTGTGTAAAGAAAAATATTCTCCCCAACCAGATTCACCGACCCCTAAAAGACCTGTGGTAGTAACAATCCTGCTGCTATTTGCCGAAGGAAAAGTCTCGGTGAGTTGACTGAGATGCTAATGTGTCAATTAGCAGCTTGCTGTGATAGAAATATGGAGTTTATAAACTGTTAAACATGATGAAATAATGTGAAAGAGTTATAAAAAACTGGCGGTGGCCGACGTTAGTCGCAGAAACGTTAGCTGCGCTAGCGTTAGCAACCGTTAGCATTAGTCGCGCTAGGCGCGCTAACTGCGCTAGCGCTAGCAACCGTTAGCATCGCGTTAGCTATGATAAAATAGGGTTTCTCTATTAATAACTGCTAATAGTAGTTCGGTTGTTGCAGGCCCGTGGCCTATTAATATTAAGTTGCTAGCAGCTATGATTGTGGGGAAATGTGTAAAGGTTTAATGTCTGTTTACATTAATATGTATGTAAGCTAATGTTACTGTTTAGCTGAACTGATGTCTAGCTGAGTTGTTGAGTTTAAGGGGTCCATGTCATTGGTCCGACAGCCCATTGGTCCGACAGCCCATTAGTTCCATGGTCCGCGGTGCTGAACGGCTCCCGGCGGGCGTATTTCTACCTTGATGGTGCGCCGCGACCGGCTCTGGGTCAGCTGGGAAAGGCTTGAGGTGAAGCAGGTTCACGGCTCATGTGTTTGTCACTTTCTTTTTCATTTTAACCCACACCATGATCTTTTCCTAACCCTAACCAAGTGGTTTTTGTGCCTAAACCTAACCAGACCTTAACCACAGGGCATCATGATGATTTTGGAACGGACTTCGGAACAATGGGTTTAATATGGTCGGAACAATGGGATGTCGGACCAATGGGCAGTTCCCAGCTTAAGGGGGTGATCACACAGAAGTGAGACACTAGAGACGCGGACGCTTCAAAGACGCTTGAAACGCTGGAAGCACTTATTCGATGCGTGCTAGCTACTGGCGTCTGACGCTCAAAAAAGTTGAAAATATTTTAACTTTTCAGCGTCTAGAAACGCACATCTAAAAGAAGCGTCTACAAAAACGCATGTCTAAAAAGATGCTGGAAAAACGCCCGTTTAAAAAGACGCTTGAACGCCGGTCAGACACGCCGTATCATAGGAAAACAATGGTTTTACTGGCGTCCCCTTTCTTGCGTTTCATCTCGGTGTGATCGATGCTTTATTAGCCATACAATGATTAAAATGACCTGTTAGTAGTTCAAGCTGAATGAGCTGAAGCTGAGCCTTTGAAATATGTGTGTGTAATCATCACAGAGATTGAATTTTTGGATCCTGAATGAAACATGACATTACAAGCTGTTAAACAATGATACTTTGTTAACAGGTTACAGTTGAATGTTACAAGTCATTATACCATTTGTTAAATATAGAAAAAATAACAATGCTGTAGTGATAAGTGGAAAAATACATTTGAACTGTGCAGTAATAGTTTCCTGGTTTTGTGGGTACAAGGCGGGGTCTTCTGCTCTTCTTCGTCGTCTTCTTCATCCTGTAAAGTGTGAGATCCCACAAGAACCCAATTCTTCAGCCAGCTTGCTTCTGAGGGAGAGAGGTGCAGTTGGTCCTGGAGTGGCGAGCCAACCCGTGAGATGAATCCAAAGAGAGAGAGAGATGCTTTGATAACTGAAGCTCAGTAATCCAGAATAAAGAGTGGTAGGACAATCGCATTCAATTGCCCCACGCAGCAAAATACAAGGAATTTCCGGAGTGAGAAGACACTAATACACTGCACTCAAAGAGTCAAAGGACACAACACAGTCTGAGTTGAACTGATAGGACTCACACAGTAACTCATTGAACTGAACTGATTCACTGCCTCATTGACACAACAGCATTCGGTCGAATTGTATTGCATTGTTTAAATTGAAATGTGTTATTGCTTTTGATTTGTTTTTCTTTGGTATTTATCTGCTTTTGAGTTATCGGGTTCCATTAAAGGAACAGGTTGGTACTTTGAGTTGAGAGTAATAACAAAAAGTTAAAGGAATCACCTGTGTACATAGAGGCACTATAAATAGGATTATAAAAAGATAAAATGCAAATAAAATAGTTATACTTACCTGACAGGTGCATTCCTGGTTTAACCTGAAAGAGGGAAAAAACAAGTGCTAAAGGGGAGAGTTGTTTTCTTTTTGTTCTGTTTTCTTGTTGGTTTATGATACATGCTATTGAGCTGAGTACATCAGTGTTACTGTGAATATTGTTCCAAGACAAAAGAATACACACTTGGAAAGAGAAAAATTAATTGAAAGAGAATTAAATATTTTGTTTTTTACCTTTCAAACGCAACTGAAGAGTCTGTGTCTTGTGTCACCTTTGCTGCCCAGAACCCATTTCTCCAGAGCGACCTAACCTTCTGAGATCCTGGTCCACATTGAGTGTTTATTATACTCTTAATTGCAGTATAGTGAGATTATATGGAAATGAATTCTGTTCTGGTTGTTACATTTAGAATTCCACGATTCCATTCATATTTTTTTTTAAAATTCCAGTTTTCTTTATTGACATGAACATTACGATTCACTGTTGACATGATAAACAAATAAATAAATTCATTATTCATTATAAATGAACACATAAATAATTAAATATATGATGCTTTACCATTCAGGGCATGCACTGTTTTTTTTCCCTGCTACACTGTGATGATGTGATTGTGCTACTGACTCAAACTGTATTGACTCATGGAGGTGATGACCTGAAGATGGTTTGCCATCCAGGGGATGCACCATGTTGAAGAAACAATTTCTTCACTGGCCACAGTTTTCCACCTCTCTGCTAGATTTGATTTCAGATGTTTTTAGATTTATTTTATTTCTAAGGACAACACACATTAATCAACATTTCTGTAAATGTTCCAGTGTCAGCCAGCTGGCTAATTTTCAACTGCAGTCCTTTGGCAAGATGTTTTGAAACCAATAACAGGATAAAAAAAAAATCACAGGACGATCCACAGGACAACGACAGCATAGAGACATAAAGATAGAATTAATTATAGCAATTAGATATTGTCAATATAGAACAGAGGCTATGCAAAGCAGCAAGCAACAGCAGAGCACCAGTACAATACAATGACACAACAACAACAAACTGTATGATGGCACAAGACATGCAAGAAACACCAAGCACCAACACACAGATTGGCATTACACTCAGACATGCAGAGTGGCAATGGAATGTAAAAATAGACAAAACACAACAGTCATTATGTACGGTCAAATGCACTGATGCACAAGCCAGAAAGTTGGCTATAATAGATACAGCATACATACCCATGCGTCAGCATGCCAATGGCACATTACCTTAAAACTGGGGACGTGTGATCACACTGCACATGTTAGAGTGACATTTTATTGTGAAAATCCCAAGGCACAGCTGTGTAGTAATGATGCTGTTTAATCAGCATCTTAATATGCCACACCTGCCGGTGGATGGATTGTGTTTGCAAAGGAGAAGCGCTCACTAACATTGATTTTATCAAGTGTGCAACCAAAATTTGAGAGAAATATATCTACTGAGTGCATGAAAAAAGTCTGGGAATGACAGGAAGAGTAATAAACATATGTGCATTTGTGAGTAGAATACTATGCCAGGAGATGAATTGTCAGAAATTGTGTCAGTCTGAGATCCTCATCTGAGTCAAGTCAAAAAATTTTTTACACAGTTTTTATTCCTTTTTGGGGATTTTTTTTTATGTATATCAGTACTTGAAATTTCAAAATTATTTTTACAACCAATTCATGTATTTTCACTGTTAGGGACTGGGTTGAACTGGGATTGATGACCCAAGGTAATCCTCCTGAACTGGAGCCAATGACTCCAAGAAGTCCCCCTAAACTGGTACTGACCGCTCCACGTTGCCCTCAGAAACTAATGTCTGTGTCTGCTGACGACTACTGCTTCTCATTCCACCCGAGAAGCCTGAACAAAAATCACATCAGCTCATATGTCATGACTGATTTCCGATGCTCAAAGGCTGCAGTCATGTAAGTTAACTTCACCCACAATATGTTTAATACAGTGACCTAAGTCAGCACAATGAGTATTACTCAGTGTGACTATTACTTTGTGAATTAATCATAAATCATGGACATTTAAATAGATAAAGTGCACATTTCACACATCCTGCACACTACATACTCTAAATTTTCATTTTCTCATTAGATGTAGAGTATATCTGGGGTGGCAGTAGCTCAGTCCATGGGGACTTGGGTTGGGAACCGGAGAGTTGCCTGTTCAAGTCCCCATCCGGACCAAAATGGAGCGTGGACTGGTGGCTGGAGAGGTGCCAGTTCACCTCCTGGGCACCGCTGAGGTGCCCTTGAGCAAGGCACCGAACCCCCCCCCCCCCAACCGCTCGGGGCATCTGTCCATGGCAGCCACCCCACTCTGACATCTCTCCACTTTGTCCATGTAAAGGTCCTGTTTGTGCATGTGTGTGTATTTCGGACGTGTGTGTTAATGACAACAGAGTGAAAAAATTGAAAATTGAATTTCCCCTCAGGGGGATTGATAAAGTATATAAAAATTAAAAATTAAATAAAAAAAATATTGCAGAAATCTTGAATTTTGCAATAATCTATTTCTGATAATAATTCATAAATTTCCTACCTCCAATTTGGTTTACTTCTAGTTGTGTTATGTTTTTTTTTGTTTTGTTTTTTTTGTCTCAGGTGTTGGACATTACAATGACACAGACATTTCTCTCTTTGAGTCTGATTTCAAAAAAGGGTCGTCGCATATGTGTGGATCCGAATGTCTCCTGGGTTAAGAGCATCATGAAAAGTGTGGATGATTGCACCACTTGAACCAGCTGCCTGCCCATCCTTCTTTAAAGACACTGCAGCTTTTGTTGCTTTATCAGACCACATACTATAAAAATGTATGTTACAATGTGGTCATGATTTTGGTTTTAATGTGAAAATCTGCTGTGTACAATTCAAGACCTTCAAATGGGGTCAGTTTGAGTCTGCAGTGGGACACAGACCAAGCTATCCTGTATTTTTTGTTACTTCTTTTGGATACTTTTCAGTACCCATAATATCATACATTATAAACCTCATACATAGTGTGAAGCTTTGACTTGTCTCTTCTCATTTTTTCTAAGCTGGACAATATGAATCAAATGAATAAATGTAAACTACTGAACACATTATTTACCATATTTGTTTATTTGTATGCTTGTCAATAGACAACTTTTACATTTTTACATGTTCAGCAGACTGCTGAGAACTATGTAGAATTAATTAATTGTTGGAATTGGGCACTCTCTGGTTTTCGTATAATATGGACCTAATTCCATAACCCTAACCCTCAACCTATGAAGAAATACCTGAGCCAGACAATAATATAAATGCAGTATTATTTATAAACATATTTGTTTGTTTTGTACCTGTGAAGTCACCACTATGTTAATTTTGCACCAAAAAATAAAATAAAATTAAATTAAATTAAATTAAATTAAATCAAAATAAAGTGTGCCATAGGGTGTATGTGTAGCTGTATCAGGGTGGCCATGGCCATTTATATGTAAAGTGTGTTACAAATACCATATTAGTCGATCAGAACTTTTGATGTAGTTCAGTAATAGTATTTAAATATTTGTAACTTCATGTGTTGGTCATCTCAAAATGGCTATAATCAGCTATGTTTGTTCATTTTATTTGTCAAAGTGTGGCCTTAACATGTAAAAGGCTACTAAAAGTGGCCTACAATGCAGCGTGCTCTTTGAGACCTGGTGTTTTACAGTGTGTTTGTCATGCTGAGGTATCAGGGTTTTCATTTCCAGTGTTGGTTCAGAGGAAGCTCTGATAAGGAAACGTTTGACGAGTTTGTATTCAGCCTCCACCTGAAACAAATCACCTCTCATCCTGTCAACATCACCTCTTTTAAAACCAGCAACATCAACCCAACATCCCAAGGTAAGTCTTTCTTTCTCTTTCTTGCAAATGTGCTGCAGATTCATCAGTTTGTCGTCTTCGTCGAACCTCATATCTAATCATCTAATCTACACTGAATATACAGGGAAGTAGGACTGTTACGCAACAAGGCAGATACACAACTAAAAGACCTACACAATCACAGCTGTCAGAGATAGAGCTCCTTCAAAGTAATAGCTGTTTATGATGTAAAACAAGTTCTTGAAAAACCTTCCGGTTAGCATTTTATTATTCTTATGTGCACTTTGGGCCTTTTCTCTACGGAGCCAACTTAGTGCCAGAAGTTGTTAACTTTCTCTTTAGATGACCTGTGCGCACATTTTTTTTAATGCGTCTTGTCATATCATAGTATTTTCCACACACAGCTCACCCTGCTACTGCACCAGGAAGTGAACCTACCATAATGTAAGTGACTTATATTCTACATTACACTGTAATGCTCACAATAATGAAATGTTTCTTGCTCTCCCATGGACTATGAAAAATGAAAAGTGGTGCAAGGAAGAAGAGGAAATGAGGTTTTTTTTTGTTCCTACATTGTTTCTGGTATGACATGCAACAAAGGTCACCGGCAGGAATAAGAAAAGCAAAGTTAAGTTTGCAAAATGTACAGTATGCATACTGAAACATAGTGAAAGCATTCTTGATGATACGGCTGTTTGTGTGCATCAGTGCTTGATATTTCAAAATGATTTGTACAATTTATTTCTGTATTTCCACATTAGGGACTCAGATAACCTGGGACTGACAGGAAGTTATCCTGAGCTGGAGCCGACAACTCGAGGTATTTATCCTGAGGTGGAGCCAACAACTCAAGGTAGTTATCCTGAGGGGGAGCCAACAACTCAAGGTAGTTATCCTGAGGTGGAGCCGACAACTCAAGGTAGTTATCCTCAGGTGGAGCAGACGACTCGAGGTAGTTATCCTGAGGTGGAGCCAACAACTCAAGGTAGTTATCCTGAGGTGGAGCCGACAACTCGAAGTAGTTATCCTGAGGTGGAGCAGACGACTCGAGGTAGTTATCCTGAGGTGGAGCCAACTCAAGGTAGTTATCCTGAGGTGGAGCTGACAACTCAAGGTAGTTATCCTGAGGTGGAGCCAAGTCAAGGTAGTTATCCTGAGGTGGAGCCAACAACTCAAGGTAGTTATCCTGAGGTGGAGCCAAATCAAGGTAGTTATCCTGAGGTGGAGCAGACAACTCGAGGTAGTTATCCTGAGGTGGAGCCGACAACTCGAGGTAGTTATCCTGAGGTGGAGCCGACAACTCAAGGTAGTTATCTTGAGGTGGAGCAGACGACTCGAGGTAGTTATCCTGAGGTGGAGCCGACAACTCAAGGTAGTTATCCTGAGGTGGAGCAGACGACTCGAGGTAGTTATCCTGAGGTGGAGCCGACAACTTAAGGTAGTTATTCTGAGGTGGAGCAGACGACTCGAGGTAGTTTACCTGAGGTGGAGCAGACGACTCGAGGTAGTTATCCTGAGGTGGAGCCAACAACTCAAGGTTGTTAACCTGAGGTGGAGCCGACAACTCAAGGTAGTTATTCTGAGCTGGAGCCAACTCAAGGTAGTTATCCTGAGGTGGAGCCAACTCAAGGTAGTTATCCTGAGGTGGAGCAGACAACTCGAGGTAGTTATCCTGAGGTGGAGCCAAGTCAAGGTAGTTATCCTGAGGTGGAGCTGACAACTCAAGGTAGTTATCCTGAGGTGGAGCCAAGTCAAGGTAGTTATCCTGAGGTGGAGCCAACAACTCGAGGTAGTTATCCTGAGGTGGAGCCAAATCAAGGTAGTTATCCTGAGGTGGAGCAGACAACTCGAGGTAGTTATCCTGAGGTGGAGCCGACAACTCAAGGTAGTTATCCTGAGGTGGAGCCGACAACTCAAGGTAGTTATCCTGAGGTGGAGCAGACGACTCGAGGTAGTTATCCTGAGGTGGAGCCGACAACTCAAGGTAGTTATCCTGAGGTGGAGCAGACGACTCGAGGTAGTTATCCTGAGGTGGAGCCGACAACTTAAGGTAGTTATTCTGAGGTGGAGCAGACGACTCGAGGTAGTTTACCTGAGGTGGAGCAGACGACTCGATGTAGTTATCCTGAGGTGGAGCCAACAACTCAAGGTTGTTATCCTGAGGTGGAGCCGACAACTCAAGGTAGTTATTCTGAGCTGGAGCCAACTCAAGGTAGTTATCCTGAGGTGGAGCAGACGACTCGAGGTAGTTATCCTGAGGTGGAGCCGACAACTTAAGGTAGTTATCCTGAGGTGGAGCAGACAACTCGAGGTAGTTATCCTGAGGTGGAGCCGACAACTCAAGGTAGTTATCCTGAGGTGGAGCCAAGTCAAGGTAGTTATCCTGAGGTGGAGCCGACAACTCGAGGTAGTTATCCTGAGGTGGAGCAGACAACTCAAGATAGTTATCCTGAGGTGGAGCCAACTCAAGGTAGTTATCCTGAGGTGGAGCCGACAACTCAAGGTAGTTATCCTGAGGTGGAGCCGACAACTCAAGGTAGTTATCCTGAGGTGGAGCCGACAACTCAAGGTAGTTATCCTGAGGTGGAGCCAACTCAAGGTAGTTATCCTGAGGTGGAGCAGACAACTCAAGGTAGTTATCCTGAGGTGGAGCCAACTCAAGGTAGTTATCCTGAGATGGAGCAGACAACTCGAGGTAGTTATCCTGAGGTGGAGCAGACGACTCAAGGTAGTTATCCTTAGGTGGAGCAGACGACTCGAGGTAGTTTACCTGAGGTGGAGCAGACGATTCGAGGTAGTTATCCTGAGGTGGAGCCGACAACTCAAGGTAGTTATTCTGAGGTGGAGCCGACAACTCAAGGTAGTTATCCTGAGGTGGAGCCTACAACTCGAGGTAGTTATCCTGAGGTGGAGTAGACAACTCAAGGTAGTTATCCTGAGGTGGAGTCAACTCAAGGTAGTTATCCTGAGGTGGAGCCGACAACTCAAGGTAGTTATCCTGAGGTGGAGCCAACTCAAGGTAGTTATCCTGAGGTGGAGCAGACGATTCGAGGTAGTTATCCTGAGGTGGAGCCAACAACTCAAGGTAGTTATCCTGAGGTGGAGCCGACAACTCAAGGTAGTTATTCTGAGGTGGAGTAGACGACTTGAGGTAGTTATCCTGAGGTGGAGCAGACGACTCGAGGTAGTTATCCTGAGGTGGAGCCGACGACTCGAGGTAGTTATCCTGAGGTGGAGCCAACAACTCAATGTAGTTATCCTGAGGTGGAGCCGACAATTCAAGGTAGTTATTCTGAGCTGGAGCCAACTCAAGGTAGTTATCCTGAGGTGGAGCAGACGACTCGAGGTAGTTATCCTGAGGTGGAACCGACGACTCGAGGTAGTTATCCTGAGGTGGAGCCGACAACTCAAGGTAGTTATCCTGAGGTGGAGCCAACTCAAGGTAGTTATCCTGAGCTGGAGCCAACTCCAGTTAGCTGCTGCTTTGAATTCTTCAGCGGACGAGTACCTCTAAAAGACATTAAGGGATCCAGAAAATCACCCCCCACGTGTCCTGTTGAAGCCATTGTGTAAGTAAAAGTTTAGAATTTAGCTTATCAGCATAAATGGAATGATACATTCTGTATATTTCTGTTTATTCTCATAATGCCTAAAGCTGGTTATACTCTGCACGATTTGCATCCATTTTGCGAAATGTCGTTATTTGATTCCAGCTCCCACTGTCTGAGTAAATTGGTGTAAAGCTAAAGCTCACAACTTATGTGCTCACACTGTGCAGTCCGAGCTTCAAGCCATGACCTGAGCGCTCGAACTGTACGTGTAATACAATACAATAAAACGGCCTGTCTTCCCCTGCCGACCATTCTGGCTATTGACATTGTCATTAAAGATTCATTCGAAAGCTCTGGGGCTGCAGCAAGGTAGAAGTTTGTTTGTAAGTGGAGATGAGTCGTCAGACTCCAGAATCGTCACAGAATGGGCTCAAATCATACAGTGTCTGCCCGGCTGTAATTTCACTCAGAGATCTGTCTGTCTATCTGTCTTATTAATAAATAAATAAATAAATAAATAAATACAAGTCATAAAGCACACCACTGACTTATGGTTAAGTCTAACACTCATTGTTAACAAACACCTTTGTGATTCCTTCTCTCAACAGAATATTCACAACTACCACCCTCTGTGTTGATCCAGATGCTGCATGGGTTAAGAGACTTTTGATAACCCTCGATGAAAATGGAAAAGGAGTGAATCCTGATGATTGTAAGTTATTATTTGTTTCCCTGTAATAGATTTTCAAAGGAAACTGCTCCAAAAAACCACATCAAACTGTTTCAAAAGTTGAATACTGCTGAATGGAAGCAGGTTTTGACTTTGTATGGTTTGAGATTATTGAAAATATTGTTCTGTTGTGGATTCTAGGTTTGGTGAGTGTTTTGCGAGTCAAAAATAGCTTCAAAGTCAGTAACAATTAGTGTGGAAGGTGGGAAAAACATGAATAAATAAAGAAGGCTGCTACTGCATCTACTTATTATTAATTAATATTATTATTATTAGCATTATTTTGGATTGATGTATATTTTCTTTTTCCCCTGTACATGACATTATATAACAGCTCATTCTACTCCTGCACCAGGAAGTGAATCTGCAACAATGTAAGTGACTTTGTACTATATATACTGAACAATAATTGAAATGCAAACTTTTGTTTTTGTGGTTGCTCCCATTTCTCAAAGGTTGAGTTTACCATGAAATACTTTTTAATGCTCTCAATGGATCTATATTTCTCTTAAATTTTGGTTGCATTACTACATAGGTGTGCTTTGGGTCACTCTAAAATGTGCAGTTTTATCTGCTGACAGCAGCAGGAGATATATATATATATATATATATATATATATATATATATATATATATGTATATATATCTCCTGCTGCTGTCAGCGGCTGGAGATATATATATATATATATATATACATATATATATATATATATATATATATATATATCTCCTGCTGCTGTCAGCCGTCAATTGATTTCGAACTGTAGTGCCCTCTTCCACCCTGTTCACCTGCAGCCAGTGTATCCAGAGTCCAGGACAAGCTCAACAAAGGCTCATTCCTCTACTCATCCAGATCATCAGCACTTCTCCATCTTCCTCACATCTCATCTTCACCACCTCTACCATCACCACTGTGTGGACCTCTTGGGGGTTCCCTATTGGACGATGGATTCATCCTGCTCCCTAAATCATACCATCTCAATGGGGTCTAATCGCCAAAGATTTTCCACAGTTTTCATTCTTGCGCGCACATGTTAATAAATATAGCCTGGAAATCCAGACCCAAATCTAGAAAGATTTAGGGTCTGGCTATGAGTAATGCAAATGGCCCAACTCAAGGGGCGGCACCAAGCATGCATTTGAAAATATCACTGCACGCAATTTGATAACACTACGACCAATCAGAACAATACACGGGGTGACGTATCCAGAGCGCTATCAGCTGAGCTAACTGGCAGATTAGACTCTTGCCGTATCCGGTCGGCAAAACAGCAAAAACATCCTTCTTGCAAAGGAAAGATTCGAGCGCTGTCTTCTGTTCCTCTTTTCAAGAAAAAGCCAAGTCTAACTCATTCATTGTAGCGGCCAAAGCCATTTCAAACAACTGGTGTTCATCCATAGTCATCGTGCAATGTTTACTGACTGATTCTGGACTTTGTCGTTGCAGCGCTGTCGCCATCTGTTTAGCTCGCCTCTGGCCCGCCTGTATCAGATACACCGATGTGATTGGTGCAGCTCGGCTCCAACGGCATGGGTAATGAGCATCATTACTGATTGCCAGAGTGACTCGCTGAGCTATAGACACCAAGCATATAGCTGACGCATGCTTCAGTAAAACTCCGTAGTCCGTGTTCTTCCTTTTAAAATGTTTACTGAAAACTTTGTTCTTCATATACAAAATGAAAACAGTACCTAAACATCTTACAAAAACATAATAACCAAACACAGGCAAAATACGTCATGCCTTTTAATCACTCAGAAGCTAGAGTTGACTACACGATTACACAGCTTATTGGTCCTTATTAAGCATGCTACACTGAGACTATGCTTATCCTCAGCAAATTAAATACATGAAAATATGTTTATGAATATTTTACAAATGGCTCTAACAGTATATTATGTCATCAAAATATCATTAAAAACATCATAGTATAGTATGTCATCAAAATGTAATTGAAAAACTTCATAGTATAGTACTAGTTCAGTGGCTGTAGTAAGCGTATATTTTGGTAAGGAGGCGTCAGTTGAAAGATGAAAGGTTACATGTGTCTGTGATTGATATGGATACAGATTGAGGTGTATATATTTAATCAGTTGTCCGAAAAGATGCAGAAAAATTGGTCCACGCTTTTGTTACCTCAAGGCTGGATTACTGTAACTCTCTATTATCAGGTAGCTCTAGTAAGTCCTTAAAAACTCTCCAGCTAATTCAGAATGCAGCAGCACGTGTACTAACAGGAACTAAGAAACGAGATCATATTTCTCCTGTTTTAGCTTCTCTGCACTGGCTCCCTGTAAAATCCAGAATTGAATTTAAAATCCTACTGTTAACTTATAAAGCTCTAAATGGTCAAGCTCTGTCATATCTTAGAGAGCTCATAGTGCCTTGTTATCCCACCAGAACACTGCGCTCTGAGAACGCAGGGTTACTCGTGGTCCCTAAAGTCTCCAAAAGTAGATCAGGAGCTAGAGCCTTCTAGCTATCAGGCTCCTCTCCTGTGGAATCATCTTCCTGTTACGGTCCGGGAGGCAGACACCGTCTCCACATTTAAGACTAGACTTAAGACTTTCCTCTTTGATAAAGCTTATAGTTAGGGCTGGCTCAGGCTTGCCCTGTACCAGCCCCTAGTTAGGCTGACTTAGGCCTAGTCTGCCGGAGGACCCCCCTATAATACACCGGGCACCTTCTCTCCTTCTCTCTCTCTCTCTCTCTCTCTCTCTCTCTCTCTCTCTCTCTCTCGTATCCTATTACTGCATCTTGCTATCTCGGCCATTCTGGATGTCACTAACTCGGCTTCTTCTCCGGAGCCTTTGTGCTCCACTGTCTCTCAGATTAACTCATACTGCAGCGGTGCCTGGACAGCGTGACGTGTGTGGTTGTGCTGCTGCCGTGGTCCTGCCAGATGCCTCCTGCTGCTGCTGCTGCCGCCATCATTAGTCATTAGTCATACTTCTACTGTTATTATACACATATGACTATTGTCACACATGTATACTGCCAGATATTAATACATACTTTCAACATATTGTACCACAGTAGCCAGAACTATAACTATAATATTATTACTTTCAATAATGTTGTTGTAAGCTGCTGTCATTACCTGCATCTCTCTCTCTCTCTCTCTCTGTCTCCTTGTGTCATGCGGATTACTGTTAATTTATTATGCTGATCTGTTCTGTACGACATCTATTGCACGTCTGTCCGTCCTGGAAGAGGGATCCCTCCTCAGTTGCTCTTCCTGAGGTTTCTACCGTTTTTTTTTCCCCGTTAAAGGTTTTTTTTGGGGGAGTTTTTCCTTATCCACTGTGAGGGTCCAAAGGACAGAGGGATGTCGTATGCTGTAAAGCCCTGTGAGGCAAATTGTGATTTGTGATATTGGGCTTTATAAATAAAATTGAATTGAATTGAATTGAATTGTTGTTTATGAAGTTGTTGTAAAGTCTTGTGTTTGGCTTTTAGCAATGACACTGTAGGGAGTTGAACCCCATTTCACTAATGTGAAAGTACCACTACCAGTGTCTTTTTGCTTTGCAAACACACACACACACACACACACACACACATACACACACACACACACAGAAAAAGAAAAAAAGTATGCCCCTCCCCCCATAAATAGACATTATTCCAGCAGACATTCTGACTTCTCACAAGTGAAAATGTCTTGTACAAAAGGGTCTACTTATGGAGGGGGGGGGGTGTTAATGGTGGTGATGGAGGTTTAGTGCTGGGGCCTTTCGTTTTTCTTCCACTTTTCTCTTATCCACTGCACCACCATGCCCCTCCCCCCATATATAGACATTATTCCAACAGACATTTTGACTTCTCACAAGTGAAAATGTCTTGGAGGAAAGGGTCTACTTATGGAGGTGGGTGGGGGGGTTGTTAATGGTGATGGTGGAGGTTCTTGTTCCACAGTGAAGGCTGCCCCTTGCTATCTAAGAGATATCCATCTCAGAGACATCCATCTCAGAAACATCCATCATGGAGACATCCATCATAGTGACATCCATCTCAGAGACATCCATCATGGAGACATCCATCATAGTGACATCCATCATGGAGACATCCATCATAGTGACATCCGTGATGGAGACATCCACCATAATGACATCCATCAGAGAGACATCTATCATAGGGACATCCATCACACAGACTTCATCCGTCTCCATGGGTGTCGTAGGCTCCTGTTGGCCTTGGCCATGGCGTGGTTCCTCCTCTCGTCGGGCCCTTTTTGTCGGTAGCTGACCATTGTCTTCTCTCTCAGCCTTGAGCTCCTGGTTGAGAGAGAGACCTTTTAGCTGCGTGATCAGCTCCTCCATCTCATCTGTCCAGAAGGATTTTCGCTTAGCCAGCCGTTGTTTTGTCTCCTGGCTAAGTTGGTTCTTCTTCTGCTGCCTGACGGCCCTCCTGTTTCTTCTGAAGACTCCGTTGCGCTGCATCTTGCAAAGATTTCTCTTGCAGTTGTCACTCGTTGAAAGGTCTGAAGTGATTTAACCCACTGTAGTCACGAGCTAAATACTTATGTTAACAGGTCCTACTTAGAGACTTTCAGGCCCTTGCATCGTGATGTCACAAAGGCATTCTTTTCTTTTTTTTTTTTTCTTTTTCTTTTTTTTTTTACTTTATTTAAATATGTCACAAAAATATCACATTCCGTGTCAGTGTGCTGATGATGTCATTCTATTCCGCTTTGATGTTTATGTAACCCCCGGTTACCAGAAACCTGTAAAATAGGTGATTAGTAGGAGAAAACATATTTTAAAAAACTGTGGGAAGGTGAACCTGTGGTTGGAAGAGCGGATTTTGTAAATATTTCATGGTTAACTTTATTGGCGTTACCCACATCTTACCCCTTACGTTGTTGAGAAGCTCATGGGGAGACGCAGCACGTCCCCTTTTCCTACTGAAAGGTGACCGAGGCAGATGTATGTTGAAGCAGAGAGAACAGTAGACACTTGGAAGTAAAATATGTGTGCTTACTACTGGTGAATTACTGTAGCTTTCTAAAGTCTGTGTAAAGAAAAATATTCTCCCTAACCAGATTCACCGACCCCTAAAAGACCTGTGGTAGTAACAATCCTGCTGCTATTTGCCGAAGGAAAAGTCTCGGTGAGTTGACTGAGATGCTAATGTGTCAATTAGCAGCTTGCTGTGATAGAAATATGGAGTTTATAAACTGTTAAACATGATGAAATAATGTGAAAGAGTTATAAAAAACTGGCGGTGGCCGACGTTAGTCGCAGAAACGTTAGCTGCGCTAGCGTTAGCAACCGTTAGCATTAGTCGCGCTAGGCGCGCTAACTGCGCTAGCGCTAGCAACCGTTAGCATCGCGTTAGCTATGATAAAATAGGGTTTCTCTATTAATAACTGCTAATAGTAGTTCGGTTGTTGCAGGCCCGTGGCCTATTAATATTAAGTTGCTAGCAGCTATGATTGTGGGGAAATGTGTAAAGGTTTAATGTCTGTTTACATTAATATGTATGTAAGCTAATGTTACTGTTTAGCTGAACTGATGTCTAGCTGAGTTGTTGAGTTTAAGGGGTCCATGTCATTGGTCCGACAGCCCATTGGTCCGACAGCCCATTAGTCCCATGGTCCGCGGTGCTGAACGGCTCCCGGCGGGCGTATTTCTACCTTGATGGTGCGCCGCGACCGGCTCTGGGTCAGCTGGGAAAGGCTTGAGGCGAAGCAGGCTCACGGCTTATGTGTTTGTCACTTTCTTTTTCATTTTAACCCACACCATGATCTTTTCCTAACCCTAACCAAGTGGTTTTTGTGCCTAAACCTAACCAGACCTTAACCACAGGGCATCATGATGATTTTGGAATGGACTTCGGAACAATGGGTTTAATATGGTCGGACCAATGGGATGTCGGACCAATGGGCTGTCGGACCAATGGGCAGTTCCCAGCTTAAGGGGGTGATCACACAGAAGTGAGACACTAGAGACGCGGACGCTTCAAAGACGCTTGAAACGCTGGAAGCACTTATTCGATGCGTGCTAGCTACTGGCGTCTGACGCTCAAAAAAGTTGAAAATATTTTAACTTTGCAGCGTCTAGAAACACGCGTCTAAAAGAAGCGTCTACAAAAACGTGTGTCTAAAAAGATGCTGGAAAAACGCCCGTTTAAAAAGACGCTTGAACGCCGGTCAGACACGCCGTATCATAGGAAAACAATGGTTTTACTGGCGTCCCCTTTCTTGCGTTTCATCTCATCATTTTATTGTGAAAATCCCAAGGCACAGCAGTGTAGTAATGATGCTGTTTAATCAGCATCTTAATATGCCACACCTGCCGGTGGATGGATTGTGATTGCAAAGGAGAAGCGCTCACTAACATTGATTTTATCAAGTGTGCAACCAAAATTTGAGAGAAATATATCTACTGAGTGCATGAAAAAAGTCTGGGAATGACAGGAAGAGTAATAAACATATGTGCATTTGTGAGTAGAATACTATGCCAGGAGATGAATTGTCAGAAATTGTGTCAGTCTGAGATCCTCATCTGAGTCATTAATAAAGTATATAAAAATTAAAAATTAAATAAAAAAAATATTGCAGAAATCTTGAATTTTAAAATAATCTATTTCTGATAATAATTCATAAATTTCCTACCTCCAATTTGGTTTACTTCTAGTTGTGTTATGTTTTTTTTTTGTTTTGTTTTTTTTGTCTCAGGTGTTGGACATTACAATGACACGGACATTTCTCTCTTTGAGTCTGATTTCAAAAAAGGGTCGTCGCATATGTGTGGATCCGAATGTCTCCTGGGTTAAGAGCATCATGAAAAGTGTGGATGATTGCACCACTTGAACCAGCTGCCTGCCCATCCTTCTTTAAAGACACTGCAGCTTTTGTTGCTTTATCAGACCACATACTATAAAAATGTATGTTACAATGTGGTCATGATTTTGGTTTTAATGTGAAAATCTGCTGTGTACAATTCAAGACCTTCAAATGGGGTCAGTTTGAGTCTGCAGTGGGACACAGACCAAGCTATCCTGTATTTTTTGTTACTTCTTTTGGATACTTTTCAGTACCCATAATATCATACATTATAAACCTCATACATAGTGTGAAGCTTTGACTTGTCTCTTCTCATTTTTTCTAAGCTGGACAATATGAATCAAATGAATAAATGTAAACTACTGAACACATTATTTACCATATTTGTTTATTTGTATGCTTGTCAATAGACAACTTTTACATTTTTACATGTTCAGCAGACTGCTGAGAACTATGTAGAATTAATTAATTGTTGGAATTGGGCACTCTCTGGTTTTCGTATAATATGGACCTAATTCCATAACCCTAACCCTCAACCTATGAAGAAATACCTGAGCCAGACAATAATATAAATGCAGTATTATTTATAAACATATTTGTTTGTTTTGTACCTGTGAAGTCACCACTATGTTAATTTTGCACCAAAAAATAAAATAAAATTAAATTAAATTAAATTAAATTAAATCAAAATAAAGTGTGCCATAGGGTGTATGTGTAGCTGTATCAGGGTGGCCATGGCCATTTATATGTAAAGTGTGTTACAAATACCATATTAGTCGATCAGAACTTTTGATGTAGTTCAGTAATAGTATTTAAATATTTGTAACTTCATGTGTTGGTCATCTCAAAATGGCTATAATCAGCTATGTTTGTTCATTTTATTTGTCAAAGTGTGGCCTTAACATGTAAAAGGCTACTAAAAGTGGCCTACAATGCAGCGTGCTCTTTGAGACCTGGTGTTTTACAGTGTGTTTGTCATGCTGAGGTATCAAGGTTTTCATTTCCAGTGTTGGTTCAGAGGAAGCTCTGATAAGGAAACGTTTGACGAGTTTGTATTCAGCCTCCACCTGAAACAAATCACCTCTCATCCTGTCAACATCACCTCTTTTAAAACCAGCAACATCAACCCAACATCCCAAGGTAAGTCTTTCTTTCTCTTTCTTGCAAATGTGCTGCAGATTCATCAGTTTGTCGTCTTCGTCGAACCTCATATCTAATCATCTAATCTACACTGAATATACAGGGAAGTAGGACTGTTACGCAACAAGGCAGATACACAACTAAAAGACCTACACAATCACAGCTGTCAGAGATAGAGCTCCTTCAAAGTAATAGCTGTTTATGATGTAAAACAAGTTCTTGAAAAACCTTCCGGTTAGCATTTTATTATTCTTATGTGCACTTTGGGCCTTTTCTCTACGGAGCCAACTTAGTGCCAGAAGTTGTTAACTTTCTCTTTAGATGACCTGTGCGCACATTTTTTTTAATGCGTCTTGTCATATCATAGTATTTTCCACACACAGCTCACCCTGCTACTGCACCAGGAAGTGAACCTACCATAATGTACAGTACAGGCCAAAAGTTTGGACACACCTTCTCATTCAATGCGTTTTCTTTATTTTCATGACTATTTACATTGTAGATTCTCACTGAAGGCATCAAAACTATGAATGAACACGTGGAGTTATGTACTTAACAAAAAAAGGTGAAATAACTGAAAACATGTTTTATATTCTAGTTTCTTCAAAATAGCCACCCTTTGCTCTGATTACTGCTTTGCACACTCTTGGCATTCTCTCCATGAGCTTCAAGAGGTAGTCACCTGAAATGGTTTTCCAACAGTCTTGAAGGAGTTCCCAAAGGTGTTAAGCACTTGTTGGCCCCTTTGCCTTCACTCTGCGGTCCAGCTCACCCCAAACCATCTTGATTGGGTTCAGGTCCGGTGACTGTGGAGGCCAGGTCATCTGCCGCAGCACTCCATCACTCTCCTTCTTGGTCAAATAGCCCTTACACAGCCTGGAGGTGTGTTTGGGGTCATTGTCCTGTTGAAAAATAAATGATCGTCCAACTAAACGCAAACCGGATAGGATGGCATGTCGCTGCAGGATGCTGTGGTAGCCATGCTGGTTCAGTGTGCCTTCAATTTTGAATAAATCCCCAACAGTGTCACCAGCAAAACACCCCCACACCATCACACCTCCTCCTCCATGCTTCACAGTGGGAACCAGGCATGTGGAATCCATCCGTTCACCTTTTCTGCGTCTCACAAAGACACGGCGGTTGGAACCAAAGATCTCAAATTTGGACTCATCAGACCAAAGCACAGATTTCCACTGGTCTAATGTCCATTCCTTGTGTTTCTTGGCCCAAACAAATCTCTTCTGCTTGTTGCCTCTCCTTATCAGTGGTTTCCTAGCAGCTATTTGACCATGAAGGCCTGATTGGCGCAGTCTCCTCTTAACAGTTGTTCTAGAGATGGGTCTGCTGCTAGAACTCTGTGTGGCATTCATCTGGTCTCTGATCTGAGCTGCTGTTAACTTGCGATTTCTGAGGCTGGTGACTCGGATGAACTTATCCTCAGAAGCAGAGGTGACTCTTGGTCTTCCTTTCCTGGGTCGGTCCTCATGTGTGCCAGTTTGGTTGTAGCGCTTGATGGTTTTTGCGACTCCACTTGGGGACACATTTAAAGTTTTTGCAATTTTCCGGACTGACTGACCTTCATTTCTTAAAGTAATGATGGCCACTCGTTTTTCTTTAGTTAGCTGATTGGTTCTTGCCATAATATGAATTTTAACAGTTGTCCAACAGGGCTGTCGGCTGTGTATTAACCTGACTTCTGCACAACACAACTGATGGTCCCAACCCCATTGATAAAGCAAGAAATTCCACTAATTAACCCTGATAAGGCACACCTGTGAAGTGGAAACCATTTCAGGTGACTACCTCTTGAAGCTCATGGAGAGAATGCCAAGAGTGTGCAAAGCAGTAATCAGAGCAAAGGGTGGCTATTTTGAAGAAACTAGAATATAAAACATGTTTTCAGTTATTTCACCTTTTTTTGTTAAGTACATAACTCCACGTGTTCATTCATAGTTTTGATGCCTTCAGTGAGAATCTACAATGTAAATAGTCATGAAAATAAAGAAAACGCATTGAATGAGAAGGTGTGTCCAAACTTTTGGCCTGTACTGTAAGTGACTTATATTCTACATTACACTGTAATGCTCACAATAATGAAATGTTTCTTGCTCTCCCATGGACTATGAAAAATGAAAAGTGGTGCAAGGAAGAAGAGGAAATGAGGTTTTTTTTTTGTTCCTACATTGTTTCTGGTATGACATGCAACAGAGGTCACCGGCAGGAATAAGAAAAGCAAAGTTAAGTTTGCAAAATGTACAGTATGCATACTGAAACATAGTGAAAGCATTCTTGATGATACGGCTGTTTGTGTGCATCAGTGCTTGATATTTCAAAATGATTTGTACAATTTCTTTCTGTATTTCCACATTAGGGACTCAGATAACCTGGGACTGACAGGAAGTTATCCTGAGCTGGAGCCGACAACTCGAGGTATTTATCCTGAGGTGGAGCCAACAACTCAAGGTAGTTATCCTGAGGTGGAGCCGACAACTCGAGGTAGTTATCCTGAGGTGGAGCCAACAACTCAAGGTAGTTATCCTGAGGTGGAGCCAACAACTCAAGGTAGTTATCCTGAGGTGGAGCCAACTCAAGGTAGTTATCCTGAGGTGGAGCTAACAACTCAAGGTAGTTATCCTGAGGTGGAGCCAACTCAAGGTAGTTATCCTGAGGTGGAGCAGACAACTCGAGGTAGTTATCCTGAGGTGGAGCTAAGTCAAGGTAGTTATCCTGAGGTGGAGCCGACAACTCGAGGTAGTTATCCTGAGGTGGAGCCAAGTCAAGGTAGTTATCCTGAGGTGGAGCAGACAACTCGAGGTAGTTATCCTGAGGTGGAGCCGACAACTCAAGGTAGTTATCCTGAGTTGGAGCCAACTCAAGGTAGTTATCCTGAGGTGGAGCAGACAACTCGAGGTAGTTATCCTGAGGTGGAGCCAACTCAAGGTAGTTATCCTGAGGTGGAGCAGACAACTCGAGGTAGTTATCCTGAGGTGGAGCAGACGACTCGAGGTAGTTATCCTGAGGTGGAGCAGACAATTCAAGGTAGTTATCCTGAGGTGGAGCCGACAACTCAAGGTAGTTATCCTGAGGTGGAGCCAACTCAAGGTAGTTATCCTGAGGTGGAGCAGACAACTCGAGGTAGTTATCCTGAGGTGGAGCAGACGACTCGAGGTAGTTATCCTGAGGTGGAGCCGACGACTCGAGGTAGTTATCCTGAGGTGGAGCCAACAACTCGAGGTAGTTATCCTGAGGTGGAGCCGACGACTCGAGGTAGTTATCCTGAGGTGGAGCCAACAACTCAAGGTAGTTATCCTGAGGTGGAGCAGACGACTCGAGGTAGTTATCCTGAGGTGGAGCAGACGACTCGAGGTAGTTATCCTGAGGTGGAGCAGACAACTCGAGGTAGTTATCCTGAGGTGGAGCAGACGACTCGAGGTAGTTATCCTGAGGTGGAGCCGACAACTCAAGGTAGTTATCCTGAGGTGGAGCAGACGACTCGAGGTAGTTATCCTGAGGTGGAGCCGACAACTCAAGGTAGTTATCCTGAGGTGGAACCGACGACTCTAGGTAGTTATCCTGAGGTGGAGCCGACAACTCAAGGTAGTTATCCTGAGGTGGAGCCAACTCAAGGTAGTTATCTTGAGCTGGAGCCAACTCCAGTTAGCTGCTGCTTTGAATTCTTCAGCGGACGAGTACCTCTAAAAGACATTAAGGGATACAGAAAATCACCCCCCACGTGTCCTGTTGAAGCCATTGTGTAAGTAAAAGTTTAGAATTTAGTTTATCAGCATAAATGGAATGATACATTCTGTATATTTCTGTTTATTCTCATAATGCCTAAAGCTGGTTATACTCTGCACGATTTGCATCCATTTTGAGAAATGTTGTTATTTGATTCCAGCTCCCACTGTCTGAGTAAATTGGTGTAAAGCTAAAGCTCACAACTTATGTGCTCACACTGTGCAGTCCGAGCTTCAAGCCATGACCTGAGCGCTCGAACTGTACGTGTAATACAATACAATAAAACGGCCTGTCTTCCCCTGCCGACCATTCTGGCTATTGACATTGTCATTAAAGATTCATTCGAAAGCTCTGGGGCTGCAGCAAGGTAGAAGTTTGTTTGTAAGTGGAGATGAGTCGTCAGACTCCAGAATCGTCACAGAATGGGCTCAAATCATACAGTGTCTGCCCGGCTGTAATTTCACTCAGAGATCTGTCTGTCTATCTGTCTTATTAATAAATAAATAAATAAATAAATAAATACAAGTCATAAAGCACACCACTGACTTATGGTTAAGTCTAACACTCATTGTTAACAAACACCTTTGTGATTCCTTCTCTCAACAGAATATTCACAACTACCACCCTCTGTGTTGATCCAGATGCTGCATGGGTTAAGAGACTTTTGATAACCCTCGATGAAAATGGAAAAGGAGTGAATCCTGATGATTGTAAGTTATTATTTGTTTCCCTGTAATAGATTTTCAAAGGAAACTGCTCCAAAAAACCACATCAAACTGTTTCAAAAGTTGAATACTGCTGAATGGAAGCAGGTTTTGACTTTGTATGGTTTGAGATTATTGAAAATATTGTTCTGTTGTGGATTCTAGGTTTGGTGAGTGTTTTGCGAGTCAAAAATAGCTTCAAAGTCAGTAACAATTAGTGTGGAAGGTGGGAAAAACATGAATAAATAAAGAAGGCTGCTACTGCATCTACTTATTATTAATTAATATTATTATTATTAGCATTATTTTGGATTGGTGTATAATTTCTTTTTCCCCTGTACATGACATTATATAACAGCTCATTCTACTCCTGCACCAGGAAGTGAATCTGCAACAATGTAAGTGACTTTGTACTATATATACTGAACAATAATTGAAATGCAAACTTTTGTTTTTGTGGTTGCTCCCATTTCTCAAAGGTTGAGTTTACCATGAAATACTTTTTAATGCTCTCAATGGATCTATATTTCTCTTAAATTTTGGTTGCATTACTACACAGGTGTGCTTTGGGTCACTCTAAATTGTGCAGTTTTATCTGCTGACAGCAGCAGGAGATATATATATATATATATATATATATATATATATATATATATATATATATATCTCCTGCTGCTGTCATCCGTCAATTGATTTCGAACTGTAGTGCCCTCTTCCACCCTGTTCACCTGCAGCCAGTGTATCCAGAGTCCAGGACAAGCTCAACAAAGGCTCATTCCTCTACTCATCCAGATCATCAGCACTTCTCCATCTTCCTCACATCTCATCTTCACCACCTCTACCATCACCACTGTGTGGACCTCTTGGGGGTTCCCTATTGGACGATGGATTCATCATGCTCCCTAAATCATACCATCTCAATGGGGTCTAATCGCCAAAGATTTTCCACAGTTTTCATTCTTGCGCGCACATGTTAATAAATATAGCCTGGAAATCCAGACCCAAATCTAGAAAGATTTAGGGTCTGGCTATGAGTAATGCAAATGGCCCAACTCAAGGGGCGGCACCAAGCATGCATTTGAAAATATCACTGCACGCAATTTGATAACACTACGACCAATCAGAACAATACACGGGGTGACGTATCCAGAGCGCTATCAGCTGAGCTAACTGGTAGATTAGACTCTTGCCATATCCGGTCGGCAAAACAGCAAAAACATCCTTCTTGCAAAGGAAAGATTCGAGCGCTGTCTTCTGTTCCTCTTTTCAAGAAAAAGCCAAGTCTAACTCATTCATTGTAGCGGCCAAAGCCATTTCAAACAACTGGTGTTCATCCATAGTCATCGTGCAATGTTTACTGACTGATTCTGGACTTTGTCGTTGCAGCGCTGTCGCCATCTGTTTAGCTCGCCTCTGGCCCGCCTGTATCAGATACACCGATGTGATTGGTGCAGCTCGGCTCCAACGGCATGGGTAATGAGCATCATTACTGATTGCCAGAGTGACTCGCTGAGCTATAGACACCAAGCATATAGCTGACGCATGCTTCAGTAAAACTCCGTAGTCCGTGTTCTTCCTTTTAAAATGTTTACTGAAAACTTTGTTCTTCATATACAAAATGAAAACAGTACCTAAACATCTTACAAAAACATAATAACCAAACACAGGCAAAATACGTCATGCCTTTTAATCACTCAGAAGCTAGAGTTGACTACACGATTACACAGCTTATTGGTCCTTATTAAGCATGCTACACTGAGACTATGCTTATCCTCAGCAAATTAAATACATGAAAATATGTTTATGAATATTTTACAAATGGCTCTAACAGTATATTATGTCATCAAAATATCATTAAAAACATCATAGTATAGTATGTCATCAAAATGTAATTGAAAAACTTCATAGTATAGTACTAGTTCAGTGGCTGTAGTAAGCGTATATTTTGGTAAGGAGGCGTCAGTTGAAAGATGAAAGGTTACATGTGTCTGTGATTGATATGGATACAGATTGAGGTGTATATATTTAATCAGTTGTCCGAAAAGATGCAGAAAAATTGGTCCACGCTTTTGTTACCTCAAGGCTGGATTACTGTAACTCTCTATTATCGGGTAGCTCTAGTAAGTCCTTAAAAACTCTCCAGCTAATTCAGAATGCAGCAGCACGTGTACTAACAGGAACTAAGAAACGAGATCATATTTCTCCTGTTTTAGCTTCTCTGCACTGGCTCCCTGTAAAATCCAGAATTGAATTTAAAATCCTACTGTTAACTTATAAAGCTCTAAATGGTCAAGCTCTGTCATATCTTAGAGAGCTCATAGTGCCTTGTTATCCCACCAGAACACTGCGCTCTGAGAACGCAGGGTTACTCGTGGTCCCTAAAGTCTCCAAAAGTAGATCAGGAGCTAGAGCCTTCTAGCTATCAGGCTCCTCTCCTGTGGAATCATCTTCCTGTTACGGTCCGGGAGGCAGACACCGTCTCCACATTTAAGACTAGACTTAAGACTTTCCTCTTTGATAAAGCTTATAGTTAGGGCTGGCTCAGGCTTGCCCTGTACCAGCCCCTAGTTAGGCTGACTTAGGCCTAGTCTGCCGGAGGACCCCCCTATAATACACCGGGCACCTTCTCTCCTTCTCTCTCTCTCTCTCTCTCTCTCTCTCTCTCTCTCTCTCGTATCCTATTACTGCATCTTGCTAACTCGGCCATTCTGGATGTCACTAACTTGGCTTCTTCTCCGGAGCCTTTGTGCTCCACTGTCTCTCAGATTAACTCATATCGCAGCGGTGCCTGGACAGCGTGACATGTGTGGTTGTGCTGCTGCCGTGGTCCTGCCAGATGCCTCCTGCTGCTGCCATCATTAGTCATTAGTCATACTTCTACTGTTATTATACACATATGACTATTGTCACACATGTATACTGCCAGATATTAATACATACTTTCAACATATTGTACCACAGTAGCCAGAACTGTAACTATAATATTATTACTTTCAATAATGTTGTTGTAAGCTGCTGTCATTACCTGCATCTCTCTCTCTCTCTCTCTCTTTCTCTCTCTCTCTGTCTCATTGTGTCATGCCGATTACTGTTAATTTATTATGCTGATCTGTTCTGTATGACATCCTTTGCACGTCTGTCCGTCCTGGAAGAGGGATCCCTCCTCAGTTGCTCTTCCTGAGGTTTCTACCGTTTTTTTTCCCCGTTAAAGGGTTTTTTTGGGGAGTTTTTCCTTATCCGCTGTGAGGGTCCAAAGGACAGAGGGATGTCGTATGCTGTAAAGCCCTGTGAGGCAAATTGTGATTTGTGATATTGGGCTTTATAAATAAAATAAAATTGAATTGAATTGAATTGAATTGTTGTTTATGAAGTTGTTGTAAAGTCTTGTGTTTGGCTTTTAGCAATGACACTGTAGGGAGTTGAACCCCATTTCACTAATGTGAAAGTACCACTACCAGTGTCTTTTTGCTTTGCAAACACACACACACACACACACACACACACATACACATACACACACACACACACACACACACACAGAAAAAGAAAAAAAGTATGCCCCTCCCCCCATAAATAGACATTATTCCAGCAGACATTCTGACTTCTCACAAGTGAAAATGTCTTGTACAAAAGGGTCTACTTATGGAGGGGTGGGGGTGTTAATGGTGGTGATGGAGGTTTAGTGCTGGGGACTTTTGTTTTTCTTCCACTTTTCTCTTATCCACTGCACCACCATGCCCCTCCCCCCATAAATAGACATTATTCCAGCAGACATTTTGACTTCTCACAAGTGAAAATGTCTTGGAGGAAAGGGTCTACTTATGGAGGTGGGGGGGGGGGGGGGGGGGGGGGGGGGGGTGTTAATGGTGATGGTGGAGGTTCTTGTTCCACAGTGAAGGCTGCCCCCTTGCTATCTAAGAGATATCCATCTCAGAGACATCCATCTCAGAAACATCCGTCATGGAGACATCCATCATAGTGACATCCATCTCAGAGACATCCATCATGGAGACATCCATCATAGTGACATCCATCATGGAGACATCCACCATAGTGACATCCATCAGAGAGACATCTATCATAGGGACATCCATCACACAGACTTCATCCGTCTCCATGGGTGTCGTAGGCTCCTGTTGGCCTTGGCCATGGCGTGGTTCCTCCTCTCGTCGGGCCCTTTTTGTCGGTAGCTGACCATTGTCTTCTCTCTCAGCCTTGAGCTCCTGGTTGAGAGAGAGACCTTTTAGCTGTGTGATCAGCTCCTCCATCTCATCTGTCCAGAAGGATTTTCGCTTAGCCAGCCGTTGTTTTGTCTCCTGGCTAAGTTGGTTCTTCTTCTGCTGCCTGACGGCCCTCCTGTTTCTTCTGAAGACTCCGTTGCACTGCATCTTGCAAAGATTTCTCTTGCAGTTGTCACTCGTTGAAAGGTCTGAAGTGATTTAACCCACTGTAGTCACGAGCTAAATACTTATGTTAACAGGTCCTACTTAGAGACTTTCAGGCCCTTGCATCGTGATGTCACAAAGGCATTCTTTTCTTTTTCTTTTTTTTTCTTTTTTTTTTTTTTTTTACTTTATTTAAATATGTCACAAAGATATCACATTCTGTGTCAGTGTGCTGATGATGTCATTCTATTCTGCTTTGATGTTTATGTAACCCCCGGTTACCAGAAACCTGTAAAATAGGTGATTAGTAGGAGAAAACATATTTTAAAAAACTGTGGGAAGGTGAACCTGTGGTTGGAAGAGCGGATTTTGTAAATATTTCATGGTTAACTTTATTGGCGTTACCCACATCTATCAAAAAGGTTAAACCCGCCCCTTACGTTGTTGAGAAGCTCATGGGGAGACGCAGCACGTCCCCTTTTCCTACTGAAAGGTGACCGAGGCAGATGTATGTTGAAGCAGAGAGAACAGTAGACACTTGGAAGTAAAATATGTGTGCTTACTACTGGTGAATTACTGTAGCTTTCTAAAGTCTGTGTAAAGAAAAATATTCTCCCCAACCAGATTCACCGACCCCTAAAAGACCTGTGGTAGTAACAATCCTGCTGCTATTTGCCGAAGGAAAAGTCTCGGTGAGTTGACTGAGATGCTAATGTGTCAATTAGCAGCTTGCTGTGATAGAAATATGGAGTTTATAAACTGTTAAACATGATGAAATAATGTGAAAGAGTTATAAAAAACTGGCGGTGGCCGACGTTAGTCGCAGAAACGTTAGCTGCGCTAGCGTTAGCAACCGTTAGCATTAGTCGCGCTAGGCGCGCTAACTGCGCTAGCAACCGTTAGCATCGCGTTAGCTATGATAAAATAGGGTTTCTCTATTAATAACTGCTAATAGTAGTTCGGTTGTTGCAGGCCCGTGGCCTATTAATATTAAGTTGCTAGCAGCTATGATTGTGGGGAAATGTGTAAAGGTTTAATGTCTGTTTACATTAATATGTATGTAAGCTAATGTTACTGTTTAGCTGAACTGATGTCTAGCTGAGTTGTTGAGTTTAAGGGGTCCATGTCATTGGTCCGACAGCCCATTGGTCCGACAGCCCATTAGTCCCATGGTCCGCGGTGCTGAACGGCTCCCGGCGGGCGTATTTCTACCTTGATGGTGCGCCGCGACCGGCTCTGGGTCAGCTGGGAAAGGCTTGAGGCGAAGCAGGCTCACGGCTTATGTGTTTGTCACTTTCTTTTTCATTTTAACCCACACCATGATCTTTTCCTAACCCTAACCAAGTGGTTTTTGTGCCTAAACCTAACCAGACCTTAACCACAGGGCATCATGATGATTTTGGAACGGACTTCGGAACAATGGGTTTAATATAGTCGGACCAATGGGATGTTGGACCAATGGGCTGTCGGACCAATGGGCAGTTCCCAGCTTAAGGGGGTGATCACACAGAAGTGAGACACTAGAGACGCGGACGCTTCAAAGACGCTTGAAACGCTGGAAGCACTTATTCGATGCGTGCTAGCTACTGGCGTCTGACGCTCAAAAAAGTTGAAAATATTTTAACTTTTCAGCGTCTAGAAACGCGCGTCTAAAAGAAGTGTCTACAAAAACGTGTCTAAAAAGATGCTGGAAAAACGCCCGTTTAAAAAGACGCTTGAACGCCGGTCAGACACGCCGTATCATAGGAAAACAATGGTTTTACTGGCGTCCCCTTTCTTGCGTTTCATCTCATCATTGTATTGTGAAAATCCCACAAGGCACAGCAGTGTAGTAATGATGCTGTTTAATCAGCATCTTAATATGCCACACCTGCCGGTGGATGGATTGTGATTGCAAAGGAGAAGCGCTCACTAACATTGATTTTATCAAGTGTGCAACCAAAATTTGAGAGAAATATATCTACTGAGTGCATGAAAAAAGTCTGGGAATGACAGGAAGAGTAATAAACATATGTGCATTTGTGAGTAGAATACTATGCCAGGAGATGAATTGTCAGAAATTGTGTCAGTCTGAGATCCTCATCTGAGTCATTAATAAAGTATATAAAAATTAAAAATTAAATAAAAAAAATATTGCAGAAATCTTGAATTTTAAAATAATCTATTTCTGATAATAATTCATAAATTTCCTACCTCCAATTTGGTTTACTTCTAGTTGTGTCATGTTTTTTTTTTGTTTTGTTTTTTTTGTCTCAGGTGTTGGACATTACAATGACACAGACATTTCTCTCTTTCAGTCTGATTTCAAAAAAGGGTCGTCGCATATGTGTGGATCCAAATGTCTCCTGGGTTAAGAGCATCATGAAAAGTGTGGATGATTGCACCACTTGAACCAGCTGCCTGCCCATCCTTCTTTAAAGACACTGCAGCTTTTGTTGCTTTATCAGACCACATACTATAAAAATGTATGTTACAATGTGGTCATGATTTTGGTTTTAATGTGAAAATCTGCTGTGTACAATTCAAGACCTTCAAATGGGGTCAGTTTGAGTCTGCAGTGGGGCACAGACCAAGCTATCCTGTATTTTTTGTTACTTCTTTTGGATACTTTTCAGTACCCATAATATCATACATTATAAACCTCATACATAGTGTGAAGCTTTGACTTGTCTCTTCTCATTTTTTCTAAGCTGGACAATATGAATCAAATGAATAAATGTAAACTACTGAACACATTATTTACCATATTTGTTTATTTGTATGCTTGTCAATAGACAACTTTTACATTTTTACATGTTCAGCAGACTGCTGAGAACTATGTAGAATTAATTAATTGTTGGAATTGGGCACTCTGGTTTTCGTATAATATGGACCTAATTCCATAACCCTAACCCTCAACCTATGAAGAAATACCTGAGCCAGACAATAATATAAATGCAGTATTATTATAAACATATTTGTTTGTTTTGTACCTGTGAAGTCACCACTATGTTAATTTTGCACCAAAAAATAAAATAAAATTAAATTAAATTAAATTAAATTAAATCAAAATAAAGTGTGCCATAGGGTGTATGTGTAGCTGTATCAGGGTGGCCATGGCCATTTATATGTAAAGTGTGTTACAAATACCATATTAGTCGATCAGAACTTTTGATGTAGTTCAGTAATAGTATTTAAATATTTGTAACTTCATGTGTTGGTCATCTCAAAATGGCTATAATCAGCTATGTTTGTTCATTTTATTTGTCAAAGTGTGGCCTTAACATGTAAAAGGCTACTAAAAGTGGCCTACAATGCAGCGTGCTCTTTGAGACCTGGTGTTTTACAGTGTGTTTGTCATGCTGAGGTATCAAGGTTTTCATTTCCAGTGTTGGTTCAGAGGAAGCTCTGATAAGGAAACGTTTGACGAGTTTGTATTCAGCCTCCACCTGAAACAAATCACCTCTCATCCTGTCAACATCACCTCTTTTAAAACCAGCAACATCAACCCAACATCCCAAGGTAAGTCTTTCTTTCTCTTTCTTGCAAATGTGCTGCAGATTCATCAGTTTGTCGTCTTCGTCGAACCTCATATCTAATCATCTAATCTACACTGAATATACAGGGAAGTAGGACTGTTACGCAACAAGGCAGATACACAACTAAAAGACCTACACAATCACAGCTGTCAGAGATAGAGCTCCTTCAAAGTAATAGCTGTTTATGATGTAAAACAAGTTCTTGAAAAACCTTCCGGTTAGCATTTTATTATTCTTATGTGCACTTTGGGCCTTTTCTCTACGGAGCCAACTTAGTGCCAGAAGTTGTTAACTTTCTCTTTAGATGACCTGTGCGCACATTTTTTTTAATGCGTCTTGTCATATCATAGTATTTTCCACACACAGCTCACCCTGCTACTGCACCAGGAAGTGAACCTACCATAATGTAAGTGACTTATATTCTACATTATACTGTAATGCTTACAATAATGAAATGTTTCTTGCTCTCCCATGGACTATGAAAAATGAAAAGTGGTGCAAGGAAGAAGAGGAAATGAGGTTTTTTTTTTGTTCCTACATTGTTTCTGGTATGACATGCAACAAAGGTCACCGGCAGGAATAAGAAAAGCAAAGTTAAGTTTGCAAAATGTACAGTATGCATACTGAAACATAGTGAAAGCATTCTTGATGATACGGCTGTTTGTGTGCATCAGTGCTTGATATTTCAAAATGATTTGTACAATTTATTTCTGTATTTCCACATTAGGGACTCAGATAACCTGGGACTGACAGGAAGTTATCCTGAGCTGGAGCCGACAACTCGAGGTATTTATCCTGAGGGGGAGCCAACAACTCAAGGTAGTTATCCTGAGGTGGAGCCGACGACTCGAGGTAGTTATCCTGAGGTGGAGCCGACAACTCGAGGTATTTATCCTGAGGTGGAGCCAACAACTCGAGGTAGTTATCCTGAGGTGGAGCCGACGACTCGAGGTAGTTATCCTGAGGTGGAGCCGACGACTCGAGGTAGTTATCCTGAGGTGGAGCAGACGACTCGAGGTAGTTATCCTGAGGTGGAGCCGACGACTCGAGGTAGTTATCCTGAGGTGGAGCAGACAACTCAAGGTAGTTATCCTGAGGTGGAGCAGACGACTCGAGGTAGTTATCCTGAGGTGGAGCCAACAACTCAAGGTAGTTATCCTGAGGTGGAGCCGACAACTCGAGGTAGTTATCCTGAGGTGGAGCAGACGACTCGAGGTAGTTATCCTGAGGTGGAGCCAACAACTCAGGGTAGTTATCCTGAGGTGGAGCCAACTCAAGGTAGTTATCCTGAGGTGGAGCAGACAACTCGAGGTAGTTATCCTGAGGTGGAGCCAACTCAAGGTAGTTATCCTGAGGTGGAGCTGACAACTCAAGGTAGTTATCCTGAGGTGGAGCCAAGTCAAGGTAGTTATCCTGAGGTGGAGCCAACAACTCAAGGTAGTTATCCTGAGGTGGAGCCAAATCAAGGTAGTTATCCTGAGGTGGAGCAGACAACTCGAGGTAGTTATCCTGAGGTGGAGCCGACAACTCAAGGTAGTTATCCTGAGGTGGAGCCGACAACTCAAGGTAGTTATCCTGAGGTGGAGCAGACGACTCGAGGTAGTTATCCTGAGGTGGAGCCGACAACTCAAGGTAGTTATCCTGAGGTGGAGCAGACGACTCGAGGTAGTTATCCTGAGGTGGAGCCGACAACTTAAGGTAGTTATTCTGAGGTGGAGCAGACGACTCGAGGTAGTTTACCTGAGGTGGAGCAGACGACTCGAGGTAGTTATCCTGAGGTGGAGCCAACAACTCAAGGTTGTTATCCTGAGGTGGAGCCGACAACTCAAGGTAGTTATTCTGAGCTGGAGCCGACTCAAGGTAGTTATCCTGAGGTGGAGCCAACTCAAGGTAGTTATCCTGAGGTGGAGCAGACAACTCGAGGTAGTTATCCTGAGGTGGAGCCAAGTCAAGGTAGTTATCCTGAGGTGGAGCTGACAACTCAAGGTAGTTATCCTGAGGTGGAGCCAACTCAAGGTAGTTATCCTGAGGTGGAGCCAACAACTCAAGGTAGTTATCCTGAGGTGGAGCCAAATCAAGGTAGTTATCCTGAGGTGGAGCAGACAACTCGAGGTAGTTATCCTGAGGTGGAGCCGACAACTCAAGGTAGTTATCCTGAGGTGGAGCCGACAACTCAAGGTAGTTATCCTGAGGTGGAGCAGACGACTCGAGGTAGTTATCCTGAGGTGGAGCCGACAACTCAAGGTAGTTATCCTGAGGTGGAGCAGACGACTCGAGGTAGTTATCCTGAGGTGGAGCCGACAACTTAAGGTAGTTATTCTGAGGTGGAGCAGACGACTCGAGGTAGTTTACCTGAGGTGGAGCAGACGACTCGATGTAGTTATCCTGAGGTGGAGCCAACAACTCAAGGTTGTTATCCTGAGGTGGAGCCGACAACTCAAGGTAGTTATTCTGAGCTGGAGCCAACTCAAGGTAGTTATCCTGAAGTGGAGCAGACGACTCGAGGTAGTTATCCTGAGGTGGAGCCGACAACTTAAGGTAGTTATCCTGAGGTGGAGCAGATGACTCAAGGTAGTTTTTCTGAGGTGGAGCCGACAACTCAAGGTAGTTATCCTGAGGTGGAGCCGACAACTCAAGGTAGTTATCCTGAGGTGGAGCCAACTCAAGGTAGTTATCCTGAGGTGGAGCAGACAACTCGAGGTAGTTATCCTGAGGTGGAGCCGACAACTCAAGGTAGTTATCCTGAGGTGGAGCCAAGTCAAGGTAGTTATCCTGAGGTGGAGCTGACAACTCGAGGTAGTTATCCTGAGGTGGAGCAGACAACTCAAGATAGTTATCCTGAGGTGGAGCCAACTCAAGGTAGTTATCCTGAGGTGGAGCCGACAACTCAAGGTAGTTATCCTGAGGTGGAGCCGACAACTCAAGGTAGTTATCCTGAGGTGGAGCCAACTCAAGGTAGTTATCCTGAGGTGGAGCAGACAACTCAAGGTAGTTATCCTGAGGTGGAGCCAACTCAAGGTAGTTATCCTGAGGTGGAGCAGACAACTCGAGGTAGTTATCCTGAGGTGGAGCAGACGACTCGAGGTAGATATCCTTAGGTGGAGCAGACGACTCGAGGTAGTTTACCTGAGGTGGAGCAGACGATTCGAGGTAGTTATCCTGAGGTGGAGCCGACAACTCAAGGTAGTTATTCTGAGGTGGAGCCGACAACTCAAGGTAGTTATCCTGAGGTGGAGCCTACAACTCGAGGTAGTTATCCTGAGGTGGAGCAGACAACTCAAGGTAGTTATCCTGAGGTGGAGTCAACTCAAGGTAGTTATCCTGAGGTGGAGCCAACTCAAGGTAGTTATCCTGAGGTGGAGCAGACAACTCAAGGTAGTTATCCTGAGGTGGAGCCAACTCAAGGTAGTTATCCTGAGGTGGAGCAGACAACTCGAGGTAGTTATCCTGAGGTGGAGCAGACGACTCGAGGTAGTTATCCTTAGGTGGAGCAGACGACTCGAGGTAGTTTACCTGAGGTGGAGCAGACGATTCGAGGTAGTTATCCTGAGGTGGAGCCGACAACTCAAGGTAGTTATTCTGAGGTGGAGCCGACAACTCAAGGTAGTTATCCTGAGGTGGAGCCTACAACTCGAGGTAGTTATCCTGAGGTGGAGCAGACGACTCGAGGTAGTTTACCTGAGGTGGAGCAGACGATTCGAGGTAGTTATCCTGAGGTGGAGTCCAGAACTCAAGGTAGTTATCCTGAGGTGGAACCGACAACTCAAGGTAGTTATCCTGAGGTGGAGTAGACGACTTGAGGTAGTTATCCTGAGGTGGAGCAGACGACTCGAGGTAGTTATCCTGAGGTGGAGCCGACGACTCGAGGTAGTTATCCTGAGGTGGAGCCAACAACTCAATGTAGTTATCCTGAGGTGGAGCCGACAATTCAAGGTAGTTATTCTGAGCTGGAGCCAACTCAAGGTAGTTATCCTGAGGTGGAGCAGACGACTCGAGGTAGTTATCCTGAGGTGGAGCCGACAACTTAAGGTAGTTATTCTGAGGTGGAGCAGACGACTCGAGGTCGTTTACCTGAGGTGGAGCAGACGACTTGAGGTAGTTATCCTGAGGTGGAGCCAACAACTCAATGTAGTTATCCTGAGGTGGAGCCAACAACTCAAGGTAGTTATCCTGAGGTGGAGCCAACTCAAGGTAGTTATCCTGAGGTGGAGCTAACAACTCAAGGTAGTTATCCTGAGGTGGAGCCAACTCAAGGTAGTTATCCTGAGGTGGAGCTAACAACTCAAGGTAGTTATCCTGAGGTGGAGCCAACTCAAGGTAGTTATCCTGAGGTGGAGCAGACAACTCGAGGTAGTTATCCTGAGGTGGAGCTAAGTCAAGGTAGTTATCCTGAGGTGGAGCTAAGTCAAGGTAGTTATCCTGAGGTGGAGCCAACTCAAGGTAGTTATCCTGAGGTGGAGCAGACAACTCGAGGTAGTTATCCTGAGGTGGAGCTAAGTCAAGGTAGTTATCCTGAGGTGGAGCCAACTCAAGGTAGTTATCCTGAGGTGGAGCAGACAACTCGAGGTAGTTATCCTGAGGTGGAGCTAAGTCAAGGTAGTTATCCTGAGGTGGAGCCAACTCAAGGTAGTTATCCTGAGGTGGAGCCAACTCAAGGTAGTTATCCTGAGGTGGAGCCGACAACTCGAGGTAGTTATCCTGAGGTGGAGCCGACAACTCGAGGTAGTTATCCTGAGGTGGAGCCAAGTCAAGGTAGTTATCCTGAGGTGGAGCAGACAACTCGAGGTAGTTATCCTGAGGTGGAGCCGACAACTCAAGGTAGTTATCCTGAGTTGGAGCCAACTCAAGGTAGTTATCCTGAGGTGGAGCAGACAACTCGAGGTAGTTATCCTGAGGTGGAGCCAACTCAAGGTAGTTATCCTGAGGTGGAGCAGACAACTCGAGGTAGTTATCCTGAGGTGGAGCAGACGACTCGAGGTAGTTATCCTGAGGTGGAGCAGACAATTCAAGGTAGTTATCCTGAGGTGGAGCCGACAACTCAAGGTAGTTATCCTGAGGTGGAGCCAACTCAAGGTAGTTATCCTGAGGTGGAGCAGACAACTCGAGGTAGTTATCCTGAGGTGGAGCAGACGACTCGAGGTAGTTATCCTGAGGTGGAGCCGACGACTCGAGGTAGTTATCCTGAGGTGGAGCCAACAACTCGAGGTAGTTATCCTGAGGTGGAGCCGACGACTCGAGGTAGTTATCCTGAGGTGGAGCCAACAACTCGAGGTAGTTATCCTGAGGTGGAGCAGACGACTCGAGGTAGTTATCCTGAGGTGGAGCCAACTCAAGGTAGTTATCTTGAGCTGGAGCCAACTCCAGTTAGCTGCTGCTTTGAATTCTTCAGCGGACGAGTACCTCTAAAAGACATTAAGGGATCCAGAAAATCACCCCCCACTTGTCCTGTTGAAGCCATTGTGTAAGTAAAAGTTTAGAATTTAGTTTATCAGCATAAATGGAATGATACATTCTGTATATTTCTGTTTATTCTCATAATGCCTAAAGCTGGTTATACTCTGCACGATTTGCATCCATTTTGAGAAATGTTGTTATTTGATTCCAGCTCCCACTGTCTGAGTAAATTGGTGTAAAGCTAAAGCTCACAACTTATGTGCTCACACTGTGCAGTCCGAGCTTCAAGCCATGACCTGAGCGCTCGAACTGTACGTGTAATACAATACAATAAAACGGCCTGTCTTCCCCTGCCGACCATTCTGGCTATTGACATTGTCATTAAAGATTCATTCGAAAGCTCTGGGGCTGCAGCAAGGTAGAAGTTTGTTTGTAAGTGGAGATGAGTCGTCAGACTCCAGAATCGTCACAGAATGGGCTCAAATCATACAGTGTCTGCCCGGCTGTAATTTCACTCAGAGATCTGTCTGTCTATCTGTCTTATTAATAAATAAATAAATAAATAAATAAATACAAGTCATAAAGCACACCACTGACTTATGGTTAAGTCTAACACTCATTGTTAACAAACACCTTTGTGATTCCTTCTCTCAACAGAATATTCACAACTACCACCCTCTGTGTTGATCCAGATGCTGCATGGGTTAAGAGACTTTTGATAACCCTCGATGAAAATGGAAAAGGAGTGAATCCTGATGATTGTAAGTTATTATTTGTTTCCCTGTAATAGATTTTCAAAGGAAACTGCTCCAAAAAACCACATCAAACTGTTTCAAAAGTTGAATACTGCTGAATGGAAGCAGGTTTTGACTTTGTATGGTTTGAGATTATTGAAAATATTGTTCTGTTGTGGATTCTAGGTTTGGTGAGTGTTTTGCGAGTCAAAAATAGCTTCAAAGTCAGTAACAATTAGTGTGGAAGGTGGGAAAAACATGAATAAATAAAGAAGGCTGCTACTGCATCTACTTATTATTAATTAATATTATTATTATTAGCATTATTTTGGATTGGTGTATAATTTCTTTTTCCCCTGTACATGACATTATATAACAGCTCATTCTACTCCTGCACCAGGAAGTGAATCTGCAACAATGTAAGTGACTTTGTACTATATATACTGAACAATAATTGAAATGCAAACTTTTGTTTTTGTGGTTGCTCCCATTTCTCAAAGGTTGAGTTTACCATGAAATACTTTTTAATGCTCTCAATGGATCTATATTTCTCTTAAATTTTGGTTGCATTACTACACAGGTGTGCTTTGGGTCACTCTAAATTGTGCAGTTTTATCTGCTGACAGCAGCAGGAGATATATATATATATATATATATATCTCTCCTGCTGCTGTCAGCCGTCAATTGATTTCGAACTGTAGTGCCCTCTTCCACCCTGTTCACCTGCAGCCAGTGTATCCAGAGTCCAGGACAAGCTCAACAAAGGCTCATTCCTCTACTCATCCAGATCATCAGCACTTCTCCATCTTCCTCACATCTCATCTTCACCACCTCTACCATCACCACTGTGTGGACCTCTTGGGGGTTCCCTATTGGACGATGGATTCATCATGCTCCCTAAATCATACCATCTCAATGGGGTCTAATCGCCAAAGATTTTCCACAGTTTTCATTCTTGCGCGCACATGTTAATAAATATAGCCTGGAAATCCAGACCCAAATCTAGAAAGATTTAGGGTCTGGCTATGAGTAATGCAAATGGCCCAACTCAAGGGGCGGCACCAAGCATGCATTTGAAAATATCACTGCATGCAATTTGATAACACTACGACCAATCAGAACAATACACGGGGTGACGTATCCAGAGCGCTATCAGCTGAGCTAACTGGTAGATTAGACTCTTGCCGTATCCGGTCGGCAAAACAGCAAAAACATCCTTCTTGCAAAGGAAAGATTCGAGCGCTGTCTTCTGTTCCTCTTTTCAAGAAAAAGCCAAGTCTAACTCATTCATTGTAGCGGCCAAAGCCATTTCAAACAACTGGTGTTCATCCATAGTCATCGTGCAATGTTTACTGACTGATTCTGGACTTTGTCGTTGCAGCGCTGTCGCCATCTGTTTAGCTCGCCTCTGGCCCGCCTGTATCAGATACACCGATGTGATTGGTGCAGCTCGGCTCCAACGGCATGGGTAATGAGCATCATTACTGATTGCCAGAGTGACTCGCTGAGCTATAGACACCAAGCATATAGCTGACGCATGCTTCAGTAAAACTCCGTAGTCCGTGTTCTTCCTTTTAAAATGTTTACTGAAAACTTTGTTCTTCATATACAAAATGAAAACAGTACCTAAACATCTTACAAAAACATAATAACCAAACACAGGCAAAATACGTCATGCCTTTTAATCACTCAGAAGCTAGAGTTGACTACACGATTACACAGCTTATTGGTCCTTATTAAGCATGCTACACTGAGACTATGCTTATCCTCAGCAAATTAAATACATGAAAATATGTTTATGAATATTTTACAAATGGCTCTAACAGTATATTATGTCATCAAAATATCATTAAAAACATCATAGTATAGTATGTCATCAAAATGTAATTGAAAAACTTCATAGTATAGTACTAGTTCAGTGGCTGTAGTAAGCGTATATTTTGGTAAGGAGGCGTCAGTTGAAAGATGAAAGGTTACATGTGTGATTGATATGGATACAGATTGAGGTGTATATATTTAATCAGTTGTCCGAAAAGATGCAGAAAAATTGGTCCACGCTTTTGTTACCTCAAGGCTGGATTACTGTAACTCTCTATTATCAGGTAGCTCTAGTAAGTCCTTAAAAACTCTCCAGCTAATTCAGAATGCAGCAGCACGTGTACTAACAGGAACTAAGAAACGAGGTCATATTTCTCCTGTTTTAGCTTCTCTGCACTGGCTCCCTGTAAAATCCAGAATTGAATTTAAAATCCTACTGTTAACTTATAAAGCTCTAAATGGTCAAGCTCTGTCATATCTTAGAGAGCTCATAGTGCCTTGTTATCCCACCAGAACACTGCGCTCTGAGAACGCAGGGTTACTCGTGGTCCCTAAAGTCTCCAAAAGTAGATCAGGAGCTAGAGCCTTCAGCTATCAGGCTCCTCTCCTGTGGAATCATCTTCCTGTTACGGTCCGGGAGGCAGACACCGTCTCCACATTTAAGACTAGACTTAAGACTTTCCTCTTTGATAAAGCTTATAGTTAGGGCTGGCTCAGGCTTGCCCTGTACCAGCCCCTAGTTAGGCTGACTTAGGCCTAGTCTGCCGGAGGACCCCCCTATAATACACCGGGCACCTTCTCTCCTTCTCTCTCTCTCTCTCTCTCTCTCTCTCTCTCTCTCTCGTATCCTATTACTGCATCTTGCTAACTCGGCCATTCTGGATGTCACTAACTTGGCTTCTTCTCCGGAGCCTTTGTGCTCCACTGTCTCTCAGATTAACTCATATCGCAGCGGTGCCTGGACAGCGTGACATGTGTGGTTGTGCTGCTGCCGTGGTCCTGCCAGATGCCTCCTGCTGCTGCTGCTGCTGCCATCATTAGTCATTAGTCATACTTCTACTGTTATTATACACATATGACTATTGTCACACATGTATACTGCCAGATATTAATACATACTTTCAACATATTGTACCACAGTAGCCAGAACTGTAACTATAATATTATTACTTTCAATAATGTTGTTGTAAGCTGCTGTCATTACCTGCATCTCTCTCTCTCTCTCTCTCTCTCTTTCTCTCTCTCTCTGTCTCATTGTGTCATGCCGATTACTGTTAATTTATTATGCTGATCTGTTCTGTATGACATCCTTTGCACGTCTGTCCGTCCTGGAAGAGGGATCCCTCCTCAGTTGCTCTTCCTGAGGTTTCTACCGTTTCTTTTCCCCGTTAAAGGGTTTTTTTGGGGAGTTTTTCCTTATCCGCTGTGAGGGTCCAAAGGACAGAGGGATGTCGTATGCTGTAAAGCCCTGTGAGGCAAATTGTGATTTGTGATATTGGGCTTTATAAATAAAATAAAATTGAATTGAATTGAATTGAATTGTTGTTTATGAAGTTGTTGTAAAGTCTTGTGTTTGGCTTTTAGCAATGACACTGTAGGGAGTTGAACCCCATTTCACTAATGTGAAAGTACCACTACCAGTGTCTTTTTGCTTTGCAACACACACACACACACACACACACACACACACACACACACATACACACACACACACACACACACACACAGAAAAAGAAAAAAAGTATGCCCCTCCCCCCATAAATAGACATTATTCCAGCAGACATTCTGACTTCTCACAAGTGAAAATGTCTTGTACAAAAGGGTCTACTTATGGAGGGGTGGGGGTGTTAATGGTGGTGATGGAGGTTTAGTGCTGGGGCCTTTTGTTTTTCTTCCACTTTTCTCTTATCCACTGCACCACCATGCCCCTCCCCCCATAAATAGACATTATTCCAGCAGACATTTTGACTTCTCACAAGTGAAAATGTCTTGGAGGAAAGGGTCTACTTATGGAGGTGGGGGGGGGGGGGGGGGGGGGGGGGGGTGTTAATGGTGATGGTGGAGGTTCTTGTTCCACAGTGAAGGCTGCCCCCTTGCTATCTAAGAGATATCCATCTCAGAGACATCCATCTCAGAAACATCCGTCATGGAGACATCCATCATAGTGACATCCATCTCAGAGACATCCATCATAGTGACATCCATCATGGAGACATCCACCATAGTGACATCCATCAGAGAGACATCTATCATAGGGACATCCATCACACAGACTTCATCCGTCTCCATGGGTGTCGTAGGCTCCTGTTGGCCTTGGCCATGGCGTGGTTCCTCCTCTCGTCGGGCCCTTTTTGTCGGTAGCTGACCATTGTCTTCTCTCTCAGCCTTGAGCTCCTGGTTGAGAGAGAGACCTTTTAGCTGTGTGATCAGCTCCTCCATCTCATCTGTCCAGAAGGATTTTCGCTTAGCCAGCCGTTGTTTTGTCTCCTGGCTAAGTTGGTTCTTCTTCTGCTGCCTGACGGCCCTCCTGTTTCTTCTGAAGACTCCGTTGCGCTGCATCTTGCAAAGATTTCTCTTGCAGTTGTCACTCGTTGAAAGGTCTGAAGTGATTTAACCCACTGTAGTCACGAGCTAAATACTTATGTTAACAGGTCCTACTTAGAGACTTTCAGGCCCTTGCATCGTGATGTCACAAAGGCATTCTTTTCTTTTTCTTTTTTTTTCTTTTTTTTTTTTTTTTTACTTTATTTAAATATGTCACAAAGATATCACATTCCGTGTCAGTGTGCTGATGATGTCATTCTATTCTGCTTTGATGTTTATGTAACCCCCGGTTACCAGAAACCTGTAAAATAGGTGATTAGTAGGAGAAAACATATTTTAAAAAACTGTGGGAAGGTGAACCTGTGGTTGGAAGAGCGGATTTTGTAAATATTTCATGGTTAACTTTATTGGCGTTACCCACATCTATCAAAAAGGTTAAACCCGCCCCTTACGTTGTTGAGAAGCTCATGGGGAGACGCAGCACGTCCCCTTTTCCTACTGAAAGGTGACCGAGGCAGATGTATGTTGAAGCAGAGAGAACAGTAGACACTTGGAAGTAAAATATGTGTGCTTACTACTGGTGAATTACTGTAGCTTTCTAAAGTCTGTGTAAAGAAAAATATTCTCCCCAACCAGATTCACCGACCCCTAAAAGACCTGTGGTAGTAACAATCCTGCTGCTATTTGCCGAAGGAAAAGTCTCGGTGAGTTGACTGAGATGCTAATGTGTCAATTAGCAGCTTGCTGTGATAGAAATATGGAGTTTATAAACTGTTAAACATGATGAAATAATGTGAAAGAGTTATAAAAAACTGGCGGTGGCCGACGTTAGTCGCAGAAACGTTAGCTGCGCTAGCGTTAGCAACCGTTAGCATTAGGCGCGCTAACTGCGCTAGCGCTAGCAACCGTTAGCATCGCGTTAGCTATGATAAAATAGGGTTTCTCTATTAATAACTGCTAATAGTAGTTCGGTTGTTGCAGGCCCGTGGCCTATTAATATTAAGTTGCTAGCAGCTATGATTGTGGGGAAATGTGTAAAGGTTTAATGTCTGTTTACATTAATATGTTTGTAAGCTAATGTTACTGTTTAGCTGAACTGATGTCTAGCTGAGTTGTTGAGTTTAAGGGGTCCATGTCATTGGTCCGACAGCCCATTGGTCCGACAGCCCATTAGTCCCATGGTCCGCGGTGCTGAACGGCTCCCGGCGGGCGTATTTCTACCTTGATGGTGCGCCGCGACCGGCTCTGGGTCAGCTGGGAAAGGCTTGAGGTGAAGCAGGTTCACGGCTCATGTGTTTGTCACTTTCTTTTTCATTTTAACCCACACCATGATCTTTTCCTAACCCTAACCAAGTGGTTTTTGTGCCTAAACCTAACCAGACCTTAACCACAGGGCATCATGATGATTTTGGAACGGACTTCGGAACAATGGGTTTAATATGGTCGGAACAATGGGATGTCGGACCAATGGGCTGTTGGACCAATGGGCAGTTCCCAGCTTAAGGGGGTGATCACACAGAAGTGAGACTAGAGACGCGGACGCTTCAAAGACGCTTGAAACGCTGGAAGCACTTACTCAATGCGTGCTAGCTACTGGCGTCTGACGCTCAAAAAAGTTGAAAATATTTTAACTTTTCAGCGTCTAGAAACGCGCGTCTAAAAGAAGCGTCTACAAAAACGCGTGTCTAAAAAGATGCTGGAAAAACGCCCGTTTAAAAAGACGCTTGAACGCCGGTCAGACACGCTGTATCATAGGAAAACAATGGTTTTACTGGCGTCCCCTTTCTTGCGTTTCATCTCGGTGTGATCGATGCTTTATTAGCCATACAATGATTAAAATGACCTGTTAGTAGTTCAAGCTGAATGAGCTGAAGCTGAGCCTTTGAAATATGTGTGTGTAATCATCACAGAGATTGAATTTTTGGATCCTGAATGAAACATGACATTACAAGCTGTTAAACAATGATACTTTGTTAACAGGTTACAGTTGAATGTTACAAGTCATTATACCATTTGTTAAATATAGAAAAAATAACAATGCTGTAGTGATAAGTGGAAAAATACATTTGAACTGTGCAGTAATAGTTTCCTGGTTTTGTGGGTACAAGGCGGGGTCTTCTGCTCTTCTTCGTCGTCTTCTTCATCCTGTAAAGTGTGAGATCCCACAAGAACCCAATTCTTCAGCCAGCTTGCTTCTGAGGGAGAGAGGTGCAGTTGGTCCTGGAGTGGCGAGCCAACCCATGAGATGAATCCAAAGAGAGAGAGAGATGCTTTGATAACTGAAGCTCAGTAATCCAGAATAAAGAGTGGTAGGACAATCGCATTCAATTGCCCCATGCAGCAAAATACAAGGAATTTCCGGAGTGAGAAGACACTAATACACTGCACTCAAAGAGTCAAAGGACACAACACAGTCTGAGTTGAACTGATAGGACTCACACAGTAACTCATTGAACTGAACTGATTCACTGCCTCATTGACACAACAGCATTCGGTCGAATTGTATTACATTGTTTAAACTGAAATGTGTTATTGCTTTTGATTTGTTTTTCTTTGGTATTTATCTGCTTTTGAGTTATCGGGTTCCATTAAAGGAACAGGTTGGTACTTTGAGTTGAGAGTAATAACAAAAAGTTAAAGGAATCACCTGTGTACATAGAGGCACTATAAATAGGGTTATAAAAAGATAAAATGCAAATAAAATAGTTATATTTACCTGACAGGTGCATTCCTGGTTTAACCTGAAAGAGGGAAAAAACAAGTGCTAAAGGGGAGAGTTGTTTTCTTTTTGTTCTGTTTTCTTGTTGGTTTATGATACATGCTATTGAGCTGAGTACATCAGTGTTACTGTGAATATTGTTCCAAGACAAAAGAATACACACTTGGAAAGAGAAAAATTAATTGAAAGAGAATTAAATATTTTGTTTTTTACCTTTCAAACGCAACTGAAGAGTCTGTGTCTTGTGTCACCTTTGCTGCCCAGAACCCATTTCTCCAGAGCGACCTAACCTTCTGAGATCCTGGTCCACATTGAGTGTTTATTATACTCTTAATTGCAGTATAGTGAGATTATATGGAAATGAATTCTGTTCTGGTTGTTACATTTAGAATTCCACGATTCCATTCATATTTTTTTTAAAATTCCAGTTTTCTTTATTGACATGAACATTACGATTCACTGTTGACATGATAAACAAATAAATAAATTCATTATTCATTATAAATGAACACATAAATAATTAAATATATGATTCTTTACCATTCAGGGCATGCACTGTTTTTTTTCCCTGCTACACTGTGATGATGTGATTGTGCTACTGACTCAAACTGTATTGACTCATGGAGGTGATGACCTGAAGATGGTTTGCCATCCAGGGGATGCACCATGTTGAAGAAACAATTTCTTCACTGGCCACAGTTTTCCACCTCTCTGCTAGATTTCATTTCAAATGTTTTTAGATTTATTTTATTTCTAAGGACAACGCACATTAATCAACATTTCTGTAAATGTTCCAGTGTCAGCCAGCTGGCTAATTTTCAACTGCAGTCCTTTGGCAAGATGTTTTGAAACCAATAAAAGGATAAAAAAAAAAAATCACAGGACGATCCACGGGACAACGACAGCATAGAGACATAAAGATAGAATTAATTATAGCAATTAGATATTGTCAATATAGAACAGAGGCTATGCAAAGCAGCAAGCAACAGCAGAGCACCAGTACAATACAATGACACAACAACAACAACAAACTGTATGATGGCACAAGACATGCAAGAAACACCAAGCACCAACACACAGATTGGCATTACACTCAGACATGCAGAGTGGCAATGGAAAGTAAAAATAGATAAAACACAACAGTCATTATGTACGGTCAAATGCACTGATGCACAAGCCAGAAAGTTGGCTATAATAGATACAGCATACATACCCATGCGTCAGCATGCCAATGGCACATTACCTTAAAACTGGGGACGTGTGATCACACGGCACATGTTAGAGTGACATTTTATTGTGAAAATCCCAAGGCACAGCTGTGTAGCAATGATGCTGTTTAATCAGCATCTTAATATGCCACACCTGCCAGTGGATGGATTGTGATTGCAAAGGAGAAGCGCTCACAAACATTGATTTTATCAAGTGTGCAACCAAAATTCGAGAGAAATATATCTACTGAGTGCATGAAAAAAGTCTGGGAATGACAGGAAGAGTAATAAACATATGTGCATTTGTGAGTAGAATACTATGCCAGGAGATGAATTGTAAGAATTTGTGTCAGTCTGAGATCCTCATCTGAGTCAAGTCAAAACATTTTTACACAATTTTTATTCATTTTTGGGGATTTTTTTTTACGTATAGCAGTACTTGGAATTTCAAAATTATTTTTACAACCAATTTATGTATTTTCACTGTTAGGGACTGGGTTGAACTGGGATTGATGACCCAAGGTAATTCTCCTGAACTGGAGCCGATTACTCCAAGAAGTCCCCCTAAACTGGTACTGACCGCTCCACGTTGCCCTCAAAAACTAATGTCTGTGTCTGCTGGCCATTGCTGCCTCTCATTCTCCCCGAGAAGACTGAGGAAAAATGTCATCCGCTCATATATCTTGACTGAGTTCCAATACCCAAAGGCTGCAGTCACGTAAGTTAACTTCACCCACAATATGTTTAATACAGTGACCTAAGTCAGCACAATGAGTATTACTCAGTGTGACTATTACTTTGTGAATTAATCATAAATCATGGACATTTAAATAGATAAAGTGCACATTTCACACATCCTGCACACCACACACTCTAAATTTTCATTTTCTCATTAGATGTAGAGTATATCTGGGGCGGCAGTAGCTCAGTCCATGGGGACTTGGGTTGGGAACCAGAGAGTTGCCTGTTCAAGTCCCCATCCGGACCAAAATGGAGCGTGGACTGGTAGCTGGAGAGGTGCCAGTTCACCTCCTGGGCACTGCCGAGGTGCCCTTGAGCAAGGCAGTGAACCCCCCAACTGCTCGGGGCATCTGTCCATGGCAGCCACCCCACTCTGACATCTCTCCACTTTGTGCATGTAAAGGTCCTGTTTGTGCATGTGTGTGTATTTCGGACCTGTGTGTTAATGACAACAGAGTGGAAAAATTGAAAATTGAATTTCCCCTCAGGGGGATTAATAAAGTATATAAAAATTAAAAATTAAATTAAAAAAATATTGCAGAAATCTTTAATTTTTTCAATAATCTATTTCTGATAATAATTAATAAATTTCCTACCTCCAATTTGGTTTACTTCTAGTTCTGTTATGTTTTTTGTTTTGTTTTGTTTGTTTTTTTTTTGTCTCAGGTGTTGGACATTATAATAACACAGACATTTCTCTCTTTCAGTCTGATTTCAAAAAAGGGTCGTCGCATATGTGTGGATCCGAATGTCTCCTGGGTTAAGAGCATCATGAAAAGTGTGGATGATTGCACCACTTGAACCAGCTGCCTGCCCATCCTTCTTTAAAGACACTGCAGCTTTTGTTGCTTTATCAGACCACATACTATAAAAATGTATGTTACAATGTGGTCATGATTTTGGTTTTAATGTGAAAATCTGCTGTGTACAATTCAAGACCTTCAAATGGGGTCAGTTTGAGTCTGCAGTGGGACACAGACCAAGCTATCCTGTATTTTTTGTTACTTCTTTTGGATACTTTTCAGTACCCATAATATCATACATTATAAACCTCATACATAGTGTGAAGCTTTGCCTTTTCTCCTCATTTTGTTCTAAGCTGGACAAAATTAATCAAATGAATAAATGTAAACTACTGAACACATTATTTACCATATTTGTTTATTTGTATGCTTGTCAATAGACAACTTTTACATTTTTACATGTTCAGCAGACTGCTGAGAACTATGTAGAATTAATTAATTGTTGGAATTGGGCACTCTGGTTTTCGTATAATATGGACCTAATTCCATAACCCTAACCCTCAACCTATGAAGAAATACCTGAGCCAGACAATAATATAAATGCAGTATTATTATAAACATATTTGTTTGTTTTGTACCTGTGAAGTCACCACTATGTTAATTTTGCACCAAAAAATAAAATAAAATTAAATTAAATTAAATTAAATTAAATTAAATCAAAATAAAGTGTGCCATAGGGTGTATGTGTAGCTGTATCAGGGTGGCCATGGCCATTTATATGTAAAGTGTGTTACAAATACCATATTAGTCGATCAGAACTTTTGATGTAGTTCAGTAATAGTATTTAAATATTTGTAACTTCATGTGTTGGTCATCTCAAAATGGCTATAATCAGCTATGTTTGTTCATTTTATTTGTCAAAGTGTGGCCTTAACATGTAAAAGGCTACTAAAAGTGGCCTACAATGCAGCGTGCTCTTTGAGACCTGGTGTTTTACAGTGTGTTTGTCATGCTGAGGTATCAAGGTTTTCATTTCCAGTGTTGGTTCAGAGGAAGCTCTGATAAGGAAACGTTTGACGAGTTTGTATTCAGCCTCCACCTGAAACAAATCACCTCTCATCCTGTCAACATCACCTCTTTTAAAACCAGCAACATCAACCCAACATCCCAAGGTAAGTCTTTCTTTCTCTTTCTTGCAAATGTGCTGCAGATTCATCAGTTTGTCGTCTTCGTCGAACCTCATATCTAATCATCTAATCTACACTGAATATACAGGGAAGTAGGACTGTTACGCAACAAGGCAGATACACAACTAAAAGACCTACACAATCACAGCTGTCAGAGATAGAGCTCCTTCAAAGTAATAGCTGTTTATGATGTAAAACAAGTTCTTGAAAAACCTTCCGGTTAGCATTTTATTATTCTTATGTGCACTTTGGGCCTTTTCTCTACGGAGCCAACTTAGTGCCAGAAGTTGTTAACTTTCTCTTTAGATGACCTGTGCGCACATTTTTTTTAATGCGTCTTGTCATATCATAGTATTTTCCACACACAGCTCACCCTGCTACTGCACCAGGAAGTGAACCTACCATAATGTAAGTGACTTATATTCTACATTATACTGTAATGCTTACAATAATGAAATGTTTCTTGCTCTCCCATGGACTATGAAAAATGAAAAGTGGTGCAAGGAAGAAGAGGAAATGAGGTTTTTTTTTTGTTCCTACATTGTTTCTGGTATGACATGCAACAAAGGTCACCGGCAGGAATAAGAAAAGCAAAGTTAAGTTTGCAAAATGTACAGTATGCATACTGAAACATAGTGAAAGCATTCTTGATGATACGGCTGTTTGTGTGCATCAGTGCTTGATATTTCAAAATGATTTGTACAATTTATTTCTGTATTTCCACATTAGGGACTCAGATAACCTGGGACTGACAGGAAGTTATCCTGAGCTGGAGCCGACAACTCGAGGTATTTATCCTGAGGGGGAGCCAACAACTCAAGGTAGTTATCCTGAGGTGGAGCCGACGACTCGAGGTAGTTATCCTGAGGTGGAGCCGACAACTCGAGGTATTTATCCTGAGGTGGAGCCAACAACTCGAGGTAGTTATCCTGAGGTGGAGCCGACGACTCGAGGTAGTTATCCTGAGGTGGAGCCGACGACTCGAGGTAGTTATCCTGAGGTGGAGCAGACGACTCGAGGTAGTTATCCTGAGGTGGAGCCGACGACTCGAGGTAGTTATCCTGAGGTGGAGCAGACAACTCAAGGTAGTTATCCTGAGGTGGAGCAGACGACTCGAGGTAGTTATCCTGAGGTGGAGCCAACAACTCAAGGTAGTTATCCTGAGGTGGAGCCGACAACTCGAGGTAGTTATCCTGAGGTGGAGCAGACGACTCGAGGTAGTTATCCTGAGGTGGAGCCAACAACTCAGGGTAGTTATCCTGAGGTGGAGCCAACTCAAGGTAGTTATCCTGAGGTGGAGCAGACAACTCGAGGTAGTTATCCTGAGGTGGAGCCAACTCAAGGTAGTTATCCTGAGGTGGAGCTGACAACTCAAGGTAGTTATCCTGAGGTGGAGCCAAGTCAAGGTAGTTATCCTGAGGTGGAGCCAACAACTCAAGGTAGTTATCCTGAGGTGGAGCCAAATCAAGGTAGTTATCCTGAGGTGGAGCAGACAACTCGAGGTAGTTATCCTGAGGTGGAGCCGACAACTCAAGGTAGTTATCCTGAGGTGGAGCCGACAACTCAAGGTAGTTATCCTGAGGTGGAGCAGACGACTCGAGGTAGTTATCCTGAGGTGGAGCCGACAACTCAAGGTAGTTATCCTGAGGTGGAGCAGACGACTCGAGGTAGTTATCCTGAGGTGGAGCCGACAACTTAAGGTAGTTATTCTGAGGTGGAGCAGACGACTCGAGGTAGTTTACCTGAGGTGGAGCAGACGACTCGAGGTAGTTATCCTGAGGTGGAGCCAACAACTCAAGGTTGTTATCCTGAGGTGGAGCCGACAACTCAAGGTAGTTATTCTGAGCTGGAGCCGACTCAAGGTAGTTATCCTGAGGTGGAGCCAACTCAAGGTAGTTATCCTGAGGTGGAGCAGACAACTCGAGGTAGTTATCCTGAGGTGGAGCCAAGTCAAGGTAGTTATCCTGAGGTGGAGCTGACAACTCAAGGTAGTTATCCTGAGGTGGAGCCAACTCAAGGTAGTTATCCTGAGGTGGAGCCAACAACTCAAGGTAGTTATCCTGAGGTGGAGCCAAATCAAGGTAGTTATCCTGAGGTGGAGCAGACAACTCGAGGTAGTTATCCTGAGGTGGAGCCGACAACTCAAGGTAGTTATCCTGAGGTGGAGCCGACAACTCAAGGTAGTTATCCTGAGGTGGAGCAGACGACTCGAGGTAGTTATCCTGAGGTGGAGCCGACAACTCAAGGTAGTTATCCTGAGGTGGAGCAGACGACTCGAGGTAGTTATCCTGAGGTGGAGCCGACAACTTAAGGTAGTTATTCTGAGGTGGAGCAGACGACTCGAGGTAGTTTACCTGAGGTGGAGCAGACGACTCGATGTAGTTATCCTGAGGTGGAGCCAACAACTCAAGGTTGTTATCCTGAGGTGGAGCCGACAACTCAAGGTAGTTATTCTGAGCTGGAGCCAACTCAAGGTAGTTATCCTGAAGTGGAGCAGACGACTCGAGGTAGTTATCCTGAGGTGGAGCCGACAACTTAAGGTAGTTATCCTGAGGTGGAGCAGATGACTCAAGGTAGTTTTTCTGAGGTGGAGCCGACAACTCAAGGTAGTTATCCTGAGGTGGAGCCGACAACTCAAGGTAGTTATCCTGAGGTGGAGCCAACTCAAGGTAGTTATCCTGAGGTGGAGCAGACAACTCGAGGTAGTTATCCTGAGGTGGAGCCGACAACTCAAGGTAGTTATCCTGAGGTGGAGCCAAGTCAAGGTAGTTATCCTGAGGTGGAGCTGACAACTCGAGGTAGTTATCCTGAGGTGGAGCAGACAACTCAAGATAGTTATCCTGAGGTGGAGCCAACTCAAGGTAGTTATCCTGAGGTGGAGCCGACAACTCAAGGTAGTTATCCTGAGGTGGAGCCGACAACTCAAGGTAGTTATCCTGAGGTGGAGCCAACTCAAGGTAGTTATCCTGAGGTGGAGCAGACAACTCAAGGTAGTTATCCTGAGGTGGAGCCAACTCAAGGTAGTTATCCTGAGGTGGAGCAGACAACTCGAGGTAGTTATCCTGAGGTGGAGCAGACGACTCGAGGTAGATATCCTTAGGTGGAGCAGACGACTCGAGGTAGTTTACCTGAGGTGGAGCAGACGATTCGAGGTAGTTATCCTGAGGTGGAGCCGACAACTCAAGGTAGTTATTCTGAGGTGGAGCCGACAACTCAAGGTAGTTATCCTGAGGTGGAGCCTACAACTCGAGGTAGTTATCCTGAGGTGGAGCAGACAACTCAAGGTAGTTATCCTGAGGTGGAGTCAACTCAAGGTAGTTATCCTGAGGTGGAGCCAACTCAAGGTAGTTATCCTGAGGTGGAGCAGACAACTCAAGGTAGTTATCCTGAGGTGGAGCCAACTCAAGGTAGTTATCCTGAGGTGGAGCAGACAACTCGAGGTAGTTATCCTGAGGTGGAGCAGACGACTCGAGGTAGTTATCCTTAGGTGGAGCAGACGACTCGAGGTAGTTTACCTGAGGTGGAGCAGACGATTCGAGGTAGTTATCCTGAGGTGGAGCCGACAACTCAAGGTAGTTATTCTGAGGTGGAGCCGACAACTCAAGGTAGTTATCCTGAGGTGGAGCCTACAACTCGAGGTAGTTATCCTGAGGTGGAGCAGACGACTCGAGGTAGTTTACCTGAGGTGGAGCAGACGATTCGAGGTAGTTATCCTGAGGTGGAGTCCAGAACTCAAGGTAGTTATCCTGAGGTGGAACCGACAACTCAAGGTAGTTATCCTGAGGTGGAGTAGACGACTTGAGGTAGTTATCCTGAGGTGGAGCAGACGACTCGAGGTAGTTATCCTGAGGTGGAGCCGACGACTCGAGGTAGTTATCCTGAGGTGGAGCCAACAACTCAATGTAGTTATCCTGAGGTGGAGCCGACAATTCAAGGTAGTTATTCTGAGCTGGAGCCAACTCAAGGTAGTTATCCTGAGGTGGAGCAGACGACTCGAGGTAGTTATCCTGAGGTGGAGCCGACAACTTAAGGTAGTTATTCTGAGGTGGAGCAGACGACTCGAGGTCGTTTACCTGAGGTGGAGCAGACGACTTGAGGTAGTTATCCTGAGGTGGAGCCAACAACTCAATGTAGTTATCCTGAGGTGGAGCCAACAACTCAAGGTAGTTATCCTGAGGTGGAGCCAACTCAAGGTAGTTATCCTGAGGTGGAGCTAACAACTCAAGGTAGTTATCCTGAGGTGGAGCCAACTCAAGGTAGTTATCCTGAGGTGGAGCTAACAACTCAAGGTAGTTATCCTGAGGTGGAGCCAACTCAAGGTAGTTATCCTGAGGTGGAGCAGACAACTCGAGGTAGTTATCCTGAGGTGGAGCTAAGTCAAGGTAGTTATCCTGAGGTGGAGCTAAGTCAAGGTAGTTATCCTGAGGTGGAGCCAACTCAAGGTAGTTATCCTGAGGTGGAGCAGACAACTCGAGGTAGTTATCCTGAGGTGGAGCTAAGTCAAGGTAGTTATCCTGAGGTGGAGCCAACTCAAGGTAGTTATCCTGAGGTGGAGCAGACAACTCGAGGTAGTTATCCTGAGGTGGAGCTAAGTCAAGGTAGTTATCCTGAGGTGGAGCCAACTCAAGGTAGTTATCCTGAGGTGGAGCCAACTCAAGGTAGTTATCCTGAGGTGGAGCCGACAACTCGAGGTAGTTATCCTGAGGTGGAGCCGACAACTCGAGGTAGTTATCCTGAGGTGGAGCCAAGTCAAGGTAGTTATCCTGAGGTGGAGCAGACAACTCGAGGTAGTTATCCTGAGGTGGAGCCGACAACTCAAGGTAGTTATCCTGAGTTGGAGCCAACTCAAGGTAGTTATCCTGAGGTGGAGCAGACAACTCGAGGTAGTTATCCTGAGGTGGAGCCAACTCAAGGTAGTTATCCTGAGGTGGAGCAGACAACTCGAGGTAGTTATCCTGAGGTGGAGCAGACGACTCGAGGTAGTTATCCTGAGGTGGAGCAGACAATTCAAGGTAGTTATCCTGAGGTGGAGCCGACAACTCAAGGTAGTTATCCTGAGGTGGAGCCAACTCAAGGTAGTTATCCTGAGGTGGAGCAGACAACTCGAGGTAGTTATCCTGAGGTGGAGCAGACGACTCGAGGTAGTTATCCTGAGGTGGAGCCGACGACTCGAGGTAGTTATCCTGAGGTGGAGCCAACAACTCGAGGTAGTTATCCTGAGGTGGAGCCGACGACTCGAGGTAGTTATCCTGAGGTGGAGCCAACAACTCGAGGTAGTTATCCTGAGGTGGAGCAGACGACTCGAGGTAGTTATCCTGAGGTGGAGCCAACTCAAGGTAGTTATCTTGAGCTGGAGCCAACTCCAGTTAGCTGCTGCTTTGAATTCTTCAGCGGACGAGTACCTCTAAAAGACATTAAGGGATCCAGAAAATCACCCCCCACTTGTCCTGTTGAAGCCATTGTGTAAGTAAAAGTTTAGAATTTAGTTTATCAGCATAAATGGAATGATACATTCTGTATATTTCTGTTTATTCTCATAATGCCTAAAGCTGGTTATACTCTGCACGATTTGCATCCATTTTGAGAAATGTTGTTATTTGATTCCAGCTCCCACTGTCTGAGTAAATTGGTGTAAAGCTAAAGCTCACAACTTATGTGCTCACACTGTGCAGTCCGAGCTTCAAGCCATGACCTGAGCGCTCGAACTGTACGTGTAATACAATACAATAAAACGGCCTGTCTTCCCCTGCCGACCATTCTGGCTATTGACATTGTCATTAAAGATTCATTCGAAAGCTCTGGGGCTGCAGCAAGGTAGAAGTTTGTTTGTAAGTGGAGATGAGTCGTCAGACTCCAGAATCGTCACAGAATGGGCTCAAATCATACAGTGTCTGCCCGGCTGTAATTTCACTCAGAGATCTGTCTGTCTATCTGTCTTATTAATAAATAAATAAATAAATAAATAAATACAAGTCATAAAGCACACCACTGACTTATGGTTAAGTCTAACACTCATTGTTAACAAACACCTTTGTGATTCCTTCTCTCAACAGAATATTCACAACTACCACCCTCTGTGTTGATCCAGATGCTGCATGGGTTAAGAGACTTTTGATAACCCTCGATGAAAATGGAAAAGGAGTGAATCCTGATGATTGTAAGTTATTATTTGTTTCCCTGTAATAGATTTTCAAAGGAAACTGCTCCAAAAAACCACATCAAACTGTTTCAAAAGTTGAATACTGCTGAATGGAAGCAGGTTTTGACTTTGTATGGTTTGAGATTATTGAAAATATTGTTCTGTTGTGGATTCTAGGTTTGGTGAGTGTTTTGCGAGTCAAAAATAGCTTCAAAGTCAGTAACAATTAGTGTGGAAGGTGGGAAAAACATGAATAAATAAAGAAGGCTGCTACTGCATCTACTTATTATTAATTAATATTATTATTATTAGCATTATTTTGGATTGGTGTATAATTTCTTTTTCCCCTGTACATGACATTATATAACAGCTCATTCTACTCCTGCACCAGGAAGTGAATCTGCAACAATGTAAGTGACTTTGTACTATATATACTGAACAATAATTGAAATGCAAACTTTTGTTTTTGTGGTTGCTCCCATTTCTCAAAGGTTGAGTTTACCATGAAATACTTTTTAATGCTCTCAATGGATCTATATTTCTCTTAAATTTTGGTTGCATTACTACACAGGTGTGCTTTGGGTCACTCTAAATTGTGCAGTTTTATCTGCTGACAGCAGCAGGAGATATATATATATATATATATATATCTCTCCTGCTGCTGTCAGCCGTCAATTGATTTCGAACTGTAGTGCCCTCTTCCACCCTGTTCACCTGCAGCCAGTGTATCCAGAGTCCAGGACAAGCTCAACAAAGGCTCATTCCTCTACTCATCCAGATCATCAGCACTTCTCCATCTTCCTCACATCTCATCTTCACCACCTCTACCATCACCACTGTGTGGACCTCTTGGGGGTTCCCTATTGGACGATGGATTCATCATGCTCCCTAAATCATACCATCTCAATGGGGTCTAATCGCCAAAGATTTTCCACAGTTTTCATTCTTGCGCGCACATGTTAATAAATATAGCCTGGAAATCCAGACCCAAATCTAGAAAGATTTAGGGTCTGGCTATGAGTAATGCAAATGGCCCAACTCAAGGGGCGGCACCAAGCATGCATTTGAAAATATCACTGCATGCAATTTGATAACACTACGACCAATCAGAACAATACACGGGGTGACGTATCCAGAGCGCTATCAGCTGAGCTAACTGGTAGATTAGACTCTTGCCGTATCCGGTCGGCAAAACAGCAAAAACATCCTTCTTGCAAAGGAAAGATTCGAGCGCTGTCTTCTGTTCCTCTTTTCAAGAAAAAGCCAAGTCTAACTCATTCATTGTAGCGGCCAAAGCCATTTCAAACAACTGGTGTTCATCCATAGTCATCGTGCAATGTTTACTGACTGATTCTGGACTTTGTCGTTGCAGCGCTGTCGCCATCTGTTTAGCTCGCCTCTGGCCCGCCTGTATCAGATACACCGATGTGATTGGTGCAGCTCGGCTCCAACGGCATGGGTAATGAGCATCATTACTGATTGCCAGAGTGACTCGCTGAGCTATAGACACCAAGCATATAGCTGACGCATGCTTCAGTAAAACTCCGTAGTCCGTGTTCTTCCTTTTAAAATGTTTACTGAAAACTTTGTTCTTCATATACAAAATGAAAACAGTACCTAAACATCTTACAAAAACATAATAACCAAACACAGGCAAAATACGTCATGCCTTTTAATCACTCAGAAGCTAGAGTTGACTACACGATTACACAGCTTATTGGTCCTTATTAAGCATGCTACACTGAGACTATGCTTATCCTCAGCAAATTAAATACATGAAAATATGTTTATGAATATTTTACAAATGGCTCTAACAGTATATTATGTCATCAAAATATCATTAAAAACATCATAGTATAGTATGTCATCAAAATGTAATTGAAAAACTTCATAGTATAGTACTAGTTCAGTGGCTGTAGTAAGCGTATATTTTGGTAAGGAGGCGTCAGTTGAAAGATGAAAGGTTACATGTGTGATTGATATGGATACAGATTGAGGTGTATATATTTAATCAGTTGTCCGAAAAGATGCAGAAAAATTGGTCCACGCTTTTGTTACCTCAAGGCTGGATTACTGTAACTCTCTATTATCAGGTAGCTCTAGTAAGTCCTTAAAAACTCTCCAGCTAATTCAGAATGCAGCAGCACGTGTACTAACAGGAACTAAGAAACGAGGTCATATTTCTCCTGTTTTAGCTTCTCTGCACTGGCTCCCTGTAAAATCCAGAATTGAATTTAAAATCCTACTGTTAACTTATAAAGCTCTAAATGGTCAAGCTCTGTCATATCTTAGAGAGCTCATAGTGCCTTGTTATCCCACCAGAACACTGCGCTCTGAGAACGCAGGGTTACTCGTGGTCCCTAAAGTCTCCAAAAGTAGATCAGGAGCTAGAGCCTTCAGCTATCAGGCTCCTCTCCTGTGGAATCATCTTCCTGTTACGGTCCGGGAGGCAGACACCGTCTCCACATTTAAGACTAGACTTAAGACTTTCCTCTTTGATAAAGCTTATAGTTAGGGCTGGCTCAGGCTTGCCCTGTACCAGCCCCTAGTTAGGCTGACTTAGGCCTAGTCTGCCGGAGGACCCCCCTATAATACACCGGGCACCTTCTCTCCTTCTCTCTCTCTCTCTCTCTCTCTCTCTCTCTCTCTCTCTCTCTCGTATCCTATTACTGCATCTTGCTAACTCGGCCATTCTGGATGTCACTAACTTGGCTTCTTCTCCGGAGCCTTTGTGCTCCACTGTCTCTCAGATTAACTCATATCGCAGCGGTGCCTGGACAGCGTGACATGTGTGGTTGTGCTGCTGCCGTGGTCCTGCCAGATGCCTCCTGCTGCTGCTGCTGCTGCCATCATTAGTCATTAGTCATACTTCTACTGTTATTATACACATATGACTATTGTCACACATGTATACTGCCAGATATTAATACATACTTTCAACATATTGTACCACAGTAGCCAGAACTGTAACTATAATATTATTACTTTCAATAATGTTGTTGTAAGCTGCTGTCATTACCTGCATCTCTCTCTCTCTCTCTCTCTCTCTTTCTCTCTCTCTCTGTCTCATTGTGTCATGCCGATTACTGTTAATTTATTATGCTGATCTGTTCTGTATGACATCCTTTGCACGTCTGTCCGTCCTGGAAGAGGGATCCCTCCTCAGTTGCTCTTCCTGAGGTTTCTACCGTTTCTTTTCCCCGTTAAAGGGTTTTTTTGGGGAGTTTTTCCTTATCCGCTGTGAGGGTCCAAAGGACAGAGGGATGTCGTATGCTGTAAAGCCCTGTGAGGCAAATTGTGATTTGTGATATTGGGCTTTATAAATAAAATAAAATTGAATTGAATTGAATTGAATTGTTGTTTATGAAGTTGTTGTAAAGTCTTGTGTTTGGCTTTTAGCAATGACACTGTAGGGAGTTGAACCCCATTTCACTAATGTGAAAGTACCACTACCAGTGTCTTTTTGCTTTGCAAACACACACACACACACACACACACACACACACACACACACATACACACACACACACACACACACACACAGAAAAAGAAAAAAAGTATGCCCCTCCCCCCATAAATAGACATTATTCCAGCAGACATTCTGACTTCTCACAAGTGAAAATGTCTTGTACAAAAGGGTCTACTTATGGAGGGGTGGGGGTGTTAATGGTGGTGATGGAGGTTTAGTGCTGGGGCCTTTTGTTTTTCTTCCACTTTTCTCTTATCCACTGCACCACCATGCCCCTCCCCCCATAAATAGACATTATTCCAGCAGACATTTTGACTTCTCACAAGTGAAAATGTCTTGGAGGAAAGGGTCTACTTATGGAGGTGGGGGGGGGGGGGGGGGGGGGGGGGGTGTTAATGGTGATGGTGGAGGTTCTTGTTCCACAGTGAAGGCTGCCCCCTTGCTATCTAAGAGATATCCATCTCAGAGACATCCATCTCAGAAACATCCGTCATGGAGACATCCATCATAGTGACATCCATCTCAGAGACATCCATCATAGTGACATCCATCATGGAGACATCCACCATAGTGACATCCATCAGAGAGACATCTATCATAGGGACATCCATCACACAGACTTCATCCGTCTCCATGGGTGTCGTAGGCTCCTGTTGGCCTTGGCCATGGCGTGGTTCCTCCTCTCGTCGGGCCCTTTTTGTCGGTAGCTGACCATTGTCTTCTCTCTCAGCCTTGAGCTCCTGGTTGAGAGAGAGACCTTTTAGCTGTGTGATCAGCTCCTCCATCTCATCTGTCCAGAAGGATTTTCGCTTAGCCAGCCGTTGTTTTGTCTCCTGGCTAAGTTGGTTCTTCTTCTGCTGCCTGACGGCCCTCCTGTTTCTTCTGAAGACTCCGTTGCGCTGCATCTTGCAAAGATTTCTCTTGCAGTTGTCACTCGTTGAAAGGTCTGAAGTGATTTAACCCACTGTAGTCACGAGCTAAATACTTATGTTAACAGGTCCTACTTAGAGACTTTCAGGCCCTTGCATCGTGATGTCACAAAGGCATTCTTTTCTTTTTCTTTTTTTTTCTTTTTTTTTTTTTTTTTACTTTATTTAAATATGTCACAAAGATATCACATTCCGTGTCAGTGTGCTGATGATGTCATTCTATTCTGCTTTGATGTTTATGTAACCCCCGGTTACCAGAAACCTGTAAAATAGGTGATTAGTAGGAGAAAACATATTTTAAAAAACTGTGGGAAGGTGAACCTGTGGTTGGAAGAGCGGATTTTGTAAATATTTCATGGTTAACTTTATTGGCGTTACCCACATCTATCAAAAAGGTTAAACCCGCCCCTTACGTTGTTGAGAAGCTCATGGGGAGACGCAGCACGTCCCCTTTTCCTACTGAAAGGTGACCGAGGCAGATGTATGTTGAAGCAGAGAGAACAGTAGACACTTGGAAGTAAAATATGTGTGCTTACTACTGGTGAATTACTGTAGCTTTCTAAAGTCTGTGTAAAGAAAAATATTCTCCCCAACCAGATTCACCGACCCCTAAAAGACCTGTGGTAGTAACAATCCTGCTGCTATTTGCCGAAGGAAAAGTCTCGGTGAGTTGACTGAGATGCTAATGTGTCAATTAGCAGCTTGCTGTGATAGAAATATGGAGTTTATAAACTGTTAAACATGATGAAATAATGTGAAAGAGTTATAAAAAACTGGCGGTGGCCGACGTTAGTCGCAGAAACGTTAGCTGCGCTAGCGTTAGCAACCGTTAGCATTAGGCGCGCTAACTGCGCTAGCGCTAGCAACCGTTAGCATCGCGTTAGCTATGATAAAATAGGGTTTCTCTATTAATAACTGCTAATAGTAGTTCGGTTGTTGCAGGCCCGTGGCCTATTAATATTAAGTTGCTAGCAGCTATGATTGTGGGGAAATGTGTAAAGGTTTAATGTCTGTTTACATTAATATGTTTGTAAGCTAATGTTACTGTTTAGCTGAACTGATGTCTAGCTGAGTTGTTGAGTTTAAGGGGTCCATGTCATTGGTCCGACAGCCCATTGGTCCGACAGCCCATTAGTCCCATGGTCCGCGGTGCTGAACGGCTCCCGGCGGGCGTATTTCTACCTTGATGGTGCGCCGCGACCGGCTCTGGGTCAGCTGGGAAAGGCTTGAGGTGAAGCAGGTTCACGGCTCATGTGTTTGTCACTTTCTTTTTCATTTTAACCCACACCATGATCTTTTCCTAACCCTAACCAAGTGGTTTTTGTGCCTAAACCTAACCAGACCTTAACCACAGGGCATCATGATGATTTTGGAACGGACTTCGGAACAATGGGTTTAATATGGTCGGAACAATGGGATGTCGGACCAATGGGCTGTTGGACCAATGGGCAGTTCCCAGCTTAAGGGGGTGATCACACAGAAGTGAGACTAGAGACGCGGACGCTTCAAAGACGCTTGAAACGCTGGAAGCACTTACTCAATGCGTGCTAGCTACTGGCGTCTGACGCTCAAAAAAGTTGAAAATATTTTAACTTTTCAGCGTCTAGAAACGCGCGTCTAAAAGAAGCGTCTACAAAAACGCGTGTCTAAAAAGATGCTGGAAAAACGCCCGTTTAAAAAGACGCTTGAACGCCGGTCAGACACGCTGTATCATAGGAAAACAATGGTTTTACTGGCGTCCCCTTTCTTGCGTTTCATCTCGGTGTGATCGATGCTTTATTAGCCATACAATGATTAAAATGACCTGTTAGTAGTTCAAGCTGAATGAGCTGAAGCTGAGCCTTTGAAATATGTGTGTGTAATCATCACAGAGATTGAATTTTTGGATCCTGAATGAAACATGACATTACAAGCTGTTAAACAATGATACTTTGTTAACAGGTTACAGTTGAATGTTACAAGTCATTATACCATTTGTTAAATATAGAAAAAATAACAATGCTGTAGTGATAAGTGGAAAAATACATTTGAACTGTGCAGTAATAGTTTCCTGGTTTTGTGGGTACAAGGCGGGGTCTTCTGCTCTTCTTCGTCGTCTTCTTCATCCTGTAAAGTGTGAGATCCCACAAGAACCCAATTCTTCAGCCAGCTTGCTTCTGAGGGAGAGAGGTGCAGTTGGTCCTGGAGTGGCGAGCCAACCCATGAGATGAATCCAAAGAGAGAGAGAGATGCTTTGATAACTGAAGCTCAGTAATCCAGAATAAAGAGTGGTAGGACAATCGCATTCAATTGCCCCATGCAGCAAAATACAAGGAATTTCCGGAGTGAGAAGACACTAATACACTGCACTCAAAGAGTCAAAGGACACAACACAGTCTGAGTTGAACTGATAGGACTCACACAGTAACTCATTGAACTGAACTGATTCACTGCCTCATTGACACAACAGCATTCGGTCGAATTGTATTACATTGTTTAAACTGAAATGTGTTATTGCTTTTGATTTGTTTTTCTTTGGTATTTATCTGCTTTTGAGTTATCGGGTTCCATTAAAGGAACAGGTTGGTACTTTGAGTTGAGAGTAATAACAAAAAGTTAAAGGAATCACCTGTGTACATAGAGGCACTATAAATAGGGTTATAAAAAGATAAAATGCAAATAAAATAGTTATATTTACCTGACAGGTGCATTCCTGGTTTAACCTGAAAGAGGGAAAAAACAAGTGCTAAAGGGGAGAGTTGTTTTCTTTTTGTTCTGTTTTCTTGTTGGTTTATGATACATGCTATTGAGCTGAGTACATCAGTGTTACTGTGAATATTGTTCCAAGACAAAAGAATACACACTTGGAAAGAGAAAAATTAATTGAAAGAGAATTAAATATTTTGTTTTTTACCTTTCAAACGCAACTGAAGAGTCTGTGTCTTGTGTCACCTTTGCTGCCCAGAACCCATTTCTCCAGAGCGACCTAACCTTCTGAGATCCTGGTCCACATTGAGTGTTTATTATACTCTTAATTGCAGTATAGTGAGATTATATGGAAATGAATTCTGTTCTGGTTGTTACATTTAGAATTCCACGATTCCATTCATATTTTTTTTAAAATTCCAGTTTTCTTTATTGACATGAACATTACGATTCACTGTTGACATGATAAACAAATAAATAAATTCATTATTCATTATAAATGAACACATAAATAATTAAATATATGATTCTTTACCATTCAGGGCATGCACTGTTTTTTTTCCCTGCTACACTGTGATGATGTGATTGTGCTACTGACTCAAACTGTATTGACTCATGGAGGTGATGACCTGAAGATGGTTTGCCATCCAGGGGATGCACCATGTTGAAGAAACAATTTCTTCACTGGCCACAGTTTTCCACCTCTCTGCTAGATTTCATTTCAAATGTTTTTAGATTTATTTTATTTCTAAGGACAACGCACATTAATCAACATTTCTGTAAATGTTCCAGTGTCAGCCAGCTGGCTAATTTTCAACTGCAGTCCTTTGGCAAGATGTTTTGAAACCAATAAAAGGATAAAAAAAAAAAATCACAGGACGATCCACGGGACAACGACAGCATAGAGACATAAAGATAGAATTAATTATAGCAATTAGATATTGTCAATATAGAACAGAGGCTATGCAAAGCAGCAAGCAACAGCAGAGCACCAGTACAATACAATGACACAACAACAACAACAAACTGTATGATGGCACAAGACATGCAAGAAACACCAAGCACCAACACACAGATTGGCATTACACTCAGACATGCAGAGTGGCAATGGAAAGTAAAAATAGATAAAACACAACAGTCATTATGTACGGTCAAATGCACTGATGCACAAGCCAGAAAGTTGGCTATAATAGATACAGCATACATACCCATGCGTCAGCATGCCAATGGCACATTACCTTAAAACTGGGGACGTGTGATCACACGGCACATGTTAGAGTGACATTTTATTGTGAAAATCCCAAGGCACAGCTGTGTAGCAATGATGCTGTTTAATCAGCATCTTAATATGCCACACCTGCCAGTGGATGGATTGTGATTGCAAAGGAGAAGCGCTCACAAACATTGATTTTATCAAGTGTGCAACCAAAATTCGAGAGAAATATATCTACTGAGTGCATGAAAAAAGTCTGGGAATGACAGGAAGAGTAATAAACATATGTGCATTTGTGAGTAGAATACTATGCCAGGAGATGAATTGTAAGAATTTGTGTCAGTCTGAGATCCTCATCTGAGTCAAGTCAAAACATTTTTACACAATTTTTATTCATTTTTGGGGATTTTTTTTTACGTATAGCAGTACTTGGAATTTCAAAATTATTTTTACAACCAATTTATGTATTTTCACTGTTAGGGACTGGGTTGAACTGGGATTGATGACCCAAGGTAATTCTCCTGAACTGGAGCCGATTACTCCAAGAAGTCCCCCTAAACTGGTACTGACCGCTCCACGTTGCCCTCAAAAACTAATGTCTGTGTCTGCTGGCCATTGCTGCCTCTCATTCTCCCCGAGAAGACTGAGGAAAAATGTCATCCGCTCATATATCTTGACTGAGTTCCAATACCCAAAGGCTGCAGTCACGTAAGTTAACTTCACCCACAATATGTTTAATACAGTGACCTAAGTCAGCACAATGAGTATTACTCAGTGTGACTATTACTTTGTGAATTAATCATAAATCATGGACATTTAAATAGATAAAGTGCACATTTCACACATCCTGCACACCACACACTCTAAATTTTCATTTTCTCATTAGATGTAGAGTATATCTGGGGCGGCAGTAGCTCAGTCCATGGGGACTTGGGTTGGGAACCAGAGAGTTGCCTGTTCAAGTCCCCATCCGGACCAAAATGGAGCGTGGACTGGTAGCTGGAGAGGTGCCAGTTCACCTCCTGGGCACTGCCGAGGTGCCCTTGAGCAAGGCAGTGAACCCCCCAACTGCTCGGGGCATCTGTCCATGGCAGCCACCCCACTCTGACATCTCTCCACTTTGTGCATGTAAAGGTCCTGTTTGTGCATGTGTGTGTATTTCGGACCTGTGTGTTAATGACAACAGAGTGGAAAAATTGAAAATTGAATTTCCCCTCAGGGGGATTAATAAAGTATATAAAAATTAAAAATTAAATTAAAAAAATATTGCAGAAATCTTTAATTTTTTCAATAATCTATTTCTGATAATAATTAATAAATTTCCTACCTCCAATTTGGTTTACTTCTAGTTCTGTTATGTTTTTTGTTTTGTTTTGTTTGTTTTTTTTTTGTCTCAGGTGTTGGACATTATAATAACACAGACATTTCTCTCTTTCAGTCTGATTTCAAAAAAGGGTCGTCGCATATGTGTGGATCCGAATGTCTCCTGGGTTAAGAGCATCATGAAAAGTGTGGATGATTGCACCACTTGAACCAGCTGCCTGCCCATCCTTCTTTAAAGACACTGCAGCTTTTGTTGCTTTATCAGACCACATACTATAAAAATGTATGTTACAATGTGGTCATGATTTTGGTTTTAATGTGAAAATCTGCTGTGTACAATTCAAGACCTTCAAATGGGGTCAGTTTGAGTCTGCAGTGGGACACAGACCAAGCTATCCTGTATTTTTTGTTACTTCTTTTGGATACTTTTCAGTACCCATAATATCATACATTATAAACCTCATACATAGTGTGAAGCTTTGCCTTTTCTCCTCATTTTGTTCTAAGCTGGACAAAATTAATCAAATGAATAAATGTAAACTACTGAACACATTATTTACCATATTTGTTTATTTGTATGCTTGTCAATAGACAACTTTTACATTTTTACATGTTCAGCAGACTGCTGAGAACTATGTAGAATTAATTAATTGTTGGAATACTAATTGGACACTCTCTGGTTTTCGTATAATATGGACCTAATTCCATAACCCTAACCCTCAACCTATAATAAGAAAATACCTGACCCAGACAATAATTTAAATGCAACAGTTTTGTTTCATTCCCATTTTCACAAGTTTAAATTAAAGATCTACAATTTTCTGAGCATACAACATTTTTCTCCCAGATTTTGGTTGCAAATTTGTTAAAATCTTTGTTCGTGAGCACTTCTCATTTCCTTGTCAATGGCTGTGTGAAGTTGTTGGACATTGGCAGGAAATGGAACACGCTGTCGCATACGCTGAACATCCAGAACATCCTGAACATGCTCAATGGATCTCATTGGGCCACGTGCTATTACACCTTATAAAGATATTATTGCACACTATCAAAAATATTATTGCATGTTATAGTATAATATTTCACTGGTAAGATCTTATTGCACGGAGTTGTTGAAAATTCAAGTTTAGTCTTGTGTTGTGGAGTGTTGTGTTGATGTTCGGCTTGTGGTGGTGGTGGAGTTCAATAGTGGCTCTAAAGTAGAAGCTGTATTTAAGCCTGGAAGTGCAGATCTTAAACACCCTGTAGCGCCTTCCAGATGCAGCAGAGAAAAGAGATGGTGATGAAGCTGCAGCGTGATCTGAAGATGTCCTCCAGTGAGGGCAGGGTGAGTCCAATTATTTTCTGGGCTGTTATGATACTCTGGAGAGCTCTGCTGAACAGCTGGCATACCATACTGTAATACAGTGTGTCAGTAAATTCTCTGTAGAGCAGTGGCAGAAGAGCATGAGCAGCTTCGCAGGCAAGGTTGTTTTTCCCAAGTGTCCTTAGAAAGTAGAGGCGGTTGAATGTCCGTGTAAGGTCTTTAATAATATGTGCTCCTAGGAACCTGAAACTGGAAACCCTCCACTTTGAGAAGGTGTTGTTGAGATAAAAGGTTTTTTTTTTTTTGGTCTTACAAGTACAGTAAGATATCATCTGCATAGAGTCTTATTTCATGTTGAAGGATTGTGGTAAGAATTATTTAATGCTATGCTGTAGAGCTGCAGCAAGTGGCTCAGTATTCATAACAGGCTATAGTACAGGTGAGATATGAACGTAAATAATTTTTTATTAATGTTTTTTTTTTGCTCCTTTGCTGACTATTTTGAACATACTGTATTGGAAATGTGTATATTTTGTGTTATACAAAGATGTGTATTAATATTTTACACAGCCATTCACATTTTAAGCAGCCGTTCTTTGAAAAAACAACATATTTTTGATTTTTTTGTTGTTGTATATCATTACCCAGATGACTGCCAATTAGCATTAAAATAGCAAAATATTAGATAACGCATATTATCAGTTTGTCACAAAATTCCACCATGTGCAGCTTGACTGTGCAACATTAAACATTCTGGCTTTTGTTCAATGTCATTTTGATTATGCTGTCACCCTCTGGTACAGCAGTTCTCCACACCTCATGAAATAAGCTTCAGATTGCTCAAAATAAGTTGATCAGGGTTTTATCCAAATTACATCCCTGTTCACATTTAAACCTGGTGCACTATCAAAACGTCAATTTTCTTACAGTGGACAGAATTAAAATTAAGTGAAGTCTCACTTAAAGAGTTGTAAAGAATACTTGTTACTTGTCCATATATTTAAGTCTTATGAGAGGTTGTTATAGTTTCGCAGCAAGAGATTGTTCATGTATGTTGTTAATTTAAGATTCAGGGGTTCCATGGGGAAAAAATAAATACAGGCTATACAACTCCTCCAGGATCCTTTAGGTGTAGATAGGTGTACAGAGGATGCCATCTCCCACTTGGACAGCAACATCATCCACTAAGCATTCAGCATCCTCATCCCTTCAGTCAAAAACTCTGTGACCCTGGCATCGACATCTCCTTCTGTAACTGGATATTTTTCTTCCTAACCAACAGACAATGTTAGGTTGTAGAATCACACCATCTTAACCCTCATCCTGAACACTGGTGACCCACAGGATTGTGTATTGGGTCCTCTACTTTGTCTTTGCATACGACTGCACACATGTACATGACTACAATACTATTTTCAAGTTTGCAGATGACACAACGGTGGTTGGCCTCACCGACAACAAGGATGACTCATCCTACAGGGAGGAGGTCCAGCCTGGCCCTCAATGCCAAGATGACAAGAGAGCTCACTGTGGACTTTAGAAAGACCCAATGCGGCACACACACATATCATTTACATGAAGGGGACAGAGATTGAGCGTGTTGCCAGTGTGAAGTTTAAGGGAGTTCAAGAAGGCTCACCAGCATCTGTTCTTGCCGAGGAGACTTAAAAAAAGGCCATCTGTCTTCTCGTAGTCTGGTGAGCTTCTACTGTTACACCATCAATATAATGTCCAAAAGTGGGCTTGGACTGCCAGATGTGAAATGGACGTCTTATGCATGTCCAGGGCCGATAGTAAATCTACTTCAATTTTTTGAGTAAACTGATATTTGTGGGTGGCTTAGGAGAGATCTGACTTAAACAGCCCACTATGTTTTTACAACTTAAAAATACATATCAAAAGCCCATTTTTGTGTTGCGTAATTATATGAAAGAGAAAAGCTGCTAATCTGATGACTTTAGCCCCTGAATTGGACAATAACACTAAGCTCACTGGTATTAAAGACTGCTTTGTCCTTCATATTCCTCCTCAACCAACCAGCCATGCATTCTGTAGTGCTTGACCCCAAGCACAAGGACATCCAGCTGATTATTAAGGATCTACATGGAAAGATATGTCTCTCTGCTGCAGGAAAAGGGTTTGTTGAAGCTAGGCGGAGATATTGGATACTGCCTTTTATTCAAAAGGGGTGGATTGCGTTGGCCTTTACATCATCAAGGTGAGCTGCAGAAATGAGAAGAGATGTGGCATCATATCTAAGTGCCTCACTATCAGGGCAGTTCATGTGGACCTGTGTTTAAACTGTTATCAGACCAAGGCACCAGTGTTGAAACTCTTGGCCCTGCAGACAGCCTTGGGAGCATCTAACAAACCATGTATTTCACATTTATTTGAGTTCAACCTGATTTTCTTCTGAGCCAGATGGCTAGTATAAAGAGCATTGTCTCTTGCTGAGATGCTCTCAACTTTGGCATAATGGATGGTGATGCTGTGTTCCACTTACCTCTGAAGTTGGAGGTCGGTGATGGGAATGACGTCACACCTGAGTTGATCGTGTTCCAGTACAGCAAGTCATAAAACCAAGATGTCGTTAGCGATATCATTTCAAGCCAGGTTAGACACTGTTAGCAATACCAGTTGATAATAATGCATTATGCTTCATTTTGTGCATCAAAACACCGGAGCAACATGTCCATGGATAGAGGTTGGACTGGACTGTGTGTATGACTGTTTTAATGAGACCCAGATAATACACTAGTGCTAATAAACAGTACCTTGCTAGAGCTTTCGCTATTGTTAAGGTGCAGAGCAGCCATACTGAATTTTAAGGTTGGGGTTGGTGAGGTTCCTCTGACTTTCCGAGTTGGAAATCTGACTTCAGGGGGTTTTCCAGTTGAAATTACCGTCTGAGAACTTTGAAAATTCTGGTTTTCCCAGTGCAAAGGGAACACACCTTTAATTTTCTGTTAAAGACAAATCTGGGAGAGGTTGAGGCTGATAAAGTAACACTACTATGTTTGGTATTATTTTCTAATGTACTCATGTTTCTGAAGTTGTAACTTAAGCCAACCTAATGAAGAGTTTCATACATAAAAGGTTCTTCTGAAGTATTAAAGACCTTACAAAAGTCAAGGGACAGGATAAGGGCCTCTTCATTATAAAATATGAGTCATCAAATAAATATAAAACAAGGTGAAAATGATCAGAAATTTGCATATTTTTCATTAACCTGTCTGTGTAATAGAGATGATATCATTTAAGACAATCTTTAATCTACCGGCACAAAGAGAGATTTACAATTTATAAACTAGTCTGAGCAATATAAGAGGTGCCAATTACGTTCTTTATTAGGTTTGAAGGTTTGAGTTTAGTAGCACAGTTGATATTTTGGTAAAACATAAAACTTTGATGAACTCATCACCAAATACAAATATTACAATATAACAGGGAATGCAAACTAAGAGTACAGTAGGGTCCAAACGCCTGCAACCACATACTGTAGACAGTCTCTAATATGTTGATGTAAACCTGGAAATAATCAGAAAATTTGAGGCTTCAGAAACATTTAAAGTCAACAATGAAATTTGAGCCAATCTAGTGACACTGACCAACTTAACTCCTGGTACAAAAGATTACATTTCCATCACTCCCACTGAAACATACGTTCAGACGACATTTAATCTACTCAGCTGAGGCTCATTTAAGTAACTTGTAACTTGCTAGTAACTTGCAACCAGTGTTCACCGGTCATAAATATGGCTGTGCCTCAATTTTACAGCAAATTATTGCTCACTAAGTATAATTGTGATAGTGGGAAACATTGCATCAGAAGCCAAATTGTTATTCTAAGCAAAGAGGGGCTTTCTCAGCATCCAGTCATGGCTAGACTAAAGGTTTCTAAGGACAGTGGATGGAACGCTAAATGCTTTGCAAGAAGAACTTGACTGGCTGTGACTCAGGAGGTAAAGCGGGTTGTCCAGTAATTGGAAAATCAATGGTTTGATCGTTGGCTTCTCCAGCCCACATGTCGGAAGCATGCTAGGGCTAGATACTAAACCCCACATTCTCCCAATGGCTGTGACATTGCTGTGCAAATGCATGGGAATGTTTAACTTTGTATGATACACTCAGCCATGAATGAATGTGTGTGTGAACGGCTGAATGTGGAAAGTGGTTTTAATGGTCAGAATACTGGGCGCTATACAAATGCAAGTCCATTTCATTTAACATGAAGACCAAAGAAAATCAAGAAGTCCTGCCTGTGCCCCTGCTGAACATTTATGGGGGCACTTGCACACTGACAAAGCCAAGCATTCTGTGACATCACAAGAAGTGCTTTGGCACACTGCCAAATCATTCTGGGATAACATGGGTCATTAGGGTATGCACAAATTTGTGGAGTCCATGTAAAATTTAAATGCGTGCCAAATACGAAGATATTCCGAGTTCATGTAGGCCCACATTTTTTCAAAAATTCTATATTTCACTCAAATTGTTAAGCTGATATTATCATTTGCAACGCAAAAATAGTGTTACATTTGAAACAAATGCAAAATAGAATAATTGTGGCTAGTGGTCTCAGACTTTCCGACTGTTAGTTTTCTTGTGTCATAAACTTTATAGAAATCATATCATGAATGAACGAAATCTGACTCAATCTGAGTGCTCAAATGAATCCAAAATAAAACAGATTGTGTTTCACTTATGTTATTTAACCCACTAAAATACTGTTTCTAAACTTGGAAGTGTTTGCAATATTTAAATTGGGGTAAAAACAATGTCATGCCAGTTTTTACAAAAGCAGCAGTCAGAGTCAGTGTCCTGCTCAAATCTCTTCAGGAAAAAGATTTTGCAAGGTAGAATCTGTGAATTAATTTAGAAGTAACTTCTCTCACTTTATTAGTGAGAAACTCCTTAAGAGGCACGGACCACACTTGTCTCCAAGGCATCATCACTCCATCATTCCGAATGGGATTATGTGAGGAATTGTGACAGCTAAAACTCTAATTGTTCCATTATTATTGTGATGCCCTCCTGAAAACCTCAAATCATCCACTGCAGTGTCAGATAAACTGACAGTGTGAGTAAGCATTCGTGGGAAGTAAAACAAGTCAACAGCATTATGATTATAGAAGGAATTACATAGAAAACTCTAAAACTAAAGGCTATCCTTAAAACAGAGCCTGTATGACGCCATTGCTGCGCGACGGACTTGTTGTAGTTGACATGAGAGCGAAAAATCTGCAGTGATCCGGCTCAGCGCATTTCTCGTTCCCTTGCAGACCTTTTTAATTGAAATAGATTCCTCTTGTCGATTGCACATACTGTAATCCATCATTTCTGTTAAGCATTTGCGTTTTTCTCTGAACCGGAAGACCTAAAAGAAATCAAAGTTCGCAAGGAGGTGACATCTGGCTGCTCCACACCTGACTTCATTGAATGAGGTTTAACACCAATTAGCATTTGTTTTGGTTCGATAACCATACAATACCAAACACGCCCAACATTCAGTCGGAAGCAGCTGGACACATTCATATAAATCTGCAGGCTAACGGTAAGAATACAAATGAAACACCTAGCTATGCATGAATACAGCGCGCCGGGCGTTTTATTTTGTTGTTGCTAACATGGTATCTGCCTAGCTAGCTAACGACAACACGGATAACTAGCTAGCTAACATGGTAGCACCGATGGACAACGGATTATTAAAGGATTCTGGCTGTTTCAGATTGTAATTAATGGTGGTGCCGGGGCCTCGGCTATCCATAGGCACTGACAAAACAAGGTTTGCAATTAATGCGAGTTTTATTTAGGTTTTAAGTGGTGAAAGTGTGACGGTGATGCTGCTAGCGTTCAACGCGAACAAGCTAGCCGTGGTAAGGACTATTTCCTGCACCGGAAAGAATTGTTCTCATCATAGAGCAGCTTCTCTCAATAAAATTTGGTGCTGCACAGGACACAGGCCGCACCAAATTATTCACTATTATTAAGGCTAATTGGCTCCGTTGCTCAGTTATTGTCCTAACGTTACTCAGTCAAGCTAGCAAGCTAAATGAGATATCCGCTCTCTGGCCAGGTGCACATGGTAACCACAGTCCCCCAGTGTTAACAGCAGTGTTTCTGCCTGTGAAGGGACAACAGTGTGTATTCTGGATGAAGACTGGACAATATAATAAAGCTTGTAGCTTGCTTAACGCTTTAACTGTGCCCTCATTAGCAAGTCTGACTAGAAGGCTTTAATTCCTATTAAAACAGCCTCATAGTTTTGTGAATTAACGTATAGTAATATTCCATAGGAAGGTCATAGGCCGTTATTACTGCCTGTTATATAGTTAATGGAAAAGTGATGCTTTAGTCCAGCTAACTTTGGTTGTGCCCATTGTATCACTGTCATCACAAGGCATAAACAGTGCTTTCATAAGCTATATATATTGTATATCATCTTTGTTCAGATCCCTATTAGCCCCACTAAGGTAGCAGCTACTCTTTCTGGTGGTACACACACACAACAAAACAAGCCATACACACATAAAAAGTCTGAGTAAGAATGTGTCCAAGACAAATACAACTCAAGTTAACATCTAAACATTGCAATACATTACATTACATTAGACATAGCACATAAAAAGGCTCATATAATAATCTATGTTTCATAAAACACATAAAAGTCTCAATAAGAGCATGTTCAAGACATGAAATATCAATTAGAAAAACTAAATGTAACAACATATCACATTGCATTCAATCTTTGTGGTAAGCTTGGTTTATGACAGGGTTATCAGTAATGTGTTTTTGCAGTAGTCCTTTAAAACTCCTTACTGGGTGCTTCAGTGAACTTCTTTGGTAACTTGTTTCACATTCTGGTGGCTTGATACTTTGCAGAGCTACAAACTGCCTCTATTCTGGGATTTTACCTAAATAGCCACTAACAGCCTACCTGGTAGTATGACTACGTTGGTCTCTCACATAATTTGTATAAAAAATTGGTTGTTTTTCATACTAGATATTCCTGAAGAAACACATTAGATTGGCATGTACTCTCTCCGTAATCTGCCTCACACCTAGCGGACAGTATAGTACGAGCCTTGCTGTGTTATTCTGAGCTACTTTGAGCTTAGATGTTTTTTGGCTGCCAGTGCCTGTGTCACTAGCATCCAAGAGGCAAAGTTAAAAAAGAGGAACATCTTCTTATATATGATATTCCTCTATCCATTTTCTGTACAATATTTTAATGTGTTTCTCCCATGACAGCTGCCCTTTGATGATAATACCGAGCAAATTTGCCTCTTGAATTTATCAGAATTATAGCAGAATTATAACCTACCTGATATGCGGCAGCGGTTTGCATCATGAAAGGGACTTTGTTTATCTCACAGTTGTTATTTGGTCCACTTAAATTAATAATTATTACCCATTGTGCCACTCTAATTTACTCTTACCTGTGTCTGGGCACATGTAAACTCCAGGCTGGCAGCTGGCACAATTTCAATGTTGTGTTTTGTTTTTTTTTTGACTTGGGCAAACATTTTGTCATTCCAAGCTGACAGCAGATATCTTTCACATTACAAAAATACATGTGAAGATGTAAACCCCTGCTGGATAACAGGTCAAATGTTTGGGTTTACATTTTTCCCTAAGGTTTGCAGTGGGAGCACCGTGCGACACAATCACAGAGTAATGTTTGGAATGATGAGAGAAAAACATTACGAGTGTCAGGGAATCTTTTCCCACTCCCTAACCCATATGGCAGCTGCATTTCAATAATTTTCACCTGACCTTTTGTTTTATTGAACCGTATTTTGTTTGATTGGGGATATGACTGTGTTAAACAATGTCAACTGAATCTTAGAAATTGCCAGTGTGACCAGTGAGGAGTGAGAGTGCAGCGCTGTGGGTCATCTGTGTTCAAAGTGATGTCCTCTCTCACTCAAATATAAATAGCAAGCTACATTTCTATAGAAAGTGAAGTAGTTATACCCCCACTCTAGACTGTTTGTTGTTTGCAGGTGACGAGCTGGCGCAAGTCGTGGGTTGTCCGTGGATAATGCGAGACAGTGGCGGTAGCCTGGCCCAGAACCGCTGGCAGGGAGACCTGGGTCTGACCGCTGTGGGGCAGGACGACACAGGAGGAGGTAGGCATTTTACTACCGGTTAATATGTTAATATGTGTACATTCTAATAAGGCTTGTATTATCATGATTAGAATATTTTTTTTAGGTTCATTCAATACCTATCATGTGAATGTGAATGGAAACAATCAGTTGTGTAAAATGCCACCACAAGGCACAGGCTTGTAGTAAAGCCATACTTTCCGACCATTTGGTGGCATCTTGGCATGCTGAACTGCCAACTTCGTCAAATGCATTGTGCTTAAACTCACCACACAGACTGTATAGGTTGTAGCTGCTGTGGTAGCCGGCCAATCACATGTTGCATTAAACTGAAGAACGTTTGCTGCGATGGCTGCAGGCAAAACCATACAAATAGTATTTTTTTTTCTAGATTTGCGTACAAAAAGGATGGAATGCAGGTATTGTTTGACTGTAGGAGTTTTGCTTCTTCTTGGTACTGGGTTATTTCAGTCAGTGCCTTAATGGTATCAATTACTGATACCCAGTTCTAATTATGATAGAAGGTCATGAGTGACCAAGGCAAGGCTTGAAATAAACTTTCTTCCTCTTGCAACTGTCACAAAGTTTACGTCTAGCTGTCCCAGACCTTTTATTTTCCATAATAAATATAGTTTTATTCTAAACAATTAATTGTAAACTGCAAGTTAACTGATGTCACTTCATTGACTCACTCTTGCCCGCCATGGAAGTTCTGGTAGTTGTTTGCAATTTGCAAATATATCTGACTAAAATAATTTAAATCACCCTAGGTGTTTGGCCACTATCACTTTTCTTTATTATTTTAGTCATTGGTTGAGTTACTCTTTGTTGTTTATTTATAATTGTGTGTTCATTAAATGCATCACTGCAAAACTTCAGTTAAAAAATGCAAACTTTGAACATATATCATTGTAAACACTGTTTTTATTGTGAAGACAATTTTAACACCATAGCAGCGTCATAGTTTAAAATCAGTAACAGTTTGTTTTGAGTTCATATGCACATCATCATTATCACCTTACTGCTGCCCCCACACTCCCACACACTCACGCTGGCTGTCAGTAGCTGCAGTTACATGGATAACATTTCTTCAGCCCCATTGAAGTCATTCTGATTAGAGATTCCAACTGAAGTGTTTACATGGACCCTAAATGGTGTGATCTGATAAGATGTACATACCTGCTCCAGAGCATTTAATCTGAATATAACTTTGCAAAGAGGCTCCACTTGCTGTGAAATATCTGATAAACAGAAGAAGAAGAAGGAGGATTTTTTCCAGTTAACTGAGAAAATTCAATTCATTCGATACACAAAGTTTATAAGAAAAGAAGTGTTTCTGCCTGCTAATACAATTAAGAATTAAGTAGTGTAAATGTAACTCAGGTTATTTTTCTTTTTCATCATAGCCTCAGCATGCTAAGTTATGCTAAGCAGTGATGTAGTGTTTATGTCTAGGGCTTTTATTATGAAATGTAAGAACGGAAGAAGTGAGGCTAATGCGTCTTGGTTCAGACTATGGAGCCTTAGTGTTATTATTTTATTACCTTCATTAGCATGGGTGCTGCTCATAACCATCGGCTATACATTAGCATTGCGGTAGTGTGATAAGTTTAGTGGATCAGCTGATTTCTGGTACAGTAAACAGCGCTGCAAAACTAGAAGCACCATTTAGACATGCAGAAAAACACATTGTGTAGTGTGTGTGTGTGTGTCTGTGTGTTTGTGTGTCAAACTCCGACACTGACAGGAGAGGAGCAGCAGAGCAGCACGTCTATAAATGACACCAAAATGTGGTAGATACTGTCAGCTTAGTAATGAATTACATGACTACTGCTGCACAAACATTAACCGCCAATGTGGTAGATAGCTTTTCAAAATTAGCTCGCCAAATGACAAATCTACCCGCATTTGGCACTTGCCGGATGTTCATTTTGGACCCTGGGTGCAAGCAATATCTAAATGTGTGCTTCAGTCCACTTCCAAGTGGATTAGTTGTGGTTTGATGACATTTGATCAAAACTGAATCCAGTTTCACATCTGTTTGTGGAATCTGAGTCCTCTCAAATCCATTTTCAAAACTGAGCAGGTTTAGCTTTCATTATTTTCAAGTAATTAAAGTAGAACTGAATTTTTAATCATTTAGTTTTTTGAAGGAATTATAGTTTGCAGTTATTTTTGATAACTGATAAATCGATTTAAGTCGTTTTACAAGCAAATATGCCAAACATTTCCTGTTCCAGTTTTTTAGACATGATGATTTGCCTCTGCCGATTTTTTTATGAACTAGCTGCTCTGTTCTCCTACTAATTTTCATTCAGCAGTAGTGTGATAACTTTTTTTTTTTTTTTTTTAATTTATTTATTTGAAAGGGACAGTACACATTAATGAACATCAGTATGTGAGTACACGTGTAAATGTGTCGGAGTTAGCAAACCTGCTAATTTACATCCGTAGTCCCTTGGCAGGTAATAGACAGACAGACACATAGGAGGTAGACGAGAAAAAAAGAAGGAGTAATAATAATAACAGTACACAAGGAGTTCACATTAAAATACCCATTCATACATAGACATAAAGTGCAGTGTGGATTCTATAAAGTGCCGGGTGTAAAGTGCCAGTTGTTAAAGTGCAAGTGCATGATAGTTAAATAGATCCACATGTGGTGGCCCACTCCTGCCACTTAGAGTGGACCAAGACATCGGATACTTAGCAGCAGATGAAAAGTCCCATTCACAATTTAGGTACACAAAGATAATACATCACAGTGCAGTATAGTGCAGTGCATGCATACATACGTATATGTAGGCATGCACTGCACAACAACAATAACAACAACAAAGACAGTGCAAAGCATGGCGGACAGTCACAGAGCACGGCACATACGTATATGTATCGGGCTCTGCGAGAGGTCCGCCTAGCCATGATTACAGTGTTGGTTTGTTTTGAGCCAGTTAACTTAAACTTAAATGCCAGCCAGTGGTATTTGGTTAAAGTGAAAACCTGAAGGCTTTTGGGTCATGATGGCAACATGGTTAATCACTGCTCGTGTCTGTTTTTAGGTGGGATTCCTGGGGACCACCTCATAGTCCCAGTGTCAGGCCACAGTGTGCCCAGCCCCATGCACCTCAGACTGGGGCAGAAAGAGAAAGTGTGGACGGGCGAGTATGTAGAGGAGGAGGAGGAGGAGGAGGAGGAGGAGGATGGGATGGGGAGGATCAAGCCAATAGGTGATGAGGATGAAGAAAACAATCTGGATGGAGACGACGAGGCAGAGTTTGAGGGCAAGGGTTGGGATAACAATGAGGAGGAGGAAGAAGAGGAGGAGGATGAAGAGGAGGTGGAAGATGAAGGAGACCAGGCGGAGGTGGAGTGGGAGATCCCAGACTTTCCCTCCCAGTCCAACCAGCACCCTCATTCACAACAACACCAACAGCACGGACCACAACAGAAGGCAGAAGAAGGCGGCAGTGTCCCTGTAGTGGATACTGTCTCCGAGGCCGAGGCAGGGGACTTGTTCAGGTCCAGCTTCAGCAGGTACAGGGCTCTGAGGAGGCTCCGGCTCAGGCGCTGGCCCCGCTTGCGATCCCATGGAGGCCTTGGATTGCGGCTTACCCAGCACTGGAAGAGCTGGCGCCAGCGGGCGCAGTTGGCATGCTCCCTAGGGTCCCGGTACAGCCGGAAAGGGCGAAGGCACAATCTATACGGCAAGCAGAGGAGGATAAAAAGGTATCGACAATACACCGATGGAGAGGATGACAGCAACGACGAGAGGTTCACAGACTCTGAGAGAGGTACTGACATACACTACATTTACTTCTAATAAGGCTAGTTGAAATGGACAATAGTAATGAATCTTTGGAAACAGCTCACAAAGATGTAGTTTAATTTCAAAACGTCTTGACATTATAGTTTTTAGCAGGTCATTCCAAGCTGGAGGAAATAGTGCATTTGTTGGGGACTGTTTTAAGCAGTGGATAAATCCACATTTGGTGCTACAGTAGTGAGTAGGGATGCACTGATATAGATTTTTTTTCAACCGATACCAATAACCAATAATTACCTTCTCCTTGTGGCCGATAACCGATAGTGGTTATTAATAATTTTAACATTTAAAAGCCTTGGTTGTTGGATGTAAGCCGCTGCTGCTAATCAGCTCATGCTAACACTGTGGAGACAGCCCTTCAGCACTGTGTCTAACCTGTTACGGGCGTTGGGGGATCAGACCCTCGGCACAATTCTGTTGTCTTCCTCTGGAACTGTGAAAGACGTCCACACTGCAACAGGTTTTGCCCTCCTGACAGTGTACTGCAGTTGTTGTTCTTCTTCTCTGTGTTTATTGGTGGCTCGCAAACCAAGGAACATGTACCGCCACCCACTGTGTCAGGTGTGTAGATGCTGCCCGTGTTAAATCAATGAAAGCAGTCTGGCTTCATATTATCAGTGCTATTTATTGGCTATAATTTTAATCATCAGAATAATGCATTAATATAAGAATGTCGCATTATCTGCCTTAAGTTAATGGCCTGATATATTCTGTGCGTCCCTAGTAGTGAGTATTGAGTTTGCCACACCCGTCACACTTTGCAGAATGTTGAGAAGTTGCTCTTGGCGTAAGATAAACCTGGAAGAGATTTGGGGTGGTAAAGGTGTAGTTCTTTACTTGCTATCAATAAAATATTGTGCTTCAGTAACATTTTGTGTCAGCTGTGGAAAAGTACAGCAGCACTTGCAAACTCGTCCTTCACAGCCTCCAGCTTCTCCTCAGCTTCTTTATTGAGATGTCACACAGTTTAAGCTGGGCTGTCAGTGTATTAAGTAGCAGAGTTAACTTATAGCATTACAAAACATCTCACTGTCACCACATTGTTTCTTGGGAATAAATGAAAAATACTGACAAAGTCTAAGAATCTGCGTGGAGTTAAAAGAAGTGTGTGTGTAATTCTTTCTCTTTCAGATAAACGGATTAACGGCTGCTCTCCAGTCAAGCCAGAGGACAGAGGGAGGCGAGAAGTGGAGATTAAACCAGCCGAGCTGGCCCTTACTGAGGAGCACATGAGTTGTGTGACAGGTATGAATCAGAGACTCAGGCTATAAGCTCTTGTTCGCTGTAGGTCAGATAGATTTGAAACAGATTTTGGACAAAGCAGGATTTTAAAGGAACAGTGTTTAAGATTTAGGGCCATTTATTGGCATCTAGTGGTGAGTATTGCAAATTGCAACCAGCTAAAGCTTCTCCTGGTCAGAATTCCTTCAGTGTTCATTGTTCAGACAAAGTAATTTAAACCAGTTAATACACTGAATAAAGCAGCTTCATGTTACAATTCAGTGTTTCTCCTATGCTGTTTAGCATGTCACACACACAAGCCACTGGACCAGCACCTGCTAATGTGTGCTGACCTTTTTTTTCCGATAACTTAAGATGCAGACATTCAGAGGTTTTTGCCAGGGAGAAGAAGAAGAAAAAAAAAATGTTTTTTAGACACTCTTGTAGTGGAGGGGCTGCTAACTATGGTGGCTGACATGACAACGCAAATGGCCCTATTTCAAACTAGTGTTTGGTTTGTCCATTCTTGGCTACTGTAGAAACATGGCTGTGCATCATGGCAATCTCTGTAGCTGAGGACCTGGTCCCTATATAGATATAAATGGCTAATTCTAAGGTTTTTCAGGTGATTATACACTAAAGAAAACTTACTGATAATAATATATTCCATTTCTGCCAATATATCCCCCTAAATCCTACACACTGGACCTTTCAAGAATTAAGTTAAAGATCAGGACCTCTTGAATGGACATCCATATATATGCCTGTCAGGCTTGTTGTAAAAATGATGGTTTGATTATAACATCTTGTGGCTTTCTTCTGTCAAGGTATTCTTGAAGAGTCTCTACAGCAGTACGGCAGTTTGATCCCCATCCATGTGGATGACATCGTGGAGAAGCTTCAGGACATCTTCAGCGAGAGCTTCTCACAGCCACACAGGTCAGATGCAGTGTTTGGTCACTTTTTCTTTGTGCTGTGTAGTGTAGAGGAGTTGGTGCTGCAAAGAATATTGTTATTCATCTGTTCTTTTCTTAATAATTGACTTACAATTACACTGAACAGGGAAAATCCCACAAATAGTTAACTATCTGTCCTGTCATTTGTTGTTCCCTTGAGTAAATTATTAATGGACTGATCATTTTCAAATGTCATATGAATCCTTAATATATTCATGAGGGTATCTGGAGATTGATCAAACTTAGCAGGGGGTATTTTATTACTTCTGAAGAGACACTATGTACGTAAGTGAATTATTAAGCAAAGAACTGACTAATGTATCCATGTGTGTGGTTTGCTTCTCATTAGGAAAGCAGTGGTCCAGCATCTAATACAATCCTTCCAACGTTCGTCGGGATCAGCCCTGGCTAAAACATTCAGAGTCAATTACAAACGCCACGTTTTGACCATGGATGACCTGGGCACTCTGTATGGACAGAACTGGCTCAATGACCAGGTAAAACAATATGGTACAATTCGGTGACAATGACTACCATTGACTTCCATCAAGGGGCCCAGTAAGCTGTCTCAGTGAGCTCCCAAGCACAATTACACCTGTGCTCCTCCTTCTATGACATGCCAAAATATCCGCTGAGAAAATGGCCCATGATGAAGCTTACTAGCATCATGCTGCGTGATTTGCATTGGTAAACTGTACTAAGGACATGCAATAAATGAATGTACCCGAGAAGGCCTGAGCGAATACACACAAGAGCTTGTGTCAGACCAACTCATGCCTTTATTACAGGGTGTATTTGTGATTGGACTTACGGCCCAGACACGATGAAGGCTGACTGTTATGTCGCCTCGGCCAAAATGTTGCATTTAAACACAGCAAAGACTAGAGCCAATGGCCAACTAGCACGTACATGCTGTACCTGCACTGCATGAGGGTCTGTGTCCACATAGCGTTTTTCTTCAGTAGAAAAGCGGTGGCAGGGCACTTGAAAGCGCTTCATCCCAGCACTTCATAAAAAAGCACTAATAGCACTTTTTGTAATGACAGGCTCTGCATGGGTATGTTTCTATGGCAGCAATATCTTGACATTAACATTAGCTAGGTAGCTATAGTAATGCTACATTAACAGAGGGTTTACAAAACAGTTAACAACCAGCTTACAAAGCAAACAGTAATAAAAGCACAACACTCACCAGCAACATCCAGTGTCTGCTGGTTGATCTGCTCCCAAAAGTGGGCATTTCTGTCTTTGTTGTGACGGTTAGACAGTAGCATAGCTAAACCAGCTGCAATGACATCACCAGAGCCTTTTTTCTGAAAAGTGCAGAGATTTTCATTTAGAAGTGCTTGGAGTGGCCACACAAAAAAGGCGACCTGGTGTGTCAAGGCATCTAGTTTCTATAACATCAATACAAACAGATTTTGCAGTATTCTGAAAAGACTGTCCTCTCTGTGCCGAAAATGAAGTTGTTCAGCAAAGTGAGGTAGAGCGCAGCATTAAGTACGCTATGCTGGATTCTGACACATCATCCCCCAACACACAATTAGCACTTCCACTTCCTTGTGCTAAGATCAATACAATTATCCGACTTCATGTTGAAGTCAGGCAAAATATAAAGTGTATTCAGAACATATAGATACATGAAAGAATCTCAGGTGGCTCATCTGAGGGGAGACGTCCTTTTAAACCAACAAATGGACCAAATGGGTTAAACACCACCTTTTGTAGTCACTGATCCAAAAAGTTACCGTCAATTTTCAAGATGTTTCTTACATGTGACCTCTTCCTTTTTTATATTTTCTGTTTTATCCAGATTATGAACATGTATGGTGACCTGGTCATGGACGCTGTGCCAGAGAAGGTAAGGAAATAAAGGATTAATACCAATGGCTTATGAAAGGGGCTGCTCACTGATTTTGCTCATTTCATCTCATCATGTGGAGAACTGCTTCTGTGAAAACAGTAATACAGTGTCTTCTGTGACTTTGAAAGGAGCCTTTTAAAATCTGATAAAATAGCCCTCATGACGTCATTGGGGCTATCTTGCTTTGAGCTTGAGATATCAGTTTATTAAAAGGAAGCCTATATTTCCAACTGGGGTTGTGAGGTTTTACAGATGTGGGTATTTAGCATGCAGAGGCTCTAAACAGTGAGTCATGTTGGAAATGTCGATCCAGCTTGACCTATACAATACTGTTTACACACAGTGAGACTTATTCAGAAGGTGTTTAATCCATATTTGGCAAAACTAATGACGTTTGTAGCTTTATATATTGCCTTGGTTAAGATGATCGTGCCCATTACTGATGTCTTGTGTTCATTCAATAATCAACAAAGTGTTAAGCCAAGATTTTTAGCCATTCTAAAGGATTGGCTTTAGCCCAGAATGAAATATCTCAACAACTACTGGACAGATGTACAGACCTGGGGCCATATTCACAAAGCTTCCTGTTATGACGAGATGCTCACTGTGACGTAATTCTAAGAAAATTCCTAGAATTATGACATTTTTTAGGAATTTTCCTTCAGTTAAGACTAGATCCTTGTAAAGATAAAAGTTATTCACAAAGCTTCTTAACCCTTCCTAAGGTGAAAACTATTATGAAAAGGGAGGAGGACATTTGAGAGCCTTTAAGAGTTTCTTAAGCAGAGGAGAAAATGGCAGAAAGACAAAGAGGAAGGAGAAATATTCTCCAAACTCTGAATGACAGTGCTCACATGTGCTCACATCTTCCACCTAACACAATAATGATATATCATCAGAGATAAAGTAATGTCAACACTGAGATATTTGGCAACTAGCCGCAGTGATGACTTGGGTCTGTCTCGATCTTCTATCAGCAGAGTGATCACACTGACAGTTACAACACTTTCACCCTCATATTGTGATGCAGTTCATCTGATCTCCACTAGGTGTCCACACCGTGCAGGCTCACAAAAGGGCATGCCTGTGACAACCAGTCACATTTGTTAAAGCTACTCTTACCTTTCTTGCATTTCACACAGCACTTAGAAAAAATTTGAACATCCACGACTCCTGCCTCCCTCCAAAGTTCCATCCCCCTCCTCCTGCAACTCCACCTCCCTCCAAAAAACAGGGGACCTTAAAATCAGGCGGTTATCTACCCTGATTCTTACTTTCCCCTGTTCTCTTCCTCAGGTTCACTTTTTCAACAGCTTCTTCTATGATAAGCTAAGGACAAAAGGCTATGATGGAGTCAAACGGTGGACGAAAAATGTAAGTGGGTGTCAGAACCTTCCCACTCTCTGAACTGTTTTTCTATTAAGTTGTTGGGGAGGATTTTCTTCAAGTTAAAGTTTTGCATGACAATTGTGCTTTTTTACGTAAATATATAGCAATCATGTAATTGAAGATCACAAAGTGGGAGCACAAAGTCAGAAGAGTTTTCCTTCCCTATTAACCAAGACCCTCCTATTTGCTAAGCAGTTAAATCAGTCTGTTATCAGTTGAAAGTTTTTAGCTTATTCTCACCTCGGCATAAATAATGTGTAATAGCTTGTGTCTTGCTCTAAGCGCCTCTTTCCATCAACACTATCTGTCGTGTATTTAAGCGTTCTCAGACTGGATCTCGCTTTGTGATGCATTCAGCCATTAACACAATGACTGCGTCTGGGAAAACTGATATTTAATAATCCTCCTGTGACCTCTATACTGCTTAAGATAATGATTAGTTCATCCATTTTCTGCCACTTATCTGGGTGGCACTGTGGCGGCAGGATAAAAGAGGAAACCTAGATGTCCCCCATTGTGTTCTTGGGGATTCCTGAGGTGTTCCAGGGTCAGATGGGATAATCCCTGAGCAGGTTTAAGGTGTCCAAGGGTCTCCTTAAAGCTGGATGTGAATACACATCTATGACGGAATTTAAACAGATGCCCGAACCACCTCAAGAGGCTCCTTTCAGTGTAAGGAAGCAGTGGTTCCCATATCCAGCCATGCATAGAAGCATACTATGGTCACTGTGGTGATTGCTATGTCAAACATGTGACATTTAGTTATCAACCATCCAGTCACCAAACCTTAACCCAGTACCCAAGGTGTATATTTTAGATATAGTAGGACAAGGTGATATCACCTAAAATATCCAGATTCCATAAGCTCAACAGCAACTCCCTTATCAAGTCTTTCGATCATGATCTCTCTCGGTCTCTTTAGCCTCTCTGTGACACTAGGAGCGTGTGTGTGATGTATACAAACGTGCTTACTCAACATAGAACATGGCGGACTGCCTGAACTTCAGTGTGCCAAAGTGTGGATACGCTTTATTAAGTCAATGAAACTGAGGGATCAAATATTTGAGGATAGGCACTCCTGACAAAGCAGAGGACAAGTCCCCTGCTTAAATATGTCTGCCATCTATCACGTTAAAGAAAGAATTGAACTTAAGGAGGAGGAGTGCTCCTTAGTAGATTGTTATATCTCCTTTTACTGCTTTGTCCTCCCCTCCCTTCTCACCATGCTTTCCTTCTGTCAGGTTGACATCTTTCAGAAGGATCTGTTGTTGATCCCCATCCACCTGGAGGTCCACTGGTCGCTGGTCAGTGTTGACATTCCTCGTCGAGCCATCACTTACTTTGACTCTCAGCGGACTCTCAACAGACGCTGCCCAAAGGTAGGACCGGACAGCAACAGCAAGCTCTTACACTAGAAGATTATTTTGGAAAAAAGAAAAACATCCACAAAAGCCATTAGAGACCCTTAGGTTTTTCTTTGCATGTCATATCAGATGTGGAAACAGCTGTCAGTATCAGGTTCCATCTTTGATTACAACTGTGTATCAGTCTAATTTTAACAAGTAGTTTGTCAGTGTTGGAAAATAAAACACACCTGCCAAGAGTGGTTTAACACCACAGAGAAAACATTACATGAAAAGATCAATGAAACATGTCATTCTAAATGAACAAAAAATAAGTCCACAGGGCTGTAAGACTAAAACCCCAGCCAGAGTTGGCTGGTTCCACAACGGTGGTTATCAGCTATCTTTGTTAACCCCAGCTTTACACCTCAGGTCCTGTGCATGTTTCCATAAAACAGGGTGTTTGATGTATCATTGGTCTTCTCCAGAGCACAAAATGGACCAATCACGTGCCACTTATTTGCACCTCGAAGAAATATGAAAAAAATCATGTCATTATCTGTGTCTTCGTGTACCTTGTATCTAAATACCAATTGACGAATCAGTTTTCCAAGCGGATTTCTGTTAGCTGTAATATACCAATAGTGTAAAATGATGGACTTGAGCAAATTAGAACCAAACATAAAAACATAATCTAAAGTGGTAACATTAAGGTATGGTTTAAAGGAATTATACCACATTTCATGTACAAATAAACATCATCTTGATTCATAATATAGTGAACTATGATTGGACCAGAGAACATGGCAAACATATTTAATAGTTCAGAGAGAGCAATAGCAACCTTGTAAATAAAATACAACAATATTTTTGCTCAGCTTTTCCACATCACTGAGCTACTGTAGGTTCCCATGTAATAAAACAAAACAAAACACAACGTGATACAGACAGTAAGCACTGTTGTACTTGCACATCTTTTTTGGTGGCATTACTAATGTAACGTCATGGCTCAACAATTTTGCCTTTATAACACATTCCCTCTTTTTAGCTTTTTAGCCAATTTCAATCCAAAACTCCGAACGTAAATGTCTGCAGCATGAGTTACCATGGTGATCGATCCAGGTTAAAAGAGAGTCACCTTTATAACGGAGAAAGCTCTGACTTTCGATTCAACATAGATCACAAATTCTCCAGTTTCACTTCATGGTACAGCCCTCAGCTGAAGCCCTGAGACTCAGACTGCTCTGATCCAATGTTCTGATGGAGTGGGTTTAGTTTATGGATATAGGTGGACTAATCAAATAAGCACACTATAATATTTTTCGTGTCATTATTCTGTGTCACTTTGTGTATGAATTACCTCTGCAGCATTCTCATAAAATGTTTTGTTGTTGTTTCCAGCACATTTTTAAGTATCTGCAAGCGGAGGCCATCAAGAAAGACCAACAAGACTTTTTGACAGGATGGAAAGGCTTTTTCAAAATGGTGAGATGGTTTATTTTTTTCTCTTCTTTGACACAGACTCAGGTTAATCATTTCACAAAGCCCTCGCTGTGGGTGAAATGGGTTGTTGCTGCTGCAGCCAGTCATACATCACTACGGCTCTGCCATGCATTTCAGCTACTGTACTGCTGTGTTGCTAATGCTAATGTGTGGTGGGTTTTTTTTGTTGCAGAATGTGGGTCGTCAGAACAACGACAGTGACTGTGGGGCTTTTGTGCTACAGGTGAGTTTGTCATGTCACAGTCCGTGTGCACATAAAGGTGAATTAATACCTCCCAACCACACAAACATTAATTTGTCCATTGTGGGAGCCTTAAAAAACAAATAGAGGCTGTGGCTTTGAGACTTTAAGCACTGGCCATACTTCATGTGTTGTGTTTCGCTAACTCAGCCAACCCTGATGTGCCTGTATGGGGAAGTAGGCCATTCCTAAAGGACTGCCAGTTTATCTCCATACACAAGCGCTTTAGTACCATTTCAGAAGGAATGTCCGTCTATACTAACATGCCCGAAAACATATGTCACATGACCATTCACATACGCCTAGCATGTTGATGTTAATGGTTATGTAAACAGGAAACAGATTGTCTACTCTGTGGCTGGTTGCTTGGTTACATAAGATACTATGGAGAGGGAGAAAAAGTAAGAATAGAGATTTCTTTGCTTGGATTGATGACGAGACGGAAATGTTATTTAAACACACGAGTATGAGGCAGTCAGGGTGGTGGAAAACAGATTGGGAGTTGTTGCCAAGCAAATATGGCGACATATTAAATCGATAATGGGAGCATCATTTATCGCCGGAGGAAGCCATGACAGTGGGACAGGAGTACCCATAAAAAAAGGATGAAATCACAAAAGGTATGCAGGCCTAGCTATAATGTTATGGCTTGACACTGATAAGACTCAGGCGGGAAGCGAGCGTGGGTGTCTCCATCATCGTTTTAAAGTCTCCACTTTCGCCTGCCCGGACAAAAACGCATCTATGGAGTTTTCAAACTAAAACATGGTCAGCAATGTTTTCAAAGGTCTCTGTTTTAGGGGTTCCAAAACACCAGGTTAGTGTGGACGCTAGACGTAAATGCAGGAATAATTATGCATTTTAAAAATCATGTTGAAGAGCTGAGCTGGTCACTCGTCACCGACACTGAATCATGTTACATGTTGTTGTGACTCTGTCATTCCTGCAGGCCAGTAACTTGTTTTTTTTTTTTTTTCCCCCTCCTCATTTCCCCTCTGCCATCCCGCAGTACTGCAAGTGTCTGGCACTAGGGCAGCCATTCAACTTTGGCCAACAGGATATGCCCCGGCTGAGGAGGCAAATGTACAAAGAACTGTGTCACTGCAAGCTCACCCTGTGACCCGCCACCCCCACCCCAGCCCGCCATCTCCACCCGCTCCCACCCTTAACCCTAACAAGATGGAGGGACAATGATACAACGAGAAGAGGGCAAGGGGAGCAAACGATTGACTGGCAAAAGAGAAACTTTTCAAAAACTTTATTTTTCTCTGCCAACATCCAGAGAAACCCCTTCTTCTATTGTAGGTGATGTCATCATTTCACTTTTTGTCTCTCTTTGCTTCCCTCTCTCCACCCTTTGAAAAATTTGATTTCCATGTCATGGTTATTCCTTTGTGGTTGACAGAGGCCAAGACTAGCTTCCGTTTGGGGAATGTGCTAATCTTCCATCCTACCGTAGTCCATTTTTGTTTTACAGTCTGAATGGGAGCATGAAGAAGATGATGAAGATATCTAAAGCATACAGTCCAGATGAAGGGTTGGACCTCAGTTAGTCCAACCTGACTACTTACTTTCACGTTGAGATGCCTGAACAGTGAGTGCAGAGGTAGCACCGTGTGTGGACGGCAGAATGATCTGAACCAGTCTGTGTAAGCTTGTGGTTGAATAGTACTAGTGGATGTACATGCCTTCCATCCATCCAGTCCATGCAGTGTGTACTCTCAGCAAAACACCCAACATAAAGTCCACCTCCTCATGCTGCAGCCAGCGTGTTGTTGACGGTTCTATCTATCTAGTCAGCACATAATGTTTGCTACTGTAGTGCGACGTTACATTTCCAATGTATAATATTTGTTTTAACAGTTTCCTACAAGATGTTTAGACGAATTCAAAGTGAAAATGGAACTTACTATTTGATGCTGCCATATTGAGAACAGAAAACACACTTTGAGCGTGTGAAGAGCCATTCTAGTGCATTTTTTTAAAATGGGAAATCAGAATTTACATACATGGAACACACCACATATTGACCCCTGTGCCGGAAACTTCCTCTGCCTCCATCACTCCTCCCCCAGATATGACATCGTCATGTGGGAGACTGGATCTGCACCCGTGGATCACCGCCCAAACAAACCAGAATGACATATTGGCCCAAAGAAGGGGTATCTTTACATTGCATTTATCTTTTCTGTGTTTTATCTTGTCAGTAAATGTGTTGATATGCTTATTGCTTTAAACAAGCGGTGTTAACAGGAGGACTACTAATATGTGTTATTTTCAGAGTAAGTACAAAAGAGATCCTCTGGTTAGTATTTCCTTGAAAGTTCGAGAGCCATTTTTTTTTTTGGTGAGGACCACGACAGCTACACAACAGATCCAGTTATGTTCACTATGGAGTTACAGCACCCTCCTCCTCTTCTTTTTATAATGAAAGACAAATTTGTTGATAGCTGTGTGTTTATTTTTTTCTTTTTTTCAAACAGGAGTTGATGCAACAGAGTTGACAGTTTTATATATCTTCTACAATGCATTATGGTTGCTAAAAATAAAAATATGCGGCAAATGAGCAATTGTGAATTTAATTAATGTTTCCGAATGGCTATCAGCTGGATATGATGATATTCTGTGTCCAGGGATGTAACGAAGCACTGCACTGTAATCGAGGTGGTTCTTATACTTTATTTTAGAATTACCATTTTAATGCCACTTGACACATCTACCCCACTACATTGTCAAGGAAATATTGTCCTTACCTCAAAACATTTACCTGACAGCCACAGTTTTACCTTGCAAATGAAGAATTCTTATAATTGGGATGCATTGCTACAGTTAAAGTACCCCCAAAAAATATATAAATATATTGAAATCATTTCCACCTCAGCCAAGTACAACAGCAAAATGCTACATGACACAATAATGCATCTAAAAATACAGAATGGCACAAGTCTGACAGTTTCTTCAGCATGGAATAAATTTGATACTTAAAGGAACAGTTCGCCCCAAAATCAAAAACATTTTTTTTTTTTACCTGTAGTGATATTTATCAGTCTAGATTTTTTTGGTGTGAGTTGCAGAGTGTTGGAGATATGGAGATATCGGCTGTAGAAATATCTGTCTTCTCTCCAATGTAATGGAACTAGATTACACTCGGCTTGTGTTGCTCAAAGCACCAAAAACAACATTTGACCCAGTTACTCAAGATAATCCACAGAGTTTGTTGTGAGCAGTTTCATGTAGGAACAATTTTCTTTCTACTGAATTATGTCCACCAACCAAATCACCATGCAGAAGGAAGAGTGCATCTACTAACGGACAAGAAGCTTGTGCTTGTGACAGCGTTGGCTGACTGTTCCTTTTGGCATGGTGATGCAGTTGGTGGGTATAGTACAGATGAAAAAAAAAAATTGTTCTGCATGAAACTGCTCACAACAAAATCTGTGGATTATCTCGAGTAACCAGGTCATGATTTCTGGAAAGATACATTGATGTTGAGTTTTTCAAATGTGCTTTCATGGCGCTTTGAGCACCACAAGTTGAGTGCCATCTAGTTCTATTATATTGGAAAAAATCAGACATCTCTACAGCTGATATCTCCAACACTCAGCAACTCACACCAAAACAATCAAGGTTGATAAATAGCACGACAGGTAAGAGGAAAAATATGTACTTTTGATTTTGGGGTTAACTGTCCCTTTAAAGTACATTTTGATAATAATACTTGTATGCTTTTACTTACATGACTTTTTAAATGAAGGATCTATTTGTAATGGGGTACTTTTACAGTGCGGTTTTTCTACTTTTGCTTAAGTAAAGAAACCGAATACCACCACTGCCTTAGACATAGCCTAACTTATTTTTAAATGGCACCTTGCATTTATTTTGACAGCTTGACAGTATGAGAGAAAAAAGAAACACAAGGAAAAAGGGAGTGATGACATCTGCTTTAGCAAAAATATATTGCCACCATTTTTGAATAACATTCATTCAGAATTAATAGACATTAATAGAAAAAAAAGCTGTAATAGCCTATTTTACTTTTTGACGTCACGAATAGACTCTTCAGTACTGTAATATACCAGGACCAGTGGTGTAGTGGAGTTTATACTGGGTATACCCACCTCATTTTAGGGCTGTTTACAGTATACCCACCAAAAAGCCACTGGAATATATAGGAGAGAATACCCACTTCCTCCTTAGTTACATACCCATCTAACTATTGGTCCACTCACCTTCTCAACTACCACTACACCACTGACCAGGACTATACAGTATGTACACAGACAGGTGACAACAACAAATTACAAAGTTGGTATGTAGACCTTTAAATTATAGTTTTTTTTAATTAGATTTGTGGGTTGCTGACTTATTCTTTGAACTCAATATTCTTTCCATTTTTAGACTATTTTATTCTGGCAAAGTTCATTCTATGAACAGTTTGACCTCAATATTCCTGAAATCCCAGCTCAGGCCAGGATCACAATTAATATGCACTTCATTTATTATTATTCCAATTTGGAATAACAGTGTTTTGGTTTTATGAAATACTTAAAATTCATATTCCAAGCTTATGAGTCGCGTTGTAATATAGTACAGATGACGACAGTATGACTCATTCAATCAGTTTCACAATGTTCTTGTTACACCCCTGGATACGAGATATGTCACTAATTTACACGGAAATGTGGCTCAGGAGAAAACAAAAAAAACCTATCTGGGGTACGGCCTTTTGTCCGCGTTGACCAATGACTGATCCAGAAATGAGGGAGGTTAAAAATAGACACCAGCGCAGCGCGGGTGAGCGGAGCTTGGTTCCCTCTGACGCAGTCTGCCTGTAAAATGTAAAACCCCGACCCTCTAGCACGGTAAAGGTAAAACAATCGCGCGCCACTTTAGACGCTGCGGCCCGCCTATTTATATGTGACGCACAGATTGACCAATCACAACCCTCTGTGGGCGGGATTTCAGCTAAATGACGGCGAGCTGTTGCAATGAAATCCCTCTTTGTGTGTTGTCAACGTATATAAGACATCTCTGCCGCAGTTTCTTTCTTTGGAATAATGTCGGCTGAATATGATAATAGGTAGGGAAATGTTTTTATGTTTTTTGGGGCATTTTGTGTGTCAGAATGTGATTTAACGGTTTACGTCGGTATGTTAATGTTAGTTATGGATGACTGTTGGGGATGTAACGTTAGACGTTGAACGGAGCATCTAGTGCTTTCAGTGCTCGACTAACGGAAAGGCCTGGTGGCTCAGACAAACGTCACAGGTCTTTACGTTTTATCTAGTAAAAAAGACGACCGTATGTCAGATGTTGGCATTTTATGTCAAATGTGTATATTTTACTCAGTATATTGTGAGTCTGTTTGGCGGCGGGAATGATAGCGATCGCTGTTTGTCTTGAACGTAACCGAAGCAAATTAAATGGCAGCCGGCGCCTTGGGTAGCACGTGAATGCGCCTGGTCTAGGCCTTTCCGATTTCTGTTCTAGATGCTTCTGTCGTTAATAGCTCGATATGAAAACGTATCGGTGTAGCGGAGCGGTGGATTTCTCAGCTTGTGTTAGAGTACAGGTCGGCTGTCGAAGCTGGCGCCTCAGATGTAAAGATATTTGTTCTTTTTCTACGAGGGGCGCACATGGTCGTCGTACTGGTCGGGGAGTGCTAGGACAATGCCGGTAGCTTAGGCCGCTAAATGCCGTCGGCAGCGTTTTCCTCGACATTGCTGTAGGTGATGGTATATGTGACTTCCGTGAAGCATATACGCAGTTTGTGTTGGTATACGCTTCATATATGGCTTTCGCTGACGTGACAAGCTAGTTAAAATGCTACCGTTCCATGTAGACGCGCAGGGCCTGTTGGCAGCGGCAATGGCGGGCCGGGGGCTACAGCCAGCCGAGGCTTTTCTTTATTCTTACTGTCGCACTTTTCGGATTACAACCACGTCTTAAACCGTCATTAACATTTACGTCTTGTCTAGTCAGAGAGAAGTTGTTTGTAAATTAGCTAGAGAGTATTTGAGGTGGCTAGGCCGTTATTTCCATCGACGAGCTTCCGACTTTTCAGCCCTGAGTGGAGAAACGACCATCTTGAAATGTATGCAGTAGAAATGGCGGACCCGTGATAAGGCGTTTGCTTACAAGCACAAGGAGTAAACGGCAAACTGATGCTAAATGTCAGTTTAGCAGCCCAGAAAATGGTGTTTTGCCTGTTTAGGAGTGAGTTTGTGACATGGGGAATACTATCTACTTAGGTAGGCGTTTGTCAAACTAAAAATATACTCAGAAGATTATATTAAGTGCCAGCTAAGAAATGAGACGTAGTGTTGTATTTAAACGTTAGGAACATTTATTTATATCCATCCACGTTCATTATAACATGATGGCAACAGTCATGTTTGGCCTTCTGCTAAGGGCATTTTCATATCAATAATGGACTATCTACAGTGTGTTGGCCTAAAACATTATGTTCTGATGTGGTGTGAAAGATGAAAGCTTGTAAACACTCAATTGTCCTCCTATTCACAGAGACAATGGCCCAGAGGGCATGGAGCCAGATGGGGTCATCGAGGTGAGTCCCCTACAATTGTGGCACTTAGAATAACACAAACAAGCAGATTTGAGATCATATCTTTTTTAATATGGTATCTGTGTGTTTCCGCAATTATCTTAACCCCTTCCAGAGCAACTGGAGTCAGATCACGGACAGTTTTGATGAGATGAACCTGCGCGAAGCTCTGCTCAGGGGAATTTATGCCTATGGTTTCGAGAAGCCTTCTGCTATCCAGCAGAGGGCCATTATGCCTTGTATCAAGGGTAAGTAGTGCTTATCTTTATAGAAGTCACCATTTATTTCTTCAATACACCTTATTCACAGTTATGAGAGATATTGTGTGTTATTCACACTCAGAAATGGCCCACCTAACACAGCTGCACTTATTGCTGCATGCTGCTAGAGTGACCAAATCACATATCTATGGCAGGCTCAAAAGCGTCACAATATAAGGGCTGTACCTGAAGTAGTATTGGTGAAGACTCACTTACACTGGGTAGCGATAGGAGTTTGTACCAGCATCTGGTTCGAAAGTAGTTAAGCTGACTTTTGCTAAGTTTCAACACCAGAGCAGATAGTTGGATCTGCCAAGCAAAACAAGTGTTATGCTATCCTCTGTTTCCACCAACCTCTGTTTCCAGTTTTTAAGCCTGCTGTGCTGTTATCTTGTGTTGGCTGTGGTAGCGACACAGCTAAGGAGTGAGTTTACTGACAAAATAAGATTCACCCATACAGTGAACATACATAGAGTAAATGTACTAAAATCAAAGCTTGAATTGCATTAAGATTAATCACTAATACAAAAATAAATTCAACATCCAGATTTTAATATCACATCTAACACTAGAGATTCAACCCAACTGGACACTGAGCTTGCTTACCTGCCATCATTTTAAAATTGTATTGATTCCAAATGCATAATCCATGTCAGCTAAGTAATTTCAACACATTAGTTGCAGTTTAAATGAAAGTTATAGTGATTTACTTGATTTGAAATGTGTTCTTTTAGCTCACTGTCTTCCATCGATGAGTTAAACCAAAGTGTTTTTGGGCGTGTTGTGACAAACTGTCAGTAACTCCTGTGTGTTAAATCAGGCTGTCTAATATAAAACAAACAAATCTTTAAATAGACTTGAAGAAACTCTCCAGCATAGAAACATGCCCTCGAGTTTGTGGTGTTCAGATAGCATGGTGGTATTGCGGAAGCAAAAGAGGTGGACTGATGTGATGTAACACAACAGTGTTGGCCTCTAGTGTGACACGTGTCTGTAGCGCTTTCTAAATGATAACAATTGTATAAACACGGCAATAACAATTATTTACACGTGGCAGCTGCGGACATTTCAGCCGCTATTCTTTTTTTTTTTTTTTTTTTTTTGAGTTAGCTGCTAACTGCTGTCAGCTACTTAAATCTCCCAGTGGTGGGTCACATGCTTAACATGTCGTCAAAATGTCCCACCCATCCCGTCCTTACTTCTGTTCCGCAAACTGACTGTTTCATACAGACATTGTTTAAGCGCTGTCACTTTCTCAGCTTAAAGGTGAGGTAACTTGTTCTCCCCATTCAGCGATTGTACTGGTTAAATGGAATGGAGAGGAGGTAGCGTGAAATTCCTGCCTTGCATAATGGGCTAATGTGACAAACTACACAAAGTGTGACACGCTGTATTTCCATTCAAAGAAAATACCTGGTGTTGTGATCACACAGTTTACTGTCCTTGAAATATAGTACACTCTGCTTTTCAAACGCTTCCAGAAAGTGTCCTTTATTCTGGCCAATAGGATATTTTTAGACTGCCATCTTGGCCACGGGGCAACAGATCTCTTCTCTGTGCAATTAGCCCCGTACCCATCCTGGCTTTTACAGGACATTGACAATTACTGTTGTTTTCTTGTTGCTCGTGCTCTCTGGCTGCACTACAGTGGTTGATGTCTTCTGTTTATCTCTTTTCATTTTTAGGTTACGATGTGATCGCTCAGGCCCAGTCTGGCACTGGGAAGACTGCCACCTTTGCCATTTCCATCCTCCAGCAGATTGATGTGGAGCTGAAAGGCACTCAGGCTCTGGTCCTGGCTCCCACCAGGGAGCTGGCTCAGCAGGTATGCTCAAAGTCAGATAAACAGTGTGAGAAAACTGCGCTGAAATTGTGCTGTGGGGGCCGTGTGACACATTTTTAATACAAAACAACCATTCTTTGATAATTTTTATCAAGTATTGCAGTTTATCAGCTTAACATGGCTTTAGGAAACTGAAACAATTTAGAAGCTGGGTGAATTTCATGTCACCCTGTGTGAATACCTCTGAATGTTGAATGTTAACATATGTATCAGTTTCCACAGGTGCTCCTTACTACTACACTTCACTAGATTTAGACTGTGTATGTGATTATTGAAATATTTGGACACATTAGATCATAGTTACAAGGATGGTGTAATTCAGTTTCTTTTGGCAGGTAAGAGGCCAACTTTTCTCCCTGCTTAAACGGTCTCATGTGTTTCAGTACAGCCTGTTGCGTAACAGCAGTGTTTCAAAGAACACGACTACAGTTCAGCCAGGCTCAGTAAATCAGGATTGCTTTCTGGAAAGTTCTTTCTAATGAAGTCTAACCTGAATTGCCATAGAAATGTTTGCCCTCTGACTCTCCGACTCGGGTTCTAGAGTTAGAGCTTTTGTGTCACCTCAGGCTAAACCAGTGTTACAACCTGACAGACACAGTTTCAGTTCAACTTCCTCCCCTATAGTTCCTCAAGACTGGACTGAAGAGAGGTCTGAACTGCAGCACATTTCAGATGTATTGATGCCTAACTTAAGATGTAGAGTTTAAGACTTAAATCAAGTATCTGCACATGCTCCAGTCCTTATGTGCTCCTGTTTGACTACATAATACATTTGCCTCGTGGCAGTTGCATTTTTCATCTATTTGATCTAATTCTTAAGCATAGTGCAACTGGAAATGGAGTTCAACCTATAACAGCACTGAGCTGCTGATGCTGGCTGTTGTATAATAATTAATGACGTCTTTTGCATGTACTATTTGCAGCGTGGTTAACTGGCTCACAACACTGTATGATCATGTATACAGGATGACTAACAGTGACATAAACATGGCCATATCTGAAATACAGTCAAAACCACAATAAGACTCATTATTGGAATATTAGTGTGACCCCTGCAAGTTCCTACAGCTAGACCAGTCCCAGCCCCTGTTAAACTAGGTGTATCCTTTCAGTGGTGTTAGGCGTAAGGTTCGTATGCCCATTGCATGATGTAGCTTCTTTTCCGTTGAGCCCCAAAGCTCTGAAAGTTATCACAGCCTCTGGCTATGCAACTTGTGAATTTTTGTAGCTAGGCGCTGCCGTGTTTTTAGTTTGGCATGGGTGTCTATGAGGGGATGCCAGCTGAGCAGGTCTGCCTATACAGAAATCTCTGCAGCTCTTGTTTGAGAGACCACAGGGATAGCCAAAGGCCTTAAAATCAGGAAAGAATCAGTGTTTTTTTTTTTTGGGGGGGGGGGGGGGTCACAAAACGTACGTCTTCAGTAATCATATTAGTTACTAATCCAACAATTACAATGTTGTGTTATTGTTCAGTTATTGTCTTAATGGGCAGACAAAAAAATCAAATGTGCACATAGCGACAGCATCCAGTGTGCCTGTGGAGAGGCGCATCAGCCTTGGCAGTTTTGTGCATAGGCTCCAGACTCCTCCTCCTCCTCCTCATGAGGTCTAACCGCTGCTTTAGTGAGTACTAGTCAAATAAGCAGGACTAATTTACTGTAATGGTTTGCTGAGCTAGTGAATACGTGAGTCAGTCATTATCTAATAGCGTGAGGAAGGCCAGTGTCCTATGTTTTATTTAGGCCTATTGATATAATAATTTTAAGCAGTCAGTACTTGTACTATGCTGTGTTAGGAGGACTGACCGCTTTTATGAAATCAGTATAAAATAACTTTGATGTGGAGACGAGCGACAATAATTGCAGTAACCAAATGCAACACTTGCGGCCAGGGTCCACCGGGCACGTCAGCGGCGCGACACATCTGCAGCGCGAGTCCCGTAGCAGCTCGCCCCCCTATTAATCAATTACAGCGGCTCCACCGGCAAGGGGAGCGGCGCGACAACCCTCTATTTTAGGTGGCTCTTCTATTTTTGTCGCGCTACGCTCCCCTATGTGACCCTCCAGCAGATTAAAAACTACATGAAATGGTGTGCTAAATGAGCACAATGTGTTTTTTAAAGGAGCTATATGTAAGAAATCTAAAGCAAATAGTTGTAAAATCATCCTAATGTCACAGAGACTAAGGAATAATGTTCATATAACATACTGATCTCACCGACAACAATAGTACGGCCAGAATATTTGCATTTAAAAAAATATTTTACGGTCCGCAAATGATGTTTGTTTTGAATTTGTGTTTTGGCCTGTTGCGCCACCCACCGCTGTCTACCAGTCACGCAGTCAGTAGAGTCTCAGCATCAGTTACAGTTACGACTGGGCTACAGCAGCACGGCAAGCAGTATTAGCAGTGTCCCAGCATGAGCAGTGTCCCAGCATGAGCAGCCGGCTTCTCCTCAGCTGTATCCCGGCAGCAGCGTTAGCAGCAAAGAAGCTAGACTTGCTCGAACGGTCCACTGGAAAACCGAAGATCAAGGACGCGGCGACGCAGCCCTGCCACAGCAGCCGCCCGTGAGCAAACAAATCAGTCTCCAGCATGCCGCTGTCCAGCAACCTCAAATCTGTAGGGGAGGGGGGGCGGACATGACTCGCGGCAGTATTTTGAATTTGAGTGCAGTAACCGTTTTGGCCACATTCTTACATATAGCGCCTTTAAATGAATAAACCATTATCAGAGGTGATATGTGATGGGGTTTTTTTTTTTCATGCATTTACCCATGTTTATCCGTGACATTGTGTAAATGTCTGTGGCTGGACATTTGAAAGCGAGTAGATGACAAACAGTACAGTAAACTTGTAGATAACTCAAATATATGTAATAACTTAGGTGGAAAATGCTTTAACATTTAATGGCTCAGCAAACAGTAAACAACCCCGCTGGCTTCTCTACGTATCGCTTCAGTACGCAGTCAGTGGAGCCCAAATGAATACGCCGCGAAGCTACGCTGGCGTGACGCTTACGTATGCAGCCGGTGGAACCCGGCCATTGGCGGTTCATCAGTGTTTACTGCCGCTGCCAGGCAGCCTACTTTCCCGCTAACCCTTTGAGTATTTGCTTATCCGTAGAGTATTTTGTTTGTACGTTGCTTGGCATTTCAGTGCATGTGTGACGAAAACGCATTAAGCATAAACGCCTTTGTGCAATGCTCATAGCTGAACAAAGCTTTAGCCGTTGTGCTACAGAAAGAGAAATCCCATAGTAATGTATAAACTGACCACAAGCGTGGTTAATCAGTTTGTAGGTTCAGGTAAAGGTTTGCCCCTTTTATCCCTTGAGATTGACTCATGTTATTAATTAATACTCTATAAATGTTGACAGTGGAAGATTAATTTGTAATTTGTGATCTGTGTTTTTTTTTTCCCCCACTCCAAAATTGACAAATCAAACCAGTCTTGTAGTTTAGTGCAGAATCAGAAGAGACCTGCTGTATAATGATGAAACCCATGCGTGTCAGCTGACTCTGTAACTCTCTGTTGTGGTGTTGCTTGTGTTGGCGTTTTGCTGGCCTGAGTCCTCGGCACAGCAGGATTCCAGAAACGTGATCATACATCACTTCTGAATACAGCGCCTCATCACCTTTGAATAATCACCATCACTTGTATTCTTGCATGCACACTAAGTATATGAGAACTTAAAACATGTTGGTGGGCCTCACTGTGGTGAAAGATTTGTCTTTGGCTGTGTTTCAAAACAGGTTTACTAGAATCCATAGCATATTGAAGATGATTGGTGGTAAACTGTTTCTACTGTGTTTGACTATTAAGGGTTTTTATGGCCTAAACATGAATTGACCCACAGTATTCCCCCTTTTCCCCCTCCTCTAGATCCAGAAGGTGGTGCTGGCCCTGGGTGACTACATGGGAGCCAGTTGCTACGCCTGTATTGGAGGGACCAACATCCGCAATGAAGTCCAGAAGCTGCAGGCTGAAGCCCCTCACATTGTGGTGGGAACCCCTGGTCGCGTCTTCGACATGTTAACCCGCAAAAACCTCTGTAAGTCATCATGGGAAGTGATCATGTGTCAAGCTGTCAGTAGGCTGACTTAATTGAAATGGTTCCCCAAATTGATAACCAGGACATTGACCCATGTTATTGATAAATGCTCTATAAATGCTGACAATGGAAGATCAGTTTTTTACTCGCAAGTGATAAATCAAACCAGTTTAGTGCAGAATCAGGAGACCCGCTGTATAATGATGAAACCCATGCGTGTCAGCTGACTCTGTAACTCTCTGTTGTGTTGTTGCTCGGGTTGGCGTTTTGCCGGCCTGAGTCCTCGGCACAGTAGGATTCCAGAGACGTGATCATACATCACTTCTGAATACAGCACTCATCACCAAGCATATGAGAACATTGAACATGTTGGTGTTCTGGTTCATTCATTTCATGGTCTGCATTTCCTTGCAGCTTCTAAGTACATCAAAATGTTTGTGCTGGACGAGGCTGACGAGATGCTGAGTCGAGGGTTCAAGGACCAGATCTATGAGATCTTCCAGAAACTGGCAAGCAGCACACAGGTAAGAACTATGTGCCAGTCTCCTCTCCTTAGTTTGTTTTCTTCTTAGCCAGCCATCCAAACTGTCTATGGTAAAACCTAGACTCTGTAACTATTGTTTGCTCATAAGATGATATTTGGTTAAAATATAATAAAACTTGATTTTCTCCTTATTGCCCAGCTGTAATATGGGTACTCTGTTCAATCCAAGGTTCCCTCTCCTCCCAGCTGCAGTGTTGGTGAAGGACTGAATGTTCCTTGGTACAGAAAGCTATCTGCCCTCCACTGTAGCTGGGTTTAAGTCCTTGACTCACAACTAATTGGCAGATTACATTCAGTCTTGTTCTCAAATGTATTGGTTTGGTATTGATATTTAAGGCTTTTTACTGTATATAATGGCTCAAAATTCCCTCTAATATCTATGTTATATTGCTGTGAAAACGCCCAACAAAATTTCTCCTTCACACAGCTGTATTTATTCAAGGTTCTTGCCAAAAACTTTATTTTACAAGATTACATTTAAAAACACATCGCGATAATGTTTTAATTTACCTTGGCCCAATACTCACTTCTACTGAACAGAGCTTGAATGCATCATTAACTCAAAGCAACCTCCGTTAGCTGCTAGTTCAGGCCACCAGCTAATTTGCTCTCCTGTCGATTTTTAACAGATTATTTTGTTCTCAGTGTAGCATTTTCAAGGGGGAAAAAGTGTCCCCCGATTTGTCTAGTGAGTTTACTGCGTCCTTAATGCATCACAGGGAAGATCTCTGTTCCTCCAAACATGTTTTCTGTTGTCCCCATGACAATGGGACGCTGATAGTCTCGAGCACTGCTTAACCACTGCCATCGGTGAATTTAATTTGTTGAAAGGCCAGTGGCCAACCTGGTACATGTTCATTTGAGTGTGAACACGTGTTAAACAGCCCTTTCTTATCCTCCCTTCCAGGTTGTCCTACTGTCGGCCACCATGCCAGCTGACGTGTTGGAGGTCACAAAGAAGTTCATGCGTGAGCCTGTCAGAATCCTGGTGAAGAAAGAGGAGCTGACCCTCGAGGGTATCCGCCAGTTCTACATCAATGTGGAGAAAGAGGTGAGCAAACATTTTCCATTATTGCATTTAGTCTGCAAACTATGCAGATGATAGGAGGACATGTGGTGTAAAGAGGAGGTGAACTTGGTTGAGCCTGCTGTGTGTCTGACCTGGTGGTGATCCTCAGGAGTGGAAGCTGGACACGCTGTGTGACCTGTACGAGACACTGACCATCACACAAGCGGTCATCTTCATCAACACGAGGAGGAAAGTGGATTGGCTGACTGAGAAGATGCACGCCAGAGATTTCACCGTGTCTGCCCTGGTAAGAGACTGCATTTAAAGAACCTTTTTTTTATGACCATGTCTGAACTGCACGAACTAGAAACAAAATTCTTTGATTCGCAACATTTTGAATGATGTCAAACCTTGTGTTTGATCCTTCATTCCGTTTTTGAAGTCATAAATAATCAATATTCATGTCTTGGAACACTCTGCCTCTGTATACTTGGTGTTTAACACTTGTGTGGGATTTAGAGTATTCTGTGAGAAGTAATGCATTTAGATATTTTTAATTTGTGGATATCTAAAGACCTCCACTGTATTTATAATTCGACCTGTGAAAACAAGACACCAAGTTCAGCAGAAGCTGTTAGCCAGGGGTTAAAGCTATGGCACTTGAACTTGTAAATTTAAGGGCATGAGCCATATAGTTGGACTGTTCTGTTCGACACTCCTTGCTGTGAGCACCACACCATGTAATTATGTTTTGTTGTTGAGGCCACTGAAAGAAATTCCAAATCAACTTGATACGGCAATAAATTTTTGCTCACTGGTTTGTGTCTATTAGTGATTTGCAGTCTCTGCCCTCACAAACTATGTGATGACAGCAAACATGTTGCAGTAAAAATAACTGTAATGGCTCAGTCAGCAAGTCCACAGGGTGGCCATTTGGATTCAGCCTTTGTCTCACATGTACCTCCCATCCTTGTGTTTCAGCACGGTGACATGGACCAGAAAGAGAGAGACTTGATCATGAGGGAGTTCCGCTCTGGCTCCAGTCGAGTCCTCATCACCACTGACCTGCTGGTACGTGCACTAACAGCCTTTTACACCCACTGTCTAACAGCTGACGTGTTTGCTTTTAAGATGAGATTACTCTGTGCAGTCCAAGGTTCCCTCTCCTCCCATCTGCAGTGTTGGTGAAGGACTGAATGTTCCTTGGTACAGAAAGCTATCTGCCCTCCACTGTAGCTGGGTTTAAGTCCTTGACTCACAACTTATTGGCGGATTACACTAAGTGCTGTCCTTCACTGTTTAAATTTTGTAACATTTGGAGGGACTTACTTTTGACTGCATACACTTTTACAAACACATTTACAGAGTACTGGAGGGATGTCGTTTATTTACGCTTTACCAAGTTCTGTAGTAAACACAACCTCAGAGATAATCTTCATAAATTAGCAGCACTTCGGTCACATGACTCATGTCGCCACCGCAATGAGGCCATTTGGGAACAACCTCTGTAGTCGTATTTAGACGCGTGTCAGCCACAGCCATTTTTAACATTTTGTTCTACGGCCTCTGTACTCGTGAATTTTGAAGCTCTTAAGTATGTTAACCACAAACCTTAGTTAAGGCATCGAAAACCCATTGACTTTGCGTCGAGTGCTAAAATGCAAACTCATTTCATCGCTCATACCTGCAGCACTCAGTCTGGAAGCCCAAGAGAAACGCCACAAACGCCCATGTTTGAGCTAGTTTTGTGTTTTGCGGTCCCACGTGCAGTGCACTGATTAGCTTGTGAACTCAGTCATGTTCACTCTTTTTGTTCTTCATGCATACAAATGACTGCTATGCAACTAATGGTAAATGTGTTCCTCCTCAGGCCAGAGGTATTGATGTCCAGCAGGTGTCCCTAGTCATCAATTATGACCTGCCAACCAATAGAGAAAACTACATCCACAGGTAAGAAGACAATGACAAGCATAGGGTTGTGAAACTAAAATTGGTAGACCTTGTAATTGTTTCCCATCTTTCATCCTGAATGATGTGAACACAAGTCATCCAAATGCTCTTCGCTCAGTGAAACTGATTTTATTTTATTTTTGGTCAGGATTGGTCGAGGTGGTCGTTTCGGCAGGAAGGGAGTAGCCATCAACATGATTACCGACGATGACAAGCGAACCCTGAGGGACATTGAGACATTCTACAACACCACCGTTGAGGAGATGCCCATGAATGTGGCCGATCTGATCTAGAAGAACCCACGCGCCCATCTCCACCCCCTCCTCCCCACTTATTTTAGCAGTCAAAACTTTGTTTCTTATGCGATCTGAATTCTAAGAACTTCCTTTTGCTAAATTCCACCATGACTTTACCCTCTACATTCTAAGGGAAGGAAGAGCACGGCCATTATTCCTTCCTAACCCTTTGAAATAGTTTTCTGGCCGTTTTTTTTGGAAGGATGAATTACTGACCTGCTTCAACTGCTTGCCATAGTCCGCTACCCCATATTGGCACCTAAATTCTACCTACAGCTAATCCCGCTGATGGTTTACAAACTGAGGACTTTTAACATCAAACAAGAGTTTGTACCTCGGTCCCACAAGTGCAAAACATAACCGCGTTTCCAAAAGCACGCAAACAACAAAGTTGTTTTAAAAGGACTCTAGCTCTGACTGTTGGCAAAAGCTTAACATTAAATTAACGCGGCTCCGTTGATAAACACGCATGATGCTAACAGGAAGATCAGCAACGCTTTTGTGAAACGCGGCTGTGGTTTGCACCTGCACGGCGTCACCCGGTTGCCGCACTGCTCGGTGATTCAACGGTTTAGACTGCAGTCCAGTTTGGACCCAACAATGATGTAAATGAAACGGGACGTGCTGCATTTGACCAGATCAGTATTGAAACAACCTTCAGTGTACTGGAAACAGCCTTTTAACTCACATCCATTATCATGTTCAGAAGAGGTTTTGGGGCTAGAGTACACAGGGCATATTCAATAAAAAGACCTATATAGTAAAATCCATCATGAATGAGTTGTTTACCCTTTTGATCCTTTTACTGCTGTTTCATATATATATATTTTTAAATTGCTATTGTACATACAGCTTGACTTGTACAGTCCCTTGTGCAGTAGCATTCAGTTGAAGACCGACCGGTGGCCACAGACGTTTGGAGGCAAAACGACGGTGAGTGCTGTGGAGACTTTGCCTCTCGACCCTGACGACCTGGTTGGATTTTCACCTCTAACTCTTTGACATTACTGTTCATTTAGATTTTATTTTTAAACAAAAATTATTGGATTTTTGATAAAGTGGCGGTGTGTTTGTAACCTACCTCGCCAACATGTTTGGGGGAAGGGGGGGGCCGTCTGATATTAAAGGACCAAACTACAGATGAAGTATATAGAGATCCCCGACCCCTCCTCTCTTTACTCTTTCTAAGCGCGCTCATATTAAAATGCCTGTCATCATGGGGTTTGGTGTGTAGGAGAACCGTCATGTTTTGAGGTGTGTAGTCAGTGCTATTTTTTAAAAATGAATTTACGCAATTGTTAACCTTTTTGAGACAGAAACAGTATCAAGTTTTCTACATTGGATTCTGTATAGTATTTATTTTAATGGTCTTTCAAAAAAGAAAAATAAAGGTTTCTCCTTTTAACAGTGTAAACTGGCCTCTGCATTGTTGAATAGCATGAAAGCTGTAAGGGCCAAACCCTTTGTGGAAAGGCTAGTATTTAACCAAATGACAGCCAGCACTGCTTGTAATGGACAGACATACCTGTCGCTGATTGGCTGCTGAGAGCACAGTTTGGTCCAACTTCCGGCGTTGACAGACAGCTGTTCCCAAAGGTTTCTTCTCCTCGTTTGGTTAAAAGGCCAGTTTATTTGTCAGCTGTAGGTCTGAAGGAACCGTGAAACATCTTGAATGCCCTTTTGATTTATCTCGTGGTATTTTTTTTTTTTAATGGTCTGACATTTCCAGCTGCCTCTTAGTGACGTCAGCAGACTTCAGCCTGGACTTTATTTACAACATTCTAGCATGTCATTACTGATTGTTGTCTTTGCGCAATAAACATGTAATTGTACATCGGTGTCATGTCCATTCAGTCACGTGCGCTAACACAGTGAATAATCCCGGGGAACAAGCATTTTGCCCACGGATCCCTGACACGTGTCCTCACATACATCTCATCTGGCTCTGGACTCTGGATGGAACAGACATGTGCACAGATGGACACCAGGTGGTGCCCTTTAGCAAACATGTTTCCTTAATATTTCGTTCAATAATTTCATATTTTAGTGTTAAAGTTTGGCCCATGGCATCAATACTCACAAGTGTACTGTATCCTACCTGACTCCATCTGAGTGAGCCCCGCCCCTCCCTCCACAGCTTTCCATCTGGCAGCCGCACGCAAATCAAGCGCCGTCCCTCATGTGCCGTCACAGCCAGGTAACGTTAATGTTTGCCCTCAGCATCACTGTTGTGAATTTAAACCACTATTTAACATCTCAATACAGCCTCATATAGGCAATAACCTACCATTAATCTTAGGAAGTAATGTACTCTGGCGTAAAACCACACCGTCTCCCTTCAACTCTGCCAGATTCAGGTTCATCAGCTGTCCGATGTGAGCAGGGACAAACGCCGAATTGCTTCCCCACTTTCACACGTCCTTTTAAACCAAAATTCAGCTTGAGTTATACCTCATTTCTCCCACGTCGCGTGTCTGATCGTAAATTTAGACAAAAATGACATGCAGTTTGGTGCTGCGGTGCGTAAAGGGCGCATAGGAGGAGAGGAGGCGCTGTCTGCTTCTGGAAATCGTCAAGAATATGTAATATATGTAATATTTAAAGCTTATTTCTAAGATGATAATAAGAATTAGCGTGTGACTATTCGAGAAAGACAGAATGGGAAGGGAGGAGGAGAGGAGAGGAGAGCGCACTGGCCTGATTGTTACAATTTAACATAGGCTTACTTTGTGGTTTGGGGTAGACTGGTTGGTTTATTATTGTATTAATTACTTAATTATTTAAAGCGTTTTTCAATTTTGTGTAAAGATTGTGCACAATATGGCATTGTTTTTTTTTTGTTTGTTTTTTTGCTGTTTTTGCCTGTTATAAATAAAGAATAAATGTAGAAAGTGAATGTGTGTGTGTGTGTGTGTGTGTGTGTGTGTGTGTGTGTGTGTGTTGTAGCTGCTAGGTGGATAAAGTATAGATCCTCAGACACCTCACATGTAAGCTAGACAGACATGTTCCTGCTCATTTTCACCAACAGTATAAAAGAGATTAAAAAATAAATAAATCTTTTTTTGCATATTTTGTTACTAACATGGAAAGAAACATGCATTTTACTCCTCGCTTTACATATTTTTTTTCTCCTATGGGCTGAGTTGATATTCTTATAATTTCATCACTTTTCCTGTATTTTGTGATATAAAATATTGTAGTTATGACCAACCATTTAATGAAGGGGACATATCAAAATTATGAAAAACCATAGGCGTGTTTTGTTCTACTCTGGGTAGTGTATCTGGAAAACTGAAACTCCCCCACACACAACTTTGAATCAAAATTCCACCCCTGCAAATAAGTGAATAATTTGTTATATAACTATGGTAGACTGCTTGAGCCTTTGAGAGGAATTCTTTAGATCTTTATATGGAGCTAAAGAAAATCAGTATAGAAGACATGACACCATAACTTCTTAGTTTATAAATACAGTTTATAAAGTAGTCTGTTATCAAGGCTGCTGTGAGTTGTTGTTTAGCTCAGTGGACATACTTGTAATCCAGCTGCATTTTATTAAACTCAGTATAAACAGGTACAGTATTTTTTTCCAGTATAAAGCAAATACTCTTGAGTCCTGTTCGCATTTATGTTGATGCAATTTAGAGGCAAATTAACACGCACGCAAATAACCTCATTACTTAATACCTACCACAGATGACAACTATCTATGACAATATTTAAGCCCCTAGTTAAGTAGTCTTTTAGTCCTAAAAGTTGGACTAATGCTTAGCTCTTGAGGACTGACTTCCTACTGTGAGAAATGTGAACTCTGGCTTTAAAGTCAAGAACACAGTCGATCCACTAGAGGGAGACATTGTCCTTTCATCACTATGGCAGAGTTGTTAAGTTAACCGGCAATCACAGTCTGAAAGCATCTCAACCTGGAGGAAGAATCAAGATATGTCTGTCTTCCCAGGTATATGAGTTCATGTGATCATCAGTCAGTGGTTAATACAAAGAGAAAAGTGGTGTAAAAATGGAAGGCGGGCATAAAGAAGCTACCCCTACAAAGACAGATGATGTAGAGGAATGCTGCTTCTTCGATTCTCCAACTGACAGGATAAATATTAAAATTAGCACCCTCATCACCACTACCGAAGTGCCCTTGAGCAAGGCCCTAATCTGCTATGGTGGAGCTGCTCACCAGCCGACACGTCAGACTGTAGATGTACTGGTAAGCCTCAGAGTGCCAGTGTGCAGGCCACCCACTCAGCTACCCACGTGACTGGTTTATGTCAGTCCCAGATGGACTCAGAATTCATGAATTTGTTTAAGTAGATGAATGATTTATTTCTCTTTGATTTGCAGCCACACAAGTTCTAACATGGAGTGGTGGTTACAGTACAGCAGGGGTTTATTAGGGTGATGCATCTTGTCTGGAATAGTGTGTATTAGCCCAGCATCTTAGGGACGACGCAGGCCACAGTTTACATCCTAAACCTGTCCTCCAGTGCATATGTTGTCATGTTGCTGCTGTTTCCCAGTGGGATGTGGTGCTCACAGGGAAGGTGGTCACTGGGTCCAAATTCCATCACACTCAGTTCCTTTCCTGTGCTATTGAAAAAAGTTAGCCATATCAAATGGTTGATAAAAATGGGAGGTATGATTTGTGTGAGTGTGATCATAAAAAATGAAAAGTGCTCCAGTTTACAGTGAGTCAGACAGTTGGAAATCGTCTTGGAGAAAAACTGGTTTATTACTGAACTTGATTTGGTGCTCTGAAGAACACTTTGGTCTGTGAATGACTTCTTCTGTTGTTTGTTTGGATTTGCTTTTCGTCCGTCATTATAATCACATGCTCTGTCATGTGTATGTATCTGTCTATCCACAGTTAACCTCGCAAACTACTGGACCAATCAGCCAAATATTTTGTGAGCACATTTATGATTGCACGCTAAAGGACCTCTAATGGTTTTGGTGATTCACAATTGTTGAAAAACCTGTTTTACTCACTGTTTTAAAGCATCACTAACAGCTGACTCCTCACTTGGTAGGGGCCGCAGTTTTTCTTGAAATTGTCTTGGCCAAAATCAACAAGCCCTATTGTCTGTTGCAGGCCACATTTGGGCCTTTGGCATAGCTCAAGCCAAATTTTGGCCATTGTTGTGGCTCAAAAATTGACATCCACATACAAGTTTGACCTCATTTAACACCAGAGCATCTGCAGATTGATTTTGCATGCTGTGATCCACTTAAGTAAGGACCAATATGATGAATAAGTCAATTGGCTGGCTAACGTTACAGTTCTGCTGGGCTTGGTTATGTTCAGTAGACAGAAAATAGTTCCTACTTGAAACTGGTCACAGCAAGGTTTGTGGATTATCTCGAGTAACCTGGTCATGATTTCTCAACACATTCTCACTCCGACCGCGTCACATACCAACATTTGGTCATGGACTTTCCACGTCAAGATACGACGGTTGTTGACATTCTGGGCGCCATGTGAAGTTCTGCCTGTTAAAAGCATTGTCGTCTTTCAAAATACCCTTGTGTGTTTCACAGGAAATGTACCATTTACTGACAGTCTGTTACAAAACAAAATGCACTACGTCGGTATAACACTGCAAATTAAAGCGTTCTTTGTCAACAAAATCAGTGTTTGGCTCTATAATCTTACGGGACGCAAACACCGCTTTCCTGGGTGAAAGTCAATATTTGATGGACCAATTCAACATCCCTCCCACCCACCCTATTTGGACTTTTTCTGCCTCAACATTTTAACGACTTTGAAGTGAGATATGGTTGGATTTCTGGAAAGAGACATTGCTGTTGAGTTTTTCAAGCCCAGTGCCATCTAGTCCCATTGTATTGGAGAGAAGGCAGACATCTCTACAGCCAATATCTCCAACACTCTGCAGCTCACACCAAAAAAATCTGAATTGATAAAAAGCACTACAGGTAAGAGAAAGAAATATGTTTTTTTGATTTGGGGGTAAAGTGTTCCTTTAACCCTGAAACCGAGGCATGACCTTCAAATAGTTCGAAAGTAGTGAGGACCGGCTTAATGTCTTCCAGCACACACACACACTACAGCGATCCACATCTACACGTATCCACCTCCTCTGTATGTAACACATGTATGCAGCATCCACACACAGGCATTGTCATGCACAGTGAATGTGAGTATGCGCCCTGCACCAGCACGCACGAATAACGCAAATAAAAACTGTGCTCCCTCCAGCTGTCATTGACTTGTAACTCCCCGTACCAACACTTTCAATGGCCCCCTGTCCCAATCTCCAAAAACACTCACACCTCACACATACACACACACACACTGCACCCCAGGCAGGTTAACCCCTCCTAACCTCCCCGGTGTCCCAATATGACGTCCATGCAGCCTCAAAACATGTTACGTCTCTCTGCTTTTTTGTCCTGCTCTCAGCCTAGGTGGCCCTTCTTCCAAAGGCACTTTGGCGAAGATACCCCGTGCCCATCCCCCAACTGCCCAACACACATACACACTCCCGTTACCCACTCCACCCCCTGTTGGGTGCTGGATTGTGGGGTTGAGAGATGGTGGGGTTGGTGGGGGGGTGGATTATGCGAGTGTGAGGCTCGTAAAGGGCCTGCCATGGTCTTTCTGTTGTGTGACGGATGGCTGGGAGGCTGAACAGGCCTGTTTTGCATGAGAAGAGAAGCCAGCAGAGGGGAGAATAGAGGTCTATTCAATGAGGCCTGTCACCCAAAACCACCCTCCTGCACTGAACCCTCACACCCCACCCCTTCATCATCCATCCCTTCATCCTTTCGTCCCTCCTCCTCCTCCCTTGTTCTCCCTCGCCATCTTGGTCTCCTTTTCTTCCTTCATTTTGTGGCTTTCATTTGCCCGTCTTCACTGCTTCTTTCTCACCCTATACTCTACACCCAACCCCCACTCCGCTGCCCTCCTTACTTCTTGATTTCATCCCACTTAATTTCTGTTCATTCAGATTTTCCCTCCTTTCCATCAAGCTGTTTTTACCTCGGCGAGTTCCATAACATTTGAATCCTCTCATTACTTTGTGGGCATTGTGAATGAGAAGCCATAATGGAAATGTCATGGTCAAAGCTCTTTAACACTAAAAGAAGTCATGTGACTTGATGCTCTGACATGCTTAGTGAGTCCACATTTGAGTCAGCAGGAGATATTATGGCATAATTAGGTTAAAGCTGCATTCAATGATTTTTAACCACTAGGGAGCAGAAAAACACCAAAACAGATATACAGCCACGAGCCTGTCAGGCTTTGTAAAGCTCATATTACTATTGTATTTAATGTCCACTTATACAGCCAGTATATTAGCAATCATTTTGAGTGGTGTTTCTGTCCACCTGATGAATATAAGTCCAGTATAAGCTCTCCTTTTTGTTCTGCTTTGGTCTCCACCAAGAGGCAACTAGCCTGGTTCCAGACCATAGACCCCGCCCACTTAACTGAGTAGGCTTGCATTACTGGTCTGGCATACTTCAATGAATTTGCGATTTATCTCGTCCAAACGATGGACGGACCAATGAACGCCGGGGGTCTAGTGATTAGCCAATCAGCGCCACACTGATGTCAAGCTGTACGCCGGTGGGTAACTGGTGAGGATAGCAACAATGGCGACCGCTACAGATCCTACAGACCACATTAACGATGCTATCGAGGTATTTCGCCACTACTCGCGTTAATGGAGGACCAAATTAAGGAAGCTGCTAAACTGGATTTAACGGCGATGCAGCTGGGCGTGCACGACGACGGAGACATTTTAAACAGGCAATGCTCGTGTAGCGGGTCCCAGCTCGGTCTCCACTGGCAGATATATAGATAATCCTCTGATAGGAGTGTCCTGGAAATATTGGAAATATTCAACAGAAATCAGTGAAGCAGGACACAGGTGCTCATTCTCCATTCATCCGGATTATGTTTATTTTCATATTCATTTCAACTTTAACTGCAATCATGGATTATTTTCTGTTATTTTGTCTGCTGTACATTAAAGCACCAAATACCCATATTTGGATTACATGAAACCATATGTTCTTTAAATGTCTGTTTTCACATAAATGTCTCCCTTTACATATTTTCCAAAAATAAACTTAGCAACATTTGTATCAAACCAAAAATAAACATTTTCCATTTAAATCACGTGTTCTGTCTATCAACAATCATGTATGTACTTCTCCCTCAAACGCACGTTATCTTTGTCTTCTCATTGAAAGAGTATTTTTGTAATAACTGTACATTTTATAAGTGTCCACTTTATATAACAGAATAAATTTCCATTGCAGTTAAGCTACATGACATTTACACTATACTGTATGAACACAAACTAAAATAATGAACATGGCTGCCTCATAGCTTGCTGCCGCCAAATCCCATGAACTAGAACCATATCATTGTCTACTATTAACGTGCGCACCCTTAACAAGGCTGCCGCCATAGCTTACTAGCTTAGCTTACTTTGTATATTAGCATTGGCTTAGTGCATTTCGAACAATGTACCACACACACAACTGCTTTTCACACACAGAGAAATAACCCACAAATGCCCAGGAGCCGAAAGAAACAAACAAAAGAAAATAATTTGCTACGGTGCCGGGCGCCATTTTCTCGTCACGTACCGTAACACTTAAATGTTTACACACTTAACGCACTTTTAGCTTACAGACAACACATCACCGGGGATTCATATTAGCTTATAAACATCTGTAGTCACATGAAAAGTGGGTAACTAACCTGGAAATATTGGAAATATTCAACAGAAATCAGTGAAGCAGGACACAGGTGCTCATTCTCCATTCATCCGGATTATGAGCTCAACTTCCGCTGCGCGTGGCAAAGAGTCCCAGTGACGCTGCTGGTCAGTGCTGCCACCAAGTGTCCATTTTATGAAACAGCATGTCATTGTGTGCTTCTCTGTAATCTTTCATTATAAATTAGACAGAATAAAATAAAATACAATTGTGATAAACCAAAAAGTGACTCTTAGAGGAAAGGAAACAAAAAGTAATAATATCTCAACAAAATACTTATTTTGTGAGTATCACACTCGCTTGTTTTCGGCACCCCCGAGGCATGGATACTAATGACGTCAGATTCTGGGTGAGTCGTTGATCTCTACTGATTGGTTAGGGAAAAATCAAATTCCCTCCCCCTTGTAAATCGCCTTCAATGGAAGCCATGTCAGACTGAAGGTTCTGGGAGCTTCAGTCTGACACTCAGGCTAAGAGGCAGCCTCTGTGTCTGAAAAATGAAGGCTATGCAGGAGTACCAAAAGCTGCAGCTCCTCTAATGGCCACTTGGGGCTGGCTCCAAGAGCGAGTCAATCCCCATAGACCTCCATGTTAAAATGTCCAACTTTACAGCAGAAATAAACATGTTTACAGCCTGATACAAAAAACAATTTTGGTCTCTATAGTTAATTTCCTTGTTCATGGCAGCTGTATGGGGGTTGAATTTTTATATAGCTCACCTGTTTAAATGTAGTTAAGGCTTAAAGTTATGTGAAATTAGCATGTGAGTGCTATCCGCTGATAAGTTGCTACCACAGCGACAACACCTTACCATGGTGTAACCCCAGATTCACAGAGTTTAGGCATAGCCGTACCTGTTGTTATTTCAGTGTATTTTCAGTTTGTGAAAGTTAATTGTAACATTTTGGTCGCCTAAAAATATTTTGTTCAGTGTTTAGTTGTACTAAAAGACCCTCTGAGGAGTTGGATTCAGTTTTTCTGGTAAGTACACGCTTGTTTTAGCTAGCTAAAATTAGCATTAGCATTCATATTATCACCAATAACTATAGTTGTAAATACACTATGCTAACAAAGCTAGCAGCTTTTAGCCCCTTTTCCACCGCAGGAACTTTTATCATTTACCCGGGATTTTGAAAAACCTCTGCACGTTTCCACCAAAATTACCCGGGTAAAAAACTTTCCCTCAACCCCAGACTTTTCCTGAAAAATGTACAGAGTAGGGGGGTAGGACTTTTCAGATTACCTGGAATTCCTGGGGGGGGCTGTTTCCTGAAGAATGCTGCACTTCCTGGCACGGGCAGCCGCTGCAAACTTTATTTCATTTCTACAGGCTTCATTTCGTTTGTGTTTTGATTAAGGATGGGTACCGAAACCCGGTACTACCTGGTAATTATCAAAGACCATAGTATTGATAAGCGCTAACAGTATCGGTTCTTTTGTGCCAGCTCTGAACTCCTCCACATACACACACATCCACACATGCACCGACGCGACACGGTAACCGGTGAACAGCTGAGTGGCCCCGGTGGAAACGAAATGAAGATAACTCGAAAATGACTCGAGCTGACGGCAGCTGAACATCATTACTGTAAGTGCAATTAAACCTTAGTGGGTAAGAAACCAATACTTCATCAATACATGTGTTCAGCGAGCATGAACATGTAAACATGTAGACAGTGATATTCAATATGCTCCGTCCACAGTCTCTCATCCACCGACACTAACGTTATGTCTTACACAAGGACAGCACGCTAGTTCAGCTGATAGTGAATTGTTACTAATAAGCTGAAATGAAGCTGTCTGTATGTAGACTAACTTAGTTTGACACTTATCTTAAAATACTTTTGAACTGAGCTGCTGGCTGAGACAAACAGCCCCAACTCTCTACCAGCATTGTTACCAGTAAACAAGCTTGCAGAGCTGAAGATAGGGCCCATGCTGAATCATCTATGTCATCTCGCTAATCTGAATACATTTTCTGGAACTTTGAGATGCGGTGGAAACGCAAACCACACAGACTACCAGGAATTCTTTTACCCAGGTAAATAAGTTCCTGGAAATACAAGTTCCTGGAAATGTTGGTGGAAAAGGGGCTATTGTTAGAGTTATCTCCCCCGTCTTATTCAAATATGGTCATTTCTGGCTCAAAAAACAAACCAAACAAACAAAACAATATGGCAACTGCTAAAATGCCAAACTCAAAGCTTCAAAATTGGATTCCACAAACCAATGGGTGATGACATGGTGGCTATCTCCATTATTTTATACAGTCTATGGCCTCCATCAACTCCTTAGAAAACATGTCTGACTGCTGTTTGTTGCTGAGTAGCTACCAAACAGCAGAGAAGTCCAGTGCCCTTACCCCCAAGTAAGTCAGCCTTAGCCTGGACCTGTTCCAGCCCTCAGATAGGGCATGTAGTAGAGAGTGGTGAGAGAATTGCTTGTCCTCACTGTTATCACTACAACGCCAGGCTCACTGGCACTGGCACACCGGAACTTGGCCTGGAAAGCTTACAGATTGTGGTAAACCACCACCACATGTGCTACATGCCATTTTCATAACTTTGCACTGCCCTTTCAACTCTCTGGCGCTGCCATGGGAAGGTATGCCTCATAGTTTCATAACCTCTACAATGATGATGATGATAATGATGCTCATACTCAAGGGATGAGGGTTATTATTCATTGTTGATCAGTAGGGAAATGGGCCGGTTAAATAGTTAGCAGTGAGCAGGTGGATGTGGGAGTCAGATGACTGGATCAGTTGAAAATGGCTTCATTGCTTACAATCATTGCTTTGTTATAATTACGTCTCTTTATGCTTCCTTTTAAATCACATTCATTATGAATTATTTCCAGTGGTGTAGTGGAGGGTATACACAGATATACAGGGTATACCTACCTCTTTTTCTGGTTGTTTACAGAATACCCACCTATCAGCCAAAAAGCCGTTGAAATATATAGGAGAGTATACCCACTTCCCTCTCGGTAACCTACCCATCTACCTAGAAGTACACACTTAACCTCATCATCTACCACTACACCAAGGAATATGTCTTTCATGAAGGCAGCATGATATTTGCTATACTATCAGCAGAGATGGGACCAAGTCATTGTTTTGCAAGTCGCAAGTGTGTCTCAAGTCTTTGCACTCAAGTCCCCAGTCAAAATTGGCAAGTCATTGCATGTACACCTGTAATTTTTGATTTTGGCGTACTGCAGTTCATTTTGTGTTGACAACCGTAGTTTTTGTGCACAAACAAAATTATCTTTGGTATTATTGTTTTTCAGATCATGCTGAATAACGATAGTTCTTCGTTGTTCTCTCCTGCAACTTGATTGGATGTGACTGTGGGATTGTTTTTAAAAATGAGCCCAGTTAGTGACCCTGACCCAGGGAACCCACTGGTTGTTACTGGCTGAGGACGTTAAATTGTTGGTACTGTAATATGAGGCTTTCTCTGGCATCAGAATTGCTTTCAGGATAAATAAAGTTTTATTGAATTGAATTAGGGCGGCACTGTGGTGTAGTGTTTAGCACTGTCGCCTCATAGCAAGAGGGTTCCTGGTTCAAGGAATTGAGTTTGCATGTTCTCCCCGTGTCAGCGTGGGTTTTCTCCGGGTACTCCGGCTTCCTCCCACAGTCCAAAGACATGCAGGTTGGGGATAGGTTAAATGATGACTCTATATTGCCCATAGGTGTGAATGGTTGTCTCTCTCTATGTGTTAGCCCTGTGATAGGCAGGCGACCTGTTCGACCTTATCCTCAAGAGGATAAGTGGTTACGAAAATGGATGGATCAATTGAATTAATTCAAGCAAAGGGTATAGAGAATTAAGTGTCAGTTTGTTGCGTTAATGTTAGTTTATTCAGGAAATGAACAGAAATGAAGAGATTTGTGGCACACTGTCAAAATAACATACTTTTTAAGCTTTGGGCTTGGTGGAAGGTATCAAGTATTTTTAAGTCAAAAGGCTCAAGTCCAGGCGAAGTCACAAGTCACTGGTGTTGATTTTGTCAAGTTGAGGCCAAAGTCATCAAGTTTGTGAGCCAAGTCTGACTTGAGTCCAAGTCATGTAACTCAAGTCTGCATTTCTGCTATTCAGCAAGATTTCTGACATAAAATATAATATTTGAAATTCTTATGGTATATCTGTGTTATCAGCAAGTTATTTAGATGTACTGATATACTGATATTATTTATTCTCAGTAGCCTGTAATATTATAGAGATGCTCATTCTGTCTTCAGATAACAGGGAACAGATTTGTCAGCCAGTTTTCTGTCACAGGTGAAACTTCAGCAATTAAAAGCTGAACAAAGAAGGTGGAACATTCACACCCACATAAGGATCGACACACCCACCCTGGCTGTGTGTCACAAAAATGGGAGAACACACACATTATTGGCTGTTACAATAGCATCAAATGAATGTATAGCATCGCTTGTAGAGAAGAGGAGTGTTACACAGTATATTGATTATTGGGATTTTAATGGAAAACCCTACAAAGAAAAGTCCAGGTGGTGAGCATCATGGCCAGCTCTGAGAGGGTGGTGGTGGGAGGGACAGAGAGGGAGAGGACTGAGAACTGCTGCTGTCTCCACTCTGCCTCTATCGACTTTAACAAGCAGAAAAAGAACATTTTAAAGAACACAGCTCTGTGATGATGGACAGAGAGGAGGAAACCGACTGCCATGTTGTGTCTGATGTGACACGCAAGCCTGAAGTAAGAGTGTGTGAGGGGACAGAGGGAGCCAAAAAAACTCAGCTGCCGTTCCATTCCATCTGAAGCCACAGAAGTTGACAGATCGATGAAGAAAAGCTGAGAATGTGAGTGTTGGTGAGTTGTTTTTGAAAGAGGAAAGCCAGGGGAGCGGGTGGGAGGAGGAGGAGGAGGAGGAGGAGGGAGAGGGCAAGGTTTGGAAGGGATTCCACACAAGGTTGTCATGGAGATAGAAACGGGAGACTAGAGCCTCACAATTCCCAATTAGTCACAAACACATGGCCACAAACACACACCTGCAGCATGCACACACACACACACACACACACACACACACACATCTGCATAATACACTCTCCAACTGACTTAGGAAAACTCACTCTTACTCACACTTCTGGTAAGATGTCGCGTGCGCACACACACACACACACACACACACACACCCACACCCCTCACCTTTTACTTGCTCACACATGCACAAATTCATGCATTTGTCAGCCAAGCGTTGGGAAATCGCACCTGTCTCATCTATTTATGTATGTGTGTGTGTGTGTGTGTGTGTGTGTGTGAGAGATTCTCATTTGTGCTCTGTCCTCTCTGTGTTGGAGGGCTGTGGCACTCCTTGCTACTCTCCCTATTTTTAAAAAATATACTTTATTCTGAGAAGCGTTAAACTTGATTTGTAGTTGTACTTTAAGTGTACTGTAGCTGTGGAGCTGACACATGTAACCGCCACTTGTTGGATACAACATGGGGTCCACACAAACTGTGATTGACTGCTTGTTTTCTCTCCTACGTGTTTCTGATGCAGGTACAGATGGCTGATAGTGAAGACAACATTAAAACACTATTCCTCCACTGTGACAGTGTTGAACTCGTGATGGACAGTTTGAAAAAGGGATCAAAATCTTTTCAAAATAAACTTAAACCTTGGTAAAACACCTCGTATTTCTGTTCATTTCCTTGTGCAACAAAACATCATGGTTTGGCTTGACATTTACACGGGAAGTGAACACTGGGCTTCTGGGTGAAAGTCCAGGGTCTGTAGAACCCATCCCCCATCATAATGAGAATGGGCTGGAAACCGGCACTATTCACATGAGTTGAGACTTTTCAACTTGCATGAGAAAATCATGTGACGCTGTGTTGCTAGATGCCTTTCAGCTTTGAGGTCAGGTTGAGATTCTCCTGACGTTACTGAAAATCACAAATGAAGGACAAAGTTATTGTCGCTGACTGCGGGGACCCAACTCTACCACTCAATGTCAGTACTGTACAGAGACAGAACAAAAAAGGGCTCGGAGAAAGTGAGTGAACACAGGACTACGTGGTAAATTCTGAAAATATGTATTTGTAACTTGTGTATGGTACTTTGATGAGTTATTTCATAGCAAAATGCTCTGAGTAATTAAAATCGGAAGGAGAGAAGTGGTAATGCACTGCTGGGGAGATTATAAAAACCAATAGAGTGTTGCTGTCTTGGTTCACGCTGGCTCAGCGCACGGAGCTCCCGTGTTTACAGTGTTCACATTACTTGATTCCAGCTAACGGTTATCTGTTATTACAAATCAAGTTAGCTGTTAGCTGCCTTCCCCAGATCATTAGCACAACCGAGGACAAATACTTGCCAGCTGCAAAATACTCCCAAACACTCCAGTGGGTGTATTAACGCAAGTCACTTGAGGCGAAAATGCGCTTTGCGTACAGTGTGAACACAGCATTACACTAGTAGCAGTTAATGTTGCTTGTAGCCTCCAGAGAAGAGGTGCTAATGATACACAACAGGTGGACGTAATATTTTCAGTAATGGATCCAATTACAAAGTTCTAAATCTTGCTTTTGACAGCATCTGCTTTCTAGAACATATTATGGTATGGTTAAAGTTAGGGAATATCATAGTTACGGCAAATAAACAATTCAGGTCCCAAGAAAGTACCACAGTAGCCAGAACTATAACTATAATATTATTACTTTCAATAATGTTGTTGTAAGCTACTGTCATTACCTGCATCTCTCTCTCTCTCTCTCTCTCTCTCTCTCTCTGTCTCATTGTGTCATGCGGATTACTGTTAATTTATTATGCTGATCTGTTCTGTACGACATCTATTGCACGTCTGTCCGTCCTGGAAGAGGGATCCCTCCTCAGTTGCTCTTCCTGAGGTTTCTACCGTTTTTTTCCCCGTTAAAGGTTTTTTTTGGGGAGTTTTTCCTTATCCACTGTGAGGGTCATAAGGACAGAGGGATGTCGTATGCTGTAAAGCCCTGTGAGGCAAATTGTGATTTGTGATATTGGGCTTTATAAATAAAATTGACTGATTGATTGATTGAAGAAAGTCTGAAAAGAGAGTGGTTAGCACTTTCACCTCACAGCAAGACGGTACTGGGATCAACCCACTGGCCAGCTGACAAATGAAAAAAAAATATACATAGCATCTTCTAGGTGTTGCCAAACAGACACACCCTGAGCCACAGGACCTCCTCTCCACCATGAAACTTGGAAAGTGGACAGACAGCACAAACCTTAGCAGTTGCACAGACCCAACTACTCACCTGAATGACTAAGAGCCATGGTTCACGCACATTTTCATAGACAAAATGTTAAAGCTTTTCCATGACTTTTCAAGGACCTATAAAATATATTCATTTATTTCTTGCTCCACTTGCCCAGCATTTTTCAAACATATCAGATTCAAACTCTATTCAAACATACTTTCAGTTAGTTGGCATACATGATATTTATATCCATGGGAATTACCATGAAAGATTACTGTAACAATTTCATTACACACAACAAAATCCCCAGACTTTTCCAAAACTTTCAATATTCTTTACTAATTCCATGACTTTTCCAGGCCTTGGAAAAGTGATTGTAAAATTCCATGACTTTTTCAGGTTTTCCATGAATGTGGGAACCCTGTAAAGCACTTTATTTGGCAACCCAATCAGCAACATAACAACCACTTTTCGTGCCACTATCTTGGCAAGAAATGCAGCAATGTCTTGGTAAAAAACAACCATTTTTTATGGCATAATGCCTGGCAGAAAATGTAAAAATGTCAAGGTAAAGAAACATCTGCTTTTGGTAGCACTTTCCTGGGTGGAAACACATCAACAGGTCGCTGAAGACACCCATGATTGTGACTAAAAAGCCGCTAAAAAACACAGCAATGACTCACTGATAAACAACCAGTTTTGTTGTTTGTTGGTCTCAAACAGTGGTCTGCAGCTTGGCAGCCATCTTAACTAGGTGTCACACCAACCACCGCCTGATAACAGCCAGCTTGTATACTACTTCATTTTAGAAACGCTGATATTATCATATCATATGAAATGTACATATTTAATGTATATATGGTTTGATGAAACGTACAATGTCAACATTTTCTGCTGGCCATTGACATGCACACAGACACAATTACACAAACGCAACACTATCTTAGATTTTGTAGTTTTTTTAAAATGAGATTTTCATTATTGCAGTTTTGTACTTTGTTGCATATTCATTGTGAATGTTTAACCACACAACAAAGCCGAGGTCATATTGTGCATTGTACTGAGGGCGGGAGGAGTGGGGGAGTTATTGATGAGTTAGTAATGGGGCCCACTGGCTCATTTCAGCCATGTGCATTATTCCATGGTAGAGCTGACAAGTGATGTAATGGTAAAGATTATATTTGAGCTCCTATGTGATCATCATGAGGCAAACAACTACAAAATATTTTATTGTAGATTCAGGAAACACTGCTTCTTTATTAATAATTAACTAATAATTCTCTCTAATATTTAGGCCTAAATTATACGGTTTACACGCTGTATGACTTAACATGGCAGGTTACACGGATGGATCTATCTACTACGTCACTGAAGCCAACTTCGGAAGGAGCTGAGTGGACTTGGAGACAGCGTGGTCCCTGTACTTTCAGGGAACACTGCTGTCTACAAAGACTCTGGAGGACAGCAAAAGAAGAGGTCTATATCTCCAGACCAACAAAGATCTTCCTCATTCTCCCGCAGCTCTAAAGTAATTCTGTGTGCCATTGTGGCTGAATCAATACCCGTGTATAGGGACATGTCTTCAGCACAATCCTCTCAAAAGAGGGTCGGGTGTCTGAAAAGCTTGGCTTTAAAGAAGAGACAACAAGCATTTCATTTGCCTTTAGTTGGACAAATAATAATGTTGTGGTTTTTGATTGAGTCAGCTAGTTCACTCTGTAAATGGAGGAGGGATAAGTTGTAAAAAGTAGTTGCGATGTATTTGCATACTTATAAAGTAAATAAAGTGATGACAAATGTAATGCATTATACAAAGACAGGAGAACTATGAAATATGCCAGTCATGGATGCATATAGAGAACTAGATACATTGTTGGAGGCAGGGCCTTAGTTGTGCATTTCTTGGATATAAAATTACCCAGATCTTCCAATGCACTAGAGATGCTCGCTGCCTGAGTAGCTAACTTTTGGTTTAGACCTCAGCTAACCTAAACAGGATAAAATTATTTAATTGTGCGGCTCTTCTAGATTTTTGAAATGTTATCGGATAGAATGGATCAGATTCCAACAGGAAAACAAATCATTTCATGGGGGTTCTGATATTCAAAAAAATGTATCCACTGATTCACAGACATGTCTTCTCAATGTAAGTCTATTAAAAAAAGGTATTGTTGGGCCCCATGGCATCATGTGATGGACCTTGACATTGTAATTCCACAGTTTGGCCACTATGCCAAAATGCAGCCTGGTCTCATCGAAATATGTGAAATGGACATAACAGTGGTGGGCACAAAATGTGTTAAAATGATGCGCTGGCAACTAGAAAACAGGGCCAATACAAAGTCAATTTTGTGGTGAAGACTGCAATAAAGCCACTGTTGGTGAATGATACCTGAATGCCTTGCTATCCTTCCTTCAGTGGAGTGGTTTGGCCTGCTAGAAGCTAGTTACCAGCTAATAATGAGTCAAGCTAAAATTAACGCAAATAAGCTTGAGTGCTCCCAAGTACAATTAGATAGCCGATAAGCTGTCACTGAGAGAGGTAACACTTGTCATGGCTGATACATGAGTTAAGCATAAAGAGCCAGAAAGTCTGTGTAGGGCAGGTGGAAGGGTGGTGGAAAGGTCAAACAAACATGGACTTTCAACCAGGAAGATGCTGTTCATGTCCCGTGTGAAACCAAAAGTCAAAATAGTTACATGACTTTACAGACTTCACGTAACTATGAAAAGTACATAAGTTTATGTTACTTACATCTTGTATAGTTATTTTAAGCAAAACCACAATCATTTCCTAAACTCCAATTTTTTTTTGTTTTCTAAAGCAAACCAAGTGTTTTCCCTTACCATAAACCGACCCAAACTGCAGCCAAACTGCAGCTTTTCACTCTGTTGTCATACACACACAGGCCCAAAATACACACACATGTACAAACAGGACAGAGCGAGGTGGCAGCCTTTGGACAGGCGCCCTGAGCAGTTGGGGGTTCCAAGGCTTGGTCAAGGGCACCTCGGCAGTGCCCAGGGGGTGAACTGGCAACTCTCCAGCTACCGGTCCAGACTGGTCCAGACGGCAACTTGAACCACTGACCCTCCAGTTCCTAAGTCAAGCTACTGTAGACTACACAATAAACTTGGCATTGTTTTCGCAGTGCCAGCACATGATTTAAACCCATTTCGTGCTCACCACCATGTAAGGCACTGTTAAGAAGTCGTGTCCATTTAAAATTTTCTGTAAAACTGTGTTGCAAATTGGCTTTAAAGACCGGCGTTGTTCTTACGGGCTTGATGACAGTGAACCAAGGTATGCCCCACCATTATAAACACAAGGCCTAAAATGGTAGCTTCCTTTTTAGATTACGACCCAAGCAAAATGGGAAACTGTAGAGAGGCATTATGTCAAAATGTACTTTTAAAACATTTAAACTGGCTGAATTCTGGGCCACTAGGCACAAATGTAAAGTAGGCAGCAGGCCGCACTGTACCTGATGGGCTCTTAATCACAATAGGATACACACACAATGCAGAATTGGAGGAAGTTGAGGTCAACAGGAGCCCTGAAGGGGTTACTCTGGCCTCATTATAAAGACAACTGTTTGCTTTTGTAATGGTCTACATTACATTTAAGTTTTAATCACTGTTTTTTTTTTAATTCTTATTTTAAGCTTGCTTTCTATGGAAATGTATATTTGCAATAAATGGAAAATCCACAGACTTTCATCCACAGACAAAAATTGGATTCTCCAAATGCCTTTAATTGCAAAATACAATGTGATTTTATTAATGACGGAAGTGATATAAATGTTATATTACTTTCTATATATTTTGTTGTTTCAACTTATTTTTTTTAATGTAGCTTAGTTAATTTATATATTTAACTAGAACTTGTGTTTTGTTTGTCTGATGCAGTACAGCAACAGAATAAATATATTTGGTTAAATAAAAGCAGTGATTTTTTAAAAACACGCTCTGTTGGTGGAGAACTTTGATTAAATGTGAGCCGTCTCATCAGGTAGTTGATGATAATTGAATGTTAAGACACTTGTCTCCCAGGAATGCCTCCCCTCTCTCCACCACCGTCATCAACAAGTGTCTCGCGCACCCTCGGAGCCTTTTCAGTTGCAAATGCATGCGCACACACACACACACACCGCAGCTCTGCGCTCTCCCATTGGTCCACAGCCGGCTGACTGCACGAGAATAGGGGAACTTTTGGAGTGAACGGGCAGATGAGTTCAGTGTGTGAGTTGGCCGACTGACAACAAGTGGTTTTCCGCTGAGAACTATTTCACAGCTCGGAGGAGAGGCAGCTGCTCAGTGTCTTCAGTGTGTTTCACTAACAAAGTAATGACTGACACTACCGCGCTCAGCTTTTAAGAGAAACCTGCTCGTCCGCTGCGGTGTTTGTGTGTCCCGGATGAGTCGTGAGTAATTAGTTGATTTGCATCACCCGGCGCTCCCGGTTCAATCTGCAGGGAAACCTGGCCACAAGTCGCCAGGTGGACGGCGACAAAGGCTGCTGAGTGCTCAGCGTTTCAACTTCTCTCTAACTCACCATAACTTTCCTACACCTGTCCAACATGTACAGCATGATGGAGCACGAGCTGAAGCCGACCGGCCAGCCACCTTCTCACCAAACCACCCAGGGAATGTCACCGGTCACGGGCAACATGACCGGGAGCATGGGCAGCAACGGCAACTCTCACCCGAGCTCCAAAACGGCGTGCGCACCTGGAGTGGACCCCATGGATAAAGTCAAGCGGCCCATGAACGCGTTTATGGTGTGGTCCAGGGGACAGAGGCGCAAAATGGCTCAAGAAAACCCCAAAATGCACAACTCAGAGATCAGCAAGCGGCTCGGAGCGGAGTGGAAACTCCTAACCGACGCCGAGAAGCGGCCTTTCATCGACGAGGCCAAGCGGCTCCGCGCGGTCCACATGAAGGAGTACCCCGACTACAAGTACAAGCCGCGCCGCAAGACAAAGCCCCTGCTCAAGAAGGACACTCAGGTGGGCAAGTACCCGCTGTCAGCCGGGAACCTGCTGGCGGCGGCGCAAGGCCAAGGTGGCAGCCCGAGGATGGACAGCTACGGCTGGGGTCCCACCGGCGGGTACGCCGGCATGCAGGGCGAGGCGCTCGGCTACACGCAGCAGCTCCACCGGTATGACCTGTCAGCTCTCCAGTACCCACCTGCGATGACGGCGGCGCAGACGTACATGAACGGAGCCAACTCCTACAGGTGAGTGTGTGGGGGCCACAGGAAGTTTTGCGGACAGGTGTAGCCTATAATAGTGTCCACTTTAAAACTAAGATTTGCGTAAAAACTTATATGGAGTTGACGCATTTGGCACCTTTTTAATAACGCTACTATGGAGGCCAATAAAAGGCCAACACTGCTGAATTTGATTGTGGTTTTCATGTATTTAATTTCATTGTTTAATAGGCTTGCCAATTTTGATTAAATCTTACTAGGCCTAGATGCCTAATAAAAAGAGATTAAAAATCCCGAACAAGGTCTCCAACATGTACCAGCACATCCACCTGCGTCACACACAATCTGGCGCAAATTTTTAAAACAAATTCTATTAAAATGTACCGTCTGAACACAAGGCACCAGTAATTCATTGACCTGAAGATGGCTTCCTCAATAAAATGAAACGGATAAAAATAGTGTCTGTGCTTTTAAATGACAATCAGAGAGAGCATGCGCAGAGATGAAATACCAGTGAAGTTTATTTTATTTTTCCAAGCCACTGCCTCTGCAGTGAAGTCAAGAGCAGTTCAAAATGCAGAACCCTTTTCTACTTCCTTAATGAACATTCACACAATTGTTTTTTAGTTTTTAGCCAAAGTTTGTGACTTGATGGTTAGTTCACAAACTAAAAAGCAACAATAAAGCTTTCACTTCTTTAATTCTTTGTTTTTTTTGACAATATCTGATTAGAGTTTGGACAAATGTGAAATAACACAAACTAAAGTGATCAGAAACGGTCTAAAAATCCACCCTCAGTCTACAGAGTGGCTGATGTGAGATGGCACTCAGAAGTGAGACTTTAATCAGGTGGAAATGTTGAGATAAAGTACATTCAGTCCCATTGAGTCACTGAGGAACACGGCCTACGATGGAACAAGAGGCTTCAGTCTGCTGCCTACTTGTTATGCGTGTGACGCTCTGCTCTGGGCTGGGTCCTGCCCGGAATGTTGATCAGGATGACTTGACGGTAGGAAGGACGGCTCTGTGTGTGGTCCTCTACCCACAATCCCCCATTCCTGCTAAAGCATTGTCCCACTTACACTTCTGGGGTCTTTGCCTCCTGCCTTCAGGTCTCCTACCCCCCCCCCCCCCCCTCCCCATCCCCAGAAAGTACAAAGACTTTGACAAATGTGAGGATGGATGGAATTTTTTTCCAGTATCTGATCATTGGGTCCATTTTTGACTGATGACTCTACTTCAGTGTGAACGTTTCAGACATCTTTGTTCTCCAGCAGGTGGAATCCTTTAGAGCTTCCCCTGAGAGATGTTTTGATGCGTGTTATCAGCTCGTCAGGAGCTTTGAGCCATGTTTGGAGGCCAAACTTGTCGATGCCCGTCCCGTCCTGTACTGAACAGTAACAAACAATATTAGCAAGTTTTTTAAGTGAGAAAGAGATCGGTCAGAATCTCTTGTCAGCTGAGACTCAGAAAACTTGGATTGTGAGTTTGAGGTCATGGCACAACAACTTTTAAATTCAAATAGTATTTTTTAAACAAATTTCACTTTTTTTGTTTTTATATAATATAAAACTCAGGGCAGGGCCATATGGAGAAAATCAAATATCGCAACATTTTTATCAAATACCTCGATAGCAATATTGTGACGATATTTTAGGATAGACTATCGGTGCTTTCACAGAATATTTCCACAATGAGACTTTTGATAATTAACCATCAGTAATGTGGATATGATGACTAAGTGGCTAGAGGCAATTAATAAAGCAGTCCAGAAAATTACAGCACTTTACTGTAATTCCTTTAAAACCAGTAAAAGACAACACTCAAGATATGCCAATATCACAAATCTAAGATTATTTCTAGTCTATCAGGATATTAATAAAATATCGACATATTAAGACCATCTGAATTGGATGGGATGTTGTGTGTTGGCAGGTGTCTCCACAGCAACACTAAAGTGACACATCTCCATGACTCTCCCCTCAGTCATTTGGGCATAATGAAGTCCTGTTCTCCCATTGTGTCTCCTGTTGTCCTGACTCTGTGTTGACCACATGAACGATTTTATTTTGGCTGTCTGATGTCATTTTTTTGGTCCTAAATATGAGGATGTAGCTGACATGCTCCAAGGCTCTATTACTCCGAGCATGTTTCAAGTATTCAAGTAGAATCATCCCTCCACCCATGTTTGAGTGTCTGGTCCTGGTCATATTGTGGTGGTAGTAGAGCAGCTCTAATGTCCTGTTCTCCTATATTGGTTTATTTCTCTCAGTTAGCCTTTAAGTTCTTATTCTTAAGACTTGTGTAAATGTTTTCATCACCTGATGATGTTTTGTCAAGACTCATCACTGTACCCAACGATGAATTCACTTGTCCTGTGGCAAACTAAAGTTTTTGTGCTCAGACTGGTGAAAAGCAGAGGTGCCTGACTGTCATAGTATTGTGGTGGTGGAAAAAAGTACGATTACAAAATACGAATAGTGAGTGATACACAAATGACTTGAAATTGTACTCAAGTAGATGCAACTTTCCTTAACGTTTGAGAGAAACTTAAGATTCTGCTTCAGTTTAGATTAGGATGTTGATGACAGTGATTTTACATCAAAAAAGTAGCTTCAGTGTTGTTTCATTTAGATACGGTTACAGATCGATGTGTTTAGCCTGTTGTTTTGGCCAAAGCACTCAGAGCTTCCTTCCCCTTAGTTCATTAGTTTAATGCTGCTGATTTGGGACAGTGGTTGTCTTCTTGAGGATTTAAATATTTAGTCTATATTTTCAAGTTTATTTTAATCTCATAAAACAAAACCAGGTGTCAAAAATTGGAAATGAGTTTTGACCTGCTTCAGCATTTATACTTGCAGCACATTAGAGATCCACTGCACATGGCACATTCTCTACTGCAAAAGCGCAGGACAGGGGCTTGATATTGTGTGACTTAAGTGCAGCAAGATGAAAGACAACTTATTACTGCAGCAGAGTATCATAGAAATCGAAAGTCATGGGAGAAGTTTTTGAGATAAGTCTGACTTCTACATTTATATGGTGCATGTATGGTCTGATTTCTCCCGTTAATCAGGCGTCTAGATTTCAATTTTAACTCGTGTCATCTTCTCTCCTGCAGCCCCATGTCATACAGCAGCAGTCCCCAGCAGCCCAGCCCCGTCACCATGTCCATGGTGAAAGCAGAACCAGTGTCCCACTCGCCTCCGACGGGAACGCCCAACCACCACCGCGGCCCTTTGCAGGGCGACCTCAGGGACATGATCAGCATGTACATTCCCGGACCAGGAGGGGACGCCGGCGACCCCACGGCAGCACAGAGGGGCTACACCAGTGTCCAGCAGCACTACCTCACCGGAACCGTCCCACTCACACACATCTAGGACTGGAAGTGGGAGTCGTGGGGGCGGGAGGGTTATCTGAGTGGGAGGAACAGAAATGCTCACGATGCACAGCTGGCGGGACGGGAGATGGAGTCAGGTGTTGGGATGGGGGGGGGGGGGGGGGGGGGGGTACTTCAGACTGGCAAAGCAAAGAGACAGAAAACGTGAAGGAAAAACCACTTTTCCCCGCATTCAGTAGTCTTACAGTCCCAAAAAGCTGTTCTTCTACCTCTTTGGTGCCACATGAGTTACACACACCCACCACCACACGTACAGAGCGGAAACTCCTCCCTGCCCTCCACCCTCCAGCAGACTTCTCTCCATGATGGCTGCAGTGAAGACAGGGGCCACGTCTGTTTATTGTGTACATATAAGGAAATGTCTTTCTGTCTTTTTTTTTGTATTTTAGAACTTATCCATAATGAGTCAAAAGACCCCTTTAATACCACTCTAAACACTTGCGACACTGGCACTCATGACACTTCCGCCATACCCAGTAGGTGCCGGCAGACTGGTCCAGTTAGCAGGTTTAGTCTTCCACAGAGCCAGTGCCCGCCGCCAACACAGATGACCTGCTAACCTGGTCGACGGATCACAATCTCTCAGCCGGTGACGGACGAATCACCTGAGCTGAATCGCTCGTCGTCGTCCTGATGTGCGAGCGGAGCTGGAGAGCAGCTGGGTGCCGGTGGGGATCATGGGAAGGAAATGCACAACATGAACGACAGAGCTGTTTTTTTTTTATAAAATGAACTCTTTGTGCCTTGACTTTGGTTTAGTACTCTTGTGTTTTTTATATTTTATTTTTAACTGATGAAATCTTGTTGGATGACACGGGAAACACCTGTTGGACAATCAGCACCGCATCCACGGGAGACAAACAGAGCACACTGGCTTCTTTGATCCGTGGTGTCGCTAAGAACGGAGAACCATGCTGGTACATTTCAGCAGGTCTAGTGTCCTCGGCCACACCACGTCACTGCTGTTTCTGCTGCCTGTATGAGTTTTATTCGCTATATTTAGTTTTAGATTTGATCTTTTGATGTAAATGATGCGTTGTTCTGGCAGCATCCTGAGTTGTCACTTTGCTCTAGGCAAGATATTGTTTTTAGGCTCTTTTTTTCCAGTAAGTGAATGAAATTATATATGAAATGCTACATTTCAATTGTTTTATTCCAAATAGCAGATTAAGACTTGCAAGTGACGTCTTCCACAAAGTGAACTGGATTGACAAAAGCCTGTCCAGGCATGTTTTTTTTAATGACCTGTTAATTCTTTGTGTTTATACTACCAGTAAAGAGAATGTATCAAAGTGAGTTTCACATTCCAGCTTTTACCTGTGGGTAACTCTATCATTATATAAAGTAACAAGTGCTTTTAATCGTGGTTCTCTCAATCTGACAGTGCTGTCATTTGTCTATTTTTCTGTCTTAGCCTGCTGTCTGGTTACTAGTGCTGCTATGGACCTAAAGGGAACTTTTATTTTCAGCCTACAGAAACTGTGAATATTGAATGTGGTAGATGATTCAGACAGTTTTAACTTTGAAGCATTCCATTACTAACTCGACATGCACTGGAAACAGATGCCTGACTTATTTTTTTTTAATGGAAAAAAAGGGAGAGCAGTTTTATTAAAGTAATGCGTGAATGTTTACATTGTTACCCAAGTGTTTAACTTTTATACTGACTCGTATCTCTATTTTTTAGAATGAATTCTCTTGTATGTAAATGCTGCCATATGCTAGAGTTACTGTATGTAGCATTCATGTAAATAATGTATACATTTTTAGGCTCTTATACTAAGAGTCTTGATTCCTTTTTTATTAAAAAAAATCTTTTGTTATGGCATTCATGACAATATTAATAAAAAGTACAAATCCTTTTTTCATTAATGATGTCACGGTAAATGTTTGTGTACTTTTAGTTCAGCTGAAGAGTGAAAAACCTTCTCACACCACAACAAAAATACATTAATTGGCCACTTTATTAGGTACACTTGTGCAAATTAATTCAACAGCTTTGCCACAAATGTGGCCTTTTCAAAGCTTAGAATCATTTGACAAAAAATCTAAGTCCACATCCACTCAATAGTTTTTATCTGAAGCTTTCATCAGCTGATGGTGTCTAATAATCTGAATAATGTTCAGTTGTTCAACTCTAAGTTGTCTATTTGTGGTCTACAGGTCATAATACAGGTACATGCATTATATCGAGAGGTGTTTTGTGCATTCACAGGGTGTCTGCAGGTCTTTAAAAAAGTCTTTAAGTGTCTTAAATTCAATTAGTATTGGGCCTTAAAAATCATTCAGTAGTCTTGAATTTGAATTTGTGACTGCTTAATTGCCACAAACATCTGATCTTTTTTCATTTATAAATCTAATTTTGTTTTGTCAGAATTAGTCAAGCTGTTCTGTGTCAAAGTCCATATCTCTAAAATTACAAATCCTTAAACCTAACACTGCAATCTGATACCCATATTCCTATATAAAACTGACCTTCTCATGGAACCACATATACTTGTTAGCCTTATACATACCTGCAATGCTTGAATAAGTAATGATTTGTCCAAAAATGTATCTTTATCTTCTTTTGTTTTATTAGAAATTATCTTAAAAAGGTCTTAAAGGGCATTGAATTGAAGTGTCTGACACCTGTTGACACACTGAGTCATTAACATACATGAGGAGGCAGAATATTAGAAACAACTTTAAGCACACACAGAATGCAGTCCATCCTGCAATACTCACTACAAACTCAATAACACAGAGTTGACAGCATCCATCAAAACTGAACATTATAATTTTTATAAAGATACAATTTATGGCTGAGCCATTGTATCACAGGTGGACCTAATAAAGTGGCCACTGAGTTTAAGTTGTGCATATTTGTTGGCTATACCATTATTGTTAGTTTTATCCCATGAAAAAGCATTTAGTTGACGCAAAGGATTTGACAAACCAGGCTGTTGTTTCAGATCTGAATTAATTCTTAGCATTGCATTAATTCAATTGACAACTACTTCTGCAAACTTTCAGCTACAGAAACCATTCAGATGTCAAAACATTATGCCTTTTGAAGACAATTATGCTTGTGTTCAATGTTTTTCTACTTTTTATTCTATTTAAAGTATGGAGCATTTCAATTTGGCTTCTTATTCTGCCAGTTTTACATTTTAACTCCATGTTTTTCAACAGTGAAGTCAGTGTGTTTGAGCTTTCATGTCTTTCACTTTGTTTAATCTTTCTGCCTTTTCAGCAGTGCCTTTAGATTCAGCTGTCAGCGTTCACACGCATTTCAGCAGGAAATGCTTTTCCCAACTTCCGTGTGATATAAAAATAAGTTACAAAACTTTTTTGCTACAAATGTTTAAATCATCCCAACAAACATCAAATGTGCTATATATATATATATATATATATATATATATATATATATATATATATTTATTTATTTATTTTTTTTATTTTTTTTTTTTTTTTTTTTTTGCTAAATTGTGATTATTAGTGCATGGTATCCACTTGGAAGTGCAGGTTGATTTGAAAAGATGAATGCAGACTTGTGTGGTTAATTACAAGACAGTTTTTACATCCCACAGAAATGAATGAAAGTCAATAGTAGGGCAACTATTTAAAATTCTAAATCAGATCAAGATGAGGATCAAACTGATTAATGTAGGGCTAAAGTATACATGGTTTTGAGTACATTTCTCCATATAGTCTATTTATTGTTTTTAAATTAAATGGGCAAATTGAAGATGTATTTTTTCTGATATATTTCTCACAGTTTATTATTATTGATCCTATTAGCCTAATCTGCCCATTCTCAATCTAACAACGGGCTTTACAATCTCCTCAGGTTATGTGCGTGTCACCAGATGAGTTTTGCTGTTTCTCAGCTGTTGCTTCAAACATGACCTCACCCATCCGCATCATTACAGAAAATAAGAATGGCATACCAGCAATCAAAACCGACCTTTTTTTTCACTTTCACAGCGTCTTCACAGGCGGAGCCGTCAGCTCTGCCCGGGGCCGCTCAGAATAAACCTGCGGACAAAAGTGAACATTAGCGGGGGAACACGGGTGTCTTGCCGGGGTGGGAAGATGTGATGTGTGAGGGTGAATGGGGGGCGGCAGTCTATAGTGCCTGGAATGATTTAAAGCTCGATTATTTACTTTCTTATCTTTGCCCTCTTTTAAAATTCACTTTCCCTGTCGCCCCCTCCTCCTCCCTTTCACTCCCCTCCTCCCCCACGTCTCTCCACAGAGAAAGCGGGTGGATGGCCCATTCGTAATTGGCCGTGTCGGAGGCGCATTGTCCGAGGCTTTTCAGGCCGCAGGTGCATATAGTAAAGCCGGAGTCTCCGCTCCTCCCCCGGGCGTCTTTGTTCCCTCTCCCCGCTTCCCCCACTCCCCCGCCGGGCAGAAAATTAGGGCTGCTTTTTGGGGCTTCGTCCTCTGGCTTAACCCTTTCACCGACCGCCGCCTTTCTCATGGAAATGGGAGAGAACCCCGCACCGGCTAATCGGTCACTGAGGGGAGGGGATAGGAGGGAGAGGAGGGGGAGAAAAGATGAGGGCACCAGGATCAACCGGAGGAGGAGGAGAACAGATGCAGGGGGGTCGCTGTAAAACCAGTAGCTTCTCAAACTATCTCTGAATGTGATCAGAGTTCACAGGTTATGATGATGATACGGTACATTTTAGTTAGGTTAGTATTTCATTATGAAACTTGTCTACAGATGGGATAGTCATGTGTGTATGTTAGGATGATAACCCAGCTGGCATTGTCGTGTTTATTCACAGTTGGATCAATGTAATACACCATGTTGAATTACTGTTAATTATGTTCTGATTCTGAAAGATGACTCAACATTGATTTCACAATGTTGTTCTATAAACTTTAAATGTTGTTTCAAAATTCTTTCTGAAATTTCAGTGCTGATTCATGAGAATTTTGCGAACTTTTTTTTTTAGAAACATCACAATTAAACATTGTTTCAATATTGCTTTAATGCTGAGACAACAACTGACATAATTTCTACCACATTTCAGCGTTGAGGATCGGTCATGTGTGGAAATTATGGTAAAATCATAGTTTTACTTTTATCCAGGCCTGTTACAACACAGTCTCACAGAAATATATGTAATGGAGACGACCTCTTAACATTAACATTACATGGTAGTGGGCATGAAATGTGATAAAATATTGTGCTGAAAGCACAAAAACAATGCAAAAGTTTGTAGAGAACTGTCAGTTTTGTTGCAAAACATTTCCAGTTACGTCAGGTTACGAAGAAAGAAAGTTGCTTGGTTGGGTTTAGAGAACCAAAAAAACATAGTTAACTTTAGGAAAACATCATGGGTAGGGTCAAAATAACTACGTAGGGATCTTAAGTGACGTAAACCCTTTTTCTTGCGCAGTTACACAAAGTACCCACGTAAAGTAGCTACTTTGCGTAGTTACGTAAAGTCTGTAGAGTTGTGTAACTACATTGAGTTTTGGTTTCATGGGAAACATGAACAGCAGTCTCCGGGTGGTGGTGGGACTGAGAATGAAATATGTTACAATTACTTGCTGAAAACACAAGAACAATGCCAAGTCTATTACGAATAGTTACAGTTTTGTTGTGAAACAGCTGCAGATATGAGAGGTTTAGGAAAAAAAACACTTGGTTGGGTTTGGAGAACAAAAAACAGACTAGCTATTTTTAGGAAAAGATCATGGTTTTTGTGAAAATAATTATGCAGGAGTCTTAAGTGAGGTAAACCTATTTACTTAAGTACTTGCATACTTGCATAGTTATGTAAAGTACCCACGTAAAGTATTTTGCATAGTAAAGTAAAGTCTGTAGAGTTGCCTAACTACGTTGAGTTTTGGTTTCACTCGGGACATGATAATGAGCTGACAACACAAAAACAATGCCAAGTCTATTACATACAGTTACAGTGTGTTGTGAAATGGTTGCAGTTATGTCAGGTTTAGGGAAAGAAGGAACACTTGGTTGGATTGAAAAACAAAAACATTACTTGGTTAAGTTTAGAGAAAACATTGTGGTTTCGGTTAAAATAACTGTATGGGCTATAAGTACCTTGTAAAGTACTTTGCGTAGTTATGTGAAGTCTTTACAGTCATGTACCTATGTGACTTTTGGATTCACACGGGGCACAGACAGCGGTCTCCTGATTGAAAGTCCATGTTTGTTTGACCCATCCACCACCCCTCCCACCTGCCCATATGCTGACTTTCTCACTGTTTATACTCAATTCCTGTGTCAACCATGAAAAATAGATCCTCATTGACTTTGCATTGGCATTGTTTACTGGTCACCATGTCATGCAGTGTTCGGACTTTGTGCTCATTTCATGTTTTTCTTAAGAGACCAGGCTCACTATTAGATATACTATTCCTTCCTGGACCCCCAGAACCTCTTATGGAACTTCCTGAGTCCCTCAAGAATCCCTTAAACCTCATTAGGAGCCTTTGAAACAATTTCAAGGACTCATGAACCATATTGACACAAAGAAGGGTTCTTCAAAAAAAGTTTTAACTGGGGAATCAATGTAAACCAACTTAAAACCAATCTTTGCAAAGAACCAGCGTGGGTGCAGTTGATTTGATTTTGTTGTAGAATTATTTTTTTTAGATTGTACTAAAGCATGGAGATATGTGGAACATGTACTTTGTCAATAATTAAAAGTTCTAACAGCATCCTTTAACCTGTTTTGGTGTACAGCGTATTTAAATACAGGTTGAATTTGGCAGAGTCCCAAAGCAACGCTTCTCGCCCTGTAACGGAAGTTAGTGCGTATATGTGGGTTGTTTTGGCTGCGGTCCATGGGTGGGGAGGGATGGGGTAGGGAGAGGAGTGGGTGGAGATGGGGGTGGAGGGAGTGTCAATGGAGGGATTTTCTGGTCCAATACATCCCATCACTTAGCAACAAGCAGTGAGGCTTCAACAAGTGGTTGCCATGGATTTCCTGAGAGTGACTTAAAAGTCTCCACAAAGAGCTGTGGTCAGCCCGTGTGTGTGTGTGTATGTGTGTGTGTGTGTGTGTGTGTGAGTGTATGCCTGAGAATCAGGTGGTGGTTACCAACAGGGTTTTTTAAGGGCCAGTCGGCATTTACTGTGGTGACACACAATCTAGTCATAACCTCCATGTTTCTGCAGCGATTGGATTTGAATCCCTGCTCCGCTCCTGCGAAGTTAATTTATGCTCGCTCACTGGCAGGTCAAGCTCTCATTCACTGGCTGCTGTTGTCTCTTTCTTCAATGAACATTCCAACAAGTAAGAGGAGGAATTAGGAATTATATCAACACAAAAAGACAGGAATGAGTTTGGCAACACTGCTCCAGGAAACCACCACTTCAAAAGCAGTCATGGAAACGCTGTCTGGATTTTAATGTATAGTACCTGCTGCATTCCTGCAGGAGCCCAGACACAACTCTTATCTGCATGCATAGCAGGGCCAACACCCTCTTATATACATACTCATTCACATAGAGATGTAAATATGTGAACTAAAGTGGTTTGGATTGTAAAAATGGAAAAAAAAAAAAAAAGCTATCAAAAACCTAAAGTAGTCTCAGTAGATGCCCATGTAGAGCTGTTCATACACACCCATTTGTATTTTATCCTCGTCATTGTTGCATGTATTTGCATGGTTCTTACATAAACTTGTTACCTCACAACTGGGAACTCAAATCCTGCACCCTTCCAACCCATCCCTTTACAGTTATTTGATGCTGAACAAAGTATGCAAGAGCAAGCCAATTTGCAAAGATATACCAGCCTCCAGTTATGGGTGTCCACAGGAGGAGTTATAGTTGTTGACAAATACATTAATAAACACATATGTGAGGCATAAACCATTTATTAATCAATCATATACCTCTTATACTGTACATGTTAAATGGGGGCATAAAGTAAAATGTCAGAGTCTGTTGTAAAAGGTAAATAGACAAGGTTTTTGTTTTCAGTTATGAAGTAAATGTTGATTGCATATTGTAGTGGCAATAGAATAATGACATCATCAGTGTTTAGATTGGTTCCCTATAAGCCTCACTTTCACTCTGCAATTCTCTTTGCCACTGAGTACGATCTCTCGGAAAATGAACGCTCGAGTTATGGCATTAACATTTGTGAAGTCTAGAACAGTGGTTCCCAACTGGTAGGTCGCAGGTCCATTCAGAATGTTCATAACAAACACGCATTATTTTTAAGAACAGCAAATTTCCCAATCAGAGCTTTTATTCTGAAGTGTCATTTCCTATAATATAATGGTGGTCATCAGCTTATCATGCTGACATTTAATGCATTTAAGGACTGCTTTTTTCATCAGTGTCTGAACCCGGAAGTCACTGCCCAAGAGCCGGATTTCGACTACTTCAGAGTGAGACCCAGTTGCATGGCCAAACGCAAACATGACGCCTTAAGTTATTAAATTGTGTGGACTTTGAACTAATGATTAAGGAGAAATCTGGATCCCGTGGCTGGACCAGTTGGGAACCACTGGTCTAGAAGAGCTGCAACATTAAATCATTTTATCCCTATTCAAGTTGGTAAAGCTTATAGTTAGGGCTGGCTCAGACTTGCCTTGGACCAGCCCCTAGTTAGGCTGATACAGGCCTAGTCTGCTGGGTGACCCTTCTACAATACACTGAGAGCCTTCTCGTCTTCTCTCTCTGTATGTCACTAACTTGCCTTTTTTTTCGGAGCCTTTGTGCTCCGCCGTCTCGCAGGTTCCCTCAAATCACGGCTACACCTGGATCGTGTGTCGTGGTTACGCTGCTGCTGTGGTCCTGCCTGATGTCTCCTACTACTGCTATTATTATGATCATACTTATACTATTATTATGTAAATGAGTTATGTAAAAATTCACCCCCCATGCAGTTGTCTTAAATGAGGAAATAAACTGTAGAGACCAAAACCATTTTTTCGACCAGGCTGTAAACATGTTAATTACTGCCTCAAGTTACCATTAGAGGAACTGCAGTTTTTGGCACTTCCACACTGGCTTCATTTTTCAGCCTCGGGGGTTGCCGCTTGGTAGCCATCCACAGTCACCAAAGAGTATCAAATTTTGTCTGTTTCCACTTTAAAACAATAGTCAGGTGTCCATGTGAACATTTAAACAGGCTTTGCTTGCTGTAATTATTCCTCCCATACTGGACATTAAAAGATCCATTATTCCTAAAGCTTCCAAAGGTCAGCTGAAGTTTACATGAGGCCTAAGCAGAGTGAGTCACACAAAGTGAGTGGGTGTCGTCCAAAGTTACAGCCTTTTTAGCACTTAATTCCCTCTTTTGTTACTATCCTTAAACTGCAGCTCAACAGGAAAACACTGCCCTGGGAAAGAAAGAGTGCTAGCTATTAATATAATAGCATATGTTTGTTTTTTGTATGTGGGTACATTTAGAGCTACTGGAAACCAAAGTCAAATTCCTGGTGTGCCCAAACATACTTGGCTAAAAAAGGATTTGGAATCATAAACCTCAGATCAAAATGCTCTCAGATCTGAAGGCTTTTCCCATCGTCCTGTCTTTGTGAGGACACGTGGCCCTCATACATACACTCAGAAACATGCACACCCTCCTCCACAAGTGGTTGGGTGAGCTACAGTGCTGTTTACTGGCACGCAGGTGAAGAGGTGGGTGGCTGCTGTTTTGGCAGCTTGCCACGTCAGTTGTAATGAACGTCACCCTGAACACGAGATCAACTACATTTTTGAGCGTGCAGCTGGTGGCATGCAATACCTGGGTGGGACTGAGAGGGCACGCACACGCACAGAGCGAGGCTGAGCGGTGCTAAAGGTACGATAAGGATCATTGTTTTGACTAAAAAAGCAGAAGTCACATCCTCCAACAGAGGAGGGAGGATATGCACAAACAACAATCTTCTACTAAAAATACATATTTTGTTCGAGTAGACTTTCAACCACAGAAATTTTTACTGAAAAATGTGTTAGAGTGAGCAGTGGGCCACAAAAGACAACACACTTTGGGGTGAGATTCAAAACTGAACCACTCTTTTTAGAAATGGGAGTTTCCTCACATCAGTCTCTGATTCAGACAGACCACCATGATGGCCAGCAGGGCTGTCAGCACATACAGGCCGACTGCCACTAATAGAGGGAAGTGTTTGCTAAGCCATGAAAGACTGACTGACAGGTAACTCTAATGAGGTGTGTGTGTGTGTGTGTGTGTGTGTGTGTGTGTGTGTGTGTGTGTGTGTGAGTGCAGAAGGTGTGGAGAGGCACACCCTGAGGTGAAGAGAAGGTGGATATGTGGGAGGAGAGGCTGAGTAAAGAAGCAGGAAAGCCTGTGTTTTCTATATTTGTGTAATTAAATATTTAACCAAATATAATTAATGTGACCATGGGTGTTTGCTACGTTCATGAGGATCCACAGAGACAGAGAGTAGTAGCATTAGTATACATGGCGGTTTTGAATTAACAGAAACCCAAAAACGTTCCCTGTGGTCTAACAAACACACAGCATTTCCTCTGATGGCAGGGTTTTTTATCGTTGGTTTGATTGGAGTAGCAGCAAAAAGCAAGCAGACCTACTACCACAAGTACAGTTTGTAAGTACCTGTCCTTTATTTGAGTATTCATAATTTATATTACTTCATATTTCTGGTCCACTTCATTTCAGAAGGAAATATTACACAGAATGAGAATCAGAAATGGTTTGTTGCTCAGTATGTTTCCACATACCAGGAATTTAACTTTGTAATTCGGGGCATAACGGTTAACACGGCACAAAAGAATAAAGACATAACACCAAAGAAAAAAAAAAAAAAAAAAGTACAATAAATTATGAAAAAATACAAGAATATGTAAAAAAATATGTCTGTTATTAAAGTGTCTATTACAGTTTTACAGTGTACATTTATGCAGTAACGTGCGAATTATTGTCCAGGGGATGTTGTTGATAGTTTAAGTACAAGTCAGAAAATATGTGCAAGAGAGGATGAGATAGCATAGCCTGGTCTTCACTATGTGATTTTGGGTTGACTCAAACGAAACAAGGCCAATGTGAAAGAAACGTGTCAATATCTTTCGTCGTGGCTCTAAAATGGTGGCTCAGGGGTGGCCATTGTTATGGTCTTGCCATCAAAGACAGCCTGGGATAAAATTCTGACAGTGTCAAAAATATGGGATGCTCATCTCATAGTGTGACTGCTGTTACGATCTATGTCTACGAACCAACCAATAGAAATGCAGCATGAAATGACACACTGGCGCTAAACCCAAACAAACAGAAAGCAACTTGCTAAGGAGCGCTAAAAGAAATGCGTGGCTTTCCAGCAAAGAGGAAAACTCTGTGGAGTTGTGGCAGCAGAGGCCTTACCTGTATGATGTGTCCTCCAGCTCTTACCATGATCCCATAAAGAAGGACAAAGCATGGAGGGAAGTGCAGCTGCCAGATGAGCAACCTAGCAGCTAGCAAACACACCCACAGACACACCCTAGTATACAGTGCCCACAAAACTTTAGGCTATTTAATAATGTTGTGCTTCACCGTTGGAGAAGTAATAACCCATGCAGCATCCTTGCGCACTCAGTATGGGAAGCTATCATATGATGTAGACTGTGATTCAGTAGGCACTGTCATCATACAGCCTCCATACATCAAACCTGATGCCATACCCAAGTTTATTAGATCCATGTCGCACAGTGTAGCTTGCACTAAACTTATATGATTGATAAAATCTCACAGTCTGTAGGAGGCTTAAGAAGTAAGGGTAGCTGCGTGAGGCGAAAGATTTTGGTCCTGATGGGCTGCAGCTTTCTGCCAGAGGGGAGTGTTTCAAAGCATATGTATCTGTGGCTGCAATCTTTCCCGCTCATCTCAGGGTCCTGGAGGCATACAGGTCCTGGAGGGTCGGCAGATTGCAGCCAATCACCTTCTGTGTAAACAGAATGATAGGCTACAGTCTGCCCTTGTCCTTGGCAGTGGCAGCAGTGTACCAGATGATGGTGGAAGTGAGGATAGACTCATTGACGGCAGTGTACTTTATACTTCATTACATTTATCTGAAAGCGGTAATTACTAGTTACTTTTTATTTTAAGATTTGATCTAAAATTATATATGATAATATATAAAAAGTACAAGAAATTTTAAACCAGATATTCCCAACCTTTTTGGCTTGTAACCAATGGCAGGCATGTGGACGGATAGACCCCAGGTGGTGCTCAAGCATCTGCCATCTTGCTCTCTGTCTAGATAAGTGCAAGACATGTTTTTCTGTTTCCTTCAATAATTTTATATTTAGTTTATAAATTTGGCCCATGGCACCAATTCTCAACTGCACCTTAATGAACAGCCAGGTAACAACAGCTAAACAACAAGTAAGCTAGTCTGGTGTAAAACCACAACGTCTCCCTCCAACTCTCTGTCAGAGTCAGGTTCACCAGCTGCCCGGTGTGAGCGGAGACAAACACCTAATTGCTGTCCCTCTCTTGCATATCTTTATAAACCAAAACTCAAACAATAAATAAATAAATAAATAAATTGAAATGAAGTTTACGTCTCCCACACAATAATTATCCATTTAAACATGCGGTTTGGTTCTGCTTTAACATGCTGTCCGCAAAGAGCGTAAAGGTGGAGAGGAAGAGCGTGGAGCTGCAGCTGCTGCACGTGTCTGTTCCCTGGAATTCTTTAAGAATATTCAAAGCTTATTTAGGAGATAGTTATCAGAATTAGAGCATGACTATTTGAAAAGAGTAAAGGAAATGATTTGAAAATAAAGTGAGGAGGAGAACAGGACGCATTTAGCCTGATTATTACATAGACCTACTTTGTAGTTTTGGAGGGTAGTTTGGTTGGTTCATTATTTTTTAATATAGAGAACAGTGTTTTTCAAATTTATGTAAAGATTTGTTGATTGTTTTGGTTATTTATTTTATAGAGCACTAAATATAGAAAGTGAATGTGTAAGTGTAGTAGCTGTTAGGTGTATATAGTATAGATCTTGAGACACCTCACATGTAACCTTGACAGACATCTCTTCTGCTCATTACTATGCACAAATGCACAGTATGTACTGAGACCTCAAGCAACCCTCTGGTGCTGACAGATTGAAACCTCCCAGCAGGATGTACGTTGAATGCAAACAATTTTTTTTGTACCAGCACTTCGTGTAGAAAATAAATAAATAAATTGTGGAAGAGATCCCCTCTTTCCCCACTTGAGCACCTGCCCATCAAAATGTCTGTGCACGGCACTGACCAGTGTTGTAGTGGTAGTAGATGAATGGGTAGTAACCCATCTTGGTAGATAGATGGGTTACTGAAAAGTAAGTGGGTATACTCTCCTATGTTTTTTTGGCTGATAGGTGGGTATGCTGTAAACAGCCAGAAAAAGAACCCCACATACCTGCATATACCCTTCACTACACCACTGCTTGTAACTCTACAAAATAGCCCCCTCAGCCTCACATTTAAATAACTGTTTGAGGGCCTGAGGGGTAAAACAATCCACTATTTCACAAAAAAAAAAAAAAACCCAAAAGGACACAGAAAAAAATCCACCAAAATGAATACACATGATATTCTAATGAGAAGAATAATAAGCTCCTGCCTTTAGGAAATATATTAGGCCTATATAATAAACTATATAATATATTAGGCCTAATATCAAATTTCCCATTGTGGCTTGGAGTTGGTTAAATAAGCCACATCTCATGCTCACTGATGGAGTGAGTGTTTCTCCTTATAATTCCGTCAGCTGTTGGAGGTACATGTTATTTTATCTGGAGGCTGGTGGATCTCACACACACACACTGCTATAACACACCACTATGAAATAAAAAAGGGGGCAAGCAGAGCAGAAAGCCACAGGGGTTTATGGGAAACGTGGTCTCTAATTGGAGAAGCTTGCATTAAGAGCAGTACAGTGAGATTAGTTATATCCAACTTTTTGTCATAGTTTTAATAAACAGACCAAGATATCATAATTCTAGGGACAGTTATATACTCAAACTGGAAATAAATACAGACCAGTGCAGTAGTGGTACAATGGTTGGGGGCAGAAGTACTGTTATCAGTACTGGCTGTCAAGCCTTTCCGTGGCGTGCATGGCTGTTATTTGTGACACAGAAACACCCTGCATTTCTAGATGCTTTGATAAACAAATGTTTACCACACTTACCATGAACCACAGTGATTAAGCCTTATGAGCAGATGAAAGCAGTGTCGGCACACTTCATCTTCATCAGTGTTTCCATTCTCTGTCACCCAACCCCAACCCCTTCACTTTGGTGTATTCAGCATGTGTTTTGCAGGTAGCCTGAGATGGGATATGCAGCATGTTGATGACTCCGATATGAACAGCCCACACATGAAACTGATTACAGGTGCGATAAAGATATAAAACAGGCACTATACAGTCCCTCAAAGCCAAACAACAGTAACTCTTACATCATTTCTAAAGTTAGTCATAGATGCCTCAAACGTCTGAACAAGCCTTAACCTTCCCTCCAAGTTTTAGATTTGAAAGATACAAACATTTTGCCCCCATGTTTAAGTGTGGTGACAGCTCTCCTCATGCAGTATAAACAGGTAGCCGAAACTGTTTCATTCTATCTAGTTTACTTCACTCAAACTTGTTTTGTTCCTGTTTTTGCCCTGTTCCATTTCTAGTTTCAGGACAGAGTAGACCTGCTTATTCACAAATGAAAATAAGACATTATTTGGGTCATATTTTAGTTTGAAGATTGGTCCTCAAGTTCAGGTACATAAACAATAAAAAATAATGTTTTCTACAGTCCCACCAAAGATCTTGTTGTCCTTGTTGTGACTTACAAGTTGCTACTTGCAGGGTCGTTTCCGCCCATTTTGCTGCCCTTGGCCCTCTGGTTCCCTTGAGGGATTCAGTTTTTAGAAAACATTTAAATCGTTTAATATTTTAGTTAAGTTTAACATGACTCAACTTAAACCAGCTTCTAATATGGGTCTCAACAAGTCTGTCAATAAGCACCTTTAAATGCATACTGATAGTTTTTAACAGAGCAGAAGTAGACATGTATAGCTGTTATCCCCTGACAAAAACATCAGGATAGCCAGTACCAGTAGCCACTAAACATGCCTGGATTGGTCCTGATCTGGGATCTGTAAACTGAGTCGGGACATAGTTTCATTTCAGGTTGAATTTCATCATTTATTCTTTATCATTTCGTTAACTAACTACCATGTAAGTCCAGTTTAGAATGTTGTGATCTTATGATAGGTCGTCCGTAGCTTATCTACCTAAAACCAGCCCTGGCAACTTGCATTCGTTTTGCAATGTTTTGTGATAAAGTGGCAGGTGAATGTACTTTACACAACATTACAACACACTCAAACATCTGAGAATTGTGAACTCTGAGCGAATTTGTGTTCCAAACTCTGCTATGGTGCGTTACAGCAGAACAGCAGAGGAGTGGCGAGCCTGGTCTGGAGCAGGAGGGAAGAAGGACCTCCCAAGATGAAAAGTGGCAGGTGATCGAGCCTAACAAACACACCAATCTGTACCATCTCTGCTTCACAATCAGATATGAGCCAGCCTGCGGCTACTCTGCCCTCCACCCCCAACACCCCCCCTCCCCCCTTACCCCATCGCTCTCATTAAAAGCAGTTTTCCTTTCTTTTCTTTTTCACGAAATGCTGTTGTTGATCCCAGGCAACCAACCTGCTCTGGCCCTTCCCTGAACTCTGGCACGCACCCATTAGGATGGTGAAGAAATGGTTGTTAAACGGCAAGTAAAATAGTCATGCAGGTGATGTAAGACACCCTCTGGCATCCACATTGAAAGCCCTAATCAACCAGCTCCCTACGATTTGCAAATTGTAGGGAGCTGGTTCATCTCCATCTTTTCCTAACGTCACCCAAATGTTGTGTTTATCTAAACAGACCCACACAAAAGTTGGATCATGCTTTAGTTGCTATGAGTGGATATTGTATTGCAGAAGTGGATATTGATGGGAAAAGTGCACTTCACTGCCAGGTAGACTTCTATGCTCACAACGCCAAAACAAAAGCCATGATGGGAGAAATGGAAAGTGACAACACTTGTAGGTCTCAGATTTTTAAACTGTTAGATGCAGCAGAAATAGCTGAAAACAATGATACTAAAAATGTACACAGTGTTTAAATTAAGGAAGAAGCAGTGTATGAATTTGAGTGTGTTCCCAGTCAACAGCAACAGCAGCCTCTGCTGTCACAAGTGGTAATTACACTTATCTTGTTGAAGTGGTGAAGGGTACCACGCTATTCTGACTGGAAGGAAACACTGTTTGAAGGGGAACAGACTGGGACAGGGAGGAAAGGAGACATGTCAAGCGAGGTGAATAGACTTCCCTTGTCGTGCACATGGCCAATCTGATTACCGTGACCGAAAACATCTGAACCCACAGCGCACTCATCAAAAGCCCACTGACTGAGTGACTGGCAACAGGTAAGGGTCTCGTCTTGGCAGGGGTGACGGGTCAAGCCGTGGCAACAGGCAGTTAGTGAGTGACGTGTGAATATGTCCCCCTGACGTTACCATCCACATCATCTTCTCACACCGTGGAAAATACAGTCTGATGGCCAGGGTAAACCAGCTGAATCTTTTCTTCAGCAGCTTTGACGGTGGGGGCCCTGTTCTACCCTCCCCCAGCTCTTCAACCATCTGCCCCCCTGTCCTACTGTCCCTCCTCCCCCGTCTATTCTCTGTCACAGCACCAAGCTTGTTTTCTCCCCAACAACAGTACAACCACCCAGGCAAGGCTACAGGTTCAGACAGCGTCAGCCCAAGAGTACTCAAAGCCTGTGCCAGCTGTTAGAAGGCTACGCCTGGAGAGAGCAGACATAGTGCTGATATCCTGCCTGGTTCCAGTCCCTAAGAAAGGACACCCAAGCACCTCCAATGACTACAAACCAGTGGTGCTGACTTCCCATCTGATTAAGTTCATGGAGAGGCTGATCCTGTCACACCTTTGGCACCTTGTTAAAACAATACTGGAGCCCCTTAAGTTTGCCTACCGGCAAGAGATGGGGTGGAATCCCCATCTTCCTTCTTCACCTTGTCAATGCTCACCTGGATAGGTTAGGTAGCACTGTCAAAGTCATGTTCTCCAGTTTCTCTAGTTCATTCAACACTATCCGGCCTGCCCTGCTAAGGAGCAAGGTTGTCCCTGGTTTCCTGGATTGACACTGACTGACACTGTGGTGAGCAACACAGAGGTCCCACAGGAGACAGTCCTGGTACCCTTTCTGCTCACCCTAGAGCTACATCTTAAACATGTATAACTCCAAGTCCTGCCACCTGTGGAAGTTCTCAGACGATTGGAAAGGGGAAGAAGGCTAAGTAAAAGGGCATAGTGGACTCCCTCATTAAGTGATGTGAGCTGAACCATGTGCAGCATAACACTGGTAAGAGGAAGGAGTTGGTAGGCTAGAAACACCCCCCATACCTATTTCCATTCAGGGGGTGGATGTGAACAATGCTCTGAACTACAAGCACCTGGGACCTGGCCAAGCTAGACTGAGTGAAGAACACAGGCTGTGTACAAGGGGGGCCAGAGTCGGCTCTACTTCCTGCAGAGGCTCCAGTCATTCAGTCAGCAGTACCATGCCGAGGACATTTTTCCTGTCTGTGGTAGCTGGTTCTATCTTCTTTGCTGTCATGATGGGGACTGTCAGTGGAAACAGAATCAACAAGTTCATCGGGAAGGCCGTCTCTAGCCTGGAGATGGAGGTTGATTCTTTGGTGGTGGTGGAGTCTGTTGACACACAGTAGCACCTTTAGCAGCTGACTACTACCATCACAGAACATCACAGGATGTTATTTCTTGTGGTAATCAGACTACATCCACACTAATACATTTTTGTTTTGTTCTATGTTGACGTCTAGCATCCACACTACTCTGACATTTTGCTCCCTGTACCACTAATTTGATGCTGTATTTGTTGACTCTCAATCTATTTTTCACCTCCTTGACCACTTTATACTCATGTTACTTTCAGTAACACTTCCTCGTCGTCGTCAGTTCAAGCAAAGAAATCTTTGGTATTACTTTTTTGTCAGCTCTGTTTTCTTTTTGGTAACTAAGCAACCAATCACAAAGGAGACAATCTGCCTCCTGTTCACATAGGCACATGCATGCCTAGTGAAGGTGAATGGTTATGTGATATGTATTTTCAGGTATGTTCGTATAGCCAGAGATTCTTTCTGAAATGGTGTTGAAATACTCGTGTGTAAAGAGATTGTTTTTGTTTTAAAATGCTGTTATAAAATGAAAACATTTAAGTGTGGATGTGTCCTCAGACTTTACAATTAATCTACTTCCAGCAGACACATGGACAGCAGAGATTGTGCTTGCTCCAGCCTCTGTTTCGGCTTTGTTCTGTTTCTCTCAATCACAATCAATGCAACTCTAATCTATGGAACATAATGTGCAATATTATGGATAACATGAACACTTCAAATTGACCAGCCACACGAACCACTACTTCAGACTTCATATATTACATGTATAGCTAAGTCACTTCTCATAGGCTACATAACTGCACTGAATATGAATATGAATATGAATATCTACACTGAATATCCAACCAATCAAGAATGATCCTTACCTTTAACCTATTTATGTTTTTGCCATTGCGTATATTTTGGATTTACACCTTATTGATATTGTATATTTATACTCTCTCCTGCTTTCTACTGCAACTGCTGTTCAACAATTTCCCTTGTGGTTAAGTTGTATCTTATCACACTGTTTTAATGCAAAGTCTTAACTTTCAATCTGCACTCATCTGCAGAAACAAACACTGCAAACTAGCTCCTGATAAGCACTGCAGTATCATCTGCTCCCAAAAGTATCTAGTACAAGTTGATTTAGCTGTTAGTAAGGAGTGTCTTGCATCCAGTAATGTTCTGTTGCTGTTGGTATTATTATCTGATGTTCTTGGAACATATTTATGGACTACATTAATCTACACTGAGAAATAGACAAGAAGCAGCATGAAGCAGCAGGGGCAATCTACTAAAGCATGCAGGCAGCATGCTATCATTTTAATGGCTGTAGTTACAGTTATGGGTGTTGCTGGTGTAATTATGGCAATGGTCTTAACCATTAGAGCTGTGGTTGTTATGTTTACTGAAACTGTGACACATTGGTTTTTATGGGTGTAACACTAATTACATGAACATGCAGGTGTTGTAGACAGATTTGTCAAAAGGTGTGGACTGAATTACTCGCAGCTCAACACAAGAAAGAAAAAGGATGTGGAGGTGGCTGAGGACAAGTACCTGGATCTGCCATTGCCTCAGCTGTACTTTGTGTTAAGTGCATATTAGCAAATGTTAGCATGCTAAGATGCTAAAACAATTTAGACAATTTCCCCCCGGGAATTAATAAAGTATTCTGAATCTGAATCTGAATAAACTAAGATGGTGACCATTGTAAACATCACACCTGCAAACATCAGTATGTTAGCATGGTGTCATTGCGAGCATGCTGCCATGTTTGTGTTAGCATTAAGCTCAAAGCACCGCTGTAGACACATGGTCTTGTATTCATTTATATTTTCATGCTTTAAGTTAGTAACATGAAACATAGTGTAAATATTGTAATATTGCAACATGGATGTTTCTTTTTCATTGCTTATAATTTATTACACACTAACAGGTACCCTGAAAATGAATACAGTTCTAGCCAACCTTGTTTTACCTGCAGTAGTTGTGCAGGTGGTAACCAAGTGGAAACCTTCGGTGCTGAAAAATGAGGCCGTCATGGAAGTGTCAGAATTGCAGGCTGTCAACATGTTTACAGCTTGGTACAAAAAAAGTTTTGGTCACTATATTTCTTCGTTCATGACAACTGTATGGGTGATTATATTATTAAGGTTTAAAGTAATGCGAAATTAAAGGTGTGGCTTATCTAAGTGAAAGGTGGGTGCCAGCCACTGACAAGCTGCTGCAACATCGACAGTGTTGGTTAGGTAATGAAGCATTTCGAAACCCCAGATTTGCATAGTATAGGCATAGCCGTAGTTGTTGCTATTTGAGTGCGTTTTCAGTTCATCAAAGCTGGTTTTAATGTTTTTGTCACCAAAAAAAGTCTTCAGCATTTGGTTGCACTGAAAGACTCTAAGGATATTTAGTTTTTCTGTTAAGCCTGTTTAGCTAGCTCTAAGCTTTATGTAGCTAGCCAAAATTAGAATTAACATTAGCATTATCATGGGTAACCACAGTTGTAGACGCACCGTGCAAACCAAGCAGCGGCTAGAGTTACAGTTATCTCTACCCTCTCATCTGGTCACTTCTGGCTCCAATAATCCAAGATGGTGAAGGCCATTATGCCAAACTTGAGTCTTCAACATGAAATCCGCAGCACAGTAGATGATGTCACGGTGGCTACATCTATTATTTTCTAGTCCATGGTGGTAACAAATCGGACATACAAAGAAGCAATCCTTGGACCTCATTTAACCACTGCATACACACAAAATGGGAACTAAAAGACGAAGGTGCCCCTTTTCAAGCAGAAGTCAGGATTTCTAAAGTAAAATCGATGACAGATGGAGAGCGTGAGTAGGGGAGACCAGGGATGGTTGTAATATGGGTTAGTTGTAACACTTTCAATTTATCCAATCAGGAACAAGTTACAAATCATCTGATTCACTCTGCACATGCTCAGTTTAGTCCTTACTCCACATGTGAGGAAGTAGCACCTTGTGGCAAACACAGCTAATTTTAGAGGGAAACAACTAATTTTGAGGTAAGAAAGTATTTTTTTCCGCTTCATTTCTTTTTGTAATACCATTGCCTCCTTTGTACATAAACTCATCAAACTTAAATCATGTTAATTATGTGTTTGTTTAGATATTTTCCATGCAAGTTGTTAGTGATAATGTTTTAGTTGTTGGTCTGTAAGACAAGTGAGTTCATGGCTACAACAGTCTGGGTTAGTTGTAACAACATCAGTATGGGTCAAGAAACAAGACAAATCAACTCGCACAAACCAACAACGACCCAGGCTGTCAAAGAAAACATCAGGAAAGAAAAAACAGAAAATGCGTAACATCGTGCCACAGGACACAGATTCCTCAGATGATGATGACACTTTTTGCATTGTGTGCATGGAACACTTGAAAAACTCAAAACCAAAAGAAGTTTGGGTTCAGTGTACAGCCTGTAGTCTGTGGGCCCACGAAGCCTGCACTCCAGGAGGGCCATACATTTGTCACCACTGTGACTCCAATGGTGATAGTGACTAAAATACTTGGCGCGCGCGTGCACACACACACACACACACACACACACACACACACACAATGTTCACTTGTTGATTCTGTTGCATATTTGTGCATTTTGTTCAGTTTTATAGCTGTGTATAAATGCTAGTGTAAGACACAGAGAGACATGTTCAAGTTTTGAAGCTGGAACACATTTGCAGAATTTGTTTAGTTTTAATATTATGTTCAAATATTGGTGTAACACACGCACACACACACACACACACACACACACACACACACACACACCAATTATGTAAGTGTTAAATACAAAGTTTTCAGTATCTTAAGTTCTTGTCATACCCTCTTTTCATAATGTTACATTTCACCCCATGGTCCGTTACAACTAACCCAGACCCCAGGGTAGATTGTAACATTTCACTCCTTGTGTTTGAGACTAAACCATGGATTTTCTGTTTGTGTTGCAGAGACAACAACTACACCATTTAATAGCTGACACATGTAACTAGTTTGTATCACATTTTGAATGCACTGGCTTAAAAGAGACCCGAGTTACAGACAGAAATGTCAAAAATGTTACAACCATCCCCGGTCTCCCCTACCTGTAGGGAAACTCTGACTCAGGCATACCAACATATTGGAGACTGGAGAAATTGGCAACACAGATGGCGAAGTAAAAAACTGAAGCCAGAGTTCAGTATGACCTCTCATACATTTAATTCCTCTTCATATCAAATAATTAATCATATATCCATAATGTCATAAACATTCAGACTAGCTGCCTACCTTTCTGGAAATTTTACGCTTTTCTTTTTTAGGTTAAAATACTATTAATAAGCTGATGGCACACTACAATGTAAGTGGATTCCACCAGAGATAAAAACTCGTAATTGTACCATTCTCATATGGTTCTAAGAAAACTCCGACCGCAATGACTGGCCAAGTGTCCTGTCTGTCTTCCCCACATGGAGTCCTCTGATTGATGTAACCACTCGCGTAGCGTAACGTTAGCGTAACGTTGGCCTACTGTGAGCGTAGCCTCTGAAACATTAACGTTATCTTCCTTGTGTGTCATCACTGACTCCGGTTGAGTTTTAAAACTCCGGAGTTGCGTTTGACTGTCTTGGTTGTAACATTACACTCGCTCTCCTCTTCTGTGTATCTGACGTTACCTTGCCAACGCCTATATCTATCATAAGCCCCTTTTCCACTGCAGGAACTTTTTTCAATTACCTGGGATTTTGAAAAACCTCCACGAGTTTCCACTGAAATTACCCGGGTAAAAAACTTTCCCTCAACCTGAACTCCTCCACATACACACACACGCCTACACGACACGGTAACCTGTGAACGGCTGAGCTGCCGCAGTGGAAACTAAGTGAACATAACACGAAAATGACTCGAGTTGACGGCAGCTACACTCATTACTGTAAGTGAAATTAGCCCCTAGTGAGTAAGAAGCCAATACTTTATCAATACATGTGTTCAGCGAGCATGAACATGTAAACATGTAGACAGTGATATTCAATATGCTCCGTCCACAGTCTCTCATCCACCGACACTAACGTTATGTCTTACACAAGGACAGCACGCTAGTTCAGCTGATAGTGAATTGTTACTAATAAGCTGAAATGAAGCTGTCTGTATGTAGACTAACTTAGTTTGACACTTATCTTAAAAAACTTTTAAACTTAGCTGCTGGCTGAGACAAACAGCCCCAACTCTCTACCAGCATGTAAACAGCCAAGCTGGCAGAGCCAAATACAGGGCACACGCCGAATCATCGATGTCATCACGCTAATATGGATACATTTTCCGGAACTTTGAGGTGCGGTGGAAATGCCAACCACACAGATTACCAGGAATTCTTTTACCCAGGTAAATAAATCGCTGGTAATAAAAGTTCCTGGAAATGTTGGTGGAGTGCTGTGTGAAATGCAAGAAAGGTAAGAGTTGCTTTAAGTTTTGTGATATGCCTTGTTTGGATCTCATCTAGCTCCTGGGATTTCCCATTCTCACCCCATTTCCACAAACATGAAACAGGTTACGTTTCAGGTGGCACACCTATATTTGAACTGTTCGAAACAATTCAACTAAACCAACCAACCGCCCAAAATAGCAGGTTCTCCTTGACCTGAAGCACAAACCATGATGACATCAGTGGGCGTGCCATGTTCTACATGTTGTAAAGAGAGGATGAATTTTGTCATGTAATAGTCTTCTACATCTTGTTGACAATAATAGCTGCTTCATGCTTGGTTTTTGAATACAAAGGAACATCTGTATTATCAGAACAAAAGCTCACGATGCAATCTGCCATGTTGCAGATATTGTGTACTTCCCATTGTGATGGTACAGCGCCCTTTGTTAATGACACATCCTTGATTACTTCCACTCATCTTAGCTTGGTGTATCTCTCCATACCTGGTTGACTCACATAAAGGGTGTGCTCCACCACACATAACAGGCGGTTTCAGGACAAACAGGTTCTGCTACAGCAGAGGGAGTGAAGGGTGACAGAGGAACATGTAACATGTTACACGTTGACTCTCAGGACATAGTATTGTCATGGAGGGGGTGAGAGGAAGCTGTGGTGTTTATGGGAAACATGGGCAGCATCAGAAATCTGTCAAATAATCAGATTAGTGTTAATTCTGTGTAAAAGGGGATTTGTAAACTCTCTTTTAGATGACGTTCCTTGGTTTCCATGGAAATTTGTATCGTATTGTGCAAATTTGGCAAATGTGATTCTTCATGGTAGCATCAATGTCACCCCCTGGTGTCACCTCTGATACCATATAAGACCATCCAGACCATAAAACAGACCTTGCAGTTATAAAGGGGAGTGTGGAATTCTGTTTATGTGAAATGATAAAAACAAATCATTCTTTACATGTGTCCAAGGTCCAAACTGTTTTAAATCATTTCAACAAAATATGAATGGCAATCAGAGAACCTGAAAAATCAATGGGAAAGTACACAAACTGTTTCCAAATTTTTTAACACACTGGTGTGAACACAGCCTGACAGTACTGAGGAAAACTGGATCAAGAGGAATGTAATAACAGTGTAGTGCACAGCGGGGGTCTGGAGCCAGCAGCCCTGCTCACAGCTAAACACCACCAACATATCCAGCTAACTGTGGACCCACATGGAAGATCTGCTTGGCATGTTATGTTCACATTCTTACTTCAAAGTCAAGTGTTTGTCCAGCAGATCAATGTCCCACACTTGCCAGTGGCTCTGTACATGCATTTCAATAGTCAATTAGTTCAAGTTTTAAAGACACCTCTTTGAGAATGTCTTAAGTCGGGCATGGAAAGAAAAGTGTTGCTCTATCAAAGAAGTTTAGCGGCTGTCCTTTTTACTCGCTCTTCTTTTTCTTCTTCTTCTTGCGATCTGGAGAGCTGTTCCAATAGTAGAGGACCTGCAGAGCGATGATGCCGTTACAGGCGGAGGATATGACGTAGGTGAGGGCCATCAGCGAGTCTCCAGTTTCCTGTAGAGAGTCAAAATTATGGCTCAAAACAATACACTTATGTGACATGTGAACACAGGCTAATTAGAAACACACACACACAGTCCTCTTACTTGTAGTGAGGTGAAGATGCGGGCGAGGGATCCAGCGAACAGCAGGAAGACGGAGATGGCAGACAGCTGGCCAGTGTGCCCATTACGGTAGTTAGCGGCTGCCTGGATCAGCTGAGACAACCACACACACTGTCAGTCTCTCCCGTGTTGTGTGTTTGCACATGCACATTAGGAACTTTCTTTATTTTTAGTATGTATCGTGTTACATTTGAGTGAATCTGCAACATGGAAAGTCATGCTGCATTACTTCCTTTTTGTTCTGTGACCATGGAAACAGGCAGCAATGACTGTTAATACTGATGAAAATGTCTGGATGTCATGAATATACAGAGCCCCAAAAGGTGATTTTATTTTCTTGTGGGAACAAAACTTAACTACTGTAATGCCTTTCTCTCTGGCATCAACCAAAAGTCACTCGCGCCTCTCGTTGAGAATGCAGCGGCTAGGCTTCTTACTGGTTTCAACAGGTGACATCACACCCAATCCTGGTTTGTCTTCATTGGCTTCCTCTTTGTTTTAGAATTCATTTTAGGATTTTACTCATCACTTTTAAAGCTCGTCTGGATCTGGCCCCAAGCTACATATCAGAATTGTTGACTCCATATGAGCCAGTTTGGAGCCTTAGATTAGAGCTTTGAATGAAATCACTCTGACTGGCAGTTCAGTTTAGCGCACGTGAAGAGAAATGACAGGGTGGAAAGCAAACAAAGAGCTAACGTCAAGAGGGAGTGAAATCAAAACACGCTTGTTACATAAGGCAAGATTACTTTTCTTTAGCCCTTGAGCTCTTTAGCAGAAACACTTCATAATGGTTTGTCTATTGCCTTCTGAGTATCCTGCTTTTGCTTGTCATTCACTTTGTAAACTCAGTTTTCCAAGGTGCAGTGTAAATAAAGTTATTATTACTAAGTAGTTTTAAGTTATTATCTTGTGCACACAATTTAATTATCTTGTGGGAACAGTCTTGTGTTACCGCCACCTACCCTGCCGATGATGATGGCCGGCATGTTAGATGCCTGTAAAGAGGTGATCACAGACACAGGAGTCACAGGAGACAGCAGGAGGACCAGCAGGCCGGAATACACAACCAGAAACAGGAGACCTGGGAGACAAGAAACACACACTGGTGATTATCTGAGGGTTGACGTCAAAGGATTTTGTTTACCCTGAGTCTGCCATTGAGGTTTTCTGGGTTTTCACTTTGATTTCTCTTGTCCAATTAGGACATTCCAATAAAATACAATGCAATCAAACTGATTTTGTTGCTGACACTCACTCACGTTCCATTCAGTTATTACTATTATAAACAGAACATTAAGCCGTGTATTAAAGGCCATGTGTCAAACACACATGATAAAAACATTTAGACTCTGTACAGTCAAGTCATGAATGAACCAGAGCATTGAACCTCAGCATTTACACTTGTTACAATAACACGGCGCCACCCACAGGAAATGCAACCACATTGTAACACAGTACTTCACACTTGAAATAACGAGCCCCCCCTCCAGTGTGCAGATTTGAGTGTGGGTTTTACTATAGTGACAACAAAAATGAATTGATGATTGTGTGATGTTGCAGACATTTAATGTTTGGTGGAATACACATTTTGTCAATATTCATATCGGTATGAAACGTTTGGATGCAAAAAATTCCGCAACAAATATTCTGTATTATTTTTACTTATTTATTTTGTCCCCCGTGTGAAAAGAATTTTAACATGTTTATATACATAACCAGTTCTTTTTTTCTGTGCACACACATGCAGTGTTAGACTAAGAGACATAGTAAAGGAAATAATTCAGTAAGAGATTTGTCGGCTGCTGAGTTTATTGAATGTATTTTACCAACATGTAACTAAATCCAAAAAGACAAAATAGCATTCATCTCTAGCACACGCTAAATAATGGCTTAAAATCTAATTTCCATTCAAGTTTACTCTTCAAAATTGCCATCTTGTCTGAGATCATCATCTCTAATAACACTTGTTTCAGTACTTATCTATGCTTCAGGGGCCAAATATCAGTACTGGTCTTATAAGTGAAGCTTTTTTTCTGATCATGAGTGTTTGTTGAGTGTGGGTGACAGTTGTACCTCTGCTGGTTCTTCCTCCATAGTGCTGAATGAGGAAGCCAATGACAACTGTCTGCAGCATGAGGAAGAGAGCCTCGCCCCAGGAACTGTGGAAACATCCACCACATCTGACTCAATACATGAAACAAAAGGTGGACAGCTGTATCTAAATCAACACACAGTGCAGTTCTACAGTGTTTGCAATAGCACGGCTGTAGATATCAGAGTGCTCCATGTAGAGGTTTACATCACAGAGTGGATTTGAATATGGCCCAACCTGAAAGGGAACTTGTTGATGATACTGTAGGCCATTGTTCCTGTGATGGCCAGCAGCTCCAGCAGCACGGTCTTGAAGCTCAGCCCTTCAGCGCTCTTTGCCCCCAGCAGCTTGAAGATCTGAGGCAGCTTCACTGTGAACATTTCACATCATTCAAATATTAAAATGAAAAAAAAAGAAGCAAAAAGCAAAATAAAACTTTAGCTGTCAAAACCAAATTTTAACTAGTATATTTTAGAATATTTACTATCTTTTATATATGTAAATAAAATATCCTACTTTGAGCAATGTAACATAATGCTACAGCACAGTTACAACTTTAAAGCTGCTGATGATTAGCATAAAACAACATGAATCAAATATAACTAAATCTTATATACTCTTACTGACCAAAACTTACTAAACTGTCTTTAGCTCTATCGTCCAAACCTTGACTGAAACAATTATGTCTAAAATTGGATTAAAATATATCTAAATTTTAGACTTTAACTATATAATGTGTCCAAATGACAGTTATGAGAGCGAAGGTGAGGTGTTTTACCCATCACTGATCCCAGAATGATGCCGAGCCCCAGGCATTTGCTCAGCACAATCTTCAGACATGGTACTGGAAAAAAATTTATACCAAAAAAAAAAAAAAAAAAAAGATTAGCTGGCTGACACATTAAAGCACACACACATACACCAAACCAGTAATCAAGCAGAGAATCTAAGGTAAGAGAGGACTAGAAGAGAAAGGAGGAAGACTGCAGAGAGAAGCTACACATAACTCATATATAGCTACAGTAAATGTTTAAAATAAAAACTCAGTAATTTTCGTAAATATCTGAACACTTTAGCTTTTAACAAACATTACACAAACTGGAGAAAATAGTGGTGTTGTTGAGGACTACTTTCAGGGTCGGATTAATCCACACTTGGTGCTGAGGCTGCAGGACGGTTATATGAGTTAAACTACAGTGTGTGTGTGTTTATGGTAATGAATGACATGTCAACCACCAGTACACACTGACTGTAACAAACTGAGCTGACAGGAGCTGAGACATGAATAACACATCCTGGACTTTCCAGCGGACATAAACAGCTCAGGTACAAACGCTTCGATATAAACAAAGCTGGAAAAACCGAGGATATTTTGTAAACGTATCTTAAGTTTGATCAGGTTTACTGTCAGTATGACGTTACATCCCCCTACAGTCTCTTCTGTCTCTCTTCTGTCACTGAGCTCGCGCTGTTGAACTAAAATGAGCCACTCACCGTCCAGGAAGTTGAAGTTAAGAAAGAACTCGTCGTAACATGTTTCTGGCATAATATATGACAACAGAAGTCCTTTAAAGGGATCCATAAAGGATGACCCTTTATCCAAAACCCTTTCCTCCGCCATTGTGGAGCTATACAATACAAGTGACGTTGACTTAAATGTGTAACACTTAAAGAGCCCCGACAGCTCCAACGACAATACAAAGGTTCCGCTGGTTGGGCACTGCTACAGTTGAGCTCTTGGCTAACAACAACAACAACAACAACAACAACAATAAAATAATGCCAAATAGGTTTGCACATGCAAGGAATTTGTCTCTGACGTAACAATAAACACAAAGATTTGAGATATTATTTGTCCATAGAGAGGACATTGTCTAAGGGCAACAATAAAAAGCAATGGAATGAGGGATAGACGGACACTTATGAGGCTGTAAAAGACTAATAATTAAATAAATAAATAAATAAATGCATCTTTAAAAGGATATGGATGGCATGGCTGGGAAGGACATACAGGACACAGAACTAATATAATGTGTGTTTTTGTGTGTTTGTGGATGTGGTGTTTGTGGTGGAGTGGGGGTTGGGATGAGAGGTGACATAAATGAATATGGTATGAATATATATGTGTCTTGGGTCTTAGGTCTGGTGTATGTAAATATATTGATGTTTTGATGTTAGCCTGACACCTTCCTATTTTAGGAAATTATATACTATCTGATACTTTAAGGTAGCCTACCGTATATAAGTTTGTTGAAAGGAGACTGTAAGCAAAACCCCATAGTGGAGAGCATGAAGTCATAAATTACTATACAGTTACTAGGGACAACCCTCACAATTCCATGGTTACCACTGTCCTGTCACAGAAAGAGGCTCCTGGGTCCTTGTTGACAGAAGTAACTTACAAGATCTACACTGGGAGCTCTGGTTTCCTCCCACAGGTCATACTGGGAAAATTGTGTGTAGATAAGACTGTGATCGTGACTCTGTCTGTCTGTATGTGTCAGCTCTGTAGTAGACTGGTGACCTCCTGTCCAGGGTGTTCTCTGCCCCACAACTGAGGCCTCAGCACTCTGAGACCTAAGATAATACCTTGGATGTTATGTTACAGAATAACATTGAGAATGTGTGGAACTGTGTCAGTGTCTTTCTGTAAAACAAGATGGATAAAACACAAACACAAAATTTTTGACATCATTGCTTTAATGTAATAAACTGCAGACATTGGCAAGTGCAAATCAGAAAGAAATACACAAGATGCATATCATTGGGTTTAAATCTCTGTACATTGCATATACCCTTAATTATTTTATTCTGAATACTGTGAATCTTTGTACATACCCCAGAACAGTGAAATGCAGCTGATAGGGTGCTGGGTGGCCCGCCAACCATTTTCTTATTCACAATGACAATAAAATGATTCACACTGGGAATAAATTTCCTACTTTGAATGTGTATTATATGGCAGGATGCATAAAAAAACATGAAAATACAACTTGTTCATGAAAAAAGTGCCAGTGGAGGATGCCCTGAATGTCCTCAAATCTGCATATACCTGACCTATGCAGGGCTACTGCGACTGGATTTACCTCTGGTCAAAGATGAGCGAGGACAGCAAATGACAAAAGGTTGAAAACAGACAATTCATTCATTATATAGACTGATAAATATTAATAATGTTTGTTCACTAACTGCCCCAGGTCTCCTGTCATTTCGCAAAAGTTGAGTAGTTAAGTGTCCTAATATATATTTTGCACATTCCTCCCTAGCTGTTTCATTTTAAGAGGTTATGTTTGTACATTTTTAAAGTATCTTTTAATATTTTTATTGTATTTTTTTCCATATTTACATGTCTTGTAGTTTCTTACAATAAACTGGATTCCAGTGAATGATATAAAAAAGTCATCCAGGTAATTATTCAGAAATGTAAATGAATCCATTAGATCTCAGTTACTCATTAGTTTAAAGCACTGAAGTGATCCATATTTTTACTCTACAACCAACATGTCTGATCTACTCTTTTTGGCCTCTATGCTGGTTTGATTTTAAGGACCGTGCGTCCGTCCAGGCAGCCAAACATAGGGATCAGACTGTGCTTGAAAGTATCAGAGAAAGTATAAATGTGAACCCTCCGATCAACATCATAAAAAGACACTTGACCCTCTCCAACATCCACATACACCCCGATCAGTCGGGGCACAGTCGCCCTCTGCAGCCTAGTGGGCTCGTCTGTGCAGGCCCACATACTGGGGCCCTTCCACAGGACCCAGTATCCTTTTCTGGGTGACATGGTGGGCTTTTTATTCCTGGGAGTAGACTCTGATATCACACCTACTCTCCAGCTACCATCAGGGGACACCTCCACCTCCCAGTAGTGTCTCCCTGCAGTGATGATGGTGTCACCCAGCACGCAGGGCCACTCAGTAAAATGCTGGCTGTTGTTTGAGAGAGGAGGGGGGCGCACTGATGCCTCCCGCACCTGCAGGCGGTCTAAGGACACAGAAAGCCAGGGATGGCTGGTGCTGGCGTCCAACCGGACAGACACTAGGATTCAAGTACAGGAATATTGTTTGTTGCAAAAGTGCTGGAAGCAGCTAGCAGTTGTAATTCTTTAGCCAAATTCTTCATTCACAATGGAAGGAAATAAGTGAGGTAAATCTGATTACCTGAAGCACTCTGAATCCACTGCCACACTGAAAAACAATAAAATATTATCATAAGTATTCAGCATTTATTTTCTTGAGTTCCACCACCAGTCTATTATTGTCATTTTGCACATTATCAGCCATAACGCTGTGATTCTACAGTACATGTTTGTATTCAGACATCTAAAAGCACACATGGAAATGGTTATTCCATCCTATCCTATTAAGCTGTGTACTTTTACTGGCTGCTTGGCCAAAAGGCACCTCTGCAGAGCACGTCCAGCTGTATTAATCCAAATTCCCATTCCCACTGAACAACATATTCGAAGGTTTCTTCATCACATAGTAATCTAATGTATTTCAAGGATTTGTCATAGCAAAGGAAGCAGCTGAGTCACCTGAGTGGGGTATGTATTTGGGGCTTCCAGTTCCTGTCTTCCAGGCCTTTTGTTTGGTCGGCAGCCACCGCATCGATACAGCCTCCTGCAGAGTCATATTCATCAGTATGGATTCACTTGAACAACACCGTGTGCTTGTGTCATTAGAGAAACAGTTAATGCTTTGTTAATGCAACAAGCCTGGATTAGCTGTGACTCGGTACACGCATGCATCTACACAAAATTTCACAAACACTTGTCACTGGTATAATGATGCCTCCCTATGAAATCCTATTCATAGGTTATGAAAGGGGACATGGCATAATGCTGTGTGTGTGTGTATATATATGTATGTCTGCGTGTGTGTCTTTCTACACAGTTTAGTCTATTTTCTGCCGACCATGAATATATTACATTTGTATGTTTCATACATATAATATCAATGTTTCTAAAGTAACATATGAGCTGACTTTGTCATCAGGAGGTGGAGGAAGTGATGGATGGCGCAACACCTACACAAGACACCTGTCAAGCTGCAGACCACTGTACACCATTGTTCAAGACCAACAAACAAGGTTGCGTTTTAGTGAGTCATCCCTACGTTTCCAATGACTTTTTAGCTGCCAAACGTGGGTGTTTTTTTGGTGACCTGTCACTGTGTTTCCACCGGGAATAACACCATGAAAAATGCTTGTTTTGTATCAAGACATCGCTGTGTTCCCAGCTGGAATAGTGCCACAAGAACTGGGTATTTTAAGCCAAGACATGACCAAAAACAAAGTGTTTTATGTGCCTGAACCTAACCACCAGTTAACCACAGGCTTGGTAAATGTGGAGAAATGTAAAGTTTTAGTGTAGTTCCTCTACATAATAACGCACAAGTGTGTATGAATGTCTGCAAACTATGGACAAACCTGTCCCCCCCTTGCAAAAATTGTGGCTGCCAAAGGGTGGCTGAATTTATGTGGACTGACCGACCAACAGAACGAGCTGTAGAGCTGCTGGTCTCAGCTAAAAATACTCACTTCACTATGTTTTCCAAAAAGTTCTGTATTACATGCACATAATTATCAAAAATATTCCTCACTTTTAGCAGTAGCTTGACTTAATGGGTAGGACAGTTTCTTTTTTCAGGTTAAAGGAGTACGAGGAGTAACATAGGAAGGTTTCAACTGTGGACACTGCGTCCTGAGTTTGTTAAACATCCTAGAATCTGTCCAGGAGTCATACGCAAAGTAAAAATACCCCTAGAAATCTTGCTCATTGCTCCATGGATGCCTAAAGCATAAACCTGCACACACACACACACACACACACACACACACACACACCTCAGTATCCTCTGATAACAGAGACCAAGCCACAAACTCCAGCAGTGGAAGGATGGCAGCCATCCTCGACTCCTTTGCTCCTCTGGGATACAGCAGCTTCTTCAGTTCCTCATCAGACACGCCGTTAGCCTGGCAACACACACACACACACACACACACACACACACACACACGGAGACAGAGTGTTTTCAGGAGTGAGCTTCGGTTTGAAAGAAGTTTGATTTCTGCTTGTCTTACACACACACACACACACACACACACACACACACACCTCTGTGAGATTCTTCAACTCCATTGCCCACTGCTGAAGCCTTTCATTGTGTTTTTCCACCTCTGTTTCAGCTTTCTTTCCTGGATCATCTCTTCTTGTCTTCTTATCTGCCGACTTGGTTTCCTTCTTCACCTGAGAATAGAGAGGGGCAGTCATTTGGAGGCAGTTTACTGAATGTGCATCTTGTGTGACATTAACAGTGGAGATGAAGCTCAAGAGCTCATTTATTATACAGAATGCAAGTTTAAATAGAGTTTAAAAGCCCTTTGCGAATGCTCTATGAGGTAGGAAACACATGAACATGCTTGAGGATACACACAATACTTGTTGAGAAATGCTTAATGTAAAAAATATAGATACAGGTAAGAGGAAGAATTAAAGATGAAGGAAACAGGAAAGGGAGTTAATGAATAACCATGTTTTGTTCCAGCTCCTTGGCCCATCGGAGGATCAGTGTCCTGCTGGTCTCCAGGCTGCCTGGCTCTTTGGTACCCTCCTCTGGTTCAGTCTTCTTACTGCCACACTTCACCAAATTACAGTAGGTGAAAAAGGAAATGGATGTGAATAATGTTTTTCATAATCTAATCTAAATTTTAGAATTGAAGGTAGTCCCGCTTTGCGAGACAGGAGCTTGAAATCAGAAATAAGCCAGTATTATCTGTCTTCAATATGGGTGCATGCTTTTCCCTCTGTACAGTAAGGAAGTGTATGTTCACATAAATATTTATGACTTTTGACTTTTTTAGTAACTAAATTGGTGATAGCAACAATAAGTAAAATACTGCCAGCCATAACCTCCAGTAATAGGGTCTGTTTTAATAAACACTGCTGATGTTAACAAACTACACTGTAAAATGTGACAAGTTGAAAAGAAAACAAAATGTAGGAGACCAGTTGCTAAGTAAATGTAACTGTTACTCTTATGTCATACTTACTTAATGTCTTTCTTACTTACTTTCTAATTGTTGATAACTTACAATTTAGTTGTATTTACTTAGGCCATATCCACACGAAGACGGAACCAATTTCGTTTTTTAAAAGTTTTCCATTAACACGGAATCATCTCAAGATACACGTATGTACACATGAAGCCATTGAAAACACTGTAGTATGCAAGGCCTGTAAGTGGCGCTGCAGTGCTGCCACAAAGTACACCAAAAACAGAGAATAAGAAATGGAGCATGCGCATTAAACTCGTTGTACAAACACGAAGAAGAAGATGGCGGAAAATACAAAAGCCAGAGCAACCCACTTTGTATGGACTGACAATGAGGTAGAGCTGCTACTTAGGGTCACACTTGATTACAAAACTACAAAACTGCAGGAGAATGTTGACTAGGACTGCGCAGTCAGCCATTGTTGTTGTGGCGCCTTTACGCCGAGCGCAAGAGGGTTAAGGGAGAGGTAGGGTTATGGCGTCATCGCTTCAGAAAAGAGGCGTACTGTGTTGTAAATACGGAAATGCGAAGGTGGCGTCTTCAGATTTTTTCAATCTGGGACCCGGTTTCAAAAGTTGGTGTATTTGGGCTCCTAAAACTCTGGTTCCGTATTTACGAAAGGTCTATACAATAAAAGACCAACTTGTTCTTTTAAGTGTTAGCAACATAAAACTGCCCCTTCAGTCTGGTGAGGGGGACCGCGCACTTTGGTGTTACGTGAACTGCACATCTAGCCTCATGAAGTTCTGGGTCAGGTTGATATTTTTGGATATTTCACCTCCTAGCTTGGAGCATGACGTTAGGTTGCAGTACACCTAGTTGCAGTGGTGTAGTGGTAGTTGATGAGGTGGGTGTACTACTATGTAGATAGGTAGGTTACAGAGAAGGAAGTGGGTATATTCTCCAAGATAGTCCAATGGCATTTTGGCTGATAGGTGGGTATACTGTATATGACCGGAAAAAAGGTGGGCATACTCGATATAAATGCGTATACCCTCCACTACATCACTGCCTGGCTGGGTGGTGCTCAGTGGCTTGACCACTTCACCTATTTAAAGCCCACCATTAATATATTGTGGCCTAATAGTAAAGCACAAGAAAAAGTCTTAAAGGGGACTGATTGCTTTAATTAGCTACAAACAGGAGTGTAGTGGGATCTAGTGCGTACCTGGCTGATGTTGTTGACCTCCTCTGCCAGTTGCTGAAGAAGCTGTAGGCACTCTGTCAGAGTCTGCATTGGCTTTAGATCAGGCTGAAAAGAAGTAAAGGTATTCCTGTGGGTCCATTCAGTGTCGTTCTTCCTTCTTTTACACTTTCACAATCTTCCACACATTTACACATTGTAACTACTTGCTTACCTTTGTTGTAGAGGGACCGGTCTTAAGTGGAAAAGTGTGTGACGATTCCTCCAAACCCTTAGGAGCAGAATCAAAAGACACATTCTCAGGGACAACTGGAAAGTTTATGCATTCATCAACAGGGGCGAAGCATTCTGGACCCTATGCATCAGCGATCTCTGTGGGCCCTCTGCCCTTCCTCTCTTGATCCATGTTTCTCTCACATTTTAATTCAGTTTGCATTCTCTCCCTTGCCTTTCTTTCTTTCATTTCTGTCTTTTATTGGAACCCACATGTCCCTTTCTTAGTGAAAAACACGACAATGTACGTTGGCGCTCCTGCAGCATAAGCAGTCACTCACTTGGCTCTGGCTGCGTTAGTGCAGGGGCGGACTAAACCATTTTGCACCTTTAACAGGTGAGGAGAACCTCAGAGAGCTTCCACTATTTTTTTAAACAAAGTTCAGTCTTTCAATCGACTTATTCCCCAATTTTAATTTGGTTATGGAACTAATTACTTAGAAATAAAAAGTTGCAAACAAGTTCAAACTTTTAATTCTTTTGATCAATCCTCATGTCATCAACATGTTATAGGATGTTAGTTCACCTGGATTTCACTGAAGGATGGTTTATCCAATGGTATTGATGAGCTGGCATTATTCTATGTATGCAGAAAAAAAATACAACATTCGATTATTGCAGATCAATCCACAGATATGCAGAGTGTGCTGTAAATTTACCTTGAATTCACTGAGGGTGGGTTTATTCCATGGTGCCGAGCTGGATGAAGAGCTTTTCTCCAGGGCTTTAATCTATGTATGCAGAAGAGAATACAACCTTTGGTTAATACAAAGCCATCCACAGATGTACAGAGTAAACACCATAAAAGCACCAAATGTGCAATGAAATATAATATTTATTCACATACCTAACATGAAAGACCACAGACTAAGCTTACTGGGTAGTGAGAAATGCTTTTATAGCATAAACGGCAACCTCCAGGGCTTAAAAATGAAGCCATTGGCCAAGTGCTAAAAACTGCAGTTCCTCGTGTGGCCACTTGGTCTCTATAGCTAATTTCCTCCTTCATGACAACAGAACAGGGGATGAATTTTTTTACACCTCACCTGTTTTAATGTTATTAAGGCTTAAAATTATACTTTTTTTAAATTATACACAAGTATACTGTCAGATATTAATACATACTTTCAACATATTGTACCACAGTAGCCAGAACTATAACTATAATATTATTACTTTCATTAATGTTGTTGTAAGCTACTGTCATTACCTGCATCTCTCTCTCTCTCTCTCTCTCTCTCTCTCTGTCTCATTGTGTCATATGGATTACTGTTAATTTATTATGCTGATCTGTTCTGTATGACATCTATTGCACGTCTGTCCGTCCTGGAAGAGGGATCCCTCCTCAGTTGCTCTTCCTGAGGTTTCTACCGTTTTTTTTCCCCCGTTAAAGGGGTTTTTTTTTTTTTTTGGGGAGTTTTTCCTTATCCGCTGTGAGGGTCTTAAGGACAGAGGGATGTCGTATGCTGTAAAGCCCTGTGAGGCAAATTGTGATTTGTGATATTGGGCTTTATAAATAAAATTGAATTGAATTGAATTGAAAATTATGCATAACTAAAGGTGTGGCCACTTTAAGTGACAGGTGGGTGCTGCCCGTTAACAATTTGCTACCACAGGGACAACGTTGGTTAGGTAACGTCACTATAGGGCAGATTCACAGAGGATCAGCATAGCCACAGCTTACACTATTTCAGTGTGGTTTTACTTCATGAAATTTAAAGATAACGTTTTGATGTCCTAAAAAAGTCTTGTTCAGCATTTGGTTGTACTGAAAGACCCACTAAGTGGTCAGATGTTTAATTTTTTCGGTAAGTACATTTTGTTTTTAGCTAGAAAATTTTTTTCATTAGCATTATCACAGCTAACAATAGTTGTAAATGCACCGTGCTAACCAAGCTAGCTGCTGGCGTTAGGGTTAGCTTAATCCTCTTGTCCAAATATGGTCACTTCTGGCTCCAAAAATCCAAAATAGTGACGGCCAAAATGCCAAACTCAAAGCTTAAAAAATGAGAGTCCACAGACCAGTGGGTGATGTCACAGTGGCTATGTCCACTATTTTATACAGTGTGTGAATGTATTTGTAGCCCCCACTTGATTGCAAAGTCTGATCTCCTAATAATATTTACTTACTACCATGTAGTCAGAGCTGCTGGTATAGAAGTAACAATTCCATTGGTACCTTGTAATGTACACAGTAATTGAGGGCTGTACTTTAAAGTGTGATATATTTTTCTTTAAACTCTTGTCAGAGGTGTTGATTTAACTCTAAGGTCATTCTTGCCACTTTGGCTTGCGGCAATGTTGTATTGCTTGCATTAATCGTGGAGACATGTATTAAGGTGCCCATCAGACAAGAATACCTGCTTCTTGGTGAGTGTGGATTTAGCCTTGGTCTCTGCAGGGGTTAGTGGTTTCGTCGCCATCCTCCATCCAGAGTCAGCTGAGAGATACACAGCAGGCAAAAACATGTAACAACATTAAACAGATGCCAGCATATAACAAACAATGACCCTAATGATGGCAATAAAGGAAAGAGTTATCTATGCCATTGCAGGAAGTGGGAACTTGGGGGGCCATGCGTCTATCAATTTCTTTTTAACATTTACATTTTCAAAACAGACAACAAACACTTCACGCAGTGGTTGGTCAAGTTTTTGGAGGTGAGAAAGCTGTCAGGGTTTAAACTCCTCTCTCAAACTCTTTTTAAAATTCCATACACTACAATTTCGGTAACTTTTCATGTAAACAACCAAGTGCAACACTATGAATGTCTTTGAGGAGAAAACCATGCGCTGTTATCCTCGTGATTTAACGGATCATCACATGAAGCTGCGTACTATCACAGGTTGGCAGAAAGAAAGGAAAAATGGCAGAATTTGAAAATACACCCTCCTCCTGCAGCTACCTGCTCCCCTGACCCCAGACAACCACGGGCATATGCATGCACTTCATACAGTTACACAGTGTTTCCTGTACATTGATTTATTTATTCTTATTTTGTTGTAGAGCTGCACACAGATCATTCGTTCAGCCTCTTCTTGCCCTGCTCTTTTTCTCTCCGTTCATCAAAATACAAATCAGATAAGAATTAGCTAGCCACCCCATGTTCTCTGCCCTGTGCTCCCTATCGCTGTGGACTGCTCCCTAGGAGGAGGGTGGGAGGCAACTCAGGAGACAAATCTTCAATCAGTGGCTGAAGCAACTCAATTTTGGCCAGCACAAACCCCCCGACGCCGGGCAGCAGCAACAAGTCTAACCTGTGTAACAGCAGCAATAGAAAGTTTGCTGTTCTGGTGGGGAGTCAAGACTGTCTGGTCCCCTGGTTCTGGGATTTGTGCTGGATGCATTCGGGTTGCTGTGGCCGCTGATTGTGGGTCAGTCTCCAGAGATGCTGCCCACTCTTCTCCTAGCGAGATGGTCTGTAGCGGCGGGGAGTGAGGCAGAGGACACACTGTGATTTGAGACTCTGACTAGAATTAGCTACATAAACATGAACTTGAATCCACATGAGCCTTTAGGTCTGATTAGTAGAAGGCTAAACTGTTAGCAACATTTTCTCTCCATCTTTAAAACAAGTCAAGTCAGTTGCATTTATATGGCACATTTAAAAAACAACAGCTGACACAAGGTGCTTTCCAGGATCTGCCTCAATGCAGGTAAAAGCAATAAAAGGTACAAAAGGGCAATGGTGAGAAAAGACAGGACAAAAAGTGGAAACCTAAAACAATTTACATGATAAAGTCAAAATCAAATTATCATACCACACTAATGCAGAGAGAAACAATTTAACACAGTTACATACATGTCTGATAAACAGCTCATAGAAACAGACAATTGGAAGAAACAGACAATAGGAAGGTCTTCTTCAGCTCAGATGGACTTCATTAATACCATTAGACCAGTCAGACGCAGTTAAAACGCATTAAAATAATCTCTCAGTTACACATTAATTCTCTGACTAACAAATTCACGTTGGCACAAATCAAAAGACATTTTACAAGACATAGTTTTGGACTTGAATACGAATTTATCTGCTTTCAAACACTTACCAAAGGAGCAGAGATAAATACTTTCAACCCAAAAATGAAAAATAAAAATCAAATCCAATCAAAAACAGTGAAATGTGATCTAATGATCAAAATAACTCACTTACTGTCAGAGCTGTGTTCCTTGTTTACCTGTAAAGCGATAACATGATCACCTCATTCGTGGCTGAACGGCTGAACTTGAGACTTTGGCCTCCAGGATATATTTTTATTACTGAATTTACGGTCACCACCCAACCCACTGTGACGACTGAATGTCTATCTGTAGTTACAACTAAACTCGCTTGCTGCCTCCAACAATAAGAACTTTTTGAAACAAGGAACTATTACAGATTTACAGCAGTTAATTCTTTACAGAATATTTATGGGGACAGGGCTGCAGATAAAGATAAAGAGGTCATATCTTGAGTTGTTTCTGGGAATGAACACAAACATGCCCTTTGTGTTCTGAAGGCTGATTTTTGAATATAAATGATGAGTAAATAATAGCGGAGTACATATCTATACATTTGCCTTGGGGCAAAGGCTATATATTAAATCCAAACATCATACTGGGAATTTCTTTACCAGAATTATGTTTCCAGGAAAGAGGGAGAGGCTTTGACAGGGCATTACGACCATCAAATTTAAAGAATACGATAAAATAGTGGAACAAAAGAAAAGAAAAAAAATCAGATGATGACTAGAGTCAAAAAGTTTTGGGGAATTTGGACTCATGAGCTCAGATTCAGCTCTGCACAAAGGTGATATGTTATCACATAATAAACTGCAAGTACTGCAAGAGTTACACAAAGTTTATTGGATACAGTTTGACTCAGTACAACCCTGCATAGCCCTGCAATAAACTTCTGAATCTTTATGAAGCTTATAATAAGGTCAGGCACAAAAACTACTTTCTTTTGCTATGATTATGGTTTGGGGTTGAAACACTTGCGGCCCACCAATATCCGCTAAATATGTATTTCAACAACAGCCGACAAAACAATCTCACCACATGTCAGCTAATACACAGACCTGGTGGTGAGACTGTTCTGTCGAATTGGGTTTACGAGGTCAAGGATTAACTTTCTGTCTCAGCAAAGCATAGACGAGAAGATGAGACCAGAAAGTGCTATAAAAAAGGAAACATCTACAGTTTTACAAAAATTAAGAACGATCCAAGCTCTACAACTAATTATTACCTAAATACTTTTTTGTCAAAATTGTGACTCTGAAAAGGAGTTCAACCAGTCTCTCATTTGTCAGGTCATCATTAATGATTCATGATGTATTTTATCAAGTACAACTAGATCTCCTTTGGTAATTTTTTTTTTTTTTTAAATTTAGGAAGCAATTTTGTATCAGTGGACATGTTTGGATTATACATTAGTCTTTACTTGGAAAACAAATGAATTTAAAGATGCATGGAAGAGGATTAAAGATACTAGGTTATAGGGGTGTTCAGAGCCAGGTGTTACTCAAGATAATCCACAGACCTTGTTGTGAGCAATTTCATGTTGGAACTATTTTCTTTCTAACGAACTACACCCACCAACCGTATCACTGCGCTGAAGGAAGCATGCATCTACTGCTAGCTCACCTAGCACCACTGAGCTAACTTATGTTACAGGTCAGGCAAGGAGGACGCCATTAATGTTTAAATCTCGAGTAACTGGGTCATGATTTCTGGAAAGAGACATTGCTGTTGAGTTTTTCAAATGTGTTTTTTTGGCGCTTTGAGCACCACAAGCCAAGTGCCATCTAGTTCCATTATACTGGATAGAAGGCAGACATAAGTAAGGTCGATATCTTCAACACTCAGCAACTCACACCAAAACAAACTAAACTGATAAATAACACTACAGGTAAGAGGAAAAATATCTATTTTTAATGTTGGGGTGAACTGTCCCTTTAAGTCACTCTGCTGGCAGCATAAATAACACAACTTTCCACTGCTCTCTCTCTCTCTCTGTTTCTTCTGTTGGGTCATCAGAGTCCAGATTTGGTGAATGAAAGTATTTACAGTCTCACATCAAACCCAGCTGAGTTGGTGAGAAGAAATAAAATAATTCACTGATAACTTACTTGGAGTGATTCCAGCACATTTTAAACCAGAAAACCTAAAATAATAAAATTGTCCCTTAATTCAACCTCAATCTTAATACCATTTTAAAATCTGATTTACCTCACTCTAATGTGTATTCTGTTCTTCATTAGCAGCTATAGCACTGGTTCTCAGACTGTGGTGTACCACTATTGGTATGGGAGCTCCCTCTAGTGGTACATAGGGGAATTGTTAAATTATGGGAAAAAAAATTAAATCAATTGATTTCAATATACTGTATATATGATGTTATCAAAAAAAAAAGAGGATAAAATTAATGTTTTCAAGGCAATTGTGGCTCAAAATGGAACTATTAGGAAGAGAAGTTTAGATAAGGAGGAGAATATTTTATAGACAGTATCTTCTGTGGCTGAACAGGGAAGGCCTATGCTACTGTATTTTAACTATGGCCATAATGTGGTGGGTCTTAGGGAACCAAATATTTTCTGAGGTAATATGGTGTAAAAAGTTTAAGAACTACTGAGGTAAAAGACAAAGAAAAAAATACATCTCCATCCCTAAAAACATTGTTAATGTAATCTGCCAAAGAGGAAGTTTGAATTTGTCCAGCATATTGAGAAACAGCTTTCAACGACTACCTGTCTGAAGTTTACCATCTAAGGTTTGCCATTTAAGCTAGTTGGTAACTTTTATTGAAAAAAATAACCTTTGTCATATTTACAACTGTCCGCATATTAACAAAGCACTAAATGAGACACATCATCTGTGGAAGAAAATCATATTGAAGCTGTGCTCAAATAGTCTCTGATAGTTTGTGCTTCACTTCAGACCTTGTTTCAGAGTTATCAGGCCTGATGACTTTCACCGCAGGCCTAACCTCTTCCTGTCAAACAAGTGATGCACTCACTCACTCCTCCACTGCTGCAGACCTCATCTAACCCTTGCTATAAGAGACTGCGGACAGGCTCGTCCTCTATCAAACACCAATTATATACTTTGGTTCTCAAATTTGAGCTCAAAGGCAAGTCAGAGCGAGACAGAGAAAAGAAGACACAGGTTAGAGATGAAGTGACTGTAACCCACAGCCACCCCTACAAAGCACAGCAGCAGGTTAACATGACAAAGCATCAGCTCAGCTTTGAGCTGCAGTTCCAGCTGCTTCCTAAATCATGTCGGGTGGCAGTGTAACTAACACTTGGCTCCACTTCTCTCTCTGATGCAGAACTCCTGATGCTTTTTGTTGTTTGGTGGCCTCTTCCAACATGATAATAATGATCAGGGCTTTTGCCGCTCAGGATCACATACATGACATTACAGACCTTTAATCTAATAAGCCTCATGATGTCATGATGTTCAACTCAGTTGTGTTCAGGGGCGGAAATCCCGGGGGGGACAGGGGGGACATGACTCCCCCTTCAGTAAAGCTGTACCCCCCTAGAATAATTTGAGACACAATTAATAATTTTTGAACAATGCAGTAGTATTTATTGAAAGCAGAATGTAAGCTGTGCTCATTATAATCGCGCAATAATGTGCTATTTAAATCTTAAAAGATTGAGTCCCCCCCTCCCATTCCTAGTAGTGGTATATCCCACACTCTTTCCAACGGGCGGGGCTGCTTGCAGTGTTGCCAACTTAGCGACTTTGTCACTATATTTAGCGACTTTTCAGACCCCTCTAGTGACTCTTTTTCAAAAAAGCGACTAGCGACAAATCCAGCGACTTTTTCTGATGTTATTGAAGACTTCTGGAGACTCTGTTGTGAGAGCACGTATCATTCTTATTCTTCTCAACGAGCAGCGGATGCTGCCGTGAGCTCCTCTCTCGCCCCAAAGCACTCACAGACGGCCCAGTCCTCCCTCCCAGCTGCAGTCAGAGCAGGAGATGTTAACCCCTCCACGTCCAGACTGCAAGTGAATCGTGCATGTGGGGAACCGCCGCTGGCTGATCCCGTCCTGGTTTACAGTCAGGGCGGGATGTAAATGTAAAATCTTTGTCTAATATAAATCACTGAAAGAAGGTTCATTTGTAGTTCTAAACATATTCAGGGTGTTTTTTTACTCAGTTTTTGTCTCTCCTACGATGTTATTCCTCTCTCCTACAGCAGCCATTACAATTACATGCATATGGACAATTATGCAAATTGGGCGATGACGTCATTTAGCGACTTCTAGCGACTTTTAGGACAGCCAATAGCTACTTTTCTTACTGAGGAGTTGGCAACAGTGGCTGCTTGGCAGCAGTAGCAGCGTGTGGCTGGAACCGCTGCCCACATCGCGCATCGCAGGGTAAGATGTTCACTCACACAGACACAGTTTAACTTACACAAGTTACAACACATCCCATTTACTGTTAAAACAAGCCCCAGGCCCAGGCTGATAATATAAACTGTCTGCAACATTTCTCCTGCATTGTTCAAAAGCCTACTCAATTACGAGTGCTGCTAAGCTAAAAGCTAATGATTAAGCTCAGAGTTTAGTGATAGAGAGGACAGGAGAGAAAGAAGAGGGAGAGGACAGGACAAGAGCAGTCAGTGGCGGAGCAATGGGTACCTGTCTGTAGGCTCTCCACCTGTCAGTGAGACAAACATGAGAGTCGTGCAGTCTAACTGACGAGGAGCGGTCATTATGCACGACTATTACGCACGGTTGTGAGGTGCGCAGCGGCAGATCTCACAGCACACTGTTTATAAACCAGTTTACCAGTTTAATTGCAGGAAATGTGTAGTTTTAGTTTTAGTTTAGTTAGTATAGACATTCACTTTGCCTGTTGGAGAGATAGAGAGAAGATTAAAGCGTCAAATTGCGGTAAAAGATGCTGTATAAAAGCCAGGCTACAACTTTTTTTCCTTGTCCCCCCCTGGAATTATTCTCGAAAATTTTACTGTTTATTGTCCCCCCCAACTATGAAATGGGATTTTCACCCCTGGTTGTGTTCAAAGCACATTGTGCTGTCTCTTCCTGTCAAACAAGTGAGGTGTTACTATTTTTATATGAGATAGAGTATTTCATTCAGCTGTCTTTTTATGATTGAAGTAAGAGCTAAACTGAATCCCCATTTCCTTCTACCAAGGTAGCAACAACTCTTCCTGGTGTCCACACATGTAAACATTACATCATTGTATAAAATAAATGTTTTATTAAAAATCCAAGGCAAAAGGGACAAAAAAAAAAAACTCAGGTGAACTACAAAAACAAAGAACAATAAATCAACGATAATAAAACTACTAATTACAATGATTATAACAATGACAACAAGTACCCACGCTATATCTAAATGGTTAGTAAAACATTTAATACAGTTCAGAAAATGATAGTAGCACTACCATGGATGGAGTACTGACCAGGTCTGCAGGAAACAGACCGAGGGGCCCAAAGTGTAAGCGGGCCCACTGGCCTTCACCTGCAAAATGGCACTCGAATTAAAATGTGCTGACCTGAAAAATACTCAAGATGACCACAAAGAGACACATAAAGACAACAAGGAGACAAAGGACCACAAAGACAAAGAGAGACAAACAACCAAACACACACACACACACACACAACCTCAAAAAAACTAAATGACCACAAGGAGATACAAAATTACCTCGAAGAGACAAAATGACTACAGAGAGATACAAAAAAACCAAAAACACACACAAAATGACCTCAAAGATTAAAAAATGACTACACAGAGACACAAAAAAGACCAAAAGAGAGACACAAAATGACCACACAAAAGACTAAAAAGAGACACACAAAAAAGGACCAGAAATACACAAAATGAGTTCAAAGAGACTACACTTCCACAAAGAGGCAGAAAAAAATCACAAGGAGACACAAAATGACGCTAAAGAGACAATGGCCAATGGCAAACCATTCAAGAATTGCATTCCTCTGAACATAACAACACATTGCCTTGCATTAGTTTTGAACACTCCTGTGTGTCGGGGCTCTGAAACACCAAGCTGATGGACTGCTGTTGGTCAGCATTAGGCTGTCAGTGAGCATCTGTTGCCCTAGTTTTGTGGTGTGCCCAGCACCATTGGCACTATCTGTCCCTTGTTGCCTGATTTTTGGTCAATTCAGCATGTTAAATAAGCATAGGAGCCAGAAGAGCCCGTCACTGAGAGATATTACTCTGATTGGCAGTTCAGTTCAGTGCATGAGTAGCGAAACAAAAGTGAGGAAAGCAAACAAACGGCTAAAGTCAAGAAGGAGTGAGATCCAAACAAATGTGTTATTAGCTAAGATTATTTTTTTAGCCATTAAGCTATTTAGCAGAAACAGTTAATAATTGTTTGTGTTATTGTTCACTGTTGCTTGGTAAATATGCTTTGTTATTTCAACAGTGGGTTGTGTTGCTAATGTACTAACTAGCTAACTAGCGTCTTTAATCTGTCTTGTCGGTCTTTTGTTTTTTCTATTTTTGAATGACGCTGCTATGGTGAGTTATTTCCTCTTACTCAGCTGCAGCTGTATGTGCTAGTCAGCTGTTGGCTGCAGTCTTTGTGGCATATTTAAATACCACTTTTTGGCTGAGACACCAGAGGTGAGGCAATGCAACGGTCTGCCTTTGTCGCCACTAGTTCTTTGCTGTTGTTTTAAAGTGTCTGGGCTTTAATATTCCTCTAAGGAGTTTGGTTTCCTTTACGTGTTCCACAGGCACTCCCTGCACAGACAACTTTAGCCATGGCTTATGTATAAGTCTGAAATTAGATCCAAACATGATACTTTTGTTTTTATAGATTAAGAGCAAACTTGTTATTCCAAGGCCACATTACAACCGATTGTAATTACCTTTTTCAAAGCACTTGACAATTTCCCCAGGTGATACTAATGGTAAATACAGTGTGGTATCATCTGCATATAAAAGTGCTCTTTGTTGAGAACAACAGGAATATCGAGAATAGCAATGGCCCCAGACAGCTTCCTTGTGGTACACCACATTGTAACTTGTTCACATATGATGCATTTTACTCCCCTGTGGGACTGAAATGTAAGTCAATCAAATGCATGACACACAGGTACAAATAAGGAAGTGCACAAGTATCCAAACTCAGCTTGAACAAGAATATTGTGCATAAGAATATAATATAACTTTGATAACCAGTGTATTAATAAGAAAACATCAGTTCCACTTTGAGCTGCAGTTTCAGGTGCTTCCTATCTGGTGGCTGAATAAATAGCATTTGACTTCACCTCTCTGTCTGGTGCAGGCTGGTGGTATCTTTTTGATTTTGGACGAAAGGTTACAGCTGCATAGTTCAGGTCATCTGAGCTCTGAGTCTGTGAATATAAATATTTTCAGTTACTCCTCTCATACAGCTGAGTGTATGAGAAATGAGAAAAAGACCCTATCCTTAACTAACAAATGACTTTTAGTGGTTTTAGCACTAAAATACAAAAATTTTAAAATGAAACTTAATAAACCTCACCTCTGTCTGTTGTGGATTCTGTTCTTCAACATGAGCTGAATGACAGAAATGATACGTGTGGTCAGTTTATTAACATTGGTTATAAATATTGCTGTTGATACATTTTGTTAAATGTGAAGTTATAAGACAGAATGATGTGAAAATACAGTAAATCTACATAAAACTACTTTTGTGAAGCTTTCTGATTTTAACAGCCAGACAAATGATGACCATAATGAGGAAAATAATCAGACCTCCCAGGATCACACTCGTCAACTTTGTTGTTCCATCAAACTCTTCAACAGGAAAGATTGTTAAATTAGACTTTCACTTTGCTATATTTAAATGGACAAATACGACAAACAGAATTTCAAAATTCAAAATTAGAACTGTCTGATGAATCTACAATCTAACATTTAAGTCTATATCATGAAGTTCGCCAAAAGACAGACCAAACTTTACAACAATCTTACCTTGAACCTCTAAATATGTTGCATCCACAATAAGCGGGTTTTTGCTTATGTAGTAGCCACAGAAATACAGCCCAGAGTCAGATGAATTCACTTGTTTGATTTTAAGAAAAACTGTGGAGATGTTGGAGCTCATTTCAAAATTTCCATTTTGAAATCCATGGCAGAGTGAAGCAGGCTCATGAGGCTTGAACATGAAGGAGACACAGTGGGGCTGGGATCTCCTGACCACTCTGAACCAAAATACCTGAGTGGGAGAACTTGAAAAGCTGGAGCACAGCAGTGTGACTTCTTCACCTGACTGAACCTCCACAGTCTCTGAGACTCAGAAAGTGAGACGCAGATCCAGCCTGAAACAGACAGACAGAATTATTAATCATTTGGCTGACAGTAATGTGATCAGTGTCTTTATATAATCTTATTAACAGTAAGCAATACAGTCAGTGCTGTGAAGTAATTCAGTGACAGTACTTACATAAGCTGCATAGAAGTAAAAGTGTGACCATGGTGAAGTTCCTCATTGTGTGTATGATCGTGTCAACGCAATGCGTCTCAACAACACTGAGTCCGTCCCCCACACACACACTGAAGGTGTGGTTTAAGAAGTTTATCATATGACACAAAGTTAAACCCATGTTGTTTGTAAATTTTATCTTGGTGTGGGGGTGAGTGGTGTGGAGAGTTTGTGGGCTTGCACAGATGCCTATCATGATGTGAACACCAGTCAGTCATATTCTTTAACTAACTCAGTGCTGTTTTAGGCAGAGAAAGAGAATGGAGCTATTCAAATGCTTTGAAAGTGCTGGTTAAAGCAAAATTTATACTTCTGTTTCAAATCGACGCCATACCTATGCCGTACCTACGCCGTACCTACGCCGTACCTATGCCGTACCTACGCCGTACCTACGCCCTACTTATGCTGTAAACTATGCCCTACCTACGCTGTAACCTACACCGTAGCCTATGCCGTAGCCTGACGTGCACCTCCCCAGAAATGTAACTACACCTTGCAGTGACACAGATTTCCTGCCTATCTTTGTAAGCTGAAACCATTTCCCTCAGTGGAAACGAAGCATTTATTTACTTTTATTTCACAGATAGAAAACAATTAATTGTGAAGACAATAAAGCCTCCACAGAATAGCATTTTATGTCTTGTGTGTGATTTATCCTGGCTTCATATGAGTAGAGGAAATCTCTGCTAGTCGCTAGTCTAATTTATACAATGTAAAATGCCATAGGCTTGCGCTAATAACGTTAGCATGTTGTATTTGTTTGGAAAACGTGTTTAGTATAAGACTGTTGTTTTGTCAGTGAACCTTGTGAGTTGGGTTGATCATCCATCCGTCTGTATGTTTGTCCCATTCTTGTGAACATGATATCTCAAGAACGCCTTGAGGGAATTTCTTCAATTTGGCACAAACGTCCACTTGGACCTAGTCAGTGATCTAGGCAGTTCAGCATTGGGTCCATGTGACCTCAAGAATTCATACACTTATTTGATCAAATTTGCCACAAATGTCTAATAGGATAAAATAATGAAGTGATGATATTTTATTAAAAAGGTCAAAGGTCAACTTCCCTGTGACATCATAATGTTCAGCTAAAACATTTTCCTGGCCATTTTTCAGCATAATATCTCAGGAACAGAAGGGGAGACATACGGTCAGATACTGAATTGATGTGTGTGAGACATCCATGTTTTCACAGACATGGATTTAAACTGTAAGTGCCACTCGACTGGTTTATGGAGCCATACAATCCCGAGGTGATAATTCTAGTTAAAAACCTGCAATTTTACCTGCCCAGATTTCCATTTTCCTCATTCTGTTCTGTATGAAAAAGTTACCCCAAGAAACCCTAAACAACAGGGCCAAAGGACATGATCGCTTGTAGAAATCATGGACATCAAAATGAACATTTTTCCTTGCTGTTCATGTTCCTGAACATATTGTAAATATATTAAAACTGCAAGGCCATAAACCATGCTTTTCACTGACACATTATGTCATCTCCCAGTGGTGTCTGGGCCACCAAACTTGGAGTTAGGGTAAGAGTTAGGGGTTAGGGTTACGCCTAAAGCCTGATTTATGGTCCTGCGTTGAATCAATGATGTCGCTACATCGTAGGGTATGGGGCTACGCAGAAGGCTTGCTGTAGCCCCCGACGTAGCCTGACGTGCACCTCCCCAAAAATGTAACTGCACGTCGAGGTGACGCAGACCCAGCGCAGACCGGTAAGGTTCACGACGGCGTCACGGCAACAACGTAGCGACGTCGTTGATTCAATGCAGGACCATAAATCAGGCTTAACCTTCACCCTGATACGAACCCTCTCTTAACATCCCCTTCTTGCATTACTGCAGCATTAGTACCACGAAACGTGGGTGTTTCAAGCCAAAACATGATCTCTTCCAAACCATAACCAAGTGTTTTTTGTAGCTAAATATAACCACGCCTTCACCACATTGTTGCTGAGAAACATTAAGTTTCAACATATCTGCTACAAGATAATGTAAGCCTACAAATGTAAAGTATCTGAGGTCTGCAAAAATGTACAATACAAACATTGTTTTTCTGAAGTAGAGACAGATGGATGGGAACTGCACTTGCTGCAGCTTTGCTGTGACCTGTCATGTTCTAAACACAGCCTGTTGAGGTTTCATATGACGATGCGAAACACTTTACATCTTCTCACACATGCTGTGTGTGGTTCTGATGCGAGAGCTGAAGGCCTCGCTGATGATACAGATAAAGAATCTTCACTGACACACAGGAACAACAACAGTGATACATAGACAAAACATATCATCAATGATTATTTTTTGTGTTTTGTGGGCGTTGCTGACAGTGTGAAAGAATCACACTGTAAAAAATAGTTTGTTGCTGAAGTCACAGTCCTCCTGTGGTTCTCTTACAAGTTGACACAGTACTTTAAGTACGCTTTCATATGAGGATGATGATGGCGCTTTTTTACTCTTGGGAAACAGGAGTGCCTTTGTTGTGTGTGGTTCTGATGTAGAGAGCTGAAGGCCTCGCTAATGATAGAGATAGAGACTGAGCAGTTTCATGTCGGAACTATTTTCACCCAGCAATTGTATCACCACGCAGAAGGAAGCATGCATTTACTACTATCTCACCTAGCATCACTGAGCTAGCCTATGTTACAGGTCAGGCAAGGAGGACGCCATTAATGTTTAAATCTCGAGTAACTGGGTCATGATTTCTGGAAAGAGACATTGCTGTTGAGTTTTTCAAATGTGTTTTTTTGGCACTTTGAGCACCACAAGCCAAGTGCCATCTAGTTCCATTATACTGGATAGAAGGCAGACATAAGTAAGGTCGATATCTTCAACACTCAGCAACTCACACCAAAACAAACTAAACTGATAAGTAAAGCCACAGATCAGAAGAAAATATCTATTTTTAATTTTGGGGTGAACTGTCCCTTTAAGTCTATCCATTGACAGCATGAATAACACAACATTCCACTCCTCTCTCTCTCTCTGTCTCTCTCTCTCTCTCTCTCTCTCTTTGTTTCTTCTGTCAGGTCATCAGAGTCCAGATTTGGTGAATGAAAGTATTTACAGTCTCACATCAAACCCAGCTGAGTTGGTGAGAAGAAATAAAATAATTCACTGATAACTTACTTGGAGTGATTCCAGCACAATTTAAACCAGAAAACATAAAATGATAAAGTTGTCCCTTAATTAAACCTCAATCTTAATACCATTTTAAAATCTGATTTACCTCACTCTAATGTGTATTCCGTTATTCATTAGCAGCTACAACACTGGTTCTCAGACTGTGGTGTACCACTATTGGTATGGGAGCTCTCTCTAGTGGTACGTAGGGGAATTGCTCAAATATAAAAAAAATAAATAAAAAAAAATCAATTGAAAAAAATCCAAAAAGGATAAAATTAATGTTTTCAATGCAATTGTGGCTCAAAATGGAACTATAAGAAAGAGAATTTGGATGAGGAGGAGAATATTTTATATACAGTATTTTCAGTGGCTGAACAGGGAAGGCCTACGCTATTGTATTTTAACTATCATAATGTGGTGGGTCTTAGGGAACCAACTATTTTCTGAGGTAACATGGTGTAAAAAGTTTAAGAACTACTGAGGTAAAAGACAAAGAAAAAATACATCTCCATCCCTAAAAACATTGTTAATGTAATCTGCCAAAGAGGAAGTTTGAATTTGTCCAGCATACTGAGAAACAGCTTTCAACGACTACCTGTCTGAAGTTTACCATTTAAGGTTTGCCATTTAAGCTAGTTGGTAACTTTTATTGAAAAAATAACTTTTTCATATTTACAACTGTCCCCATATTAAAAAAGCACTAAATGAGACAGATAATCTGTGGAAAAAAATCATACTGAAGCTGTGCTCAAATAGTCTCTGACAGTTTGTGCTTCACTTCAGACCTTGTTTCAGAGTTATCAGGCCTGATGACTTTCACCGCAGGCCTAACCTCTTCCTGTCAAACAAGTGATGCACTCACCCACTCCTCCACTGCTGCAGACCTCATCTAACCCTTGCTATAAGAGACTGCGGACAGGCTCGTCCTCTATCAAACACCAGTCATATACTTTGGTTCTCAAATTTGAGCTCAAAGGCAAGTCAGAGAGAGACAGAGAAAAGAAGACACAGGTTAGAGATGAAGTGACTGTAACCCACAGCCACCCATACAAAGCACAGCAGCAGATTAACATGACAAAGCATCAGCTCCACTTTGAGCTGCAGTTCCAGCTGCTTCCTAGATCTGTCAGGTGGCAGTGTAACTAACATTTGGCTCCACTTCTCTCTCTGATGCAGAACTCCTGATGCTTTTTGTTGTCGGATGGAATTATCAGTATACTTTTGACGTTGATGATGGTGATACATCACTCAGCTTCTTCCAACATGATAATAATGATCAGTGCTTTTGACACTCATGATCACATACATTTCATGACTGAACTTTAATTTAACAAGCCTCATAATTTTCAACTCAGTTGTGTTCAAAGCACATTGTGCTGTCTCCTCCTGCCAAGCAACTGAGGTGTTACTGTTTTTATATGAGTTATAGTATTTCATTCAGCTGTCTTTATATGGTTGAAATAACAGCTACACTTGAAACTGCACTGTTGCAGACCTCCATCTAACTCATCAAACTCTTAATCATAAGAGAACCGAAACATTCTTTTTATTTGGATCCCCATTTCCTTCTACCAAGGTAGCAACAATTCTTCATGGTGTCCACACAAGTAAACATTACATCATAAAATAAAACAAATATTTAATTAAAAATCCAATCAAAGGCAAAGGAAAACAGGCAAACTATAAAAACAAAGTACAATAAAACTACTAATGACAATAATTCTCACAATGACAACAAGTACCCACACAATTTTCAAACATTCATTAAAACATTTGATACAGCTCAAAAATTGACAGTAGCACAACCATGGATGGATTACTGACCAGGTCTACAAGGGAACAGACCCAGGGACCCAAATGACACCTGAGTTAACACATACTGACCAGAAAGAGACTCAAGATGACCACAAAGAGACACAAAAAGACAACAAGGAGACAAAGGCCCACAACAAGCGACAAAACAAACAAAAACACAAAATGACCACAAAGACACAGAATGACCACAGAGGGACAAAAAAAGACCAGAAATACACAAAATGACTGAAAAAAGACAAATTTCCACAAAGAGGCAGAAAAAAATCACAAGGAGACACAAAATGACCTCAAAGAGACACAAACATGACTACAAAGAGACAAAATGACTACAGAGAGACACAAAAATGACCAAAGAGGCAGAAAAAAATCACAAGAAGACACAAAATGACCTTAAAGCGACAATGGCCAATGGCAAACCATTCAAGAATTGCATTCCTCTGAACATAACAACACATTGCCTTGCAATAGTTTTGAACACTCCTGTGTGTCGGGGCTCTGAAACACCAAGCTGATGGACTGCTGTTGGTCAGCATTAGGCTGTCAGTGAGCATCTGTTGCCCTAGTTTTGTGGTGTGCCCAGCACCATTGGCACTATCTGTCCCTTGTTGCCTGATTTTTGGTCAATTCAGCATGTTAAATAAGCATAGGAGCCAGAAGAGCCCGTCACTGAGAGAAATTACTCTGATTGGCAGTTCAGTTCAGTGCATGAGTAGCAAAACAGAAGTGAGGAAAGCAAACAAATGGATAAAGTCAAGAAGGAGTGAGATCCAAACAAATTTGTTTTTAGCTAAGATTATTTTTTTTTAGCCATTAAGCTATTTAGCAGAAACAGTTAATAATTGTTTGTGTAATTGTTCACTGTTGCTTGGTAAGAATGCTTTGTTATTTCAACATTGGGTTGTGTTGCTAATGTACTAACTAGCTAACTAGCATCTTTAATCTGTCTTGTTGGTCTTTTGTTTTATCTCTTTTTGAATGACGAATACAGACTACCGCTGCCTGCTGCTATGGTGAGTTATTTCCTCTTACTCAGCTGCAGAGTGTATGTGCTAGTCAGCTGTTGGCTGCAGTCTTTATGACATGTTTAAATACCACTTTTTGGCTGAGACACCAGAGGTGAGGCAATGCAACGGTCTGCCTTTGTCGCCACTAGTTCTTTGCCGTTGTTTTAAAGTGTCTGGGCTTTAATATTCCTCTAAGGAGTTTGGTTTCCTTTACTTGTTCCACAGGCACTCCCTGCACAGACAACTTTAGCCATGGCTTATGTATAAGTCTGAAATTAGATCCAAACATGATACTTTTGTTTTTATAGATTAAGAGCAAACTTGTTATTCCAAGGCCACATTGCAACCGATTGTAATGACCTTTTTCAAAGCACTTGACAATTTCCCCAGGTGATACTAATGGTAAATACAGTGTGGTATCATCTGCATATAAAAGTGCTCTTTGTTGAGAACAACAGGAATATCGAGAATAGCAATGGCCCCAGACAGCTTCCTTGTGGTACACCACATTGTAACTTGTTCACATATGATGCATTTTACTCCCCTGTGGGACTGAAATGTAAGTCAATCAAAAGCATGACACACAAGTACAAATAAGGAAGTGCACAAGTATCCAAACTCAGCTTGAACAAGAATATTGTACATAAGAATATAATATAACTTTGATAACCAGTGTATTAATTAGAAAACATCAGTTCCACTTTGTGCTGCAGTTTCAGGTGCTTCCTATCTGGTGGCTGAATAAATAGCATTTGACTTCACCTCTCTGTCTGGTGCAGGCTGGTGGTATCTTTTTGATTTTGGACGAAAGGTTACAGCTGCATAGTTCAGGTCATCTGAGCTCTGAGTCTGTGAATATAAATATTTTCAGTTACTCCTCTCATACAGCTGAGTGTATGAGAAATGAGAAAAAGACCCTATCCTTAACTAACAAATGACTTTTAGTGGTTTTAGCACTAAAATACAAAAATTTTAAAATGAAACTTAATAAACTTCACCTCTGTCTGTTGTGGATTCTGTTCTTCAACATGAGCTGAATGACAGAAATGATACGTGTGGTCAGTTTATTAACATTGGTTATAAATATTGCTGTTGATACATTTTGTTAAATATGAAGTTATAAGACAGAATGATGTGAAAATACAGTAAATCTACATAAAACTACCTTTGTGAAGCTTTCTGATTTTAACAGCCAGACAAATGATGACCATAATGAGGAAAATAATCAGACCTCCCAGGATCACACTCGTCAACTTTGTTGTTCCATCAAACTCTTCAACAGGAAAGATTGTTAAATTAGACTTTCACTTTGCTATATTTAAATGGACAAATACGACAAACAGAATTTCAAAATTCAAAATTAGAACTGTCTGATGAATCTACAATCTAACATTTAAGTCTATATCATGAAGTTCGCCAAAAGACAGACCAAACTTTACAACAATCTTACCTTGAACCTCTAAATATGTTGCATCCACAATAAGCGGGTTTTTGCTTATGTAGTAGCCACAGAAATACAGCCCAGAGTCAGATGAATTGACTTGTTTGATTTTAAGAAAAACTGTGGAGATGTTGGAGCTCATTTCAAAATCTCCATTTTGAAATCCATGGCAGAGTGAAGCAGGCTCATGAGGCTTGAACATGAAGGAGACACAGTGGGGCTGGGATCTCCTGACCACTCTGAACCAAACTATCTGAGTGGGAGAACTTGAAAAGTTGGAGCACAGCAGTGTGACTTCTTCACCTGACTGAACCTCCACAGTCTGAGACTCAGAAAGTGAGATGCAGATCCAGCCTGAAACAGACAGACAGAATTATTAATCATTTGGCTGACAGGTATGTGATCAGTGTCTTTACATAATCATATTAACAGTAAGCAATACAGTCAGTGCTGTGAAGTAATTCAATGACAGTACTTACATAAGCTGCATAGAAGTAAAAGCGTGACCACGGTGAAGTTCCTCATTGTGTGTATGATCGTGTCAACGCAATGCGTCTCAACAACACTGAGTCCGTCCCCCACACACACTGAAGGTGTGGTTTAAGAAGTTTATCATATGACACAAAGTTAAACCCATGTTGTTTGTAAATTTTATATCTTGGTGTGGGGGTGAGTGGTGTGGAGAGTTTGTGGGCTTGCACAGATGCCTATCATGATGTGAACACCAGTCAGTCATATTCTTTAACTAACTCAGTGCTGTTTTAGGCAGAGAAAGAGAATGGAGCTATTCAAATGCTTTGAAAGTGCTGGTTAAAGCGAAATTTATACTTCTGTGTCAAATCGACGCCGTACCTACGCCGTACCTACGCCGTACCTATGCTCTAACCTTTGCCCTACCTACGCTGTAACCTACACCGTAGCCTATGCCGTAGCCTGACGTGCACCTCCCCAGAAATGTAACTACACCTTGCAGTGACACAGATTTCCTGCCTATCTTTGTAAGCTGAAACCATTTCCCTCAGTGGAAACGAAGCATTTACTTACTTTAATTTCACAGATAGAAAACAATTAATTGTGAAGACAATAAAGCCTCCACAGAATAGCATTTTATGTCTTGTGTGAGATTTATCCTGGCTTCATATGAGTAGAGGAAATCTCTGCTAGTCGCTAGTCTAATTTATACAATGTAAAATGCCATAGGCTTGTAACGTTAGCATGTTGTATTTGTTTGGAAAACGTGTTTAGTATAAGACCGTTGTTTTGTCAGTGAACCTTGTGAGTTGGGTTGATCACCTGTCCGTCTGTATGTTTGTCCCATTCTTGTGAACATGATATCTCAAGAACGCCTTGAGGGAATTTCTTCAATTTGGCACAAACGTCCACTTGGACCTAGTCAGTGATCTAGGCAGTTCAGCATTGGGTCCATGTGACCTCAAGAATTCATACACTTATTTGATCAAATTTGCCACAAATGTCTAATAGGATAAAATAATGAAGTGATGACACTTTATTCAAAAGGTCAAAGGTCAACTTCACTGTGACATCATAATGTTCAGCTAAAACACTCTCCTGGCCATTTTTCAGCATAATATCTCAGGAACAGAAGGGGAGACATACGGTCAGATACTGAATTGATGTGTGTGAGACATCCATGTTTTCACAGACATGGATTTAAACTGTAAGTGCAACTTGACTGGTTTATGGAGCCATACAATCCCGAGGTGATAATTCTAGTTAAAAACCTGCAATTTTACCTGCCCAGATTTCCATTTTCCTCATTCTGTTCTGTATGAAAAAGTTACCCCAAGAAACCCTAAACAAAAGGGCCAAAGGACATGATCGCTTGTAGAAATCATGGACATCAAAATGAACATTTTTCCTTGCTGTTCATGTTCCTGAACATATTGTAAATATATTAAAACTGCAAGGCCACTAAACCATGCTTTTCACTGACACATTATGTCATCTCCCAGTGGTGTCTGGGCCACCAAACTTGGAGTTAGGGTGAGAGTTAGGGGTTAGGGTTATGCCTAACCTTCACCCTGATACGAACCCTTTTTTAACGTCCCCTCCCTGCATTACTGCAGCATTAGTGCCACAAAACGTGGGTGTTTCAAGCCAAAACATGACCAAGTCTTTTTTGTAGCTAAACATAACCACACCTTCACCACATTGTTGCTGAGAAACATTAAGTTTCAACATATCCGCTACAAGATAATGTAAGCCTACAAATGTAAAGTATCTGAGGTCTGCAAAAATGTACAATACAAACATTGTTTTTCTGAAGTAGAGACAGATGGATGGGAACTGCACTTGCTGCAGCTTTGCTGTGACCTGTCATGTTCTAAACACAGCCTGTTGAGGTTTCATATGACGATGCGAAACACTTTACATCTTCTCACACATGCTGTGTGTGATTCTGATGCGAGAGCTGAAGGCCTCGCTGATGATACAGATAAAGAATCTTCACTGACACACAGCAACAACAACAGTGATACATAGACAAAACATATCATCAATGATTATTTTTTGTGTTTTGTGGGCGTTGCTGACAGTGTGAAAGAATCACACTGTAAAAAATAGTTTGTTGCTGAAGTCACAGTCCTCCTGTGGTTCTCTTACAAGTTGACACAGTACTTTAAGTACTGTTTCATATGAGGATGATGATGGCGCTTTTTTACTCTTGGGAAACAGGAGTGCCTTTGTTGTGTGTGGTTCTGATGCAGAGAGCTGAAGGCCTCGCTAATGATACAGATAGAGACTTAGCAGTTTCATGTCGGAACTATTTTCACCCACCAATTGTATCACCACGCAGAAGGAAGCATGCATCTACTGCTATCTCACCTAGCATCACTGAGCTAGCCTATGTTACAGGTCAGGCAAGGAGGACGCCATTAATGTTTAAATCTCGAGTAACTGGGTCATGATTTCTGGAAAGAGACATTGCTGTTGAGTTTTTCAAATGTGTTTTTTTGGCACTTTGAGCACCACAAGCCAAGTGCCATCTAGTTCCATTATACTGGATAGAAGGCAGACATAAGTAAGGTCGATATCTTCAACACTCAGCAACTCACACCAAAACAAACTAAACTGATAAGTAAAGCCACAGATCAGAAGAAAATATCTATTTTTAATGTTGGGGTGAACTGTCCCTTTAAGTCTATCCATTGACAGCATGAATAACACAACTTTCCACTCCTCTCTCTCTCTCTCTGTCTCTCTCTCTCTGTTTCTTCTGTCAGGTCATCAGAATCCAGATTTGGTGAATGAAAGTATTTACAGTCTCACATCAAACCCAGCTGAGTTGGTGAGAAGAAATAAAATAATTCACTGATAACTTACTTGGAGTGATTCCAGCACAATTTAAACCAGAAAACATAAAATGATAAAGTTGTCCCTTAATTAAACCTCAATCTTAATACCATTTTAAAATCTGATTTACCTCACTCTAATGTGTATTCCGTTCTTCATTAGCAGCTACAACACTGGTTCTCAGACTGTGGTGTACCACTATTGGTATGGGAGCTCCCTCTAGTGGTACGTAGGGGAATTGCTCATATATATTAAAAAAAAAAAAAAATCAATTGAAAAAAATTCAAAAAGGATAAAATGAACGTTTTCAGTGCAATTGTGGCTCAAAATGGAACTATAAGGAAGAGAATTTGGATGAGGAGGAGAATATTTTATATACAGTATTTTCAGTGGCTGAACAGGGAAGGCCTACGCTATTGTATTTTAACTATCATAATGTGGTGGGTCTTAGGGAACCAACTATTTTCTGAGGTAACATGGTGTAAAAAGTTTAAGAACTACTGAGGTAAAAGACAAAGAAAAAATACATCTCCATCCCTAAAAACATTGTTAATGTAATCTGCCAAAGAGGAAGTTTGAATTTGTCCAGCATATTGAGAAACAACTTTCAACGACTACCTGTCTGAAGTTTACCATCTAAGGTTTGCCATTTAAGCTAGTTGGTAACTTTTATTGAAAAAATAACTTTTTCATATTTACAACTGTCCCCATATTAACAAAGCACTAAATGAGACAGATAATCTGTGGAAAAAAATCATATTGAAGCTGTGCTCAAACAGTCTCTGACAGTTTGTGCTTCACTTCAGACCTTGTTTCAGAGTTATCAGGCCTGATGACTTTCACCGCAGGCCTAACCTCTTCCTGTCAAACAAGTGATGCACTCACCCACTCCTCCACTGCTGCAGACCTCATCTAACCCTTGCTATAAGAGACTGCGGACAGGCTCGTCCTCTATCAAACACCAGTCATATACTTTGGTTCTCAAATTTGAGCTCAAAGGCAAGTCAGAGAGAGACAGAGAAAAGAAGACACAGGTTAGAGATGAAGTGACTGTAACCCACAGCCACCCCTACAAAGCACAGCAGCAGATTAACATGACAAAGCATCCTCCTGATGCTTTTTGTTGTTTGGTGGCCTCTTCCAACATGATAATAATGATCAGGGCTTTTGCCGCTCAGGATCACATACATGACATTACAGACCTTTAATCTAATAAGCCTCATGATGTTCAACTCAGTTGTGTTCAGGGGCGGAAATCCCGGGGGGGACAGGGGGGACATGACTCCCCCTTCAGTAAAGCTGTACCCCCCTAGAATAATTTGAGACACAATTAATAATTTTTGAACAATGCAGTAGTATTTATTGAAAGCAGAATGTAAGCAGCGCTCATTATAATCGCGCAATAATGTGCTATTTAAATCTTAAAAGATTGAGTCCCCCCCTCCCATTCCTAGTAGTGGTATATCCCACACTCTTTCCAAGGGGCGGGGCTGCTTGCAGTGTTGCCAACTTAGCGACTTTGTCACTATATTTAGCGACTTTTCAGACCCCTTTAGCGACTCTTTTTCAAAAAAGCGACTAGCGACAAATCCAGCAACTTTTTCTGATGTTATTGAAGACTTCTGGAGACTCTGTTGTGAGAGCACGTATCATGTTGTCGGATGGAATTATCAGTATACTTCTGACGATGATGGTGATACAACATCACCCAGCTTCTTCCAACATGATAATAATGATCAGTGCTTTTGACACTCATGATCACATACATTTCATGACTGAACTTTAATCTAACAAGCCTCATAATTTTCAACTCAGTTGTGCTGTCTCCTCCTGCCAAGCAACTGAGGTGTTACTGTTTTTGTATGAGTTATAGTATTTCATTCAGCTGTCTTTATATGGTTGAAATAAAAGCTACACTTGAAACTGCACTGTTGCAGACCTCCATCTAACTCATCAAACTCTTAATCATAAGAGAACCGAAACATTCTTTTTATTTGGATCCCCATTTCCTTCTACCAAGGTAGCAACAATTCTTCATGGTGTCCACACAAGTAAACATTACATCATAAAATAAAACAAATATTTAATTAAAAATCCAATCAAAGGCAAAGGAAAACAGGCAAACTATAAAAACAAAGTACAATAAAACTACTAATGACAATAATTCTCACAATGACAACAAGTACCCACACAATTTTCAAACATTCATTAAAACATTTGATACAGCTCAAAAATTGACAGTAGCACAACCATGGATGGATTACTGACCAGGTCTACAAGGGAACAGACCCAGGGACCCAAATGACACTTGAATTAACACATACTGACCAGAAAGAGACTCAAAATGACCACAAAGACACAGAATGACCACAGAGGGACAAAAAAAAAGACCAGAAATACACAAAATGACTCAAAAAGACAAATTTCCACAAAGAGGCAGAAAAAAATCACAAGGAGACACAAAATGACCTCAAAGAGACACAAACATGACTACAAAGAGACAAAATGACTACAGAGAGACACAAAAATGACCAAAGAGGCAGAAAAAAATCACAAGAAGACACAAAATGACCTTAAAGCGACAATGGCCAATGGCAAACCATTCAAGAATTGCATTCCTCTGAACATAACAACACATTGCCTTGCAATAGTTTTGAACACTCCTGTGTGTCGGGGCTCTGAAACACCAAGCTGATGGACTGCTGTTGGTCAGCATTAGGCTGTCAGTGAGCATCTGTTGCCCTAGTTTTGTGGTGTGCCCAGCACCATTGGCACTATCTGTCCCTTGTTGCCTGATTTTTGGTCAATTCAGCATGTTAAATAAGCATAGGAGCCAGAAGAGCCCGTCACTGAGAGAAATTACTCTGATTGGCAGTTCAGTTCAGTGCATGAGTAGCAAAACAGAAGTGAGGAAAGCAAACAAATGGATAAAGTCAAGAAGGAGTGAGATCCAAACAAATTTGTTTTTAGCTAAGATTATTTTTTTTTTAGCCATTAAGCTATTTAGCAGAAACAGTTAATAATTGTTTATGTAACTGTTCACTGTTGCTTGGTAAGAATGCTTTGTTATTTCAACATTGGGTTATGTTGCTAATGTACTAACTAGCTAACTAGCATCTTTAATCTGTCTTGTTGGTCTTTTGTTTTATCTCTTTTTGAATGACGAATACAGACTACCGCTGCCTGCTGCTATGGTGAGTTATTTCCTCTTACTCAGCTGCAGAGTGTATGTGCTAGTCAGCTGTTGGCTGCAGTCTTTATGGCATGTTTAAATACCACTTTTTGGCTGAGACACCAGAGGTGAGGCAATGCAACGGTCTGCCTTTGTCGCCACTAGTTCTTTGCCGTTGTTTTAAAGTATCTGGGCTTTAATATTCCTCTAAGGAGTTTGGTTTCCTTTACTTGTTCCACAGGCACTCCCTGCACAGACAACTTTAGCCATGGCTTATGTATAAGTCTGAAATTAGATCCAAACATGATACTTTTGTTTTTATAGATTAAGAGCAAACTTGTTATTCCAAGGCCACATTGCAACCGATTGTAATGACCTTTTTCAAAGCACTTGACAATTTCCCCAGGTGATACTAATGGTAAATACAGTGTGGTATCATCTGCATATAAAAGTGCTCTTTGTTGAGAACAACAGGAATATCGAGAATAGCAATGGCCCCAGACAGCTTCCTTGTGGTACACCACATTGTAACTTGTTCACATATGATGCATTTTACTCCCCTGTGGGACTGAAATGTAAGTCAATCAAAAGCATGACACACAAGTACAAATAAGGAAGTGCACAAGTATCCAAACTCAGCTTGAACAAGAATATTGTACATAAGAATATAACTTTGATAACCAGTGTATTAATAAGAAAACATCAGTTCCACTTTGAGCTGCAGTTTCAGGTGCTTCCTATCTGGTGGCTGAATAAATAGCATTTGGCTTCACTTCTCTGTCTGGTGCAGGCTGGTGGTTTCTTTTTGATTTTGGACGAAAGGTTACAGCTGCATAGTTCAGGTCATCTGAGCTCTGAGTCTGTGAATACAAATATTTTCAGTTATGCCTCTCATACAGCTGCATTTATGAGACATGAGGAAAAGACCCTATCCTTAACTAACAAATGACTTTTAGTGGTTTTAGCACTAAAATACAAAAATTTTAAAATGAAACTTAATAAACTTCACCTCTGTCTGTTGTGGATTCTGTTCTTCAACATGAGCTGAATGACAGAAATGATACGTGTGGTCAGTTTATTAACACTGGTTATAAATATTGCTGTTGATACATTTTGTTAAATATGAAGTTATAAGAAAGAATGATGTAAAAAAATATTAAATCTGCGTAAAACTACCTTTGTGAAGCTTTCTGATTTTAACAGCCAGACAAATGATGACCATAATGAGGAAAATAATCAGACCTCCCAGGATCACACTCATCAGCTTTGTTGTTCCATCAAACTCTTCAACAAGAAAGATTGTTAAATTAGCCTTAAACTTTGCTATATTTAAATGGACACAAATGATTGACAGGGTTTTTTTTGTGAAGCAGGAAATATTCAAAACTGAATCTATCTGATGAATCTACAGTCTAATATTTAAGTCTATATCATGAATTTTGCCAAAAGACAGACCAAACTTTACAACAATCTTACCTTGAACATCTAAATATGTTGCATCCACAATAACTGGTTTTTTGCTTACGTAATAGCCACAGAAATACAGCCCAGAGTCAGATGAATTTACTTGTTTGATTTTGAGAAAAACTGTGGAGATGTTGGCGCTCATTTCAAAATTTCCATTTTGAAATCCATCACAGAGTGAAGCAGGCTCATGAGGCTTGAACATGTGGGAGACACAGTGGGGCTGGGATCTCCTGACCACTCTGAACCAAAATACCTGAGTGGGAGAACTTGAAAAGTTGGAGCACAGCAGTGTGACTTCTTCACCTGACTGAACCTCCACAGTCTGAGACTCAGAAAGTGAGACGCAGATCCAGCCTGAAACAGACAGACAGAATTATTAATCATTTGGCTGACAGGTATGTGATCAGTGTCTTTATATAATCTTATTAATAGTAAGCAATACAGTCAGTGCTGTGAAGTAATTCAATGACAGTACTTACATAAGCTGCATAGAAGTAAAAGTGTGACCACGGTAAAGTTCCTCATTGTGTGTATGATTATGTCAATGCAATGTGGCTCAACAACACTGAGTCCGTCCCCCACACACACTGAAGGTGTGGTTTAAGAATCATATTATCATATGACACAAAGTTAAACCTGTGTTGTTTGTAGATTTTATATCTCAGTGTGGGGGTGAATGGTGTGAAGAGTTTGTTGGCTTGCACAGATGCCTATCATGGTGTGAACACCAGTCAGTCATATTCTTTAACTAGCTCAGTGCTGTTTTAGGCAGAGAAAGAGAATGGAGCTATTCAAATGCTTTGAAAGTGCTGGTTAAAGTGAGATTTATACTTCTGCGTCAAATAGACGCCATACCTACGCCGTACATATGCCCAGGGATGGGCAGTATTTCTATTACTTGTATTTAAAATACGTATTTCAATTACATTTGAGTATTTTGTCATTTGTATTTGATAAGGCCGATAAAAAGCAAATGTAATTTGTAACAAAATACTTTTGAGTGGAATAATTTTGTAATTAAAATACTCAAAATACTTTCTCCACGAATCAAAAAACAAAACTAATAGGCTACACATTCTTATAATATTGGATGTAACAATATTTTTTACTTTTTAATTTTTTTTTTTTTAAAGTTGGGCCATTCAATGTGCCCTTCAGTGACCTAGTGGTCTGTTTTACTGGACTGTGCATAACATAGGAAATCGTATGTTGTTGTGGTTGATGCTTGGGATGAGTATGCTACAAATAAATTGCCTCACGTGGGATCAATAAAGTTGTCTGAATCTAAATCTGAATCAATAAATAATATTTTAGGGTAGCCTACATGTCCCTAGCTTTTTTTTTCTCTTTAAAAGTTGAACACAGGGCTCCAAAGTCTCCAAGGTGTGCAAACAAGTGAACTAGCTACAGTAGCTACAGCATGTTGCTGCTGTTTAGCTAGACCGTTGGTGGACAGTTCACAGCACAGCTAGACTAGACTTGCCAGGCATGCTGCTCACGGGGATGGACCCATGCTACCAGTAGACTACCTTGCTGCTCACGTCTTCCAAGTTCAACAGATTGTCTGTCAAGGTAAATATTTTATCTGAGTGTGACAGATGTCCACTGGCCTGATGTTTTTGGTTAAGGACTTTTTGTGTTATTCACAAAAAATTTGAATCAGTTAGTATAGCGCCACCTATGGACAAATTGTGGGCATTCTTTCTGATATAGTTAGTCGTGGTCTCTAGTTGCAGTATGCAAATTTTGAGCATTTTTGGTCAAGGACTTTTTGAGTTAAAATGTTGAAAAGTTGGACCCACCGACCAATCGACCAACCAACTGACTGACAGAGCGACCTATAGAGCTGCGGGTCGCTGCTAAAAAGAAAAAGAGTATTTTCTGTATTTGAAAGTACAAAATACATGTATTTTATTTTGATACATTTTCTGGCACCAGTATTTTGTATTTTATTTTGATACATTTATTTGAGGGGTAATTTGTATTTTGTATCAAAATACATTTTGATGTATTTTTGCCCATCTCTGTCTATGCCATACCTACGCCCTACCTACACTGTAACCAATGCCATAACCTACGCTGTAACCTACTCTGTAGCCTGACGTGCACCTCCCCAGAAATGTAACTGCACCTTGCAGTGACACAGATCTCCTGTCTATCTTTGTAAGCTGAAACCATTTCCCTCAGTGGAAACGAAGCATTTATTTACTTTTATTTCACAGATAGAAAACAATTAATTGTGAAGACAATAAAGCCTCCACAGCTAGTGTAATTTATACAATGTAAAATGCCATAGGCTTGTAACGTTAGCATGTTGTATTTGTTTGGAAAACGTGTTTCGTGTAAGTCCGTTGTTTTGTCAGTGAACCTTGAGAGTTGGGTTGATCACCTGTCCGTCTGTATGTTTGTCCCATTCTTGTGAACATGATATCTCAAGAACACCTTGAGGGAATTTTCTTCAAATTGGCACAACTTCCACTTGGACCCAATGCTGAACTGCCTAGATCACTGACTAGGTCAATGTGACCTAACAAAACATGTTTTTTTGCCATGACTCAAGCAGGGCCAGACTAGGACAAAAATTCAGGCCGGGAGTCGTACATCCACCCAGGCCACCCAATCCACACATTACATGCTCACACATGTGCACACGGACACACATATGGGCTAAGTAATCACCAAAGCTCATTATTTCTAGACTCACAAGTCAGTCTTTAGACGCTTTGCTTAAGTAAAGACTGATGATTTTCTCCCTGATTTTGTGTTTAGATGGGCGGATACAATTTCAGAGTTTAAAAACTCCCTATATTGCAGAACCAATAGTAAATCTGCAGGGCAGTCCTTCGGTGGCTCGCTGAACTCTTGTGCTCGTAAACATAGTCCGACTAGAAACACGTGTAGTGGTACAAAATGGCTTTTGTCCTGCGTTAAAAGTTTTAAACAAAGTCTCTTTAAGTCCTTCATTTCCACAATCTTGTTGACTGAGCACACGTTTGATAAAACAGAGTTAAATCTTTTGGCATCCATTTTCAAGCTCCTTGCGGACGAGAAAAGGGGGAGCGCACATTTCCAGGAGGGCGTGTCCTTTTCAAAAATGCAAGAGGTGTTGTTTTGTTGCCTGCCGTTTTCTCCGGTGTGTTAAACACACTTTAGAAAGGAGTGTCCCCAGACTATCAGAAGACGGAGATCTCTGATTGTCTGGTGGCGAGACTACATTATTCCAGACTGACAGTCACACAACAGCTCTATTAAACACAACTGTAACAGCAACCTTACTCATAGTCCAGTCCAGTGCTTTTCTCTTCCCTACCCTCACCAAATGTGCCTCTCAATAAACCAGGACTCCTATATGAATGGGTATTATGCTGAACTAAACAACATGATTGTATTTTTTTGTCATCAAATCATTTTGATGTCAGCTTATCATAATCATTATGGCAACACCCATGTTCAATGCAACAGTAAAACAAGTAAAAATATAAGTCAGCAGCAACTTCAACTTAACTTACTTTCAGTAACATTAGATAGATATTGAAAACTTTTGAACTTAGACAGATAAGAGCCTATCCTTAAGAGGGGTCCCCTAACTGTTTCAGCCTGTGCTGCAACACGCCTGTGGAGGTATTTTTGACCCAGGAAGACCTACCAAATATTTTGTGCAGTAAAATAAGCAATGTAGCAATGTTCTCACTACCATGTAAAAACAAAGGTGAAATAATTAAAATGTTCCATGTATTGGTCAGTAGTCATCAATATCGTATTCCCTTTTTCAGTCTTCAAAGATACTGCAATGATCAAATGAAAGACAAAGGCAGGTCAACATCACACAAATTTTAGTGAGATTTTAATTTAAACAATAAAACAATCACACAATTCTGTTTCAATTTGTGTTTCAAAGTTACAGCTGTAACCTACCTGCACATTACAATATAGAAAATAAAGTGCTGTGACTTTTATTTAAAATAAAATAAACATAGCTTTAGCTAAACATAGCCTTAAAATAGCATCAAGTATGCATGCATGCATATATCTTTTTCTGCATAAAAAGTGTTTAGTGTGGTGCCTGAACCTCTGCTGTTATCCACTCATGGGTTGGGACCCAAAAAATCACTGCCTTAGAAGGTCAGCAGGTTGCGCATTTCAGCTATGTAACCCTACATGCAAATGAAAATACAGAAAATAGTGTTGTGACTGTTCTCACTTTGTGAAATAAAATGAACTTAACTAAAAGGCCCAGTGTGTAATAATCAGTGTAGTTTGTAGCACATAGCAGAACAAACCTAGAGAAAAACTGAACCTAATATTTATGAATGTGTTAAAATACACACACACACACACACACACACACCATGGTTACTGTTTCCATGGTCACACACACACACACACACACACACACACACACACCATGGTTACTGTTGCCATGGTCACACACACACACCATGGTCACACACACACACACACACACACACACACACACACACACCATGGTTACTGTTGCCATGGTCACACACACACCATGGTTACTGTTGCCATGGTCACACACACACCATAGTTACTGTTGCCATGGTCACACACATCATGGTTACTGTTGCCATGGTCACACACACCATAGTTGCTGTTGCCATGGTCACACACACACCATGGTTACTGTTGCCATGGTCACACACACACCATAGTTACTGTTGCCATGGTCACACACATCATGGTTACTGTTGCCATGGTCACACACACCATAGTTGCTGTTGCCATGGTCACACACACACACACATCATGGTTACTGTTGCCATGATGTGTGTGTGTGTGACACACATCATGGTTACTGTTGCCATGGTCACATACACCATAGTTACTGTTGCCATGGTCACACACATCATGGTTACTGTTGCCATGGTCACACACACCATAGTTACTGTTGCCATGGTCACACACCGTAGTTACTGTTGCTATGGTCACACACCATAGTTACTGTTGCCATGGTCACATACCGTAGTTACTGTTGCCATGGTCACACACACCATGGTTATTGTTGCCATGGTCACACACACCATAGTTACTGTTGCCATGGTCACACACTGTAGTTACTGTTGCCATGGTCACACACACACACACACACACACACACACACACACACACACACACACACACCATGATTACTGTTGCCATGGTTACACACACTATAGTTGCTGTTGCCATGGTCACACACACCATAGTTACTGTTTCCATGGTCACACACCGTAGTTACTGTTGCTATGGTCACACACCATAGTTACTATTGCCATGGTCACACACACCATGGTTACTGTTGCCATGGTCACACACGCCATAGTTACTGTTGCCATGGTCACACACCGTAGTTACTGTGACCATGGCAACAGTAACTACGGTCACACACCGTAGTTACTGTTGCCATGGTCACACACACCATGGTTACTGTTGCCATGGTCACACACACACCATGGTTACTGTTGCCATGGTCACAGACACACACCATAGTTACTGTCGCCATGGTCACACACACCATAGTTACTGTCGCCATGGTCTCACTCACACACACACTCACACACCCACACACCATAGTTGATGTTGCCATGGTCACACACACACACACACACACACACACGATGGAGTTGTGAACAAAAACTTAAGACATCACCACACATATTTAACCAATCAATCAATCATACTAAAAGAGCATAGAAAATAAGTCTCTCCTCTCTGCTGGCACAGTGGTAATAATAAAAAAAGTTTTCATTTCAAGGGGCCCCCAGACCTAGTTTGACATCATGCAGCATTCAATTATAGGACTGACTGTACAAAATGGAACCAAATGGACCCTTACGGGTTAATTTGGCTCTTATAGCTTATCATCAATCATTTATCTGGCCTCGGGTCGGTCCCCATCCTCCCCGGACCTCATGTTGAGTATAACCAGTTTTCTTACTTTTCTATGTTAACTTACTTGTTGCAGCATCGTCATTTGACGACGTCTTGCTGCTGCTAGGGGCTGGGGGACTCTGAACATATCTGTAAGTTTATGACATTTGACCACCTCCTCCTCAATGGCCCTTCTTTTTTTATTTCTCTCCCGTTCAGCTCCACCTTTCCTCTTTTTGCGGTCCATTGTAACGGCGCTGCTGAGCTGCAGAGCTCCTACTGCACAGTCTGCACACACAGGCACACGTACACACCCTCTGCTCTCTGCTCCACCTGACTCTCCACAACCAAGCTGCTTTCAGTTTACAGGCGCACTGCTTTGGGGGTGGGCTCGGGCGGGAAGCGAAACAAACTAATTACGTCTTGAATCTACAAAATAAACAACTTTTTGACCAATCGTGACAAATGCTGACAAGCACCTATCATTTCTGACAGTGGGCGGGCTCTCTGCCAGCCGGCATGGCCACCTGTGCTGCGCAGCCTGCGCTGCAGAGCATGCCTTAAAAAAAAAAAAAAAGAAAAGACAGGCAGGCCAGAGCAGACCACTTGCGGGCCAGGCCAGGTTCTCCCATGGGCCAGTCCTTGCCTGGACTTAAGAATTCATACACTTATTTTGACCATATTTTCCACAAATGTCTAATAGGACAAAATAATGAAGTGATGATATTTTATTCAAAAAGTCAAAGGTCAGCTTCCCTGTGACATCATAATCTTCAGCAAAAACACTTTCTGGCCATTTTTCAGCATAATATCTCAGGAACAGAAGGGGAGACATACGGTCAGATACTGAATTGATGTGTGTGAGGCATCCATGTTTTCACAGACATGGATTTAAACTGTAAGTGCAACTTGACTGGTTTATGGAGCCATACAATCCCGAGGTGATGATTCTAGTTAAAAACCTGCAATTTTACCTGCCCAGATTTCCATTTCCTGTATGAAAAAGTAACCCCAAAAAGCCCTAAACAACAGGGCCAAAGGACATGATCGCTTGTAGAAATCATGGACATCAAAATGAACATTTTTCCTTGCTGTTCATGTTCCTGAACATATTATAAATATATTAAAACTGCAAGGCCATAAACCATGCTTTTCACTGACACACACTGTCATCTCCCAGTGGTGTCTGGGCCACCAAACTTGGAGTTAGGGTGAGAGTTAGGGGTTAGGGTTATGCCTAACCTTCACCCTGATACGAACCCTTTTTTAACGTCCCCTCCCTGCATTACTGCAGCATTAGTGCCACAAAACATGAGTGTTTCAAGCCAAAACATGATCTCTTCCAAACCAAATGTTTTTTGTAGCCAAACATAACCACACCTTCACCACATTGTTGCTGAGAAACATTAAGTTTCAACGTATCTGCTACAAGATAATGTAAGCCTACAAATGTAAAGTATCTGAGGTCTGCAAAAATGTACAATACAAACATTGTTTTTCTGAAGTAGAGACAGATGGATGGGAACTGCACAACCTGATCTCGCAGAAATAGGTGAATGACCATGACCTATTAACACTGCATTCTGTGGTGGCAGCATGTAATGAGTTAAAATTACATGCTGGTACCACGGAAACAATGCCAATGTAAAATCAATTAGGATCCATTGTCATGGTGGACACACGGATTCCCTGATTCAACAATGTCACGTGAACCTCGTTTTCAATGATATCTTTAACATTCCTGTATACACACAAAAACACAAAAGTGTCCTTGATAACTCAACAATATGACATGTTAATGTCAAGGCCATAAAATAAAATAAATGTATTTTGCCAGCTTTCGATAGCATGGGGCTTTAAGAGCATTGTGCTGTGGGCGGATGGGGCACGTTCGACTACTGTTTCGTAGCTACTGTCTGCCGTCTGTGGGCTTCATTCCATTTCAAATTGCCATCTGTCTGGTGGGAAATTATAACAGAGGAGTATATTTAAGCAATATCACACAAGAGGGAGTGATGCTGTACTGTGATATCGTCACGGCTGTGATTCGGTCATAGGCACGAGGCCTGCGGCCTTTTATACAACAGTTCAACAGTTAAATAAGCAAGGCTGATTATGAAATGTTGAAAAATGAGGACAAAATAGATAATTTAATCATTTTATTTGTCTTCCGCCAACAAAAATAGTTCCCTCAGGACTCCACTGTCACCGTTGCTATGTAACGCAGACATTGTGCGCCAGGCACTTACTCTTTATACACATTTATCTGCACGTTTCCATTAATTGTGCAGCCGGTGAAATAAGTCTCTGGTGACTGCATGGTGGACTGTCGCTTCACAGGCACAGCCGACTCTGCCTTCTGATCTGACAGTATGTTGCTTTTCTCCAAGTCATTGAGCTCCGCTGATGAAACACTGACAAACCTGGATGTGCGCTCAGATGGATTCAGCTTCTCCTCTCCCTCATCTTCCTCTGATGACCATTCATAGTTCAATTCAAAACTTATTTTAGGAAATAAATCCATATTTTTTGCTGTTTGACAGTGGATGAATTAATTAGCCTACAATGCAACTGCTGACCTAACTGACACTAACCGTCAATTTTGATTTGATTGTTGATTGCAATCAGCTGTGAGGCGGAGTGATACATACACAGTGAAATAACCGTGATGTTATACTCCAATATCATCATGGTTTTACTGTCTCTCGACCAATCAGATTGCAGGGCCGGAACTAACTGTTGTATAATTGCTGTTTTAGTATCAAGAACACTTTGTGTTTTTGTGTGTATACAGGACGTTGTTGAATCAGGGAATCCGTGTGTCCACCACAACAAAGGATCCTAATTGACTTTACATTGGCATTGTTTCCATGGTACCGGCACGTAATTTCAACCCATTACGTGCTGCCACCATGGAGCAAGGTCGTGGTCATTTCACGTATTTCTGTGCGATCAGGGAACTGTACTTGCTGCAGCTTTGCTGTGACCTGTCATGTTCTAAACACAGCCTGCTGAGGTTTCATATGAGGATGTGAAACAGTTGACATCTTCTCACACATTAAAAGACAACAGGAAGTTCAATGGATACAAAACCATCTTTTCATATTGAAAGTCATGATGGCGCTTTTTTCCTCTTGTGAAACAGGAGTGCCTTTGTTGTGTGTGGTTGAGCTTCAGAGAGCTGAAGGCCTCGCTCATGATACAGATAGAGACTCCTCACTGACACACAGCCACAACAATGGTGATACATAGGCAAAACATATAATCGATGATTATTTTTTGTTTTGTGGGCGTTGCTGACAGTGTGAAACAATCACACAGTAAAAAATAACTTGTAGCTGAAGTCACAGTCCTGTGGTTCTATTATAGGTTGACACTGTACTTTTAGTACTTTAAGTACTGTTTGCTGATGATAATACAGATGAAGCATAATTTCCACTCAGACTTGCAGTTCCAGTTGTGTCCTGAGTCTCTCTGCTGGCAGTATACTCTCTATACTATACTCAGTAACAGTTACCCAGCTTTGTTATTGTGTCAGACTCCACAAAAAGTTTTGTTTTATGTTTCATGACAAGTAATATACTGTAAAGTGAAAAGAAGTCCTTCCAAAGAGGCCCGAAGAGAAACAGAAGGACAACTGGAAATAAATGAAACACGAAACAAGACACCAACTTTTTCACATTATTTTATTTACAGACAGATTCTAAGGTTTATTATCATCCAGTCAGGTGGTCCTGAGCAGAGTAAAAGCTTTATGTCTGACTGTGTAAGTGTCAGACTGCATCATACACCTCTTCACAAGTTTGATAGATGGTGTGTGTTTGAGGTGTGATGAGGGAGGTGGTGACAATTTTGAGACTGACTTATGGCTAACATGACGCTCAGTGATTACATATCTACAATTACAACACAAAAATGTCTTGACTTAACAAAACTGACCAATTACAGTTGAGCTCTGGAGACATAAAGGTCTTTGTTGTGTGTGGTTGAGCTTCAGAGAGCTGAAGGCCAAACTTCCTGTGGGTGAGACGTCAGTCATGATGCACATACATACAAAGTACCTCACCGATAGAGACAGTGCTGTTTGTCACCACAGGGCATATGCAGTATGAGTTTGATATGACAAAGCATCAGTTCCAGTGTGAGCTGCAGTTCCAGATGTTTCCAGAGTCTATCTGGTGGCAGCATACACAACATGTGTCTCCAGCTGGTTCTCTGATGGAGGCCTTCTGCTGCTTTTTGCTCTTTGATGGAAACTCAGCGCTGCATAGTTCACATCATCAGAGCCCAGGTTCTGTAAATAAACATATTTACAGTCACTCATCTTACATGGCTGAGTTTGTAATTAAACATCATATCATAAAATGATAAAGGACTTGGACCAGTCATCACATAAAATACACTCTGATCAATGTTAATAAGGTTAAAATCACTGTGGTGTAGATTCTGTCCCTCTGTATGAGCTGAGTGACAGAAACACAACATCTGGTCACTTAACGTCTCAAACACACAGCTGTTAATACTTTCTGGCAAACAGGAAGTTTTGCAGTTGCACTTAAATAAAAACATATAAGTACCTGTATGAAGTTTCCTGATTTTGACAGCCAGACCAATGATGACTGCAACGAGGAAAATAACCAGAGCACCCAGGATCACACTCGTCAGGCTCGTTATTTCAGCAGACACCTCTGCAGCAACAGTCTTACCTTTGACATTTAAATATGTTGCACTGTTAATTACTGGGTTCCCATCTGGGTGAAGTCCACAGAAATACAGTCCAGACTGAGGTGTACCTCTGCAGGACCATCTGTCTATTGTAACATCTGAACAGTCACCAACGTCAGATAAGATTTGTAAGACAGAGAGCTATGGAGAGACATGAAATTAAAAGCACTTTGACAAAGATCATGTTTTCTCACAATCACGTTTCCTCTCCCATCCAGCCTCAAAAGAACACAGCAGCAGATTAATGTGATAAAAGCATCAGTTCCTCTCTGAGTCTATCTGCGGGCAGCATAAATAACATGAGTCTCCACTTCTCTCTGTGATGCAGGCCTCCTGTTCCTCACTGTTGGTAAATACAAACTCACTGCTGCATCGTTCAGATCATCACAGCCCAGAGTCTGGAAAGGATAACACACAGTTACATGTCAGATAGCTGAGTTAGTGGGAAAACAAACCAACTTTAAAGTATTTAAATACATCATATTAAACAATAAAAGTTGATTCACCTCATGCTGTCGCAGATTCTGTTCTTCACTGGCAGCTGAATGACAGAGACAATTTGTCAAATCAGGTAAAACTTTATGGTTATTTGGTTTTGGCAAATATGAAATTTTGTATGCTTTCAACATATTCACACAACTGTAGAAGTGTGAGGAAATCAAATAAATATAAAACAAGACAGAAGCAATAACTTTGGTAAACTACCTTTCTGAAGTTTCCTGTTTTACACAACCAGAACAATGATGACTGTTAGGAGAACAACAGTCAGACCTCCCAGGATCACACTCATCAGCTTTGTTGTTCCATCAAACTCTTCAACAAGAAAGACTGTTAAATTAGACTTTCACTTTGCTATATTTAGATGGACCAAAACGAAAATAATTTTGTGAAGCAGGAAATATTCAAAACTGAATCTATCTGATGAATCTACAGTCTAACATTTAAGTCTAGATCGTGAATTTCACCAAAATCAAATGTTAGATTGATAGTATTCTATGGAAAAGCCACATCAATGAAAAGACAGACCAAACTTCACAACAATCTTACCTTGAACCTCTAAATATGTTGCATCCACAATAAGCTGATTTTTGCCTATATAATAGCCACAGAAATACAGCCCAGAGTCAGATGAATTCACTTGTTTGATTTTAAGAAAAACTGTGGAGATGTTGGAGCTCATTTCAAAACTTCCATTTTGAAATCCATCACAGAGTGAAGCAGGCTCATGAGGCTTGAACATGAAGGAGACACAGTGGGGCTGGGATCTCCTGACCACTCTGAACCAAACTATCTGAGTGGGAGAACTTGAAAAGTTGGAGCACAGCAGTGTGACTTCTTCACCCGACTGAACCTCCACAGTCTGAGACTCAGAAAGTGAGACGCAGATCCAGCCTGAAACAGACAGACAGAATTATTAATCATTTGGCTGACAGGTATGTGATCAGTGTCTTTATATAATCTTATTAATAGTAAGCAATACAGTAAGTGCTGTGAAGTAATTCAATGACAGTACTTAAGCTGCATAGAATCACAGTGAAGTTCCTCATTGTGTGTATGATTGTGTCAATGCAATGCGGCTCAACAACACTGAGTCCGTCCCCCACACACACTGAAGGTGTGGTTTAAGAAGTTTATCATATGACACAAAGTTAAACCCATGTTGTTTGTAAATTCTATATCTCTGTAACCTACACCGTAGCCTATGCCGTAGCCTGACGTGCACCTCCCCAGAAATGTAACTACACCTTGCAGTGACACAGATTTCCTGCCTATCTTTGTAAGCTGAAACCATTTCCCTCAGTGGAAACGAAGCATTTACTTACTTTTATTTCACAGATAGAAAACAATAAATTGTGAAGACAATAAAGCCTCCACAGAATAGCATTTTATGTCTTGTGTGAGATTTATCCTGGCTTCATATGAGTAGAGGAAATCTCTGCTAGTCGCTAGTCTAATTTATACAATGTAAAATGCCATAGGCTTGTAACGTAAGCATGTTGTATTTGTTTGGAAAACGTGTTTAGTATAAGACCGTTGTTTTGTCAGTGAACCTTGTGAGTTGGGTTGATCATCCGTCCATCCATCTGTCCCATTGTCTGTCTGTATGTTTGTCCCATTCTTGTGAACGTGAGATCTCAAGAACACCTTGAGGGAATTTCTTCAATTTGGCACATATGTCCAATAGGATAAAATAATGAAGAACGACTCAAGAATTCATACACTTAATTTGACCAATTTTCCACAAATGTCTAAAAGGACAAAATAATGAAGTAATGAGATTTTATTCAAAAGGTCAAAGGTCAGCTTTACTGTGACATCATAATCTTCAGCAAAAACACTTTTCTGGCCATTTTTCAGAATAATATCTCAGGAACAGAAGGGGAGACATACGGTCAGATACTGAATTGATGTGTGTGAGACATCCATGTTTTCACAGGTCCATGTCATTGGTTCGACATCCCATTAGTCCGACTGTCCGTGGTGCTGAATGGCTCGCAGCGGGCGTATGGTGCGCCGCGACCAGCTTGAGGCGAAGCAGGCTCACAGCTTATGTGTTTGTCACTTTCTTTTTCATTTTAACCCACACCATGATCTTTTCCTAACCCTAACCAAGTGGTTTTTGTGCCTAAACCTAACCAGACCTTAACCACAGGGCATCATGATGATTTCGGAACGGACTTGGAACAATGAGTTTAATATGGTCGGAACAATGGGATGTTGAACCAATGGGCAGTTCCCGTTTTCACAGACATGGATTTAAACTGTAAGTGCAACTTGACTGGTTTATGGAGCCATACAATCCCAACGTGATAATTCTAGTTAAAAACCTACAATTTTACCTGCCCAGATTTCCATTTTCCTCATTCTGTTCTGTATGAAAAAGTAACCCCAAGAAACCCTAAACAAAAGGGCCAAAGGACATGATCGCTTGTAGAAATCATGGACATCAAAATGAACATTTTTCCTTGCTGTTCATGTTCCTGAACATATTGTAAATATATTAAAAACTGCAAGGCCACTAAACCATGCTTTTCACTGACACACACTGTCATCTCCCAGTGGTGTCTGGGCCACCAAACTTGGAGTTAGGGTGAGAGTTAGGGGTTAGGGTTATGCCTAACCTTCACCCTGATACGAACCCTTTTTTAACGTCCCCTCCCTGCATTACTGCGGCAGATGGATGGGAACTGCACTTGCTGCGGCTTTGCTGTGACCTGTCATGTTCTAAACACAGCCTGTTGGGGTTTCATATGAGGATGTGAAACACTTTGTGTGACACTAATGTCTTTTTAATGTAATTTTGTGTATCTGTACGGTGTCCTTGAGTGCCAAGAAAGGCGCCTTCAAATAAAATTTATCATTATTATTATTATTATTATTATTATTGTTATTACTTTACATCTTCTCACACATTAAAAAACAACAGGAAGTTCAATGGATACAAAAGCATGTTTTCATATTGAAAGTCATGATGGTGCCTTTTTTCTCTTGTGAAACAGGAGTGCCTTTGTTGTGTGTGGTTGAGCTTCAGAGAGCTGAAGGCCTCGCTCATGATACAGATAGAGACTCCTCACTGACACACAGCCACAACAATGGTGATACATAGGCAAAACATATAATCGATGATTATTTTTTGTTTTGTGGGCGTTGCTGACAGTGTGAAACAATCACACAGTAAAAAATAACTTGTAGCTGAAGTCACAGTCCTGTGGTTCTATTATAGGTTGACACTGTACTTTTAGTACTTTAAGTACTGTTTGCTGATGATAATACAGATGAAGCATAATTTCCACTCAGACTTGCAGTTCCAGTTGTGTCCTGAGTCTCTCTGCTGGCAGTATACTCTCTATACTATACTCAGTAACAGTTACCCAGCTTTGTTATTGTGTCAGACTCCACAAAAAGTTTTGTTTTATGTTTCATGACAAGTAATATACTGTAAAGTGAAAAGAAGTCCTTCCAAAGAGGCCCGAAGAGAAACAGAAGGACAACTGGAAATAAATGAAACACGAAACAAGACACCAACTTTTTCACATTATTTTATTTACAGACAGATTCTAAGGTTTATTATCATCCAGTCAGGTGGTCCTGAGCAGAGTAAAAGCTTTATGTCTGACTGTGTAAGTGTCAGACTGCATCATACACCTCTTCACAAGTTTGATAGATGGTGTGTGTTTGAGGTGCGATGAGGGAGGTGGTGACAATTTTGAGACTGACTTATGGCTAACATGACGCTCAGTGATTACATATCTACAATTACAACACAAAAATGTCTTGACTTAACAAAACTGACCAATTACAGTTGAGCTCTGGAGACATAAAGGTCTTTGTTGTGTGTGGTTGAGCTTCAGAGAGCTGAAGGCCAAACTTCCTGTGGGTGAGACGTCAGTCATGATGCACATACATACAAAGTACCTCACCGATAGAGACAGTGCTGTTTGTCACCACAGGGCATATGCAGTATGAGTTTGATATGACAAAGCATCAGTTCCAGTGTGAGCTGCAGTTCCAGATGTTTCCAGAGTCTATCTGGTGGCAGCATACACAACATGTGTCTCCAGCTGGTTCTCTGATGGAGGCCTTCTGCTGCTTTTTGCTCTTTGATGGAAACTCAGCGCTGCATAGTTCACATCATCAGAGCCCAGGTTCTGTAAATAAACATATTTACAGTCACTCATCTTACATGGCTGAGTTTGTAATTAAACATAAAATCATAAAATGAGAAAAGACTTGGATCAATCATCACATAAAATACACTTTGATCAATGTTAATAAGGTTAAAATGTGAGGACCTCACTGTGGTGTAGATTCTGTCCCTCTGTATGAGCTGAGTGACAGAAACACAACATCTGGTCACTTAACGGCTCAAACACACAGCTGTTAATACTTTCTGGCAAACAGGAAGTTTTGCATTTGCACTTAAATAAAAGCATATAAGTACCTGTATGAAGTTTCCTGATTTTGACAACCAGACCAATGATGACTGCAACGAGGAAAATAAGCAGAGCACCCAGGATCACACTCGTCAGGCTCGTTATTTCAGCAGACACCTCTGCAGCAACAGTCTTACCTTTGACATTTAAATATGTTGCACTGTTAATTACTGGGTTTCCATCTGCATTAAGTCCACAGAAATACAGTCCAGAGTCAGACACATCCACTGGTTTGATGGTGAGAAAGAGGGTAGACGTGTTGGAGGTCATATTAAATTTGCCATTTTGAAATCCTTCACGGAGCAAAGCTTTGGTATCAGAGGTCAACATAGAGGAGATACAGCTGATGTTGGCTCTGCTGGTCAGTCTGAACCAGAATATGTGAGAGATAAAACTGGTAAAGTTGGAGCACATGAGTGTGACTTGTTCACCAGGCTGGACCTCCACAGTGTGGAACTCCGAAACAGAGACGGAGATCAAACCTGAAACAAACAACATGAACATGACTTCTAAAACTTGTAATTTAACACAATGCATATAAATTATGTTGTTAATTAGAAGTCTGTACATTTCAGCTCTGGTACATTACTGCAGTTGTTGTATTAAGGAAAAAGTGTACTTACTGCAGGTCCAGAGGAAAGCTGTTATCAAGGTGAAGCTCATCTTTGTGTGAACACTGCTGCATTGAACTATGCTCCAGTAAGACTGGTCTCACCGTAAAGAGGTGGGCTGTTCTGTTGGTTTTCCGGCTGCTCAGTCTCACAGTGAATACTGTCACGACCATGGTTGCAAGTTAATAACTTTGTCCTGTCCTGCCGAAAGATATTATCCTCTTTGACAACACTTTAGATAATCATGATAATGTTTTAGCAAACGTTTAGAAGTCTTCAAGAGACACATCAATATGTATAAGTCTAATCAACATAAGGAAGTGTAATCTTTGATGCTCTGTTCCCACAGTATATCAGGATACTGATATAAACAGGAGTGTGTTATTAAACACATATTCAACAGATGATTTAACTGAAAGCTTATATATTTACTAGACTGCTGTCAAGACATGACACCATAGAGGTTTAACTCTCCTGCCTGCATTATGCTGAGTCATAGTTAATGACAATACACAACAAAGTGTCTTGACATTTATTAAAAATATAGTTAAAGTATCTGCTGATTACAATGTTTCCACATCGGGACACTTCACAGTCTCTGATTCATGATTATAAACCGTGTCCACCTGGCACAGGCAAAATTGGGAGCTGTGGTTATATTGTTTAAACTACTATTGTTGTTTTAGTACATTTAAGCCAAATTTAGCCAAGTTTCATCTGTAAGAGCTGCATAACTGGTATCGTAGCATGACTCAGAGTACTGTGAACGACTGTTTTACATACCCCGACCATAAACTGTGACTAAACCAGAAGGAACTATGATTATTTTTCCTTTTTTCAATTCAACACAAAGTCATTTATTCGTCCGTGTGATTTGATCTCATGCTCAGACGGATCTCTAAAAATATATATCAAAGCCAGTAAATTTGAATTTAAAATTTTAGCTATCACTAAAAATGGAAAAAAAAGAACCTTTTCTTAATCTGTACCTCAAAATAATATGTCATCTCAGTACTTTTACTGTAAAATCACAGTAAAGTGCTGGCAGCAGAGACACCAGCATGTTATTGTTAGTTTTTAGTGCATCCATTGTCTTTTATTTTAACAGTATGTATACTGGATTATAGCATATGGCTGTAGGATGACTGTGAGATTAATATGCAACTGTATTTTAGGATCGTTACATAGAACTGTAAGATACTGTTGTAAATCCACCGTAAATTCACAGCAGTTAGTTACAGTGAAATTGTGCAGAGTTCCTAATGCTGCTGACCGGCCTGCTACAGTAACTGAAAGAAGTCCATATTGTCGTGATCTCTGCTTGATTATAACGTCCACCCAATAGAAGCTGATTAAATGATTACATCAGTAATAGCAGTGAAAATCTTACCTGACCAATGACAGTTATTGGATCAATGTTTGCAAGGCTTAGTAGGTTCATATGCACACCACAGTGGAGATAGATAGGACCTTCACCTGCTGTGGCTTTACTGTGATCTGTCATATCTTAAACATGTGCAGCCTTTAGTGGAGTCACTGCTTTGATATAAGACATGTATCACCTTGCACCTTGCATCTTGTCACAAGAAAGTGGTGGTGTGAGTTTATGTCAGTATTGAGTCTGTTAAGTGTGATGGGAGGAGCAGTGAAACGGTTTGAGTTTGATTTACCACTAACAGGATGCTCACTACTCACATCTCTATGGATACAAAATACCTTCACTGTATTAAGTGTTTTTATTGTGTGGGAGCATGAAGGTCTTTGCTGTGTGTGGTTATGAGCTTCCTCTGATTGAAACCTCGATAATGATACAGATACAGTCACAGACAGTGCTGCCTGTCACCACAGTGGTATGATGGGTAACAGTAGGCAGACAGACAGACAAACAGACAGACAGTAGAAAGTCAGCCAGCGCTCAGCGTTTCATTTCACACTTTATTCTCACAGAGCTCACACCACACGGCGCTTTGTCTTCCTGTTTAACGCCTGATGTACACCTCCCTCGCTCCTCCACAGCTGCAGACAGATGTTAACTATCTGCTGGCTGCATACATCACACGAGTCTCCACTTCTCTGTGTGATGCAGGCCTCCTGCTTCTTATTGATGCTGGGTACAAACTCAGCGCTGCGGCTATCAGGTCATCAGAGTCCAAGTTCTGTAAATAAAAGTATTTACATTCACACACTCAGCACATCATAATACACAAAGTAATTCCAGCACACTTGAAACAACAAAACATATCATAATAAAACTGGACTTAAATTTAACCACAGTGACAATATGATTTAAAAATAAATTCACCTCACTCTGTTGTGGATTCTGTTCTTCACCATCAGCTAAAATTAAGGAAAAACATACATCTGTTTGAGGAGGGAAACATTCAGAGCACCCAGGATCACACTCAGGCTCGTTGTTTCATGAGGACTTTCTACAGGAGATATTATTACATTAGACTCTCTTTCCAGGGCTTTATTCTAAATGACTGATATTTAAATAGACAAACCTGACTTTGTTATTTGTGAAGGACTGAAACAGCACATCCACAGATGTGACAGTGAAAGACATTTTAATGAGAGGAAGGGGGATTAAAGATATTATGATCTGTTACTGATGTTATTTTTTACAGTCCAACCTACAGACAGTCCTATTTTGCCATGGGCCACCTATCTGTTACGTTCCAAACAACAGAGAAGACTTTTCAACATTCTTACCTTGAACATTTAGATATGTTGCACTGTCAATTACTGATTTCCCATCTGGGGAAATTCCACAGAAATACAGTCCAGAGTCAGACACATCCACTGGTTTGATGGTGAGAAAGAGGGTAGTGGTGTTGGAGGCCATATTAAATTTGCCATTTTGAAATCCATCACAGAGCAAAGCTTTGGTATCAGAGGTCAACATAGAGGAGATACAGCTGATGTTGGCTCTCCTGGTCAGTCTGAACCAGAGTATGTGAGAGATAAAACTGGTAAAGTTGGAGCACATGAGTGTGACTTGTTCACCAGGCTGGACCTCCACAGTGTGGAACTCCGAAACAGAGACGGAGATCAAACCTGAAACAAACAACATGATGTGAATTCCTATTAAATCATTTTTTATTAAAATTCTGAAAGTTTCATCACTGCAATTCTTGTATTAAGAAAAAAAGTGTACTTACTGCAGGTCCAGAGCAAAGCTGTTATCAAGGTGAAGCTCATCTTTGTGTGTACAGTATGGCTGCATGGTTGCAATGTCTGTAACTGCACTGTGCTCCAGTAAGACTGGTCTCTACGTAAAGAGGTGGGCTGTTCTGTTGGTTTTCCGGCTGCTCAGACTCGCAATATAAATGCTGTCATGACAATGGTTGCAAGATGATAGCAGTCTACAAAAGATGTATCAGTGTACTCACATATCCTACAGATGTTTTCACTGGACTGCTGTTGACACATCACTACATATAAGTTTGACCCTGTAGTAAATGAATGAATGAATTATTTGATTGTGTATTTTAAACAATCTAAATGAGGAAAAAAGATTAACTTGTGTACTGATGATGCTAATGTTATAGCAAATCTGCGACAGTAGCTTAAAACAATCTACAACGTCATGATCTCTGCTTGACTATAATGTACACTCAAAATGAGCAGAAAAAGATTGTGTCAGCTTTGTCATTTTAATGATTAATGTTTGGCTTAGTAGGTTCAAATGCACTTGTGGCTTTCACATCTTAAACATGCAGCCTTTAGAAGAATCAATGCTTTAACATGAGATTGCGAAAGTGTCACCTTGCAACAGGCATCTTTTCACAAGAAAGTAGTGATGTGAGTTTGTGTGCGTATTGAGTCTGTTAAGTGTGATGGGAGGAGCAGTGACACTGTTTGAGATTGATTTACCACCGACAGAATGATCACTACTCACATTTCTACAAAAATACCTTCACTATACAAAATACACTGCCTGGCCAAAAAAAAAGTCACCACCAAAAAAAAAGGTCATACACTTTAATATTTCGTTGGACCGCCTTTAGCTTTGATTACGGCACGCATTCACTGTGGCATTGTTTCGATAAGCTTCTGCAATGTCACAAGATTTATTTCCATCCAGTGTTGCATTATTTTTCACCAAGATCCTGCATTGATGATGGTAGAGTCTGACCACTGTGCAAAGCCTTCTCCAGCACATCCTAAAGATTCTCAATGGGGTTAAGGTCTGGACTCTGTGGTGGCCAATCCATGTGTGAAAATGATGTCTCATGCTCCCTGAACCAGTCTTTCACAATTTGAGCCCGATGAATCCTGGCATTGTCATCTTGGAATATGCCCGTGCCATCAGGGAAGAAAAAATCCATTGATGGAATAACCTGGTCATTCAGTATATTCAGGTAGTCAGCTGACCTCATTCTTTGAGCACATACTGTTGCTGAACCTAGACCTGACCAACTGCAGCAACCCCAGATCATAACACTGCCCCCACAGGCTTGTAAAGTAGGCACTAGGCATGATGGGTGCATCACTTCATCTGCCTCTCTTCTTACCCTGATGCGCCCATCACTCTGGAACAGGGTAAATCTGGACTCATCAGACCACATGACCTTCTTCCATTGCTCCAGAGTCCAATCTTTATGCTCCCTAGCAAATTGAAGCCTTTTTTTCCAGTTAGCCTCACTGATTAGTGGTTTTCTTAAGGCTACACAGCTGTTCAGTCCCAATCCCTTGAGTTCCCTTCGCATTGTGCATGTGGAAATGCTCTTACTTTCACTATTAAACATAGCCCTGAGTTCTACTGTTGTTTTTCTTCGATTTGATCTCACCAAACGTTTAAGTGATCGCCGATCACGATCATTGAGGATTTTTTTCTGGCCACATTTCTTACTCGAAGACGATGGGTCCCCACTATCCTTCCAGTTTTTAATAATGCGTTGGACAGTTCTTAACCCAATTTTAGTAGTTTCTGCAATCTCCTTAGATGTTTTCTCTGCTTGATGCATGCCAATGATTTGACCCTTCTCAAACAGACTAACATCTTTTCCACGACCACGGGATGTGTCTTTCGACATGGTTGTTTAGGAAATGAGAAGCAACTCATTGCACCAGTTGGGGTTAAATAACTTGTTGCCAGCTGAAAGATAATTGCCCATGCAGTAATTATCCAATAGGAGGCTCGTACCTATTTGCTTAGTTAAATCCAGGTGGTGACTTTTTTTTTGGCCAGGCAGTGTAGTTTTACATTCTGGGAACACTAGTCAATCAATCATTTATCTCTCACATGGAACTATACAAGGTACAACTCCAGTGAAATGTGATTTAATTTGTGCACTGTAATTTAGTCCTTCTTTATGTCTTCTTACATTGTTGGCGGCAGCTTTATGAGCTCTTTACAAACTCTGTTGCCGGTCCCTCTTGTATTTGCCAATATTCTCCTCTTTTCAATGATCTCTAACTTCCCATGCATGAAAATAAACCAAACTTGGCACATACTGTAGATCCAGCATCATGCTGAACTTCCTCAACAGGAACTGGGGGCCAACACTCCTGATGGTGGCGCTACAGTGACTGTTTAAACTTCAAAACTTTGAAAATTCACAACAAATCACCTGTATGGCCTACGGCTTTGCAACGCTCATATGCAACGCTAGGCATATGACCACACATAATCTGAGGGGACCCCTCCATTATTGACCCAATCAAACAAAATGGGGGCGCTAGAGACCTAATTTCTTATCTAGGCCTAACCGCCATATCGATTTTTACTAAACTTGGTAGATATGTAGAACGCCTCAAGATGACTGGAGAAATTTAACTCTAATTGGCAACTGGGTGGCGCTATAACAACAGAAAAATGCTCAAAAATGGCTAAAATGCGACCGATCGCTGTGGCTCCCCCTGTGGCTGAATGTTGTTGTTTTTTTTCTAATTTTTGGTATGACTAAGTCATGGTATGGTATGCTGTACATAATCACAGAAACTGTCAGTGTGTCATTCTGTCAGTCAGTCATTCTGTCTGTCCCACGTTTTTCTACTCACTGACGTGGTCAATCTATGTGAAACTGCACATAGGCATTGAGGATTGGCATAGGTAGAAGGTGACAAAGTTACCAATGGGTATGGACTAGTATTAAATTATTTAACATAATGCATGAGTGAATTTATGGAAATATTTGGTTTATTGCCATTAATGCCCTAAACTACCACCCTGCCCTGTGCATGGTGAGGCAATGACTGTACAGTTCAGTCTTTCTACATCATCAAACATATTCTCATTACCAACTCCTCAAATACAAACACATTAAACTAAGATGCTGTACACCTCCAGTGTCTGTTTTGAACACTCAGGGACAGTGTGTTAATTTACTCTTGTATTGTGTCTTTTCAAAATAAACTTCTGTTTTCACAGGAAATGCACACTTTCTGCTCATTAAATGCATATAATTTATTTTCAAAATTTACTTCCTTAGGTTTAGGCAACAAAAGCACGTGGTTAGGTTTAGAAAAAATATCACAAATCCACCACCTAAAAACAAAAGCATACATGCAAATTAGTTAATATAATATCAGTTTTACTCTGAACAACACCTCAGATTGCTTCCTGATCATCCTATCTAGTAGAAGAATACACAACATTCTGCTCCACTTCTCTTCTTTTTCCTTTTTGACAGAAAGTCACTGCTGCGTAGTTCAGATCATCAGAGCCCGGATTCTATAAAACACAATATTTACTGTCACTTGTCTTTCCAAGCTGAAATTTAGAGAAAAGTAAAATGGTCTCGTGACTAGACATAATTTAAAATTATAACATTATGAAAAAAACCCCACTTGATTTACCTCACGCTGTGGTGGATTCTGTTCTTCACTGGCAGCTGAATGACAGAGACAATATGTGCAATCAGGTAACTGACAATCATTATCCTAAAACTATGCTGTTACTCTGATTTGGCGACATGAAATTCTGTCTGCCTGACCCTACATGAACCTGTCCAAGCTTGACTTGAGCCCGAACCACAGCAGCAATTTTAGGCCCGAGCCAGATTAAAAAACAGAATTTTCACTGTAAATTTAGGTTTGTTTTTTTTTTTTTCAAAAAATTTATTACAAGACAAAATCAACCTTTCAGTGCTGTACCAGACATTTGTGACATGGGGTGTGTTTGTAAATATCCTCCCTGAGCACCAGAACATACTCTGGCCCAAAGTGACCTGTTCACTAGCTCAGGGTGCTGTTGGAATACACCATTCAGTTCAGAGCACCAAACTCTCAGAGCAGCAGAGTGCCAAGCACAGTGAGAGTGAAACTTATTAACTGTTTGTTAATTCATATATAAATAGAAAGCTCTAACAGCAGGAAATTCTTGATAGAGAACCCAGTCGGGGAATGTTAAGAAATGACATCCTGGCCTGAATCCCGCGGGGTCTGGTCCAATCAGGTTTGGGCAGAGGATCAAAGCTCTAATTCACACAACATTAGAAATGTAGAATAAAAAATGAAACAAGATAGAAACAGGAACTATTAGAAAGTACCTTTCTGAAGTTTCCTGATTGTAACAACCAGACCAATGATGACTGTTAGGAGAACAGCAGTCAGAACGCCCAGGATCACACTCATCAGCTTTGTTACATCATCAGACTCTGAAGAAAGAAAGATGATATAGTGAGACTCTATTTTACACTTACTGGCTTGAGAACTGTGAGAACATTAAACAAAACTTAAGATAGCCATGCTGTTTTTATGGTAATGCAACAAGCACTGAATCTGCACAACAAAAGAAATGTTAAAGAGAATCTTACTTTCAGACTTTGTGTCAACATCATCATGAGGTTCATCACTGCCTGTTAACAACATGAAGATACATTTACTCTTAATTTGACTAAAACTCTCTTGTTATAAAAATGATCAAATAGAGACATGTTCTTTAATGGAAATTATTAAATTAGCAACCACAGAACGACATACCGAATTGCATGATATTTTTACCTTCAACATTTAAATGTCTCCAGCTTAAAAATGGCAGTCTGTCAATGAAATATCCACAGAAATACAGTCCAGAGTCAGAAAATTGCACTTCCTCAATTCTGAGAAAGATACCAAAGGAGTTGGAACTCATCATGAATTTTCCAGTGTTAAATCCATCACAGTAAAAAGGCTTGCCATTAGAACTGGACATAGCGGAGATCCAGCTGGCCTTGGTTCTGTTGACCACTCTGAACCAGAATGTTGGAGAGTCGGACTTCTTAGAGCATGTGAGAGTGACTTCTTTACCAGACTGGACCTCCACAGTCTGAGAATCAGCAGCTGAGACAGAGATCCAGCCTGAAACAGACAGCAGAGACAACAAGAGAGATACTTGTTATTGGGGACAAACAATAACTCCTAATAAATGCAATACATTTTAATTGTAATGAAGTTGAGAGAAATATGTTGGCAGTACTTACCGAGGCTGCAGATGATTAAAGCTGTTATCAAGGTACACTTCATCGTAGTGCGTACGATGGACGCTCGGCAGTGTATAACTGTGCTCCAGGAAGGGTGCTGTCAACTTAAGGGGTGGGGTGTTTGTGTTAATGTGCTTGACTAAGCAAGGCGGAGACAGAATGGACAGGGCAGGTGAAAGATAGGACAAGAGGAAGAGAAAAGGTGGAGCTGAGACGGTGTTCATAAAAAGGAAAAAAGCCCTGGAGGAAAGAGCAGATAGAAAACTAAAGTGAAATCATACTACCTAGGCCATCCTCAGGACAAATCATCACTGCCCTTCCTGAGACCTGTACACTCTTTTCTGTCAGGTGAAATTACCTCCAGGGAAGAAACACCAGGTGCAAAACAAAAACTCAAAACCTTAGATCTAGATATAGCCTTATATATGGAAGTGCAACTGACTGTTGAAACTGCATCTGCTTTGCTGTGTGTGGTTTTTTTTGGGGGTTTTTTTTTTTACTATTTTGGATGTTTACTGAAGCAGATTTTGTGCATAGTAATAAAAGTAAAAGATATCTTACTGACATATACATTAATTAAAAAAAAGAAAAAAAGAAAATCCTACAAAAGGTTCACAGTATTTGTGGTCTGTTGTAAATGTCTGCTGTTAAACACCTTTCTGACGTCCGGTTCGAGAGATCTGTGTCTGACCATCTCTGTAACTCTCTGAAGATCATACATTCACACCCACTTCATGCAGTGATTGGTCACCTGCCTGGAAGTTAATGTCATGTTATTTAAAAAAAGGGGTCTTAATAGTTGAGAAATTAGAGATGCATGTGCTGTGGCTTTGTTCTGATCTGTCATATTTTAAACATGAGCAGCCTGTAGAGTAAATGATCTCATATGAGGATATTAAAGTGTCACACTGCTTCACACATCTATTTACAAGTTTGATAGATGCTTATCCACTGTGTGAAGAAAGCTTGAGCCTGTCAGAGGTGTAAAGATAAAGATATCCTCCTGATGCAGACAGTGGTGTTTGTCAGCACGGTGGAAAGTGCAACAAGGAGCATGTGGGTGTCAATAATATCTATATTCATAAATACAACTGAAAGTCTTTTAAAAAACAACAACAACTCAGACATGATGGACAATTCAGACATGACAGTTAAAATATAGTTTCTTCATTGCCAGGTGGCCATCAGACTTGGCCCTATTGTGGCCGAGTGTCAACTGGCTGTGTTCTGGCTCCATGGTGCCAAATGTGAACCAGCTTTGACCCATTTATTTCAGTCAAATCTGGCCCACATTAAAGCTATAGTTGGTAATGTTGGAGAGCTAGCAAGATTTGAAAGTGGCACCTCCTCTAAGCTCCACCACCCTCCTCCCCCTCCCATCAGTGCTCCGTCCAAAGCCACGCCCCCACAAACTTGAACAGGCATCCTGCAGTACACCGACAGAGAAGCTAATGTTAGCAATGGGCTAATACGAGCTACAAAAGTAGCTAAGTTGGCTAACGTTACATATTTCATGAAAATAACAAATCCAACTGAAGCAAATCATATAATTACCTGTCCAACAGAAAGACAGCAACCTGTACATCACTTTTCAGGCCCTTCAGCTCCCTCAGTTGTCTCCATCATTCAAAAGCTGCAACGATGTTGACTCTGGTTTGTCCTCTCGCTTTATCCAAAGCCTTTTCGTCGCAGCCTTTTCTGTCTCAGACTTTCTTTTCTTAGCCTGTTTAGCGGGGTGAGCCGTTACAAGTAACGCTGGAAGTGGTACTTTTGGCTGCATTTTCTCTGCCATTGTTCAGCAAACTTATTCTCCTGCTAACTCAGTGTTTCTGCTGAGGAGTGTGCTGAATATTTCTGGCAATGGTGACACGTAATAAGTGCATGCAGGGAGGAGGGAGGGACAGAGGGGGGCGTGGGCAGGACCAGAGCGATATATATAAGGACGAGACATGAAGGTATCTGATTGGTTCTTTCCACTCGCACCAAGAGGCAGGGATTGGTCAGAGTTTTTACAGGCCTGCAGCTGCCACAGAGGTCGGATTTTTTTCGTTCCTTTTTCTGAACACATTATGTATTGACTACTCTCAGGATGGAAGGACCATTTCACCCAGTATAACAAAAAGTGTTTCTGAACAGGATTACCAACTATAGCTTTAAGCTGATATAGACACAGACCTCTTCTGGTTGAGACACGGCACCTGGACAAAACAGCAGCCGGCACCAAAATCTGTTCTGGTCCGTTGATAGTTGCCAAAACTGGGCCTGACTGGGCGTTGACATGGGGCTATCCCGGCTGTGACACAGCTGCCAGAGCCAGGCCAGTTGATTTGACTCGACGCCATTAACTGTCAGATGATGGGTATGGTCAAGGATGGGCCATCTTATGAGAGAATCACAGAAGGACCATTCTCGGAATCGACCGGCTGTATTTGGCGCCTGACTTCCGGCAGACGTCTGGTTTGATTTGGGTGGAGGAGGCGAGGAGTTTCTGACTTCCGTTTATATATTAGTAAATATGCTGAACCATTGCGATGGATTCAGAGTTTGCAGTGACGCCAATTATGTTTCACCTCGTTAGTTCACCGCACGGACCGTTTAACCTGGCAACAACTGCAGCCGGCTCAAACGTGATTGGTCAATATCACGCCGACTACAAACAGCCTACAACCGGAAACCAGGGCTCTTCCGCTCTTCTTCCGGAGGCAAGATCTTCGGGGTTTGCCTACAGACTCTACATTCACTGAATGTAGAGTCTGTATATAGAGACTACCGATGGACTGACTAGCCGCGGCTTCCCTCCCACGTCACTGTTTACATCACACACTAAGCTACATGTTTTGTTACTTGCTCACACTCTGCATTGCCCTGAATAAGGCGCATTCTGTATAAACAAAAGTAGGTAGGCAGCATTTTGCCGCACTCCCCAGTTTTGTTTTTATACTGCCAATGCTGAAAAAAGACTGTTTGGGCTTTCCTGCAAATTTGCATAATTCCTATCTAAAACGGGCTAAAGAGAGATAGACCTTGGTTGGAATGTAGAATTAAAGGGGAACACCACGTAAATTAAGCCATGGTGAACGTTAGTTCAGCTTGTGCTCTTTGAAGTCAGCTGAAGGAGTTTCAAGGGCTAAAAAGCCAGTGAGGTGACCGCCTTTCTTCTTGACCAGTAAACTAAAGCTAAGGTTGGCTAGCTAGCTAACTTGGCATCTACACTGACCAATCTTCAAGTACTACACAAGTCTGACAGCCACACAGTCCATCAATTGTGACCTAAAAACAAAATATATTAAAGGGACAGTTCACTCCAAAATCCAAAGAAAAAGGCGTGAAAACTCAATAAGCAATATCTCTTTTCAGAAATCATTACCCGGTTACTCAAGACAATCCACAGACCTTGTTGTGACCAGTTTCATGTAGGAATTACTTTCTTTCTGAGGCCAACTGTATTACCATGCAGAAGGAAAAGTGTATCTACTGTTAGCTCCCCAGCACTACTGAGCTAGCTAACAGTACAACTTAGCTATGGAGGATGCCATTAAGGCTTACATCTTGTGCTGTAACAAGCTGGAGCCTCTTGTCCATGAGTAGATCCTTCTGTGCAGTTGGTGGGTGTACTTTGGTAGAAAGTAAATGGTTCCTACATGAAACTGCTCACAACAAGGTCTGTCCCAGTGAACACCAACCAGGATTTCAATGTTGATTTCTACTTGAAAGCATGCTAACACCAAGCTAGCTTGGCACAACAGCATCCCTAGGCCACATCATGAGCAGCATAACATAAAACTAATAGTGTTAATTTCTGGTTTGCTTTGTTGAAGTACAGTGGCACAGGTGCTTAGCCTATAGGTAGCGTGAAGACTTGTGTTTATCTCGTCAGCTCCTTCTTTTCAGTCTGAGAGTCCTGGTGGGCCACAAGACATCTGTAGCCTACATTTGATCTCGTCGAAGCTGTAACAACAAAGTACTTGTGCATGCGTATTAAAGCAGTAAGCGCAAGTTTTTATTTTACTTGAATGATGTAGACTGTACAGATCTGAAACTAAAAAATGTCCTGAAAGCTACTTGCTGGTAGCACACAGACTGTATAGTTCCATATTTATGACATTTTATATGAAACATTAAATACATACAAATTAAGTCTTGGTGTATACGACATTTCACCCACCAGTGCAGTGACTTTAGAGAAATACCTTAGTCACTCATCAGTATTGTCTCTCTTTTGACCTACAACTGAACAAATAATCAAAATAATTATAAAAATTTATGGATGAGGAGAGGTCTTAGATATTCAGACCGAATATTAACCAGTTTTCAACCAGAATTCAACAACTGAAATCCCGTTTGGTGCTCACAGGGAAGACAATTGTTTTGTTGGTGAAGCTTGTGAGTTATAATGGAGCTGAATATTGTAACATTACCTTTGTTAGATGTTGCTGTTGCTCCTGACTTCATCAGAGTAGAGGAAAACTCCGCTAAGGGCTTATGCTAATAACGTTAGCATGTTGTTCGTGTGGGAAAACTCTGACAGTCGTTTTGTGTTTGAACCTTGTGACTTATAACAAGACAGATCTTGTTCTTTTGTTTATTTGTTTGTTGCTATTAAGCCATGTTTTATGTGTGTCTTAGGTGTGTTAGTTGAATCAGTTAAACTTTATTGCATTTCATAAAAACTCCCTGCAAGCTAGTGTTTTGGTGGTGTAATTGCAGAGCAATTCAAACACACCACCACACATCTATGGTATAAGGACCATGATAAATGTGTAGACCACTTAAAGGCGACAACTTACTGTTGTAAGTGAAAGTCTGTGACTGAGTGAATGCCACACTGCCATGTCCTGTTTCAAATTAAAAGCCATTGTTTCAAATTAAAAGCCCTCTAGCATCTCATACAGTATTTAATCAAACTATGTATAAAGTTTTGACCTCGTCTTGTTTTTGGTGTTCTCTGTAGCTGATGCTACATTACAAAAGTAACACACTGAAATAAATGGAACTCAGCTGAAGGCCAGTCATCCTGTGGTTGAGACTTCTCTTTAGGCTGGTACCCACAGCGCTGTTTTCTTACCACAGTAGACAGTAGACTTGTTACATGTACAGTACATGAAAAGAAATGTAAAGCTGGATGGCTGCTGCATCTTTGTATTTTTATTCCTCATACCAGTATAGACACTCAGAGTATTAAGTCAATATTCAAAATATCTACTTTCTGTATTGATGTACTCTGATTACATCTTTCAAAAGAGGAACAGGAATAGAACACATTACTAGGAATAGGCCTTCACATTTCTTTTTCTTTTGACACAGTAATGGTAAGTCCACCACTAACACAAAAGCACATCTGCAGATTAATATGTCAAAGCATCAGTTTTACTCTGAACAACACCTCAGGTTGCTTCCTGATCTTCCTATCTAGTAGAAGAATACACAACATTCTGCTCCACTTCTCTTCTTTTTCCTTTTTGACAGAAATTCACTGCTGCATAGTTCAGATCATCAGAGCCCGGATTCTGTAAAACACAATATTTACTCTCACTTGTCTTTCCGAGCTGAAATTTAAAAAGAAATCACATGGTCTCATAATTAGACATACTTTAAATTATAAAACAATAAGTAAAAGAAAACACTTGATTTACCTCACGCTGTGGTGGATTCTGTTCTTCACTGGCAGCTGAATGACAGAGACAATATGTGCAATCAGGTAACTGACAATCATTATCCTAAAACTTTGCTGTAATTCTGTTTAAGCGACATTAAATCTTATATTTTTTTAATATATTGACACTCGAGCTTTGATCAGGTCAAAGAATCAGGTCGACCCTATGTGAACCCACATATTTCTGTCCAAGTCAGACCTGAGCCCGAACCATGGCAGCAAAAACCCAAATTTCCACTGTAATTTTTTGTGTGTGCGTGTTTAACATTTATTACAAGCTATTGTAAAGTAAAATCTTTTCAGTGCTGTGTCAGACATTTGTGACACGGAGTGTGTTTGTATATATCCTCTCTGAGCACCAGAACACACCCTGGCACAAAGTGAAGTGTTTTCTAGCTCAGGGTGCTGTTGGAATACCGTTCAGTTCAGAGCACCACACTCTCAGAGCAGCAGAGCAATGGGCACAGTGAGGGTGAAACTTATTAACTGTTTGTTAATTCATACATAAATAGAAAGCTCTAACAGCAGGAAATTCATATTAGAGAACCTGATCTGACTCAAGCCGAGAGAATGATCAGAAATTACAACCTGGTCTGAGCCCAGCAGGGTCTGGTCCAATCAGGTTTGGGCAGAGGATCAAAGCTCTAATTCACACAACATTAGAAATGTAGAATAAAAAATGAAACAATATAGAAACAGGAACTATTAGAAAGTACCTTTCTGAAGTTTCCTGATTGTAACAACCAGACCAATGATGACTGTTAGGAGAACAGCAGTCAGACCGCCCAGGATCACACTCATCAGCTTTGTTACATCATCAGACTCTGAAGAAAGAAAGATGATACAGTGAGACTCTATTTTACACTTGAGAACCGTGAAACCATTAAATTGAATGAGTTAGCATACTGTTGTATATTTTAAAATCACCAGCAGTGAATCTACACAATGAAAGAAATTTTACTTTTAGACTTTCTGTCATCATCATCATCATCATCATCATCATCATCATCACTGTCTTTCAAAAATATTTACTCTTGATTTTAGTTGGAAAAAATTGTATCACTCTCGTTATGAAAATCAATTAGTCACATGGGTTCTTTAAGATCACTTATTAAATTAGAAAATTTTTAAAGACATGGATTATATAATACTCTTACCTTCAACATTTAAATGTGTGGTGGTGAAAAATGTCTGTCCACTGCTGTAAACAACACAGTAATACAGTCCAGAGTCAGATACAGCCACTGTCTTCATTTTGAGAGTGTCGGAACTCATTTCAAATTTTCCACTTTGACATCCATCACAGTACGAAGGAACATTGTTAGAGCCGAGCATAGTGGAGATCCAGCTGGCCTTGGTTCTGTTGACCACTCTGAACCACACTGTTGGAGAGTCAGACTTCTTAGAGCATGTGAGAGAGACTTCTTTACCAGACTGGACCTCCACAGTCTGAGAATCAGCAGCTGAGACAGAGATCCAGCCTGAAACAGACACGATAAGAGAGATACAGGAAGATAAAAACACCTCTTAATAAATATAATAATATGCAAATATGTTTTAGTTGTGATGGAGTTGAGAGAAATATGTTGGCAGTACTTACCGAGGCTGCAGATGATTAAAGCTGTTATCAAGGTACACTTCATCATAGTGCGTACGATGGCAGCTCTGCAGCGTCTAACTGTGCTCCAGGAAGGGTGCTGTCAACTTAAGAGGCGGGTCTTTCTTTCTTTTTTCTCTTATCCAGTTGTTAAATTGAGCACATACATGCCGTCAGTAACACGAGTCATGATACTGAATGATGGCCTCAGGAGATTTGAGACAGTTATTATTGATTCATTTTAAGCTACCAAAGTTATGTTCAAAGCAAATTAAAAAATATACATCAGATACATCAAGGCCTTTATCTAAGACAGTCCCATCTTAACCTCTTATACAAAATAAGATTCACATAACCTCCACCATAAACTGACTTTAGCAGACAGCTGAGAGATGTTGGGAAATGTAGTCCTTAAAAGACTTGTTGGAGGTTGTTTGAATAGCAGCGTACAGAACTACAGATAACAGTTTACGTGATGAAAGTGCTTTATAACTGCACAGCAAACCCACTGGGAAACTAACAGGCCCAGGTAAGAAGAACATAAAGACCAACAAAGTTTAAACTCATGTAATGACTGAAAGATGCATGTTTGTGTCTGTATCTGAAGCTTCACATTGTCACGCTGTGTAAGTGATAAACTTCATTTTTTCTATGTGTTGTCTATTCACAGACTTTAGTGGTTTGCCACACAGATGCTGGTCATGTGTTTTTGTTCTGAAGAAGCCATTGGTATCCATGACAACTGAACTACGTAATTATCTCCACCAGGCGTAAGCCTGGAGGGAATTATGCAGTTGGCCATGTGTGCATGTGTAGCTTATCTCGCAAACTCCTGGACCAATCAGCCAAATATTGTGTGGCAGTCTGCTCAAGGACTTCTCATGGTTTCAGTTAAAACTCTGTTTTATTGACTTTTTCATACCGTCACTGACTGCTGACTCCTCACTCCTCTGAACCAGCAAGTCTGTTGCAGGACACCTTTTACCTTGTTGTGGTTCAAGAAGTGACATCAATGGAGAAATTTGGTCTCATTTTAAACCGGAGCATCTGCAGATTAATTTCATACCCAATGTGTTATGATTCACTAAAGTTAGGCACAATACGAGAAATTATTCTTGTTTATCCCTGTTGTTGTGATCTTTGCTGTCATCTTGAATATTATGGAACCAGGAGGGAAAATTCCACCAGCACAACGCTCTGCGGTCCGGCTGCAACCCAGTTTTGTTCTGTTTGCTGCACTTGATATTTTTTCCTTGATATTTATGCTTGTCTCTGCAGTTAAATTGTATCTTTTTTGTCTCTTTTGATTGTGTTTATTGTTGTTATTTTCCATTTTGTTGTGTTGTGGCCTATGGACAAAGTTAATATTGTTAAAAGTCCAGTTATGAATCCATGAATCAAAGTTCTGTGTCTGTGTTTTAGTTATATTCTTAGATGAAAATACTATCAGGCACAGATAATGTTCTTTTTATGAGTATGAGTATTATCTCAATGAAAAAAAGTAATTTGGGTAGCTGTGTTCAGTGTCTTTCTCCTGTGATCAAAAATGATCTTAAGCTCAATTCTCAGATTGTTTTGGAAATAGTTTTGTAATAAATAATAAATATACCAAGTTTTGATCATCTGATATCAGTTTCAGGCTTTGGTCAGGAACACTTTAGTCAAAGAAAACTTTATTTCCATTTGCAGTACTAGTATATTTGGTGGTATGGCTCTGTTCTGGGGCCTCTCTGCCTTTCCTCTGGCCTACGCAGAAAGCCTCTTCCACATGCCTGCGTGGAAAGCATGAGGCGGAGAGAGCACATCTCTCTGCCCTTCCATGCGCTTACATACTGTAGAAAGCCTAAGGCAGGGAGAGCAGCAGCAAAGACCCCGGGAACAGAACAGAGCAGCATCAATGACAAACAGAAATGACATTGATAAGTCAGACACAGCATGAAAAGGAGGAGCTGGGGTGGAGGCAGGTTGCAAAGCAGCTTGCAGAGGAAGCAGCAACAGTAGGCAGGCCAGAGCAGTTTAAATAGGGCATCCTGAATGAGATTCGCCAATAGTTGCATAGAAAGGAATCATGTGATCTGTCAGCTGCTCCATCAGCTGATTGGCTGCATGAGATCAGCTGATGTAGCTGGGATGTGAGCTGAGCTTGACATCATGTCCTGCCTGAAATAACACTATGCTCAAATTCTGGTTAGGTTACCCATTTCTAATTTAAGCCACACCTACTTCTGATTTAAACCCCACCCATTCTGGGTACAGACACGGATACAGATAATTTAGTTGGCTGAGAAGATACAGATACAAATAAGGATAATGATATAATCGTTCATCCCTAATTCATCCTCAGAGTTACGTCATGTATTATCAAAATCTAACATACAGTGCCTGTTAGCAGGAAGACTTGATTAGGTGTGTGGTGTTTGAGTGTGAAGATCTGTGTTTCCACTGCTCTACATATCCATACATACTCACATACTCCCAGCAGTCGATCACTGAGCCTCGCTATTTTGGTTATAGAAATTAGAAATGTCTCAGCAAAATTGATACAGTACATGTGGTCTCTTGTGAGTGTTGTGTTGTGAAACAGCTTTCTGACGTCTGATTGGGGGGATTGGAGTGTGACACTTTCTGTAACTCTCTGAAACCATTCACACTTATTTCATGCAGTGATTGGTCAGCTGTGCAGAGTTACAGCACTAGCACATGTAACAAGTAATGAAACTAATGTCTTTCTATTGTTGAGTTGTTACAGTACAGTGTGTTACAGTCATGTGATTATTTTTCTAAATAAGTAGTTAGGAACAAGGGTTTGACATTTGTCAGGTAACACGCAGGCAGCTACACTGAGAAAACATATGACAGTGGAGATGGATGGGAGCTGCACCTGCTGTAGCTCTGCTGTGAACTGTCATGCCTTAACATGCCTTTACATTATGTGAAGATAAAGTAGTGCCTGAGCCTGTCAGTGGTGTAAAGGCTCTGATCTAACAGGCCTCATGATGTTAACCTCAGCTGTTCTCAGACCACACTGTGCTGTCTCTACCTGTCAAACGAGTGAGGTGTACCTCAGTCACTCCTCCACTGCTGCAGACCTCCATCTGTCTGTTGTCTATTGACAGTCACCAAATCAGATAGCAAAACGCAGAGAGAGAGAGAGAGAGAGAGAGAGAGAGAGAGAGAGACAGAGAGAGTAAAGCACTCTGACAAAGATCATGTTTATTGATTTCATTTGACTTTTTTTTTTTACATTAAAGAATAGTAACTCCTCCCATCCAGCCTCAAAAGAACACAGCAGCAGGTTAATGTGATAAAAGCATCAGTTCCTCTCTGAGTCTATCTGCGGGCAGCATAAATAACATGAGTCTCCACTTCTCTCTGTGATGCAGGCCTCCTGTTCCTCACTGTTGGTAAATACAAACTCACTGCTGCGTCTTTCAGATCATCAGAGCCCAGATTCTGTAAAACATAATATCTACAGTCACTTGTCTGTCCAAGCTAAATGTAGAGAAATGTCAAATGCTCTCCTTGGACGACAATGCATAATTAAAAATTAAGTAAATAAAAACACTGACTCACCTCACGCTGTGGTGGATTCTGTTCTTCACTGGCAGCTGAATGACAGAGACAATATGTGCAATCAGATAACTGACAATCATTGTCCTAAAACTTAACTGTCATTCTGTTTTGGCAACATGGAATTTTGTATTTTAATATATATCGACACTAGAGCTTTGATCAGGCCCAAAGAATCAGGCCGACCTGACACGTACCCGCATATTTCTATTCAAGCACGGCCTGAGCCCAAACCACGGCAGCAAACCTGAGTTTCCACTGTAATTTGTTTTGTGTGTGTGTTTAACATTTATTACAAGCTATTGTAAAGTAAAGTCTTTTCAGTGCTGTACCAGACATTTGTGACACAGAGTGTGTTCTTTAAATATCCTCAGCAACAGGCGCAGTGAGAGTGAAACTTATTAACTGTTTGTTAATTCATACATAAATAGAAAGCTCTAACAGCAGGAAATTCACTTTAGAGAACCTGATCTGACTCAAGCCGAGAGAATGATCAGAAATTACAGCCTGTTCTGAGCCCAGCAGGGTCTGGTCCAATCAGGTTTGGGCAGAGGATCAAAGCTCTAATTCACACAACATTAGAAATGTAGAATAAAAAATGAAACAATATAGAAACAGGAACTATTAGAAAGTACCTTTCTGAAGTTTCCTGATTGTAACAACCAGACCAATGATGACTGTTAGGAGAACAGCAGTCAGAACGCCCAGGATCACACTCATCAGCTTTGTTACATCATCAGACTCTGAAGAAAGAAAGATGATACAGTGAGACTCTATTTTACACTTGAGAACCGTGAAACCATTAAATTGAATGAGTTAGCATACTGTTGTATATTTTAAAATCACCAGCAGTGAATCTACACAATGAAAGAAATTTTACTTTTAGACTTTCTGTCATCATCATCATCATCATCATCATCATCATCATCATCACTGTCTTTCAAAAATATTTACTCTTGATTTTAGTTGGAAAAAATTGTATCACTCTCGTTATGAAAATCAATTAGTCACATGGGTTCTTTAAGATCACTTATTAAATTAGAAAATTTTTAAAGACATGGATTATATAATACTCTTACCTTCAACATTTAAATGTGTGGTGGTGAAAAATGTCTGTCCACTGCTGTAAACAACACAGTAATACAGTCCAGAGTCAGATACAGCCACTGTCTTCATTTTGAGAGTGTCGGAACTCATTTCAAATTTTCCACTTTGACATCCATCACAGTACGAAGGAACATTGTTAGAGCCGAGCATAGTGGAGATCCAGCTGGCCTTGGTTCTGTTGACCACTCTGAACCACACTGTTGGAGAGTCAGACTTCTTAGAGCATGTGAGAGAGACTTCTTTACCAGACTGGACCTCCACAGTCTGAGAATCAGCAGCTGAGACAGAGATCCAGCCTGAAACAGACACGATAAGAGAGATACAGGAAGATAAAAACACCTCTTAATAAATATAATAATATGCAAATATGTTTTAGTTGTGATGGAGTTGAGAGAAATATGTTGGCAGTACTTACCGAGGCTGCAGATGATTAAAGCTGTTATCAAGGTACACTTCATCATAGTGCGTACGATGGCAGCTCTGCAGCGTCTAACTGTGCTCCAGGAAGGGTGCTGTCAACTTAAGAGGCGGGTCTTTCTTTCTTTTTTCTCTTATCCAGTTGTTAAATTGAGCACATACATGCCGTCAGTAACACGAGTCATGATGCTGAATGATGGCCTCAGGAGATTTGAGACAGTTATTATTGATTCATTTTAAGCTACCAAAGTTATGTTCAAAGCAAATTAAAAAATATACATCAGATACATCAAGGCCTTTATCTAAGACAGTCCCATCTTAACCTCTTATACAAAATAAGATTCACATAACCTCCACCATAAACTGACTTTAGCAGACAGCTGAGAGATGTTGGGAAATGTAGTCCTTAAAAGACTTGTTGGAGGTTGTTTGAATAGCAGCGTACAGAACTACAGATAACAGTTTACGTGATGAAAGTGCTTTATAACTGCACAGCAAACCCACTGGGAAACTAACAGGCCCAGGTAAGAAGAACATAAAGACCAACAAAGTTTAAACTCATGTAATGACTGAAAGATGCATGTTTGTGTCTGTATCTGAAGCTTCACATTGTCACGCTGTGTAAGTGATAAACTTCATTTTTTCTATGTGTTGTCTATTCACAGACTTTAGTGGTTTGCCACACAGATGCTGGTCATGTGTTTTTGTTCTGAAGAAGCCATTGGTATCCATGACAACTGAACTACGTAATTATCTCCACCAGGCGTAAGCCTGGAGGGAATTATGCAGTTGGCCATGTGTGCATGTGTAGCTTGTCTCGCAAACTCCTGGACCAATCAGCCAAATATTGTGTGGCAGTCTGCTCAAGGACTTCTCATGGTTTCAGTTAAAACTCTGTTTTATTGACTTTTTCATACCGTCACTGACTGCTGACTCCTCACTCCTCTGAACCAGCAAGTCTGTTGCAGGACACCTTTTACCTTGTTGTGGTTCAAGAAGTGACATCAATGGAGAAATTTGGTCTCATTTTAAACCGGAGCATCTGCAGATTAATTTCATACCCAATGTGTTATGATTCACTAAAGTTAGGCACAATACGAGAAATTATTCTTGTTTATCCCTGTTGTTGTGATCTTTGCTGTCATCTTGAATATTATGGAACCAGGAGGGAAAATTCCACCAGCCACAACGCTCTGCGGTCCGGCTGCAAACCAGTTTTGTTCTGTTTGCTGCACTTGATATTTTTTCCTTGATATTTATGCTTGTCTCTGCAGTTAAATTGTATCTTTTTTGTCTCTTTTGATTGTGTTTATTGTTGTTATTTTCCATTTTGTTGTGTTGTGGCCTATGGACAAAGTTAATACTGTTAAAAGTCCAGTTATGAATCCATGAATCAAAGTTCTGTGTCTGTGTTTTAGTTATATTCTTAGATGAAAATACTATCAGGCACAGATAATGTTCTTTTTATGAGTATGAGTATTATCTCAATGAAAAAAAGTAATTTGGGTAGCTGTGTTCAGTGTCTTTCTCCTGTGATCAAAAATGATCTTAAGCTCAATTCTCAGATTGTTTTGGAAATAGTTTTGTAATAAATAATAAATATACCAAGTTTTGATCATCTGATATCAGTTTCAGGCTTTGGTCAGGAACACTTTAGTCAAAGAAAACTTTATTTCCATTTGCAGTACTAGTATATTTGGCGGTATGGCTCTGTTCTGGGGCCTCTCTGCCTTTCCTCTGGCCTACGCAGAAAGCCTCTTCCACATGCCTGCATGGAAAGCATGAGGCGGAGAGAGCACATCTCTCTGCCCTTCCATGCGCTTACATACTGTAGAAAGCCTAAGGCAGGGAGAGCAGCAGCAAAGACCCCGGGAACAGAACAGAGCAGCATCAATGACAAACAGAAATGACATTGATAAGTCAGACACAGCATGAAAAGGAGGAGCTGGGGTGGAGGCAGGTTGCAAAGCAGCTTGCAGAGGAAGCAGCAACAGTAGGCAGGCCAGAGCAGTTTAAATAGGGCATCCTGAATGAGATTCGCCAATAGTTGCATAGAAAGGAATCATGTGATCTGTCAGCTGCTCCATCAGCTGATTGGCTGCATGAGATCAGCTGATGTAGCTGGGATGTGAGCTGAGCTTGACATCATGTCCTGCCTGAAATAACACTATGCTCAAATTCTGGTTAGGTTACCCATTTCTAATTTAAGCCACACCTACTTCTGATTTAAACCCCACCCATTCTGGGTACAGACACGGATACAGATAATTTAGTTGGCTGAGAAGATACAGATACAAATAAGGATAATGATATAATCGTTCATCCCTAATTCATCCTCAGAGTTACGTCATGTATTATCAAAATCTAACATACAGTGCCTGTTAGCAGGAAGACTTGATTAGGTGTGTGGTGTTTGAGTGTGAAGATCTGTGTTTCCACTGCTCTACATATCCATACATACTCACATACTCCCAGCAGTCGATCACTGAGCCTCGCTATTTTGGTTATAGAAATTAGAAATGTCTCAGCAAAATTGATACAGTACATGTGGTCTCTTGTGAGTGTTGTGTTGTGAAACAGCTTTCTGACGTCTGATTGGGGGGATCGGAGTGTGACACTTTCTGTAACTCTCTGAAACCATTCACACTTATTTCATGCAGTGATTGGTCAGCTGTGCAGAGTTACAGCACTAGCACATGTAACAAGTAATGAAACTAATGTCTTTCTATTGTTGAGTTGTTACAGTACAGTGTGTTACAGTCATGTGATTATTTTTCTAAATAAGTAGTTAGGAACAAGGGTTTGACATTTGTCAGGTAACACGCAGGCAGCTACACTGAGAAAACATATGACAGTGGAGATGGATGGGAGCTGCACCTGCTGTAGCTCTGCTGTGAACTGTCATGCCTTAACATGCCTTTACATTATGTGAAGATAAAGTAGTGCCTGAGCCTGTCAGTGGTGTAAAGGTACAGATATCTCCCTGATGCAGACAGTGCTGTGTGTCACCACAGTGCAAAGTGCAACAATGAGCATCAGAAATTCCCATATTCATAAATACAACCAGAAATCTTTTTAAATATATCGTATTTTTAATTCAGGCATGTGACACATTGACATCACAGTTAAAAGATCCAGTTTCAACATTGACGTTTTACAAAAGTGTAGAATGTGATCACAGTCAGCCAGTATTCACTGCTTCATGAAGACTTTTATTCTCACAGAGCTCTGATCTAACAGGCCTCATGATGTTCACCTCAGCTGTTCTCAGACCACACTGTGCTGTCTCTACCTGTCAAACGAGTGAGGTGTACCTCAGTCACTCCTCCACTGCTGCAGACCTCCATCTATCTGTTGTTTATTGACAGTCACCAAATCAGATAGCAAAACGCAGAGAGAGAGAGAGAGAGAGAGAGAGAGAGAGAGAGAGAGAGACAGAGAGAGTAAAGCACTCTGACAAAGATCATGTTTATTGATTTCATTTGACTTTTTTTTTTTACATTAAAGAATAGTAACTCCTCCCATCCAGCCTCAAAAGAACACAGCAGCAGATTAATGTGATAAAAGCATCAGTTCCTCTCTGAGTCTATCTGCGGGCAGCATAAATAACATGAGTCTCCACTTCTCTCTGTGATGCAGGCCTCCTGTTCCTCACTGTTGGTAAATACAAACTCACTGCTGCGTCTTTCAGATCATCAGAGCCCAGATTCTGTAAAACACAATATCTACAGTCACTTGTCTGTCCAAGCTAAATGTAGAGAAATGTCAAATGCTCTCCTTGGACGACAACACATAATTAAAAATTAAGTAAATAAAAACACTGATTTACCTCATGCTGTGGTGGATTCTGTTCTTCACTGGCAGCTGAATGACAGAGACAATATGTGCAATCAGGTAACTGACAATCATTGTCCTAAAACTTAACTGTCATTCTGTTTTGGCAACATGGAATTTTGTATTTTAATATATATCGACACTAGAGCTTTGATCAGGCCCAAAGAATCAGGCCGACCTGACACGTATCCGCATATTTCTGTTCAAGCACGACCTGAGCCCAAACCACGGCAGCAAACCTGAGTTTCCACTGTAATTTGTTTTGTGTGCGTGTTTAACATTTATTACAAGCTATTGTAAAGTAAAGTCTTTTCAGTGCTGTACCAGACATTTGTGACACAGAGTGTGTTCTTTAAATATCCTCAGCAACAGGCGCAGTGAGAGTGAAACTTATTAACTGTTTGTTAATTCATACATAAATAGAAAGCTCTAACAGCAGGAAATTCACTTTAGAGAACCTGATCTGACTCAAGCCGAGAGAATGATCAGAAATTACAGCCTGTTCTGAGCCCAGCAGGGTCTGGTCCAATCAGGTTTGGGCAGAGGATCAAAGCTCTAATTCACACAACATTAGAAATGTAGAATAAAAAATGAAACAAGATAGAAACAGGAACTATTAGAAAGTACCTTTCTGAAGTTTCCTGATTGTAACAACCAGACCAATGATGACTGTTAGGAGAACAGCAGTCAGACCGCCCAGGATCACACTCATCAGCTTTGTTACATCATCAGACTCTGAAGAAAGAAAGATGATACAGTGAGACTCTATTTTACACTTGAGAACCGTGAAACCATTAAATTGAATGAGTTAGCATACTGTTTTTTTATATCTTAAAATCACCAGCAGTGAATCTACACAATGAAAAAAATTTTACTTTTAGACTTTCTGTCATCATCATCATCATCATCATCATCATCACTGTCTTTCAAAAATATTTACTCTTGATTTTAGTTGGAAAAAATTGTATCACTCTCGTTATGAAAATCAATTAGTCACATGGGTTCTTTAAGATCACTTATTAAATTAGAAAATTTTTAAAGACATGGATTATATAATACTCTTACCTTCAACATTTAAATGTGTGGTGGTGAAAAATGTCTGTCCACTGCTGTAAACAACACAGTAATACAGTCCAGAGTCAGATACAGCCACTGTCTTCATTTTGAGAGTGTCGGAACTCATTTCAAATTTTCCACTTTGACATCCATCACAGTACGAAGGAACATTGTTAGAGCCGAGCATAGTGGAGATCCAGCTGGCCTTGGTTCTGTTGACCACTCTGAACCACACTGTTGGAGAGTCAGACTTCTTAGAGCATGTGAGAGAGACTTCTTTACCAGACTGGACCTCCACAGTCTGAGAATCAGCAGCTGAGACAGAGATCCAGCCTGAAACAGACACGATAAGAGAGATACAGGAAGATAAAAACACCTCTTAATAAATATAATAATATGCAAATGTGTTTTAGTTGTGATGGAGTTGAGAGAAATATGTTGGCAGTACTTCCCGAGGCTGCAGATGATTAAAACTGTTATCAAGGTACACTTCATCATAGTGTGTACGATGGCAGCTCTGCAACGTGTAACTGTGCTCCAGGAAGGGTGCTGTCAACTTAAGAGGCGGGTCTTTCTTTTTCTCTCTTATCCAGTTGTTAAATTGAGCACATACATGCCGTCAGTAACACGAGTCATGATGTCTTGTGAAACATCTTCCTGATGTGCGAGTGTGGGATATGAGTCCAAAAACTTGTGTAACCATTCACATCCACTTCATGCAGCAATTGGCCAGCTGTACTGAGGTGAGACACTGGCAGGGTTTGATCTTTTCTCTGTAGCCCAACAACTATTTTAGTCATTTAGTGTGTGAACAACCAAGTTCAATACTGTTCTACCTTCTAGGAGAGACTGTCTGGAAATGTGCGTCATTATCTCCATACCTACTGATACTGGTACTCCCTGTGATGAACCCTCTTTTTTAGGGTCTCATGTATCCACACAGATCTTTCATTTCCCTGTGCCCAACATAATATTTGCTGACAGTCTCTCACCCTCAACTAGAGCTACAGCAAGTACCCTCTGCCTGAACATTTTAGGAAATAGAAAAAAAAAAAAAAGGTAGATTGCCTACACAGGAGGGTTAGGGTAAGGAAATGATGGGGTGGTTGCCTGGCAACAATAAATCGGCCCAGTAAGCATTTTTCCACTAGTGCATTCAATTTAGAATAATAAAAAAAGTCAGTGTGGTGTGCCTCGCGTTTTCCAACCTGTAAAACGCTTTCTGTGTGATCGGGGCCTCAACATACTTTTACATACAGTACAGGCCAAAAGTTTGGACACACCTTCTCATTCAATGCGTTTTCTTTATTTTCATGACTATTTACATTGTAGATTCTCACTGAAGGCATCAAAACTATGAATGAACACATGTGGAGTTATGTACTTAACAAAAAAAGGTGAAATAACTGAAAACATGTTTTATATTCTAGTTTCTTCGAAATAACCACCCTTTGCTCTGATTACTGCTTTGCACACTCTTGGCATTCTCTCCATGAGCTTCAAGAGGTAGTCACCTGAAATGGTTTTCCAACAGTCTTGAAGGAGTTCCCAGAGGTGTTTAGCACTTATTGGCCCCTTTGCCTTCACTCTGCGGTCCAGCTCACCCCAAACCATCTCGATTGGGTTCAGGTCCGGTGACTGTGGAGGCCAGGTCATCTGCCGCAGCACTCCATCACTCTCCTTCTTGGTCAAATAGCCCTTACACAGCCTGGAGGTGTGTTTGGGGTCATTGTCCTGTTGAAAAATAAATGATCGTCCAACTAAACGCAAACCGCATGGGATGGCATGTCGCTGCAGGATGCTGTGGTAGCCATGCTGGTTCAGTGTGCCTTCAATTTTGAATAAATCCCCAACAGTGTCACCAGCAAAACACCCCCACACCATCACACCTCCTCCTCCATGCTTCACAGTGGGAACCAGGCATGTGGAATCCATCCGTTCACCTTTTCTGCGTCTCACAAAGACACGGCGGTTGGAACCAAAGATCTCAAATTTGGACTCATCAGACCAAAGCACAGATTTCCACTGGTCTAATGTCCATTCCTTGTGTTTCTTGGCCCAAACAAATCTCTTCTGCTTGTTGCCTCTCCTTAGCAGTGGTTTCCTAGCAGCTATTTGACCATGAAGGCCTGATTGGCGCAGTCTCCTCTTAACAGTTGTTCTAGAGATGGGTCTGCTGCTAGAACTCTGTGTGGCATTCATCTGGTCTCTGATCTGAGCTGCTGTTAACTTGCGATTTCTGAGGCTGGTGACTCGGATGAACTTATCCTCAGAAGCAGAGGTGACTCTTGGTCTTCCTTTCCTGGGTTGGTCCTCATGTGTGCCAGTTTGGTTGTAGCGCTTGATGGTTTTTGCGACTCCACTTGGGGACACATTTAAAGTTTTTGCAATTTTCCAGACTGACTGACCTTCATTTCTTAAAGTAATGATGGCCACTCGTTTTTCTTTAGTTAGCTGATTGGTTCTTGCCATAATATGAATTTTAACAGTTGTCCAATAGGGCTGTCGGCTGTGTATTAACCTGACTTCTGCACAACACAACTGATGGTCCCAACCTCATTGATAAAGCAAGAAATTCCACTAATTAACCCTGATAAGGCACACCTGTGAAGTGGAAACCATTTCAGGTGACTACCTCTTGAAGCTCATGGAGAGAATGCCAAGAGTGTGCAAAGCAGTAATCAGAGCAAAGGGTGGCTATTTTGAAGAAACTAGAATATAAAATATGTTTTCAGTTATTTCACCTTTTTTTGTTAAGTACATAACTCCACATGTGTTCATTCATAGTTTTGATGCCTTCAGTGAGAATCTACAATGTAAATAGTCATGAAAATAAAGAAAACACATTGAATGAGTGTGTCCAAACTTTTGGCCTGTACTGTATGTGAAGATAAAATAGTGTTAAAGTCTGTCAAAAGTGAAAAGGTACAGATATTTCCCCGATGCAGACAGTTTAAAGTGCAGCACTGGGCATGTAGGTGTCATAAATTCACTGTAGAGTGAATGGTTTCATATGAGGATGTGAAACTGTCACTCTGCTTCAGGCATCTTTTCACAAGCTAGATAGATGCTTATCAACCATGTGAAGATAAAGTAGTGCCTGAGTCTGTCAGAGGTGTAAAGGTACAGATATCTCCCTGATGCAGACAGTGCTGTGTGTCACCACAGTGCAAAGTGCAACAATGAGCATCAGAAATTCCCATATTCATAAATACAACCAGAAATCTTTTTAAATATATCGTATTTTCAATTCAGGCATGTGACACATTGACATCACAGTTAAAAGATCCAGTTTCAACATTAATGTTTTACAAAAGTGTAGAATGTGATCACAGTCAGCCAGTATTGACAGTCACTAAATCAGATAGCAAAACACACACACACAGAGAGAGAGAGAGAGAGAGAGAGAGAGAGAGAGAGAGAGAGAGAGAGAGAGAGAGAGAGAGAGAGATCATGTTTATTGATTTCATTTGACTTTCTTTTTTTTTTACATTAAAGAATAGTAACTCCTCCCATCCAGCCTCAAAAGAACATAGCAGCAGATTAATGTGATAAAAGCATCAGTTCCTCTCTGAGTCTATCTGCGGGCAGCATAAATAACATGAGTCTCCACTTCTCTCTGTGATGCAGGCCTCCTGTTCCTCACTGTTGGTAAATACAAACTCACTGCTGCGTCTTTCAGATCATCAGAGCCCAGATTCTGTAAAACACAATATCTACAGTCACTTGTCTGTCCAAGCTAAATGTAGAGAAATGTCAAATGCTCTCCTTGGACGACAACACATAATTAAAAATTAAGTAAATAAAAACACTTGATTTACCTCACGCTGTGGTGGATTCTGTTCTTCACTGGCAGCTGAATGACAGAGACAATATGTGCAATCAGGTAACTGACAATCATTGTCCTAAAACTTTGCTGCTATTCTGTTTTGGCAACATGACATTTTGAATTCTTTTAATATATCGACACTAGAGCTTTGATCATGTCCAAAGAATTAAGTCCAATCAGGTTTGGACAGAGGATCAAAGCTATAATTCACACACCATTAGAGTGTAGAATAAGGAAAATGAATAAATAAAAATAAAACAAGGTATAAACAGTATCCATTAGAAAGTACCTTTCTGAAGTTTCCTGATTGTAACAACCAGACCAATGATGACTGTTAGGAGAACAGCAGTCAGAACGCCCAGGATCACACTCATCAGCTTTGTTACATCATCAGACTCTGAAGAAAGAAAGATGATACAGTGAGACTCTATTTTACACTTACTGGCTTGATAACTGTGAGAACATTAAACTGACAACTGAAATAAGCCATATTGTTATTGTCTTAAAATCACTAGCAGTGAATCTACACAACAAAAGAAAACTTACTTTTAGGCTTTCTGTCAACATCATCATGAGGTTCATCACTGCCTGTTAACAACATGAAGATACATTTACTCTTAATTAGGGTCTGGGCAGCTAAGCTGCCAGGACACTATTGTAATCCCAGGTATTCTTCTTCTTTCTTCTTCTTCTTCTTCTTCTTCTTCTTCTTCCGAGGAAATCATACTTCCCATGGGTGAAAACTCACCAAACTTTGCACAAAGGTCCAGTCTCATGCCAGATATCCTCAGCTGTAAACTCAAGCCAATAGTCCTGATGGTGGCGCTACAGCAAGCTTCTAAAGTTCAAAACTTTGAAAATTCATAACAAATCAACCATACGTGCTACAACTTCACAACTTTCATCAAACTGTAGCCCCAATACTGGAGAAACTTTTGTACATTTAAACCTATTAAAAATTATGAAGTCCATCACTCTGTTTTTTTCAGAAACTGTAAAACTTATTAAACCTATCTCCTCCCACATTTTTGCTCAATTGACACACATAATGGAAACCCAAACTGATTTGATTAACACAGCTGCAAACTAATGAGTTCACATCCCTCTCAGCCAGCCACAAACAGCCACAGCATCAGATAGGGAGTATATATTCAGCATCTGTCATCTTAGAAAAGTCAAAAGAAAAGAAACAGAGTGAGACTGCGAGAGAGAAAGAGAGAGCATGTGCGCACGAGAGAAACGCTGCACCCGGGCCCGTCCGGTCTGGCTGCGCGCTGGCTGCGGAGCTGGGGTCATCCTCCTCCTCCTCTTCCTCCTCCTCCTGACAAGATGATCTTCAGTTTTACGTTCTAAAAGCTTTTTCTTTTACATATACATTTGTACTTGTAGGGCTATAAGTTTACGTTTTTAGTTAACAGAAGCTGGTTATTGTTGTGTTTATGTCATAATAAAGTTTATGAAACGTTTTCACATCTTTGATTTTGTGATTTACATGCCAAAATGATCACAATTCAATTGGGAAAGACAAGTTCATTTTACAGGCTATGCAACATCAGCCCGTGGAGGTCTGCTCGCAGTTCCGTATATTCGGACACTGCGAGCTTGGACCTCCCGGATAATGATGATCATTATTACTGCGATTAGATCATTCTGATTAATGACTGACCATTAAAACGTGTTTCTGATAAATATTTTAATGTGCACAATAATAACCTTTCACATTGTAAATATATTTTTATTTGCTATCTTTTGCATGTGTGGCTGCTCCGTGTGTGTCTGAGCAGAGTGCACGCGCGTTGTGCACCCGCCTAGAGACGCATATTACTAACTTGTTTAACAGCGAAATACTGCGCCGTTGACTTTAGACCAGGTTTTTGTTGGTCACTGGCGCATTTGCTTTTTACGCCATCTAACTAGCAACGCGCCATGACTGCGCCTGACCACTCCTCATTTTTAGACCAACACACCCAGAGAAGCGCAAGTTCATTATAGATAGACGATGAGGGCGCAGGGCGTGAAAATGACAACTGCGCCTGCACTAGGCGTGAGCTAATCTCACAAACTACTGGGCCAATCAGCCTAATATGTTGTGTGCATATTCATGACTGTATGTTCAAGGACCTCTCATGGTTGTGGCTATTTACAATTGATGAAAAATCTATTTTACTGACTGTTTTATACTGTCACTGACTGCTCACTCCTCACTCCTCTGAACCAGCAGGAAGGAACTGCAAATTATCCAGAAACAACTAAAGACAACAAGCCTTACCATCTGTTGCAGGGCACAATTTGGCCTTTGTTGTGATTCAAAACTTACGTCCATAGAAAAGTATGGTCTCACTTTTAACCTGAGCATCTGCAGATTAACTCCATACCTGTTATGTTAAGATCCACTAAAGTTAGGCACAATACCAGATGAATTAGTCCCTGTTCATTGTTATCTTTACTTCCATCTTGACTCAAATATAAACACACCCAAAGGTCCGCACACCCCTGCAGGAAGGTGCTGCATTGCCCGATTTTCGCTTCATCCTGTCAGCTTGGCTCCTCTGCTCTGTGTGTGTACAGCTCAACCTCATACTCAATACACAGACCTGCAGTTCCCATCAACAGAGCAGAAGAGAGAGACGAAGACAGCAAAGGAACCTGGTGGCTATGTTTTATGGAGTCCTGACCTCTGCTGCTATTGGCAGGAGCCGTCACTACCCCCAGACTGAAACCCACAAAGGTCCCAAAAACAGCAAAGTAACAAGGAAATAAGAAAATACAGGTTCTCCACAGATACAGACTCCACAGGTCATTATTTTATTCACTAACCTTTCTTTAACCAGAAAAACCTTTTGAGATCAATCATTTCTGTTTTAAGAGTGTCATGGCCAAAACAGGCAGCAACATAAGTTACAGGCAACTCAACAGCAGGAACCAAAACAAAAAAAAAAAGAAATCACATTTGTTTGTTCTCAGATTTGAGCTCTGAGGCAAACCACAATAACTCAGTGAGAGAAAAGAAGACACAGGTTAGAGGTGAAGTGACTGTAACCCACAGCCACCCATACAAAGCACAGCAGCAGGTTAACGTGACAAAGCATCAGCTCCACTTTGAGCTGCAGTTCCAGCTGCTTCCTAAATCTGTCAGGTGGCAGTGTAACTAACATTTGGCTCCACTTCTCTCTCTGATGCAGAACTCCTGATGCTTTTTGTTGTTGGATGAAAAAAATCAGAGTTTTTTGCTGCACGAACAAAAAGAATTTTTAAATACAACCCATTTTTTTTAATTCAGACATTTAACATAAATATAGACACATGCATGATTTGATATTACAGTTTAATTATTCAGTTCTAATGTTGACGCATTTTATTCTTTTCTTACTTTGCCTACTTGACAGAAGACAGCACACAAGTCTTCACTGCTGGATTTCAGATTTAATTCTCACAAAGCTTTGAGTTAACAGCCCTTATGATTTTCACCTCAGACCACACTGTGTGGTCTCTTCCTGTCAAACAAGTGATGTGTACCTTACTCACTGCTGCAGACCTCCGTCGAACTGTAAGGAAATGAGAACAGTCATCGATGTCCCGACTGACTCTTCCTCCATCAAACACCAATTATAAACATTGTTCTCAGATTAACATCTATGACAAACACAATGAGTAAGAAGAAGACTTTGGCTGAAAAGAAGAAATAAAATCTGCATGAATGAAGAATCTTTATCACAAAATTTGATTTTGTTTTTTTTTATCACAGTGGCGGTCTTCTTTCAGTATCAGTTTCCTGAGCTGCAGTTCCAGATGTTTCCAGAGTCTATCTGGTGGCAGCATACACAACATGTGTCTCCAGCTGGTTCTCTGATGGAGGCCTTCTGCTGCTTTTTGCTCTTTGATGGAAACTCAGTGCTGCATAGTTCACATCATCAGAGCCCAGGTTCTGTAAATAAACATATTTACAGTCACTCATCTTACATGGCTGAGTTTGTCATTAAACATCATATCATAAAATGAGAAAGGACTTGGACCAGTCATCACATAAAATACACTTTGATCAATGTTAATAAGGTTAAAATGTGAGGACCTCACTGTGGTGTAGATTCTGTCCCTCTGTATGAGCTGAATGACAGAAACACAACATCTGGTCACTTAACGTCTCAAACACACAGCTGTTAATACTTTCTGGCAAACAGCAAGTTTTGCATTTGCACTTAAATAAAAACATATAAGTACCTGGATGAAGTTTCCTGATTTTGACAGCCAGACCAATGATGACTGCAACGAGGAAAATAAGCAGAGCACCCAGGATCACACTCGTCAGGCTCGTTATTTCAGCAGACACCTCTGCAACAACAGGTCATTACATAAAACTATTTGTATCATATTTTACCTCTTGCGAGTTGAGGGCACATATGTGACTCTTGCTGATGTAAAGAAAATATTCTTACCTTGAACATTTAAATATGTTGCACTGACAGTTACTGGGTTTCCATTTGCATTAAGTCCACAGAAATACAGTCCAGAGTCAGACACATCCACTGGTTTGATGGTGAGAAAGAGGGTAGTGGTGTTGGAGGTCATATTAAATTTGCCATTTTGAAATCCATCACAGAATGAAGCGTCTATATCAGAGCTCCACATAGAGGAGATACAGCTGATGTTGGCTCTCCTGGTCAGTCTGAACCAGAATATGTGAGAGATAAAACTGGTAAAGTTGGAGCACATGAGTGTGACCTGTTCACCAGGCTGGACCTCCACAGTGTGGAACTCCGAAACAGAGACGGAGATCAAACCTGAAACAAACAACATGATGTGAATACATAAACTTAAAATTTAACACAATGTATGTAAATTACGTTGTCCATGAAAGTTTAGATTTTAGCTTCAGTAGATTACTGCAGTTCTTGTACTAAGAAAAAAAGTGTACTTACTGCAGGTCCAGAGCAAAGCTGTTATCAAGGTGAAGCTCATCTTTGTGTGTACAGTATGGCTGCACGGCTGCTATGTCTGTAACTGCACTGTGCTCCAGTAAGACTGGTCTCTACGTAAAGAGGTGGGCTGTTCTGTTGGTTTTCCGGCTGCTCAGTCTCACAATGTGAATACTGTCACGACCATGGTTGCAAGGTAACAGCTGCAAGGAGAACAAGACAAAGTTATTATCTTATCTGATAACACTTTACATTATCAAGGTAATGTTTTAGCAAAAGTCTATAAGTCTAAAAAAGATGTGTCAGAGTACTCACATATCCGACATATAGCACTGAATAGATCACTGGACTGATGCTGGCACATAACTCTATAGAAGTTTGACCCTGTAGTTCATTTATTCTTTCATTCTCTCACTCATTTTGTATTTCATGCACCGCTCCAATGATCTTGTTTGTGTGAGTGGTGAGTCTGTTGAGTGTGATGAGAGGAGCAGTGACTGCGTTTGAGAGTAATTAACCACTAACAGCATCTAATAATACAAAAATACCTTCACTGTATGAAGATAAACATATGTGACTTTTACTCTGTGGGAACATAAATATGTTTGTTGTGTGTGGTTATGATGCAGAGAGCTGAAGGCAGACCTTCCTCTGGTTCACACCACATTAATGATACAGATACAGACAGTGCTGCGTGTCGCCTCAGAAGCATGATGGGTAACAACAGGTAGATGGACAGCATATTTCAGACTTTATTCTCACAGAGCCTGGAGTCAAAAGGCCTCATGGATTTTACCTCGGTTGCACTCCCACCACACTGTGCTGTGTCTTCCTGTCAACAAGTGATGTGTACCTCACTCCTCCACAGCGGCGCTGCAGACAGACAGCTCTCTCTGACTCCTGCTCCATCAAACACCAATCATATTCTTTTATTGTCAGATTTGAGCTCTAAGGCAAACACAATAAGTGAGAGACAGACCTTGGCTAGAATGTAGAATTAAATTGGAGCACCACCTAAATTAAGACAGGGTTTTGGGGTGACCTGTCCCTTTAACACTGATTGTTAGAGGGCCACTGAATGACAAGGCAGGACTGTTCTATGTTCTGTGCATCTGATTGGTTGTTTTATTGATTGTCATTTGTTCCACCAATCATGTGCAGCTAAGGTGATGCCACAAGGTGTAGCTGATTGATAATTATGTTAGGAGAGTGTTAGGAAAGGTATGGGTATTTGTGGGTAGAGAAAAAGTGGATTGTTTATCTTTGGGTCGTCAGTTGCTGGATTTTGCTTTTTTTTTTTTTTTTTAAATGAATGGCTGCAGGCTGAGCTGTGGTGACGCAGACCTCCTGTTAATTATTGTAAACTGAAAACAATTTCCCTCACTGTAAATGAAGCTTGTATGTATTTTTATTTCACAGATAAACAATAAGTTGCAAAGACAATAAAGCTCCTACAAAATAGCATTTGAAGTCATATGTGTGATTTATCCTGGCTTCACATGAGTAAAAGGAAAAGTCTGCTAGCTACTAGGCTAATTTATGCAATTGGAAATGTCATAGGCTAATGCTAATAACATTAGCATGTTGTATGTGTGGGGTAAACATGGCCTTGTTTTGTCTGTGAATATTGTGAGTCATAATTGAGCCAAATTTTGTAATGTTACTTCAATTAAATGTTGCTGTTGTTCCCACGTTCTTGTGAGTAGTTGAAAAGTCCGCTAGCTCCTTGGTTAATTTATGCAATGTAAAATGTCTAAGACTTATGCTAATAATGTTAGCATTGTATATGTTGGGGGAAAATGTGTCTAGTAGGTAAACCTTGTCATAATGAAGCTGACTTTGTAATGTCACCTTTGGTGGACTAAATGTTGCCATTGTTGCTGGCTTCATGTGAGTAGAGAAAAACGCCGCTCATGGGGAAAATGTGACTAGCAAAACATATTTGTTTTGTGTTTAAACCACGTGAGTTATAATGAGACGAATTTTGTACTTCATGTTGTCACTATTAAGCCATGTTTTATGTGTTGTTAAGTTATGTCTAGAGGAACCTACACATAACATGTAGGGTGACTCCCCACTCTGAAGAAAGGCCAGCTACACAGTATTTCAGAAAATGAAGTGAGCAGTTTATTAGACTTCAGAGATAAACAGTGCCCAAAACAACAAACAAAACTTATGGCCCTAAGTTACTGGCCCGAGTTATTGGCCCAAACTTACCTAACAAAAAAAACCCCATTAAACAAAAGACAAGTTTCTCACCTAGACTCATAAAATATGAAACAAGAGAAAAAAAAACCAGAACAATGCCAAACAAAGAGGGCTCCTCACTCCTACTTAAACTGCTTAGAAGAGCTCTATAGTGACCGAACAAAAGAGTACCAGAAAACCAACTAATAACACTATAAAGTACACTACGATACAAACTTATATTCACAAACTCAAAACTGGTTCAAAAGCCCTCCTAAGTAACAAAGTTAACAAGTTGAACACACTAATTCACAAAGTCGAATGGTTTGCCTGCAGCCAACTATGTATGTACAAAGTTTGTTTTGCAGCTGATGCTACATTACAAAAGTAACACATTAAAATAAATGGAACTCAGCTGAAGGCCAGTCCTCCTGTGGTTGAGACTTCTCTTTAGGCTGGTACCCACAGCGCTGTTTTCTTACCACAGTAGACAGTAGACTTGTTACATGTACAGTACATGAAAAGAAACATAAAGCTGGATGGCTGCTGCATCTTTGTATTTTTATTCCTCATACCAGTATAGACACTCAGAGTATTAAGTCAATATTTAAAATATCTACTTTCTGTATTGATGTACTCTGATTACATCTTTCAAAAGAGGAACAGGAATAGAACACATTACTAGGAATAGGCCTTCACATTTCTTTTTCTTTTGACACAGTAATGGTAAGTCCACCACTAACACAAAAGCACATCTGCAGATTAATATGTCAAAGCATCAGTTTTACTCTGAACAACACCTCAGGTTGCTTCCTGATCTTCCTATCTAGTAGAAGAATACACAACATTCTGCTCCACTTCTCTTCTTCTTCCTTTTTGACAGAACGTCACTGCTGCGTAGTTCAGATCATCAGAGCCCGGATTCTGTAAAACACAATATTTACTCTTACTTGTCTTTCCGAGCTGAAATTTAGTCAGATGGTCTCATGACAAGACATAATTTAAAATGATAAAACAATAACAAAAACACTTCATTCACCTCACACTGTGGTGGATTCTGTTCTCCACTGGCAGCTGAATGACAGAGACAATATGTGCAATCAGGTAACTGACAATTATTTTCCTTAAACTTAACTGTTGTTCTGTTTTGGCAACATGGAATTTTGCATTTTAATATATCGACACTAGAGCTTTGATCAGGCCCAAAGAATCAGTCCTAATCAGGTTTGGACAGAGGATCAAAACTCTAATTCACAATGTTGAAATGTAGAATAAGGAAAATAAATAAATAACACAAGGTATAAACAGTATCCATTAGAAAGTACCTTTCTGAAGTTTCCTGATTGTAACAACCAGACCAATGATGACTGTTAGGAGAACAGCAGTCAGACCGCCCAGGATCACACTCATCAGCTTTGTTACATCATCAGACTCTGAAGAAAGAAAGATGATATAGTGAGACTCTATTTTACACTTACTGGCTTGATAACTGTGAGAACATTAAACTGACAACTGAAATAAGCCATATTGTTATTGTCTTAAAATCACTAGCAGTGAATCTACACAACAAAAGAAAACTTTTAGACTTTCTGTCAACATCATCATGAGGTTCATCACTGCCTGTTAACAACATGAAGATACATTTACTCTTCATTTTACTTAAAAACTCTCTCATTTCAAAAATTATACACGACAATGGGCAAATATTAAATGTACAAAGACATGGGTCTAATAATAATAATAATAATAATAATAATAATAATAATAATAATGATGATAATAATCTTACCCGTAACATTTAAATGTGTGGTGCTCAAAACTGTTTTCTGTGTGAAAACAACACAGAAATACAGTCCAGAGTCAGATACGTTCACTTTCTTCATTTTGAGAGAGGCAGCGGAGGTGTTGGAACTCATTTCAAATGCTCCATTTTTACATCCATCACAGTATATAGGAGTGCTGGTAGAGTTGAACATAGTGGAGATCCAGCTGGCCTTGGTTCTGTTGACCACTCTGAACCACACTGTTGGACAGTCGGACGACTTAGAGCATGTGAGATTTGCTTCTTTACCAGACTGGACCTCCACAGTCTGAGAATCAGCAGCTGAGACAGAGATCCAGCCTGAAACAGACACGATAAGAGAGATACAGGAAGATAAAAACACCTCTTAATAAATATAATAATATGCAAATATGTTTTAGTTGTGATGGAGTTGAGAGAAATATGTTGGCAGTACTTACCGAGGCTGCAGATGATTAAAGCTCTTATCAAGGTACACTTCATCATAGTGCGTACGATGGCAGCTCTGCAGCGTCTAACTGTGCTCCAGGAAGGGTGCTGTCAACTTAAGAGGCGGGTCTTTCTTTTTTTTTTCTCTTATCCAGTCGTTAAATTGAGCACATACATGCTGTCAGTAACACGAGTCATGATGCTGAATGATGGCCTCAGGAGATTTGAGACAGTTATTATTGATTCATTTTAAGCTACCAAAGTTATGTTCAAAGCAAATTAAAAAATATACATCAGCTACATCAAGGCCTTTATCTAAGACAGTCCCATCTTAACCTCTTATACAAAATAAGATTCACATAACCTCCACCATAAACTGACTTTAGCAGACAGCTGAGAGATGTTGGGAAATGTAGTCCTTAAAAGACTTGTTGGAGGTTGTTTGAATAGCAGCGTACAGAACTACAGATAACACACTGGGAAACTAACAGGCCCAGACAGGAAGAACATAAAGACCAGCAAAATTTAAACTCATGTAATGACTGAAAGATGCATGTTTGTGTCTGTATCTGAAGCTTCACATTGTCACGCTCTGTAAGTGAGAAACTTCCTTTTTTCTATGTGTTATCTATTCACAGACTTTAGTGGTTTACCACACAGATGCTAGGCATGTGTGTTTCATCTGAAGAGGTCATTGTATCCATGACAACTGAACTACGTAATTATCTCCACCAGGTGTAAGCCTGGCCACATTTTATGACTGTACGCTCAAGGACCTCTTTGGGTTGCGGTTATTCACAATTGTTGAAAAACCTGTTTTGATGACTGTTTAACGTCGTCATTGACTCCTCTCTCCTCTTAAAGCTCAGCAAAATACAACAAGCCTTACTGTATGTTGTGGGACACGTTTTGTCTTATTCACGTGATCCAAAATGATCTGAAGCTCGATTCTCAGATTGTTTTGTAAATAGTTTTCTAAAAAATAATAAATATACCAAGTTCTGATCATCTGATAACAGTTTCATACTTAAAATAACAACTTCCCCACCGACTTTAAATCGAAACCTCACCCATTTTCAGGCCATACACGGTTACAGATGATTGACCTTTCGGTAAGTCCTGCTTGTTTGTTATAGTCTGACAAACTGTCAGAATAAGCAATGAGCCTAACCTGTAACTAACTGCACTCCTTGAAGAAATATTATCATATATTTGGAAAAAAGAAATAGTGATTCCAGAGAAAAGCAGACAGAGGGGTCTACAGTCTGTGTTTGAAGGATATATCCAGGATGTTCCCTTCACTTGTTCCTGTACAGCAGGGTCAGCCTTTTTTTCACTGTTATAATCATTAAAAAGCAAAAGCAGCATGTGTATACATTCAGTAGGCTATATCTTCAGTAGCTAGCTAGCTAACCCTACACTTTTCAGGGTGTGATTTTGCTTTTGGAACAGGGAAGAAATATCTTTTTCCAGCCTCTCCAGGCAACGAGTATCATTAATACACGACGTGCCCCAGGCACAACATTTAGCTCCACATCCACAAAACCAGCCTGAAAATGAAGGAAATCTGAAATGATTGCATTAGAGTCAATGGAGCACAGCTGTGTTGTTGTAGGACCCTGGTCTGAGCCGACCCGATGCTACGTTATGATTGGCCAGTTTGCATCTGGTGGCGGAACTTAGCAAAAGGTCAATTTAGTTGGTTGAGCAGATACAGATACAAATACAGATGATGATGTACTCAGAATTGCACTGTAGGTTATCTATATTTAACATACAGTGCTGTTAGCAGGAACACTTGATAAGGTGTTAGGTGTTTACATACTTTATTGTTCGACTACTGTATCCATACAGTAGTCGAACACTGAGCCTCTCTGCTTTGGTTATAGAGATTAAAAATATCTCAACAAACCTGATACAGTGCATGCGGTTTCTTGTGAGTGTTGTGTTGTGAAACAGCTTTCTGACATTAGATTTGGTGGTTTTGAGCCTGGCAATTTCTGCAAATCTCTGAAACCATTCACACATATTTCATGCAGTGTTTGGTAGAGTTTGAACTTCTCTCTCTAGCCCAACAACTATTCCTGTCTCTTTCTGAGTTTTGTGAGTGCAACACTATTCTGCCTTGCACTAGCAACTGTCTGGAAATGTACACTATCATCTCCATATTGCCACACCATCCCCCTCCAGCCCCCCAGATAATATAACAAGTCATGAAACTACTTTCTTTCAGTTAATTCAGTTAAGTAGTATTCAAGTCTGTCAGAAGTGTAAAGATACAGATATGTGCCAACTGTGCAAATTGCAACACTGGGCATGTAGGTTTCAGAAATGTTTTTCTTTATAAATTCAACTGGCAGTCTTTTTTAAAAGAGATTGTGTTTTTAGTTCAGGCATGTGACACATTGTTTTGCAAAAATGTCGAACCTGTTCAAAGTCATACAGTTTTTGTGGCTTCATTCCAAACTTTATTCTCACAGAGCTTTGACCTAACAGATGACAGCAGACTGCCATGGATTGGATGCCATGGATTTTTGAGGTGACTAAAATATGTTTTGCTGCTGACCCCTCCAAAACAGTACATTGCACAGCTTCTGTGTCAGTACTCCTGTCTGCTTCTCAGTTGGGGGCGTGTGCAGTGTTGGACAAGCGACTTGGAAAATGTAGTGAGCTAAGCTGCCAGTTATCCTATGTCAAAATGAAGTTCCATTACGTTGAAGCAATCCCCAGAGAAATATAGCAAGCTAAGCTACGAGAAAATGGCAAGAGTAGCTTGCTAGTTGCAAAGCCACTTTTATTTTTTGACTTCATGTCAAATCAGCATTTTCTCAGTGATAAGAAAAACTGTCAGCGAAACAAATTGAAAGGCTAGAAAAGTTCAGTTGAACTGTTTACTAAAAAAATGTTGTTTTTTTTTGAAGACATTGTGACATTTGAACGTGTCCTCCAATAACATGACATCATCAGTCAAAAGACAATAATACAAACAATGAAAATAAGAGACCTGTATTAACATATTTTCTTTTCTTTGGGACATTAAAACATGAACACGTCCTGCAAATAACACGTGACATCAGTATGTCACTCTCTGTCCCCTCTCTTCCTACTTAACACTGTTCTCTCTCTGTCTCTTTTCTCGGCCCTTGTTGTGTCTATTTATTTAGTGTCCACTTCAAATCCACTTAATATATATACAGTCTGTGGGCAAGACACACAAATATGGAGCCAATGGAGCCAATCAGAGGCAGAGTGGGGCATGTCTTGCCTAGGACCCTACAATACCAGTAGCGGCACACATTGGTCAAGCGGGAAGTTGGTCACGTGCCCTCTAGTGGCAGGATAGCGTGTTGCATATCCGACCAAGAACTGACTGAACTTCAGTATTGCTGCATTCTGCTGACCAGGAATTCTTGTGCGTTTCCAAAGTCAAGCAAACCTAAAAGCATAATCTACCATAATCTACTGTAATCTACCGTTTACAGGTAAAAAAAACCCCCCAAAGAAACAGTTGTCTACCATAATGTTACTCTCTACATTTTGAAATAAACAAATTATAAGACACCTAAAAGTAAAAACAAGGCCGTTTTCATCAATTTACAAGCAAGTGTGCGTCAGACATACTGTAAGTGAATGGGTTTTCTGGCCGGAAATGTAATGCCCTCATGCCCCACTAGAGGGCGCATGAGGCTTAACTTCAGCATACCACAGGAGTCATGTTAAGTGCCGTCACTCTGGTATTGTAGCGTCCTAAGTAAACTGAAGGTTCAGTATGTGATGTCGCATACAAGTGTATCCCATGTCTACCTGCCTCGGTGTGGCGCTGGCATCAGTAACATAACTTATCCTCAGTTTCACTACCCTTACTTTTATCCAGACCTCTGCCGAAAAAAAGGCTGCTGCACCTCCCAGGAAAAAGAACTTGAAACCTTAAATCAGCTTTCCTACTGTAAAGCTATTTGACACTTGAGAAAGTAGTGACGTCACCACCACACTACTGAGAAATGCAGTTAAGTTAGTAACCTTGCTACTTGTAGTGATGCTAATGCCCAACACCAGGCGTGCCCACATTACTGTAGGTAACACACTGACTGTGGGTAAGTCCCTCATACAAACCCCCCCTTCAAAAGATCTGAACTATCTCTTTAAAATGTGCTAGCTTATCACCCCGCCCCTATAGCCAGCTGCAACAACTGTAAGTGGAAACAGTTGTTGTAAAGCACCTTTGATGGAAATGGGCTGTGTCACAGATAATAATAGGACATGTACTTATTGTCTTTCTGTCGCGAGTAGTTAGTACAGTGATAAGAGTATCTGCCATGTCTTACACAAGTGAAGCCTGTAGAGTGAATGGTTTCATATGAGGATGTGAAACTGTCACTCTGCTTCAAGCATCCTTTCACAAGCTAGATGATGCTTATCAACCATGTGAAGATAAAATGGTGTCCGAGTTTGTAAGAAGTGAAAAGGTACAGATATCTCCCTGATGCAGACAGTGCTGTGTGTCACCACAGTGCAAAGTGCAACAATGAGCATCAGAAATTCCCACATTCATAAATACAACCAGAAATCTTTTTAAAAATATATTTCATTTTTAATTCAGGCATGTAACACAGTTACCAAATCAGATAATATTTGCAAAACAGACTGAGAGCTATGAAAAAAAATACATATTTACTATTTTCTTTGACTTTTTTTCCATTAAGAAAATGATAACTCCTCCCATCCAGCCTCAAAAGAACACAGTAGCAGATTAATGTGATAAAAGCATCAGTTCCTCTCTGAGTCTATCTGCGGGCAGCATAAATAACATGAGTCTCCACTTCTCTCTGTGATGCAGGCCTCCTGTTCCTCACTGTTGGCAAGCACAAAGCCAGTGCTGCATCTTTCAGGCCATCAGAGCCCAGAGTCTATAAAGAGAGAACAAACAGATACATGTCAGATAGCTGAGTTAGTGAGAAAACAAACCAAATGTAAAGTTTTAAAACATATAACTATGTAACTAGATGATGATGTAACTAGACTCACCTCAAGCTGTTGTGGATTCTGTCCTTCCCTGGCAGCTGAATGACAGAGACAATATGTCTAATTAGTTAATTTATAATCATTATGCTTACTTTTTGCTGTTACTACATTTAGGCTATAAGCAATTTTGTAGTTTTTCATGGTGCTGACACACATATCCAGTAGATCTTATGAATTACCTGTCTGAAGTTTCCTGTTTTTCACAACCAGACCAATGTTGACCATCACAAGGACAACAGTCAGAGCGCCCAGGATCACACTCGACAGGTTTGCTTTTCCATCAGACTCTTCTACAAGAAACATCATTAAGTTAAACTCTGTTATTGCTTAGGATGCTTAAACTGCTTTCACACATCAGATAATCTGCACTTGGATGGAAAATTTTAGGAAAATTGTACCTGTAATGTAGTCCACATCATCACTGCCTTTTAAAGAAAAATAAATTTAGTTGTGATTTTACTTTGACAGATTTGTGTCATAATCACCTCTATGTTAAAACAGTCAATTTGTCGCCTTTGTAGAAGACACTTGTGAAATTACAGTATATTAAAACTATGAACATAAATGACCAAAGCATGGGGACCAAGAAAACAAAAGAAAGACAAAATTTACCTTTAACATTTAAATGTATAACACTGAAAAACAGGCGTCCCTCTGTGTAAAATCCACAGAAATACAGTCCAGAGTCAGATAAATCCATCTGTTTGATTCTGAGAGAGGTGGTGGAGCTGTCGGATCTCATTTTAAATTTTCCATTTTGAAATCCCTCGCAGTATTCTATGTCCTCGTCAGCACGGAACATAACAGAGATACAGCTGGCCTTGGTTTTGTTCACCAGTCTGAACCACAATGTCACAGATTCACGTTTGACCATGTTGGAGCACTGCAGTGTGACGTCTTCACCAGACTGGACGTCCACAGTCTCAGAAACTGAGACAGAGATCCAGCCTGAGACAAAAAAGGATTCAGATGAAACCAAACAATTAAAGAACCTCAACTCAACTCAAACAAATATGTAAATGATCTTTGAAATCAGTGAATAGTTTAAATTCTGGTGAGATAAAGTTACCAACGTTATAAATGCAGCTGAAAGTAATTTAATGCCAGTACTTACTGTAGCTGAAGAGACTTAAAACTATAATAAAGTTAGAGTTCTTCATGGTGTGTGTGACAGAAGCTCTGCAATGTCCGCAACTGAACTCTGCTCCAGTGAGGCTGCTTTCAACGTAAAGAGGTGGCAGTTTTTTTGATGCCTTTCCTGTTGTTCAAACTGACCACATTAATGCTTTCAGCAAGACACGTGTTGATGCAGAAGGTTGGCTATAATGTTATGTTGTTCTTCAGACCATATTATTTGACAATACTTTTCCTACAGAAGTCACTATTATTTGTAAATGACATGTCAAAACTAATCCCCTCATCCAAAATGAAGACACAAAGACATGCCTAAAGTGAGACTGAATGAAATGCTTTATGCGTAGTTGCACATCACCTTCAGCAGGAAACGTGCCTTGCTTGCTTCAACCCAGCCCATTCTCGTTCCTGCGCCAAAAGCCCATTTTCATGGCAGTGTGATACACCATTGGGTGGCATCAGTTTGTAACACGACTGGACTGAACCTTTCACGGCGTTATGATATGTCACCAGTCTGCTGAACGGCACCTGTCACGTCGGTATGATATGCCTCTAGGTGGCTTCAGAATGTAAAACTGTCGGTAATAACATAATATAAGGAGCTGGAAAGTCTCTATAGGGTGGGCGGAAGGGTTGGTGGATGGGTCCAACAATCAGCGTACTTTCACCCATGAGCTAAGTATTTGCTTCCCGTATGAATGTAGAGCCAAACCATGATGTTTGTTTCCTAAACCTTACCATGTGCTTTTGTTGATGGCCTGGCATTGGTCGTGGTGTCCCCAATCTTCAACAGCAGATGTAAGAGGATACCAAGGGCGTAATATGCAGACATGAAAGGCCACTGAAAAAGCTGCAATATGTGATGACTTGGGATGAGAACGTGTTGTTCAACCACAGGCAGATGCTGCTGGAAATTTCCATAAAGTGCCACATCCTGCCAATTCAAGGAGTGGTGGAGGATCTATGCTGATTGGGTATGGGGGGAACTTACCTCCAGAACTTAATACGGGACCCTCCTTGATGTAGTAAACTTGTACTCTTGGTCAGTCTTCATTTTGTTGAACAATCATTGGAGTCTAAACTTACTTACAATATCACGCTGGAGCCTCCTCATATGGCTACATTCAGATGGTGAAGGACTTTGAGGCCTCTGAAAAGACCTAACCTAGACCTATGATCATGGATGAATCATACATTCATACAGTTATAATTATTCATGATGACATTCAGATACTTTTATATTGAGTAATTTTGCCACAGCACCCTTGTTCGCCGAGATCATATGACTTCTTTGGTTAAGCAACCTTGTGCAAGAGAGTTAATAGAGGTGTAACAATACATTTATCTGGATGAATATCAATTCAATGATTAACAATCCGATATTATTGATGCAAACTGACAACACTGATATGTTGTCATAATCAGGATAGGCCGTAATTTTGACCTTTCCATGGCATGTCTCTGTCCATGCTCAACTACTTCCTAAACATTCAAGCAGTTGTAGTGGCCTAGCACCAGACAGACAACGGAGAGCTGCCAAGAAGAAGACAAAGAGGATATGTACTGATATTGTCTCATGTCGACTGCAGGCAACTATATTAAGTTGAATCCAAATTGTGCCGTGTCAGACTCTTTGATATCAACAAATATTGTTTTGTTGTCAAAATAATTGATACAATATCATTGTGATTCACACCCTTACAGGGTTACACTTCCCACACCTTAGGCATCGGGAAGCCGCTTTCAGCAACTGCCACCAAGGCATTGCCCCCTGGGCTGGGCCACTAGGGCATTGCAGGATTCACAAGATCAAAGAAAGGTGAGTTGAAACCCCACTGCAACACCTCCTCAGACTGCGTTCTGTCCATACTGATAGACTGCACGACTGATGCCACTTGCAAAAAAAGACTCATGGGGGTGTGCAACTATAACTGCTTTTAATAATTTTCTTTAATATGCATGTGTGTATATGTATTGATAATTCAGAGATGTAGCAAATTATTTAACAAACTTATTATGATATCAGTTAAAAAATATTCAGTTTTAACCTTGATGTATGTTTTTCCAAAACTTCTATACAGCTCAAGGCTTCAAATTTCTTCAGACAGTATTTACTGCTTCTTTTCAGATTTTATTTTTAGAAACTAATCTAACAGGCCTCATGAATTTCACCTCTGTTGTGCCAGACCACACTGTGCTGTCTCTTCCTGTCTAACAAGTGATGTGAACGTCACTCTGGGCAGGCTCTTCCTCCACCAAACACCAATCAACTGTTTTTTCTTCTTCTGCGTAGTAGAATTTGACTTAGAGAGAAAGACAATCCTGAGAATTAACGCCGTGCAGCACAAAGACACTTGGAAATGAATCAGCATAAGATCTTTATTGCTAAATGGTGGTTGTTCCTGTCACCTACAAGGCAAACAAAAGCTCTGAAGCAGCATATTAATATGCTCCAGCATCAGTTCCAGTCGCCTGCTGAGTCTATCTGGTGGCAGCATAAACAACATTTGGCTCCAGCTCTCTTCTTTTTGCTCTTGTTGTTCGAAATGTCACTGCTGCGTAGTTCAGGTCATCAGAGCCCACATTCTATGACAAGAGTATTAACAGTCTTAATATGGTGACTCGACATAATTTTAATACCACAATATATTTATATTTTTCCTGCATTTATTTATTTATTTATTTATTTTTGTATATACCATTATTTCGGGGACAAGCGTATCGTAGCTGATACAATTTAGTCCTGGCTGTTTTTTTGGTTGGGCTCTTTGAAAAAATATATAAAAGCAAATGTTAAAATTGAATTTACCTCACTTTGCTCTGGATTCTGTTCTTCTTTATTGGCTTCTTTAAGGCACAGAAACAAAACATCTGGTCAGTTCAATGATCATTTGAATGAGATGAGATACACACAGTGGCTCTGACAAAGTACCTGTCTGAAGTTTCCTGTTTTTCACAATCAGACCAACGATGACTATCACAAGGACAACAGTCAGAGCACCCAGGATCACACTCGTCAGCTTTGCTATTCCCTCAGACTCTTCTACAAGACAGATCATGAAGTTAAACTCAATTTTTGCTTTAGAGGCCTGGCTCAAACTGAATTCGGCCGAACTGCTTTACCTTCACACATCGGATAATCGGAAAGATGACAGAAATTTTTAGGAAAATCTTACTTTTGCAGTTGTATTCCTCATCATCATGTGGCTCACCGCTGCCTTTTATAGAAAGGAAGATACATTTAGTCTTGATTTAACTTTGACAGATTTGTGTATGTTAAAACAGTGAATTTGTCGCCTTTGTAGAAGACACTTGTGAAATTACAGTATATTAAAACCATGAACATAAATAAACAAAGCATTGGTGCCAAGAAAAAAAAAGAAAGACAAAACTTACCTTTAACATTTAAATGTATAACACTGAAAAACAGACGTCCCTCTGTGTAAAATCCACAGAAATACAGTCCAGAGTCAGATAATTCTACCTGTTTGATTCTGAGAGAGGTGGTGGAGCTGTCGGATCTCATTTTAAATTTTCCATTTTGAAATCCCTCGCAGTATTCAGCGTCCTCGTCAGCACGGAACATAACAGAGATACAGCTGGCCTTGGTTTTGTTCACCAGTCTGAACCACAATGTCACAGATTCACGTTTGACCATGTTGGAGCACTGCAGTGTGACGTCTTCACCAGACTGGACGTCCACAGTCTCAGAAACTGAGACAGAGATCCAGCCTGAACCAAACAGCAGAGACAAAAGATTTAGAATGAACTAAATTAAAAAGAAAAAACAACAGAAAACCTCAAACAAATATTTCAAATGAACTTTGAAATAAGTGAATTTTGTTTTAATTCTGGTAGGATAAAGTTAAATGCAGCTGAGAGTAATTTAATGCAAGTACTTACTGTAGCTGAGGAGACTAAAAACTATCATCAAGTTAGAGTTCTTCATGGTGTGTGTGACTGAAGCTCTGCAATGTCCGCCAGTGAACTCTGCTCCAGTGAGGCTGCTTTCAACGTAAAGAGGAGGGGTGTGTTTTTTAGTTGTCTGTCCTGTTGATCAAACCAACCACATTAATGCTTTCAGGAAGACGTGTGTTGATGCAAAATGTTGGCTATAATGTTATGATACTCTTCAGACCATATTATTTGACAAAACCTTTACAACAGAAGTCACTTTAGTTTACAAATGACATATCAAAGCCTCTATGTAAAATTGTCAAATCTTATCCCCTCATCCAAAATGAAGACACACACAATTACTTGTGTTTATTTTTATCAAAAGAAAGTGTCTCAGTCATGAGACACCTGTGAGATTGTCGACTGCCCCTTCATCCAAAATTAAAGATACACACAGCTGCAGGGTGTTGCCCTTGGACACAGTACAGTATAGCATGCTAAAGTGACAGTAAACAATCTATGTTTTCAATGTATTCATACATACATCATTCACAGCCAGGGGTCCTATCCCCCTTTTCCACCAAATTAACTCTGGTTCTTGAGCTGGTTCCATTCAGGACTCTTGGAACCTTGGTGCTATTTAGCAAACCAGACTGCATTATAAGCAGGGATGTGTACTCAATAAAAGGTGTTGTCACATTTCTGTCACAACAGAAATTTTTTGTCAACATTTTGGTCAAAATGCTCCGAACTGTTCAAAATTAGGTGGAGGAACTGGCACCAAACTGGCTCCATGTTGGTAGATAAGGGGTACTAGAGCTGAGTCTTGCCATTTAGGTTCTGCTTCCTCAGCAGGCTTAAAGTTTGTCATTCCCGTCAACCACTGGCAGACTGGATGGACTTAAAATTTCCAAAAATGACATCCTACCACCGTGAGTCCACTGTGTCTGAAAACAGAGCCATTTCGCGTTGCAGACCTGGGGGCAAGGCAAGGTGGTGATGAACCTCTCCCCCACTTTCAAGCTTGGACCAGCACAACAGGAACCACCATGGAAAGGACTTGCATTCATTCCTAAACTCCCTTCCAAGAGGAATCAGAGACAAGACTTAACAGTTCAACTCTCTGGGTACCACTGATGCCTGAAGCTCTGCGCTTTCTCTGGCCAGCCACCAGACAAGGAGCTTACCCTTTCTGCTTAAAATCATCCTGGGAGTCAGACCCCGCATGACCTCCTGAAGGAACTTCTGTTTCTATTTCACATGGACCAACACACCACCAGAAACATAGAACAAGAACGTAGCAGCTTGTTGGAGCTTGAACAGCAGGCCTTGGACGAACTCCAGCATGAATTACTATGTCCCACTGGAGGCTCTGATATATATAAAGATGGCAGCTTAAATAACTGGTATTCTGGATTCCACAGTCTGGGACTAAACCATCACAAAGACGCAGAGAGCTTATTTGTTGGGTGAAGGCACACCATGGCAGAGATTTTTCTATCTCCTGCCGAAGGCTCCGCACTATTGCCTGGTCACCCTCAAAATACCACCAGGGAGGCAGATGATGTTGAATTGTGGAAGTGAAAGCTATCAGATAGCAGAGTTCCTGGATCACTACCTGAACATCCTCTCTATGTGGCACAGTAGTTACATCAAGAGCACTCAACATTTTCTGGTTGAGGTTGCAAGAGTCCTGCTTGATGTTCTTGTTGGCCATAGACAGTTACAAAAACCTCAATGCCTGAATGGGGTGGTAGGCAGCGATAGCCATCATGGGAAAGTATCTGGAATGCCCTGATCGGAAAAGGTCAGGGGTGCAAAGAATAATGATGTAGTTGACCAAAATCAATGACCAAATTGGTTGGTAAGGAAATTCAATTATTGATTAGTTGGTGATGTCATCGGTTATAATGTGAGTTGCTGCCTAAGGACGGTAGTGACACCACTTACTACTATGGCAAAGCCTTCATGACCAAAAGTCCCCAAATGTGCAAGAGCATTTTACTCTTAAGTCGGCCAAAAAAAGTGGGAACTGTAACATTTGTAAAGCTAACCTTGCCTTGCCTTGGCGTACATCATTTAGGCTGCAGGAATAATTTAGGCTGAGATGAAAGTTTATCACATAAATGCCTGGCAGTATTGAGATGGAGGGTATAATTTCCCACTGATGGGAATATGTGCCGTAGTGAAGCTAGCATGACATATTGGAAGCATAGTCCACCTGTGGCCTCAAACTAGCTGCCACACGTTGTGCTATGATTTGGCATGAGTTGCTCTCTATGAGTGCTGTCTGGATGCTGATATTTCCTAGAAACATGGGCAGATTATGAAACAATGGGCCCCTGGTTATGGATATATGAAGGGCCCCACTACCTGTTCTATATAGGTGCAAGACCCAAACTTTGTAGTTGGATTTGCATCTTTTTGTGGTTTTGTGTCTCTTTGTAGCCATTTTGTGTTGCAGTCTATCATTATTTTTGCGTGGGAGTACATCATTTAGGCTGGAGCATCTGAAGAGGAGGCAAGTTGGCTGTCTGAATGATAAAGACAAATAAAGAACAGTCCTTTGTTTCACTGGAATCTCTCTTAATCCTGGAATCCTGGAAAAGCGTCACTCAACCGGTTGACTATTTTTCTATATACCGATCTAACAGGACAGAGGACTTTGGCAGGGTGAAAAGCAGGAAGCGCGTGCTTCATTGTGAATAAGGACTGATGTGAGAGTAATAATATTGCAATGCTGTCCTGTTCCTGCTTGCCCTGTACCACAAGGGGTTTGAATCACTGCAATACACCGCTCAGAGGCAGCTGTGGGGTCACTGTGTTTGGGATGAGCGACTGTGCAGCTAAGTTGTTGAGATCAAGGTATATAAACAAACCACGATGCATTTCCCCAAGGGCAAAAGAGGTCAGGAAATTGTGTTTTATATGACTTTACATGACAAATTGATTGACTGACTGATTGTTGCTTAGCCAACCTGCTTGGTCTTGGACAGGACTTGATTTCAAATGAACATGCTGTTGTTTCAGCAGAAAAGTTAATCAAAAGACATAGTTTTGAATTAAGTATTCATCTATATTGTCCTTGTTGTAAGTTAGAACTTACATAAAATAAGTTCAAGCTAAGTTTAATACCTGCTAGCTAAATAAGAGCCATTGAGTAACTGTGCAATTCACAGTCCGAAAAGTGGAATATTCTTTTCAATGATAAATAGAATATTTGACTATCAAAATAGATGTCTGTTGCCATAGAGCAGGTAATTCTTAACCCTCCTCTCAGCCTGACAATGAATGACCTGACTGCAAGTCAAGGGAACGGCAATGGAGAAGTGTCCCTTGTCCTTTGCTGTGACCCCACATAATGTCAGCTTATAAGAAGATTTTCCACCTTCTCACCAGGGCATTATAGGATTGGGTCTTATGGCCCATACCTGGGATAACTTACCCTACTGTCTCTGTGTTGTCCTTAACAGATTTTGTTAAAGGCTCTGTTAAAGGAAGAACGGAAGAGACAACCTCCAGTGCTTGGTATGAGTACTTCTGAATCTCCTATACACAAACCATCACTTGACATAGGCCCAGCTGGTGATAAGGAAACAACCACGCCCTAAACACCCTGTACAAGTGAGAAAATGGCTCCCACTCTGTGTTCACACTAGAAACTACAGAGCAGAATCATAGCCAGAGAGAGAGAGAGAGAGAGCAAATGTTTATTTTTAGGAACTAATCTCACAGGCCTCATGATTTTCACCTCTGTTGTGCCAGACCACAACTGTGTTGTCTCTTCCTTCCTCAAAGAAGAGATGTGAATGTCACTCACTCCTTTACTGCTGCAGACCTCAATTGTTTGTTTGTTTTTATTTGCGAAATAGACTTTCACTTAGTGAAAGGAAATCCTGAGAATTAGGAAGACACTTGGAAATGACTCAACTTAAGATCTTTATTGATAAATGGTTCCTGTCACCTACAAGTCAAACAAAAGCTCTGAAGCAGCACATTAATATGCTCCAGCATCAGTTCCAGTCGCCTGCTGAGTCTATCTGGTGGCAGCATAAACAACATTTAACTCCAGCTCTCTTCTTTTTGCTCTTGTTGTTCGAAATGTCACTGCTGCGTAGTTCACGTCATCAGAGCCCACGTTCTGCAAAAGAACATTTACAGTCTTAATGCCGTGATTTAACATACTTTTAATTACCACAATATAGCCCCACAGGCACTGGATTTTGGGTAGGATACAGATATTACTGTTTGGCAAATATACATTTTTGAGTTTTGAATTTCTTATTCAGTAGAGCTCTATCAAACAATATTTAGACACAAATGTTAAAATTGGATTTACCTGACTTTGCTCTGGTTTCTGTTCTTCTTCATTGGCTAAGCGAAAAAGGCAAAACATTTGGTATCAGTTCACTGATTGTCTTTGATAAAGCAGGAGTTTGCAATTTGAAGAATTTTTTTAGTGGCAACAAAACCCAATAAAAGATCAATACAGTAGCTCTGAGAAAGTACCTGTCTGACGTTTCCTGTTTTTCACAACCAGAACTTTTTTTAAATTTTTTTTAAAATTTTTTTCTTTTGTTTTTGTAGTCATATAACTTTTAATCCATTCATGTGACATCATTAAATGATGTCACTTCAATGAATATGTATGCTGAAATTTTCAGCATACATATTCTGATTTTCCAGGTTGTCCTGAAAAAGAAAGATATTTATTACTTGACTGTACTTTATGTGTGGATGTCTTGTCTCAGTTCTCAGGTAGCCTACAATGATATGGTTTGGTATATGTTCATATTAAAAATTGATAAGATTAAATTTGCATGTTCATAATGAATGACTCTCAGTTCATAATGACCGACTCTGTGTTGGAAGAATACTGTCTGGGAGCATTAATTTTGGAGAGGGGAAACAGCCAAAGGCAGGCAGGATGTGGTGCTCATGTGCCACCCCTGGAACACCCCCACATTTAAAATCACTGCTCCACCCCTGGCTAGGCCTTTGATGTGTGTGTGGTTATGGCTGAAAACCTGTCTTCCTGGTTGAGACTTTACCGTTGTTATTTGTTGCCTGCTAGTGGTGCCTACACTTTGTTTTTCCAAAACATCTAGCCTCGGATTGTTTTTTCAAATTTTGTTTTTAAAAGCATCTTATTTTCACTGCAGTCATGCTCAGACACCACTGCTCTCTCTTCCTGTTAAACAAGTGCTGTGTGTCTCACTCACTCCTCTTCTGTGTCTAAAGGGTGAGGTGAAAAGAAGATTTTACCAAGTGAAGGAAGGAATAAAGAAGCAACAAGACTCATTATTAACAAAAAAAGATGTACATTTTGCATAAATACTGCAACATTATGATAAAAATCACATTGTTTCTGGTGACATGGGAGATGATTACATTCAAAACATGTTTCACCATGCGGTGCAGTTAAAGTTGCCCTGATTCAACTGGCAGAAAAAAGTTGATGTGAAGTTATAAAAACACAGAAATGTCTCTGCCATCAAAGTCTTTACAACTCATGTAAAAACAAAGATGGCACTTGACTTCTTCCTCACTCACCAACTGCAGTGTTGCTCAGCAGCTATGTGCTCAATGCTGCCACTGCTGGCCAGAAAATATACTACAGTAATACTATTAATTTAAATGGTGGCTTCATTTACATGTCTTTCCTCATAGCATAGTTTTGTGAGGTGACCATCCAGGAATGTGATATAGCATGTGGTGTGAGGGTCTTGGCTCCTCTCAGCCTCCACTTGCTTCTTCTTTGTGGGTGGAAAATCCATGCTGAGTCTTTCAGGGTTCAGGTTCTACAAACAAGAGTAAAATCAATCATGATTTAAACAAGCAACAGAAACAGTCTGAGGCTTAAATCATACAAGCTGCTGTTAATACATTTTTAAGAGTTTATAATTTCATCTTAATATTGACAAGAGAATGTGCAAAAGCAACATAACCATATGAGCGGACCGCCCTCAAACAGTACCTGTCTGACGCTGCACCATTTTGATGACAAGGCAAATGATGACCTTAGTGAGAACAACAGTCACGCTGCTCAGGATCACACTCGTCATGTTTGTTATTTCGCCAGGCTCTTCTACAAGAAAGAGGATTCAATTAGATCCTCTTGGATAATGGTCAAGTGGCATATTTTGTGCATGTTTTAAGTGACCTACTTTACTTGAACTTTACAGGCTTGAGATCTGGCTAATATTAACATGAAAAAATGAACTTATTCCATTACTTGGCAAATGTGAATCTGCACTGTAAATGTTAAAGGACCTGCAGGTGACATTCGGAGCATATCTCTAGCCCCTTTTACTGCCTCTTCAAGTGCATATTATACTGTTATGCTACCTCGTCGTTCTGTTTAAAATGTCAGGCCATTCTCATTCTGAAGTCGTCATATATCACAGCTTTGTCGATGATTTTGGCATCAGACGCTGACGCCAAAAGTGACCTCTCGCTGTGGTAGGATAGGTCGCCGGGTGGCATCAGTTTGTAAAATGGTCAGATGGAACCTTTTGCTGTGTTATGATACACTGCACTCCACCTGTAGTAGCAGTAAGATATTTGGATGGACAGTGTCAGAACATAATGCAGCCAGATGGCACTGGTTGAGGCAGTATGACATGCCGGTGAACGCTGTTTGATAGAAATGCAGCTGCTAACAACAATATATAAGGAACTGGAAAGTCCCTATTGGCTGGTTGGGAGGGATGGTGGATGGGTCCAACAAACACCAGACTTTCACCTAGGAGCTTAGTGTTCACTTCTTGTACGAATGTATAGCCAAACCATGATCTTTTTTTTCTTAAGTTGACCATGTGGGTTTTCACTGACATCCCTGCACTGGTTGCAGCGTCCTGGAATCTTAACACTAGACCCAGAAAGACACTTAGCGTGTTATATGTAGACGTGAAAGTGATATGTGATGACTTGGGATTAACCTGTTGAAAAGGTAGAATCGCAAAGCTGGGGGATAGAGTTGTCTTGCCTTTAAACTGGTAGCAGAGGCAGTAACGGTGCCAAAACAGCATCTGTATAAACTGCTGGCCTGATGGGACTATGGATGGGATGGGCGTGACGTTTTGATGATGTATTATGTGTGCGACCCACTGCTGGGAAATTTGAAAAGTAGTAGAAGAAGTACCAGTAGCAGTTAGCAGTAATCTCAAAGAAGAAGAGCAGTGGCTAGAAATGTCTGGAAATTAGAAACAATGAGGTCCAGGAGCTCCTTAACTTTGGAGCAGAGGAGGAGATCATCCACCATATAACAGAGGTGGTATGTGATTGTTATTGCCATGTTAATGCCATTGTTATTATTCATAAAGCTCTGCTGATGTGTATGTAATATGTCACATTAGAGGCCGACACTGTTGTGTTAGATGTCATGCCTGTTTTGCTTCCATAATGCTGGCATGCTGTCGAAAATCACACACTGGGGTGGCACAATACTGCCTTTGTTTGGTTCTGTGTAAAAACTCAAAGAAGGCATAAAGAAGGGACTTTGAGGTGGCCCTGTAGTACGATTTCTGTATGAAAAGGGCTTATGATTCAGAGTCTGAGCTGGATACCTGCACACAACTCAACATGGAGGTGGTTGTGCTGGCAGCTAGCAGCTAACAGTGTTAACAAGGGGGAAACTGGAGAGTGGGTGTTATGAGCACCGTTCGGAGCACACACAGGGACTCATACACTAACATTCATGCACATGCGGACCATCTAACACAACAATATACAGGGAAGCTCAGATTACAACACACACAGAGGCAGCGTGACTTTACTCTCTGTTTAGGATGCCATCACTGCACTACATCTTTACATAGCACATGTCACATAGAGTTCTAAGTAGAGGCAGGGAGAACATTTAAGCCTGCTTTCCATGTTATCATCACATTATTCATCTCATTTTGACATTACTCCATTTCCAACTTTCAGCATGTTGAAATACCATATATTCTGTATGTTTTCTTTGTGTTAGTTGCTAAATGATACTGTACAACATTCTTACCTTGAACCTTCAAAAATGTTGCATTTACAATTACAGAGTATCTGCTCATGTAAAATCCACAAAAATACAACGCAGAGTCAGACACATCCACATGCTTGATTTTGAGGAAGACAGTGGAGATGTTGGATGTCATTTCATATTTGCCACTCTCAGCTCCATTGCAGAAAGAAGCTGGCTCAACAGAACTATACATGCAGGAAATACAGCGGGGTTGTGTTCTGTTGGCCAGTGCGAACCAGATTGTCTGAGTGGGAGAACTTGAAAAGTTGGAGCACAGCAATGTGACTTCTTCACCAGGCTGAAACTCCACAGTGTGAGACTCAGAAACTGAGACAGAGATCCAGCCTGAAACAAACAGCAGAGACTTCTAAGCTCATAATGCACTAACAGGTAACCATAGTCCTAAATATCTGTGGCTGCAGCTAAATTCTGTTTTGCTTGTGTTTATGAAACTAACCAAATATTAAACATGTAGAGCGATGCCAGTACTTACTGAGGCTGCAGAGAAGTGAAGTGGTCATTATAGTAAAGCTCATCATTGTGCGTATGATCGTCTCACTGCTATGGAGCTTAAAGTCATTGAGCTGCAGGAAGGAGGTTTAAAGAGGGAAGTGGGTTTTACTATATTTACTTTGTCAATCACTGACCACACAATAACCCACAATTCTGCTCACACAGAATGCTCTATTTTCAAGTCAGCACAAAATCACCACAACGTGGCTGGCGCTGCGGCGTACTCTGTTTGCCTGTATTGTGCATGGTGAAACTTTGTCAATAGACCCAAACAGATAGCAGCTGCAGTCACATGATGCATAACAAGACAACTGAGAACCAATTTTTTTTCTTGGGCTATGTCACTCATTGTATGGACCAAAGTCTACAATAAATGCAGATTAAATTAAGATTGATCTGTGTATCTGTGTGTTAATATATCTGGTAAGACAAGCATATTTCCAAAATACAGGAAGGGGGTAAGGAACTCAGTAGTCATTGCAGTAGCATAACTTGCAGAGAGAATAAGGCCTTTATTCGAAACAGGCCTATAGAGATATGCCTTTATTCCTAATATCCCCTGTATTCCCTTTGTTCATATTATTAGATTTTCATGAAACCTCTCCATGTTTGCTGATTTGCTGCCTTTTCAATATGCTGATGATGCAGTTTGTTGCCAATGCAAATGATACTGGATTCCTGTACGTTTTCCTCTTTAACAATGTCACTGTCATTGAAATCAACACTTTCTGGCAACAATAGGCAACAGGATGAAGCATATGTGCTTCTGTTTTCCAATTAAATCTTTATTTTATTGCTTCATAATGTCCCTCAAATGAAGTAAGCATTAGATGCCACCTGGATGTGGGTGGGAGATGTTACCAACAGAGTTGGGTATAATGCGTTACTTTGATTATTTTTTGCGGTAACAAGTAACCTAACGTGTTAGTTTGCTGTTTGAGTAATCAAATACTTGAGTACATTTTCAAACAAGCCATCAGTTACTTCTGTTACTTTTAGAACGCTGGTCCTTCAGCTCCGAAACAGCAACGGCTGTCTTTTGGTTCTAATAACGGAGATAATGTTAAACCTATCAGTCTGAAAGAAGCCACGGAGCTTGTGGCTAGGTACGTGGTAGAAGAAATGCTGCCATTGTCTACGGTGGAGTCTAAAAAAAGGTGGAGAAGGACTCGCTGACAGACAGGTCAGACTAAGAATTGCATTATGCCTGGTACACACTAATGTTACACAACTTTTCTGCCCGTTCTGAATGTCATTCTGTCACATTACACGATTGTGGAGTCATAAAATCGTGCCGTGACTTGGCCGACAGACAAGACACAATACACAGTGGTACTCACCAATCATCCCTGGTCGTCTTTCACGGTGTGTGTGATGTCATTGAGTTATTCTTGTTCTATTTTTATTACTTTTACTATTATTTCAGTCACTGTTTCTGTTAATGTGCCAGCCGAAATGTTGTAGTCACCAAAAAGCGTCAGCAGATGGCAGGAGCTACATTTCAAGCGTCATACCAAACATTCAAGCTACTGTATCCTCCACAATAGGGTGACCATATTTTGATTTTCAGAAAAGAGGACACTCGGCCCGGCCACCAGATAGCCTACTTAAATGATACTCGCAGTTTACTCAAAGATGCCTTATCATTTTAATATATTTAAAATTTATATGTATGGATAGAAAATTCAGTTATATTACAAAATAATATCTCTCAAAGACAGAAATTCAGATAGGCCCCTATAGATAGGACACACACACACACACTAGAGTGTGGCTACCCGATCCGAGCCCAACGGGTCCCGACGGTAGGTCTACCCGACGGGTCTACCCGACGGGTTCACCTCATCAGGACCTGATGAGGTGAACCTGATGACGCTAAATGCGAAACGCGTTGTTCCCTTCATTAAATTTCGATAGTAAAGTCTATGTCAGTGTGCGGAGGATTTTTTTGCATATCTTATGTATAAACTGTATTCGGGCTCGGGTCGGATTCGGTCAGCTTTCAGTGAAAATGTAGTGTAAAAATAAATAAAATCCTATTGTCTGTCCTGTTTATTGCTTGGGCACTGTTATTTACGTGTCAACACCTGAACATAACACACACAGACACACATTGGCTGTTTGTTTCTCTCCCCTCGCTGGAAGTCTCGGACATCCAGCCGCCCGCCTCCGCCTTGATTAAACACTGAAAATAAAATAAAAGAGGGAGACAAGTTTTCCTATTTTATCTTATTTTGTTTTATTTCTCCCTCTCCTCTCACTGGAAGCCTCGGACCTCCTGCCGCCTGCTCCCGTCTCAAACACGGAGGTCTCCCTCTTCGCGGAACAGCCATGGCGCACGCCCAGCCTGTTAAATAGCCTGTAACCATAACAACTGTGTGACACAAACTCAGTGCTTTAGTAATTAAATAATGTCGGGCTCGGTTTGGTTTCGGACATAACAAAACAGAATGACTGTCGGGTTCAGACAGAAATATGCAGCCCGTGCTGCACTCTAACACACACACACACACACACACACACACACACACACACGCACAAGAAAAACTGGACATTATCATCAATTTATAAACACGCCCCGGACAGGACGTGAAGTGTTTGGTTAGCCTACTCCACAACCAAGTTCCTACAAATGTTTCACAATAAAAGCCTATTTAGAAAATGGAGGGATTCTCTCAGCTGAGGTTATAAGGGGCTTTTAATTTGAAAGAAATTCAGGAAGTGTTGAGTTTGAAATGACTGTGCAATATGTTAACTTTACAAAGACAACGGAGCGGATAAAAAGTGAAAATATAAAAACACAGAGGGATTAATAAATAACGGACCGTCTATAATGTAGTTTGTTTCAAATGAAGCTGGGAGCCTCTGCAGTCGTGGCGAGTAAAAGCCCCACCACTATTTGTTATTGTTATTACTTTATGTCTGACCGTGAGGATGTACCATTGTTTGCTAGCTTGATGCTAAAGACAGTAACGTTAACTCAGCGGGTTGACAAAGTGCCTCTGCTGTTTCACACCATCATTTCCCCCTTTTACTCTGTGTGGTAACATCCCTAGAGGAAATATTAAAAACGCTGGGGTGTTGTTGTCATACAGTTGTCTACGGCAGCAGATCGTTCTGTGTTTCTACTGGTCAAAGTGACGGCTGTGATGGGAGAATTGGATCTCAGTGAAGGGCAAGTGGTCCATAACTTTAATTTTGAAGACAACAAAATGTAGGCTTAGCACCGTGTGGTCGATTGCCCAATAGGAAATGTAGAATACTCAGAAGTACTTTAAAAGTGCTTGAGTTACTTTACTCAGGAAGTAACTTTTTACTTTAAAAAAAAAACAAGTAACGCAGTAAAGTGCTTTGATTACTTTTAAAGTAACCCTTACCCAACTCTGGGGACCAATTACCAGACTGTCATAGTTTCTAAAAATGCAGCGCAGTGAGGATACAGACATTTCTGACGTATGTCTTCCTGAGACCCGAATTTTTGTTTGGTATGCATTTTTAAAGGTAGGATCTGGAGGATTTTCAAACAAAACAAAATATAGACATATACAAATGAAATCCTGCTTAATCATCACCTATGGGCTTCTACTCATGTGTGGTGGTGACTCTGTTTGCACAGCTCCTGCCCTTTAACTGTATTTTGATGTTTTTGTGAGCTCGGACCACTTCTGGGCAGAGATTTACCCAGCCAATGAGAGAGCGCAGGTGCCGTGCCCGAGCGTGTCTGAGCGTGTCCGAGCGTGCACCAGCGCGATCCTTGCCTGAACCTCATCTGTGAAGCCTTCTTCCGTACCTCCGGGCTCCGTACACCCGGGAGAGTTGAGCCTGATAGGAGGGGCCGAATTTGAATGTGTGTTTACAAACAGCAACTGGAAAATCCTCCAGACCCTACCTCCTTGCTATTTGGGATCATTAGGATACCACAAGGATGAAGAACTAAAGCTTGTCAATAATAATAAAGTCCCAAAGTCCTCAAATGAGACAACAACAAAGTCCAAGTGTCCTCAAACAAGACGATAATTAATTAATTAATTTCCCAATGTCTTCAAATGAGTACTTCCTAATAAACAGAGTCTTAGCTTGTTACTGTTGCTACAATTGTTTAAATGTTACCATATCAAACTGCAAACATTATTAGTCATACACAAACAAGTTTCAACCATAAAATGTGATCAGGTTTTGGACCTTGTCCACTTTTGTGTTGGGATCGGCTGTGGACTGACTTGGCAGAGATGGCTGCCATCTTGTTTTTACATGGATTAGTGTATTGTTGTCTTACTGCCACTAGATGGCACAAAAAAGTGTCCACAAATGAGGATAACAGGTTTAAGTCAAGTAGAATGAAGTATAAGGTCAAGTAAACCTTAAATGTAGTGTCCTCATATGAGGACACAGGGTGTCAGGAGGATATAATGTGGACCTGCAGATATGCATTCAGCCAGGACCATTCATATGACTATTATCTACTGTTGGTAGAGTCTTCTCTCTCGCTCTCTCTTCCTGGGGAGTATGGTACATTTACATGTTATTATTTCAATAATACTACTAACTAATACTAACAAATCCAAATTTTACAGCATGCTCTACCTGCCAGATCTATTTTACAATCAAGAGCTATAATGAAATCACACATCCTGTTGTACAAATTGCCTACAAGTGTAAGTATACAGTGACAGTAATAGCAATTACCTTAAGGCCCTGACACACCAAGCCGACGGTCAGCCGTCGACCAAAGTCGGGCCGTCGGTGAGCGTCTGTCGGCCTAGTTTTTGCGGTGTGTCCCGCACCGTCGGTCCTTCGGCGTCGGCCAATTGAGCATGTTGAATCAGCAGCAGAGCTTGTCTGTGAAAGAGGTCACTCTAATTGACTGTTTAGGTTTTATGCCCTCGCCCCTGTAGCGAGTGAATCTGCCTGTAGTGAAACCGGGGCTAACCGGTGCTTCCTCCTCAGGCTCCACTTCACTCAGCTGCCTGACAGACCTGCTGCTTCTTCCCACTTTAACCAGAATAATAAACCGGAGCTACCTGGGAGCGGCTAGCGGAGCGTTAGCCGCAGCATGACCGGAGGGAAGCACAGCCAGTTAGCCTCCGCTAGCCTCCGAGCTAGCCCTGGCTCTCCGTTTGGATCCAACTGCAGCACCGAGCCCTGGTTTGCTATTCAGGTTAAAGTGGGATGAAGCAGCAGGTTTGTTGGGCAGCTGAGTGAAATGGAGCCTGTGGAGGAAACACCGGGACTGTCTGGATGTAATAGTCTGTGGAGAGGCTGCGGTGCTCGGTTGTACAGATAGGACACCCCTCGGCTGACGAGACTCCGCTACTTTATCTCATGCATTCCTCGGACTTCCGGTTTCCCTTTTTGCGTTATTTCCTCTCACGCAGGTGCAGAACATACGTGCTACTTGGCCGTCGGATGTAGTCCGTGTAGTGTGTTCAAATGCAACTGACACAGGGTGACGTGAGGCAACATAGACGACGCAACAGCTGGCTTTCGTCGCTGCTAGTTCTTTGATGTCGGTTTGGTGTGTCCGCACCTGTACATACGCTGTAACTGAGTGTATTAACCCTATGGGCCCTAGGCGTTTTTGGGGTATTTTAGTGCCTTTACTTTTAAGCTCATATCACAGTCATTATAAAGGTTACATACACATGCTATATCTTGTTTTTTTCAGGTCAGTCAGGGCTAACCAGATTTGCCATCATTTCATGTCCTTCTATGTGCCTGTATTTTATATTAATTTTTATATCAATGAAAAAAACAAATCCGTGTGACTAAATTCTTACATTTTTACATTTACATGTACATATGTGATAGAGTCTGCATCACAAGGGGTCTTATAATAGTATTGTAATAATAACAGTACATTCAGTGTCCCTCTGAGCTTCTTGAGATTTTTGTTTGTTAATAGACCCCCCAACAGTCAAGTAAAATATCCACCCTTGTTTTTAGGTATGCCAGTTTAATGAGGAAGACACTGTCATCTGGCTGTGCAAGTATCATGCTGCACAAGGCATTTTCTTCTGCAAGCAGGGTGCTGATGTATAAAGGTAAAAGAGTCAATAAGTGTAAGGAAATTGGTCGGTGTCATCTGCAAAGAACGTAACAATTTGAGAAAAGAGTATTTCACTGCTGACTGGACTGCGTTTCTACATATACATAAACAAGATATGTTCACCTTTTAAGATTAAGTTGTTAGGCTTTTGTGTGAAAGTAGTACAGCTCTTGTTGCTTGTGGTTTTATTGCAGAGAAGTGACGGCCAGTCTTTCTGTGGCTTTCGCTTTAGCTGAAACACAAAGTGCTTTCATCACAGTGGAAAATAACAGGGAGGGGGCACAATGTTTGTTGTTGCCCACAAGTGCATGCAAACATGGCCAGGGTACAAAGCCACCCCTCCAACTTTTTAATACCCACTTCATTATGTTTCAGTATACAATGGAGACAGTTAGAAAGTTAAAAAAAAGTCAGTTTGTCCAGTCAGATATGAAAAATATAGAGTACCTCCCTCCCTGCAGACTCTACCTATAAGGACGTTTGAAAATTATCAGCGTCCTTTACTGGCTTCTCCTCCATCAAACCTCAAATATGCTTTTGTTTTATCATCTTGAGATTAAGGACAAACAAATGATAAAAAGAGACTGAGAGCAAGAGAGAAAGAAGCATGTAAGAACCAAGAAAAAAAAATACTTTAATACTTAATGTTGTTAACAAAAATAGATTTTAGGCAAAGTGATCCTAATGCCCTTTGCAAATTACACTGGATATTTAATAGTACAGAAATCGATACAGTTCTTGCTGCATGCAAATAGAATGAAAGATAACAGTAAACTGTACTACATGGCTTTGAAGAAGGTGACAATGGGCAGTAGTGAAGTGATGACAACTTTAGTAGCATTACTTAGGCTTTAAAAACAACAAGCTTTTTGATTTTTGTGGTCATGAAGTCTTCCTGTGGTGGAGCCTTTATCATGCAGACAGTTTGTCACCATTAGGTGCTGGTTCATTCTATTATTATGTATTTCCTTCAGTATTTTTTAGTTTGTACAAATATGTAAGTCGATATTTTGTTAAAAAAAAACAAAAAAAAACAAAAACAAAAAAAAAAACAAAGTAGTCAGCTTCTTTTTTGTATTTTACTAACTTGGTCTTGTGACTTTGATGTTAGCTGTGCTCAGACCACACTGAGCTGTCTCTTCCTGTCAGGGGATATCTCACTCATTTCTCCCTCCCCCTGACAAACCATTTGACTCTCCATATGAGTAAGTTTAACAGTCATCAGTGTCCCTTTTGTCTTCCCCTCATCAATTATGTTCTTGTCCCTGTTAAATGAAAAAATGGAGGCAGACAAAATAAAAAAAGAGACAAAGATGAACTGACCAGTTTAGGAACTTTATTAAAAAAAAGTTGCAATGTTGCAATGTTACACTGAGAGTTGCAGTTACAGTTGCTTCCTGAGTCTATCTGCTGGCGGTGTAAATGACGCGAGTCTCCACTTCTTTCTCTGATTCAGGCCTCCTGTTCCTTATTGTCTCTGGAAGGAACCTCAGTGCTGCAGAGTTCAGGTCGTCAGTGCATGGATTCTGCAAATCAGAGTATTTTAAAATGTTTTCACTCCCGACTCGTCAAATAGGGCACCTTGGTCAGTGGCCCTACACTTTAAACTGTGACTTGAGGTACCGCAATTATCAATTTCGGTCAGACATAGCATCAGACTCTTGAAGATGGCATGTCGATTTTCTGCTTAATACACACATAATGTCTGTTCACAATTAAATTCTGTGTCCTGAGGAAACCTAGGTTTTGTCACCAAAACTACTTTTGGCACAGGCAACAAAGCTACTTGGTTAGGTTTAGAAAAAAAATAATTCATTCATTCATTAGGCTGGAGCCTATCCCAGGTGACATTGGGCAAGGGCCGGGGTACACCTTGGACACATCACCAGACTATCACAGGGCTGACACATAGAGACAGACAACCATTCACACTCACATTGACACCAAAGGGCAATGTAGAGTCACCAGTTAACCTGCATGTCTTTGGACTGTGGGAGGATGCTGGAGTTCCTGGAGAAAACCCATGCTGACACAGGGAGAACATGCAAACTCTGCACAGAAGGGCTCCCCCACCCTGTGGTTTGAACCCCCCAGGTTCCCAGGTCCTCTTGCTGCAAGGCGATAGTGCTAACCAGTGCACCACCATAGTTCAGAATAAAAAAAATACACTTGTCATGTACCTTGCATCAGTGAACAAGTCATGTGTGTCATGTGACACATATGACACATCAACCACGAAACCTCCTGCCCTACTCAGACTTTCTTGCTCTTAATAGTTCCTCATTGCCATGGAAGGGTTTACACTGGAGTTAGCTGAAAGCCCGTTGTCAGATGCTACAGGGGCAACGTATGCATCAGAATCAAATGCTGACCAAGCTGCTGTTTCTGATGCCCTGGGAATAAGAACAGGCTGAGTATTGATGGTCGTAGATGGTATTCCATGCAGTGCTAACTACATGTTTTAGAAACCAGCACAGAATCAGTACTTGCACTGATTAAGGATTAAAACAAAAGTCAAATACTAATTCATACCATCATGAAAGACTGTATAGAAAGGCTAATACTTTACCTTGTTTCTTTCAGGATGCAGTTCTTCATTTTCAGCTATGTGACAAAAGATCAGCCTGATTAGATAAAAATCACTGACCAAATACTTTGCTTTGGATTTATTTGTTACAGGTTTATACAACAGGTTGTGCAACAAATGATACATCAGCTGTACCTTTCTGACGTTGCTTGATTTTAACAGCCAGAACAATGACAGCCACCATGAAGAAAACCATCAGAGCGCCCAGGATCACAGTCATGAGGTTTCTTAGTGCATCATGGTCGTCTACAAGAAGGATTTTTAATTTAGGTTTCTCGTGTATTTATAATGGCTTTAAACATTGTTAATATTACAAACCAAATATTGCTCATTATTACTGTCATATTGATTATATTAATATTAATATCATCTTGAGAAAAATATTATTATTATTTTTTTTTTAAAAAAAGCCTTACTTTCAGTCTCAAAATCCACTTCGTCATCCAAATCAGCATTACCTTGGAAATAAATAAAATAATAAGAATAAGAATAAGAATAATGTGTAATGGTAGTTAGGCTTAATCTTACCTTGAATTTTCAAATGTGTTGCATCGCCAATGACTGTATGTGTGTCTTTGTAGAATCCACAGAAATACACTCCAGAGTCAGATAAATCCACTCGCTTGATTTTAAGAAAGACAGTGGAGATGTTGGAGCTCATTTCAAATCCACTTTGAAATCCATCACAGAACGAAGCCACACCATCAGCCCAGTACATGGAGGAGATGCAGCTGGGCTTGGTTCTGTTGATCAGTCTGAACCAGTCGGTCTGACATGGTCTGCTGGAAATGTTGGTGCACGTCAGTGTGACTTCTTCACCAGGCTGGACCTCCACAGTCTGAGACTCCGAACCTGAGACAGAGATCCAGCCTGAAACAAACAGTAGAGTCAGCAAGAGATTTACCCCTTTTGGATAGAGTTGAAATTCTAGTGTGACATGATTTGATGCTGAGTATAATCAAGTGTCAGTACTTACTGAGGCTGCAGAGAAGTAAAGCTGTTGTCAAAGTGAAGCTCCTCATTGTGCGTTTCATTGTGTCACTGCGAGAATAGTTTGTGCCACTGAGCTCTTATAAAGAGGTTTAGAGAGGCGGGGTGTCTTTTGTTTTGATGTTGCCGCTCACACTAACTTGCCATTTATGCGGCGCCTTTATACATATTTAAGCTCAAGATAGTTTGGTTCAAGGAGACTCATATAATATCATGTTATATCTGTGTCAGATGCAATTTGAGAGAAAACTTGCCACAAATAATTGCACATGCAGAACAACCTCTCCCTCCATTGGCATGAAAAGCAATTACTAAAAGGTGGAAGAGTAGGAGTAATGATAAAAACAAAATCTGACTAAGTGCAATGGAAGTAGAGCTACTGAATCATGACGTATATTAAGTGGTATAGTGAAGGGTATATGCAGGTTTACAGGGCATTTCTGGCTGGTTACAGCATACCCACCTATCAGCCAAAAAAACATTGAAATATATGGGAGACCACTTCCTGCTTCATAACATACCTATCTACCTAGTAGTACACCCACCTCATCAGCTACTACTACACCACTGCGTACATCAAGCATGTCACACATCACTCGTCACTGAAAAACTGATTACTGAGTATTCCTTAAATGAATTCTATCACACTGAGATTTGATTGTCACTCTGCAATGATTTAATGGCACCCAGTTACCCCTATCGATGCCCCAAACTCCCAGTATTTACTAGTAGTAGCTGAGAATGTGCATTAATTTGCTTTTTTTCCAATTTCCTGAAAATTTGGTTAAAATTGAAGCTACATTTGGATAGAAACTTGACCATAGATGGATATCATGTATTAGATGGTAATGTCAGCGGGTCAGTTGGTCCATCAGCCTACCTTTTTGTCTCTTTGGTCCAGGCAAAAATGTCCTTTTCCTCTAGCACCACTGTAAGGTTGACCTTTATGATTTTCAGTGAGATACCCAGCAAATGTTTGATGAATTGCCATGAAATTTGACATCCCCAAACACTGACACTGTGACGATGTTAGCATGCTGCTGCACCTGGCTCCAAACATAGCTGTGCCTACGTACAGCCTCACAGAGACACTAACATGGCCGTAGAATCTTGTGGCCCTATTTAAATAACCTTTAGCGCATGATCTGAAATGCATGGCGCAAGTATATTTAGAGCGTGTCGAGTGCCACTTTGCTAGTTAAATGGCGCTAAATATGGGCGTGAAGTAAGGTGCAAGGGGCAAAGGGGTTCCATTTAGCCCCTTAACTAATCACAGGTGTGTTTAGGGTGTAACATGAATTCAATAACCAGATTTTAATCTTCTATTCTATATAAATTCAGGTGCACTTGCACCTGGCGCATTGCTGTTTACATGGCGTATTTGGCAAATTGGAGAAGCGTGCCATTTTCTGCAGTAATGTCACTACAGCAAATATCGTGGTACATTTACACAGCAAAACTAAAAACTGTAGTTATAAACTTGAGAGAGGAAACAACTAACCTTTTAGCTTCTGAAATAATCAGTGAAGTTATGCTTCTTCTTGTGTGTAAATGCGCACAGTTTGTGTAACAGTGTGTAACAGCAGCTCTGCTCTGCTCTCTGCTATATTCACATTTTAGAGAATATATTTTCCTCATTAATGATGTATTATTTCACCCACCTGTAACTGACCCCTGTGTGTGTGTAAGGACCGTGGTGTACGCATTGTGAACCTGCCTATGTCTAATCAAAAGCGCCTGATTTTAGTGACCTACATTCACATTGGTGCACAGATGGATGCAAGTACATTTTCCATGAATATGACAACTGCATCAGTCTGGAACTAGCAATGACAGTTGCCCTGCGCTGTCACCCACTTTACATTGAGTGTAAGACAGGGCCCCACATATTGTTTAAATGTGTAGCCTACTATGCAGGAATTGTTAGTTTCTGTTTGTAAGCAGTATCACCAGTGAAAGTAAAAGCCAACCCACATTTACTCTCACTCACTGTATTTGCGCTCTTTTCTGAGCTGTATCTATGATTTTCATAGCTTCCTCTTGCTGCTTACAGCCTGACGCCTTTTCACAACCTTTTAGTAGTCCCGACCTCACCAACCTGCTGTGCCCAGGAACAGCCCAAACACAGCATAATTAAAAGAACATAATAAACTACAGACAGTGAGCAGGGTCTCTGCAGATAAATACACCACCACACACTTCTAGTGGAATATAAGGGATTGATTAGGACAGATCACTTTTGAATGAGTCTGCACAGTGTTTGTTTGGTTTTTTTTTTATAGTAAAATCTGGCATAGAATACCATTGGCATTTACATTCTCCTTCCTGTTGCTGTGTGTGCTCTTGATTATGAAAATACCTGTTACTTATTACAGCATACTGCCCTGTTCTCTAATGAAACTATGTCAGTGAACATATTTCAACATAGGAACCTGACAGATTAGACTGTAACCTGAGACTATGCCTTAGGTATGTGCACAATGAAAAGTGAAACAGTTGCATCAGACATCTCTGATCAGTTTTGAATGTAGATGTTGACGTTAAGTATAAACGTGATTTTGTGTCAGTGATGAGGAGTAGAGTGATTTAGCAGTGTCAGAAGAGACTGATATATGTTTTAAGGGTGCATTAGACAAATTACTGAAATAGCTGTGTTTGTCCACAATTTCTACAAATGTCTAAATACAGCAGCTAGTTTAATGTTGCCATAAAATAAGCAGGCTAGTTTTCACAGCTTCCTTTTATACTTTCCACAGAGCTTTGACTTCAGAGACCTTATTGCTCTTCACCTCAGTTGTTCTCAGACCACACTGTGCTGTCTCTTCCTGTTAAACAAGTCATGTGTACATCACTCACTCCTCTGTGCACAGACCATTTCAGCCATCAGTGTCCTCTCTGACTCCTCCTCTATCACACATTACACATGCTGTTTTTACTCTCAGACAAAGTGAGAGACAGAAAGAAACATGAGCAAGAAAATACAGAAGCATCATTTCAGATTTATTTTTTGCCAGTGAATCAACTCACACACAGACCACACATAAACCCCAACAGTAGATGAATATGATAAAGCATCAGTTCCACTCTGAGCTGCTGTTCCAGATGTTTCCTGAGTCTATCTGGTGGCAGCATACACAACATGTGGCTCCACCTCTCTCTCAGATGGAGGTCTGCGGCTTCTTTTTGGCTTTGCCTGGAAACGTAGAGCTGCGTAGTTCAGTTCATCTGAGCCCAGATCCTGTGAATCAGAGTATTTAGAGTCACATAACATATCACACACACTGTGGCTGAGTTTGAAACAAACAAATAAACAAACAAAAATGTTAATTTGGTGGATTTGTGGGTTGTTTCATGAAGGAGCCATAATGTAGCTAACTCTTTTTCATAGAAACCCACCTTTCTGCACAATGGAATTATACTGATTTAAACCAAGGCTGATCAAACCTCACTAACTTACATTAACTACACCTCACAGTGGCCATGTTTGAATCATAGCGTATGAAATAATGGACGTTGCCACCGTGGCGTCATCCACTGGTTCATGTACTCCCATTCTGAAGCCTCAAGTTCAACATTTCCACCAGCGCCATTTTGATGTTTTTGAGCGTCCAGTGACCATCTTTGGTCACTTCTGAGGTTAGAGCTATGGAGGAGTGAGGGATGGATCTGGAACCATAAACATGTTTATATCTGCTGTAAGTTGGCAATTTTAACATGGGTGTCTATGACTTCTTGACAAAATATCTTTGGATTGAATTGATGGAGCATTTCCATGTTTCGAGAAAAAACCCCAAAACCATTGTCACATAGTTCCGGCTCTAGAACCCTAGCCCTTGAGAGGGGTTGGACTCTCTCCTTTGCTGGAGTTGCTCTGGGTGAGAGGCGGAGGGCCGGGGTGGGCTTTCTGATAGCCCCCAGACTCTCTGCCTGTACGTTGGGGTTTACCCCGGTAGACGAAAGGGTTGCTTCCCTGCACCTTCGGGTCAGGGAACGGGTCCTGACTGTTGTCTGTGCTTATGCACCGAACAACAGTTCAGAGTACCCACCCTTTTTGGAGTCCCTGGGACGGGTGCTGAACAGGGCCCCGACCGGGGACTCCATTGTTCTGCTGGGGGACTTCAACGCTCATGTGGGCAATGACAGCAGGACCTGGAGGGGCGTGATTGGGAGGAACTGCCTGCCCGATCTGAACCCGAGTGGTGTTCAGTTATTGGACTTCTGTGCGGGTCGCAGTTTGGCCATAACTAACACCATGTTCAAACCTAAGGATGTCCATTGGTGCATGTGGCACCAGGACAGCCAAGGTCGCAGGTCAGTGATCGACTTTGTAGTCGTATCATTTGACCTGTGGCCATATGTTCTGGACACTCGGGTGAAGAGCAGAGCTGTCAACTGATCACCACCTGGTGGTGAGTTGGATCAGATGGTGGGGGAAGACGCCGCGCAGACCTGGCAGGCCCAAACGAACAGTGAGGGTCTGCTGGGAATGCCTGGCGGAAGAACCTGTCCAGATGATCTTCAACTCCCACCTCCGGGAGAGCTTCGACCGCGTCCCGAGGACAGAGGGGGACATTGAGTCCGAACGGGCCTTGTTCCGCTCTGCCATTGTCGAGGTGGTGGTTGCAAGCTGTGGCCACAAGGCCGCTGGGGCCAGTCGCGGCGGTAATCCCTGAACCCGCTGGTGGACACCAGAGGTGAGGGGAGCCGTCAGGCTGAAGAAGGAGGCCTACAGGGCATGGTTGGTCTGTGGGTCTCCGGAAGCAGCCGACGGGTACCGGCAGGCCAAGCGGAGCGCAGCGGCGGCAGTCATGGAGGCAAAAACTCGGGCGTGGGAGGAGTTCGGTGAGGCCATGGAGGAAGACTATCGATCGGCTCCAAAGAGGTTCTGGCAAACCATCCGGCGCCTCAGGGGGGGAAGGCAGCAACTTGCTCACACTGTTTACAGTGGGGGTGGGGAGCTGCTGACATCAACTGGGGACATTGTCGGGCGGTGGAAGGAATACTTTGAGGAGCTCCTCAATCCCACCAACACGTATTCCAGTGAGGAAACAGAGACGGGGGTCTCGGGGGTGGGTCGTCCAATTTCTGGGGCAGAAGTTGCTGAGGTAGTGAAACAACTCCAAGGCGGCGGAGCCCCGGGGGTGGATGAGATTCGTCCTGGATATCTCTAGGCTCTGAATGTTGTAGGGCTGTCCTGGCTGACACGCCTCTGCAACATTGCATGGACATCGGAGGCAGTGCCTCTGGAGTGGCAGACTGGGGTGGTGGTCCCCATTTTCAAGAAAGGGGACCAGAGGGTGCGTTCCAGCTACAGGGGTTCACACTCCTCAGCCTACCTGGTAAGGTCTACTCCAGGGTGCTGGAGAAGAGGGTCTGGTCGATAGTTGAACCTCAGATTGAGGAGGAGCAATGTGGTTTTCGTCCCGGACGTGGAACCGTGGACCAGCTCTTTACCCTCGCCAGGGTGCTGGAGGGGGCATGGGAGTTTGCCCAACCAGTCCACATGTGTTTTGTGGATTTGGAGAAGGCTTACGACCGTGTCCCCAGGGGCATCCCGTGGGGGGTGCTCCGGGAGTATGGGGTTGGTGGCCCCTTGCTAAGGGCCATCCAGTCCCTGTACCGAAGGAGCATGAGTCTGGTTCACGTGGCTGGCAGTAAGTCGGACCTGTTCCCGGTGAGGGTTGGACTCCGCCAGGGCTGCCCTTTGTCACCGGTTCTGTTCATAACTTTTATAGACAGAATTTCTAGGCGCAGCCGAGTGGTGGAGGGTGTCAGGTTCGGTGATGGGAGGATCTCGTCCCTGCTTTTTGCGGATGACGTGGTCCTCCTAGCTCCATCGAACAGTGACCTCCAGCTCTCGCTGGGGCGGTTCACAGCCAAGTGTGAAGCGGCTGGGATGAGAATCAGCAACTCCAAGTCTGAGGCCATGGTCCTCAGCCGGAAAAGGGTGGATTGCCCACTCCAGGTCAGGGGGGAGGTCCTTCCTCAGGTGGAGGAGTTTAAGTATCTCGGGATCTTGTTCACTAGTGAGGGTAGGATGGAGTGGGAGATTGACAGGCGGATTGGGGCGGCGTCAGCAGTGATGCAGGGGCTTAACCGGTCCTTTGTGGTGAAGAGGGAGCTTAGCCAGAAAGCGAAGTTCTCAATTTACCGGTCGATCTACGTTCCAACCCTCACCTATGGTCACGAGCTCTGGGTAGTGACCAAAAGAATGAGATCGCGAGTACAAGCGGCCGAAATGAGTTTCCTCCGCAGGGTGGCTGGGCTCAGCCTTAGGGATAGGGTGAGGAGCTCAGACATCCGGGAGAGACTCGGAGTAGAGCCGCTGCTCCTCCACATCGAGAGGATCCAGTTGAGGTGGTTCAGGCATCTGGTAAGGATGCCTTCCGGATGCCTCCCTTGGGAGGTGTTTTGGGCATGTCCAACCGGGAGGAGACCTCGGGGCCGCCCCAGAACACGCTGGAGGGACTACATCACCCGGCTGACCTGGGAACACCTCGGGGTTCCCACGGAAGAGCTGACGGAAGTGGCTGGGGAGAGGACTGTCTGGGCTTCTTTGCTGAGGCTGCTGCCCCTGCAACCTGGACCAGTACGAGTACGAGTACGAGAACTTATATTTACTATAAGTAGTTACATCCCATATTCAACAAATATACTTTTATTAATCCTAACCAAGTATTATTTTTTAAAAAACTGAACCTAACCTGGTTGTTTTAGTGACCGTTTTATAGCATTAACTACATGTTTCAAATTGTGACCGTTCTAGTATATAATTTAACTCATTACGTGCCAGTTATATGTAATTTCACTTATTTAATATTTATCTGACTACAGTTGCCGATGGGCTTGTCACTCCCTCATGATGAAAGTCAAAGTCATTGCTGTTTGCTGGCTCCACAATGGGAGATTGAACTCCCTATTGACATCATGAGAGCAGAAAGTTATTCACATTATATGTCTTAGACTGAAAATTAATTTGTTTAGACTACACCTGTCTCTGAATGTAGCACTTGAAGTACATCAGCATATTTGATAAACTGAATGTATGATTCTTGCATGTTTTGGGGTCATGCCCACATGGTGGTGAATGCACTTATTGTATGTCACTTTGGATAGAAGTGTCAGCTAATTAAATGTAATTTAATGAGTTTGCCACTTGCGGCAGTTCAAGACAAAGATCATTAACAGACTTGTGTTTAAATGCATCTATAAAACCATAACACACAGTGTATTTAAGTAAATGTTGGGTTCACCTTGTTTCTCTCTGGCTGCGGCTCTTCATTCACAGCTAAATGACAAAAGACAAAAGTCTCCTTAGTGAATTATTACTGAACACGTGCTTTGCTTTGTATTTGTCAAACATTTGTAACAAAAAATAAATCAGTTGTACCTGTCTGAAGTTTCCAGATTTTTACAACCAGAACAATGACGACGATAGTGAGGGAGACAGTCAGACCAACTTGGATCATGCTTAAAAGGTTTGTCATTCCATCAGGCTCCTCTATGAGACAAATGATAGAATTTGACTATGTTCTTTTTAATCTGGTGGCTTTAGATTTGCACAATAGTAATACTGGCTCTGTAAAGTGTGCAAAAAAAAATAACAACCTTACTTTCAGTCTCAAAATCCACATCACCATCAGATCCACCATTACCTTTTAAGAAAAAGAAACACTACTGTGACACTAATTTGAGATATGCTACAAATATGATCTCTGAAAGAAGCACGGCTTAATCTTACCTTGAACTTTTAAATGTGTTGCACCGGCAATGACTGTATGTTTGCCTTTGTAGAATCCACAGAAATACAGTCCAGAGTCAGATAAATCCACCCACTTGATTTTAAGAAAGACAGTGGAGATGTTGGAGCTCATTTCAAATCCACTTTGAAATCCATCACAGAACGAAGCCACACCATCAGCCCAGTACATGGAGGAGATGCAGCTGGGCTTGGTTCTGTTGATCAGTCTGAACCAGTCGGTCTGACATGGACTGCTGGAAATGTTGGTGCACGTCAGTGTGACTTCTTCACCAGGCTGGACCTCCACAGTCTGAGACTCCGAACCTGAGACAGAGATCCAGCCTGAAACAAACAGCAGAGTTAAGAGATTTACTTATAAGTGTACAATGCAACAGTTACCATAATAAGATGGCAAGAATTGATTAATTTAGTTCCAGTTTGCAAAGTAAAATTCTGGTGGGTTTCTGGTTACACAAAGTGTGAGTACTTACTGAGGCAGCAGAGAAGTAAAGCTGAAGTAAAGGTGAAGTTCCTCATTGTGCCTTTAGTCTTGTCAATGCAAGCGTAGTTAATACCACTGAGCTCTTATAAAGGGGTTTAGAGAGGCGGGGTGTTTTTTTGTTTTTGCCCTTGCCGCTCACACTGTGACTTTGCTCATATTTGAGCTCATGAAGGTTAGGTATGAGTGATGCCTGTAATACGAAGTTATATCTGTGTCAGATGTAGCCTGAGATTAAACTTGCCATAAAGAATTACAGATGCATGAAGAACAATTCATCTCAGTGACTCATACAGTTTCATACAGCCATCACTGAAAGCATCTTCACCTAATCCATAACAGTGTTGTATGACACATGTAATATCAAAGTGAGGAGCCTGTAGTGTTGTATTTTTACGCTTGATGCTGCTATCTCTGGATACAATGTTTAGGATTATTATTATGTATTTTCATGTGTCCTGTGATCATCTACCAAGGACCACCTGCCATATAGTAATGTTCTCAAAAGGTTCATTCACCCTGTATCTTTGTGTCAGATTCAGAAACCCAAGCAAATTTATGGAGTTTTCTTGCTGATGCTTAGATCTGTCCTAGTTGTAATCACTAACATGCCTTTTTTAAGCCTTTTCAGTTGATTTTCCATTTACATTACAAGCAATTGTGGAAACTTGAGTTGTGTTTACACGTCCCTGCTTATGTAATAACATCTTATCATACAGAAGGGTACACGCATGGTTTCCATTTCTCAAGTCACTGGATTTTAAAAAAACAACTAAGTAAAAACAACAAAAATTTAAAACAAAAAAATTGAAATATTGCTAACACGTGTTTACACTTGGCCAGTGCGAAAAAGTTGGTATATCTCTCATAATAGAATAACCACAAACAACCAAGACTATAGGAAACAGACTTAGCTAAAAAATCATGATGTATGTGAAGCATGTCATGTAAAGGTTCTGTATACGACATTCAGAGCATTAACATGACAGCAAACAACCAAGATGTAAAGACATATGTAAAGATATGATGGAGTAATGGCGTCCTGAGCAGAGAGTGAAGTCAAACTCTTTTGTGTATGTTGTAATCTGAGCTTCTCTGTTCTTTGTTAGAAGCGTGTGCATGTTAGTACATGCTTGTATCCCACTGGCTAGCTAATTACTGCCACTCTGCACTGCGCTCACACAGTGGTTACCACCGATAACACTATCCTGATCCAAGGGGCCAGAGTGGTCAGCCCCCCCCCAGGAACAGCGCCAGGCTTTGAAGCCATTTTGACATAGGGGCCAAATTGCAGAATTGCAACCTCTGGGTCCGTCATATGCCTGTGCCCAGAAAAACTTTTTTCCCATAGACTTACATCGTGAAAAAGTCATCTGTACATCAATGGATACATTTCATGAGTGTCACAACCCCCATGAAATAACTTGTTTAAGTATCAGGACTTGATCTATTTGGTCCGATAACATTTTGAAAGTCGAGAAGAGCTGCATGATGAAATATATTTTTCCCCATTCAAGTTATTACTTGTTCTATGAGTCCAACAAATTTGGAAGCAAAGCAGAAATTTTTTGGGGCTTCATTTGCCATTGAGCACTTTCATGAACGGGGCCCCACCTCCAATGCTGTATCCAGTTCTCTCTATACATCCATGGTAATTGTGTTGTGGTGGAAGCATAACACCCACCATCTGGTTCCCCCCCGTCGCTTAACACCATCTGTTTGCGAATTAGTGCTTTCTCAGATAGCAAAAGCATTACTCACCCTGCTCTCTCTCTGATTGGTTACTACCTGTTGCCTTTGTTGTTTCAATTGGTTAGAGTTAGGCAAGAGGAATGATATTGGTTAGGGTAAGAATGTCAGGGTAAGCCAATCAGAGGCAGAGCAAGGCAGTGCAGGGCAAGTCAGGCCTTCACTATTCTAGAAATGCAAATTCGCCAACTGTTCACCTTGGTGCCCCCAACTCCTAATATTCACAGAACAGTAGCTGATGGAAAAGAGCATTATTCACTTTTTTTTTGCATATTTTCTTGAAATTTGGTTAAAAGTTGTACTACATTTGAATGGAAAGTTGACTTGTTTATTACTAGAGTAATGGCAATGTTGGTCATTTGGTCACCTGACTGGTCTTTAACTTTGGTCCTAACTGAAATATCCATCAACGTTTTTAAATGTTTTGCTATGAAAATTTGTCCAGACATTCATGGTGCCCAGGAGATGAATCCTATTGACTTTGGAGCACCATTGGATGTTGTGTTGACTTTTGTAGTTTATGTCCCAGCAACTGTTGGATGAATTGCTAAATGTCCCTTAACACTGCTACTGTGACCATGTTAGCATGCTGACGTACCTAGTGCAAAGCATCTCTGTGCCTAAGTGCAGCCTCACAGAGACACTAACAAGGCTGTAGACTCTTAGGGCCCTATCTTCCACCTGGCACTTAGCACAGTGTAACTGTCAATGCTAGTTTCAGACTGATGTGATTGTCATTTTCACGGCCAGCATCCATGTTGTGTTTGTAGCAAATGTACTTGTGCCCATCTGTGTGAGGGCTGTTGAGCCCTTTATATGTGTGGTCAAGTGCATTGTTGGTGCAATGTTATTTTTAGGCAGCAGAGATCGATTGTGCCATTTACCAAAAAAAACCTGGTCTAAAGTTTATAGCACAGTATTTTCCTGCTATTTCAAAGATGAATTCTACCCTGCACCTACATGGGGGGTTCACAGTGTGTGTACACTGTCCCGCTTGTTACACACAGGGACATGAGAATGGGTTGTGGGTGGGTAAAATAATACATAATTAAACAAGAAATAATTATGTTCTCTAAAATGTCAACATAGCAGAGACCAGAGCAGAGCTGCAGAGCTGCTGTTTGACTCTCCATTAAGAGACAGGCTTTAAGGGAACAATGTTCACGTCTTTAAGAATAGCAGTTTTTCTTCTCCATTCTTTCTCCAAAATGTCCAAAAACAGCAGCAGGTTTAATTTTGTATTGAATAAGAAAGCTAGTTTTCACAGCTTCCTTTTATACTTTCCACAGAGCTTTGACTTCAGAGACCTCACTGCTCTTCACCTCAGTTGTTCTCAGACCACACTGTGCTGTCTCTTCCTGTTAAACAAGTCATGTGTACGTCACTCACTCCTCTGTGCACAGACCATTTCAGCCATCAGTGTCCTCTCTGACTCCTCTTCTGTCACACATTACACATGCTGTTTTTACTCTCAAAGTCAGAGACAGAAAGAAACGTGAGCAAGGAAATACAGAAGCATCATTTCAGATTTATTTTTTGCCAGTGAATCAACTCACACACAGACCACATATAAACCCCAACAGTAGATGAATATGATAAAGCATCAGTTCCACTCTGAGCTGCTGTTCCAGATGTTTCCTGAGTCTATCTGGTGGCAGCATACACAACATGTGGCTCCACCTCTCTCTCAGATGGAGGTCTGCGGCTTCTTTTTGGCTTTGCCTGGAAACGTAGAGCTGCGTAGTTCAGTTCATCTGAGCCCAGATCCTGTGAATCAGAGTATTTAGAGTCACATAACATATCACTCACACTGTGGAGTGAGTTTGCAAAAAAAAAATAGTTTCACAAAATAATTATTTGATCTAAGGTGATTGTTAACCATAGTTTAAGGAAGTCTAATTTAAATGCTAAAACATGATTGTCAATGGAATCCCAGCTGTGTTGGACAATTTAAATTAAGACTAAGAAAAACTCTCTCAGCCACAGGCCATAGGCCAGATTAAAGCTCACCTTCACCCAGTGACTATGTCTGAATTTTAAAATAATACTGTTTGTAACTTTATTTCAGACAATTACACACAACGGCACGGCAGAAAGGCTCAGGTTTTTTCTTTTTTCGATTGCAAAATATCATCTGTTTAACTAGTTGGAGCATTTCCATGTGTTTCAGATAGGGGAAAAAATCATCGTTGGCAAGACGGGAATAAGTTTGGCTATGACAAACATGCTCACATTCTGAGTAAGCCAAATACAGTAAGATAAGCAAAGATGAACCTTCACTGATCACTGATTTTGATACAAAATACAGTTATTCTTCAACTTAATGAGCCTCAACTGTTAGTTTAAAGTTTGAAGATCCAATGAGTCCCTTAAGTCTGAAAAGGTGATTATTACTTTTTTTTCTTGTGCACACAAGATATGAACTTGTAAAAGTATAAATTAGAACGGATAATTTTACTTTGATGCCACATGTAGCAATACAAAAGAAATCATCTGTTAAACCACCATAACACACAGTGTATTTAAGTAAATGTTGGGTTCACCTTGTTTCTCTCTGGCTGCGGCTCTTCATTCACAGCTAAATGACAAAAGACAAAAGTCTCATTCGTTAAAATTATTACTGACCATACTCAGCTTTGGATTTGTTCATCATGTGCAACAAATAATAAATCAACTGTACCTGTCTGAAGTTTTCTGATTTTAACAGCCAGAACAATGATGACTACAGTGAGGAGAACAGTCACACCACCCAGGATCACACTCATTAGGTTTGTCATTCCATCAGGCTCCTCTACAACACAAATGATAGAATTTGAATTTGACTTGCACAATAGTAATACTGGCTCTGTTGCGCAATAAAAAAACCAAAACCTTACTTTCAGTCTCAAAATCCTTCTCACCGTCTGATTCACCATTACCTTTTAAAAAAAAGAAGAAGCAATTTAAGATATTGGTTCTTATTTGTCTTTAAGCTGTTTTCCCAATACTGTGGAAATAAATTTGAGATATACTGTAAATATGATTTCTGAAAGAAGTACTGCTTATTCTTACCTTGAACTTTCAAATGTGTTGCATCGCCAATGACTGTATGTGTGTCTTCGTAGAATCCACAGAAATACAGTCCAGAGTCAGATAAATCCACTCGCTTGATTGTAAGAAAGACAGTGGAGATGTTGGAGCTCATTTCAAATCCACTTTGAAATCCATCACAGAATGAAGCTTTGGCATCAGCCCCGTACATGGAGGAGATGCAGCTGGGCTTGGTCCTGTTGATCAGTCTGAACCAGTCAGTCTGAGTCGAACTGCTGGAAATGTTGGTGCATGTCAGTGTGACTTCTTCACCAGGCTGAACCTCCACAGTCTGAGACTCAGAACCTGAGACAGAGATCACGCCTGAAACAAACAGCAGAGACAACTAGAGGTTTATCCCTTTTGGATATGCAACAACAAAACATCTTAATTTGTTCAATACTAAGTAATTTGAGTGTGAAAATATAATAGTGGGTGTCTGCATAAAAGGAAGATCAGAATTGTATTTTCTGCTCAGAATAATTCAACACCAGTACTTACTGAGGCTGCAGAGAAGCAAAACTGTTAATAAGATGAAACTTTCCATTGTGCGTACAGCTGTGTCACAGCAAGGGCAGTTTATATCAGTGTAAAGGGGCTTTCATTTGAAAGGGGCGGGTGTTGAATACATCACTACAAGGAAGCTCGAATCTTTCACCACCGAATATCTGTGCCCGATGCAGCTGAGACAAAACATGCATCAAAGAGTTTCAGACGGAAAAATAACAATTCTGCTGCTGCTCTTAGAGTTTCATACAGCCATCGTGGCAGATACCATCATCTGATCTGTCACAGTCTGATACGGCAGCTCAGATGGTCAGACATGCATAATACGTGTTTGTTATTATTAATCCGTAATCAAGTCTGCAGTTTGACGCCACGGGGCACAGAAAACAGATCAATCTGACCCATCCTGCAACCCACGGCCCTCTTTTTTGTCTTGGTTTGAATTTTAAGATGACCATTATGTAACTACGTGTTGTTTGTAACTGCACTTCAGACAACAGCACCGCACCTCCACCTGACTGACTGCACCCATAGGGATTTATTCTATTTTGGAGCCACCCTCAAGTGGCCATTTGATGAAAAACAGTTTTCGGCACATCCACACTGACTTCATTTCGCAGCCTTGGAATCTGCTGCTTGATAAAAACAGAAAGGGACACTTTTTTTTCTATTTCTCACATTACTGGAGATTCAAAAAATAAATAAATAAATAAAATAAACAAACAAACAAACAAAAAAGCCCCCACTTGAATAAAAATAGCAGAAATTTGAAAGACAGAAGTCCAAATGTGGCAAAAAAGTGTATCACTTAACACAGAATGTAGACTGTAGACTCTTAGGGCCCTGTCTTTCACCTGGCACCTAATGCAGTGTAACTGTCAATCCTAGTTTCAGACTGATGTGATTGTCATTTTCACGGCCAGCACCCATGTTGTGTTTGTAGCAAATGTACTTGTGCCCATCTGTGTGAGGGCTGTTAAGCTCTTTATATGTGTGGTCAGGCGCATTGTTGGCACAATGTTATTTTTAGGCAGCAAGAGCGATTGTGCCATTGACCAACAAAAAACCTGGTTACCCTAATTACCCTAAATACCCCATTTTGGTCCTAACTGAAATATCCATCAACTATTGAGATAGATCGCTATGGAAATTTGGGGAATTTTTTAGATATCCATAGTGCCCAGCCCAGAAGATTAATTCTATTGACTGTGGAGCTTCCCTGACTTTTTCCTCTACCACCACTGGATGTTGTGTTGACTTTTGTAGTTTATGTCCCAGCAACTGATGGATGAATTGCTAACTGTCCCTTAACATTGATACTGTGACCATGTTAGCTTGCTGACGTACCTAGCGCAAAGCATCTCTGTGCCTAACCCCCAATTTCCACATACTCCGTCTGCGCCGCGCTACGCAGCGCCGTGGATCTGGAGCGATCAACGGCCCGTACCCTCGCCTACTGGATGCATTTCTGGAGCATCGCGCCGTGTAGTGGAGCGGCAAGCTCACACATGGAAACTGTGAAATCACGTGATAAAGAGCACCATTCACTCCCTAAACTCCTGCAATTTCACACCAGGTCTTCTCCTTTCGGTTTGTATCCTTGTAGAAAGGATGTGTGGTGTCATACAAAATACTGTGGCTTTCCACTTCAACTATGAGTTTCTCCTCGTCCATCTTTCCTCTGACCCTCGCACTGACTGACAACTTGTGCAACAGGATGTGACGGGATTTTTAAAAAATTGAGAGGCTACAATCCGTAGTCCGCGCATTGTGTTGTATTTTGAAATTTATCGGATGCTGTGTGCATTCCATTTCTGGTTTGGTGCGATCTGAGCTTCGTGGCTTGATGTGCAATGGACGCGCAGTCGCTGAAAAATAGACCTGGCGCGTATCTCCGATGAAGCGGAGCGCCGTTGCACTTCTGGATTGCTCCAGAGATGCTGCGCGGCGCTTGCTGTGGAAATGAAGCTGTTAACTAGAATGTGAGTGTATCTGCTACACACTGCGCTGCGTGGTGCAGACGGAGTATGTGGAAATTGGGGGTAAGTGCAGCCTCACAGAGACACTGACCCCCAATTTCCAAATACTCCGTCTGTGCCGCGCAGCGCAGTGCAGTGCGTAGCAGATACGCTAGACGTAGCAGAACTGCCATGGCGCTCCACTTTGTCAGAGATATGTGCCAGGTCTATTTTTACATCAAGCCACTAAGCTCAGATCGCACCAAACCAGAAACGGAACGCACACAGCATCCGATAAATTTCAAAATACTACACAATGCGCAGACTATGGATTGTAAACTCTCAATTTTTTAAAAATCACATCACTTCCCGTCGCACAAGGCCAGGGTACGTGCTGTCGGTTGCTCCAGATCCACGGTGCTGCGTAGCGCGGCGCAGACAGAGTACGTGGAAATTGGGGGTAACAAGGCTGTAGACTCTTAGGACCCTATCTTCCACCTGGCACTTAGCACAGTGTAACTGTCAATGCTAGTTTCAGACTGATGTGATTGTCATTTTCACGGCCAGCACCCATGTTGTGTTTGTAGCAAATGTACTTGTGCCCATCTGTGTGAGGGCTGTTGAGCCCTTTATATGTATGGTCAAGCGCATTGTTGGCACAATGTTATTTTTAGCCAGCAGAGAGCGATTGTGCCATTTACAAAAAAAAAACCTGGTCTAAAGTTTATAGCACAGTATTTTCCTGCTATTTCAAAGACGAATTATTCAGACAGTACCATGCACCTACATGGGGGGTTCACAGTGTGTGTACACTCTGCTTGTTACACACAGGGACATGAGAATGGGTTGTGGGTGGGTGAAATAATACATAATTAATCAAGAAATAATTATGTTCTCTAAAATCTCAACATAGCAGAGACCAGAGCAGAGCTGCAGAGCTGCAGAGCTGCTGTTTGACTCTCCATTAAGAGACAGGCTTTAAGGGAACAATGTTCACGTCTTTAAGAATAGCAGTTTTTCTTCTCCATTGTTTCTCCAAAATGTCCAAAAACAGCAGCTGGTTTGATTTTGCATTGAATCAGTAAACTTCTTGTCACAGCTTCCTTTTATACTTTCCACAGAGCTTTGACTTCAGAGACCTCATTTCTCTTCACCTCAGTTGTTCTCAGACCACACTGTGCTGTCTCTTCCTGTTAAACAAGTCATGTGTACATCACTCACTCCTCTGTGCACAGACCATTTCAGCCATCAGTGTCCTCTCTGACTCCTCCTCTATCACACATTACACATGCTGTTTTTACTCTCAGACAAAGTGAGAGACAGAAAGAAACATGAGCAAGAAAATACAGAAGCATCATTTCAGATTTATTTTTTGCCAGTGAATCAACTCACACACAGACCACATATAAACCCCAACAGTAGATGAATATGATAAAGCATCAGTTCCACTCTGAGCTGCTGTTCCAGATGTTTCCTGAGTCTATCTGGTGGCAGCATACACAACATGTGGCTCCACCTCTCTCTCAGATGGAGGTCTGCGGCTTCTTTTTGGCTTTGCCTGGAAACGTAGAGCTGCGTAGTTCAGTTCATCTGAGCCCAGATCCTGTGAATCAGAGTATTTAGAGTCACATAACATATCACTCACACTGTGGAGTGAGTTTGCAAAAAAAAAATAGTTTCACAAAATAATTATTTGATCTAAGGTGATTGTTAACCATAGTTTAAGGAAGTCTAATTTAAATGCTAAAACATGATTGTCAATGGAATCCCAGCTGTGTTGGACAATTTAAATTAAGACTAAGAAAAACTCTCTCAGCCACAGGCCATAGACCAGATTAAAGCTCACCTTCACCCAGTGACTATGTCTGAATTTTAAAATAATACAGTTTGTAGCTGTACTTCAGACAGTGACACTCAGGCTCAGGTTTTTTCTTTTTTTTTTTTTATAGAAAATTGTCATCTGTTTGACAAGTTGGAGCATTTCCATGTGTTTCAGATAGGGGAAAAAATCATCGTTGGCAGGAAGGGAAAAAAGTTTGGCTATGACAAACATGCTCACATCCTGAGTAAGCCAAATACAGTAAGATAACCAAAGATGAACCTTCACTGATCACTGATTTTGATACAAAATACAGTCATTCTTCAACTTAATAAGCCTCAACTGTTAGTTTAAAATTGAAGATCCAATGAGTCCCTTAAGTCTGAAAAGGTGATTATTACTTTTTTTTTATTGTGCACACAAGATATGAACTTGTAAAAGCATAAATTAAAAGGGATAATTTTAAAAAAAGAAATCATCTGTTAAACCACCATAACACACAGTGTATTTAAGTAAATGTTGGGTTCACCTTGTTTCTCTCTGGCTGCTGCTCTTCATTCACAGCTAAATGACAAAAGAGAAAAGTCTCAATAGTCAACTGTTACTGAACATTTACTCAGCTTTGGATTTGTTCATCATGTGCAACAAATAATAAATCAACTGTACCTGTCTGAAGTTTTCTGATTTTAACAGCCAGAACAATGACGACTACAGTGAGGAGAACAGTCACACCACCCAGGATCACACTCATTAGGTTTGTCATTCCATCAGGCTCCTCTACAACACAAATGATAGGATTTGAATTTGACTTGCACAATAGTAATACTGGCTCTGTTGCGCAATGAAAAAAAACACAACCTTACTTTCAGTCTCAAAATCCTTCTCACCGTCTGATTCACCATTACCTTTTAAAAAAAGAATGAGCAATTTAAGATATTGGTTCTTATTTGTCTTTAAGCTGTTTTCCCAATACTGTGGAAATAAATTTGAGATATACTGTAAATATGATTTCTGAAAGAAGTACTGCTTATTCTTACCTTGAACTTTTAAATGTGTTGCATCGCCAATGACTGTATGTGTGTCTTTGTAGAATCCACAGAAATACACTCCAGAGTCAGATAAATCCACTCGCTTGATTGTAAGAAAGACAGTGGAGATGTTGGAGCTCATTTCAAATCCACTTTGAAATCCGTCACAGAACAAAGCTTTGGCATCAGCCCCGTACATGGAGGAGATGCAGCTGGGCTTGGTTCTGTTGATCAGTCTGAACCATTCAGTCTGAGTCGAACTGCTGGAAATGTTGGTGCATGTCAGTGTGACTTCTTCACCAGGCTGGACCTCCACAGTCTGAGACTCAGACCCTGAGACAGAGATCACGCCTGAAACAAACAGCAGAGAAAACTGGAGGTGTACCCCTTTTGGATATGCAACAACAAAACATTTAAAGTAGTTCAATCCTAAGTAATTTGAAGGTGAAAATATAACGGTGGGTGTCTGCATAAAAGGAAGATCAGAATTGTATTTTCTGCTCAGAATAATTCAACACCAGTACTTACTGAGGCTGCAGAGAAGCAAAACTGTTAATAAGGTGAAACTTTCCATTGTGCGTACAGCTGTGTCACAGCAAGGGCAGTTTATATCAGTGTAAAGGGGCTTTCATTTGAAAGGGGCGGGTGTTGAATACATCACTACAAGGAAGCTCAAATCTTTCACCACCGAATATCTGTGCCCGATGCAGCTGAGACAAAACATGCATCAAAGAGTTTCAGACGGAAAAATAACAATTCTGCTGCTGCTCTTAGAGTTTCATACAGCCATCGTGGCAGATACCATCATCTGATCTGTCACAGTCTGATACGGCAGCTCAGATGGTCAGACATGCATAATACGTGTTTGTTGTTATTAATCCGTAATCAAGTCTGCAGTTTGACGCCACGGGGCACAGAAAACAAATCAATCTGACCCATCCTGCAACCCACGGCCCTCTTTTTTGTCTTGGTTTGAATTTTAAGATGACCATTATGTAACTACGTGTTGTTTGTAACTGCACTTCAGACAACAGCACCGCACCTCCACCTGACTGACTGCACCCATAGGGATTTATTCTATTTTGGAGCCACCCTCAAGTGGACATTTGATGAAATACAGTTTTTGGCGCTTCCACACTGACTTCATTTCGCAGCCTTGGAATTTGCTGCTTGATAAAAACAGAAAGGGACACTTTTTTTCTATATCTCACATTACTGGATATTCAAAAAATAAATAAATAAATAAATAAAACAAACAAACAAACAAACAAACAAACAAAAAAGCCCCCACTTGAATAAAAATAGCAAAAAAAGTGTATCACTTAACACAGAATGTAGACTGTAGACTCTTAGGGCCCTATCTTTCACCTGGCACCTAATGCAGTGTAACTGTCAATCCTACTTTCAGACTGAAGCAGTTGTCATTTTCACAGCCAGCACCCAAGTTGTGTTTGTAGCAAATATACTTGTGCCCATCTGTGTGATGGCTGTTGAGCTCTTTATATGTGTGGTCGGGCGCATTGTTGGCCTCATTCACAAACAGTGCGTATGCACAAATCTGTGCTTAAACTGTGCGTACGATCGTTTGACGCACAAATCCGGGATTCATCAATATTTTCTTACCCGAATTTGTTCTTACTCTGCGAACAAATTTAGAACTGCCTCAGACCATGCGTACGCACAAATGAGGAAGGCTGAACTGACTTAGAAAATGCAAACATACCTTTTAAGTACATGCAGAGTCTATAAAACCACATTCATGAAAAAGAGATTTAATTAACATTTTTTAAGATAATTAATATATTGGCCAAATGGATTAAATTACCATGAAATTGACACAGGTTCACCCTCATCATTGTGACAATTAAAATATTAACAATAACATGAACAGAAAAACTATCACTCCATCAGCGTTCAGATGATCTGTAATGCCGACTGCCGTATCCTTAAGGCTGTGGCCCGCTGGCCAGGAGGCACCCACGACTCATTTATTTTGCAAAACAGTACAGTGGGAATGCGTTTGGAGGCAGGGGCTGTGAGAAGTGGATGGCTTGTTGGTGAGCATCTTTTGTTCTAGTCTTTTATTTCAATTGTTTTAAGTTAGTATTTTCAGTAAGTCTCTATTCCGTTAATGTTAAAATGTTATATTGTTTAGGTGACCGGGCATATGGCCTTAAAACATGGCTGATGACACCATACGCAAACCCTGAAACCCCTCAAGAGGTGCGCTATAATAACATACATGCCCACACACGCGCCGTAGAGCGCACTTTTGGCGTGCTTAAGGGCCGTTGGATGTGTTTGGATCAGATACGGCCGGTGGCAAACTACTTTATACCCCTGAGAAGGTGTGCAAGATCATCCTGGCATGCTGTGTCCTCCACAATCTTACAATGACCCATGGCATTCCTGTAAGACCCAGCGCCATCGCTTCTAACAAACTGTGAAATTTACTACTTCTCTCCTCACGTAACCGCTTCCTTCATTCATGAATCAACTCTAGGCAAGCGGTTTCCTTATATGGAGAAATGGGGGCGTGGTAGTATGCTGATTGCAGATCGCGGACACGTGCCTGTCAATTTAGAATGGTTCTGATTTACTAACATACGCACGGTAGAGAGAACAAAATTGGCCGGTACGCACGTGTCATGAATCCGACGGTGATTTTGCGCAAGTACTTATTTTTTGCGGAGAGTAAGAACATTTCTGCGCAGATATTAGTGAATGAGGCCCTTTTAGGCAGCAAGAGCGATTGTGCCATTGACCAACAAAAACCTGGTTATCCTAATTACCCTAAATATCCCAGTTTGGTCCTAACTGAAATATCCATCAACTATTGAGATAGATTGCTATGGAAATTTGGGAAATTTGTAGATATCCATAGTGCCCAGCCCAGAAGATTAATTCTATTGATTTTGGAGATTCACTGACTTTTTCCTCTACCACCACTGGATGTTGTGTTGACTTTTGTAGTTTATGTCCCAGCAACTGTTGGATGAATTGCTAAATGTCCCCTAACATTGATACTGTGACCATGTTAGCTTGCTGATGTACCTAGCGCAAAGCATCTCTGTGCCTAACCCCCAATTTCCACATACTCCGTCTGCGCCGCGCTACGCAGCGCCGTGGATCTGGAGCGATCAACGGCTCGTACCCTCGCCTACTGGATGCATTTCTGGAGCGCTGCGCCGTGTAGTGGAGCGGCAAGCTCACACATGGAAACTGTGAAATCACGCGATAAAGAGCACCATTCACTCCCAAAACTCCTGCAATTTCACACCAGGTCTTCTCCTTTCGGTTTGTATCCTTGTAGAAAGGATGTGTGGTGTCATACAAAATACTGTGGCTTTCCACTTCAACTATGAGTTTCTCCTCGTCCATCTTTCCTCTGACCCTCGCACTGACTGACAACTTGTGCAACAGGATGTGACGGGATTTTTAAAAAATTGAGAGGTTACAATCCATAGTCCGTGCATTGTGTTGTATTTTGAAATTTACCGGATGCTGTGTGCATTCCGTTTCCGGTTTGGTGGCTTTCGTGGCTTGATGTGCAATGGACATGCAGTCGCTGAAAAATAGACCTGGCGCGTATCTCCGATGAAGCGGAGCGCCGTCGCACTTCTGGAACGCTCCAGAGATGCTGCGCGGCGCTCGCTGTGGAAATGAAGCTGTTAACTAGAATGTGAGTGTATCTGCTATGTATTGCGCTGCGTGGCGCAGACGGAGTATGTGGAAATTGGGGGTAAGTGCAGCCTCACAGAGACACCGACCCCCAATCTCCACATACTTCGTCTGTGCCGCGCAGCGCAGTGCAGTGCGTAGCAGATACGCTAGACGTAGCAGAACTGCCACGGCGCTCCACTTTGTCAGAGATACGTGCCAGGTCTATTTTTACATCAAGCCACTAAGCTCAGATCGCACCAAACCAGAAACGGAACGCACACAGCATCCGATAAATTTCAAAATACTACACAATGCGCGGACTACGGATTGTAAACTCTCAATTTTTTAAAAATCACATCACTTCCCGTCGCACAAGGCCAGGGTACGTGCTGTCGGTTGCTCCAGATCCACAGTGCTGCGTAGCGCGGCACAGACAGAGTACATGGAAATTGGGGGTAATAAGGCTATAGACTCTTAGGACCCTATCTTCCACCTGGCATTTAGCAAAGTGTAACTGTCAATGCTAGTTTCAGACTGACGTCATTGTCATTTTCACAGCCAGCACCCAAGTTGTGTTTGTAGCAAATGTACTTGTGCCCATCTGTGTGAGGGCTGTTGAGCCCTTTATATGTGTGGTCAGGCGCATTGTTGGCACAATGTTATTTTTAGCCAGCAGAGAGCGATTGTGCCATTGACCAAAAAAACCTGGTCTAAAGTTTATAGCACAGTATTTTTCTGCTATTTCAAAGACGAGTTATTCAGACAGTACCCTGCACCTACATGGGGGGTTCACAGTGTGTGTACACTCTGCTTGTTACACACAGGGACATGAGAATGGGTTGTGGGTGGGTGAAATAATACATAATTAATCACGAAATAATTATGTTCTCTAAAATGTCAACATAGCAGAGACCAGAGCAGAGCTGCAGAGCTGCAGAGCTGCTGTTCGACTCTCCATTAAGAGACAGGCTTTAAGGGAACAATGTTCACGTCTTTAAGAATAGCAGTTTTTCTTCTCCATTGTTTCTCCAAAATGTCCAAAAACAGCAGCTGGTTTGATTTTGCATTGAATCAGTAAACTTCTTGTCACAGCTTCCTTTTATACTTTCCACAGAGCTTTGACTTCAGAGACCTCACTGCTCTTCACCTCAGTTGTTCTCAGACCACACTGTGCTGTCTCTTCCTGTTAAACAAGTCATGTGTACGTCACTCACTCCTCTGTGCACAGACCATTTCAGCCATCAGTGTCCTCTCTGACTCCTCTTCTGTCACACATTAAACATGCTGTTTTTACTCTCAGACAAAGTGAGAGACAGAAACATGAGCAAGAAAATACAGAAGCATCATTTCAGATTTATTTTTTTGCCAGTGAATCAACTCACACACAGACCACATATAAACCCCAACAGTACATTAATATAAAAAGCATCCATTCCACTCTGAGCTGCTGTTCCAGATGTTTCCTGAGTCTATCTGGTGGCAGCATACACAACATGTGGCTCCACCTCTCTCTCAGATGGAGGTCTGCGGCTTCTTTTTGGCTTTGCCTGGAAACGTAGAGCTGCGTAGTTCAGTTCATCTGAGCCCAGATCCTGTGAATCAGAGTATTTAGAGTCACATAACATATCACACACACTGTGGCTGAGTTTGCAAAAAAAAAAAAAAGTTTCACAACAGAATTATTTGATCTAAGGTGATTGTTAACCATAGTTTAGGGAAGTCTAATTTAAATGCTAAAACATGATTGTTAATGGACTCCCAGCTGTGTTGGACAATTTAAATTAAGACTAAGAAAAACTCTCTCAGGACATAGGCCAGATTAAAGCTCACCTTTTTTATAGCAAAATGTCATCTGTTTGACTAGTTGGAGCATTTCCATGTGTTTCAGATGGAGAAAAAAAAAGCATAGTTGGCAAGAAGGGGAAAAAAGTTTGGCTATGACAAACATGCTCACATTCTGAGTAAGCCAATTACAGTAAGATAACCAAAGATGAACCTTCGCTGATCACTGATTTTGATACAAAATACAGTTATTCTTCAACTTAATGAGCCTCAACTGTTAGTTTAAAGTTTGAAGATCCAGTGAGTCCCTTAAGTCTGAAAAGGTGATTATTATTTTTTTTCTTGTGCACACAAGATATTAACTTTTAAAAGTATAAATTAAAAGGGATGATTTTGCTTTGATGCCACATGTAGCAATAAAAAAGAAATCATCTGTTAAACCACCATAACACACAGTGTATTTAAGTAAATGTTGGGTTCACCTTGTTTCTCTCTGGCTGCTGCTCTTCATTCACAGCTAAATGACAAAAGACGAAAGTCTCATTAGTTAATTGTTACTGAACATTTACTCAGCTTTGGATTTGTTCATCATGTGCAACAAATGATAAATCAACTGTACCTGTCTGAAGTTTTCTGATTTTAACAGCCAGAACAATGACGACTACAGTGAGGAGAACAGTCACACCACCCAGGATCACACTCATTAGGTTTGTCATTCCATCAGGCTCCTCTACAACACAAATGATAGGATTTGACTTTGACTTGCACAATAGTGATACTGGCTCTGTTGCGCAATAAAAACAACCTTACTTTCAGTCTCAAAATCCTTGTCACCGTCTGATTCACCATTACCTTTTTTAAAAAAAAGAAGAAGCAATTTAAGATATTGGTTCTTATTTGTCTTTAAGCTGTTTTCCCAATACTGTGGAAATAAATTTGAGATATACTGAAAATATGATTTCTGAAAGAAGTACTGCTTATTCTTACCTTGAACTTTCAAATGTGTTGCATCGCCAATGACTGTATGTGTGTCTTCGTAGAATCCACAGAAATACAGTCCAGAGTCAGATAAATCCACTCGCTTGATTGTAAGAAAGACAGTGGAGATGTTGGAGCTCATTTCAAATCCACTTTGAAATCCATCACAGAACGAAGTTCCACCATCAGCCTCATACATGGAGGAGATGCAGCTGGGCTTGGTTCTGTTGATCAGTCTGAACCATTCGGTCTGACACGGTCTGCTGGAAATGTTGGTGCACGTTAGTGTGACTTCTTCACCAGGCTGGACCTCCACAGTGTGAGACTCAGAACCTGAGACAGAGATCCAGCCTGAAACAAACAGTAGAGTCAGCAAGAGATTTACCCCTTTTGGATATGCAACAACAAAACATCTAAATTTGTTCAATACAAAGTAATTTGAGTGTGAAAATATAACGGTGGGTGTCTGCATAAAAGGAAGATCAGAATTGTATTTTCTGCTCAGAATAATTCAACACCAGTACTTACTGAGGCTGCAGAGAAGCAAAACTGTTAATAAGGTGAAACTTTCCATTGTGCGTACAGCTGTGTCACAGCAAGGGCAGTTTATATCAGTGTAAAGGGGCTTTCATTTGAAAGGGGCGGGTGTTGAATACATCACTACAAGGAAGCTCGAATCTTTCACCACCGAATATCTGTGCCCGATGCAGCTGAGACAAAACAAGTATCAAAGAGTTTCAGATGGCAAAAGTAACACTCCTTTTGCCGTGTTTAGAGTTTCATACAGCCGTCATGACAGATATCATCATCTGATCTTTCAGTCTGATATGGCAGCTCAGATAGTCAGATATGCATAATATAAGCTTGTTGTCATTAATCGATATTAAGTATGCAGTTGAACCCCAAGGTGCATAGAAAGCAAATAAATCTGACCCATCCTGCAACCTACGGCGATTTGTCTTGGTGACAGCTGTTCATGTGACTGTTTGTACTAACGTGATGTCAGTTGTTGCGTTTGAAAAAATGCATGTACTTCCACTTCCACTGGATAAATGAGACTTGGATTATTCAAATTCAAGGTAACATGTGGTGAGTAATTGATATACAAATGGACAATTTGCAGGTAAAGTAGTACTTTAATAATATGACTGAAGCTACAGTACTGTTAACACTGGAATAGCACTGGGCCAAGTATGTAGCCCTGAGGGACACCAGTAGTCAGCATGATGGCACTAGAGATGTATTGCCACAAACTCTGTGTTGTGTCAGTGAAATACAAAACACAGTGACAGAGGTGGGGTGTAGACCACCAAACTGCCATTCTTCCTCTTCTTGCATAATCAGTTCACTCCTGCCCAAAACATATGTTCAACATGTCTCCTCTAGGAGGCACTACAGATCTCTGTCTGCCAAAATATCCTGCCCTGAAAACAATTTCTTTCCCACTGCCAAAAGTACTCTGAACTCAACCTCTAGATGTTGTTTTTTTCACATTTGTCATGCAGAGGAAAGTTTCTGTGTGCTCACCTTAAATCTCAGTTTAAGACTTATATGAGCAGAATGTTGTGACATCACATCTAGTCTGGAAGCTAATCATGGTCCAACATATAACTTACACCAGTGTGATGAGAAAAATTGCAATATCCAGTTCACATACACTGAGAATGGACTTTTCAGCGACATAGAGGACATGCTGTTTCCAGCACTTAAACTTTTAAATGAAAAAAAACATCTATGTATTCATAGAGAAGATATATAGAAGAGTTTTCTCATTATCCACATGGGTGGATAATGAGACATTGGGAGACATTGGGCCCACGGGCACAGATATGCACAGGGCCCCATCACCTCACCCAAGACATAGAGACTTTGTGGTGGATTTGTGTCTCTTTGTGGTTGTTTTATATGTTTTTGTAGTAGTTTGGGTCTCTTTAAATTAATTTTGTGTCTTATCAAGGTAAAGTTGTGTCCCTTTGAGGTAATTTTGTGTTTACTTTGGCTATTTCATACTGCTTTGTATTCATTTTGTGTCTCCTTATGGTTGTTTTGTTTCTCTTTGTGGTTGTTTGGGTCCTTTGAGGTAATTTCATGTCATATTGAGATAATTTTGTGTCTCTTTGGGTAATTTTATATCTTGTTTGGTCATATTTCTGCCACTTCATAGTCGTCTTGTGTCTCTTTGTAGTTGTTTTGCCCCTTTTTGTAGTATTGTTGCATCTCTTCGTGGTCTTTCCTGGTAATTTGAGTGACATTTTGCAGGTGAAGGCCAGTGGGGTCCACGACACTTTGGGCCCCTGGGCCTGTAGGCCCGTTAAGTAATCCATCCATGGTCACAAAATAATAATAATAATAATAATAATAATAATAATAATAATTCATTTGTAGAGCACCTTTCAAAACAAGGTTACAAGGTGCTTAACAATAAAATGATTAGTGTAAATAAAATATATAACAGTGAAATAACATTAAAATACAGGAATACAGAAAAAAAACAACTAAAAGAGTCACAACAATAATAAAACAGAATGAGTTTAAGAAGGCCAGACGATAAAAGTGAGTTTTAAGAAGTGATTTAAAAGAGGACACTGAGTTTGCCTGCCTGAGATCTCCAGGCAGGGCGTTCCGCAGCCGAGGGGCCCGGGCAGCAAAGGCCCGGTCCTCTTTAGTGACCAGCCAAGTTTTGGGTACCTGTAAGAGGGCCCCGCAGGAAGATCTCAGGCTCCGGTCAGGTTCATAAGAGTTTAGCATGTCACCGATGTAGGCAGGAGCATGACCATGTAAGGCTTTAAAAACGAGCAGTAAAATCTTAAAATCAATTCTAAAACTCACAGGTAACCAGTGAAGGGCAGCAAGGATTGGCGTAATGTGGTCACTTCTCTTGGTACCTGTTAAAAACCTGGCAGCAGCATTCTGAATCAACTGCATTCTTTGAATATTTCGTTTACTAATGCCAGAGTAAAGTGCATTACAGTAATCTAGCCTGGATGTGATGAAGGCGTGAATAACCTTTAATGGTCATTCAAAATAAATAATAAACAAAAACAATCGTTGTAATGGGAGCAAATTTAATCTTACTATATAATAACGAAAACTCTGTGTGTGTGTGTGTGTGTGGGTGTGTCTGTTCCACGTTTTTCTCCTCACTGACTTGGTCAAACCATGTGAAATTTGGCACAGTGGTAGAGGGTCATGGGAGGATGTGAATGAAGCAATATTACATCAATTGGCCAAAGGGGGGCGCTATAGCAACCTTGAAATTGCAAACTTTGAATGGCCATATCTCATGCCCCATAGTGACATAGTGACATGAAACTTTGCACAGAGATGCCTCTCCTCATGAGGAACAAATATGCCTCAAGAACCCATAACTTCCGGTTAAAGATTATCCGCCATTTTGAATTTTTTGAAAAACACTTCAAATCGATCTCTTTCTAGGAAGTTTGACCAATCTGCATGAAACTCGGTGAACATAATCTAGGGACCAATATCTAAAGTTCCCTCTTGGCAAAAGTTGGAAAACTTACTAAAACTGAGCTTCTATAAGGCAATGAATATTGCGGAGGGCGTGGCTCATCACATAAAGGTGTATAACATCTCAAGGGTTTCACCAATCACCACGCAACTTTGTAGGCATATGACCACACATAATCTGAGGGGACCCCTCCATTATTGACCCCATCAAACAAAATGGGGGCGCTAGAGAGCTAATTTCTTATCTAGGCCTAACCGCCATATCGATTTTTACTAAACTTGGTAGATATGTAGAACAGGACGCCTCAAGGTGACAGGAGAAATTGAACTCTAATTGGCAACTGGGTGGCGCTATAACAACAGAAAAATGCTTAAAATGGCTAAAATGTGAATGATTGCTGTGGCTCCCCCGTGGCCGAATGTTTTTTCTCATTTTTGATATGATGATGAATTTTTGGTATGGTATAGTATGCTGCTGCAACAAGGCCTAGCCGCACCTTTCCCATGTGAACTACCAGTGCGCCCCACTTTTAAGTCGATACAACATATAAACACTTTAACTATCTGCCTTTCAGCGTGCTACCTCAACTACTAATGTACAGTTTTAGCCCACTAACTATCCCACTATTGGCAATGGTACTACTGTACTTTCAATAAAGCAATTGTACTATCAAATTCACAAAAACTCTGTCTGAATACATTGCTCTTTTTAATGGATTCAGTTGACTATTTAATCTGCAGTTTCCTATGACCTGTATCCCAAACACACACCATGTTAAACTGTACATGGGCAACTGTGCACTCAATGGGTATGGACTAGTGTTTTGTGAAGCTTCAAAGCCACTCTTACTGTATACAAAAAACCCCAAAACAAACACTTTTCCTGTTGTTTTTTTTTTTGTTTTTGTTTTTTTTTTAAATTTACCTTCCTACACAAATAACATGATTCTCCTACATGAGAGAAAAAATCTCATGAAGACTAAAATTTGAAAAATAAAAAAAAATTTGGCCGGCTCACAATAAAATATGAAGTGGCTTTGGGAGGGAGGGTGACGGTGAGACGGATGTCTGAGGTGTGACACAGTTTGACCCAGTTAACAACCAATCAAATGTAACCCCATTTCTCAGATGCTGTCTGTGCTTTTGCTCAAAAAATTCAGTTCTTGAGATGTCTGAGACGATGCACCTGTGTATGATCCTCTGCGGAGTATGTAAGTCTCTCGATATAAATTATATTTAGATCCTAATGAAGGCTAAAAATTAAATATTTAGTTGATTTTTCTAAAACATGATCTCTCTTTGGCCGTAGTTTATCTGTCGGCAGTGATCCAGTCAGCTGCAGTCACACAGGACACTGGGGTTATAACCACCAGTGTTGGGGACAATGTGACTTTACATTGCTTCTATGACAGCCAAGTGGCGATGCACTTCTCCTGGTACCAACAAACCTTAGGAGGTGGACCTGAGCTCCTGTCTACTGTCTACAAGTATGACAAACCCTCCAAAGTGTTCCCCTGGATGGAGAAGAACCCTCGTTTCTCCGTGGAAAGGGAGGAAGGGTTGAATCATTTACACATCACTGACGTCCACTTCTCAGATTCTGCAACGTACTTCTGTGGAAGCTCACACTCCAACATAGTGGAATTTGGAGAGGGGGTATTTCTAAGTGTCAAAGGTAGTGTGTTTTTATTTTTCATTGGCTTTGACATAAAATGAAATGCAGAAGATGCCGGAGATTTGCTTTCCAAATAATCCTATTCAAAGTTTATTTGATCACCTGAAGTATAAGTGAAATCGCAGAAAAAGAATGATCATATATTGTTATGTCAATGCTCATTTCAGTTTAAATAAGAGAGTTTTGAAATAATAAGTTAATAGAACTAAAACAGACAATGTAGAAGATTAGATTACATCATGTGATTAGAATAGCATCAAAATAGGCTGTTAAAGGCTATGGCTGTTTTTTCCAAATGAAAGAAATAATAATTTAAAATTAGATAAAATAAATGTAAATGAATGTAAATGAAAATGTAAATGTACTAAATAAAAGAGAGCATAGAATCTAAGTATAAGAGCGTAACTCTGTTCTCGTCCCCTACCCTTCTCTCACATTTAAAATATAATGTTCATCAGTTTTTTATATGATTTCAAAGGAAATTACTGATTTTAAAAAAAGAGGCTAATACTCATATTAAATACTAAAGAGAAAAAAAGAACAATTAAGGGCCCTAGATGATGAAGGAAGATAAGGTCAACATTGAAAAAAAAAATTCAAGTCATAATTTTGAAAAAAAAAAGTTGTAATGTTACAAGAATAAAGATGTAATTTAATGAGCATAAAGTCATACTATTTCAAGAAAAAAAGCCAATATATAAAGTACATTTGTAAGTCTATAATAATATTAGGAGAATAAAGTTGTAATTCCGAGAAAAAGCTGTAATATTGCCGATATGAAGTCATAATGTAATGAGAATAAAGTCATACTATTTTCAGGAATAAAGTTGTAATATCAGGGGGAAAAGATCCAAATTAAATCTGATTTAAGACTTACTATTTTGAGAAAAAGTTGTAATATTATAAATATAAAGTTGTAATTTTATGAGAAAAAGGTTGCAGTACAAAGTGATAAAACTTGCAAATTAATGCCAAAAAATCAGGTGACATGGTATCAATTGTGACAAATCCTTGGCAAGTTTTTTTTCTCAGAAATTTACAAGTTTAATAATGTGATATATAATTACTTTTTCTCGTAAAATTACAACTTTTTTCCTCATAATATTATGACTTTCTTCTTGAAATAATATGACTTATTCTCATTAAATTACAACGTTATTTCTGTAATGTTCTGCCTTTTTTTCAAACTTAAAAATCAAAATCAGATTTTATTCATTTTTCAGTGTGGCCCTAATCCTTGTCTGTATTAAATAAACTATATGTCTCCAAGAATCAAATAAAGACAACCCTTTTTTTGTGAATTGTAGGAGCCAAACTCAAGGAAATAGTCCAGGGGCCAGCATTGGAGGTCATCGAGCCAGGAGGCTCGGTGACTCTGAACTGTACCGTCCACACTGGGACCTGTGATGGAGAACACAGTGTTTACTGGTTCAGACATGGCCATCGCCAAGGAATCCTTTACACACACGGGGACCAATGCAAATCTGCCTCCACTCCAGAGTCTCCTTCGTGTGTCTACCAGTTGCAGAAAGTGAACCTGAGCTCCTCTGATGCTGGAACCTACATCTGCGCTGTGGCCTCCTGTGGGGAGGTGCTGTTTGGTAATGGAAGCAAGCTGCTCGTCAAAGGTGACGCTGAAGACCAAATGGCATCGATGACAATCTTAGTCTGGCTCTCCATCATCAGAACTGGGATTCTCTTCTTCCTTGTGACGATTTGTTTCTGGGTTTACATCAGTAAGAGGAGGTGAAATCTTTATTCATGCAGAGTTTGGCTCAGACGTTCACTTAGCTCAGAATCACTGTTACAGTTAATGTTTATATTACGACAAAAAGTGTTGAATAAAAATCACATAATTTTGTTGTTTGGCTGTATTATACTTTTCTTAATAAAAGCAACTCTGACAAAATCATTGTAGGTGGTGGTATGATTAACAGTACACAATTCATTTGTAACCCACAAATAAAATCAAGTAGCATCAAAGTGGTGAGAAGGCATTGAATATATTGACTAATCAGCCCGTAAACTCTGTTCAGGTTTATCTAACCACTGCAGTAGCTGCATAACCTCTGTGATGTATAGCTCACAAGCTGTGTGTGGTTTAACACAGAGAAACACACTGTGTTGTGGAACATCAATGAACTGCTGCTGCTAAACATGTACTGTAGTTTGATCACAAAAATAGGTTCCTGTGTTCCACTGAAAGTTTAAGTGGGGGAGTTAAATGAGGACATCCTGCTTGAAACCACCTTCGTATGAACACAATATACAAATGAGAGCACATTAATGTGTAGAAAGTTCTCTTCTCTTACTGCCAACCACAAGACTGCTGTAAGAAGACAGAGAGACTGAAGGGTGTGGCCAGTGTTCTGTGATGAAGCTGAAATGTCATGGAACATTACTACACAAACAATATACAGGATAACATTCTCGCTCATGATTCATACACACATTTCATACGTCACTCTTCATATGTCATCTACAAACACACCCTCCCAATTTGGCGTTTGTTTAAGCTGCAAAATCCTCCCTGCTCTCTTTGCATTGTCTGTGCCACTGCTGCCCTGCATCAGTAGTAAATATACAACCCAGATTATGTCAACACAATGTCTATTTGATTTCAAATGTTCCGGAAAAACTGAAAGCCACCAAGTTTGTTTTCTGTACCTATATAGCCTACTGATGTTTAGGTACCGGCATTATTATTATTATTATCAGCAACAGGCTCTGTATGTGTGCATTTATTCCACATAAACCACATGTGTTTGGTCATACAAAAGTAGGCTTTTCTTGATCTTGTTTATTGCTTATATCTAAAATTTGTAACTTTTAAAGAAAAATAATGTCAACTTGAGAAGGACATCAACTCAACACGGTCTCACTCCAAAGTCATCGAAATCCGACGCTTGGGCAGCGACTTCCGGTGTCAGACACCACCGAAAGAAGCTGTCCTTTCTTATGTTGGCATGATATGTGGCCGGTTGCCTTTATAGTTTTACTGCACCTAGTGGTGTCATGGTAAAACGTGGCGGGACAAGAACAAAAGTTAAGGCGATGACTGTCCCCAGTAGGTCGGGTAGTAGGGGTGGTGCATGGGTCCAACAGCCACCAACTTTCACAGAGAAGGGAGGTGTTCGTGTAAAACCAAACCCTGTACTTCGTTTTTGTTGCCTAAATCTAACTACATGTGTTTGTTGGCAAAACGCAATACATTTCATTTAAAAGGCGCCTTTCAAAACACCCAAGGTCACCGTACAGAGCACAAAATATGCAAAGGGTACAGTCAATGGCAAAGTGCACAGGCCAGTCTGAACAGGTGGCTTTTGAGACGGGATTTGAAGGATGTTATGCTGTCGGACTGTTGAAGGTGTGGAGGTAGGGAGTTCCAGAACCTGGGAGCAGTGCAGCTGAAAGCCCTGGCACCCATGGTGCAAACGTGAGAGGTGGGGATGGTCAGGAGATAGGGTAGGGGTTAGGTTGCGGAGGGCTTTGAAGGTGAGCAGAAGGGTTTTGTAATCAATCCGGTACTGAACAGGGAGCCAGTGTAGTTTTGATTTTGAAAGAGACTGTATGTAAACGGTACATTTCCTGTGAAAACTTAAGTGTATTTTGGAAAAATACAATTCATGTAACAGGCTGAACTTCACACAGCATCCCAGAACATCAACAACCAATGACCCAGGATAATTTGCACATAGTATCTGGACGTGGAAAGTCCATGACCAAACGTTAATATGTGACGAAGTCAGAGTGAGAAACATTCGGACTTGATTTTAAAGGTATAAAACTGAAATTGTAAACAAAAAGAAACAAACAAAGGCCATAAAGTAGTGCACGATAAAATGCACTTGGCCATCATCATTATACTTGAGAGGTCTGTCTCTATTAGAGGTCTTCACAGGATGACAGGACGGGATGAGAGGACAATTAACACCAGTAGCATGATGTGATATTCTATTACAAGCTGCCATAGAAGTGAAATAGAAGCAAATGTTCTAAGAAAGAATATATGATCACAGAAACTAATACGTTGTTCTGCTTAAAACTAAATAAATAAATATCTTGTGGGAAACCTGCAGCAGTGGCATGGATGTCTTGACCTAAAGCAGTAGCAGCAGCAGCTTCAATCATCTTCCAGTGTCTGCACAAGGTGCATTCAGGCACAGTATTGAGTGTCGGGCACCTGCGTTTTGGCCGTGCTCAGAGCCATATACACAATGAAAACGGAAAAAAAAAAGACTCAGAGTTTGAAATTATTCTTCAGGTGGCAGTTGTGAGTAAAGGACATGTAAAACGTAACCCATCACTTGGCGTGTTTGAACAACTGTGGTAGAAAGGGGGATAGAAAAAGGATTTCCTGAACTTCTCTGGACAACATTGTGCTGAGTACTCCATGCTGATCCCTGGAGAATTGGATGACACATGTTCAGCTACCTCTGTGGCCAGCCCGGATGTGGCTGTGGACGCCCCTGGCATTGTTGAACCTCCCCAAGTTGAGATAAGTCTCTTTCCTTTCAAGGCCTCTCCTCTTCACCTGCATCAGGTCAATGTGCATTACCCCTCACATTTTACTCCAAATCCATCTATTTTTTTCACTCCACCTTACCTTTTTCATTGGACAGTAAAGCCACCCAAACATATACACCATGAACACATTAACACAATCACAGCTCACACACCATCTCCTGCTTTAACATTGATCTTGTGGTCCAGGTGGGGTGGCACCCACTGTAGTGGGAACTATTTCTGAGGCCTGTTTGAGTATTTTGCCAGGTGTTTATATGTCTTTCTGTCTGTGGACAGAATTTGTCAACAAGAAACACAAAACTTTACAGGTGTGTAGCTGAGATCAAAATGAAGGCCAGGTTTGTAGATGGTGTGGTCTGAGCAAGGACACTGGAAGAAGGGAAAGGGCCATAACCCCCCAACTTAAAACCCCTGACCCACATTCATTTTAAGTTGCAGATTGCTGTATTGCAGCTGGGACGATCCCACTGCGAGACGGTTTACAGGTTACATTATTATTTATAAACTGACAGTTTTAGGAAAATGTTTATTCTTCTGTCCGGTGCCCAACACTAATCTTGAATATTTGGGAACCTACGCTAACCTGGAAATCCAGAGTTCTCGCAAGAGCACAATTTGTATTTGCTCAGCGAGTCACTCTGGCAATCAGTAATAATGCTCATTACCCATGCCGTTGGAGCCAAGCTGCACCAATCACATCGGTGTATCTGATATAGGTGGGCCAGAGGCGAGCTAAACAGATGACGACAGCGCTGCGACGACGAAGTCCAGAATCAGTCAGTAAACATTGCACGATGACTATGGATGAACACCAGTTGTTTGAAACGGCTTTGGCCGCTACAATGAATGAGTTAGACTTGGCTTTTTCTCTAAAAGAGGAACAGAAGACGGCGCTTGAATCTTTCCTTTGCAAGAAGGATGTTTTTGCTGTTTTGCCGACCGGATACAGCAAGAGTCTAATCTACCAGTTAGCTCCGATGGTAGCTGAGCGTGCATTGTTCTGATAGGTCGTAGTGTTATCCAATTGCGTGCAGTGATATTTTCAAATGCATGCTTGGTGCCGCCCCTTGAGTTCGGCCATTTGCATTACTCATAGCCAGACCCTAAATCTTTCTAGATTTGGGTCTGGATTTCCAGGCTAAACCTACGCTGCAATTCAGCTAAAATGCCTCCTGTAAAGACCATTCTCGGAACCCATCGGCTGTATTCGGCGTCTGACTTCCGGCAGAGGGCGATACAGCTTCTGGGGGCAGACCCCCGATTTTTTGGCATTCCGGTTTGATTTGGGCAGAGGAGGCAAATTTCCGTTTCCGACTTCCGTTTATGTAAATATGCTGAACCACTGCGATGGATTCAGAGTTTGCAGTGACAATTATGTTCCGCCTCGTTAGTTCACCGCACTGACTGTTTAAACTGGCAACAACTGCAGCCGGCTCAAATGTGATTGGTCAATATCATGCTGACTACAAACAGCCTACAACCGCAAACCAGGGCTCTTCCGCTCTTCTTCCAGAGGCAAGATCTCCGGGATTTTCCTACAGACTATACATTCACTGAATGTAGAGTCTGTATACAGAGACTATGTAAAGACCAACACATTCTCACTATGACCTCACCACATATCGACATTTGGTCCACGTCATTTCTACATCAAGATATGACTTGCAAGGTAGATCTGTCAAGATCTGCCTATTTTTTCAAAATACACTTTCGTTTTCACAGGAAATGTACAGATTGCATACAGTCTCTTTCAAAATAACAACACCACAAACTGAAGTTATTTTAATTCAACAACGAACGCACATGGTTGCATTTAGCCAAGACACGCATGTGGTTGGGTTTGGGCAACAAACGCACGTGACTGGGTTTCAGAAAAAGAACAGGGTTTGGCTTTACAATCACACAAGAAAAAGTCAGTGGTTGCTGGACCCATCCAACACCCCTCCTGCCTGTCCTACTCGAACTTCTGCTGCCTTAACTTTCATTGTTGTCCTTATGTGTTTCCCCCTGACGCCACTGGGAGCTGTCACACAATAATGGCAACCGGCTGCATATCATGTCAACGTAAAAGAATGTCTTTTTTCGTTAGTATCTTGCGCCGAAAGTCACTGATCAAGTACTGGCTTTCAACAACTTCTGAGTGAAACCAGGTTGTAGAGACAAGACAAATCATGTGTATCACATTCCTACACATCCCACAATGCACCTCAATAGCATCTTGTCATCACTCCTGGTTAATGTACAGTACAGGCCAAAAGTTTGGACACACCTTCTCATTCAATGCGTTTTCTTTATTTTCATGACTATTTACATTGTAGATTCTCACTGAAGGCATCAAAACTATGAATGAACACATGTGGAGTTATGTACTTAACAAAAAAAGGTGAAATAACTGAAAACATATTTTATATTCTAGTTTCTTCAAAATAGCCACCCTTTGCTCTGATTACTGCTTTGCACACTCTTGGCATTCTCTCCATGAGCTTCAAGAGGTAGTCACCTGAAATGGTTTTCCAACAGTCTTGAAGGAGTTCCCAGAGGTGTTTAGCACTTGTTGGCCCCTTTGCCTTCACTCTGCGGTCCAGCTCACCCCAAACCATCTCGACTGGGTTCAGGTCCGGTGACTGTGGAGGCCAGGTCATCTGCCGCAGCACTCCATCACTCTCCTTCTTGGTCAAATAGCCCTTACACAGCCTGGAGGTGTGTTTGGGGTCATTGTCCTGTTGAAAAATAAATGATCGTCCAACTAAACGCAAACCGGATGGGATGGCATGTCGCTGCAGGATGCTGTGGTAGCCATGCTGGTTCAGTGTGCCTTCAATTTTGAATAAATCCCCAACAGTGTCACCAGCAAAACACCCCCACACCATCACACCTCCTCCTCCATGCTTCACAGTGGGAACCAGGCATGTGGAATCCATCCGTTCACCTTTTCTGCGTCTCACAAAAACACGGCGGTTGGAACCAAAGATCTCAAATTTGGACTCATCAGACCAAAGCACAAATTTCCACTGGTCTAATGTCCATTCCTTGTGTTTCTTGGCCCAAACAAATTTCTTCTGCTTGTTGCCTCTCCTTAGCAGTGGTTTCCTAGCAGCTATTTGACCATGAAGGCCTGATTGGCGCAGTCTCCTCTTAACAGTTGTTCTAGAGATGGGTCTGCTGCTAGAACTCTGTGTGGCATTCATCTGGTCTCTGATCTGAGCTGCTGTTAACTTGCCATTTCTGAGGCTGGTGACTTGGATGAACTTATCCTCAGAAGCAGAGGTGACTCTTGGTCTTCCTTTCCTGGGTCGGTCCTCATGTGTGCCAGTTTCGTTGTAGCGCTTGATGGTTTTTGCGACTCCACTTGGGGACACATTTAAAGTTTTTGCAATTTTCCGGACTGACTGACCTTCATTTCTTAAAGTAATGATGGCCACTCGTTTTTCTTTAGTTAGCTGATTGGTTCTTGCCATAATATGAATTTTAACAGTTGTCCAATAGGGCTGTCGGCTGTGTATTAACCTGACTTCTGCACAACACAACTGATGGTCCCAACGCCATTGATAAAGCAAGAAATTCCACTAATTAACCCTGATAAGGCACACCTGTGAAGTGGAAACCATTTCAGGTGACTACCTCTTGAAGCTCATCGAGAGAATGCCAAGAGTGTGCAAAGCAGTAATCAGAGCAAAGGGTGGCTATTTTGAAGAAACTAGAATATAAAACATGTTTTCAGTTATTTCACCTTTTTTTGTTAAGTACATAACTCCACATGTGTTCATTCATAGTTTTGATGCCTTCAGTGAGAATCTACAATGTAAATAGTCATGAAAATAAAGAAAACGCATTGAATGAGAAGGTGTGTCCAAACTTTTGGCCTGTACTGTACATGTGTAAAATTGGTGTTGTTCCTATTTGAATGAATGATCAATGCAGTAACATTGTGGCAGCTTTACGTCTACCTAAGTGACATGCTTACACGACGGCTACAAGTTATTTTCAATAGAAGCCACTGACATGAAGCTACAAACTTACACCTGACACTTATCGACCAATCATATGTTTTTGTTTTTAGCTGTGGTTCTGTCTTATTTAGCTTAGGAAGGTGATACTATGCTAGCTTTATGTGCATTACAGAGCACACAGGGGTGCAGTGGGGTGGTGAAATGTGATAAACTATTGTTGCAGTGTATATTACGCATCACGCTTGCAGCTTAAGCCTTGTTGCATATATTTGTTGTCTTTTTCCATCTTGTTGTATCATGTCAGGGGAAGAACGCACATGGTAACACTATGGAGTAGTGCTTCTCACACAACCCACCTCAGTCTGTGTGGGGAAAAGAACAGAGAAGCACTGATGTAGAGACATCCTGCTTGAAACCACAAAGACAAAGACAAGACAGGGTCTGAGATCTCCTTTCTTTACTGTCAACTGCAAAGAGCTTCTTGTATCTCCGTGTTTGTGGCAGCATGAACAATAAACTACAAAGAATGTTCTGTGGTGATTTCGGCCTCATGCATGTGCATACTGCGCACTTGATGTCAGTGATGCAGGGCTGGTTAGAACTGTGGGAACTGTTAGAGCAGCTAAACCCACCAGCGCTGCAGAGGTGTGACTGTATTTTTTTTTTTTTTTTTTTAAATGTACCAACAAACTGTATAATGACAGCAATCAGTAAAACCCTCTGACAGAAGACAACCTTTTTAAAGTGGAGGAGTTTTTATTGCAAGGCAAGACTTTATATTTATTGAATCTGCTGAAATGACGCTTACAACAATGTCTTGGGACACAGAAACAAAGCACAGACACATGTCCAGCTCTATTGCTTTACACTGGAGTACACACATTCAGTCGCGGTGTTGTCCCTCTGTCTTCTTGATCTGTTGACGTTGTGATTCCTTAAAGCAGCGTAATGAAGGTTGTCTGCATCTTGAAATGACTGGTAATGAAATATAAAAGGTTTAATCATAATTACAAAAGATACAACACAAGAGAGACATGTACGCCCTGCAGGTTAATCACTTCTGAAAATGATACTTACCACTGTATTTGGAGCAGAAGTCGCTGAGAATGTTACACAAATGAAAGTCATGTTACTCAAATGCAACAGCCTATACACTCAAGTCAATACCTGCTATCAGCTTTAAGGACTAACAGTTACCTGTACATTGGCAGTTTCTGTGCTTCATCTTGTACACTAACAGAGCCAGTATAACAACCAGGATGGTGGTGAATGTCAAAGCTGCACTCAAGAAATACACCAAGACAGGAGAGTCCACCTCATCTGTAGAGAGACGAACATCAGAAGACATTTTAGATGTTTCTCTTCTTTTCTCAGTATAGATTAAAGCAGTGGTTCCCACCCGGTCCAGCCACGGCATCTAGAGTTCTCCTTAATCATTCGTTCAAGGTCACAGTTAAGTTTATGCAGCGTCAAACTTGCGTTTGGCCATGTCATCGAGTTAGTTTGCCATCTCTATTCAGTGGCTGTCTGTTAGTCACTCACTCTACAGCAGGAAACAACACTTCAGAATAAAAACTCTGTCCCCAAAATTCACTGTAGTTCAAAATATAGTGTGTTTTTTTTACAAACTTGACAAATTTGCAAGTCAATCATGGTCCTTCGAGATGGATCCATGACCCACCAGTTGGTAACCACTGGATTAAAGGATAAGTTTGGATTTTGAGTGTATATCGAAACGATACTGATATATTTGTACACTTAAAAGGTTATCAGTCGTTGTCATTTGCTCTTTCTGCAGAGAAACCAAGCGTGCACACAAAGAGGCAAAAATACTTAATAAGCAAGACAAAGAATCTTAGCCCCAGGATGACCTTGTAGATGAATATGTAGCATAGCAAAGAGAAAAAGAGAAATAAACTATTTATTTTCAGTCTGGAGGTGTACGAGTTTTCGTCTCGTATCACTTGCCAAATTATGGCCACTGGTAAGTAGTAAGCCAAACAAGTATGCCAGGTGCGCTAGCTGTGCTAACACATGTAATAACTAACTGGGGAAGGCAGCTAACGCTAACTTTATTGCTATGTTGGTTCATGGTAAAGTACAACCTATAGCTGGGAGCAAGTAAGAAATACACATTTTCAGAACTTTGTTCTGTGTCTATACAGTACTGACGGTGAGTCATAGTGAGCAAATTTTTTGTTCAAGTTGAAACATTTCAACTACTCTGTTTGCGTTGCCTGGAGTGAATTTGTGTCTGTTGCATCTTTGCATCGACTTTGTATGTAAACTTGCCCTGTTAAAAATTCCCTTTGTGTTTGGTCTGAACACACTTCTACAGAGTGCAGACCTCTTCTGTGCCCTGGAGTTTCTTCCCTCTGTTCATAAGAGATCTCTAAGTGATCTCAACTAGGATACCATATGCCAATTGAAAGACATATTGGTCAACGGTTCATGGCCACTAAAGTATCCTTCCTAGCAAGACTGTTGTAAATAGGGGACCAATTCCTTGTTTATCTTCCAGTATCAATCTTTTTAGTACCGTTTCCATGGAATTGTTTCCTTGTTGAGCTGTGTTAAAGAGATACTCTGTAGAGTAGTGTACATTGCCAAGATGCAACACTAGAAACATTACTTATCCCAATTGTGAGAACAAATGTTGGCATTGTACATTTCTGCAAACCATGGATACATTACTTTTGTATGTTATAATGTACCAGAAAGAAACACGTCTGTACATTTCAACAGTGCTGTGGTTAATGTGTAGTTAGGTTTAGGCACAAAAACTGCTTGGTTATGGGTTAGGAAAAGATCATGCTTCTGGTTCAGACACATCACCCACCATCCCCTCCACCTCCTGATAACAAGTCAGTTCATATACTATGTCACTTTAGAAACACTGATAATATATGTATGAAATCTGCAAATGTAACATGGTAACATTTACATACTCCATGGTTTTGCAGAAATGTACAATACCAACATTTTCTTTTGGTGACTGGGCTGATATTCCTACATACAACTGGCAGAACAAACAGATCCACGGTATACTGAAGCCTCATATTAGCTTTGGCTAAACTATGGAATACAGATTTACATGAGCAAGGACTACAGATTTTGAACTCCCACTGTGGAGTTGTGCACAAGAGGGATCTCTTCATGGTATAGGCAGATGTAAAGATCACAATGACCAGTAATTCCTATTGGCATGTGCGTATTGTATTTAAAAAGACAAACAATACAAATCTATCCTATAGGGAGTTATCATTACTGTTTATCAAATGAGACAACCCTTGCTAGAAAGCTACTTACGCTCAAAGTCCAGCTTGGTCCCGTCTCCAAACAGTATGTGTCCACATGAGGCAACAGCACAGTAGTAGGTCCCGTTGTGTGAACGATTCAGGCTCTTCATCGGCAGGTTGTAGACACAGGTGTGTGTTTGTGTGTTGGCTTTCCTCTCACACTGATCATTCCTGCCTCCGTGGCTGTAAATGAGTCCTGGATGAGACTCTTCAGAGTTTTTGAACCAGTAAACACTGTGTTCTCCATCATCACAGCTCCCAGTTTGTACTGTACAGTTCAGAGTCACAGAGCCTCCTGGCTGGATGGTCTCAGACGCTGACTGATGGACCAAAGCTGGGACATTCAAACCTGAACCTTTTACACTGACAGTAGCTCCGTTGCAAAATTCAAAGTCATATAGATTGCTCCCTACGCAGTAATAAGTAGCTGAGTCTGAAATCTGCAGATCTGAAATCTTTAAGTGATATTTCTGGTTTTTAGTGTCCAATGAGAAACGTCGATTGTTGATAAACTCATCATTAAAAGTGCCGTCATCGTTATGTCTGTAGAATGTAGACATCAGCTTTGGTTTCTGTCCCAGAGTTTGCTTGTACCAGTAAAACATCACTGCTGCTGCATCGTCACAGACACATGGCAAAGTCACACTTTCTCCACCATGAACTGATTGAAAATGTAATGAGGATTGTTCGAAAGATGCCATATGAGCTGAGGAGAAAATGAAAAAAAAAAAACAGACAATTAATACTAGTCTGTATAAATGCATAAAACATGTTAGAAGCAAACATATGGTTTTAGTTTAAAGTAAACAACAGGCAATAAAAAGCACAACTTACCCATGTTCGCCACAAACAGACATGAGAAATACAAAGGAAAGTTTGGAGGTGTCATCGTGCTTCAAGTGCTCTGATGAATGAATTGCATCTCTGTACATTCTCCACTCTTCATAGAGAAGACTGGGCTTGTTGGCCAATCAGACGGTCCTATTTTGGAAACAGTGATCACATGCTCATTGGCAACTCTGGTTCTTCAGAGGTGTAATCCACAACTTGTGGGCAAAATACTAACGAGCTATAACTGCTTAAAATGTTTTATTTCATAACTATTTGCCGCAGAAGTGTAGACAGGAAACTTTAAGACTTTAAAATAACATAATCAGGAACCACAATCTTGTTCTCTAAAGTTCTGCGAGTTGATTCACAGTTAAGGACATGAATGGCTTTTTCCAAACACCAAACACAAGTCCAAACACCAAGACAGTAATCTCTGATGTTGGAAAAGACCTTTTTTTTAACAATAAGTAAAAGGCTTAAAAGCGCTGTATGTAACTCTGGTGAAAGATATTGGATTTTTGAGTCTAACTCCCAGGTCATCAAATACTAACACCTGGTCACGCCCCTTGATGTGTGTCACCGACACCAAAGGCAACCTTTGGTGTCTCTCTCTGAGGGCTTTGAAGATCGCTGTTCAATTCCTGTGTGAGACCAAAAGTCAATGCTGTTTTCACAAAATGTTTCCTAACATACATCTGTCCCTCATGTACCGACTCACTCAAAATACATCCACCCATCCATCCATTGTCTTAACCGCTTATCCTCTTGGGGGTCACGGGGGGGCTGGAGCCTATCCCAGCTGACATTGAGCAAGGGCAAGGTACACCCTAGACAGGTCTCCAGACTATCACAGGGCTGACATACAAGCCCTTTTTAAATAGGAATTGTGCAAATTTGCAGGAAAGCCCAATCAGTCTTTTTTCAGCATTGACAGTATAAAAACAAAATCGGGGAGTGCAGCAAAATGCAGCCTACCTACTTTTATTTATACAGAATGCGCTCTTTTTGGGGCAATGGGGGGCGTGAGCAAGTAACAAAACGTGTAGCTCAGCATGTGACGTAAACAGTGACATGGGCTGGTCAGTCCTTCAGCGATTCTCTCGTAAGTCGGCCCGTTCTTCACCGTTCCGACGGTAAATGGCCTCTTTGTTTGCGAGGGCAAGGAGGGCGCGCAATTCCTTGTCTCCCCAGCTGCTCATCTCTACAGTGTCTTTCAGGTTTGCGTTTCCCTCTTGCTACTAGCTGCTCATTCCTGCTATCAGCTGTTTCCTGTTAGTCCACCGCCAGCTCCTCCCACAAGTCATCAACAGCTCCTCCTGTTGTGGAAGGGCGCCTCGTTCTTTTTAAACCAAAAAGGTTCCGCCAATATGACTACCCCATGCGGGGGAAAATTGGGCACCTCGGATCAACTTGCCAGTCTGGCTCTGTGTGTCTAAACGCTCACAGCTTGCCCGCAAAATTGCCCAACATTCGCCGAAAATCTGGCAGTGTAGCAGGGGCTATAGAGACAAACTACCATTCACACTTATGGGCAATTTAGAGTTGCCAATTAACCTGCATGTCTTTGGACTGTGAAAAACTCCAAACTGTGCACAGAAGGGCTCCCTCCTGGGATTGAACCCTCTTGCTGTGAGGCAACAGTGCTAACCAGTACATCACCGTGTCACCCCTCAAAATACAGTTTTGGGTTAAATTAAATACAAACTGTGACGTTTCTACATCCCAGAACATGTTTTTTCTAAACCTATTCCATAAAGTAGTTTTGTTGCCCCAAAATAACTGCGACTGACAATTTTTGCCATGTGGTACAATGATTTTCAAACTGCAGATAGTTGTGTTCCCCATATACATAGGTGTGTCCCACAAACATGGCGAAAGGTGCCTTTTCCACAGGTATCACACATTGAAGGTATAAGAAAATGTCAGTATTTGACAACCGGGGAACACTGAAAATGCATCCCAGGTTATCAAATACTAATGCAGTGACACGGACAGTGTTGTGCTAGTTACTGAAAAACAGTAAAAGTAATGCGTTACTGACAAAAGTAACTTTTTTAGTTACTCCCCCCCACCCCCCCACCCACCCCCCACCCCCCGCCAAAAAAAAAATCATCACGGCATGACCTTGATGCACGCGCACAAGTGTCATTTATACTCTGAGTACGTCCTGGCTGTAGATGACTGAGTGGGGACGCTAGAGTCACAAAGTCACAAACAAGACAATGTTGCTAAGAAGGATTGTGTTTTGGGAAACTCAGCCCTGCAGCATTGCCCAAGCGACAGCGGATGGAGTTTAACCAAGGGACTGTTAGACTACAACTTGACAAAACAAGTGAACGGTATAGGAAACATGCAACTGTCTTCTACAGTGGAGTCACTCGCTGTCAGGCAGCTAAACGTTTTACAACTACGGCACTTGGATACAAATATGGAAAATGAGCTAAAGAGAACATTTGAAGAGCTACATGATGATGTCGAGTCTGTCGCCCACCGCAGACATTGTCTGTCCGCAACAAAAGCTTCCTCGGGATAACAATGGATATCACGTCACTGGATACATTCATTCACACAGTATGTGAGCTGTCCTACCAGAGAGGAGAGGACACTGGACTTGCTGTATGCAAACGCCAAAGATGCATACAGCTGCTCCCCCCTCCCCCCTCTGGGTAGGTCAGACCACAGCCTGGTGCACCTCAACCCCTGCTATGTACCACTAGTCAAGAGCCAGCCTGCAACCATGAGGACAGTGAGGAGATGGTCGGAGGAGACTTATGAGACACTGCAGGGCTGTTTTGGGGTGACAGACTGGCAGGCACTCTGTGAGCCACATGGGTAGGACATCGACGGGCTCACAGAATGCATCACGGACTACATCAGTTTCTGTGTGGACTCCACTGTCCCAGCCAGGACTATCCATTGTTATCCAAATAACAAACCGTGGGTAACAAAGGACATCAAAGTCATCCTCAACGCAAAGTAGAGGGCCTTCAGAGCTGGTAACAGGGAGGAGGTGAGAACAATACAGGGGGAGCTGAAGATGAAGATCAGGGAGGCTAAGGAGAGGTACAGGAGGAAGCTGGAGAGGAAACTCCAGCAGAACAACATGAGAGAGGTCTGGAGTGGAATGAGGACCATCACTGGCTTCAGGACCAACAACCACAGTTGAAGGCAGCGTGGACAGGGCCAATGAACTGAATCTGTTTTTTAACAGATTTGACACTGCTGGCCCTGCCCATCCCCCCCCCCAACTCTTCTGCTGTCTGTCTTGGTCAACCATCTCCCACTCTGCCCTCCTCCCCCACTCCTCTCTCTCACACCTCAACATCCTCCTGCTTGACCCCCCCTCCTCCTCCTCCTCCTCACACCTCCTCCCCCCATGGTCAGACTGACTGCTCTCTCCATCATGAGGACTACACCCCTCCCCCACGTGTCGTCACCTCCACAATGTGCTTCACTGCTGACCATGTGAGAAGACAGCTGATGAGACTCCACTCAAATAAGGCTGCAGGCCCTGATGGTGTCAGCCCCAGGGTGCTCAAAGCCTGTGCCCCCCAGCTATGTGGAGTACTTCAGCATGTCTTCAACATGAGCCTGAGTCTCCAGAGGGTCCCCTTGCTGTGGAAGACATCCTGCCTTGTTCCTGTGCCAAAGACGTCACGTCCCAGTGGCTCCAAGGACTACAGACCCGTGGCATTGACCTCCCACATCATGAAGACCCTGGAGAGACTCGTCTTGGAGCAGCTCCGGCCCATGGTCAAGCCACTTTTGGACCCCCTCCAGTTCGCCTATCAGTCCCGACTTGGAGTTGAGGACGCCATTATCTACTTGCTCAACCGCATCTACGCCCATTTGGATAAGACAGCGAGCACTGTGATGGTCATGTTTTTTGACTTCTCTAGTGCATTCAACACCATCCGTCCAGCTCTACTGGGTGACAAGCTGACAGCAATGCAGGTGGATGTCCCCCTGGTGTCCTGGATTGTAGACTACTTGACTGGCAGACCACAGTATGTGCGCTTGCAACGCTGTGTGTCAGACAGAGTGGTCAGCAATACCGGGGCCCCGCAGGGGACTGTCCTCTCTCCCTTCCTCTTCACCCCCTACACCACAGACTTCAGCTATTGCACTGAGACCTGCCATCTTCAGAAGTTTTCTGATGACTCTGCTATAGTTGGATGTATCACCAAGGGTGATGAGGATGAGTACAGGGCTGTTGTGGATAACTTTGTCACATGGTGTGAGCAGAACCATCTGCAGCTCAACGTGGCAAAGACAAAGGAACTGGCTGTGGATCTGAGGAGGACCAAGACATCGGTGACCCCTGTTTCCATCCACGGGGTCAGTGTGGACATTGTAGAGGACTATAAGTACCTGGGAGTACACATTGACAGTAAACTGGACTGGGCTAAGAACACTAACGCTCTCTACAGGAAGGGCCAGAGCCGTCTCTATTTTCTGAGGTGACTGAGGTCCTTCAACATCTGCCGGACTATGCTGAGGATTTTCTATGAGTCTGTGGTGGCCAGTGCTATCCTCTATGCTGTTGTGTGCTGGGGCAGCAAGCTGAGGGTGGCGGATGCCAACAGACTTAACAAACTGATCCGCAAGGCCAGTGACGTTGTGGGAATGGAGTGTCACATCCTTGATGGTGGTGTCAGAGAGGAGGATGCTGTCTAAGCTACAAACTGTCTTGGACAATGTCTCACACCCACTCCGCCATGTGCTGGTCAGGCACAAGAGTACTTTCAGTGGGAGACTCATACCACCAAGATGTACCACTGAGCGCCACAGGAAATCATTCCTGCCTGTGGCCATCAAACTGTACAACTCCTCCCTCTGAGTGGCCCTGAGACTTTCACACACTGCAATAACTTAATTTAACTTGTGCAATAAGCCCGTTCACCCTGACTGTATATATTCTGTTTGTGTAAATTTTGTTTACAATATATATATATGTATGTATATATATATATATATATATATATATATATATATATATACATATATACATATATAATTTACGTTAATGTTTGTTAATAATTCCTGTTTATTTAACTATATATTTGTTAATACTATTGTTTAAATTTCTTATATTTTCATGTATCTTTCCTGTCTTGCAAGGATCACCTGTAACATAAATAATTTCCCCTCGGGGATCAATAAAGTATTTCTGATTCTGATTCTGATTCTGATTGGGACTAAAAATCAGCAGGTCGACAGTGACTTCAGAGATGGTGAGATATGTGTTTCATTAAGATGCTCCGGTAAGAACTGTTCATATACCTCTATCTGACTTGACTATCTTTAGGGCTAAAATGTTTTAGTGAAAGGCAGTTTCAGTTTGTGAAGGAATACTGCATGCTGTGCGCCATTTTAAAACCTGGACAAAAATAATGGAGTAATGCAACATGCGTTAGCGTATTAGTTACTGCCAAAACTAACGGCGTTACAGTAACGCGTTACTAATAACACTGGATACAGATGCTTTCGGTTGGTGGTTTGGATGATTACCAACCCAAAAAGTGTTGACCCTAAAGGAGCCCGAGGCCCTGCCCCCACTTGCACGCCTCATACCCCAATAAAAAGGCATTCTGAGTACACAAAACGGTACAGGAAAATCAACAGTTTCAACAGTTTTTTTCATTTCATACTTGAAATTAAACAATATATGAACTGTTACCAGTTTACAGTATACTTAACAGAAAGTATATTGTAAAAACTATTAACAAATTGACATAACAGATTCACATAATAAGTAAAACCTAACCCAACAATGATAATTCAACAATAAATTTTGAATTGGAATCAATATTTGCCTTCTTAACTCAGGTGAGACTCAGCTCCCAGACATGTCTCTATTATCTTTTTCAGAGTGAGTGAGATTGTCACAACAATGAGAACAGATGGTCCACCTTAACAGTCCACCTTAAGCAAGCCTGCTCAGGCTCAAAAGGAAGACTAACTTGCTCACTAACTTTGGGGCTAACCCACTTCACTGTAATCAGCAGGTGGTAAGGAGGACGTGGGAGCTTGGCTTGGGTCTTGACAAGTTGTGGCAGTTCTCCACGGTCTAACACCCCTCAACTGGACACACATTGCACCGCTATTTTTAACTTACTCTCATCTCTGATAACTGCAGCCTCACTGACACCATCATCCCACATACACTCTCTGTCTGTCTGTCTAAGGGCCCCTCATAGAGGGTTTTTGGGGCAGCAGAGGTGCACTGTGTTGTACCTCTCTGGGAGGTTTATATTTGTCACTGGAAAATGTGTTAATATGAGTGGCCATCAGGGGGCCCTTCTTTTTTGGGACCCCCAAACATTTCCTTGATTTGCCTTTCCTGACACTGCGCCCCTGAACCCAAAGCATCAGTGTTTGATGACCCGGGAATGACCTTCAGCACCTTTCTCCAGAGTTAGACACAGCACCTTTTCATGGTCACACACAACTAACAAAAGACAATAACAGTTGTGCAAAGCACACAGGGTTTGAAACATGAAAATGTGTTCCCGTGGATGCATATCTACAGTCAGAAGGGAATTGTTTGTGGGATTTGACAATGCATGCAGCCTGAAAATCTGGCTTTATCCCAAGTCGTATGGCTTCCTTGATGATTAAAAAACACAGAGAAGATTCTGAGAGGCTGCCAGATGACAGTGAAGGACGTATGCACCACTTGAGTAAGATAGTGAATTACTCAGAGAGCACTACATAAGATGATTCTCTCTCTCTGTTGCATGATACAACTTTGACCATTCGGCCTTTTCCTGGTGAGATTATCTGTATTTAAGACATGACCCGAATTTTCCACAGCTGCCCTTTTAAAACAAATCTTATTTGTTTGTCGTAGTTTCTGTCTGAGCAGCTGTATGCTGTGGTCTGGCGGCCACAGGCCAGTCTTCCTGTGTTTAACTAGGACTTAAGTTTCCACCAGCGGAAACCTGTTCACAGTAGTTCGCACCTTATTCACCACAGGAGTCAGAACAGAAGTCTAAAGCACAGAGCTGGCTAGTGTAAAGGTTGCACCCTCCGCTCACATTTCTGGTTAGAGGAGGTATTAATAGATCAGGGGGGATTTTTGAGCATGTCTATGCCGATGTTGTTTATTACAGCTTTTTCTTTGGCTACACACAGAGACTTTGAAGACTAAAACCGCACGTTTGACAACAACACTTGCTGTTGAGTGCTGTAAGTTTAGCTTTTTCTGTTTCATGCAATTTGTGGAGCCTCCAGCGTAAGCGTGTGTGTGAATCTTTTTTGTTCTGCAACTCCTCACTTTATTATGTTAGCATGAATAGTAACTATTTACTAAAACCTTCAACATCCAGGGCCATTCATGCCATCTGATGATGCCATCATCAAATGCCATGTATGGCAGGTAAGAAGTGTCCACTGTGACAATATACATCTCTTTGTTTTGTGGTGCAACTGTACTTTCATATGATGGAAGTGAATAGAATTTGTTTGCGTTGAAAAATTACTTTTGTTGTTCCATAGATCTAGCTGTGAACACTTTTTTTATTCTAAGCTTTTACACTAAAGAGATAGCCCCCAAACAGGGAGGTCTGTGAATTATTTTAGGTGACCACAGTTTTGTTTTTGGAAAGACATTTTTGGCATATTAAACCAAAACCAGACACTAACAAGTTTATGTGAGAATCAGTAGCGGCTCGTGGTGAAATTGGGTGGGAGGGATAACGTATTAGACCTATGGCCTATACTGATCAGTAGTTCAGCTGCAGTAACAGTAACATCACACCAAGATACAGTACCAGGTTACAGCAACAATGCACTACAACAAAACTAGAGAATTAAAGCTTTCTCTCTCTCTCTCTCTCTCTCTCTCTCTCTCTCTCTCCACCACCTCGTTCAGTATGATGCTAACACAGTTCGCAAGATTCAGCAGTCACTCTCCCACTACAGTAACAGCGGGCAGGCCCTCACTGTACTTCCACGCACTGGCCAAAAGTCAGTGGCCTGGGCTGAATTAATTTAGCCCAACTGGACAGTAAATCAAGGGGGCTTGTCATGACACCTGTCACTCACGATGTGACAACAATGATTGGAAGCTGATTCTAGGAGCATGGGCTGTAAAAAAACAGCCCATTTTGATAAATCCTGCATTTTTGTGACTATTTTAGTGCTGTTGCAGCTATAGGTTCCACCAAAAACAATCAGTTCTAAGGTTCAATAACTAATATTTTAATATTTTCGTTAATTTAATAATTTTCTCATCTTTATTGGAGAAGATAGGCAGGGGTCAGCCCTGCTAGCCCATTTATACCAGCTGTCTCTGGTGAGAATAGTTTCCTGTAATTTTGGTAGAATGGACCTTTAAAACCAACCAGGTGTCTTAGTTACTGCTTGCTTTGTCAGACCACACCTTTGCTAACCATAAATTAACCTTTAAGGAACACTTTACTGCAAAGGTTAAACTTTTTTCCTATCTGTTAGTCATAAGAGTATAAGTCTATGACATCCACAGTACTGGTTTATTATGTCTTGCATCAAAGTGATGCTTTTCCGATTTTCAACCAGCTCTGTGTCACTGTGGTGTGGGGAGTGTGTGCAGATGAACAGTGTTAAGTTGCCCCCTGTGCCACTAGCTCCCTCCCATGATGCAAAATGATGCATTTTGGGGTCCTAACACCATTCCATCTTCCCACACTACCCTCACCACAGTGACACAAAGCTGGTTAAAAATCGGCAAAGTTTTCTCTTTAACTTCTGACTTTTACAACAATTCAAATAACTTGACCCAGCAGCTGCCTTGATGCAGCAGTCACTGGATGCATGCAAGACTGCTAACAAGGCAGAATTAGCCTGGTAACCAAACAAATCTGTGAGCTGTTTTGCTTTGCTCTGGCAGATTCGTCTGGTCTCTCTCCCATTCACACTTCCAGCTCACACACTTTAGGCCAATCACAACCATTTATCTAGTTTGGGGGCGTGTTTGAGATGATGATTAACAGCTTGCGTAGCTTTTGCGTGTCATGCAAAATACATGATGGCATCTTTTTTGGCATACATAAACCTACCTTGGTAAAGAAAAGCGCTGTACAATTTTGGAAAACAGCCAAGATGGCTGCAGCTGATGCAGAACTTTTTGTTGAAGTGCTATTTTTAAATTCTGATGGCAAAAATGTTAACACTTGTTCGCAGACATATTGATGCTGTACCATCACAACCGATCTCTGCAGACTGTAGCCTGTTAACATTTGTCCGTCGCTCAGCACAATGTGACATTTCGTTGCTCTGACTGGTTGTAGGTCTATACAGTTGGATTCAGGGCCATTTTAATTTACAACTGATGAAAACACCCCTTGGAAAGAAAAAAAAAAGAAAAAAAGAAAACTGGACCTTCCTCTCAAATCAAATGAGTCAATGTCCAGTCACTCAAAAACTAGCCAATAGGGTTAAGCTGAATTATCGAATGAAGCGAGTTTTCGGTATAGATAATATACGTTTTAAGAGTACGAGTATTTGAGTAAAATGCGTCAATATCCGTACTCGTGATGAAGGAAAATCCTCATTTGGGTAGGTATATTCAGACTTCTAGTCTTGTGATCAAAAATAACCTTAAGCAATATATCATATTGCTTAAGCATATCAATTTCAGGCTTGAAATAACAACTTCTGGTTAAACCCCACCCATTTTCAGTGTAAGCTCCACCCACTCACACCCCGTTTATCCTAACATAGATATGAATACAGGTAATTTAGTTGGTTGAACAGACACAAATGCAGATACTGGTGTACTCACCTGTCCCTACAAGCCAAATCTGACAGCCATACGAGCACCGAATTTTACTCCAGGCCAGTACCAGACTAGAGCCTATATCAACACTTGATTGTCAACCTTTGACAGCTTGATTTGTGATGTGGCCTAACACAGTAGTTCACTATTTGATGAAACCACAGAAAAATGACAAGTTAAAAAAAAAGCAGGTACAATAGTGAAACAAATCATGTGTTATTTAGAAACATTAATATCATACATCATGATGCCAGACAAATTCATACTCAGTAATGCATACATTTGATAGCAAGGCATTCCAACTCCATCAGCCTTCAATCTCCCTGGTGTGTCTGCCCTGCCCAGATGAAACTTCTCGGTTCTGGTGACAATATTTAATGTTAGAATAAACCACAGAGTCTCCACTGTATTTCTCTGTAGCTCGTTTTGGGTGGAGGCTTCTTGGGGCAGAACGCACAGCTGCATAGGTAACTGCATCACTCTGTGAGGAATGAAAATGAAAATAAATAACTTCTGAAGGCTAGACACAGAAAGATGTGCAAATCAACAAAAAGGTCATATACAGCTGACATATGACACTGTTGGTGCTGAGACACAGTCTTACCTGATTGCCTTCAGATGATCCATCGATTTCCTCTGAGGAAACAAGGATAAGTCAGTTGTGGTTACTGCATAAGGATCTGATTGTGCTGCAGATATACAGCTGTTAATATGACTTTAAATACCTGTGGAATCTCTCTTCTGTCTCTTGCAAAATGTCCATATAAGAATGAGTGTTAAAATCCCAAGAATGATGTTCGACAACATAAGTGCAATAATGGTTGGACTCAGTTCAGCTGGTCTGGTGACAGCAGTGTCTGCGATGAACAGAAGCAAACAAACAGTGCGTCATTTAGATTTTTAATACAAAAAAATTGCAGTGCAATGTCCTCCATTTTTAAAAACAGAGGTAAGGCATCACGTATTCACACTGCACTACAAATGCCAGTAGTACGGCAAGGCGCTGGGCATGAATTTTGCGCTGAGCACTATTGGTTAGGCTTTTATTATATCTCATCGCAAAGAGTTGTAAAATGTTCAACTTTGGGTAAAATTGCTTTTCACTGATGAATACGTTAATATATTGTATATATATTTTGTTTCCTCTTATGAACACACACAGGCTGGCGGGTCTGTCCTCTCTCCATGCATACCTCAGCCTTCCCCTCATCCAGAGCAAGTACTCTACCTTGCGCCGATATGTTTGCTTCTGTGGATATACTGTATCATAACAACCAGATGCAAAGTGTCTCCAAAGCGCCTCCAAAGCGCCTCCAAAGCGCTCTCAAACTCTCCCAGCTGAGTGTTTCCTGAGGAGCGCCTGGCATTTTCAGCTGGAAAAAAATGCTTTGGTGGACACAGGGCCTTATGTATTCTCTGCTTTGGACGTGACAAGTGATTGGACCAAACTGGACCGAGTGAATTCCAGCTTGGCCCACTTACTGTTGACAATATCATGCAGTATTTGATATTTAGAGGGTAAGTTCACCCAAAGTTCACACACACACATTTTTCCTGCATTAAGATTGTATCTGGCACCAGCTCAAAGGAAAGTGTCAGTAAAAGTGTGTATCAATTTGTTTGTGGGGCTCAAGGCACTGTAAACATAATTTCGTTACTGCAAAATCAGCACTTGCAAATTTGTATTTATCATTTCTGGCTTACTGTAAATATAAATCCTTGTCCCTTTCCCAAACAGCGTCCGTCCACATGAAGTCACAACACAGTAGTAGGTTCCAGCATCATCAGAGCTGAGGTTCCCCATGTGAAGGTTGTACACACAGGTAGAGTCTCCACTCCCTGTCTTCTGGCAGATTTTATTCCCAGAGGAGTAAATCATTTGTGGAGCAGAATGATTAGAGTTTTTCAGCCACATGACAGTAGTGTGTTCTGCTGCACAGTGGCCTGTATGAACAGAACAGCTGAGAGTCACTGAGTTTCCTGGCTGGACTGATTTAGACTCCGGCTGCTGGATTGAAGAGTCACTGATTATGTTCACACCTTGGGAGAGAAATCAAGGGACATTATGTTTACATTCAGCTGAAATGACCTTGAGCAATAACATCGCTTTGACAACCTAATCGCCAGAAAAAATGTAGCCAAACATGGATAGGTTACATGTGTACATTATTATGAAGTTTAGGCACAAGAACCACTTGGTTATGGTTTGGAAAACATTGTGTTTTGGCTTGAAATACCCACTAAAAGACAGCTGCTTGTTGTGCCACTGTTTCATCAGGAAACACAGCAATGTCCAGTAAAAAACAACTGCTTTTCATGGCACTATCCCAGATGGAAGAACAGCGACAGGTCCCTAACAAACGCCCACGTTCAGGGTCTAAGAAACAGCTGGAAAAACACAACCAGCTTTGATTGTTGGTCTTGAAAAGTGGTCAGCAGTGGCCTGCGGCTTGGCAAGTGTCTTGCCATCTGACCCCAAATATACTATGTCACTTTAGAAACATTGATATGATATGTATGAAATGTACAAATGTAATGTGTCCGTGGTTTACCATAATGTACAATGCCAACATTTTCTTTTGGCGACTAGGTTGTTATTAAAAGAAAATAAATACCTTTCAGCATCAGAAAGGTCCCTGATCCAAACTGAATTTTGTTCAAGTGCATGACTCCACAGAAGTATGTTCCAGTGTCTTCCCATGTTGTTTCAGATATGCTCAGATGACTGTTGATTTTGTCAAATTTGACTGAATAATGGTGATGAGAGTCATCAGCAAATATACTCCGATTAAAGAAAAAATTGAATGCTGCCACAAGCTGTAGTCCTTTCCCTGTGGTGAATTTGTACCACACTCTTTTTTTCAGCTCACTTCTTATGTGACATTCAATGGTAGCCGAGTCTCCGAGCTTCACTGTTTGGAAGCGAACAGGCTGAGAGATTTCACTTAACTGTGCCGCACCTGAAATACACAAACACAATATAATCAGCTTCTCTGTGTGATTACGCTAATGAAAATGTTTTATAAGTGGATGTTTGCTACTTACATAGAGACCAGAGCAGGGAAACATTCACAAAGAACAGCATCTTGTCTGCTTCACTGATCCGGCTTCTTCTCCACAGCTGTTCTGACTTACTGAAGCAACAGTAGACTAAAGAGATTCATCCCTTGTCCTACATTTGGCCACATATGCCAGGTCTTGCAGAACACGATTGGCTGGTTCACACTAAAGCAAAAAACCCCTTCATCCTGGCCTGTTTTTACATCAGTGTCAGCAGAGTTTAAAATAGTTTGATGATTTGTTGTCACACTATGCTTGTTCTGTGTAAAGAGACAAAAAGTCATGACCCCATTGATATTACATGGCAACACACAGGTAAACCACAATGAGGGTGGCAAAATGGAAACTGCAATTTAGATGCAAACTTTACAGAAGAATGTTCAAACAAGTTTTTGTTTTTGTTGAATTATCAAAAGGACAGATGACCTCAAACTGAATGTGTGTTTAAATGCAAAGGGCTGGTAAGAGAGAAAATGTGGGTATTGGTAATGGATCAAAAAAAAAAAAAAAAAAAGAAAAAAAATACATACATATATATATATATATATATATATATATATATATATATGTAACAGCAGCTGCACTATAGTAAACTAGCACTTGGTTGCACTGACCTATATGAGGTGAGCCATCTGGAGAACTAGAATACTGTAGATAATAAAACTACAATTAGTGCAAGAAAGTTTTACCATATGTCACCGCCAACCAATCAAGTTTCAGTTTTCATCTATGTCTGTCCAGACTCACATGGGGCCATGACAGTGCTTCTAAATATGGATGTTGCTGCAGAAAAGCTACAAATTCTAGGACATGGATGCTTCACACAAATCAGATGATCTATACAAAAAGCAAAGTTCCAAGGTGGACACCCAAGTTATGTGTTGCAAATTCAGTATCTGACCAAATGTCTCCCCTGCTAAACCTGAGTAATGGTGGTGAAGACAACTATTTTTGCAGAACATTATGATGTCACAGTGATGTTGACCTTTGACCTTTTGAATGTCAAATATCATCACTTCATCATCTCGTCCTGTTAGACATTAGTGTGAAATTTTGTCATGATTAGCGAATGAATTCTTGAGTTATGGACAAAAACATGTGATTGAGGTCACAATGACCTTTGAGCACCAAAATCTAATCAGTTCATCCTTGCATTCAAGTGCATGTTTGCGCCAAATTGGAGAAAATTCCCTGAAGGCGTTGTTGAGATATTACATTCATAAGAATGAGATCACAGTAACCTCTGACCACCAAGTTTCAATCAGTTCATCCTTGAGTTCAGGTGGACGTTTGTGCCAAATTTGAAGAAGTTACCTCTAGGCCTTCTTGAGATGACATGTTCACCAGAATGAGACGGATGGATGGATGGTCAGACAGCCCAAAAATATAGTGTCTCTAGCCGCAGCTGTCGCTGGTGTGGGGGGAAGAAAAGTAAAAAAGTACATAGTTCCACTTACACCTGCAACATGGACACTATTTCTGGACAGACATGCTTTTGCTAAATTTTTAAATTGATTTGTTTTTTAATCTTGTGAGCATCACTTACCAAATTCCAATTACTCTTATTAGAGGCAGAAATCTCAAAGACAAATATTACACAGCTGGTAAAAATACATTCATCCACATGGCTGGATCTTATTAGAGGTCAACAAGAAAAGCCAGTGGCTCTGGATTAAGAGGGAAAACCCCACTTGGGCCACAAAATGACAGCATCAGCAGCAGGACTGGGGGGCACCTGGCACGCCAGATGTTGCTCATGAGCTCTCTGGAGATGTAGTGGGCCTGTCATCGAAACACCAGGGAAGGAGGGTACCCAGCTGATGACCCTAAAATGTCCTCAGATGCATATTTTAGTGCGCTGTTTGGTTGTAATACGAGAGTGTGTAAACAGGAAGTTGATGCCATACTGTTCCCTGTATTGTTAAAACATATGTGGAATGATGAAACAGAAAAACAAAGCAGTGTTGATAAAATATAAACCAAGATTGCATTCCTCAGTTGCCTATAGCTCACCTCAAATGTTTTCAAGAACAAATTTTAGCTTACTCTTTCTGGGGTTTCCTAGTGTAGTGGTCAGAGCATTCATCTCCCCTGCGGAAGGCCCAAGGTTCAAAGCCCACTGGGGTCAACATCAGCAAAGGCATGTGGTCGCAAGAGGTTCCCACCGCCAAATCAAACGGGATCAGATTCCTTGAGGAGGCTTCAGGGTCAGAGAGTAACTCCAGATCTGAGCCAAGTCCTCAATGCTGCATCTCAAGTCTCAACTTGCAGCACATCACCCACTAGTGTGAGGGTTTATCGGTCTGGTTTGGTGCAAGACATTCTGGTAGCCTGACCAAAAGCAAGTGGTACAGCCCTTTTTCTCTTTTCTCTCTGGTCACATAGCTCCAATTCCAAAAGCATTTTCCACTTCTTTCTACTGCAAAAACAGCCTCATTTTGTAAAAGACCATCTTTCAGTAGTGAAAACGTATTTTAAGGAAGTTTTTTTAGAAATATAGTAATCTGCTTTCTTATTTAGAATAAGCTGAGAAGTTTGTACTTAACTTGATTGGGTTTTTACACTTAGGCACACAAGAAAAAACATGTTAATCAGTGAGCTTAAGAAGTTCTGGCTGGGTTTTTACTGCCACACATCATACAATAAACTGTCAGAGTTTTTGTTCAGATGGGAGAAATGACTTCCACTGAAAACCCGTTCACAGTGAGAGGATCATTCTCATGAACTTTGTCTTAATCAATACTTCAGGTGTGTCTCAAAACATCCACATACCCTTTTGTACATTGAAACAGTTATTATATTACTGTATTGAGCCCCCTACACTCTGCAATGTCTGTGTAAAAAAGTGACTTCCTCCCAAATGCTTTCTGGAAATGATCTGAGACACTCATACCAAGAAACCACAGAGCAGAAAGAGAATTGTACAATGGTACAACAGTATATCTCTCAATATGATTTCACTGATTTTCATACAACCAAATTATTTGTAAAGGACACCCACTGTCCTCCATTTTTTTCATTAGTTAATATTTAGCTCACCACACTTGAAAATAACCTTTTGTGGTTTGTTGGTGCACACACATGCACATCAAGTTAAAAGTGTCACACTAGCTCAGCACAGAGCATCACTAAATTTTAGCCAGCAGTACTGGTTTACACACACAATGATTTCATTTTTGCACTTTCATATACAACTAGTCCATGGTAGCTTGTCTCCTTCTACCTATGCCAATCCTCAATGCCTATGTGCAGTTTCACATAGATTGCCCATGTCATTGAGTAGAAGAACGTGGGACAGACAGAATGACTGACTGACAGAATGACACACTGACAGTTTCCGTGATTATGTACAGCATACCATACCATGACTTAATCATACAAAAAATTAGAAAAACAACAACATTCAGCCACAGGGGGAGCCACAGCGATCGGTCGCGTTTTAGCCATTTTTAAGCATTTTTCTGTTGTTATAGCGCCACCCAGTTAATCAATTAGAGTTAAATTTCTCCAGTCACCTTGTGGCGTCCTGTTCTACATATCTACCAAGTTTAGTAAAAATCGATATGGCGGTTAGGCCTAGATAAGAAATTAGCTCTCTAGCCCCCCCATTTTGTTTGATCAGGTCAATAATGGAGGGGTCCCCTCAGATTACGTGTGGTCATATGCCTACAAAGTTGCGTGGTGATCGGTGAAACCCTTGAGATGTTATACACCTTTATGTGATGAGCCACGCCCTCCGCAATATTCATTGCCTTATAGAAGCTCAGTTTTAGTAAGTTTTCCAACTTTTCCCACGAGGGAACTTTAGATATTGGTCCCTAGATTATGTTCACCGAGTTTCATGCAGATCGGTCAATTGATGTAATACTGCTTCATGCGCATCCTCCCATGACCCTCTACCACTGTGCCAAATTTCACATGGATTGACCAAGTCAGTGAGGAGAAAAACATGGAACAGACACACAGACAGAGTTTTTGTTATTATATAGTAAGATTGTGGAAGCCCTCAGTACAGTAGTTATGATGGCACCAGGCACAAGGAAGCCTATTGCAACCCGTTGTCACAGAGATAGTAGGAATTAGTTTGTTTTAACAAGGTCCATGCCAAAATCATTGCACTTATTTATGTTGTCTGTAGAAAAGCCTGTTTAATCAGATCACTGCATGATGAGGCTTTACATTATTCATACTGAGATAAAATTATATTTACGATATGTCTGCATTACACTTTTAGAGTAACAATTATGTGGTCCCGTCTAATTAAATGAACAGTAAGTAGGATTTAATGGCATCTAGTGGTGAGGATTGCCGATTGCAACCAAAACTGAAACTTTTCCCATGTGCCATTCCTGAATTCCCGGTTAGGATTCCTTCAGTGCTTATTGTTCAGGAGGTTTTTACTGAGAGCCAAGTTATCTGCAGGGATCCCTTCCTCTCCAAAACGAACAGACCCAGTGATTTAAATAGGTTAAAACAACTGAATAAAGCAATTTCACATTACAAACAAGTGTGTCTCTAATGCTGGTTGGCATGTCGGAAAGGCCGCTAGCTCAGCACCTGCTAATCTGTGATCACCATTTTCACTGATAATTTTAAAGATGTTAAGGAGTTTTTTTTTAGGGGGAGCTGAATTATCCGCAGAGGTGTTTTCCTCTCCAAAACAAACTAATCGGGTGATTTAAACTGGTAAAAAAAAACCCTGAATGAAGCAGTTTCACATTAAAAATCAGTATTTTTCTGATACTATTTGGTTGCTCATAGAGGAGCTGCTTATTACAGTGGCCGACACAAAAATTGAGTTTTTTGAACCAGGGAACACTGTGCTCTCCTTCATCACAGCTCCCAGTGTGTACTGTGCAGTTTGGAGTTACAGAGACTCCTGGCTGGATGGTCTCAGATGCTGACTGATGGACCAAAGCTGGGACGTTTAAACCTGAACCCTTTCTACTCACCTAAGTACCTTCTGCAAATTCAAAAGCTATTTGTATAGTAGTAAGTGGCTGTCAGCTTCAAATTCCTTAAAGAAATGGCACAAAGGCAACATTTGTACTTTGCCACATGGGTGATTTCAATCAGATGCAAAAAAAGGCAAACTGCAATCAGCTGCAAAATTTTATGGGTGAGTTTGTGCTGTAATATCATGCGCAATATCTACTATGAATTGGACCTTGAGATAGTGCAAAGAGCGGTTGCAAATGATCCAAAATTCATGGTGCTAACAATGGCCGCAATCCATTCTTTGTGAATTTGCCCCTCTCTGCATTAGTTTTCATTGCTGGTGGCAAGATCCTCCTTCTCCTGCTGGATTCAGATGATTTTGAACATAACAAAACCTGAGTGGAAATGCCAAAACATTTTAAAAATCTATCACAAAAAAAGTTTTTAGGGTAGTTTTAATAGTAAATGCGACAAAGTACACTGAAAACAGATTGAGCAAATAAGACACAGGCCTACCGTCATTGCATAGGTCACTGCAAGCTCTCTTTACCATCTCCGGATGGCTTTTAACATGCTAGGGCTGTTACCAGAGTTCTTCTAAGAGCACATACACAGCTGTAATATTAGTTGTTCAAAACTTTCTCTTTTCATTGTCCGGTGTGCTCTCCATTATTATACATCCATTGGTTTCTTTTGTTTAAACTTTGACTGGTGCGCTCTTTATTACATAATCTCGTTGCACCCTCTTCTTCTGTATAAGCCTTTATTAGTCTTTTTACACAGACAGAAAAACATACAGCTCTATTGCTTTATACCTGAATAAACACATTCAGACTTGCTGTTGTCCCTTTGTCTTCTAGATCTGTTGACCTTGTGTTGTCTTACAGCTGCGTAATGGATGCTTTCTTCACCTTGGTCACCCTGATAGTAAAATATAAACCACAATATAGTATTTGAGAGAAATCAAAACTATGTCCAAAAATATTGTGCTATGAAAATGGTAATACAATAGTTAATCTGAACAAAAACTACCTCTGCATTCACTGCGGAGGGAGCTGATACTCTTGCATGAGACTCTGAAAAAGAATGAAAAGTTCATTTGTTATAATGCTGTGTAACGTGAGTTCATGCTTTAAGTGACAAAGAATAGTTACAGTACCTGTGCATTTGCAGCTGTTTCTCTTGGTGATCATGCACAGTAAGAAAACCAGTAAAACACTCAGGATGATGGTGAATGCCAAAGCTCCACTTAGGAAATACACTAAGACAATAGAGTCCGGCTCGACTGTAAAGAGACATACACCAGGAGACATTACAGAATTTAAGTGTCAATAGGTAGTAGCCCATTATACTGAAAAATTAATGAGTCAGCTTCAGTTAGAAGTTACTTACCCTCAAAGTCCAGCTTGGTCCCGTTTCCAAACAGTATGTGTCCACATGAGGCAACAGCACAGTAGTAGGTCCCAGCATGAGAAAGATTCAGGCTCTTCATTGGCAGGTTGTAGACACAGGTGTGTGTTTGTGTGTCAGGTTTCCTCTCACACTGATCATTCCTGCCTCCATGGCTGTAAATGAGTCCTGGATGAGACTCTTCAGAGCTTTTGAACCAATAAACACTGTGCTCTCCATCATCACAGCTCCCAGTGTGTACTGTACAATTCAGAGTCACAGAGCCTCCTGGCTGGATGGTCTCAGACGCTGACTGATGGACCAAAGCTGGGATGTTCAAACCTGAACCCTTTACACTGACAGAAGTACCTGCTGCAAATTCAAACTTGTACGAATAGCTACATGCGCAGTAATAAGTAGCTGAGTCCGAAATTTGCAAATCTGTTATCTTCAAGTGATTTTTACCGATTTCAGTTTCCAGTGTGAAGCGTGGATTGTTCTTGAATTCATCGTGAAAAACTCCATTTGTTTCATACTTGTAGAAAGTAGAGATGAGCCTTGGTTTCTCCCCCAGAGTTTGCTTATACCAGTAAAACCTTGCTGCAACATCACCTTCATAGAAACATTGCAAAGTCAAGTCATCCCCAATTGCAGCTGATATAAAACCACTCTCTTGCTGAACAGATGAGGAGAATTTCACATCAGTTGTCTGAGCTGAGGTGATAGGACAGACAAAGCAAACACAAACACATGAAAAACATAAAGAAATATCAGAAGCAATGCCATGAGGAGTGGCCATACACTTAAAACTATTCAAATTACAGAGAAAAAGAAAACTCACCAGTTTTTCCAAAGCACAAACATGTCAGGTAGAAAACAAACTTTGGAGATGTCATCTTGTTCAAATTGTCGTACTGAATGAAAAGAATCTCAGTCCTTTCTTCACTTTTCAGAGCCAAGCCTGCCTTTGATTGGCCAACCAGAAGTGACACTGCCTCTTTTGAAAACCTGATCACATGCTCACTGCCACTGTAGGAAAACTGGTTTAACAGTCATGGTGTGTTTAGTTACAGTCTTAAGAAGTTAAGATGTTGATTCATAATTCAGTTTGAGGTTTCATGATAATGTTAATGATAACAATGTATAGTAGTACTCAGTTATGCCAAACCTTTGGCACTAAAAAGATAATTAAATGCATAATAATTCAGCAACTATCTGTCACATACACTAAGAATACAACAGAGTGAAGATTATTTGCCAGATTTTGTCTTTATTTAATAGTTAAAATAGATTTGCTTGATCACCAATATTTTGAGCAATTCTTTAATACTCAACAGTTTTTCCCATACTGTGGGCCATATAAACCAGGCTGTCATCAGTGCTGTTATAAAGGGTCAGAATTTAAAATAAATGTAATAACCTGATAGATATCAGTTATATTTTCCTTTATTTCTCTCCTTAAAAAGTGTAATTATTTTGAGTTATTAATAGGACGCCTGATTAATATTCAGTTGTCATAGTTAAGTTCATATTACATGGAGGTGAATTAGAATTAAATAAGTTAAAATGCATAAATAAGTTATAGTTAAAAATATGTGCCTTAAAAGATATTTCATTGTTTCAGTGTTTTAAAAAGCTAAAAAGTAATTTTGGTTACCTTTGAGGAGTAATGACCCCAGAGAAAGTGGTATTTCCGGTTCACCTGGGGGAAAAAGGAAGAAGAAGGAAGCGCGCTGCTGACGAGCAGAGAGGTCAATGGCAGATATTCAGAGCTGTGTGAGACTGGATACAGACTGTGTTATGTTTATCGCTTTTATTCCCTAAGGTTGGACTGAGAACAGTTCCCAGTTACCCCGCGCTTAAGTGAGTGAGTCAGACTGTTTGCCGCAAGACCGAGTATGGTTTCTTCGCTGCAAATTGAGTTAGCCAAGTTAGCTTAGCCACCGCCATTGCGGGAGAATCCCTACTCGCATTTTCCCCTGTATGTATGTCGGAGGAGATCGCAGGACCTGCGGAGCTTCAGTGGACATCGCGGGTGTGTGTCGGGTGTCGTGGATGGACTGCTCTTGCTACTGGAGGCTGAGGACTGGGCTGCTCATCGCTGATGTGCCGCAACAGTCAGAGAGACACACAAGGGATTTTCCTCGCGGTAGGAGTTATTCCCATTGGCCATACGGAGGTACTGATGCCCTGTTTCTTCATGAGCTCTAACTTCAATGCGTGCCAACGAAAAGAAATGCAAGCTTGCGAAAAATAAATAACTATCCAAACAAAGAGTGCACTCAAAAAGGTTGAACAGACTAAAGACCACTTGGGGTATTTTCTTTTATTATTTTCATTAGAGGGTTTTTGTGTTTTTGTGCGTTTGAAATGTGTTAATATATCTTTAACAAAAAGGCAATGTACTGTGTTTGTGTCATTTCATGATTTTTACATTAACAAGCTTATTCATATATTTCATTTGCATTTTATTATTATTAGAAAGAAACCTATGAGTAGGCCTAACGTTATTCCCGCCAGCCTCTAATCAATAATTTGTGAAAGTGAGAGTCAAAGCTTATCCTAGACAGTGTATTTGCATGGAGATGTCTCTTTCATCATAACATAACAGATTTGAGTTTAAAGGGGTTTAATACTTTATTTAGCAAAACATAAAGTAATTAAATAGTTAATGAGCAGGTGGTGAAAGGGTTACATAAATAAAAAGCGTGCTTTGTAAATATGTTCTGGGCTGTGTTTTGTCAAAATATCCTAATTAAGGTTCATTCTCACTGCCACGATGCGGAAATGCAGGATGGATTTGCGGAATATTTGCACAGCACTTTTCCGCAGTTAAACCAGGTACGGATGTGCTGCGGAATTTCGCGTTGTTGTGTTCCAAGTCCGTGCAGTGTGAACGGGTGTGGGTGAACATGGACAAGAGTAGCAGCAGCAGCAGCGAGCTAGCAAGCTAACGTTTAATGAGCGTCAACATCAACATTCTTTAGCACTTACCACTCTCACCGCAGCCACCAAGCTGGACAATGGACTGTCAGACGTTGTCCTTTAATTCATTGTTCATAAAATCATCCCGTCTTTTATCAAAAAGGACGGGGTGCTGTGAGACGAGGTTCATCAACCTTTCTCCCATACTGTCATGCCTGACTGGATTTTGGACTCTCCCGGGTCTGCACTATAAACAAACAATTTCATTTGCCCAGCTGTGTAGTTCCGCCGGTGAATTCTGCAGGGGGTCAAAGTCTGGGCGGAAACTTTTTTCACTGCACGAAAATTCTGCCCTGGTGTGCAAACTTCCATAAGAACCCATGAAATCAGCTTATGTATTTTTACGCGAGAATAATCCGCACGGATATTCGCCCTCAATGTGAATGGACTTTTAGACTGTCAAAAGTGCATGTTGTTTGATGCAGATGCTAATTTTTGTTGTCCTTAACCTGCTGTTGATGTTAGAGGAAAAGTCAGAAAATCACTGAAGTCATACAGGATTCATCCTCTGGGCACCATGAAAATCTGTAGCAAAAGTCACAGCATTCCCTCTAATAGTTTTGGCCCAAAACCACAAATATGATCCTCAGAGTGGCGCTGAAGAACAAATCAAGGGATCGCAAAAGTCAGTATGATTCATCCTCTAGGTACTGTGAATGTCTGTACAAACCTTGATTATAATCCATCCAGTAATGGCTGAGATATTTCAGTCTGGACCCAAGTGGTGAACCGACCAAACAACTGACAGTCTGACATGGCCATTCCCACAGCCATGCCACTAGCATGACATAGCGCTTATCGACACATGTAAGTTGGGGCGGTGCTTGTCCTGGGGTCCGTCCCAAGTCTCTTATTTTTATGGTGCTACTGCTAGCTCCTCGCTGAAACCGGAAGTCATTCGAGGTCCGCCATCTTCTAGGCTGTTCCAAGTCTCTTATTTGTGCAGCAAGGAGCTAGCGCTAGGAGCTAGCAGCAAGCTTTAAGCAGCTACGAGCTAGGATGGTCGAGAGCTTCCTATCCGGAAGAGTTTTTCAGCTGAACGCCATGATGTATAAATACCCGCCCTCTACATCTGGCTCATTTGAACGAGATGGCGGAGAAACAGCGCAAGTGTACCCGTTACATGCATTCTTTGCAATGAAACGCTGTAATTTACATGCCTACGCGACTACAAAGAGTAACGTAAAGTAAACGGGCTTCATTAATGGCAGACACTCAAGCAATAATGTCAGAAGAGTTCTGATAAGTAAAGCACAACGCGTTAATACAAAAGCAATTATTTTGTCACTTGATGCAGAAAAAGCCTTCGACAAGGTCAACTGGTCCTTCCTATTTGCCACCCTGAGTGGATTTGGCTTTGGAGAGTCATTTATCCAGTGGGTATCAGCCTTATACAATTCCCCTAAGGCCACAGTCACCACCAACGGGATCACATCTAAAAGCTTCATTTTGCAGAGAGGAACCAGACAAGGGTGCCCACTCTCGCCTCTACTGTTTGCAATATTCATCGAACCATTGGCTATGGCAGTCCGTCAGAACAGCAAGATCATAGGTATCCATTCCGCCAATTCAGAGCATAAAATTAATCTATATGCCGACGACATTTTACTTTATCTACAAGAACCGAAATCATCTTTACATGAAGTATTTAATCTCATAACACATTTTTCTAAACTCTCGGACTACTCCATCAACTGGTCCAAATTGACAATAATGCCAATAACGGAGAACTCTTGGAATCCTGCAGACCAAAAATTTTCTCTCCCTGCGGGCAACATAAGATATCTTGGCATAAATATTTCACCCAAACTATCAGACGTGGTCCACCTGAACTTTAGCCCGCTGCTAGATAAGATCTGTGGTGACCTGAAGTGCTGGAATAATCTTCCCATCTCCCTCCTGGGACGAATAGCCACAGTTAAGATGAAAATTCTACCCCAAATTAACTATTTTTTTTCCATGATTCCATTCACACCCACATCAAAATGGTTCCTGTCATTAGATTCTGCAATTATAAAATTCTACTCAAAGAACAAAACAGCAAAAATTAGCCTAAGCACCCTTCAGAAAAACAAATTGGAAGGGGGATTGGACGCTCCTAACTTTAAACATTACTATTTAGCTAACCAGCTACAGTACCTATTGAAATGGTTATATCCTAACGAAGACTACAACTCCTGGCTCGAACTAGAACAGGCGGACTGCAACAATATAAAACTCTCTGACCTCCCGTTTATCACCACTACACTCAGACGCCATAACTGTTTTAAGAACCCAATGATTGCTTCCACCTTATCAGCCTGGTGGAAAACACTAGAAATCACAAACTCTCCGATAGAACCTTGCTTGCTCTCTCCAATTTGGCAAAATCCGGATTTTGAAATTAACAAAAGACCTCTCCATTTTAGCACATGGGAGATGAAGGGAGTAACTCATCTCCATCACCTTTTCCAAGACAATATACTTATGACATACACAAACTTATTTCAAACTTTTGAAATAAGAAATGGCAATTTTCTACAATATTTACAATTGATAAAAACAATCAAGAGGAGAATTCCAGCGCCTCAGGACACTTTGCAGCCACCAGAATTTGCCAAACATATTACAAAGCTTTCTCCAAGTAATAAGAAGAACCTTTCTAAGATTTATAAATTACTGTCAAAGACCAGTTCTATACATTTACCAACTTTAAAATGGGAAAAAGAACTGGGTGTATCACCGGACCCTGACTTCTGGACTCAGATATGCAAAAATACATTTAAGATGACAAGACACACTAATATACAACTTATCCAATTTAAAGTACTCCACAGAACACACATCACCCAACAAAAGATGAATAGAATGGGCTTTAGTCAATCTGACACATGCACTCAGTGTACTCAGAACACTGCAGACACCTACTTTCATGCACTCTGGTTATGTTCACCTGTCCAGCACTTCTGGTCTACAGTCACCCAAAAACTCTCCTCCATTTTGGACTGCAGGATCCCATTATCTCCCAACCTGTGCTTAATTGGTGACCTGATGACAGCTGACCTCCCAAACAGCCATTGCAACTCTCTTCTTGTAGCTCTCGCCATCGCCAAGAAAACAATCCTAGTCAACTGGAAAGATAAACAGACCCTCAACATCAACCATTGGCTGAATCTCCTTGTAGAACATATTTCGCTGGAGAAAATATCTGCTGGCCACAGAAACCAATTAACATACTTTACAGAAAAATGGTCACCATTTATTCACTCACTAAACGTGTCTGTATAGTGCCACTCAGCCTGTGAGCATATGCCACCTGTACATATAAATATTACAACTCAAGAAAGACTGTTGTGTAATATGTAACGTGTTTCTGTTAATGATGTAACCCCTAATCCCTCTATCTCTCTCACCACAATACACCACAGCGGTTCATCAGAACTCAAGGTCTTAAGCATGTGTTTGGTGCACCTTCTTCCCCTTGAATCCAGGCCTGCTCCCTGGCTCTGTGGGGGATTGCGGGGCCGGGCAGTTTCCCCTGGGGGCGGGTGCGTCTGGACTGCTCGCCCTGTGTGCCTGGGGGGGGCGGGGTCTCCTCGTGCTCCCTGGGCCTGGGGCGGCGTGGCCGGTCCCCCCTGGGGGGCTGTTTCTGTTCTGCCTCTGGTGGTGCGGGGTGGGTGGGCTCCCCCTCGCTCCGCTCCTGCCCTTCCCCCTCCCTCCCCCCTCTCCCCGTCCCTCCCTGCTCCTCTCTCCCAGCCTCGGGTGGCCCCGGGGTCCTCCCCTGGGTTGCGGGGCCTGGCGTGGGGGCTGGGTGCTGCCTGCAGGGGGTATTCTGGTGCTGCACAGTGTGGGCCTGCCCGTTGGTGTGCGGCCGCCGGTGGGGGGCGGGTCGGATGGCCTGGGGGTCCAGCTTGGGGTCTGTGGCAGTCTGGGGGGGTACTGGCGGGGTTGCGGGCTGGTCTGTGCTCCTGCGCGTCGGGGTTCGGGGGGGCTGGGTGGGGCCCGTCGTTCGTGCACCCTGATGGCGCGCCTTGTCCTTCTGCTGGGGGCCGATTTGCTGCGGGCGGTGTGGCCCAGGTCGGGACCACTGCGGGGGCCCGACGCTGCAGTTGCCAGGGGGGCGGGGTTAGGTGGGGGCCCGTTGGCTTTCCTTGGGGCCCGCCTGGCCCGCTGTCCATGGGCGCTGGGGGCCTCGTGGCGCCGGGGTCTGGTTGGCGCCACCTCCTAGCCCCTCCCATCCATCCCTCCAGCCCTCGGGCCGGGCCTACACTGGCCTGGCCTCCTAAACCACATCTAGTTCACTCACCACACATTGCACAGTTTTAATGCACCACATACACTCACTCTTCGAGGTGCAGACCACGGATGGATTGGGAGGCTTCACAATGGGGCAGGCTATGGGACAGTAGTGTCCGGTAGCCCTCCATGCTGCCCCCCAGCCCATCCTTATCTGTTCTCCAATTTTAAAGCACCACATACACCTACATCTTGGGGGACAGATGGGAACAGGTTCCAGGTGCCTTATGGCTGCACGGGCTGCAGGACAGCAGTGTGCTGTAGCCATCAGCCTTGCCCCCACCTGTCTCCTATGTCCCTCAATTTTAATGCACCACATCACACTTATGGGCACTCACATTCACATTCACGGTGTAGGGTTAATGTTTCTCCGTCAGGGATCGGAGAATCATAGTAAGGGGGGGGTGGTGGGTTTACACACACTGTAGATACGCATGGCGTGGCTAGTGAGGCCCGGCCCTCCTGGGCTGAGGGTTGGAGCCAGGGAGCCCATTTACATCATGGTGGTTTGGCTGGGTTCCCGGTGTCTGGGGGGTCCCGTGGCCCTGTGGCGGGTGGGCTGGGTGGCGCCCTGGGGGCTCTGTGGGTTCCTGCTGGGGTTCTGCCTCCTGACCGGCTGTGGTTTATGGGCCCTCTGCTATGGGGTCCCGATGGGGGATTGACTGCTTGTGGCGGTCCGCTCTCTCCTGTGTGTTGGTGGGGGCCCGTCCTGGGGGGTTTGGGCGGGTGGCCCTTCGCGGTCCCCTGGTTCCCGATGTGCCGGGGACATATGCCTTGCAGTATCACCGCCTCCTTGCCTCCCTCGTCCGCCCGGGCCTGGGTGGGCTCTCATTACTGTCCGGTCCGGCGTCTGTGGGGGCGGTCCGCGGTGGGTGGGCGGGCCCTCCTGCCACGCCTGTCTGGGGTGTGTCTCTGGCTCTCTGGGGGTGCCGGCCTTCGCCGCCCTGCGTCCGTGGGCCTGCGTGGTGTCCTGCAGCCTCTGCGGCTCCCTGGTCTTGGGGTCTGGGCGCTCCTGCGGTCTTGGGGTGCCATACCGCCCCCCTTCCCCCGCAGGGCTGGCCCTGGACCCTGGTGATGGTTTTCATAAACACATTGGGAGGGTTCAAATACACACATGCATGTTCGATACTTCAGCTCCGTGACGCATCGCAAAGAACCGATGGGATCACTCCAAAGGGGCCCACTTGCTTCTCAAACCTACCACACCGCGCTGGCAACTCTTCTCTGGAATTGGGCTTTCCCCCTCCACCAAGACTCTCACATTTTTGGTGTTCAGTATAGACTTCTCTTTTGTTTTTGTTTTTCAGTACAGTATAGTAGACATGTATATGTTTATTTTTGATAATCTGCATGGAGCACAACCACCTCAAGGCCACAATACATCAACTACACTGCCTGTTTCTCCCCTGTTTTTTTTTTCGTTTGTTTGTTTATTTGTTTGTTTTTCCTCCTTCTTCTCCGCATGCACTATCACTATATAACTCAGGACTTAAGCACCTGCCCCCTCCCCCTTGCTTGTTTCCTTACTTTCCCCCTGACACACTTTGGTGTATCACGGCCCTCTCTGACTCATATTAGGAAGTTTTTCCAATAAAGGCTGATAGGCTAGTCTCCAGGGAGGGTGGGTGACGGTCACAACCACGCATTATGGGTATAAAATACTTGACTACAAGATTAACAGTGCACCAATCTTCACAAGAAGCTTACACCCTTTAGTGGCGCTAAGCTATGAAGACCAATGCAGACAAGTTAAAAAAAAAAAAAAAAAATACAAAGAGTAACGTTAATGATATTTCGTGCAAGACTGTCATGTTGTAATTAAGTTTATTTCATTCACAACCCGTTGCGTTGTTCAGCGGACTGTCGGTGATGTGTGGCTGTTAAATGTGCAGCTGCTCATGTCCAGAACCACACGTGTTGATATACCACACACACACACACACACACACACACACACATCATTAATTGTTCTGCATGTCGTGTGTGGAATAATGTTTAATAGCCTGTAGGTAATATTAATTAATATTATTACTTTCATTAATGTTGTTGTAAGCTACTGTCATTGCTGTCTGTCCTGCATATCTCTCTCTCTCTCTCTCTCTCTGTCTCTCTCTCTCTGTCTCATTGTGTCTGTTAATTTATCATGTTGATCTGTTCTGTACGACATCTATTGCACGTCTGTCTGTCCTGGAAGAGGGATCCCTCCTCAGTTGCTCTTCCTGAGGTTTCTAGCGTTTTTTGGGGAGTTTTTCCTTATCCACTGTGAGGGTCCTAAGGACAGAGGGATGTCGTATGCTGTAAAGCCCTGTGAGGCAAATTGTAATTTGTGATATTGGGCTTTATAAATAAAACTGATTGAGGCAGACTGACAGGTCTGATATGTCTTATTCACTCAGCAGCTGACTTGTTGCGAGTGGAGTTAATAATAGTGATAATAATAATGATGATAATAATAATGATAATGATGCTCGTCACAGTGACAGTGGCAGGGCTACAGACCGTTCTGTAATTGCACAGACTTCGACAAATGACTCAGTAACAATGGTAATACATGCAAAAGTGTGTGACCAAAGTCATGACAGCGGGGGATGGGGGTTACTGTTTTGGTCAGTGAATATAATGAGACTTGGGATGTACCCATAGTAATGCCAGATGCTGGCTGCTTTACGGAGCAGATCCAGTGGTGCCGCCGTCATCAGGAATGGACGTCGCTTCATGTGACGCTTCAGTGGAAAGGATGTCTCATGTCTCTTACACCGACAATGCTCGCTCATTGCTCCTAGTGCTAGCTCCTTGCATTTTTTCCTAGGTGGGAGGGGCTAAACAGCTAGCAAAGTCAGCTAGGTAAGATAACTAGCAGTAATTTAAGAGACTTGGGACGTACCCCTGCTCTCAGGCAGGAAAAAAATGGCTGCTTGGTCACAGACTTCATAAAATTACAGCTGAACAGTACACAAAATGTGTATCCTATCCTAATACATTTAAGGCAGTAACAGAATCTTGATTCTAGTTTGACTGTTTGATCTGAGTGTCGTGAGCCTGGTGCATTGCGCTGGACGTAGCGGAATGGATGCTATTACAACTACTTAGAGCAGTGAAATGTGTGACATGTGACCTCTCAAATCTGGACCCTTGACACTCGTCATCAATCACTGTATCAAACCGGCCCAATATTAGGTAATGGAATGAATGGAAAGGGTACAAGACGCATCTGCCAGAACAAATGAAACATGAGCTTGCAGATTTGTCTGGTTTCCAAGCTATGAAAAACATAATAGAATTAAAAATCTGCTTTGACATAATTTGTGACCACTACAAAGGATAACTTTTGATGGACTTTATCTAATTATGGGTTATGCTGTTATGTCCTCACAATGCAGAAATGTCCTCACTACAATTGTTTAAAACTGAAATTGGTCCTCACAAAGATAACAATATGAGCCCACACACACATTTTGTCAAAATGTCATATTACATGACATGTGTTTTATTATTATTGACACAATTAGCCTTACAGCCAGTGGTTTGGAACAATTAAGAATGAAACACAAAAAAGTACAAGAAGTATTTACAATATGTTATTTAAGGTCCAAGTTTTCAAGGACTGGTTGCTTTGTACTTCAACAAGCTGAATGAAACTTCAAAGACAGAAGTAACATCAGAGGTTCCTAAATATGCATCCAGTACAGCTAAACATTAGCAAAAGTTTAATCTTTTTACTCCAGACAAAAAATTGATATCTAAATCAATACATGTGTGAATTAACTTTACACCTTGAAAGAGAGGCAACAGTTTGTTTTTTTTTTTGATCTTACTTACACAGTACAAATGTAACATCCAACATCCTGTTTTATGGCTTTACACTGGAGTACACACATTCACTCTCTGTGTAGTTCCTCTGTCTTCTTGACCTGTTGGACGTGCTTTCCCTTAAAGCAGCATAGTGGAGATTATCCGTGTCTTGGTAACCCTGGTGAGGAAATATGTAACAATAGTGTAAGCTTTGTGCAGTAATTTTTAAGTTTATATACTTTATTAATTATTTTTTTAAGAAATATATTAAAATTGTAATAGCTGGTCAAAACAAACTCACCTCTTCATTTTCAGGAAATCTTGCTTGAGGCTCTGGTCAGAAAACAGAGGAAAAGGTCTTTAATTTAAAAACCATGCTTTCTAAATAGGAGCTGTAAGACAGGGACGACACTACCCACCTGTGGACTGGTCGTTGTTTTTCTTGTTCGTCTTGTACAGTGAGAAAGCAAGTACAACAACCAGGATGGTGGCGAATGTCAAAGCTCCACTCAAGATATATACCAAGACAAGAAAGTCCACCTCATCTGTAGATACTAACATTAGGACATTTTTAGTTTTTTCATCAAATTTGATTTCAAAGAGACAATTGTTTGCTAGAAAGCTACTTACGCTCAAAGTCCAGCTTGGTCCCGTCTCCAAACAGTATGTGTCCACATGAGGCAACAGCACAGTAGTAGGTCCCAGCATGAGAAAGATTCAGGCTCTTCATCGGCAGGTTGTAGACACAGGTGTGTGTTTGTGTGTCAGGTTTCCTCTCACACTGATCATTCCTGCCTCCATGGCTGTAAATGAGTCCTGGATGAGACTCATCAGAATATTTGAACCAGTAAACACTGTGTTCTCCATCATCACAGCTCCCAGTGTGTACTGTACAGTTCAGAGTGACAGAGCCTCCTGGCCGGATGGTCTGAGATGCTGACTGATTTACCAAAGCTGGGTCTGAACCCTTAACATCAACAGTGGTGCCCTCTGCAAATATGATGATTATTGTAGAGCTACTTGCGCAATAGTAAGTAGCTGAGTCTGAAAACTGTAAATCTGAGATCTTCAAATTATTTTTACCATTTTCAGTATCCAGTGTGAAGCGTGGGTTATCCTTGAATTCATCATGAAAAATGCCAATACCTTGATGCTTATAGAAGTGACAGATGAGCCTTGGTTCCTGTCCGAGAGTTTGTTGGTACCAGTAAAGTACTGAATCTTGACCTTCATAGTAACACTGCAAAGCTACCTCATCACCAACATTGGCTGATAAAAACCTTCTCTCTTTATGGACAGATGAAGCCAATTTCGGTTCAGTCATTCGAGCTGAAGTGAAATCAGAGACGAAACAAATGCACAATTATTTTCATGGAACAAAGTATAACCAACAAAAATAATTTTGAATGCATCAGGAGCGACTATACACTCTAAAAACAACTCACCCGTTTTCCACAAGATCAAACATGTGAGATAGATCGCAAACATTGGAGATGTCATCATGTCCAAACTGCCGTGTTGAATGACAAACATCTCAATGCTCTCTCCACTCTTAAGAGACAAGACTGTATTTGATTGGCCAATCACAGCTGACACTTCACACCATATCACCATATGGGAGACATGAACACAGGTTCACTGCCATCTACAGTGTCAGTTTGTTTCTTGAAGAGAATCAAATGATGAGAGATACATGGAGAGCGTAACAGCTTCTCATGTTCGCTTTGTAATAAAAAAATACTGAAAAATAAATGTTTTCTAGGCATGGTAATTTGCTTGATACTTGTTGGACACAAATTGAACTCTGTTTTTATGATTTTGATCAGTTTATCCGTATCTCTTCCTAAGATGAAGTCTGGTGAATTAAAACAGTAATCTGTGCCATTTTGAAGACAAAAGCTATCTTACATATAAATGATTCTTTTTAATTTTCTAAATGTTTATTATCTAGCATAATCAGGACACACTGACCTTTGGTGCTTGAGTGGTCTTTGTCTTAAAGAGAATGTATGGTATGTGACAGTGGAAACAACCATACATTCTGCAGAAAATCACAAAGCCCATTGCACGAAAAGAGAAAGACAGCAAAAAAGAAATGTGGGCCAACAGGTCTCTGAGGGATATAGACAGGTCAAACTGTAACCGCAACAGTAGTATTATGACATTATAGAGCTGCTTTTGTTCGTTTATTTTTGTATTTATTTTATTTCTTTTCTTTAAAAAAATGACGTCAACTGTCTGTGTAAAGAGTTAAAATATATTTACAGGATGTACAAAAATGACAAGTTAAATGTGTTCACAAAGTCATTGGGACTAAAGTACAGTTCATATGTGGCTATGGTACAGTTCATGTCTAAAATAATACGTTAAATGTGTTTAAAAACAGACAACCCTATACATTCTTTTTTTATTTTATTGTATCTCAAATAGTAATACATTTTCATTGTACTTGTTACTGTGTTGGTGTAAACAGGATCTAAACAGGTCACTAGATGGTGTATTGAGCTGGGAGGATCCTAAAACCCCTCTGAGGCAAGCACTGCAGAATAAATCCTGCAGCCGAGCTGAACTTAAGCTAAAGGTTTGTGCCTCTTTGTTTATACATACAGACATATAAGCAACATGTTTGCCAGGTTACCCTCGGCCTGAGGCCAGCAACAACTGAGGGCTCGTCCGGGATTAGTGCTTTTTCCGGATGGCAACTAGTCAACCCTAAATGAACCTGAAGTGAAGATCCTGGACCAACGTGTTTCAGTACCAATTCCAGAGTGTAAAGCTGACTCCCGTACAGGAACTGCAGTGGGAAATCCAGTGGCAGCTCCATCAGCTGATTGGCTCCAGTAAAACAGATGTGCTCTTCAAGTTGGCAGCCTCCATCAGCAATGAATTAAAGGAAGATCTACCAGGGGATGATGCAACAGAGGTGGAACTCTACGACTTTATTAAGTGGCAAGGTGGCAAGTCAAGGGGACCAAGGCATGACCCACTGTTAGTCTTCAACGATCTCATCGCTGAACTGCAACAACCTCAAGCGGCTGCAGAAGAGCAATGTGAATTAGCAGCAGACACTGAATCACTTGTAGCACCTTCAGCATTGAAGTTTAAAGCAGATAGATCACCAGTTGTGACCGGTCAGGTAACTGATGTGATTAAGTTGACAGATGTGGCTGCTCTCCTGCCTCGTAGAGAATTTAAGATGCACAGTGGACATATTTCTGACACAGATTCTGATGTTAGCAATAGTTCACTGTGCAGGCAGACTGATGAATGGCTAGCTGAGAATATCACAGAACCAGAAGTAATTCGCATTGTCCTTAAGATAATCCAGCCTGGTGGTTTTAAAGATATACTGATGACCAAAGCCGAGTTTAAGCGTTTCCTCAGAGCACACTCAAGAGACAAGAGTAATGCAGAATTATTTCAGGAGCTTGGCAATACGAAACAACAGGACAGAGAAACCCCATAACAGTTAATGTACTGGTTAATGGGGCTAAACCAGAGAGTACTGTTTGCTTTCCAGCAATGTAGCTCAGAGTTTCAGAGTGACAGTACACTTGTCCATGGAGTATTCCTGCACTCATTGTATCAGGGAATAATTAAGAAATATGCATATATTAGACGAGACCTTAAACATCTTAGAGGTCATGACAAAGTCAGTCAGCAAAGAGGTTGCGAGTCACGCACGCCTAGGTCAGACACATCAAACCAAAACAGTCACAATCAATGCCACGCGAAAAGGGATGACACGGCATGCAGTCCAGCCTCCAGCTGAAGTTCAAGCCAGCGTTCTTGAAACTCAAACTGAAGTCCAGGCAAACCACACAAGGATTCATGAGCTAACAGCCCATGTCTCAGCCTTAGCAAAAACTATGGAGAAGGCTCTCACCTCTATGGTCAGTACCCTGGAGCTGTCACAAGCCAACTCAGTCAGTACAGTGCAACCACCCAAGTCCGCCACAGGGTGGAGATGCAAGCCATGTATAGCTTGAGGGACTGCAAGCTGTAACCACTGTTTCAGATGTGGCCAGGAAGGGCACCGAGCTGTCGACTGCCTCTCAAAGACTAAGTCTACGGGAAACGTGATTGGGTCACTGGGGAGGGACCACCAGTGACCAAGCAAGTACCAGAGTTCCCTGTCACAGTAACAAACCATGGCTCCGTGTGTACAGCTATATTCCAGCCACCATTTCAACACAGTAAGAAAAGGAAATCATGTAGCAAACCTGATAGGCAAAAGGTGTATGCTTACCTGTTATCTCAGTGGTGTGCAAACTAATATGTTACTAGATAGTGGAGCTCAGGTTACCATACTGGGAAAGACTTGGCTAAAAAAACACTTACCGGATGCCAAAATCCAGTCACTTGAAGACCTCCTGCCAGATGATCCACTAAGAATCACAGCAGCCAATGGGACAGAGGTACCTTTTGAGGGGTACTGGTGGAAATCAAAAGTGCAGTACATGGTCAAGTAGCGCGCGCGCGCATCAGGGCCGAACTCCGCTGTGCACGACAGAGAGCAGAGGAGGATTTTAGACGCGCACCATGTAGGGACATAAATGACATGCCGTTGTGTCAATAAGATAAATAAGTATTACCAACGCCAAGCTGGCAGACCCCCGAACCATGGTAAAGGGACCTCCGAAGACCATTAGCTCCTTTAGCTTGTGTTAGCTGTGGCTGCTCAATGTAAACAACATAGCACATGCCTCACTTTCTTCCTGAGGCTTCCTTTAAGGCTATTTAGTTTGTTTAATAAAAGGACAAGGTATAGACCTGTTCTATAGGAAAAGTAACCTTAAATGACTTCTGTTGTGATCCAATATGATGGTAGGGGAAACACTGCCGTATGATAAAAAAGGGGTCCGGTGGAAAGTGATCACAGATGCAGTTGCCATGTATATTGCTAGAGATATGATGCCCATATATAGGCTACCGTGGAAAAGCCGGGGTTTATTCACATGCTGAAAGTTTTGGACCCCAGGTATCTGCTACCAGGCCGCAATGTTTTTTTTTTTTATCTAGGAGGGGAAAACATCGATTTAAATCGTGAATCAGATTTTTTTGTGAAAAAATTGAAGATTTTTTTTTTTAGGCCATATCGCCCAGCCCTACCACCAAGCATGACATCTCTCTGTCACCAAGAACAGTTTTAGGCAGTATAGAAAAAATCATTGACAGCAGGCCAGTAAACGTGTGTTCACCTCCCCAACAGCCTGCAAAGTCAAACAGTGACACTTACCTGTGCACCACACAGGTTAGCCCATCCAGCGTCACCAGTGAGAGAACAAGCAGCTCAGCAGAGTCCCACGCACAAGAAAAGTGGCATCCTCCTGTCAATTTAGGCATCTTGATCAACAACAGCAGGAAGTTGTGCGTCAGATGCTTTTCGAGGAGTCTGATGTGTTTGCTAGAGGGGAAGGTGATATAGGTTGTATACCCAACTTGCAGCTAAAGATCAATGTTGTGGACAACAGCCCAGTTCAGAAGTGCTATAACTCCATACCCAAGCCCTTGTACAAGGAGGTGAAAGAGTATGTGCAAAATCTCCTAGACAGAGGTTGGATCCGCAAATCTATGTCTTCATGTCCCTCCCCAGTGGTCTGTGTCCAGAAAAAAGACCAGGCTGCAGCTGTGTGTGGACTTCAGAGGGCTCAACCTAAAGACTGTCCCAGATCATCAACCACTGCCACAAATCCAAGACCTGCTTTACAGCTTGGGGGGAAACAAATGGTTCTCCATACTGGGTCAAGGCAGGGCGTACACCAAGGGTTCGTGAGCAAAGAGTCCAGACACCTTACAGCCTTCAGTACACTGTGGGAGTTGTATGAATGGGTATGGATCCCATTTGGCTTCACAAATGCACTGGCCACTTTCCAGAGGGTTTATTGAGGGTGTGCTGGAAGGGATTCAGGATGAATGTTGTGCTCCATATATCGATGAAATTTTGTGTTACTCAACGTCCTTTGAAGATCACATACACCACCTCCGACAAGTTCTCAGTTGCATGAGGAAACATGGCATTAAACTGAGATCAACCAAGTGCGAGTTGTTTAAAAGAGAAGTTTGTTACCTTGGCTGTCTGGTGTCCTGAGAGGGAGTCAAGATCGATCAACAGGATTTGGCAGCAGTGATGGCACTTAAAGAGAGAGAGCCTCGCACAGGTAGAGATGTCAAGTCCCTGCTGGGGTGTCTGGGATGCTAATGCTCCTTCATCCAAGATTTCTCTCAGCTTGCTAAACCACTGTTTGGACTGCTGTACAAACCCACTGAAACTGGTGAAAATAACACTTAGAACCAGACATGTAAAAGTAGAGATAGATCTGGAAATGGAGATAAAGGACAGTTCCTGTCAAAAACACCCATTACATGGAAAGCAGAACACAGGGATGTCATAGCCAAGCTAGTGGACACGCTGACTAATCCACCTACCCTAGCTTTCCCAAACTTTGACCTCCCATTCATACTACACACTGACAGGTTCAGTGATGTTTTAGGGGCAGTGCTATACCAGCGTCAAGACAACAAGCTGCAGGTCATTGGGTATGGCTCAAGAACTCTAACACCTGCTGAGAGAAATTACCAGCTCCACTCTGGCAAACTTGAGTTCTTGACCCTCAAATGGGCCTTCTGTGACAAGTTTTGAGACCACTTGTATTATGCTCCATTTCACACACAAACTTTCACTTTGATATAAAGTACTGGCCCGGGAATATGAACACAGATGTTGATACTTTGTCATGGTGCCCATTGAAACTTGAGAAAGGCATGCAAGAGCAACCAGAGACTATGTCACCTAAAGGTGTGTCTGCGGTATGGCAGGGCAGCAGAGCAGTTCAAGAAAGTGATGTGCCTTGGGTCGCAGCCTTGCAACTGCATGGTGAGAATGAGGTTTTTTCACCAGAAAACATCTGTGCAGCACAGCAAGAGGACTCAGCCATCAGGGAGGTTGTCACTTTAAAAGTTAAAAACTGGGCTATGTTGGTGCAGAGAAAGTAATTGAGGACTATGTCAACAAAAGATGCACCTGCATTAAACAGAAACATCCTGATCTTTCACAGGGAGTGCCCATGGGACACATCTCCACAAGCAGTCCATTCGAGTTAGTGTGCATCGACTACCTCCACCTGGAGCAAAGTCAAGGCTACAAGTACATCCTTGTCCTGGTTGACCACTTCACACGCTTTGCTGAAGCATACCCAACAAGAAATAAATCTGGAAAAACGGCATCCAATTAAGATTTTCCAATCCCCTGCTTCAGATATTCTGAGAAGCTTCACAATGATCAGGGGAAGGAGTTTGAGAACAGTTTGTTCAATAGATTACAGCAGCTGGCGGGAATCTGTCATTCACGTACCACACCCTACCACCCGCATGATGACACAGTGGACTGAACTGCATGCTCCCTCAGATGTGGAAGGGGAAAAAAAGAGTCAGTGGAAGGATCATCTTTCCCATACCATTGCCTACAACTGCACAAGGCATGAGGCCACAGGCTTTTCCCCCATTCTTCCTCTTATATGGTCAACCTCCAAGCCTGTTGACTTACTGTTTCCACCCAAAAGAGACCCTGAGACATCTGATCGGCAGACATATGCACCAAGGATGCGCTCTGCATATGAAATCGCAGCAAACAACAGTGACAAACCTTCAGCCAAAGGCAAAAAACAGTATGACAGAGCAGTCAGGGGTGTTGTACCACAGCCAGGTGACAGAGTGTTGGTCAAAAACCTGTCCGAAAGAGGTGGGTCTGGCAAGCTGTGGGCTTACTGGGAGCAGATATTGCACCATTTTGTGGAGAGAGTTGATAATGGACCAGTTTACAAAATGCAACCTAAGAAGGGACACAAGACACTCCGTGTGCTCCACAGGAACCTACTTCTTCCAGTGAATGAGCTGCTCCTGGAAGAAACACTTCCTGCACAATGTCAGACAAGACAGACCAAATAAAAAAACAGAAACAGGCAGTTACCAACACTCATGAAGAAAATACAGACAGCTCTGATGATGAGTACACTTACCAACAGATTCCATGCTACAGGTTAGTGAGATCTCAACAGACTGAGCATCATCAAACAGGGCACCATCCCCAGACTGAGCTAAAGCTAAGTGCCAAAGCCTGTGAGTTTCACCCTGCTATCAGAGAGGAAACCGATACACAGGTCCAGGAGGAAGATGCCCCACAAGCACAGGATGGAGTGCTTGGGGATGTTTTATTGGAGGAAGAGCCACATGACAGACTATTAGAGGATGTGATAGTGGAAGAGGATGGACACCAAGTGCAGGCGACCGCAGTCAGAAGATCCCAACGAACAGCTATACCAAAGGAGATGTTTACCTATGGCACAATAGGACAGCCGTCTTACCAGCAGTGGAATGCAGGGGTAAATTCATTACTACCAAGCTACCCTCTCCCAAGGCAACTTAGTGCTTAGTCCCATATTTCACACATCCACACCCTTACTATTACAACTGTTTCACCCAGGCATATTGACATATCACAGTCTCAAGTACATCTCAACTTATAGACAAATGTCAGGAGACATTAAAAAAAGCAGGGGAGAGTGTAAAGGGTTAAAAAAAATCCGACATATGTTGTCACAGGGAGAACATGCAAACTCGGCTCAGAAGGGCTCCCCCACCTCAGGGTTTGGACCCCAACCCTGGATTTGAACCAGATACCCTCTTGCTGAGAGACGACTATGCTAACCGCTGCACCAACGTTATGACAAGATCAGTTTACAGAGCAAAAGCAAGCTGGTCAGGGCCGACACCCTGTTTGTCCACTACCAGCTAAAGGAGAATTCTGGTTTGGAAATTAGAGAGAACTCAGGGGCAGAGACCCTGTGAATCTGGAGTAAAACAATGAAAATCACAATTATATATTAAATATTTTTCTGACATAATAAAGGCATACAGTAAATGGGATTAGCAGTCAGACCAGTAATATTTGCGCTCCCTTGTGTTTTTAGGCTTTCTACATGACAATGCGACTCCCAGCAGAATGTGGACACACATTTGTTTATCTGTCTGGACTTTTTGGGACATGCATATTTTTCCTCTTACCTGTAGTGCTATTTATCACTGCATAAAAAACTATACCTTGGTGCAAGTTGCAGAGTGTTGGAGATATTGGCAGTAGAGGTGTCTGCCTCTTTTCAAATATAATGGAAGTAGATGGCACTTGGCTTGTGGTGCTCAAAGTGTGTGATTTGGTTGGCAGGTGAAGTTTGGTAGAAAGAAAATAGTTCCTACATGAAATTGCTCACGGCAAGGTCTGTGGATTATCTTGAGCAGGCGGATCATGATTTCTGGAAAAAGACATACTGTTGAGTTTTTGCAATTTTTTTCCTTTTTTCTTGCGGTTTGAGCAACACATGTCGAGTGCCATCTAGTTCCATCACTCCAAAGAAGACAGACATCTCTACGGCCGATATCTCCAACACTCTGCAACTTGCACCAAAACAATCTACGCTGATAAATAGCACAACAGGTAAGAGGAAAAATGTGTATTTTATTTTGGGGTGAACTGTTTCTTTAACTTTCAAACCACTCCTGATGTATTAAGGATTGGTGAAAATGTCCTCACTAGGAATGTTTAAAACTGAAATTGGTCCTCACAAAGCTAACAATGCAAGCCCATACATACGTTTTGTCAAAACACGTGTTTTTATTATTATTGACACACATTAAACTTACAGCAAGTCGTTTGGAACAATTGAGGATAGAATATGAAAAAAAAATATTCAAGAATTGTTTACAATGCCATACTTAAGGTCCAATTTTTAAATCAATGCATATGCTTGAATTAACTTTACACCTCGGAAGAGAAGCTAAGAATAAAACTGAAATTGGTCCTCACAAAGATAACAATATGAGCCCACACACACGTTTTGTCAAAATGTCATATTACATGACGTGTTTTATTATTATTGACACAAATTAACCTTACAGCCAGTGGTTTGAACAATTAAGAATGAAACACAAAAAAGTACAAGAAGTATTTACAGTATGATATTTAAGGTCCAAGTTTTCAAGGACTGGTTGCTTTGTACTTCAACAAGCTGAATGAAACTTCAAAGACAGAAAAAACATTGGAGTTTCCGAAATATGCATCCAGTACAGCTAAACATTAGCAAAAGTTTAATCTTTTTACTCCAGACAAAAAATTGATATCTAAATCAATACATGTGTGAATTAACTTTACACCTTGAAAGAGAGGCAACAGTTGTTGTTTTTTTCATCTTACTCACACAGTACAAATGTAACATCCAACATCCTGTTTTATGGCTTTACACTGGAGTACACACATTCACTCTCTGTGTAGTTCCTCTGTCTTCTTGACCTGTTGGACGTGCTTTCCCTTAAAGCAGCATAGTGGAGATTATCCGTGTCTTGGTAACCCTGGTGAGGAAATATGAAACAATAGTGTAAGTTTTGTGCAATAGGAAATATATTAAAATTGTAATAGCTGGTCAAAAATAAACTCACCTCTTCATTTTCAGGATATCTTGCTTGAGGCGCTGGTCAGAAAACAGAGGAAAAGGTCTTTAATTTAAAAATCATGCTTTCTAAATAGGAGCTGTAAGATGGGGATGACACTACCCACCTGTGGACTGGTCGTTGTTTTTCTTGTTTGTCTTGTACAGTGAGAAAGCAAGTACAACAACCAGGATGGTGGCGAATGTCAAAGCTCCACTCAAGATATATACCAAGACAAGAAAGTCCACCTCATCTGTAGATACTAACATTAGGACATTTTTAGTTTTTTCATCAAATTTGATTTCAAAGAGACAATTGTTTGCTAGAAAGCTACTTACGCTCAAAGTCCAGCTTGGTCCCGTCTCCAAACAGTATGTGTCCACATGAGGCAACAGCACAGTAGTAGGTCCCAGCATGAGAAAGATTCAGGCTCTTCATCGGCAGGTTGTAGACACAGGTGTGTGTTTGTGTGTCAGGTTTCCTCTCACACTGATCATTCCTGCCTCCATGGCTGTAAATGAGTCCTGGATGAGACTCATCAGAATATTTGAACCAGTAAACACTGTGTTCTCCATCATCACAGCTCCCAGTGTGTACTGTACAGTTCAGAGTGACAGAGCCTCCTGGCCGGATGGTCTGAGATGCTGACTGATTTACCAAAGCTGGGTCTGAACCCTTAACATCAACAGTGGTGCCCTCTGCAAATATTATGATTAATGAAGAGCTACTTGCGCAGTAGTAAGTAGCTGAGTCTGAAATCTGTAAATCTGAGATCTTCAAATTATTATTCCCTTTTTTGGTATCCAGTGTGAAGCGTGGGTTATCCTTGAATTCATCATGAAAAATGCCAATACCTTGATGCTTATAGAAGTAAGAGATGAGCCTCGGTTCTTGTCCAAGAGTTTGTTGGTACCAGTAAAGCACTGGATCTTGACCTTCATAGTAACACTGCAAAGCTACTTCGTCACCAACATTGGCTGATAAAAACCTTCTCTCTTTATGGACAGATGAAGCCAATTTCGGTTCAGTCATCTGAGCTGAAGTGAAATCAGAGATGAAACAAATGCACAATTATTTTCATGAAACAAAGTATAACCAACAAAAATAATTTTGAATGCATCAGGAGCGACCATACACTCTAAAAACAACTCACCCGTTTTCCACAAGATCAAACATGTGAGATAGATCGCAAACATTGGAGATGTCATCATGTCCAAACTGCCGTGTTGAATGACAAACATCTCAATGCTCTCTCCACTCTTAAGAGACAAGACTGTATTTGATTGGCTAATCACAGCTGACACTTCACACCATATCACCATATGGGAGACATGAACACAGGTTCACTGCCATCTACAGTGTCAGTTTGTTTCTTGAAGAGAATCAAATGATGAGAGATACATGGAGAGCGTAACAGCTTCTCATGTTTGCTTTGTAATAAAAAATACTGAAAAATAAATGTTTTCTAGGCATGGTAATTTGCTTGATACTTGTTGGACACAAATTGAACTCACTGACCTTTGGTGCTTGAGTGGTCTTTGTCTTAAAGAGAATGTATGGTATGTGACAGTGGAAACAACCATACGTTCTGCAGAAAACCACAAAGCCCATTGCACGAAAAGGGAAAGAGAGCAAAAAAGAAATGTGGGCCAACAGGTCTCTGAGGGATATAGACAGGTCAAACTGTAACCGCAACAGTAGTATTATGACATTATAGAGCTGCTTTTGTTCGTTTATTTTTGTATTTATTTTATTTTATTTATTTTCTTTTAAAATCGACGTCAACTGTCTGTAAAGAGTTAAAATGTATTTACAGGATGTACAAAAATGACATACGTTAAATGTGTTCATAAAGACATTGAGACGAAGGCCCAATCCCAATTCCTATTTTAACCCTCAATTTTAATTTTCAAGCTCAACCCTCAATCTCACTAGCCCTCAAAACCAAGTGTTAAGGGCTATCTTGTGACTTTAAAATGGGAGACCCCTCAAAGGTAAATACATCTTAAGACTGTGGGGCTAAAACTCTGTCCAGTCTGTCAATTCAAAGAAGAAGAAATATACATCATCAGTAGTCGCCAGTAGACGCGACGATTTTTTTTTTCCCAACACTTTATTTCAATTCTTGTACAAAACAAGCAGTGACAGACATGAACACAACAAATATGCCAGGGTTAAGAGAAAAGAAAGAGAAATAAAATAAACAAATCAATAAATAAAAAAGTTCAGCAGCTCAAACAATTAAATTGTTTACATATTTTCAGAGTCTTTATAGCTTTGGAGTTTGTGGAGTGCTGAATGGTTTCTAAGTATTCCTGCATTTCATTCATAAAAATTTTGAACAAGGGTTTTCTGTTACAAAATTTACTCTTATGAATATGGAATTTTGCTAAGATAATAAATAGATTAATGATATAGAATTGTTTTTGTTTTGAAATGTTGACATCATAAAATCCAAACAGCACATCTTTGTACAGTAGTGAAAATAGAACATACATGTTGCAACGAATATACTCGACAAAATCTTTCCAAAAAGTGACAGTATAGTGGCAGCTCCAAAACAAATTTCATATCTATGATTTCATATTGAAACAGAATGCTTGATCATTAGGGGAACAGTTGCTGTTGTGACTGAGAATTATGTTATGAATATAAAAAGTTCACAAGTTACAAATTACTCACTCCCATAGCTTTTTTGGAGCCTGCTTGCTTTTTGTAAACTTGTCTTCATTGGTGGCCCTGAAATCGTGTTTTGTCTGGTGGCCCTGAAATGGAACGGAGATAACAACATTCAACATCAACTTGCTTTTATTTTTTTTTATTTATTTTTTTTTTTTTGGGGCTACCTGTCAGATATTCGTTAAGTTATTAGCTTAGTTTCATGCAGTATTGCAAGTATTATCACAATGAATACTGTAGTCAACATCCAGCAGAACTGGTGAGGCTGTTTACACAGTCACACAAGTGTTATCTGGTGACTTTCATCCACGTTAACTTCACTCTTTGGGTTATACATTGTTATTCAACCAAATAACCTGTACCACAACAACCGACGTAACTTATTCAGCAGAAAGTCACCAGATAATACGATCACTAACATTAACCTGCAGCTGTAACCTTACCAGCTGCAGACTCTACGGCTACAGGAGATGACACCATCCGGTCATCTTACAAAAATGTTGATGCAAACATTTCACGTATATCATAACAACTTAACAATTACATTATCACTGAGAAAAATGACTTTTTGTAACTGAATGACAGCATACTCGGTTGTCAGAGAACCAGGGTTACGTGCAGGGGCGGCTTCATTAGCTAGCCAAAAGAATATGTGTGTTACGCTACAAAGAGGTCTATAGTCCATAAAATGACGTTAAACTAAGATAATGCGATGGTTATCATAATTTTAAAACAACCATTAATGAGGAAAATACTCACATTGATAACTCTGCTTCCTTACGCTTGTTGCCGCCATCTTGCATTGACTGAATCGTCTGTACTCGGCCGGGTTCGGCTGGGCTCGGCGGATGATATGCAAAGGATTCTGGGATAGCACTCACTACCAAGGGTGGTCCTGAAAAATCTTAAAAGTGAGGGACATACAGCCCTTATTCTTGGTCCTGAAAAATCTTAAAAGTGAGGGACATACAGCCCTTATTTTTGGCCCTCAGAGAATCGGGACAGCACTAGCACTTCGCGGGAGCGTGGATTTTTGAGACTGAGGGTTAAGATTGATGGTTAAGATAGGAATTGGGATTGGGCCTAAAATACAGTTCATATGTGGCTATGTATAGTTCATATCTAAAATAATACGTTAAATGTGTTTAAAAACAGACAACCTAATACATTCTTTTTTTTATAGTAGTAGTATAATAGTAATACATTTTTCACAAACAGGATCTAAACAGGTCACTAAATGGGTGTATTGAGCTGGGAGGAACCTAAAACTGCAAGCAGAATAAATCCTGCAGCCGAGCCGAACTTAAACTAAAGTTTTGTGCCTCTTTGTTTATACATACAGACATATAAGCAACATGTTTGCTACCGGCCCAGGTTACCTGAGGCCTGAGGCCAGCAACAATTGGGGGCTCATCTGGGATTAGTGCTTTTTCCGGATGGCAGCTAGTCAACCCTAAAAGAATGTGAAGTGAAGATCCTGGACCAACGTGTTTCAGTACCAATTCCAGAGTGTAAAGCTGACTCCCGTACAGGTAAGCGGTGACCGGTCAGGTAACTGATGTGATAAAGTTCACACATGTGGCTGCTCTACTGCCTCGTAGAGAATTTAAGATACACAGTGGACATATTTCTTACACAGATCCTGATGTTAGCAATAGTTCACTGTGCAGGCAGACTGATGAATGGCTAGCTGAGAATTCCACAGAAGCATAAGTAATTCACACTGTCCTTAAGATAATCCAGCCTGGTGGTTTTAAAGACATGTTGATGACCAAAGCCAAAACCAAAGCTGAGCTTGAGCGTTTCCTCAGAGCACACTCAAGAGACAAGAGTAGTTCAGAGTTATTTCAGGAGCTTGGCAATACGAAACAACAGGACAGAGAAACCCCGTAACAGTTAATGTACTGGTTAATGGGGCTCAACCAGAGAGTACTGTTTGCTTTCCAGCAATGTAGCTCAGCGTTTCAGAGTGACAGTAAACTTGTCCATGGAGTATTCCTGCACTCATTGTGTCAGGGAATAAGTGAGAAATATGCATACAGTTGCAATCAAAATTATTCAACCCCCATTGCATATTAGGTCTATTGGCAAAATATACAATTTCTCTGCTGTTTGCAATAAACAAATTACACAAGAACTGTTTAAGTAGTTCAATGAAACTAATATTACAAGGGTTTTGATCCAAATTCAACATAAAATGCTACTTTTAATGACTACTGCAGTCTCAAAATTATTCAACCCCTTCATGACAAGCATCTTCAGTACTTAGTAGAGCACCCTTTTGCTGTTATGACCTGCTGCAAATGTGATGCATAGCCAGACACCAGCTTCAGACAGCGTTCCTGAGGAATCTTAGCCCATTCCTCATGGGCAATGGCCTCCAGTTCAGTAATATTCTTGGGTGTGCATTTTGCAACCACATTCTTCAAATCCCACTAGAGATTTTTTATGGGGTTCAAGTCAGGCGACTGTGATGGCCACTCTAGAATCTTCCATTTCTTCTTCTGAAACCAAGCCTTGGTGGACTTTGAGGTATGCTTGGGATCATTGTCCTTTTGGAAGGTCCAATGACGCCCAAGCTTCAGCTTCCTCACAGATGACATGACGTTTTTACCTAAGATTTCCTGATACTTGACTGAATCCATCGTGCCTTCCACACGCTGCAGGTTTCCAGTGCCAGAGGCAGCAAAGCAGCCCCAGAGCATCACTGAGCCACCACCATGCTTCACTGTAGGCAGGGTGTTCTTTTCAGCATATGCTTCATTCTTCTTCCTCCAGACACTCCGCTGTTCCATAGGCCCGAAAAGTTCCAGTTTTGTTTCATCGCTCCACTGAACAGAATTCCAAAACTTCTGTGGCTTATTTATATGGTTTTGAGCATATTGGAGCTGACTTTTCTTGTGCTTTTGGGTCAGTAGTGGTGTACGTCTTGGAGTCCGGGCATGGAGCCCTTCAGTGTTTAGTATGCGCCTTATTGTGCAAACTGAAACCTCAGTGCCTGCTGCCACCAAGTCTTGCTGCAGGTGTTTTACAGTCACTCGAGGGTTTTTGAACACTTGCCTTCTCAGGAATCTGGTGGCAGCCGCTGATAGTTTCCTCTTTCTGCCACGTCCAGGTAGTGTAGCCACTGTTCCTTTAACTTTGAACTTGCGAACTATGCTTCCAACTGTATCTCTAAGAACATTCAGAGCTTTTTCTATCTTTTTGTATCTTGTTTGTGCAAGGCAGTGATTTCTTTTTTTTGGACAATTCTTTTGACTTAGCCATATTTCTAACATGCAATCAAACATCACTCTCAACAAACCCCTAGCCAGTTGAGGTATTTATGTGTTCTATCTCAAGCACACCTGAACTAATGAAGCCCTTGATTAGTTGCACCAGGTGTGCTTGAAACAGGGGGTTGAATAATTTTGATTAGTTGCATCAGGTGTACTTGAGACAGGGGGTTGAATAATTTTGAGACTGCAGTAGTGGTTAAAAGTAGCATTTTGCGTTGAATTTGGATAAAACCCATGGTAATATTAGTTTTATTAAAGTATTTCAACTGTTCTTGTCTACTTTGTTTATTGCAAACAGCTGAAAAATTGTACATTTTTCCAATAAGCCTAATATGCAATGGGGTTTGAATAATTTTGATTGCAACTGTATGTTAGACGAGACCTTAAACCTCTCGTGACCAACACAGGTGTAACTGATGATTCTATCTTAGAGGTCATGACGAGGTCAGTCAGCAAAGAGGTTGCGAGTCACGCACGCCTAGGTCAGACACATCAAACCAAAACAGTCACAATCAATGCCACGCGAAAAGGGATGACACGGCATGCAGTCCAGCCTCCAGCTGAAGTTCAAGCCAGCGTTTTTGAAACTCAAGCTGAAGTCCAGGCAAACCACACAGTGATTCATGAGCTAACAGCCCATGTCTCAGCCTTAGCAAAAACTATGGAGAAGGCTCTCACCTCTATGGTCAGTACCCTGGAGCTGTCACAAGCCAACTCAGTCAGTACAGTGCAACCACCCAAGTCCGCCACAGGGTGGAGATGCAAGCCATGTATAGCTTGAGGGACTGCAAGCTGTAACCACTGTTTCAGATGTGGCCAGGAAGGGCACCGAGCTGTCGACTGCCTCTCAAAGACTAAGTCTACAGGAAACACCACCAGTGACCAAGCAAGTACCAGAGTTCCCTGTCACAGTAACAAACCATGGCTCCGTGACTCCAGCTATAATCCAGCCACCATGTCAACACAGAGTAAGTAACTGAAAGGCAAAAGGTGTATGCTTACTTGTTATCTCAGTGGTGTGCAAACTAATATGTTACTAGATAGTGGAGCTCAGGTTACCATATTGGGAAAGTCTTGGCTAAAAATGATGATGATCCACTAAGAATCACAGCAGCCAATGGGACAGAGGTACCTTTTGAGGGGTACTGGCAGAAATCAAAAGTGCAGTACATGGTCAAGTAGCCATTAATGTACCCAGAGCTGTGTTAGTGGTCTATTGCTTTGGTTCAGTGTGATGGAGGAAATCACCCCAGAGAGTCCTGAAAAGCCAGGGAGTGTCAGTTTAAGTAATTTACTAGCAGAAGCATTAAAGCTCCATGGAAACACAGCTAAATCCATTGTCTACATAATCAGCAACATCTCAAGAAAAGACTATAAATAATACCATTAGAGTAGGAAAGAGAGGTTTCAAAGTGGTCAAATATGTGAAGTGTCATGTCAGGTCATTGCCACAGGGAGGAACAATGCTATTTGAACCCACCTTAGATAGTGTCCCACCAGAGGGGCTAGAACTGTTTCCGGCAGTAGTTGATGTGCCCCCTGGTGCCTCCAAAGCTGTAAAACATTCCAATTTGCAACGCCACCAAGCATGACATCTCTCTGTCACCAAGAACAGTTTTAGGCAGTATCGAAGAAATCACTGACAGCAGGCCAATAAACTTGTGTTCACCTTCCCAAGAGCCTGCAAAGTCAAACAGTGAAACTTACCTGTGCACCACACAGGTTAGCCCATCCAGCGACACCAGTGAGAGAACAAGCAGCTCTGCAGAGTCCCACGCACAAGAAAAGTGGCATCCTCCTGTCAATTTAGGCCTCTTGATCAACAACAGCAGGAAGTTGTGCATCAGATGCTTATCGAGGAGTCTGATGTGTTTGCTAGAGGGGAAGGTGATATAGGTTGTATACCCAACTTGCAGCTAAAGATCAATGTTGTGGACAACAGCCCAGTTCAGAAGTGCTATAACTCCATACCCAAGCCCTTGTACAAGGAGGTGAAAGAGTATGTGCAAAATCTCCTAGACAGAGGTTGGATCCGCAAATCTATGTCTTCATGTCCCTCCCCAGTGGTCTGTGTCCAGAAAAAAGACCAGGCTGCAGCTGTGTGTGGACTTCAGAGGGCTCAACCTAAAGACTGTCCCAGATCATCAACCACTGCCACGAATCCAACACCTACTTAACAGCTTGGGGGGAAACACATGGTTCTCCATACTGGATCAAGGCAGGGCGTACACCAAGGGTTCGTGAGCAAAGAGTCCAGACACCTTACAGCCTTCAGTACACCGTGGGGGTTGTATGAATGGGTATGGATCCCATTTGGCTTCACAAACGCACCGGCCACTTTCCAGAGGGTTTATTGAGGGTGTGCTGGAAGGGATTCGGGATGAATGTTGTACTCCATACATCAATGATATTTTGTGTTACTCATCGTCCTTTGAAGATCACATACACCACCTCCGACAAGTTCTCAGTTGCATGAGGGAACATGGCATTAAACTGAGACCAACCAAGTGTGAGTTGTTTAAAAGAGAAGTTTGTTACCTTGGCTGTCTGGTGTCCTGAGAGGGAGTCAAGATTGATCAACAGGATTTGGCAGCAGTGATAGCACTTAAAGAGAGAGAGCCTCGCATAGTTAGAGACAGATCTGGAAATTGACAGGAAGGACAGCTCCTGTCAAAAACACCCATTACATGGAAAGCAGAACACAGGGATGTCGTAGCCAAGCTAGTGGACACGCTGACTAATCCTCTTACCCTAGCTTTCCCGAACTTTGACCTCCCATTCATACTACACACTGATGCGTCCAGTGGTGTTTTAGGGGCAGTGCTATACCAGCGTCAAGACAACAAGCTGCGGGTCATTGGGTATGGCTCAAGAATTCTAACACCTGCTGAGAGAAATTACCAGCTCCTCTCCGGCAAACTTCTTTGCCCTCAAATGGGCCTTCTATGACAAGTTTCGAGACCACTTTTATTATGCTCCATTTCACACACATACTTTCACTTTGATATAAAGTACTGGCCCAGGAAGATGAACACAGACACTGATACTCTGTCATGGTGCCCACTGAAACTTGAGAAAGGCATGCAAGAGCAAACAGAGACTATGTCACCTAAAGGTGTGACTGCGGTATGGCAGGGCAGTAGAGCAGTTCAAGAAAGTGATGTGCCTTGGGTCGCAGCCTTGCAACTGCATGGTGAGAATGAGGTTTTACACCAGAAAACATCTGTGCAGCACAGCAAGAGGACTCAGCCATCAGAGAGGTTGTCAATTTAAAAGTCAAAAACTGGATCCCCAACGAAATAGACAAAAGAAATGTTAAGAAAAAGACAAGGAGACTGCTGTATGAATGGAATAAGCTGGAGGTGAATGATTAAAGCCTTGCACAATGACATGGGCTATGTTGGTGCAGGGAAAGTAATTTAGGACTATGTCAACAAAAGATGCGCCTGCATTAAACAGAAACATCCTGATCTTTCACAGGGAGTGCCCATGGGACACATCTCCACAAGCAGTCCATTCGAGTTAGTGTGCATCGACTACCTCCACCTGGAGCAAAGTCAAGGCTATGAGTACATCCTTGTCCTGGTTGACCACTTTACATGCTTTGCTGAAGCATACCCAATGAGAAATAAATTTGGAAAAACAGCAACCAATAAGATTTTCCATAACTGAACAGTTTGTTCAATAGATTACAGCAGGTGGCGGGAATCTGTCATTCACGTACCACACCCTACCACCCGCATGGTAACACAGTGGAGAGACTGAACCGCATGCTCCCTCAGATGATGCATACCTTGGAAGAGGAAAAAAAAAGTCAGTGGAAGGATCATCTTTCCCATACCATTGCCTACAACTGCACAAGGCATGAGGCCACAGGCTTTTCCCCATTCTTCCTCTTATACGGTCAACCTCCAAGCCTGTTGACTTACTGTTTCCACCCAAAAGAGAACCTGAGACAGCTGATCGGCAGACATATGCACAGAAATGGGCACAGAGGATGCGCTCTGCATATGAAATCGCAGCAAACAACAGTGACAAACCTTCAGCCAACGGCAACAAACTGTATGACAGAGCAGTCAGGGGTGTTGTACCACAGCCAGGTGTTGGTCAAAAACCTGTGTGAGAGAGGTGGGTCTGGCAAGATGTGGGCTTACTGGGAGCAGGTATTGCACCGTGTTGTGGAGAGAGTTGATAATGGACCAGTTTACAAAATGCAACCTGAGAACGAACACAAGACACTCCGTGTGCTCCACAGGAACCTACTTCTTCCAGTGAATGAGCTGCTCCTGGGAAAAAAAAACACTTCCTGCACAAAGTCAGACAAGACAGACCAAGTTAAAAAAAAAAACAGAAACAGTTACCAACACTCATGAAGAAAATACAGACAGCTGTGATGATAAGTACACTTACCAGCAGATCCCATGCTACAGGTTAGTGAGATCTCAACAGACTGAGCATCATCAAACAGGGCACCATCCCCAGACTGAGCTAAAGCTAAGTGCCAAAGCCTGTGAGTTTCACCCTGCTTTAAAGGAATACTCTGACGATTTGGGAGTTATGCCCTTTCTCTATCATTTTCATATTGAGACAACATGATCAATATCTTTTTTGTGTCTGTACGTCCAGTGGCTGGGTCTCAGCGGTTAGCAATGCGACTCCCAGCAGAATGTGCACACACATTTGGTCATCTGTCTGGACATTTGGGACATGCATATTTTTCCTTTTACCTGTAGTGCTATTTATCACTGCATAAAAAACTATACCTTGGTGCGAGTTGCAGAGTGTTGGAGATATTGGCAGTAGAGGTGTCTGCCTCTTTTCAAATATAATGGAAGTAGATGGCACTTGGCTTGTGGTGCTCAAAGTGTGTGATTTGGTTGTCAGCTGTAGTTTGGTAGAAAGAAAATAGTTCCTATGTGAAACTGCTCACGGCAAGGTCTGTGGATTATCTTAAGTAAGCGGATTATGATTTCTGAAAAAAGACATACTGTTGAGTTTTTGCAATTTTTTTTCCTTTTTTATTTTTTGTTGCGGTTTGAGCAACACATGTCGAGTGCCATCTAGTTCCATCACTTCAAAAGAAGGCAGACATCTCTACGGCCAATATTTCCAACACTCTGCAACTTGCACCAAAACAATCTACACTGATAAATAGCACAACAGGTAAGAGGGAAAATGTGTATTTTATTTTGGGGTGAACTGTTTCTTTAACTTTCAAACCACTCCTGATGTATTAAGGATTGGTGAAAATGTCCTCACTAGGAATGTTTAAAACTGAAATTGGTCCTCACAAAGATAACAATGCAAGCCCACACATAGTTTTGTCAAAACACATGTTTTTATTATTGTTGACACAAATTAAACTTACAGCAAGTCGTTTGGAACAATTGAGGATAGAATATGAAAAAAAAATGTTCAAGAATTATTTACAGTGCCATACTTAAGGTCCAATTTTTAAATCAATGCATATGTCTAAATTAACTTTACACCTCAGAAGAGAGGCTAAGAATTTTTTTGATCTTACTTACACAGTACAAATGAAATATCCAACATCCTGTTTTATGGCTTTACACTGGAGTACACACATTCATTCTCTGTGTAGTTCCTCTGTCTTCTTGATCTTTTGGACATGCTTTCCCCTATTGCAGCATAGTGGAGATTGTCCGTGTCTTGGTATCCCTGGGAACCACATAAATCACAATAGTGGACCTGTCAGAAATTAAGTTTTATGCAATAAAATGTGTTTACATTACAATAGCTGGTCAAAACAAACTTACCTCTTCATTTGCAGGAAATCTTGCTTGAAGCTCTGGTCAGAAAACACAGGAAAAAGTTCTTTAATTTAAAAGCCATGCTTTCCAAATAGGAGCTGTAAGATGGGGATGACACTACCCACCTGTGGACTGGTCGTTGTTTTTCTTGTTCGTCTTGTACAGTGAGAAAGCAAGTACAACAACCAGGATGGTGGTGAATGTCAAAGCTCCACTCAAGATATATACCAAGACAAGAAAGTCCACCTCATCTGTAGATACTAACATTAGGACATTTTTAGTTTTTTCATCAAATTTGATTTCAAAGAGACAATTGTTTGCTGAAATGTTACTTACATTCAAAGTCGAGCGTGGTCCCGTCTCCAAACAGTATGTGTCCACATGAGCCAACAGCACAGTAGTAGGTCCCAGCATGAGAAAGATTCAGACTCTTCATTGGCAGGTTATAGACACAGGTGTGGTCTCAGACGCTGACTGATCGACCAAAGCATGGATGTTCAAACCTGAACTCTTTACATCAACAGTAATACCGGCTACAAATTTAAAAATATTTACATAGTTTCTTGCGCAGTAGTAAGTAGCTGAGTCCGAAACTTGTAAATCTGAGATCTTCAAGTTATTTTTACCATTTTCAGTATCCAGTGTGAAGCGTGGATTGTTCTCGAATTCATCATAAAAAATGCCATTATCTCCATGCTTATAGAAGTGAGAGATGAGCCTTGGTTCCTGTCCCAGGGTTTGTTTATACCAGTAAAGCATTGTAGCTTCACCTTCATAACAACACTGCAAAGTTACCTCATCATCAACATTGGCTGATACAAAGCCTCTCTTTTTATGATCTGATGAGGCCAATTTCAGTTCAGTCATCTGAGCTAAAGTGAAATAAAAGATGAAGCAAATGCACAATTAATTCCATACAACAAAGTATAACTAACAAAAATGATTTGAATGCACCAGGAGCGACCATACACTCTAAAAACACAACTCACCCGTTTTCCACAAGATCAAACATGAGAGATAGATCGCAAACATTGGAGATGTCATCATGTCCAAACTGCCGTGTTGAATGACAAACATCTCAATGCTCTCTCCACTCTTAAGAGACAAGACTGTTTTTGATTGGCCAATCAGAGCTGACACTTCACATTATGTCACCATATGGGAGACATGAGCACAGGTTCACTGCCATCTACAGTGTCAATTTGTTTCTTGAAGATAATCAGATGATGAGATGGAGAATATAACAGCTTGTCTGCTTGTCATCACATTAAAAATCACTAAAAGATAAATGTTATCCATACAGTATAATCACCAGTGACATTAATTGACTGTCAACAGATAGCAAGCACGATAATTTGCAAGGTACTTGTCAAATACACAAACTGAAGTTTATTTCTTATGATTTTGACCAGTTCGTCCATATATGATGATATATAACTCTTTGTAAGATAAAGTCCAGTGAATTCTGTCTATAATCAGTGCCATTGTGAAAACAATATCAAAAGCAATTTTACAGATAAATAATTATTTTCAAATTTTTAATTGTTTAGTATTTAGCATAATCAGGACATTTTTTGTCTGGAAAGATCTGTTGCTGTCTATTTTTGGCTGGACAGCAGAATGTGAGGCCAGCCATATAAACGTGAGTGAGTGAGTGAGTGAGTGAGTGAGTGAATGAGTGAGTGAGTGATGAAATTACACCACTGGATGGAGTCAGTGATGACTTGAGTGTCGGTGTTTCCATCTCTCTCACTGCTCTTTTGAAATACATGCTGACAAAGCCATGGGTACCAACAGTCCTGTTCTATGTTCTCGCAGGGCTTTTTTGTTTAGATCCATACTGTTAATTGACTGCTGTTTCTGACTACTGTTCCTTTATTACAAATCCATAAGCTACGATAATGTTTGAAGGCTGCGCACTCTCCATTAGACACCGAATGACTGAGGTGCACCTACCCAGAAATGTAACTACATGCCGTGGTGACACAGAGCTCCTGTTCATTTTTGTAGAAAATCATTTTCATCAGCAGAAGCAAAGATTTTCTTTTTATTCTTCAGATAAGAAACAATAAATTGCAAAGACAGTAGAGTCCCCACAAAACAGCATTTGAAGTCTTGTGTGTGATTCAACTTGGTTTCATATGAGTAATCTAGAGAATAAAGTCTGCTTGCCACTGGGGTAATTTATGCAATGAGAAATGGCATAGGCTTATGCTAATAACATTAGCATGTTGTATATATGGGGGAAACGTTTCTCGTAAAAAACAATTATTTTGTTGGTGAAGCCTGTGAGGTTGTAATGGAGCTGACTTTTGTACATTGCCTTTTTTAAATGTTTAAGCTTAATGAGAGCAGAGGAAAGGACTGCTAGCTGCTATGCTACTTTATGCAATATAAAATGTTATAAGTAGATGCTAGTAGTGTTAGCATGTTGTATATGTGGTGAAAACAGGTCTAGTATAAGAGAAATGTTTTGTCAGTGAAGCCTGTGAGTCACATTTGAGCAGAATCATGTTTTTTTATATGATGTTGCTGATAATAAGCCATGTTTTATGTGTGTTTTAGGTGTGTTCAGTCAAACGTAACTGTCCTTCACATATCTCAACACAGTAGCATAGACACTAGGGGTGTAACGATACATCGATCCACATCGATACATCGATTCATTGATTAATGATTCGATTATATCGATGCAAAATGAAAACATCGATCCATATCGTCATCTTAAAGATACACATTTATTTTGAAATTCACATAGCATGTCTGTGTCACCATTTCTGGTCAAGCGCGCCTCCGCTCAAACAACAAACAGAGCTCAGAAATAAAATGGTCAAATCATATTCTAGTTGTTTATGTGAGTTGATGTAAATGATTGTGTTAGATGGGCATATGATATCGCGTCATATCGATCGCAGGCTCCTGAATCAAATCGAATCAAAATCGTATCATGACAGACTTTGTGATAACGGCAAACATTGTATCGTCATCCAAACAAATCGATATAATATCGTATCATGATGAAGCTGGTGATTTACACCCCTAATAGACACCCCATTGCCAAATGGGAGGAGTAATTGCAGAGTAATGCAGACACATCAGCACACCAGTATAAATGCTTACAGTGGCGTAGGCTATGGCGTAGACTCTGTGTACAACCTACAAACAACTATAAAGCAGTTTGGCTACAGTGGCTGGAGCTTAAGAGGGGAGGGTTGTGTTAAACCGAGCAAAAAAGAGTTTGATCAATGGGTACATCTCCAGAGAAAGCATGTCCCTTCTGCTGTGTGACAAACAATGTGCAGATGCATTCATGTACAACAAATCACCATCTTTTTTCTGGCCTTAAAGAAGAAACAGGTCTTTTATGCAAATTTTAACACAGACCCTTATGAACCTTATTGGTCTTATAGAAGGAGCTCTTTTAAATATTTAATACTCACAGCCCCCAAGAGCCCGAGCCCTTAGGAGTATTCTCTTTAAAATACTGCGTTTTTACCCTAACCTAACTTCAGCCTGAGCTTTTTAAGAAGTTGATCAACCTTAGGTTTAGAAGCAAGTGAGTCCGAGATATTTGTAAGAATTGACAACCTCTGACTTCTTTCCCTGAGCAGTAATAACATTAGGAGTGTCCACAGACTTCATCCTAGCTTTTGAGAAATGCATCACCTTAGTTTAACAGCATTTAAAACCAGCTTTAGCTTTGAAAGCCGAATGTGAATAACATTAACCCTTTGGGCTCTAGGCCTTTTTTGGAGTATTTTTACTGCCTTTACTTTTAAGCTCATATCACAGTCAAAATAAAGGCTACATACACATGCTATATCTTGTTTTTTTCACGACAATCTGGGCTAACCAGAGTTGCCACCATTATATGTCCCTCTATGTGCCTGTATTTTATATTAATTTTTATATCAATGAAAAAAACTAATCCGTGTTAATAAATTCTTACATTTTTACATGTATCTCACCATAGCAAGTTGGAAGTAGACATAATCTGCCATATATGAAGAGGGGAGACTCTCTGGAATCTGGCAATGTAAGGACCATGATGGTGGGACATTCTGTCACTTCACAGTTGTCCAAAACATGTGGTTTGTGCACATGATTGCCAGTAATTTTTTAATTATTGCAAGAAATTCCAAGGCAAGGCAAGGCAAGGCAAGTTTATTTGTAGAGCACAATTCGTACACAAAGTAATTGAAAGTGCTTTACAGAACAAGAAAATGCTTTAAAGTCTATTCTCTGAGCCACAGGAAGCCAGTGTAGAGACTTGAGCACAGGACTAATGTGCTCGTACTTCCTGGTTCTGGTCAGGACCCGAGCAGCAGCATTCTGGATATACTGCAGCTGTCTTACGGCCCGTTTGGAGAGGCCAGTGAGCAGGCTGTTACAGTAGTCTAACCTACCAGAGACAAATGCATGGATCAGTCTCTCCAAGTCAGGTTTAGACACCTTTGATTTTGGCAATGTTTTTTAGATGGTAAAAAGCTGCTGATGTTATTGATTTGATGTGGCTGTTAAAGTTCAAGTCTGAGTCCATTGTTACCCTGAGATTTCTAACCTGATTTGTAGGTTTTAGAGAGAGAGAGACTGGAGGTGACTGCTGACACTTTCTCTTTGTTTCTGTGGACCAAATACGATGACTTCAGTCTTGTCTGAATTTAGCTGGAGAAAGTTGTTTTGCATCCACACACTGACCTGTTGGATGCAGTAACAGAGTGAATCCACTGGTCCATATTCACCTGCTGTCGGTGAGACATAGATCTGAGTGTCGTCTGCATAGTTGTGGTAGGACACATTATTACTTTGTATTAACTGGCCTAAAGGCAGCATGTAGAGATTGAACAGAAGGGGTCCCAGGATTGACCCTTGGGGCACCCCACAGGTCAAGGCCACGTGGTCTGAGACACAGTTATCAATTTCAACAAAGTACTTCCTGTCTTCTAGATAGGACTTCAACCAATTTAGGGCAGTGCCAGAGATGCCCACCCAGTCCTCTAGTCTCTGTGAAAGGATCTCATGATCGACAGTGTCAAAAGCAGCACTCAGATCTAGCAGGACTAAAACTGAGACTTTGCCTCCGTCAGTGTTCAGGCGGATGTCATTTGTCACCTTAATAAGAGCAGTCTCAGTGCTGTGATGGGGTCTAAAACCTGACTGGAAAACATCAAAGGAGTTGTTCTTTAGGAGAAAGTCAGTAAGCTGTTGGCTTTCTCAAGGACTTTGCCTAAAAACGGCAGATTTGAAATGGGCTGGTAGTTGTTCAGTACTGTGGCATCAAGACTGCTCTTCTTTAGGAGAGGCTTTATGACCGCAGTTTTCAAGGCCTTTGGGAATGTTCCAGATTGTAGTGACATGTTAACTACATTGACTCATTCACAAGTCAAAAGTGTGTTTTATCTGAAAGAAACATGCAATATTTACATCTAAGATAATAGAAAAATAGTCAACCAAGTGCAATGATGTCCTCCAAGATAATATTTGCCACTTCGCGGAAAAAAAATATTCTGGACGATTTCTTGTCAACATGATCTTGACTTCTCTGTGCTCCGTGCTGCTCTTTGACCTGGCCTGAATGTTTTTTTTGTTGTTGTTTTTCAGTTTCAGTTATATTTTGGGGGGACATTTTGGGCATTGGGGGGGACGTTTTCCCCTCAATGTATATGGTGACTACTGTCCTGTCACGCATGCATAATTAAGCTACAGTTGTCTGGGTGCACAAAGGTGAAGTGCGCTGGTCTTGTCATATAAAGTTTGATGGAGTGTCAACTGGACAATATGGAGATATTAGAATCTTGAAAGCCGGACTACAAATGTGGATAGACAGGGAGAAACACACGCAAGCCTAAGACGTGGTAAGATACGATATTCCTCACTATATGAAGTGACTGATAACGATCTGTATAATGAATTGTAAAGAAATTTGTCAGGTTTTTATTTTGTAGACAATTGATCTGGATTTATAGCGTGATGGGATGACAGCACAATGATGGTATCACTGGAAAGCTCCGGTCCTGCGCTTTCATGTGATATACATGGCATTTCTGTGCAACCCCGCATTCGCGAGTAACCCATCCCATAGTAATGTGTGTGCAAAGCTGTATGAAAGCTTTTGTTATACATAATGTTGTGTAATTTAACTCATTATTTTTTTTCGCTGTGAAGACATTGGACTGAAGTCTTGGTCTTGTCAAAAAGCTACGATTCCGCTGTTTCACGTGATATGAGTGGCTTCTCACTATGACGCACGGTTGCGGAGAAAATCCATAGAGAAGAACAGGTCACTACACGTCGTTTGGGCCCATAGGTTTAAAGACAGCCTGCAATTTGGCCACAGTCTCCGTAATGGTTGAGCCGGTACAATATATCACTGTGTCGTCAGCATCAAAATGAAAATTGGCACCATCCATATTTTGACCAAGACTATTAATATACTGAAAATAACAGTGGACCCAACAAAGAACCCTGGGGTACACCAAAATCCTGGGGTGTGTAGTCTGTGTAGGAAAAAGGTGCTGGGTTAGTACAAAGGTTGGTAAGTTGAATGCATATACATTTGTCTGTATTAAGTATAGTAATACCAACTTAGCAGTTACTCAATAGTCGACAAAATGATCACAATAAGCCAGGAAAAAGAGTTTAATCAAATCAATAATGTTACATATGCATGGACAGAAGTTAATGGTATTGTTTTGCCTTTACTGTTCCTGTGCTAATGTTAGCTAGGCCCAGCTACATTACCAGTCAGTAAACAACTGGGGTTTTGCTGCTTGTTGGTGGTTATCTTGTCCATTGTGAATGAACAATGCTGTGAGGAGTTGTGATGCCTGTGCAATCTTTGCTGTGCTGTATTTCAGTGGTGCAGGTCAGAGGAAACTGGTTGCTCTTTGTTACCCTTACAGAGTTAGCAGTTCAGCACGAACTTTTTGTCCTTGTTGCTAAGTTAACAAATTTTGTTGTGTATATGCTAACGCCAACTTGTTTACCAGGAACCCTCAGACAGGCCTCTGCTTTGAAGAAAGAGAAATCCTGTGTTTTTGCTGTATAGGCCGACAATGGTTTTCACAGAGCTACTGTGGAAGATAGCCTTTTATGCTGCAGAAAGGTGAGAAAAAGCAGAGGGGCAGGCAGCTTGTCCTGCAGCAATGACCCTTGTTTGTGGTGAGTCCAGAAAAAAAAGATTGAGAAAAACAGAAAGTTGCTTCATCTGTTGGCCTGATAATGTTGTAGGTCACATGCTACAGTGATGAATGGTGAATGAAGACTGGCACGATGTGCACGGTTTCACACCTAGGATTGTGGGGAACTTGAGGAGTCTAGGAAATGGAGTTTCTGCAATATCACATTAAGAGTCCATTTCACATCACACTAATTAGTGGAATCAGAGACCGTCAGTGGAATCCACTGGTCCCAACAAAAGTAAATGGTATGTTATAATATCATGGACTGAACAAAAGCACACAAACATAGTCAAAGTTTTTTGTAAATAGATTTCATGTATTTATTTTATTTGGCCTAACATGTTCATGGAAATGGACAATCCAACTAATTTGGATAAAAATCATCATCAGCACAAAAGACAAATAATGCCACTTATTGGTAAATATTTCACATTATGGTCCTCGTGGCCCAAGAGCAAGTTTTTGTACAGCATCAATGAATCTGGCCCTCTGGTTTACTTGCAGTAATTATATAATTAAGATTTCAGATGCATGTTTTTTGTAATTGAAACTCTAACATCCTGTAGACATCCTTTAAACCACACATACAAAAATAACAAAGACAGTAGTGGGTCCTTATTATGCAGCTTACTAAATCTTATGACAAGGAATCTGTCAACAGAACAAAACACAGGGAAGAACGCAGCTCCTCCCCACTGCACTAAGGTGGAGTGATGTTTCACACTGGCAAGGCATGATGATGCACGGCAGATCCACAGGTTACATTTTCTGCAATCTGCCCCACACTATTGCAAAATAACCCCAGAAACCTCTTTTCTTATGTGCACAGTCCCATGAAAAATCATAGATCAATTTAAATGTCGCTCTTCAAATAATTCTCAGTACCATCCTCTCCCATCAGTCCTCTTCCAGTGGCTCCTTCCACAAATTCTGGGTAACCAGGGCAATGGCTGATCATGTCGTCCTTTTTTTTTAAAGTATGGCCAAAGTATCACATTTTTAATTACAATACACATAGACATGTGTCTGTAATGAGCAACAGCTTCAGATAAAATTTTATAGTGGTGTTTCCACAAACAACCTAATTATTTTGAAAAGCCTCATTTATTTGTGGATAATTACCACAATCACATTATGTATTATGTATTTTGTTGCTATATAAATGTCAAACAAACATTATTTTCCCTTGTCAATAATTATTTTTGCATGTAAAACAATCTAATCTAACAGAATTACAGTTATTAAACTTATGCAATTTTTTCCAAAAATAAAAACTAGACCACACTCTTATCACTTACTTTGTTTGGGGTGGTGGGAGTGGGACCGTACCTATGTTCCCTGGGTCCTATATTCCCCCATAATACATAGGACCCTTTTTCCGAAAAAGGGTCCTATATTCCCCGGCTCTGATGTTCCCCCCGAAATGCACTTACCTCATGTGATCACGTGATTCATTGCCCAAAGGCGCAGACAATGCTCTCCAAGAGCCACATATATTTAGAGAGGGCTCATTTTCTCCACTATAATTGCCATATTCCGTGACAAATAGCCTATGTGGGGCTTCCCTGATTTAATTCAGCATTTTCCCGCATAGTTCAATGTTGCATATAAGATATAGTGATACATGTGATATAGATACATGTGACGCGCATATCCAAATACTATAATGTAGGTTATTCTAGGTTGTAATTGGTTATCGGTTTTATGTGATTTTATGTATGTCAGAACATAGGGGGGAACATAGGACCTGGGGAACAATAGGGATGACTCCGTGGGGGTTGAGAAATATCTAAACAGACATTTAGTATCTAAATGTACAGCATGTGTTCAGAGAGATTCATCAACTTTGCCATCTTACTCACAAACTATAGATGTAACATGTCAGGTTCTATTGCTTTACATTGGAGTACACACATTCATCATTGGTGTTGTTCCTCTGTCTTCTTGATCTGTTGGGCAGGTTGACGCTTAAAGCAGCGTAATGGAGGTTTTCTGCATCTTGGTAACCCTGGTAACACAATATTTAAAAGTTGATCGCAATATACTTCCTGACAAAAATTTAAAGACAAGTAATTGTTGTACATGTTTGCGTGATAATTTACCAGTCAATGTAAACTGCTCTCACCTCTGCATTTGCTGTGGAGGGAGCTGAAAATCTTGCTTGAGACTCTGGTTGTAAAGAACAGAAGAAGTTATTTAATTCAAAAGCCAGATTCCATTAACCCAAGCCACCAGATTTATAAAATACCAGTTACCTGTGGATTGGCAGCTGTTTCTCATGCTCATCTTGTACACTGAGAAAGCCAGTAACACAACCAGGATCATGGTGAATGCCAAAGCTCCACTCAAGATATACACCAAGTCAAGAGAGTCTGTTGAGAGCCAGATATCAGAAACAGAGTTTAGCTTTTATCTTGAGTGTTCATGTTAAGTTGATTGTAAAGTAACCTTAAATGACTATTTATCAAAATAGCTAGAGTGTTACTTACCCTCAAAGTCCAGCTTGGTCCCGTCTCCAAACAGTATGTGTCCACATGAGGCAACAGCACAGTAGTAGGTCCCAGCATGAGAAAGAGTCAGGCTCTTCATCGGCAGGTTGTAGACACAGGTGTGTGTTTGTGTGTCAGGTTTCCTCTCACACTGATCATTCCTGCCTCCATGGCTGTAAATGAGTCCTGGATGAGACTCTTCAGAATATTTGAACCAGTAAACACTGTGTTCTCCATCATCACAGCTCCCAGTGTGTACTGTACAGTTCAGAGTGACAGAGCCTCCTGGCTGGATGGTCTCAGACGCTGACTGATGGACCAAAGCTGGAACATTCAAACCTGAACCCTTTACACTGACAGTAGTACTTGCTGCAAATTCAGTAGTTAATAAAACCCTTTTTGCGCAGTAGTAAGTAGCTGAGTCTGAAGCGCACAGATCTGTTATCTTCAAGTGATATCTACCAAAGTCAGTATCCAATGTGAAGCGTGGGTTGTTCTTGAATTCATCATGAAAAGTGCCATTCATATTGAACGCATATAGGGTAGAGATGAGCCGTGGTTTCCGTCCAAGACTTTGCCTGTACCAGAAAATCCTTGTTGAATCATCACCATCATAGAAACATGGTAAAGTCAAGCTTTCACCAACATTAGCTGATACAAAACTGTTCTCTTCATGATTAAATGCAGTGGACTTTCCAGCAGCTGATATGAAAGACAAGAGACAAAGCAAATGTATTGTTAATTTTTATGTGATAGAATTCAGCATAGTTGATTATAAGAAATATTTGCATGAGGTGTGACAATCACAAAAACACAACTCACCTATTTTCCCCACGATCAGACATGTCAGATAGAACACAAACCTTGGAGATGTCATCGTATTCAAACTGCCGTGTTGAATGAAAAGAATCTTGATCTTTTCTTCAGTCTTCAGAGACAAGACTTTGTTTGACTGGCCAACCTAAAGTGACACACTATGTCCCCTTATTGGTTAAATGTAATCACATGTTCACTGCCCCCTACAGTGTCATTTGTTTCCTTGAATAGAATCACATGGTGAGAGGTACTGTGGACCTTGTGGTTATTCATGTTGGCATTATATTTTGGATTATTAAAAAAAATCCTTATTTGTATCACCAGTAACAAGACACACCTGCACTCATTTTTGCTCAACATGAACTACTTATGTAGAGCAGACTAACATGCAGGCATGATTCTTTGTAGATTACACTACCTGCCTAATAGAGAGATATAGCATGGCAAATGACACTTAGCAGTTCATAAACAGGTGAAAATATAACTGACCCTGTCCTGCGAAGGAAGACTGTAATTGGAGCTTCTGTGTGGAGACTAACTTTGACATTAAGTTAACATTCATACAAATTATTGAATATTTCCTTTCAGTCAAACCTTAAAAATGCGGGTTATACACAGTAATGAGGTTCTTGTTAGTGGAAAGTTATTTGTTTTTCAATTCAATTTTTCTAGTCTTAACTGGGATTAAGCACCACAAGCAAAAATCCATTCACCTCCATTGCACTGAGGTTGTGTCAGAAGTAAAATTAAGAAAAAAGCCACGAGAGGCCATGATCTTACTATATAATGACGAAAACTCTGTGTGTGTGTGTCTGTTCCATGTTTTTCTCCTCATTGACTTGGTCAATCCATTTTGAATTAGGAACTAGGAAGTTTGACCGATCTGTATGAAACTTGGTGAACATAATCTAGGGACCAATATCTAAAGTTCCCTCTTAGCAAAAGTTGGAAAACTAACTAACACTGAGCTTCTATAAGGCAATGAATATTGCAGAGGGCGTGGCTCATCACATAAAGGTGTATAACATCTCAAGGGTTTCACCGATCACCACGCAACTTTGTAGACATATGACCGCACATAATCTGAGTGGACCCCTCCATTATTAACCCAATCAAACAAAATGGAGGCGCTAGAGAGCTAATTTCTTATCTAGGCCTAACCACCATATTGATTTTTACTAAACTTGGTAGATATGTAGAACAGGACGCCTCAAGGTGACAGGAGAAATTGAACTCTAATTGGCAACTGGGTGGCGCTATAACAACAGAAAAATGGCTAAAATGCGAGAGATCGCTGTGGCTGCAATTGTACTATCAAATTCACAAAAACTCTGTCTGAATACATTGCTCTTCTTAATGGGTTCAGTTGACTATTTAATCTGCAATTTCCTATGACCTGTATCCCAAACACACACCACGTGAAACTGTACGTGGGCGACTGTGCACTCAGTGGGTATGGACTACAGTAATTTTAGAACTGAGGGCTGTTGTTTGGGACGACGAGGGCAGGTTATTCCATACACCTGGCAATGTTTCCGGTTACTTGCTGATTACCCAAGCTACACTGTAACAAAAATGATAATGACAGCATTTGACAACATAGCTAATGCTAAGGAAATGTGAGTATAACAGGCTACAAATAAAAACATACAAGCTAGCTGTTAGATTATTTACTTGTCATGGATTGTTGGTTTAGCTTGTCACTTTGGAAGGAGGTAAAGGGCCAGTGGATTAGGCAAACAGCAGGTATTTCCATAGCGCTCTCGTCCCAGGTTGTCAAATACTTGTACTTCATCATGCCCCTCGCGTGATGTTCCGACACCAGTGTTGCAACCTTCTGACTGTTCCTGTTTGGGTGGATGATAAATAATTTGGTCTTCAGTAAATAGTTGCCCTCTTAAGCTCTGCGTCTCATTTGACAATAGGTGACTAACTGGCTCAGTAATACTGAAAATGTAATGTTGTCATAGCTGTGTGTTTATAGAATAGTTTAAAATAGTTCCAGAAGAGGTTCAGGTAATCATAATAAAGGACCTTTTTAAAAGCAAATAGATACAACGGTGAAGTCTGGAAAGGCGTTTGACTTTGAAGTTCTTTATTTTTTGTAAATTATAACATGTTAGTTAAATGTAGTAGCAGACACTCTAATGTCTTCAGTTAAAATATATTTTTAAATATGTCCTTTTCTTTTGCCTAGTGACTATAAACTTCAATATGACATCTTAGAACCAATATTCTATTGGTAATTCTTCTCTTGGTGTTTGCAGTATTTTAGTTTAGGAGTTTTATAACAAATAATCTATGATCACAGAACTGTTTTTGGAGGTGTGGTTATTCTTTTAAGGGGCATCTGTTGTATATAAGAGTGCAAACACCTCTACATCCTGCCGAAACCACAAAGCCTGCTGCGCTAAAATAGATGCAAAGCAAAGAAGTATGGGGGTGGAGGTCAACAGGTCCCAGAGTAATGACTATAAGGTAGATAGGCCTAATCGTAAAGCCAACACTAACTACTGGAGCCTTAAGGGTTCTGAAAGGACGCAGACTGTTGTGACAGTTTGGCATTTCAGCATAGAGATAGACGGAGTTAAGGTATGGGGATGAGAGGATGAAGAAGACGGAAAGGCAATGACCAAAGAAGATATGTGTGTGTGTGTGTGTGGGAGGTGAGGTGTAAATTTTTGCCTTGTGGGCTAAACTTTCTTTTGACTTGTTTTATTCGCTACAAGCAAGGAAGATATATATCCCTTTTAGTTCTTACTTTTTTTGACAAGTTTTAGCCGTCACAACTAAAATGTCCATTTTTGCTATTTGTCAAGGTGTTTGCCTTTTTGATCAGTGCTTGGGAACAACCCTTTTCTATGGTCTTAAGAGGGCTTCTGTACATGAGCAACAGGAAACACTATCTAAACCAGTGCACTTTGGCTCTCCTCATATCTACACCAAATGTGTGTCGAAAAAGCAGGTGAAAGCTCATGAATTATTTTTTATTTCCACTATGAGACAGGGATGAGTGAGAGCAGTCACATCATGCTTTCTCCAGTACACTTGGTGCATACTGATGAAGCAAGATGTGTCACTACCAGAGATTGATTACACATTTTTGTTACCAACTCATCAATTACCGATGCTTGGACAGTGGCCCTACTTGTCACACTGTGATGCTCGACTTCTTTAGTGTCAGTTTGTGGACGCTCCGGCATGGCATTTCAAGTTACACTTGTTACATGCAGTGTCTTAAATAAATTTTGCAGGAAATGTACAGTTCCTGCTTGTTAAATTAAAAAACTATCTTCTAAAAATAAACTTCCAATGTAAGTTTACTCTGTTTTTAGGTTTATTTCCTTAGGTTCCGGCAACAAAGGTATGTGGTTGGATTTACAAAAAATATGCAGGTACGGCTTGAAATGAGTATGTTTGTTACTAACGTCTATGGATGCACAAAAAAAAAAAAAAAATTATGGTGAAAACATAGTTTCTTCCAACACTAGAATTAAGATAAAAATATTCACAAACGAAAAAACACTAATGGTCGGTGATAAGTAGTGTTTAACTTTTGATTGAACACTAAATTAAAACCCTCAGCGCACACTGCAGCACAATCAAACAGAGCAGCTCAGAGCATCAGAAGTGTCTCTGACACCAGAGTCAGAGCGGACCGGTGGAACTGGAAAATGCATATTAGGCCTACTAGTTAATACTTACGTTTTTCAAGTGATTTCCCAAATTTGTTGTTGAGTTGTGATATGCCAATTGCTTTTGGCAAATCTGGCACTCTGCTTTCTGGGGCTTGTCGGGGCATATTTTAAAGTGCAACCACACATCTGATGACCTCTTGGACATGTCTGCCAGCTCTGAGTGCGCTCGTTGTCAGTATCAGACTGGTGGGGGTTAGTGTTGCGTTTAAGGCGGAAAATACAAAACAAATTTTTTTTTTTTACATTCGAATCCCGTGCCATCGAACGAAGCTTCAAAGCTTCGAATTTTTTGGGTCACCCCTACTTTTCAATGTATGTAATATCCATTCTTTATGCAAAATAATAGAAAGCATGTTGGCCGATTCAGATTTTTCATTTTAAAGCCAATATTGGCCGATACTGATGATGTACCGATATTATCATGCATACTTACTAACGTCACATGCTTCACGTGACATGTGTCTCTAGCTATGTCATAACTAAAGGTCTATTATATAGGATGTAGTGGCATCTAGTGATGAGGTTGCAGATTGCAACCAACAGAAACTTCTCCTATGTGCCAAGCATGTCGGAGAACTACGGTGGCCAACACAATTACACAAATGGCCATGTCTGGAGCCAGTGTTTGGTTTTTCTGTTCTGGTCTACAGTAGAACAACATGGCTGACTTCATGATAAATGACCTGGTCTATATGTAGATATAAACCATTCATTTTAGAGTAATAAAAACACAAAGATTCTTAGTATCAGGTGATTATAAACTAATGACAACATAGTTATTATATTCTAAATTCTACACACTGGTCTTAAAAGTAACTTGACTGACTTTTAGTTTGACATGAGACACAAACAGCGGTCTCCTTGGTGAAAGACTGAAGTTGATTTGACCCATCCACATCTACTTCAGCTCACCCAACCCGCCTTTTACGCTCTGTATACTACAGCAGTTGCTCGAAACATCAAGATGCTGCCCAGTGTATCTGACACTAATGCCCACGTTGTGCATTGGTATCTGACACCGAGGGCCACTGCCCAAGCATCAGTGTTTGATGAGTTGGGAGTGAGACACGGTTGGAATTGAACATGTCCCAAGTTAAAGTTTCCAGTGATAGATTACATTTATTTGATCATTAATAGCACAACAAGTACACAGAAATGCATGATGCACATAAATAAACTTTAAGAATTAGAGACAAATAATACTACCTAATTGCGTGGAGGTCCTCAAAACCCAACAGAAGCTTGTCGTACAGTGGAAAAATCAACATGTCACTAAATGTATTGCTGTAATTACTAACATAATATGACGTTAGGATTTTAGATACAGGAAACAATAAAACCTGTGGAAAACACCAAGATAAAAACAATACTACACGATAAACCTTGTTTATCTCAGTATCTACACCTAAATCAACATTACTCCTCACATGATTCTACGATACTGCCATCTTGCTCAAATGCAAACTGAACAGTTCCTAGTGTTTTACACTGGAGTACACACATTCATTATCAGTGTTGGTCCTTTGTCTTCTTGAACTTTTGGGCATGTTAACACTCAAAGCAGCATAATGGAGGCTGCCTGCGTCTTGGAAACCCTGGTAACAAAATATAAAAGAGGTAGATCATAACATAGTCTCTGACAGTAATTAAAAAGGTCAAATAATCTGAACACATTAAATTTACCTGTGCATCTGCTGTGGACGGAGCTGGAAATCTTGCTTCAGACTCTGGTTGTATAACACAGAAAACACTCCTTTATTCACAAGCCAAATTCAATAAATACAAGCTGTCCGATATAAACCCTTACAACTGCCTGTACCTGAGGAACTGTTTCTCTTCTTCATCTTGTACACTGAGAGAGCCAGTAAAACAACCAGGATGATGGTGAATGCCAGAGATCCACTCAAGAAATACACCACAACGAGCAAGCCCAACTGATCTGCAGACAGAAACAGAGCTTTCAGTGCTTTCAGGATCTTTTCAATTTATGTTTGATGAGTTAGTAGGAAGGACAATTTATCAAATGAGACAACCCCTTTTAGAAAATTACTTACGCTCAAAGTCCAGCGTGGTCCCGTTTCCAAACAGTATGTGTCCACATGAGGCAACAGCACAGTAGTAGGTCCCAGCATGAGAAAGATTCAGGCTCTTCATCGGCAGGTTGTAGACACAGGTGTGTGTTTGTGTGTTGGCTTTCCTCTCACACTGATCATTCCTGCCTCCATGGCTGTAAATGAGTCCTGGATGAGACTCTTCAGAGTTTTTGAACCAGTAAACACTGTGTTCTCCATCATCACAGCTCCCAGTGTGTACTGTACAATTCAGAGTCACAGAGCCTCCTGGCTGGATGGTCTCAGACGCTGACTGATGGACCAAAGCTGGGACGTTCAAACCTGAACCCTTCACATCAACTGTAATGCTCTCTGAAAATTCTATTGTGTATAAATAATTAATGCAGTAATAAGTAGCTGAGTCCGAAGTGCGTAAATCTGTGATCGTCAAGTGATTTTTACCATTTTCTGTATCCAGTGTGAAGCGTGGATTGTTCTTGAATTCAGGTTGGAAAGTCTTGTTCAGGTCATATTTAAAGAAGGTAGAGATGAGCCTTGGTTTCTGTCCCAGAGAATGCTTATACCAGAAAAGCCTTGTTGCAACATCACTCTTATAGAAACATTGCAGAGTCAACTTGTCCCCAGTTTTAACTGACACAAAACGACTCTCTTGATGAACAGAGGATTTCAGTTCAGTCATCTGAGCTGATATGATAGAAGAGAAACAGCAAATGTAGACTTAGTGTAATGTGACAGATTCGATGTAATCTGTATTTTAAAAAACATTAGAAACACCATACTGTCTAACAGATAAAAGTTGGACTCACAAAAATATAACTTACTCATGTTCCCCAAGAGCAAACAGGTGAGATAGAGAGTGAACACTGGAGATGTCATCATGTTCAAATGTCTGTGTTGAATGAAAAGAAAATCAATGGTTTCTCCACTCTTCAGAGACAAGAAAGCCTTTGATTGGCCAACCTGAAATGACACCATATGCCCTGTGTAGGAAACATGGTCACATGCTCACTACCATCTATAGTGTCAAGTTTGGGTTTAGACATAATATGCAAATTCTGACAGGTATATGGAGAACGACTCATAACACAGACCAGTAACAAGACACAATGCAGTGTATTTATTCAATATTTGGTAATGGACTGGTTGTCAGTGTGTTTAAACAGGAAACAAAGAAATGATTTTGAGCAGTTCCATCAAACTATCGGTACATAAAGGTGAGAAGCGTTGATTGTTATTATCAGAATTATTTTCATTGTGTGTTACTCCATGTGACAAACTGCACAGAAAGAGGGGGTTAGGACATGGATGTCAAGAAGTCACAGCAGAGTAAAAGGCAGTGAAAGAAAAAGCCACGTAGGAACATCAAAAATGTGTTGCAGAAAGCCCAGAGAAGGTGAGAATGAACAAAAAGATGTATCCACCTCCAGTTCTGACAAAAAACACTGTGCAGTCTGCTCAATGGAATCACATTCAAAGACGCAGATGACTGTCAAAAGCACATACATTATTAACATGGCACAAGTAAAACTAGAGAAAATAACAAAAATTATCTGTATTTTTGTGGACAATATGATATAACAAAAAATAAAAATCAAAGGGTCTGTATGCGACATTCACAGCACCCTCTGGTTACCCCCTGATTAACACTGTTAGCTCTGTCAGCACTGTTGGAATTGTTTGGCACTGTTTACTGGCGTTAGCATCATTAGCTGCTAGCTGCTGGCTCAGCTGTCTTCATGTTGAGAACTGTGTCCAGACAATGCATACACTCTGAATTCCGCATAGAGACTCTTTAAGCTTACAAATGAAAAAAAAGGAAAAAAAAAACATGCTGCAGGAGAATGTGGGGCCATACACATGCTACGTTTTTTGTGCCCTCTAATTCATTATATTAAACATAGACACGCTCAAACGCCAGAGCAATGCCGTTATGGCACGCACGTGTTCTCCAACTCCTATTTTTCAGTGCACAATGGCTGTGCCCTGAGATAAACAACTTTTGGAATGCAGCAGCGCAAACTGCATGTCATGTGATGAGGACCAACCAATCACAGCCGACAAATATCTTTCCCTTCTTCCGTAAATATTAGTCTGTGATAAATATAGAGAAGACTGTGATCATTGTGCAGAGCTACCAGAGCTTTTTGTCTGTTCTTTTAAACAGTGCCTGGAAGAAGATAAGCTTTGCACTTAGGATTTCAGGTAAACAGCCTATGATACAGTGCCTGTTAAGGTTGCTTAGCAACCTCAGATGCAACCTGCTGCTGTGCTCTTATAAAGCTGGAACAAAAAAGGCACAAGAATAGCACGCAGCACCTGACCATGCATTTTCAGGGGCAGTTAAAGACTTAGCATGTGTACAGCCCTTAAATATGTCGGAATGACTTTACATACTGTTGGACTGATTAATGGTTACCTGACGCTCTTTCTTCACTGTTTAGAGAAGCAGCAGGTTATTTAGAGTAAACTTCCTTTATTCATTAATGTATGTAATTATCGGAATTCACAATAATAATAATAATTAAACTGTTTTACTTATCAGTTAAATATTGGCTGGTGTATTCTGCATTGCGAAGTACAACCACTTGAAACATCGAGAGAAAGCCAGGAAAACCAGCGTAAAATGCCAGCCGCTTAACCACTCAAACATCAAAGCTGGAGCCTCAAAAAGAGGTCAGGACTTATTTTCTGATGCAGTGGTTCCCAACTGGTGGGTCGTGGTCCAAAAGTAGGTCACGTGTCCATTCTGAATGGATGGTAACAGACTCACAAATGTAAGAACAATACATTTCTGGCAAAGAGCTTTCATTTTGAAGCGTGGTTTCCTGCAGTAGAGTGAGGGATTAACAGCTACTTGACAGAGACAGCAAACTAGCTCGAGGACATGGCCAAATGCAAGTGTGACGCTGAATGTATTGAACTGTGTGGACCTTAAACTTATGACTAATGAGAAATCTGGACCTGTGGCTGGGAACCACTGCTCTGATGCAAGCCAGAGACGTGACCCTTGCAACATTTAAATGCTTTGCTAGACATACACTACTCACTGCCTCCCTGCGTGTTGTGCTACCTTATTTAATGTTATGCACTAATACTGAGTGTTGTAACAGCGGAAATGCGAAAACTGCACACCAATCACTTTTGTCTATTGTTGTCAGTTGTACTCCAACTACAAGTTTTCTGATGAGCATACTTAGTAATATCAGTAGGGGCTGTACTGATGAATATGACCTGATGAATACTCTACTGTTCCGGATGTTTACTGCAAGTGGTCTTTGGATTAAGAGGCGAGCGCATGTGAGAGCTCAAACGCCCTGACATCCTGCTGAAACCACAAAGGCTGCAGGTGTGACAAAGATACAACCCAAAATGTACGAAGTGAAATGCGTCAGGTCTGAGAGTACTGACTGTTTGACCCAGTAAATATGCATTTCACTATGCATGGCCAAAAATGATTTGTTAGACCAAGATAGATTAATCTGTGCTGCCTTGATTTTTAAAAAGTCAGGAAGTGGATTGTGTCTTAGTTGTTCTAAGCAGTAGCCTAATGTCGGTCAGTCAATGTGATACTTCCTTTTCTGTGTGTTGACCAAAAGTTAACACTGGCTATAGCAGTAATCACACATGCTAGTTAAAGTTAGTGAACTTTCATTGGGGCTACATCACTTTATTTTTCGTCTATATGATCCTACAATTCCCTGTGTACAGTTACTCATACTGTTTTGTAGTGTTGGACACGTGGCCAGTTTTCACATTGCTGTTGATTTCCCAGACAAGGTGTTAGAGCAAGAGCTTTAGTGGGTGGTAATTCCTTCATCCCATGGTCCAGACTGGGGTGCTTCACAAAACGTCATGGGCATGCCGCTTTTGAGGGAAACCTGAAGATCCAATGCAGCACAGTGGTTTGGATTATATTTTGATACTTCTGAATGTATTTATTTCATAATAAAAAAAAAAGTTTAGAAATTGATCTAATAATTATTTTGCTACCTTGCCTGAACCTGAGCTTTTGCAATACTCAAATAGATTAAGGTTGATCGTCGTCATTTCCCTTCAGTCAGCCAACTTTTTGATCTCAGTGCAGTTGGAGAACAATCTTGATTGCTCCTAATCTGTCTGACAGTACTGAAGCAGCCTCCCACTCAAGTTTACATTAGCTAACCAACTGTAGTAACTGTTGCCAGCGTCATTTAGCCATTAACCACACTGACGATGAATATTCACAAATCTTATGTGTCTCAAATCTGGATGGGAAACTGAAGATCTGAATTCTTGTGTTTGTGTCACAACCAGCTACACAACAGTTTTCAGCATTTTCCTGTTTCTCTCCTCACTTGACAGCGCAACTCCCCCCAAAAGGGGGCGTGGCCTTAACCATTGATGCTTGATGACATGATGCCAGTCTGGCTTTTAGTCCATCGCACTTGATAACATACCTCCATGAGTTGTAGCACTAGGTGGCAGGTGCTCACACACATTAGTGTTGCACATTGAACTTAGTATGTATACTTTGTGGTGCTACAGCTCAGAGTCCTGCGTGGGTCCATTTTTGAAAACACGCACCCGCCCATACCCGTAAAGCTCAGTACCAGAACACACTTGTTACCCGTCATTATGTCTAAATCAAAGCCACACCCGCCCACGCTCGTTAATAGAAGTCCTGCGACCCGACCTGCACCAGTGATAAAACATATACAGGCTATGGTCACCTGCATTAAGCTTGGTTCTCTGTTCTTGGATTACAAATCCATCTGAGGAAAAGTCTTTAAGTGGCTACGCTCAAGACCGGGATGGCGAAAACATTTCAAACAATCACTGTCAGGTTAGGAAACATTTTAGCATGCGCCTTTCACCACCATAAAACCTCAAAAGCATCCTCCTTGGGTGTCTTGAACTGGATGTAGGCTGCCATCTCATCCTAGGGCTGCAGAGTTCTATGGCTGGACTCCTCCACGTTGGGGACTAATGTGATGATGATGGGGTCAAAGGTTCAGCTTCTGCCATGGACTTTCAAAATAAAAGGAATTGCAGCTTGATATTACACACATATTGCCCATTTTTTCATTTGTTTTATTCTGAAAAATAAAATATAAAATCTCACTTGCTGCCTGCCTGCGTATAGTTAATTTTTACCTATGCCGGTTACACAGCTTTTTGCGGCTTACCTGTACCCACAGGTACCAGACCCAGTGCAGGACTGTGCTACAGCTAATGCTGTATAATAGTGAATACTATATATTCTCTGCTGTGTTGTGTTTCTTCACCTATGCTAACACCAGCTACAATGTCAAATCCTTGCACTTGTATAAGCATGGCAGGTTGGTGTGTGTAGTTGTGTATCTTTAATTGCTTTCCTTCTGTCAGTGTGCCATGACTCCATGTATGAATGACTGTTATAGTATGTGTCTGCCATGTGTGAATTGTGACCATTGTGAGATCAACCACATTCTCTGATAAACATGGTGCCACCAGCAACTCATGTATGAAGTGCACGCACACATTGTTTCAAGCTGAAAGTGACCCAAAATTTGATTCTGTTTATTTGATTATTAACAACATACATTTCACATACAGAACCACACATGATTTGGTGATAAAGAAATGAGGATAAACACAAAAGTATATGATGGTCTTGATCTGAATGACTTTTACAGCATCAGTGGATCTGAGCTTCTACATTTACAGGTCCTAAAAAACATTTATTCATATGTACTCAAACTAATCTTGTAATTGCAAGAACATTGTGGAGATGCTTCTGACCACACAGACAATAAAGAGTACTGTATTCTAATTTATGCACAAAGAAGCTATAAGAGCATATTTTTTTCAAAGGTAGATATAAATGTACATTACATGTCAAAAGAAGCACTAACAACATCCTGTCTTACTCAACGTACAGATGTTACATGTCCAGTTCTACTGCTTTACACTGTAGTACACACATTCACTCCAGGTCTGATCCCTCTGTCTTCTTGATCTGTTGGACAGGTTGACACTTAAAGCAGCATAATAGAGTTTTTCTGCATGTTGGTAACCCTGGTAACAAAATATATGTTAGTTGATTATTATTATGTCCTTGACAGAAATCAGAAGGCTATCCAGGAAACAAACAAAATGTACTGTGCAATCAAAATGGTTACTTGGCTGGTAACAGTTTGTACTGACCTGTGCATCAGCTGTGGAGGGAGCTGGAACTCTTGCATCAGACTCTGGTTGTGAAACAGAAAAAGCTTTTATTTAAAAGCCAGATTCTGTGAATACAAGCTGTCAGATATCAACAGTACCAGTTACCTGAAGATTTGCAGCTGTTTCTCTTGTTCATCATGCACACTGAGACAGCCAGCAACACAAGCAGGATGGTGCTGAATGTCGAAGTTCCACTCAAGAAATACACCAAGACATTAGAGTCTTCCTCACCTGCAGATAATCAGACATCAGAAACAGAGCTTTCAGGAGGTTTTTCTGTCTCTGCACCAGGGATAGCTGTGGCCAGGGGCATTTCATTTTCAGGTTGTCCATCCATCCCTTCCTTGTGAACACGATATTTCTAGAACACCTCAAGGGAATTTCTCAAAAATTACCATTTGAACTCAGTGATGAAGAGATTCATTTTTGGAGGTCATACGTCAGAGGTCATTGTGACCTTGTCTGTCTCAATCAATCAATCAATCAATTTTATTTATAAAGCCCAATATCACAAATCACAATTTGCCTCACAGGGCTTTACAGCATACGACATCCCTCTGTCCTTAGGAAAACTCCTGTCTCATTCTTGTGAATGTGATATCTCAACAACGTCCTTGAGGGAATTTCTTCAAATTGATTCAAAGGTTGACTTGGACTCGAGAATGAATTGATTAGATTTCTGTGGTGAGGGGTCAAAGTCAAGGTCACAGCGACCTTGCATTCATCTCATTCTCATGAATGTGTTATCTCAAGAACAGCTCGAGGGAATTTCTTTAAACTTGTCACAGAGGTCTAATTGGGCTTAATGATGAACTGATTAGATTTTGGTGGTCAAAGGTCAAAGTCAGTGTGACCTTGCATGTATCTCATTCTCGTGAATGTGATATCTCAAGAACGCCTCAAGGGAATTTCTTCAATTAAATATCTTTTTTTCTTCTTTTAGACTTCCACTTGGACTGATGGATAAACTGCTTTGAATTCTGGGGTCAAAAGAAAAAAGAAAAGAATTCATATGCTGATAATGACAAAACTTCACACAATTGTCTGATAGAATATAATGATGAGGTGACGACATTTTTTTCTATCCAAAAGATAAAACGTCAGCTTCACTGTGACATCATAATGTTCTGCATAAAACACCTTTCTTGCCATTAGCCAATGTCATATCTCAGGAACCAAAGGGGAAACATCTGGTCAGATACTGAATTGGTGACACTCATCTATGGTGCCCACCTTGAAACTACGCTGAATGTATAGATCTTCTGTGCTCCTGGGGGTACATTGGGTCTCATTCATGAAACGTGAGCAGAAGGAATTTGTGTGTAAACTGTTCGCAGATGGAAATTTACGTGCATGTCTGCATTCATCAATATTTTAGTAGCTCCGATCTTTTCGTAGCTACTAACAAAATCTACTCCTGCTCCTGACCACTCGTAGTGCTTGTGTAAATGTAGTAAAGCACATAAATATTGCTTGTCACTATTGGAAATTACAATTTTAATTCGTATTGCGCTCTGTTATGTACACAATACACAGATGCCTTTGAAACACGTAATCTAAACATGACAAAATATTAAAAATATAACACATTTAGTTAAATTAGTTGGCAATTAGCAGGTTTAAGATCCAGATTAGGTTCTTGATTGTGAATTATCTATGTAAATTGACTCAATAGATTACACGTTCTTTCTACATGTTGAATGATGATAATAAAAATATCCGTAAGGACAGCCGGATCACAGCCTCTTCGGCCTCGGTGCCTGGGTTCAGCAGGGGCAGCAGGGGCAGCAGGTAGTGGAGCCGCGAAGGAGCACGCGCCAGCTGAAAGAATTATTTGAGACAACACGGTTGTTGTTTTTTTGTGGCTTTTTGATCATTTGAATGAATAAATCTGATTTGAAAAATGTTTAATTTACGTTGTATAAAACAGAGCTTTAGGCTATTAAGATTCAAATAATTTGAAGACGATCATTTGTTAAAATAAATGTTAAGTAGCTCTACATTCCGACAGACATCACTGATTTAGAGTTTATCCATTACACACAAAACATCTCTGGTTTCCTGTTCCCACTTCATTCAAAACCCCACAAATGAATCTTCTGTTTGTTTGGTGACCGCTGTATTTTTTTGTGTGTGCTTATGCGTTTCTTTGCCTCCAGTTTCATATCAAACCATTTACACTTCACTTCTGACATGGTTCTTTGTACTACAGACACAACATTAACAGCATCTGTTACCTCCCTCCAGGCCTTCTCTTTGCCTGTCCCTGTCACACCACTACTAACTGAAGAAAATAAAATGTTTTTTGTTAAGTCCAATTCACCCAAAATTATTTCGATCTCCGCTTCGGAAAAAATCTTTTTTTTTTTCCCTCTCAGTTTCTTTGTTTGCGCCATGACTGACAGATCAACTGGATGCACCTACACCTCCTTATATGTTGGTCATTGGCTATTCATGGGCGGGGATTTATGCTAATTGCTGATTACCGGGAGCACACTGTCAATTTACGATGGATTGGCATTCATGATCATACATACGTGTTTACGATCAAATCTGAGTTTCCCGTGACGTTCCTGAATCCAGAGTAGCTTTTTAGTAGCGTAGGCTTTTATGTGCAAATCTACACACAGATTTACTCACTTTTCATGAATGAGATCCATTGTGTGTAAAGCAGTCATGTTTTCACAGACATGGATGTAAACTGTGAGAGATACTTGACTAGTGCATGCAGGCATACCACTGTGAGGCAGTAATTCTCGTTTTTATTTAAGTTTGTTTAGATGGTACCGATGAGTACGTGTCACAACTTTTCCTTAAAAGTTACTTACCCTCAAAGTCCAGCTTGGTCCCGTCTCCAAACAGTATGTGTCCACATGAGGCAACAGCACAGTAGTAGGTCCCAGCATGAGAAAGATTCAGGCTCTTCATCGGCAGGTTGTAGACACAGGTGTGTGTTTGTGTGTCAGGTTTCCTCTCACACTGATCATTCCTGCCTCCATGGCTGTAAATGAGTCCTGGATGAGACTCTTCAGAGCTTTTGAACCAGTAAACACTGTGTTCTCCATCATCACAGCTCCCAGTGTGTACTGTACAGTTCAGAGTCACAGAGCCTCCTGGCCGGATGGTCTCAGACACTGACTGATGGACCAAAGCTGGGACGTTCAATGAATCCATTACAGTGATTAAAGTGCTCTGCAGCATGTCTAATGAGTATAGATAGCAACTTATGCAATAATAAGTAGCAGAGTCTGAAATATGCAAGTCTCTGATTGTCAAGTGATATCTGCCATTTTCAGTATCCAGTGAGAAGCGTGAACTATTCTTGAACTCTTCCTCAAAATAAACTTTTTTATCATATAAATAGAAAGTAGAGATGAGTGTTGGTTTCTGTCCCAGAGTTTGCTTGTACCAGTAAAGCCTTGCAGTGGCAGCACCGCCATAGTAACATTTCAAAGTCAAGTCTTCCCCAGTGTTGACTGATAGAAAACCACTGTGAGGATGAACAGATGAGGATTCCAGATCAGTCGTCTGAGCTGAAGTGAAATAAGATACAAAGAAATCGTACATTTAATTTAATTTGACAGACTTCAGAATAATCAGTACATTAAAAGTGTTTCATTTGCATAAGCAGTGATCTTACACCAAACGATACAAGTCTGAGCGACAAAAACACAGCTCACCTGTTATCCCCAAGCACAGACATGTGAGGTAGAGAGCAAACATTGCAGATGCCATTGTGCACAATTTCTGTGTGAAAAGAAAAGACACGAATCCTTCCTCCACTCTAAAGAGACGAGACTCTGTTTGATTGGCCAACCTGAGGTGCACTGTGTGTGTCCTAATCAGGAAACTTTACGTGGTTACTGCCACCAATAGGGTCAAGTTTTGGTTTTTTTTTCTAGCAGAGGTGTGTGCCTTTGTGACAGAGACATACTGTACATAAAAGCTTCCGATCCGGCAATAGATCTAAAATCAGTGAAAAATGATCTTCATTTCCAATACAAACAGGGAACAAGACACATTGGGCTTTTTATATATAATGTGTTTGACACTGTGAGTGCATAAGCAGTCATATATTTCCGTTAAAATCCACTGTATTGGACTGGCAGCATATATCAAATAAAATCAGTTCTGTGTGTTATTTAAATAGCCCAATATCACACATTACATATTTCTCTTCAGGGGTCTCTGGCTTAAGAGATGTCCTTTTCAGAGTGACAACACCCTTACATCCTGCCGAAAACCACAAATGTATTGAGTGCACTACAATACACGCAATAAGCATGTTGGGGTAAGAATGTCAGAGAGTAATGATTGTTTCAGTTCTTTTCCACATAGGTTCATACTGTAGTAGTTTATGGTGATAAAACATTTAAGCATCTCATGAAGGCGCACATATGAAATATGAAAGTGGTTGGGGGAGGGTTGTAGACCCCCTTTCAGGAAGTTTTAGGCACCAAACACTTAACTGCATTTTGGTGATTTTTTTATGCATCAATTTGTATCTTTACTTCCTACAAAATAAAAGTCCTTTGCTACATCATTTAAAATATTTTTTGAGGGGGGGCAAATGCATACGTTTAAAACCTCTACACCTATGAAGTGAATGGCACTGTTTTGGTTTCTGGTTAATGGAAGTTCTGTGAGCTTGTAGCATGTTTCCATAATTCAGTGTAGGTTGTTTATATAAGCATTAGCTTTGCATTAAGAGTATGGATCAGAGGAGGAACTCTAAAGCTCAGCACTCTTGTGAAATGCATTCACTTTTGTCATTCTGGAGTTTAGCAAGCTTTACATGGCAAAGGATCAGGAGGTCTTCAAAGGTAAACTTTTAATAAGGTAAAGGCCTGGTTTGTTGGAAAGACGATGGCATACAAGATGTAAATTTTCATTTGGACATAAGCACCAGCCTTATATTGATTTCTTTATCAACTATGTGGGAACTTGATATAAAACCATTGGTAACAATAATCTGAATTTTAGCAGAAATATATGATTTGAACCAGGCGTAAGCAGAATCATCAAGACCAATTGAAGGCAGTATATTTAATGAAATGAGCAATGGCACCAAAAAGTCAGAGAGAGTTTACTATTTTGGTCAACATCAAGCTGGAACCACCGTTGTTAAACAGAGGGGGTGGCTTACGCCATTGTAGTCGAAACAATAGCACAGGGAACTTTCAGGGCCTCATTTTTTGTGAAGGTCACTCCTTATGCCTAAACCTAACCGATAAACCAACCAGCAAAGGCAACAAGTTCTAGCCAATAAAAGGCAGAGTAGAAACATCCCTTGGGAGCAATGCTCGTTTGTCTTCGAGATACTGGACTGTCAGACAAATGGACTTTCAGTCCAATGGCGCATTTCTCAGACTATTGAGGCCGAATATGAGGATGTTGGAACTAGGCATGTGCCGGTTACCGGCGTCACGGTTTACCATGGTAAAAGAATGTCACGGTGTCACTAACCGCCCATTTTCCGTTCCGACGGTACAGGCCGATGGTGTAACCTACGCTACGTTTCATAAATGGGAACTTCCGGAACTCAAAACTCAGAAATAACTCTGTGCCAGTCTACATTTTAACTGGCACACACTCTGAAATCATGCATGTGCAGCCGCTGCAGTCAGCACAATTACTGGGGGGGGCAGCCTTAGTCAGTCAGTCAGTCAGTACGTCAGTAATCAGTGTAAATCCACTCACGTGCAAACAGCAAACATGGCTGGAGGAGGCGAAGCTGAACTTTTCCCACCGGTGAAAAGGACGAAGTCGGAGGTGTGGGACCATTTAGGCTATCAGAAGAACTCCCAGAGCCAAGGCAAAGACTAGGGATGGGTAACGAACTCCGATATTGAATGAGCCCTGGGGCTACATTCTTCAAAACCGCAGTATTGATAAGCTCTGACCTTAACGGTTCTGCTATCGGTACTGGAGCAGTCGCATTTTTTTTAATTTTGTTTTTTTAACAGGATAAACGTTATCTTGCACATTTATCTCACCAACTCCATCAATTATGTGTCATTGTATCATAATTTTCGCTATTCTCCCTGAAGACGAGAGATCTGTCTCGCTCACCCTGGCTGCCTGCTGTGTGTGAGTGGAGAGCAGGGGGGCGGGGCTGTTGTTCCAGTGACACACACACACGCACACACACACACACACACACACACACACACACACACACACACACACAAGACAGCGCATACACTAACTCAAGCTCGTAGCCTACCTTTAGATAGATAACGATGGCGGAGAGAGCCAAACGGTCATTAGTGTAACTTTACATATTATAATTTTGGTACCATGACAACACTATTATTTTATGTATTTTACATTTGAAGTTGTATAAAGTAAAATGTTTTGTAAAAAATATTTTGTTGCATAATGAGAATTGAGAAAATAAAGCAATGTATGTTATTAATTTGTTTTTTCTTCCTCAAAAAGTATCAGTAAGAGTACCGTTAAAATACCGGATCGATAAGCAGTATCGATAAGAGTAGTAGTAGTACCGTTAAAATCTTAACAATACCCATCCCTAGCAAAGACCCGCTCCTCCCGTGCTGGGCTCCAGTTCCCAGTCGACCATGTTCACAGGCTGCTGTGCAAAGGAAACTATGTGGAGCGTGTCAGTGCCGGTGCCCCCATCTACCTGGCTGCTGTGCTGGAGTATCTGACCACTGAGATTCTGGAGTTGGCTGGAAACGCTGCCCGCGGCAAGAAGAAGACCCGTATCATCCCCCATCACCGGCAGCTGGCTGTCCGCAACCACGAGGAGCTCAACAAGCTGCTGGCCGGAGTCACCATCGTGAAGTTAAGAAACGGCTCTATTACTTTTAACGGGTCTTACCCATTTAAACAACTGGTGTGATGATGCGTTGCACTGACAGGAGATGCCTGGTACGTGCTGTCGCTTATGAACAGTCAATCGAATATTAGCCTACCGTTTTAAAGTGTACAGCACGAAAATATGACAACGCCTGTTTTATTATCATTATTATTATTATTATTATTAGTATTATTATTATTATTACCATGGTAGTACCGATTACCGTGGTATTTTTGCCCACGGTTATCATACCGTCAAAATCTCATACCGGCACATGCCTAGTCGGAACAATGGGCAATCGCCGTCAAGTCATCAAATTGGGCATCACTAGTGTAGGAGTCAATTACCGAAGGTAGATTTAAAAACCCTCCTGTGCCATGTAACTGTAATACCAGATCAGCTGAGTTTCAACTCAACTGATCTTTCATTGGAGTGGATGAGGTCATTTGCATGCTTTTCTGATACAGTTTGCAAGATGCTACCAGCCAAGAATGATAGAGCCAGAGGGACTTCTACTACTGAGTAAACACACATGTATATATGTTGTCCCAAGATCGAGGGGGCCCATGAATATATTAGTTTTGTTTGATCAAAGAACACATGTGAAGCACATACAGTACATTGATCTGGTTAATTTGGACATACTTAATCCTCAAATTGAGTCCAGATAATATTATTACATCAAATGGCAGTCTATCTGTCCGTCCGTCCATCTGTCCGTCTGTCAGTCCGTCCATCCGTCTGTCTGTGAGATCAACCACACTCTTTGATAAACATGGTGCCACCACCCACTTATATATGAAGTGCACGCACACATTGCTTCAAGCTGAAAGTGATCCAAAATTCTGATTCTATTTATTTAATTATTAACAACATAGATTTCACATACAAAACCACACATAAGATTTGGTTAAAAAAACAATGAGGATAAACACAATAGTATACAATAATCTTGACCTGAGTGATTCTTACAGCATCAGTGGATCTGAGCTTCTAAATATACAGGTAAAGTCCTAAAAGCATTTATTTATATGTGCTCAAAATAATCTTGTAATTTCAAGAACATTGTGGAGACACTTCAGACCCCACAGATAATACAGAGTATCCTAATTTATGTACAAAAAAACAATAAAAGCATATTTATTTCAAAGGTAGATATAAATGTACATTACATGTCAAAAGTAGGCACTAAGAACATCCTGTCTTACTCAACATACAGATGTTACATGTCCAGTTCTACTGCTTTACACTGTAGTACACACATTCACTCCAGGTCTGATCCCTCTGTCTTCTTGATCTGTTGGACAGGTTGACACTTAAAGCAGCATAATAGAGTTTTTCTGCATGTTGGTAACCCTGGTGATAAAATATTTATCAGTTGATTATTATGTTCTTGACAAAAATTAAAACAAACAAAATGTATTGTGCAATCAAAATGGTTACTTGGCTGGTAACAGTTTGTACTCACCTGTGCATCAGCTGTGGAGGGAGCTGGAACTCTTGCATCAGACTCTGGTTGTGAAACAGAAAAAGCTTTTAAAAGCCAAATTCAGTGAAAGCAAGCTGTCAGATAATAACAGTAGCAGTTACATGTACCTGTAGATTTGCAGTTGTTTCTCTTGTCCTTGTTCATCATGCACACTGAGAGAGCCAGTAACACACTCAGGGTAATGGCTCCACTCAAGAAATACACTAAGACATTAGTGTCTGCCTCATCTGCAGATAATAAGACATCAGAAACAGAGCTTTACTAAGTTTGTTTAGGTAGTATCAATGAGTTCTTATCAGACACACCAACTTTTGCTCAAAGGTTACTTACGCTCAAAGTCCAGCTTGGTCCCGTCTCCAAACAGTATGTGTCCACATGAGGCAACAGCACAGTAGTAGGTCCCAGCATGAGAAAGATTCAGGCTCTTCATCGGCAGGTTGTAGACACAGGTGTGTGTTTGTGTGTCAGGTTTCCTCTCACACTGATCATTCCTGCCTCCATGGCTGTAAATGAGTCCTGGATGAGACTCTTGAGAGTTTTTGAACCAGTAAACACTGTATTCTCCATCATCACAGCTCCCAGTGTGTACTGTACAGTTCAGAGTCACAGAGCCTCCTGGCTGGATGGTCTCAGACGCTGACTGATGGACCAAAGCTGGGATGTTCCAACTTGAATCTATTACAGTGATTAAAGTGCTCTGCAGCATGTCAAATGAGTATAGATAGCAACTTATGCAGTAATAAGTAGCAGAGTCTGAAATATGCAAGTCTCTGATTGTCAAGTGATATCTGCCATTTTCAGTATCCAGTGAGAAGCGTGAACTATTCTTGAACTCTTCCTCAAAATAAACTTTTTTATCATATGTATAGAAAGTGGAGATGAATGTTGGTTTCTGTCCCAGAGTTTGCTTGTACCAGTAAAGCCTTGCAGCTGTAGCACCGCCATAGTAACATTTCAAAGTCAAGTCTTCCCCAGTGTTAACTGATAGAAAACCACTGTGAGGATGAACAGATGAGGATTCCAGATCAGTTGTCTGAGCTGAAGTGAAATAAGATACAAAGAAATCGTACATTTAATTTAATTTGACAGACTTCAGAATAATCAGTACATTAAAAGTGTTTCATTTGCATAAGCAGTGATCTTACAACAAACGATACAAGTTTGAGCGACAAAAACACAACTCACCTGTTATCCCCAAGCACAGACATGTGAGGTAGAGAGCAAACATTGCAGATGCCATTGTGCACAATTTCTGTGTGAAAAGAAAAGACACGAATCCTTCCTCCACTCTATAGAGACGAGACTCTGTTTGATTGGCCAACCTGAGGTGCACTGTGTGTGTCCTAATCAGGAAACCTCACTGCTCACATGGTTACTGCCACCAATAGGGTCAAGCCTTTTTTTTATACCTAAGGTATTGCACCTTTTTGACACATACAGTACTTACTCATGTAGATACAACTGATTTTATTTGTCTTCTGCTGCCAGTCCAGTACAGTGGATTTTAATGGAAATGTATGACTGTTTATGATACTCAATGCATCAAACAGAAAAAAATCCCAATGTGTTTGTTCCCTGTGTGTATTGGATTTGAAGATCATTCATTTTTACTGATTTTAGACCTGTTGCCAAGGTAAGAAGCTCCTATGTACTTCACATACAGTACCACTAGGCATAAAGTTGGACATGCTTGTAACTTTTAAATAGCAGGTTATTGTTGGCCCTCCTCCAGGGGGCATGTGTGCATGGTTAAATTAGTTTTTAAAATAGAGATCTAAGTTTATTTTGGGAGGCACTTCATCATGTAAATTTTGTCTTTTTTGTAGGGCTGCCCCCTTATAGTCGACCAAATGTTAGTCGACCAGAAAGGTCATGAGGTGGCAAGATTTCATTGTTGGTTTAGTCACAGAGGAAAAAAACAAAAACAAAAATCAAATGTGAAACTAAATTAGGAGCTGTACCCTGTCAAAATAAATCAAAACCTTTATGACTGGACCATGTAGGAAATTTGAAAGTAGAAACACAGGGAGAGGCCACGCTCAGCAGTCACATTACAAACCAATCACAGCCGTCAGATATCTTTCCCTTCGTACGTGAATATAAGTCTGTGATAAATCAAGGCTACCCAGAGCTTTACATCTGTCCCACTGATGATAGGCCTACACACTTAAACACAGCGCCTGGAAGGAAATCAGCCCTGCACTAGGGATTTCAGGTAAATAGAAAAACATTCGTCAACTACAAACATGACATATCATCTGAAACATGTAAGCGTTATTGATGTTGTCAGGGATTATCTCCAGGAGCTGCCTCTTGTTCTGGGATTTAATCATGGTTGCATCACGGTCAAAAGACAGGTGGTGCTTCTTTTCCTTCATGTCTGCAGCAGAGGTGCTCTTTGCACACCCTCCCCTTCTTCACTCAATCTATATATAGGCTATATTTATGATTAAAACATGGGTAGGGTTAGGCAACTAATCCACTTGGTAAAGGTTAAGGAAAGCTTGTTTTTATGATTAAAAAAAGGCATATATTATCTACAGGTCTGGGTCAAGATATGACCTCTGGTCTGATGCCAGGGTTGGGCAGACACATTCCACAGCACCACACAGTATACATCAGTGTGCAGAACCGACAAAAGTAGAATTGCCCCTGAGGCCATTACAGTAATACCTTGTATGATACAACAACCCTTCCCGCCCACCCATCGTCCTATCCCCAAATTTCTCCTTCCTTTAAATATTTCTAAGGCACAATGTCTAGGATTTAATATGCAGAGCTCCAACATCCATGGAATCAGATTTTGCTTTTTATTCTTTATGTCAAGGGCTGAATTAAAATGCATTGAGAGATGATGTTGTTTGGGCATAATGAAAATGGGATAAAAGGGGCCTCCAGGTCTCCAGGATTTTTTTCTCTGAACCACTGGCAGAGAAGCACAACATCTCTTATTTTAGGCAGGACATAACGTCTCAAAGCCACTGGCCAGATGTGGGCAGGGCAGCCTCCTTCCATTTTAATAAGATAGCATGGCCGGCCAAGAGCAGAGCAAAAGTCCCCATACAGTGCTCTGCAGATGTCAGGTTGGGCTTGTCTCCACTAGCAATGCCAGACAAGGCAACAACAGGATTTTGGACAGGAGACCTAAAAGCCCTATGGACCACCTTAAATTGCAATAAGGCTTGTCTTGCGCAAAGTGAGGATCTATGTATTGTTGAAAGAATAAAGACCCATTGGTCCTCAGATATAGGTCCAAGATCTTGTTCCCAGGCTGCCTTTATTCTATGTAAATGTGTACATGTCAGCATTGAGATGTTTCTATATAATTTAGTGCACCTCTGGACAATGGATTAAAGCAAAGAAATGTATCAATTGACCCTTTGCTAAGTCCCAACCCTGGATGCAGACTAGCCAATCATAACGTAGCATCAGGCTGGCTAAGACAAGGGTCCTACAACAACACAGCTGTGCTCCATTGACTCTAATGCAGTCGTTTCAGATTTCCTTCATTTTCAGGCTGGTTTTGTGGATTTGGAGCTAAATGTTGTGCCTGGGGCACGTCGTGTATTAATGATACTCGTTGCCTGGAGAGGCTGGAAAAAGATATTTCTTCCCTGTTCCAAAACCAAAATCACACCCTGAAAAGTGTAGGGTTAGCTAGCTAGCTACTGAAGGTATAGCCTACTGAATGTATACACATGCTGCTTTTGCTTTCTAATGATTATAACAGTGAAAAAAAGACCGACCCTGCTGTACAGGAACAAGTGAAGGGAAGCTGATATTCAACCAGCTGTGTGTCATTGCATTGTGTGCAGATGAACGTTGTTTGACTTCCCCCAGAGATCCCTGCCCAACCAGCGGCAGAGGTACGGGTGCTGGCAGCAGCACGGGGGCGAAGCCAAACACTGTTCATCTGCACACACTGCAATGCCACACAGCTGGTTCAATATCAGCAAAGTTTCCCTTTATGTTATTGTCTTCTGTAGCAATCAGCAGTGATGTGGTGGTTCACATTTACACTGTGATCTGTAAACTATAGTTCGGCTTTAGCTTCTAACTGTCTTTGTCTTTTTGACCTGTTGTTGCTGCTGAGCCAGTTTGACATCCTGGATATATCCTTCAAACACAGACTGTAGACCCCTCTGTCTGCTTCTCTCTGGAATCGTGGTTTCATTTTTTCCCCCCAAAAAATGATAATATTTCTTCAAGGAGTGCAGTTTGTTACAGCCCAACAACGTTCACACCATATGTATTTCAAATAAAGCTATTTCAAGTTGCACATATGTTGGACTTAAATTTTGGCAATCTTCCAAATTGACACAGCAATAATCCTGGATCCTGAGTCTGTATGTAATCAGAGTTGTCCTTGATTAAAATCAAATCATTGTCAAGATTTATTTCCAGCAACCCAAAATCAAAATCTAACGTGATCTTCCTCACAATTTACTGGGTTTCATAATCTATAAAGGACACTGGTAACATGTTTCATACGTCCTATAGATATAGGCCAGTTTATCTTATTTTAATATCTGCATTTTGTTTGGTTACATGTCTAATAATTCAAAAATAACTAGCTGTTCAATTTTCACACTGGCATGTTTACAATCAGACAATCAGCTACAGATATACTATGCAGGATTTTCCTTACAACAATATATAGACTCATACAAAAGTAACCCCCCCCCCCCCCCCCCCCCCCCCTCAATCTCTCCCCCTCAGTTTTTCCTCTTATTTTCTGTGTTCAAGACATTTATCTGTGTATACTGCCAAAGCACGCGAGGTGAGGTGGGGTTTTTCTAAAAACGTAGCAACCAGGTGGCAGACCACAAGGAAGTTACACAAACAGTAAGACATGTCAGACAAAAAAAAATCTACATCAGACTTGAAATAATTAGATAATAACAATAATAACTAATTCAATTTTACTGAAAAAGTAAAAATGTTACAGTTCTATTGCTTTACACTGGAGTACACACAGTCATCATTGGTGATGGTTCTCTGTCTTCTTGATCTGTTGGGCAGGTTGACGCTTAAAGCAGCATAATGGAGGCTGTCTGCATTTTGGTAACTCTGGTGACAAAGTATAGAAGTGGATTAGAATATCCAAATTTAAAATACAACTTAATGTGCAATAAAAGGGGGATTATTAAAGTAGGTTTCACCTCTGCATTTGCTGTGGAGGGAGCTGATGATCTTGCTCGAGACTCTGATTGTGAAACAAAGAAAAGGATCTTTTACTCCAAAGTTCTGTTAAGTGAATACAAGCTGTCAGATGTAAGCAGTACTGCTTACCTGTACATTGGCAGCTGTTTCTCTTGTTCATCTTGTACACTGAGAAAGCCAGTAACACAACCAGGATGATGGTGAATGCCAAAGCTCCGCTCAAGAAATACACCAAGACAAGAGAAGCTTCCTCATCTGTCGAGAGCCAGTCATCAGAAACAAACATTTTATACCTTTGTTTAGACAAAGCTGGATCGGAAAGTAACTATGAATAACTATTTATCAACCAGAAAGTTACTTACGCTCAAAGTCCAGCTTGGTCCCGTCTCCAAACAGTATGTGTCCACATGAGGCAACAGCACAGTAGTAGGTCCCAGCATGAGAAAGAGTCAGGCTCTTCATCGGCAGGTTGTAGACACAGGTGTGTGTTTGTGTGTCAGGTTTCCTCTCACACTGATTATTCCTGCCTCCATGGCTGTAAATGAGTCCTGGATTTGATCCTTCAGAGTTTTTGAACCAGTAAACACTGTGTTCTCCATCATCACAGCTCCTAGTGTGTACTGTACAGTTCAGAGTCACAGAGCCTCCTGGCCGGATGGTCTCAGACGCTGACTGATGGACCAAAGCTGGGGCGTTCAAACCTGAACCCTTTACGCTGACAGTAGCACCCGCTCCAAAGGTGAACTCATATGCATAGCTAATTGCACAGTAGTAAGTAGCTGAGTCTGAAATGTCCAAATCAAAAATTGCCAAGTGATTTGCAGTGTTTTCAGAGTCCAGTGAGAAGCGTGGATTGTTCTTGAATTCATGATAAAAGGTGACTTCTGTATCAAACACATAGCCTCTACAGATGAGCCTTGGTTTCTGTCCCAGAGTTTGCTTATACCAGTAAAGCCATGCTGATTCATAGCCATCATAGAAACATTTCAAAATCACATTGTCTCCAACATTCGCTGATACAAATTGTCTCTCTTGACGAACAGACGAGGACACTTTCAGATCACTTGTATGAGCTGAAGTCAAATGAGAGACAAAGCAAATACACAGTAAATTACCTCTGACAGCATTTTGCGGCATTAAAAAATGTTAAAAGTATTTCTGAAGTTGAGCAAAAAGATAGAAACTGGAGTCACAAAAACTCACCCATTTCCCCCAAGAACAGACATGTCAGATAGAGGACAAACTTTGCAGGTGTCATCGTGTTTGAATTCCTGTGTTGAATGAAGAATCTTGATCTCTTCTCCACTCTTCAGAGACAAGACTGTTTTTGATTGGCCAGCCCGGTGTGACACTGTATGTCCTCTTTAGGAAACATGATCACATGGTGACTGCTATCTATAGTATCAAGTTTGGTTCTTGAGAACACATAGTGAGAGGAATATGAAGTAAAAAAAAAAAATCTCTTTATCTTGGTATCCTATTTAAAGGGCCAGTGTGTAATATTTGGCATGGTTTATTGTCAAATCTGAATCTGAATCTGAATATTCTAGCCATTAATATGTTTATAAAAGTGTATAATCGCTATAAAATAAAATTTTTTTGGTTTTCGTAGCCTTATAATTATGCTTATATATATATATATATATATATAGCAAGGGCCTTGCTTTAGAGAGGTCGCCATCTTGTGCAGCCATGTATGTAAGGCAGCCCGAGCGGACAATCCAGCCAGCCAGAGAACGCGTTTCGCGTGTATAAATAAACCAACGAAGACAGCGGAAGGAAGGAAGAAGGAGGAGGAAACAGCAGAGAGTGTTAGTAGTTCGTTGATAGAGAGTAGTGAAAAGTTTTTATAGTTATAAAGTTTGCGAATGGACCACACTTACCACACAACAAGAGAGAATGAACCTGAACCGTCATCTGCGAGGAAAAGAAGAGGCAACTTCACTCCTTGTGATGCACTCTCTGCGGCGCTTTTCCTCCTGGTGATATATCTCCCCAACGATGGTAGCACCGAATCCCATTCTGTGCAGCATAATGGGAGCAGAGGATTCAGCCTCTCTTCTCGCCCACTCAGCATCCAAGTTCCTCATCTGTATACTCCGGCTCAAACAGGTATGGCTCTGGGTCTGTGTCCGCTACAAGAAACTCTTCAAAATCGTGTTCAAAGTCGTCCATTGCAGCTACTATAGTCCGGAGATATTGCTAGGCTAAATAAACAGCTGAGCTCTGTTTACAGGCTACGCTGTCAGTCAGTGTGCGGGCTGGAGATTGGTGGAGCAGAGAGGGGAGGGGTTACCCGCTACGTACTGTAAACGAGTATGTGTGTATGAAGTGTGTGTGTTACACCAGAAGAATCAGAGTTTGGGACGGAGTCTTTTACCCCCTGGAGTGTTACCGGAGTTTTTGGAGTGCTCAAATAAACTGGCCTTTTTCCCGAACGCTCCTCTGGTCTCCTGCTCGTGAGGGATTCATTACAATATCTTAACATGGTTTAGATTTCTAAATAAACATTCACCTCATCGCTAGATAGACCTACTCCTGAAAAACTCGTGTCTGCACAAGGCTTTTTGTCCCTACGAGGCCACTGTCATTTACCCGACGGGAGGGGTGAGTGAGTGAGCCCTGCAATCTAGAATTTGACCACTGATGTCACTGTTTCAACCAATTTTACACACTGGCCCTTTAAAATGAAGGAAAAATATATTACAGGTATCTAAACACCAGTAATGATGTACAGTAGAGTCCTTTTGCTTTACATTCAGAAGCAGTTCAGCAGATACAGTCACATGCAGGCTTCATCATTTGCGTGCCTGCCAAAAAAGCATCAGTGTTATAAGTGTTGAGTACTTATGAAAATGAAAAATAGGTATAGACAGAGATGGGCAAAAATACATCAAAATGTATTTTGATACAAAATACCCCTCAAATAAATGTATCAAAATAAAATACAAAATACTGGTGCCAGAAAATGTATCAAAATAAAATACATGTGTTTTGTATTATCAAATACAGAAAATACTTTTTTTCTTTTTCTTTTTAGCAGCGACCCGCAGCTCTATAGGTCACTCTGTCGGTCGGTTGGTCAGTCAGTCTACAAAGCTTTTCTTGAATAACTCAAAAAGTCCTTGACCAAAAATGCTCAAAATTTGCATACTGCAACTAGAGACCATGAGTAACTATATCAGAAAGAATGCCCACGATTCGTCCATAGGTGGCGCTATACTAACTGATTCAAATCTTTTTGTGAATAACTCAAAAAGTCCTTGACCAAAAATGCTCAAAATTTACATGCTGCAATTAGAGACCACAAGTAACTATGCCACAAAGAACAATCATGATTCATACATTAATGGCGTGATAGTAGCAAATTTGGTCGCAGTTATTGCAATTTTGCGCTTGTTTTCTCACAATTTGGTATGGCAGAGTATTCAGGTTTGGGCTATAGCTAGCTTGATATTATAACTATCAGCACCATTTATTTATACAATAGGCTATGTAGCCAGACCCAGACATAAATCATACATCAAGCCAGTTGACATCTGTCACACTCAGATAAAATATTTACCTTGACAGACAATCTGTTGAACTTGGAAGACGTGAGCAGCAAGGTAGTCTACTGGTAGCATGGGTCCATCCACGTGAGCAGCATGCCTGGCAAGTCTAGTCTAGCTGTGCAGTGAACTGTCCACCAACAGTCTAGCTAAACAGCAGCAAGATACTGTAGCTACTGTAGCTAGTTCACTTGTTTGCTGTCTAACGCCGGATTTCCACTGGATGCGTGTCCGTTGCGGAACAGCAGCGTTGGTTATCCACTGCGTGCTCCGCCGTCCGTCAATACCCACCGGCTGCTTTTGCTGTGCGGAGCGGTGCAGCTCCGCCGGAAGACATCTCGGTGCACCACCATGATTAATTTCCCCTCGTCCATGGTGTCAACAGGGTGAAATGACGTCTGAAAACCTCTGACCTGTTGACTTCAGGCCTGCCTCTGCCCATTATGTAGTTTTCAAGGTGTAGTGCAGGGAAATATGATCCGCTGTGAACACTGTGTATTGTATTTTGAAAAAAACGGATGTTTTATTTGTTTCTGTGCACGACTTCCTGCCCCGCACGATCTGCTCTGTGCTGAATTGCTGTGTTGTGCTCCGGCGTCTGGCACAAATAGAAGTCCTGCGTATCTGTTGCAGAGGGCTCCGGAGTGCCGGAGCTGTGACAGAGCCGGAACGCAGCACAGCCGCAGCCGGTGGAAACACACACATTGGCTAGAATTGAATCCTATTGGCTCCGCTGCCGTGCCGGAGCGGAGACGCAACCAATACGAATCTGGTGGAAATAGGCCATTACTTGGAGCCTTTGGAGCCCTGTGTTCAACTTTTTTCAAATGAAAAAGAGAAAAAAATGCTAGGGACATGTAGGCTACTCTAAAATATTATTTATTGATTCAGATTTAGATTCAGACAACTTTATTGATCCCACGTGAGGCAATTCATTTGTAGCATACTCATCCCAAGCATCAACCACAACAACATACGATTTCCTATGTTATGCACAGTCCAGTAAAACAGACCACTAGGTCACTGAAGGGCACATTGAATGGCCCAAGTTTAAAAAAAACTTATAGATAAAAGTAATTTAAAAAAAAAATAAGTAAAAAACATTGTTACATCCACTATTATAAGAATGTGTAGCCTATTATTTTTGTTTTTTGATTCGTGGAGAAAATATTTTGAGTATTTTAAATACAAAATTACTCCACTCAAAAGTATTTTGTTACAAATTACATTTGCTTTTTATCAGCCTTATCAAATACAAATGACAAAATACTCAAATGTAATTGAAATATGTATTTTAAATATAAGTAATAGGGGTGTAAATCACCAGCTTCATCATGATACAATATTATATCGATTTGTTTGGATGATGATAGGATGTTTGCCGATATCACAAAGTCTGTCGTGATATGATTTTGATTTCGATTCACTTCAGGAGCCTGCGATCGATATGACGTGGTATCATATGCCCATCTAACACAATCATTTACATCAACTCACAAAAACAACTAGAATATGATTTGACCATTTTATTTCTGAGCTCTTCCAGGTATCAGGCACTTAAATGAAAAACAGTATTCTTCTGTACCAAAAAATAATAAAAATAGACCTGTTCACTAAAGTCTCACATTTCTCATGTTTAAGTGAATTTTAAAATAAAGGTGTATCTTTAAGATGAAGATATGGATCGATGTTTTCATTTTGCATAGATGTAATCAGATCATTAATCAATGAATCGATGTATCGATGTGGATCAATGTATCGTTACACCCCTAATAAGTAATAGAAATACTGCCCATCCCTGCCCTCTGTCTGCTTCTCTCTGGAATCACTGTTTCAGTTTTTTCAAAAATATAATATTTCTTCAAGGAGTGCAATTAGTTACAACCCATTCTCGGAACCCATCGGCTGTATTCGGCGTCTGACTTCCGGTAGACGGCGATACAGCCTCTGGGGGCAGACCCCCGATTTTTTGGCATTCCGGTTTGGAGGAGGCGAATTTCCGTTTCCGACTTCCGTTTCCTCCCCCCGCTCATATAAGTAAATATGCTGAACCACTGCGATGGATTCAGAGTTTGCAGCGATGGCAATTATGTTCCGCCTCGTTAGTTCACCGCACGGACCGTTAAACCTGGCAACAACTGCAGCCGGCTCAAATGTGATTGGTCAATATCACGCGGATTACAAACAGCCTACAACCGGAAACCAGGGCTCTTCCGCTCTTCTTCCGGAGGCAAGATCTCCGGGGTTACATTCACTGAATGTAGAGTCTGTATATAGAGACTAGTTACAACCCAACAACATTCACACCATAAGTATTTGAAATAAAGCTATTTCAAGTTGCACATATGTTGGACTTTAATTTTGGCAATCTTCCAAATTGACACAGCAATAATCCTGGATCCTGAGTCTGTATGTAATCAGAGTTGTCCTTGATTAAAATCAAATCATTGTCAAGATTTATTTCCAGCAACCCAAAATCAAAAACTAACGTGATCTTCCTCACAATTTACTGGGTTTCATAATCTATAAAGGACACTGGTAACATGTTTTATACGTCCTATAGATATAGACCAGTTTATCTTATTTTAATATCTGCATTTTGTTTGGTTACATGTCTAATAATTCAAAAATAACTAGCTGTTCAATTTTCACACTGGCATGTTTACAATCAGACAATCAGCTACAGATATACTATGCAGGATTTTCCTTACAACAATATATAGACTCATACAAAAGTAACACCCCCCCCCCCCCCCCCCTCAATCTCTCCCCCTCAGTTTTTCCTCTTATTTTCTGTGTTCAAGACATTTATCTGTGTATACTGCCAAAGCACGCGAGGTGAGGTGGGGTTTTTTCTAAAAACGTAGCAACCAGGTGGCAGACCACAAGGAAGTTACACAAACAGTAAGACATGTCAGACAAAAAAAAATCTACATCAGACTTGAGATAATTAGATAATAACAATAATAACTAATTCAATTTTACTGAAAAAGTAAAAATGTTACAGTTCTATTGCTTTACACTGGAGTACACACAGTCATCATTGGTGATGGTTCTCTGTCTTCTTGATCTGTTGGGCAGGTTGACGCTTAAAGCAGCATAATGGAGGCTGTCTGCATTTTGGTAACTCTGGTGACAAAGTATAGAAGTGGATTAGAATATCCAAATTTAAAATACAACTTAATGCGCAATAAAAGGGGGATTATTAAAGTAGGTTTCACCTCTGCATTTGCTGTGGAGGGAGCTGATGATCTCGCTGGGGACTCTGGTTGTGAAACAAAGAAAAGGATCTTTTACTCCAAAGTTCTGTTAAGTGAATACAAGCTGTCAGATGTAAGCAGTACTGCTTACCTGTACATTGGCAGCTGTTTCTCTTGTTCATCTTGTACACTGAGAAAGCCAGTAACACAACCAGGATGATGGTGAATGCCAAAGCTCCGCTCAAGAAATACACCAAGACAAGAGAAGCTTCCTCATCTGTCGAGAGCCAGTCATCAGAAACAAACATTTTATACCTTTGTTTAGACAAAGCTGGATCGGAAAGTAACTATGAATAACTATTTATCAACCAGAAAGTTACTTACGCTCAAAGTCCAGCTTGGTCCCGTCTCCAAACAGTATGTGTCCACATGAGGCAACTGCACAGTAGTAGGTCCCAGCATGAGAAAGATTCAGGCTCTTCATCGGCAGGTTGTAGACACAGGTGTGTGTTTGTGTGTCAGGTTTCCTCTCACACTGATCATTCCTGCCTCCATGGCTGTAAATGAGTCCTGGATTTGATCCTTCAGAGTTTTTGAACCAGTAAACACTGTGTTCTCCATCATCACAGCTCCCAGTTTGTACTGTACAGTTCAGAGTCACAGAGCCTCCTGGCTGGATGGTCTCAGACACTGACTGATGGACCAAAGCTGGGGCGTTCAAACCTGAACCCTTTACGCTGACAGTAGCACCCGCTCCAAAGGTGAACTCATATGCATAGCTAATTGCACAGTAGTAAGTAGCTGAGTCTGAAATGTCCAAATCAAAAATTGCCAAGTGATTTGCAGTGTTTTCAGAGTCCAGTGAGAAGCGTGGATTGTTCTTGAATTCATGATAAAAGGTGACTTCTGTATCAAACACATAGCCTCTACAGATGAGCCTTGGTTTCTGTCCCAGAGTTTGCTTATACCAGTAAAGCCATGCTGATTCATAGCCATCATAGAAACATTTCAAAATCACATTGTCTCCAACATTCGCTGATACAAATTGTCTCTCTTGACGAACAGACGAGGACACTTTCAGATCACTTGTATGAGCTGAAGTCAAATGAGAGACAAAGCAAATACACAGTAAATTACCTCTGACAGCATTTTGCGGCATTAAAAAATGTTAAAAGTATTTCTGAAGTTGAGCAAAAAGATAGAAACTGGAGTCACAAAAACTCACCCATTTCCCCCAAGAACAGACATGTCAGATAGAGGACAAACTTTGCAGGTGTCATCGTGTTTGAATTCCTGTGTTGAATGAAGAATCTTGATCTCTTCTCCACTCTTCAGAGACAAGACTGTTTTTGATTGGCCAGCCCGGTGTGACACTGTATGTCCTCTTTAGGAAACATGATCACATGGTGACTGCTATCTATAGTATCAAGTTTGGTTTTTGAGAACACATAGTGAGAGGAATATGAAGTAAAAAAAAAAAATCTCTTTATCTTGGTATCCTATTTAAAGGGCCAGTGTGTAATATTTGGCATGGTTTATTGTCAAATCTGAATCTGAATCTGAATATTCTAGCCATTAATATGTTTATAAAAGTGTATAATCGCTATAAAATAAAATTTGTTTGGTTTTCGTAGCCTTATAATTATGCTTATATATATATATATATATATATATATATATATAGCAAGGGCCTTGCTTTAGAGAGGTCGCCATCTTGTGCAGCCATGTATGTAAGGCAGCCCGAGCGGACAATCCAGCCAGCCAGAGAACGCGTTTCGCGTGTATAAATAAACCAACGAAGACAGCGGAAGGAAGGAAGAAGGAGGAGGAAACAGCAGAGAGTGTTAGTAGTTCGTTGATAGAGAGTAGTGAAAAGTTTTTTTAGTTATAAAGTTTGCGAATGGACCACACTTACCACACAACAGGAGAGAATGAACCCGAACCGTCATCTGCGAGGAAAAGAAGAGGCAACTTCACTCCTTGTGATGCACTCTCTGCGGCGCTTTTCCTCCTGGTGATATATCTCCCCAACGATGGTAGCACCGAATCCCATTCTGTGCAGCATAATGGGAGCAGAGGATTCAGCCTCTCTTCTCGCCCGCTCAGCATCCAAGTTCCTCATCTGTATGCTCCGGTTCAAACAGGTATGGCTCTGGGTCTGTGTCCGCTACAAGAAACTCTTCAAAATCGTGTTCAAAGTCGTCCATTGCAGCTACTATAGTCCGGAGATATTGCTAGGCTAAATAAACAGCTGAGCTCTGTTTACAGGCTACGCTGTCAGTCAGTGTGCGGGCTGGAGATTGGCGGAGCAGAGAGGGGAGGGGGTACCCGCTACGTACTGTAAACGAGTATGTGTGTATGAAGTGTGTGTGTTACACCAGAAGAATCAGAGTTTGGGACGGAGTCTTTTACACCCTGGAGTGTTACCAGAGTTTTTGGAGTGCTCAAATAAACTGGCCTTTTTCCCGAACGCTCCTCTGGTCTCCTGCTCGTGAGGGATTCATTACAATATCTTAACATGGTTTAGATTTCTAAATAAACATTCACCTCATCGCTAGATAGACCTACTCCTGAAAAACTCGTGTCTGCACAAGGCTTTTTGTCCCTACGAGGCCACTGTCATTTACCCGACGGGAGGGGTGAGTGAGTGAGCCCTGCAATCTAGAATTTGACCACTGATGTCACTGTTTCAACCAATTTTACACACTGGCCCTTTAAAATGAAGGAAAAATATATTACAGGTATCTAAACACCAGTAATGATGTACAGTAGAGTCCTTTTGCTTTACATTCAGAAGCAGTTCAGCAGATACAGTCACATGCAGGCTTCATCATTTGCGTGCCTGCCAAAAAAGCATCAGTGTTATAAGTGTTGAGTACTTATGAAAATGAAAAATAGGTATAGACAGAGATGGGCAAAAATACATCAAAATGTATTTTGATACAAAATACCCCTCAAATAAATGTATCAAAATAAAATACAAAATACTGGTGCCAGAAAATGTATCAAAATAAAATACATGTGTTTTGTATTATCAAATACAGAAAATACTTTTTTTCTTTTTCTTTTTAGCAGCGACCCGCAGCTCTATAGGTCACTCTGTCGGTCGGTTGGTCAGTCAGTCTACAAAGCTTTTCTTGAATAACTCAAAAAGTCCTTGACCAAAAATGCTCAAAATTTGCATACTGCAACTAGAGACCATGAGTAACTATATCAGAAAGAATGCCCACGATTCGTCCATAGGTGGCGCTATACTAACTGATTCAAATCTTTTTGTGAATAACTCAAAAAGTCCTTGACCAAAAATGCTCAAAATTTACATGCTGCAATTAGAGACCACAAGTAACTATGCCACAAAGAACAATCATGATTCATACATTAATGGCGTGATAGTAGCAAATTTGGTCGCAGCTATTGCAATTTTGCGCTTGTTTTCTCACAATTTGGTATGGCAGAGTATTCAGGTTTGGGCTATAGCTAGCTTGATATTATAACTATCAGCACCATTTATTTATACAATAGGCTATGTAGCCAGACCCAGACATAAATCATACATCAAGCCAGTTGACATCTGTCACACTCAGATAAAATATTTACCTTGACAGACAATCTGTTGAACTTGGAAGACGTGAGCAGCAAGGTAGTCTACTGGTAGCATGGGTCCATCCACGTGAGCAGCATGCCTGGCAAGTCTAGTCTAGCTGTGCAGTGAACTGTCCACCAACAGTCTAGCTAAACAGCAGCAAGATACTGTAGCTACTGTAGCTAGTTCACTTGTTTGCTGTCTAACGCCGGATTTCCACTGGATGCGTGTCCGTTGCGGAACAGCAGCGTTGGTTATCCACTGCGTGCTCCGCCGTCCGTCAATACCCACCGGCTGCTTTTGCTGTGCGGAGCGGTGCAGCTCCGCCGGAAGACATCTCGGTGCACCACCATGATTAATTTCTCCTCGTCCATGGTGTCAACAGGGTGAAATGACGTCTGAAAACCTCTGACCTGTTGACTTCAGGCCTGCCTCTGCCCATTATGTAGTTTTCAAGGTGTAGTGCAGGGAAATATGATCCGCTGTGAACACTGTGTATTGTATTTTGAAAAAAACGGATGTTTTATTTGTTTCTGTGCACGACTTCCTGCCCCGCACGATCTGCTCTGTGCTGAATTGCTGTGTTGTGCTCCGGCGTCTGGCACAAATAGAAGTCCTGCGTATCTGTTGCAGAGGGCTCCGGAGTGCCGGAGCTGTGACAGAGCCGGAACGCAGCACAGCCGCAGCCGGTGGAAACACACACATTGGCTAGAATTGAATCCTATTGGCTCCGCTGCCGTGCCGGAGCGGAGACGCAACCAATACGAATCTGGTGGAAATAGGCCATTACTTGGAGCCTTTGGAGCCCTGTGTTCAACTTTTTTCAAATGAAAAAGAGAAAAAAATGCTAGGGACATGTAGGCTACTCTAAAATATTATTTATTGATTCAGATTTAGATTCAGACAACTTTATTGATCCCACGTGAGGCAATTCATTTGTAGCATACTCATCCCAAGCATCAACCACAACAACATACGATTTCCTATGTTATGCACAGTCCAGTAAAACAGACCACTAGGTCACTGAAGGGCACATTGAATGGCCCAAGTTTAAAAAAAACTTATAGATAAAAGTAATTTAAAAAAAAAATAAGTAAAAAACATTGTTACATCCACTATTATAAGAATGTGTAGCCTATTATTTTTGTTTTTTGATTCGTGGAGAAAATATTTTGAGTATTTTAAATACAAAATTACTCCACTCAAAAGTATTTTGTTACAAATTACATTTGCTTTTTATCAGCCTTATCAAATACAAATGACAAAATACTCAAATGTAATTGAAATATGTATTTTAAATATAAGTAATAGGGGTGTAAATCACCAGCTTCATCATGATACAATATTATATCGATTTGTTTGGATGATGATAGGATGTTTGCCGATATCACAAAGTCTGTCGTGATATGATTTTGATTTCGATTCACTTCAGGAGCCTGCGATCGATATGACGTGGTATCATATGCCCATCTAACACAATCATTTACATCAACTCACAAAAACAACTAGAATATGATTTGACCATTTTATTTCTGAGCTCTTCCAGGTATCAGGCACTTAAATGAAAAACAGTATTCTTCTGTACCAAAAAATAATAAAAATAGACCTGTTCACTAAAGTCTCACATTTCTCATGTTTAAGTGAATTTTAAAATAAAGGTGTATCTTTAAGATGAAGATATGGATCGATGTTTTCATTTTGCATAGATGTAATCAGATCATTAATCAATGAATCGATGTATCGATGTGGATCAATGTATCGTTACACCCCTAATAAGTAATAGAAATACTGCCCATCCCTGCCCTCTGTCTGCTTCTCTCTGGAATCACTGTTTCAGTTTTTTCAAAAATATAATATTTCTTCAAGGAGTGCAATTAGTTACAACCCATTCTCGGAACCCATCGGCTGTATTCGGCGTCTGACTTCCGGTAGACGGCGATACAGCCTCTGGGGGCAGACCCCCGATTTTTTGGCATTCCGGTTTGGAGGAGGCGAATTTCCGTTTCCGACTTCCGTTTCCTCCCCCCGCTCATATAAGTAAATATGCTGAACCACTGCGATGGATTCAGAGTTTGCAGCGATGGCAATTATGTTCCGCCTCGTTAGTTCACCGCACGGACCGTTAAACCTGGCAACAACTGCAGCCGGCTCAAATGTGATTGGTCAATATCACGCGGATTACAAACAGCCTACAACCGGAAACCAGGGCTCTTCCGCTCTTCTTCCGGAGGCAAGATCTCCGGGGTTACATTCACTGAATGTAGAGTCTGTATATAGAGACTAGTTACAACCCAACAACATTCACACCATAAGTATTTGAAATAAAGCTATTTCAAGTTGCACATATGTTGGACTTTAATTTTGGCAATCTTCCAAATTGACACAGCAATAATCCTGGATCCTGAGTCTGTATGTAATCAGAGTTGTCCTTGATTAAAATCAAATCATTGTCAAGATTTATTTCCAGCAACCCAAAATCAAAAACTAACGTGATCTTCCTCACAATTTACTGGGTTTCATAATCTATAAAGGACACTGGTAACATGTTTTATACGTCCTATAGATATAGACCAGTTTATCTTATTTTAATATCTGCATTTTGTTTGGTTACATGTCTAATAATTCAAAAATAACTAGCTGTTCAATTTTCACACTGGCATGTTTACAATCAGACAATCAGCTACAGATATACTATGCAGGATTTTCCTTACAACAATATATAGACTCATACAAAAGTAACACCCCCCCCCCCCCCCCCCTCAATCTCTCCCCCTCAGTTTTTCCTCTTATTTTCTGTGTTCAAGACATTTATCTGTGTATACTGCCAAAGCACGCGAGGTGAGGTGGGGTTTTTTCTAAAAACGTAGCAACCAGGTGGCAGACCACAAGGAAGTTACACAAACAGTAAGACATGTCAGACAAAAAAAAATCTACATCAGACTTGAGATAATTAGATAATAACAATAATAACTAATTCAATTTTACTGAAAAAGTAAAAATGTTACAGTTCTATTGCTTTACACTGGAGTACACACAGTCATCATTGGTGATGGTTCTCTGTCTTCTTGATCTGTTGGGCAGGTTGACGCTTAAAGCAGCATAATGGAGGCTGTCTGCATTTTGGTAACTCTGGTGACAAAGTATAGAAGTGGATTAGAATATCCAAATTTAAAATACAACTTAATGCGCAATAAAAGGGGGATTATTAAAGTAGGTTTCACCTCTGCATTTGCTGTGGAGGGAGCTGATGATCTCGCTGGGGACTCTGGTTGTGAAACAAAGAAAAGGATCTTTTACTCCAAAGTTCTGTTAAGTGAATACAAGCTGTCAGATGTAAGCAGTACTGCTTACCTGTACATTGGCAGCTGTTTCTCTTGTTCATCTTGTACACTGAGAAAGCCAGTAACACAACCAGGATGATGGTGAATGCCAAAGCTCCGCTCAAGAAATACACCAAGACAAGAGAAGCTTCCTCATCTGTCGAGAGCCAGTCATCAGAAACAAACATTTTATACCTTTGTTTAGACAAAGCTGGATCGGAAAGTAACTATGAATAACTATTTATCAACCAGAAAGTTACTTACGCTCAAAGTCCAGCTTGGTCCCGTCTCCAAACAGTATGTGTCCACATGAGGCAACTGCACAGTAGTAGGTCCCAGCATGAGAAAGATTCAGGCTCTTCATCGGCAGGTTGTAGACACAGGTGTGTGTTTGTGTGTCAGGTTTCCTCTCACACTGATCATTCCTGCCTCCATGGCTGTAAATGAGTCCTGGATGAGACTCTTTAGAGTTTTTGAACCAGTAAACACTGTGTTCTCCATCATCACAGCTCCTAGTGTGTACTGTACAGTTCAGAGTCACAGAGCCTCCTGGCTGGATGGTCTCAGACACTGACTGATGGACCAAAGCTGGGACGTTCAAACCTGAACCCTTTACGCTGACAGTAGCACCTGCTCCAAAGGTGAACATATATGCATAACTACTTGCACAGTAGTAAGTAGCTGAGTCTGAAATGTCCAAATCAAAAATTGTCAAGTGATTTGCAGTGTTTTCAGTGTCCAGTGAGAAGCGTGGATTGTTCTTGAATTCATGATAAAAGGTGACTTCTGTATCAAACACATAGCCTCTACAGATGAGCCTTGGTTTCTGTCCCAGAGTTTGCTTATACCAGTAAAGCCATGCTGATTCATCGCCATCATAGAAACATCGCAAAGTCACATTGTCTCCAACATTCGCTGATACAAATTGTCTCTCTTGACGAACAGACGAGGACACTTTCAGATCACTCATATGAGCTGAAGTCAAATGAGAGACAAAGCCAATACACAGTAAATTACCTCTGACAGCATTTTGCGGCATTAAAAAATGTTAAAAGTATTTCTGAAGTTGAGCAAAAAGATAGAAACTGGAGTCACAAAAACTCACCCATTTCCCCCAAGAACAGACATGTCAGATAGAGGACAAACTTTGCAGGTGTCATCGTGTTTGAATTCCTGTGTTGAATGAAGAATCTTGATCTCTTCTCCACTCTTCAGAGACAAGACTGTTTTTGATTGGCCAGCCTGGTGTGACACTGTATGTCCTCCTGAGGAAACATGATCACATGGTGACTGCTATCTATAGTATCAAGTTTGGTTCTTGAGAACACATAGTGAGAGGAATATGAAGTAAAAAAAAATCTCTTTATCTTGGTATCCTATTTAAAATGAAGGAAAATATATTACAGGTATCTAAACACCAGTAGTGATGTACAGTAGAGTCCTTTTGCTTTACATTCAGCAGCAGACATACACGCATGCAGGCTTCATAATGTCTGTTCCTGTCAAAAAAAGCATCAGTATTCATAATGTTGAGTATTTATAGAGATGAAAAATATGTATAGATTGAGTTGATGCATTGGCCACAAGTGTAGACTGATTCTATCTATGCACCTATGTTTTCGGAAAATTTAACAGAAATGACCCAAGTTTAGAAGACTTTAAATCACCTGCCTACGAGCGTAGATCTCATAATAATGATAATAACAATAATAAAAAAGATAAAATAATAATAGTCAGTCATTCAATATTCATTCTTCATAACCACCCATCCTGTTTGGGGTTGCACCCTGGACAGGTCGCCAGACTATTGCAGGGCTAACACATAGAGACAGACAACCATTCAAACTCACATTCACACCTACGGGCAATTTAGAGTCACCAGCTAACCTGCATGTCTTTGGATTGTGGGATAAACCCGGCGCACCCGGAGCAAACCTACGCTGACACGGGAAAACCATGTAAACTCCACACAGAAGGGCTCCCCCACCCCGGATTCAAACCAGAAGCGCTCTTGCTGTGAGGCGACAGTGCTAACCACTGTACCACCATGACGCCTCAGTACAATATTATCATCATTACTATTATTAACCATTATTAACCACAGAAAACATTTTTGCCCTGTTATACATGTCAGTCTATTGGTTAATTTTGTCACTCCCTAGTTAGTTTATCACACTGCGCATCACCCACGTCTGGCAGCAGCTGCTTAGCAGCTCATTTGGCAATTAATGCTAGTAACGCTGTCCTGACCCAACTACTGTGGAAACATTGTCTCCACCCTCCAGTCTTCCCCCCAGGTCATCCCTAAGGTTAGCTGCTCAATTTTGGGCCACAAACCTTTTTTAGCATTGTTAATTATGTTAGCACCATTAGCCATGTCAGCACAGCTAAGGGTGCTAACACACGGTAAAACTTCATGTAAAAGGCATGTCCCAATTAAACGCCCAGTTCCTTTTACTAGCCTGGTGTGGCTACACATTTAAGATGCCTGGTCTGTTGCCAAGCAGTTCATTTTATTTATATACAGTACAGGCCAAAAGTTTGGACACACCTTCTCATTCAATGCGTTTTCTTTATTTTCATGACTATTTACATTGTAGATTCTCACTGAAGGCATCAAAACTATGAATGAACACATGTGGAGTTATGTACTTAACAAAAAAGGTGAAATAACTGAAAACATGTTTTATATTCTAGTTTCTTCAAAATAGCCACCCTTTGCTCTGATTACTGCTTTGCACACTCTTGGCATTCTCTCGATGAGCTTCAAGAGGTAGTCACCTGAAATGGTTTCCACTTCACAGGTGTGCCTTATCAGGGTTAATTAGTGGAATTTCTTGCTTTATCAATGGGGTTGGGACCATCAGTTGTGTTGTGCAGAAGTCAGGTTAATACACAGCCGACAGCCCTATTGGACAACTGTTAAAATTCATATTATGGCAAGAACCAATCAGCTAACTAAAGAAAAACGAGTGGCCATCATTACTTTAAGAAATGAAGGTCAGTCAGTCCGGAAAATTGCAAAAACTTTAAATGTGTCCCCAAGTGGAGTCGCAAAAACCATCAAGCGCTACAACGAAACTGGCACACATGAGGACCGACCCAGGAAAGGAAGACCAAGAGTCACCTCTGCTTCTGAGGATAAGTTCATCTGAGTCACCAGCCTCAGAAATGGCAAGTTAACAGCAGCTCAGATCAGAGACCAGATGAATGCCACACAGAGTTCTAGCAGCAGACCCATCTCTAGAACAACTGTTAAGAGGAGACTGCGCCAATCAGGCCTTCATGGTCAAATAGCTGCTAGGAAACCACTGCTAAGGAGAGGCAACAAGCAGAAGAGATTTGTTTGGGCCAAGAAACACAAGGAATGGACATTAGACCAGTAGAAATCTGTGCTTTGGTCTGATGAGTCCAAATTTGAGATCTTTGGTTCCAACCGCCGTGTCTTTGTGAGACGCAGAAAAGGTGAACGGATGGATTCCACATGCCTGGTTCCCACTGTGAAGCATGGAGGAGGAGGTGTGATGGTGTGGGGGTGTTTTGCTGGTGACACTGTTGGGGATTTATTCAAAATTGAAGGCACACTGAACCAGCATGGCTACCACAGCATCCTGCAGCGACATGCCATCCCATCCGGTTTGCGTTTAGTTGGACGATCATTTATTTTTCAACAGGACAATGACCCCAAACACACCTCCAGGCTGTGTAAGGGCTATTTGACCAAGAAGGAGAGTGATGGAGTGCTGCGGCAGATGACCTGGCCTCCACAGTCACCGGACCTGAACCCAATCCAGATGGTTTGGGGTGAGCTGGACCGCAGAGTGAAGGCAAAGGGGCCAACAAGTGCTAAACACCTCTGGGAACTCCTTCAAGACTGTTGGAAAACCATTTCAGGTGACTACCTCTTGAAGCTCATGGAGAGAATGCCAAGAGTGTGCAAAGCAGTAATCAGAGCAAAGGGTGGCTATTTTGAAGAAACTAGAATATAAAACATGTTTTCAGTTATTTCACCTTTTTTTGTTAAGTACATAACTCCACATGTGTTCATTCATAGTTCATTCATTGATGCCTTCAGTGAGAATCTACAATGTAAATAGTCATGAAAATAAAGAAAACGCATTGAATGAGAAGGTGTGTCCAAACTTTTGGCCTGTACTGTACGTTCTTTGAATGTATAATGTTTGTCCCAAGCAAATAATAGCCCAGGCTGTTAATTTGAGTTTTACAGTAAGTAACAACTAAGGGGGTTCAGCCAGGCCAGGGGGCACCCTGACACTTTGGGTCCCTGGGCCTGTGCCCAGTAGGTCTGTTCAGTAATTTATCATTGGAATGAAGCGACGGACTAAAAGAAATGACCTCTTGTTTTTCACGTCTTTTTTTTCTTAAAAAATAACCGGTCAGTGACCTGATAATGGGTGTCCGGCTATCAAAAGCAGAATTAACCCAAACTGACATCCCTAATTCTATTCATTGTTGACGTTTTTGTAAGTCGCCCAGTCTTAGGGCTGTTTCATAGTCAACACAAAGGCACACAGACGCGAACGCAGTGGGACGCATCGAGATGCATTGGCCGCCATGATGCGCACTTGTGTCTCAAAATGTGTAGTCAATTACACTACGTTGATACGCGACGTAGCGATGCGTGTAATGCCATGCGTTGCCAGCAGGGGTGATAATGCAGGAGACGTACTTGAAATTAACCACTTTTTGTTATTCACAGAAGAAGCAGGTATGAAATATGGCGGGCGAGGAGGAAAAACTTTGCGAACTCGTATGGGCACACCCCCATTTATATGACAGTTCTAGTGCCCTGCACTCTAATAAAATAGCAGTACTAGCTAGCTACAGCAGTACTAGCCAGCTGGAATGTACCGGTGACTCTGCTACCCCCTATTGCCCGAGCGATGTGTTGCATTCCAAGTGTCGCCCGCATCGCTTGTGTTCAATGTGTTGACTATGAAAGGAAGTGCGTTGCCCGCGTTGCTTGTGTCGCTTGCTCGCGTTGCGTGCGTCGACTATGTAATGGCCCTTATAGTGTCTTAAATAAGTAATGTTTTAAGAATTTCCATTATTGTAGTGTTACAAGTATTTGTATTTGTATTACTGGTATTAATGTTTGTGTTAGCTTTTGCTGTGTGTTTAAATGCAGTCTAATGAGAACTCCACTGTTTTTGGATGTTTTGGAGGTCTTTAGCTTAAAGCTGGAGTCTACGATGTTTGAGAGATTTGAAAGTTGCATCTTCTCCACACTCCTCCCCCTCCCTCCTGTGCTCCGTTTGATGTCATGCGTCCTCCCCTCTGAGCTCTGGTACCGCCGGGATAACAAGGAAAAGCTAACAATAACAACGATGTCTATCACGTTGTTTTTGTGAATGACTCAAATCTTTTTTTAAATTATGTTCAGAGTTCACATGACAGCATGTCAGGGTCCCCGGCTCCGACCACGTCCACGGGCCGAGGTAGTGCTTGAGGCTGCGGACGAGGGGGTCGAGGTGGGAGAGGAGGAAGAGGTAGAGGACGGTGATCCGGCCGCGGTTTACTGTCGGAACTACAGCTGGAACCGGAGGACCTGCAGCGGATAAAGACTCTCCAGGCAGAGCGGATTGCTTATGAGGATGTATGTATGTTATTACTTATATTTTTTTGTTCTGATATAAACATCAAACTCAGACACACACACACACACACACATTTATATAGAAGTGTGTATTTCTGTTTTTTGAGTGCATTCAATATGTGCTCCATCTATTGTACCTTAATTACCTCAGCAGCAAAACACAGGATGTATATTGTAACTAAGAGGCAGATGACTGATAGAAAGCAGCACAATACAAATGCATTGTAAATGTACTGCATAGAAAAAACAAAACTCTAGCATATAAGCAAGACACTAACAGAGGAATTTAAATGTACCAAGGTCAGGACAGAGCTCTTGTTATCTGGGAGTAAGGACGTGGTAGTTAGGAGTGTGGTTCCAAATCCAACCAAGGGGAGGAAGTGGAACCCAAGATCGGCAGTTCAGGAGGCAGAGGCAGCTCTTAGACATGCAGAGATTGTAGGTAATGTTCAGTTTGGCCGGGGAGGCCTGGGGCTTGGCTCAGGTAAACCGGTATGGAATACAGCAGGCCTCAAAGATAAAAGAAAGCTGGTTGTAGAACAGATACGCAGACAGGAAGAGATAGTAAGGGGTGCAAAGGTAGTGGCCCAGGCTAAACAGGGACAGTGGTTGAATTGGGAAAGTGTAGAGAAGAGGAAGCTTAGTTGGAGGGACCTGTGGAGTATGGAGGAGAATCGTATTAGATTCCTGGTAGGGGCTACATATGATGTGTTACCAACCCCCCAGAACCTAAAACTGTGGGTAAATGAGGACCCATCATGCCCATTGTGTTCACGTACCGCAACTTTAAAGCATATTTTGTCAGGCTGTAAAGTTAGCTTGTCACAAGGCCGATATACATGGCGACATAATCAGGTGTTGAAATGTTTAGCTGCAGGCATCGAAGGGAAACGAAGACAGGTGAATTCAGAAGGTGTTAAGGATAGGGGCTTAGTAATTCAGTTTGTCCGTGAGGGAGAGAAATACAGAAGGGATAAGTTAGTGAGGAGGCAAGGGTGTGGCCGCCTAGAAGGTGCTTGTGATTGGGAAATGCAAGTAGATTTAGGGGGAAAGCTTGTTGTTCCTCAGGAAATAGTCTGTACCAGGCAGAGCCCTGACTTAGTGTTGTGGTCAGTGAGTCAACAGATAGTTTATTTCATTGAGCTGACAGTTCCTTGGGAAGACTCAGTGGAAGAAGCCTATGAAAGAAAAAAGCTTAGATATGCAGACTTAGGAGCAGAAGCTGAGCAGCGAGGATGGAAGACTAGGATTTGTCCAGTGGAAGTGGGGTGTAGGGGATTCATAGCAAGATCAACTGTCTCACTCCTGGGGGAACTCGGAGTGCGGGGACAGAATTTGAGGAAGACAGTGAGGGAAATGTCAGATGAAGCAATTAAATGCAGCCAGTTTATCTATTACAGAAGAAATAATGTCAGCTGGGGGCCAGCAGGGGGAACTACTAAGCAGGGCACATAACTCCTTGAGATCAGGTGGAGAGATCCACTTCCTGTCAGGAGAAATCCAGGAAGAGGAAGTATTTAAGTGTGGGAGTGGCCTATTGGAATCCATTTTGTTTGAGGCCATGCGGCAAGGTGAGTGTGTTTGCTGATCCTGTAAGTCCAGTTAGCTCCTTAACTTTAGCTTATATTGTAGTTATGCTATGTAGTGTGTGAAATAGAGTATGGTGAATGTGACAGGAAAGCTAGTATCAGCATTGCTTCTGCCTGGAGCTCGCATGTATGGAGCCTGGGTTTGGTTGAAGATGGCAGTGCTGTTTGGGCTGAGAAAGCCATGTGTAAGTAAGAAGGAAATCCAGGAAGAGGAAGGTTATTTAAGTGTGGGAGTGGCCTATTTGAATCCATTTTGTTTGAGACCATGCTGCAAAGTGAGTGTGTCTGCTGATCCTGTGAGTTCATTTATCTCCTTTAACTTTAGCTTACATTGTAGTTATGCTATGTAGCGTGTGAAATAGAGTATGGTGAATGTGCTAGTAAAGGTAGTATCAGCATTGCTTCTGCCTGGAGCTCGCATAAACGGAGCCTGGGCTTGGTTGAAGGTGGCAGTGCTGTTTGGGCTGAGATCACTGTCCAGCCTCCTGGAGGTGTCATTGTTGTGAGGGCTCGTCTTGGGGAGGTAGACTGTACAGCCTAACCCGGCGGGGGAGTGTGATAGCCTAACAAGGCTTCCTTCCCTGGGTCTACCTCCTCTGTGGTAGTATAGGTAAGGTAAAGGAGGTTGTTTGGTTAGTGTGGGGAGCAGTGAGACCTGGCATTAGGGGAGTGTCTCTGGGACGCCAGAGATCACTGTCTAGCCTCCTGGAGGTGTCGTGGGACTAACTAGACGAAACACCGGTGAAAGCAGGTTCCCACCCGATGACCCCAAAGACATGTTAGTTATCACTGCTCACGGGTCTGTATAGTTAAGCCTTGCCATAATAGCTTATCATAGGGCTTAGGAGGATTATTCACTGAGTGCTGATCCCTTTTTTTTTTTTATTAGAGCACAAACGTCTTGTGTTTATTTGAATGTGTTGTATATGCCTTTGTTATTTTCAAAACATACAATTTCTGCAGAAATGGAGTAAAGAAATCTTTTTTTGTAACATTGAGCCTCTGACTGCGATCCTCTTTTTCTGTGTTTTATCATTGGGACACTGCATCAGAAGACAAGAGTGCAGTGGTGATAGTATAGTTTGAACTGTTTTGTAATTGTTAAATTTACTTTTCAAATATTATAAAGGATAAAACAATATTTTTTATAATAATGGTCAAATTTAGTAATTAAGCTTACTAAATAAATCTTTGGGAAATTAGTCAAGTTTGACTCCGGGCTGTGTTGCAGAATGACCCATCACATCAGGTGCTCTACCCGTCCCAGGGTCCACTGCTGGACCCTCATGGTGTGAGGGAGGTGTGTGGGAGGTGCCGCAAAATGCCGACAGACCTGGAGAGAAAGTGCTGTGGCCACCAACCTGATGAATGCCTGTCCATCATGCCACGCATGGACATTTATGTACTGATGGGGGGGTCACTTGTGCATAGCCAGGAGAATCTGGAATGATCTGAGGGCTGTAGAGGATCAGAATAACCCAGGGGAGAGTAACAGACAATTCAGATATGCAGCGTACAGACAATAGATGGTCCTACAGTATGGGTCACTTGGAGGTGGGCGTTGAGTTGTTATCCCCAGCTGCTGTGTGTGGAGGATCAGAGACACATTTCCTGATCCCAATGGCACCTATGTGGGTTTCATCCCATCTAGGTTCTAAGGATAAAAACCTGTGTTCAGTGACCACATCAGTGTTACTAAAGTATTTGAGCAGCTAATTGTTTTGTTTTTTCTTGCATATTTATTTTTTCTTTTGTTAGTGTTATTTCAAAATATAATTTTCATTTTATTTTATATTAAAGAAAAAAAAACTGAAAATGAATAACAGAATGGAGATATCCGGTTTAAATATACACAATAGCGGAGCATAGAACACTTCAACTTTGGCTGCTTAAAACAAAGCTATAAAAGCATATTTATTTCAAAGGTAGATATAAATGTATATTACATGTCAAAAGAAGCACTAACAACATCCTGTCTTACTCAACATACAGATGTTACATGTCCAGTTCTACTGCTTTACACTGTAGTACACACATTCACTCCAGGTCTGATCCCTCTGTCTTCTTGATCTGTTGGACAGGTTGACACTTAAAGCAGCATAATAGAGTTTTTCTGCATGTTGGTAACCCTGGTGAGAAAATATATATGAGTTGATTATTATTTTGTCCTTGACAGAAATTAAAGTATTTTCCAGGAAACAATGTCTCCTGTAATAAAAAGGTAAGGCACAGCTAAATGGTACTTTAGCCGTCATTATATAGTAAAGAGTTTGTACTGACCTGTGCATCAGCTGTGGAGGGAGCTTGGAACGTTGCTTCAGACTCTGGTTGTGAAACAGAAAGAGCTTAAATTTAAAAGCCAAATTCAGTGAATACAAGCTGTCAGATATCAACAGTACCAGTTACCTGAAGATTTGCAGCTGTTTCTCTTGTTCATCATGCACACTGAGACAGCCAGCAACACAACCAGGATGGTGGTGAATGTCGACGTTCCACTCAAGAAATACACTAAGTCTGCCTGATCTGCAGTGACAGAAAACAGAGCCAGGGCTTAGAGCAGGTATTTTCTATCTAAGTTTGTTTAGGTAGTACCAATGTGTGTTTATCAAATCAAACAACTTTTGCTGGATAGATACTGACCTTTAAAGTCCAGCTTGGTCCCGTCTCCAAACAGTATGTGTCCACATGAGGCAACAGCACAGTAGTAGGTCCCAGCATGAGAAAGATTCAGGCTCTTCATCGGCAGGTTGTAGACACAGGTGTGTGTTTGTGTGTTGGCTTTCCTCTCACACTGATCATTCCTGCCTCCATGGCTGTAAATGAGTCCTGGATGAGACTCTTGAGAGTTTTTGAACCAGTAAACACTGTGTTCTCCATCATCACAGCTCCCAGTGTGTACTGTACAGTTCAGAGTCACAGAGCCTCCTGGCTGGATGGTCTCAGACGCTGACTGATGGACCAAAGCTGGGATGTTCAAACCTGAACCCTTTACACTGACAGAAGTACCTGCTGCAAAGGTAAACACATATGCATAGCTACTTGCGCAGTAGTAAGTAGCTGAGTCTGAAATCTGCAAATTTGAAATTGTCAAGTGATTTGCAGTGTTTTCAGTGTCCAGTGTGAAGCGTGGATCATTCTGAAATTCATGAGAAAAAGTGACTCTATCATACACATAGAAGGAAGAGATGAGCCTTGGTTCCTGTCCTAGAGAGTGTTTATACCAGTAAAGCCATGCAGCATCTTCACCGTCATAGAAACATTGCAAAGTCACATTGTCTCCAACATGCGATGATACAAATCGTCTCTCTTGGCGAACAGATGAGGAGTGTTTCAGATCACTCGTATGAGCTGAAGTGAAATGAGAGACAAAGCAAATACTGTGATGGAATTTGGAAAAATTATTATAAAAATATTAAAAACGTTTCCCTGGAGAGTTCTATAAACATCAAGAAAGAAAGTGAACCACAAAAACACAGCTCACCCATTTTTCCCAAGAACAGACATGTCAGATAGAAGACAAACTTTGGAGATGCCATCGTGTTCAGTTTCTTCTGCTGAGTGGAAAGAACCCTGATACTTTCCCCACTCTTCAGAGACAAGACGTGATTGCCCAACCTGATGTCACACTGTATGCCCTACTTATGATACGATTACATGCTCACTTCCGTCACGTTTGGTTCTTGAAAAGATTCACGTGGTGTGAGATATATGAAGAAAATATTTTCTTTATCATGGTATCACATGTAAAATTAGGGGGAAATAAGAGGTTGTCCTTTAAATATATGTACACTAGAGTCTAATTATGCTCAACATTTGGCAGTGGACTGACCATCATTATGATCAGCAGATACTACAGTAACATGCAGGTCTGATGATCTACCTACCTGTTAAAAATAACAAGTAATAATGTTGAGTACTTATAAAATGTGCAACCACATCCACATCCTGCAGAAAACCACAATAGCTGGTGCACTGACAAAGCTAAAGAATGGGGTAAAGTTAAAATGTCTCTACTGTTTCTGCATTCATAGTATGAGCAGTGCCAAAATGAAACATTATATAGAGCATAACTACTGCTTTATGCCATAAAAGCTTTTACACCGAGCAAAGTGTGTTAATTAGAAATCTGACGGCCCATCCATTGGTATTCATAGGCTTTTATTTGATTGTGATATGTGGACAACTGCTGCATTTGCTGTGTTTAAGTGGTTCAGTCATATAACCTGTCGTTTGAAAGCTACCCCAATTGCGGTTAGATTTATTCGGACTATTTCCAGGTACATCCACCACAGCAGGTTCAATAAACACCTCTGTCAGACAAACAACAAACAAGCAGACAGTTATAACTCACCTATAACTCACCTATAAAGTGTCATTATAATCCACATATTGATATTATGCCAACAAAAATGCTACTCATGCAGCCGTACATTCCCAAAGATCCAGACGATCTAAATCCAGTGAAATATTTAATCCAAACACATTATTACATCCATAGATATCCACAAACTGCTGTTGCATCATTTCAAATGTTCATTTTTTTCCACATAATATCCATGGTTTCTTCCGCTTGCATGTAAATATGTTAACTTCTCTGTGTCAAAATGGTGGCGAACTCCTGACCTTTTGATTGACACCTCACTTGAGCCAATAGGAGCTTCCATACTGACAGTCTAGGCTTCATTAGGGCCTGTGTTGAAGGTAGTGCCTACCCTTGTACCTGTGACCTTAACACCAATCAATAGCCAGCAATTGGCCCAATGGCTTATGGGTTTTGTAGTCAACGACACACCTCACCTTCAGAGGAGTTTTTAATCCCTTATTGTCATCATAGACAGTTATAAATGTAGGTAATGATAAACAAATGGCTTATCTGTTGTCTTAAAGGTATAACCCAGTCTTATCATCTTAGGTCTTCTTTAAGAGAGACCATAAATATACACGTGCTAAAAATGGAACAAGAACAGCTATTAATTTACTTTGGGTATAGCTTGGCTAGGCATTTAAGGGGAATTTTGCAAGGTGCTTAAGAGGTTTTGACTTCATCTGTCTCTTGAGCATGAGTATTCTCGGCCTGTTCTCATTCATAACTCATCAAATAGCAATGCTTTATCAATGATTTTGGCATCAGACACCGATGCAGAAAGGCACCAATTGTGGATGGTGCCAGTTTGACGCAACGCTGGTAACAGTGTAATATAAGGAGCTGCAAAGTCCCTGTAAGGCAGGAAGAAGGGGAAGTGGATAAGTCCAACAAACCCCCAACTTTCACGTGGGAGCCCACTGTCGCTTCCTGCGTGAATATTGAGTGAAACCATGATTTTTCTAAACCAAATCACATGCTTTTATTGCCAAACTTAACCGAATGCTTTTGTTGCACAAGGAAATCAACATTAAAACAAGGTGTTTTAGTGACGTTATAAGTTCATTCTGAAAAACACTGTATGCATCTAACAAGCACAAACTGCACATTTCCTTTTGAAACAATTCCTCATGCAAGTCCTTGTCTCTATTTTCTCTGTCGGCTGAAGAGGGTGAAGACAGCCCTGTGCCTCATCTGATACACAAAGCCACCAGCAACTTCTTTTGAAGTGCAATCAAGGAGCTAAAATGTGATCACTCACTGGCTTTCCATTTCATTAATTTCAAGGTGTGTTCATTGGAACACACAACTAACTTGGAGGTAGTAGTCCTTGAGATTTAATCCAGATGTGTGCAGTGGTCTCTACAGTGCGGTGGTTGTCTCACTGTGGTCTTGTTGTTTAGAGGGGGAAAAGTGGTGATGTCGTTAATGACATCAAATCCACAGTTAGCATCATATTACCACAGCAGTGTTGATGTAGCCTGCCCCGCTATTGCTGACATGACAGTGCTGTATTTGTAGATATTCATAGTTTATATACTATACACAGACACATTCGCTCAATGTCAAAGAGTAACATGAGTCATGGTATTAGTTATTAATGACAGAAAATGCACTTTCATAGTATTGCATTTAGTTGAACACAATGGATATTAAAATATTACAGCACAAAATTGTTACAAAAAAGAGAGCAAACACAGTTACAATGTAAAGACATCCTGCTTGAACCCACTAAAACACAAAAACAAAGAGAGCTTGCATTTACACATACCTCTAAACCTTAACAAAGCATACATCTCATCTTTTGACTGCAGACCACAAGGGAAGCCACACAAAGATTCTTACATCAGTGGGGTTGTTGCAACATCTACAAATATATGTAAAGAATAAAGCATTCAGTACTGACCAGCCCAGAGGAGTGCAGAGCAATATGTTGCTGTTTTCTTTGATGCTTAAACATACACGTTGTCAGTGGTTAAGGTTTGGCTTGGTAAAATAAAATGGTACGTCTTTTGTTTTCAGAGGCTGATAAAATAGGTATAGTGGTAGTATGGCACATTTGCCTGCACATAAAAAAAACACATTAGACAGCTGAACTGTCATTGCATAATCTTGTTTAAGTACTTTCCTGCAACCCAAGGCCTTGCATTCAGTATACCTATTCTATTTTAAGAAAATCCATATCCCTTCTCAATGTGTTACGAGGTGTTAACAAAATAACATCTTCAGAAAAACTAGAATTACCGCCCTGTGGTTGTATACCCCCGCACACCAGTCAAGTTTCTGTTACAGTTTTACATTCATGTCTGTGAAAACATGGATGCTTCACACACATTTTCCCCCTGACAGCACAGAAGTTCTATACAATCAGCACAGTTTTAAAGTGGACACCCAAGATGAGTGTCACCATTAAGTATCTGACCAAATATTTCCCCTTCTGTTCCTGAGACATTGATTTATGGCCAGAAAAGTGATTTATGCAGAACATTATGATGTCACAGTGATGCTGACCTTTGACCTTTTGGATATAAAATGTCATCACTTCATTATCAAATCCTATCAGACATTTTTGTCATAATTGGCATATGCATTTTTTAGTTAAAGCCAAAAAACATATTTTGTAAGGTCACCACCCACATCTTGACCTTTGACTACAAAATTCTAATCAGCTTACTCTTCAGTGCAAGTGGATGTCCAAAGTTCAAATTCCAAATTCCCTTATGGTGTTCTTGAGATATCAAGTTCACAAGAATGAAACAGATGCAAGGTCACATTGACCTTGACCTTTGACCAACAAAATCCAAGCAGTTCATTGATGAGTCCAAGTAAACATTTGTGCCATATTTAAATAAATTTCCTCAAGCTGTTCTTGAGATGTTGCGTTCAAAAGAATGAGAGAGATGCAAGGTCACAGTGACCTTGACCTTTGACCCTTGACCACTGAATTCTAATGAGCTCATCCCTGAGTTCAAGTCAAGCTTTGTGCCAAATTTGAAGAAATTCCCTCGAGGTGTTCTTAAGGTATTCCGTTCATGAGAATGAGGCAGACAAGGTCACAGTGACCTTGATCTGTAACCTATGACCACCAAAACCTAATCAGTTCATATTTGAGTCCAAGTGGTCTCTCAATTCCCTCAGGCTGTTTTTGAAATATCGTGTTCACAAGGATGGGACAGACGGACAAACAATCTAAAAACATGATGCCTCTGGCCGCAGCTATCACTGGCGTGGAGGAATAAAAACACAACATAAATATGAAAAATGTCCAGTTCTACTGCTTCACACTTGAGTACACACATTCAGACATGGTGTCGTCTCTCTGTTTCCTTGATCTGTTAGCCCTGTGTTCCTGTATAGCAGCGTAATGGAGGTTGTCTGCATCTTGATAACCCTGGTGAGAAAAATATGTTAATAAATCACAAGTAAGTGAAAGAAATAGGTCCACAACACTATTAACACCATTATTGTTGTAATAATATTGTTACATGTCAGAACTTAAAGGTTCAGTTTGTAGGTATTAGGGAGATTTAGCGACATCTAGCAGTGATGATTGCAGATTGCAACCAGCTGAAACTTCTCTTGGGTAGAATTCCTTCAGTATTTATTGTTCAGGAGGTTTTTACCAGGAGCTGAATTATCTGCAGGGGTCTTTTCATCTCCAAAATAAATGGACACAGTGATTAAAAATTGTAAAAACACTTACTATAACAGTTTCACATTACAAATCAATGTTTCTCTGATGGTTTTTGGCATGGTGGAGATGGGCGGCTTACCCACCATATGCTTTTGTGCGCTCATATTTTTCTCAGATAACTTCATATATGTTCACTTTTTTCTGATCTAGCCAAGCAGGAAGTTTTTTAACGTGAGCCAAATTGTCCACAGAGTTCTATTTCTCTCCAAACAATATAAACATTGTATCTCACAAAACAAGGCCTAAAGAGGCGTACACAACTTCCCATGCAAAGTTGTGATCTATAAAAACAGACTTACTAACATTTTGGAGACGGGAAATTGGCGATGCAGAAGGGGAGATGGAAGACTGATTGTAGAAATTGTCAAATATTTTTTGGCGCACGCCAAAATGGATCCTACACATTGTTTTTTAAATGGGACCCTAGGTGATTTAAATCATTAAAAACACTTAATAATGCAGTTTCATGTTACAAGTTCTTCTGGCGCTGCTCATCACAGATGGTCTTCTGTCTACAGTGGCTGACACAAAAAGGCAAATAACCTAATCTGGAGGCAGTGTGTTTATTATGGGCTACTGTAGAAGTATGGCGGTGGCAATGGTGATCTCCATAAACCAGGATCTGCTCCCTATGTAGATATAAATGGCTTATTCTAAGGAAACGACAACAATTCTTATTTCCAGGTGATTATACACTAAAGAAAGCATACTTTTTATATTATATTCAATTTCTGTTAATATATCCCCCTAAATCCTACACACTGGACCTTTAAAAGTTGTTTTAGATAATAGTTACCTCTGCGTTTGTGGCTGTGGAAGCTGAAACTCTTTCAGACTCTGTTGTGAAACATAGAAAAAGCTCTTTATTCAAAAGCTATGTTCAACCAATACAAGCATACACGCGGTTAGTAAAAATCAGTACCAGTTACCTCTACATTGGCAGCAGTTTCTCTTGTACATCATGCACACTAGGAAAGCCAGTAAAACAACCAGGATGGTGGTAAATGCCAAAACTCCACTCAGGAAATACACAAGAGAGTCGGGAGAGTCAGTCTCATCTGCAGATAGTTGGAGATAAGGAGACGTTAGAAATTTTCAAGCAGCAATAGACCCATGAATCAGCCAAAATTAACTTATGTCAGTATCGGTACATATTTTGGTAGATGAGTAACAAGAAATGCCAAACTAGGTTTAGAAAATGATGTCCTCATAACAGAGTTCGTCCACCAGAGAGCACTGACAAGTTGATTCTTACAGTGTAATATATCCCGCTCAGTATGTACTGTATCTTTGTATTGTAATATCGATATCAGCATCTACCTCAAAAATGCAATATTGGGCAGGTTATACCTTTTAGCTGCTGTCTCTGTGTCCGAGTAAAATTCTAAAAAGAGGTAATTGCAACTACTCTGCTAGAATAGTTCTTACCCTCAAGGTCCAGTTTGGTCCCGTCTCCAAACAGTATGTGTCCACATGAGGCAACAGCACAGTAGTAGGTCCCAGCATGAGAAAGATTCAGGCTCTTCATCGGCAGGTTGTAGACACAGGTGTGTGTTTGTGTGTTGGCTTTCCTCTCACACTGATCATTCCTGCCTCCATGGCTGTAAATGAGTCCTGGATGAGACTCTTCAGAGTTTTTGAACCAGTAAACACTGTGTTCTCCATCATCACAGCTCCCAGTGTGTACTGTACAGTTCAGAGTCACAGAGCCTCCTGGCCGGATGGTCTCAGACGCTGACTGATGGACCAAAGCTGGGACGTTCAAACCTGAACCCTTAACATCAACAGTGATGCCCTCTGCAAATTGAAACTTGTACGCATAGCAACTCATGCAGTAGTAAGTAGCTGAGTCTGAAATCTGCAAGTTCAAGATCGTCAAATGATTTTTACCATTATTAGTTTCCAATGTAAAGCGTGGGTCGTTTTTAAATTCATCACTGAAAGTGCCACTTTCATCATATCTATAGAATGTAGAGATGAGTCTTGGCTTCTGTCCCAGAGTTTGCTTATACCAGTAAAACATTGCTGCAACTTCACCTTCATAGAAACATCGTAATGTCACACTGTCGCCAACCTCTGCTGATACAAAACCACTCTCTTGACGCACAGACAAGGACAATTTAAGAGAAGTTGTCAGAGCTGAATGGAAAAGAGATCGAGAAAAGGCACAATGAGTGCAATGATACAAGTTTATCATAATGATTTGAAATTATATTAGCAATGCATGTATGTAAGGATTCAAACTTACCTGCTCTCCACAAGCAAAGACAACCCAGAAATAAAGCAAACTCCAGAGATGTCATCGTGATCAAAATGTCTTGATGAATGTTGAGATCTTCCATACGTCTCTACTCTTGAAGAGGGGACTGTGTTTGATTGGCTGACAAGAAGTGACACTGAATGTCCTATTTTGGAAACAGTGAACTCATGTTCAGTGCCCCCTACATTGTCAATTTTCTAGACATTCTAGAGATGTGGAGAGGAACCAGAACCACAATGTGATTAGTAAGCCTGATGTTTAAAATCACAAACAACAGAAATTATTTGGTAACAAGAAAAAGCTCGAGCTGGTCCCAGCAGGTTTTTTTAAAGAGAGCTTTTTAGAACCAAGAGACATAAACACAAGAAGACATTTCTTCTCAGATACTTACTGTATAAGGGTGTATAAATGTCATTTGATCTACTACACCAGCCCAGATAAACACATCAAAACACTGCTGAGCTAGACACAAATGCAAAGTTGCCCTGTTGCCAACAAACCATCTGTTCCACAAGGAGAAACACGTGTCACACTTTATTCAACAAAGTAAGTTCTTTGCCTTTCAAAGTCATCACATATTTCAAGCAAGATGTCAGTCTGCCTGTGTTCAAGCTCTGCTATAACCCAAGTTTCCACCAATGGAAAACTGTTCACTAGTTCACACAACCTTCACCACAGGGGTGGCAAAGGTGTATGAGAGTGGGCTAGATTGAAATGCAACTAGCTTTAAAATGCAACTAGTCTAATACCTGTTATACCTGGTGTGGTCTTTACTGTCATTTGATAGGAATAATTTGTGTTAAATGAGCCTTTGCCACACAATAACACTATTCATCTGTTGTGGCTTCTTTGTTGAGGTGTGTCACAGGCTTAGGTTTTTAGGCTGTACTTAGGTACAGCTGTGCTAATACATCTTGGTTTACTTTATCTGAGACAAAATAAAGCTTAGGATGATGGCAATGTATGGCAAGGTGAATGGGCATACCAAATTTCATGGCAATCCATCCAGTAGCAGTCGCAGTCAAGACATTTCACTCACAACTGCAAACGTGAACCTCATGTTGGTGGCTGTCGAAGAGTCATGGGATCATCAAAGTCAGAGGGAGTCAGCCTCTGGGGACCATGACCATTAATATTTTGTCATGTTATTAATAGTAGATAGAATAGACGTAGTGATAGGATGGGCAGAACTCTGATCTGTTGGGGGTGCTACAGGAAAAATCAGGGGATCCTTACAGTCACCAGAGTTTATCCTCTGCATGCATATATGTACCAAATTCCATCTAGTTGATAGCTGTCAAGAAATGTAACATATTTGAAGGGAGATATTAGCCCACCCAGCTATCTCAGGCGCAGGTGCATTAGAAAGTATCACTTGACTCTTGAAAAGAAGACCCCACATGCTGCTCTTGCCCTACATCACAATTTATTGGTAATGCTAACATTTGGTCCCTCTTGACTTTTGTCAAGTGAATTTTATGACCTTCATCAAATACTCATTAAACAATAACAATAAATTGTGATACTGGGCAAAAGCAGAGTGCAAGACATCCAACATAAAACCAAATATTTCATTGTGATGGTGGCACTAGAGGCAGGCCAGCCGTTAGGATATATGGGCAGGGGGACAACATTTTCCAAAGTGGGCCCCTCATTCACACCCACAGAGGGGGGGGTTTAAATCAAGAATTGATTGAAGAAATTACCACAAGGTATTAAATCATAGATATTTGAGTCTGGATCAAAGTGGTGGACCAACTGCACAACCATCATTGAGCCATACCACTAGCATGCCGCTAGCATGTTTATTGAGAGCAGTTATAGCTGTTGCAGCAAGTAGCTCTACTCTATGCTCTAAATTATACAAATTTTTAAAATAATGGAATGGTTGGCTATATATACCAATGTTACAGAGTTGTTGTTGATTTAGCTTTTGACACAGATTAACTTACTGACATGATCTACTTAAATAGCCTGGGCATTAGAGTTATACTGTGTGGCTGCTGTACTTAAAAACACTGCAGAGACTTCCTGTTTGAAACCACAAAGGCAAAAACAGCAGAGGGTCTTAGAGAAGTACATGACTGAAGTATATATACAGCTAATCTTTGATTGGCCGTCAGCACCAAGGCTAAATGAAGGTCCTTGCATATTTTTTTGAATAAGCATATGCACAAATTGCACAATGTGCTGCCGCATGATGTCAGCTCATCGTCCAGTGTGGTCACCGTACAAATATCAAGGTTTCAATAACACCCAGGAAGTGAGACGTAACTACGACAAAGCATCTCTAAAGTGTGGTCGCTTTCTGTAATCATGCACACACACTCAATGATGAAGCAGAGCCTTAATTGAAAGCAATGGTTTTATTAGTTTACTGCAAGGCAGGACTTTACATACAATATCTTGAGGTGAAATCTGACTACAAATCCTTACTTCAGCTTGATAGACACATTCATAAAATAGTTATAGACTAGTCCATACCCATTGGTAACTTTGTCACCTTCTACCTATGCCAATCCTCAATGCCTATGTGCAGTTTCACATAGACTGACCACGTCAGCGAGTAGAAAAAATGTGGGACAGACAGAATGACTGACTGACAGAATGACACACAATTTCTGTGATTATGTACAGCATACCATACCATGACTTAGTCATACAGAAAATCAGAAAAACAACAACATTCAGCCACAGGGGGAGCCACAGCGATCCGTCGCATTTTAGCTATTTTTAAGCATTTTTCTGTTGTTATAGCACCACCCAGTTGCCAATTAGAGTTAAATTTCTCCAGTCACCTTGAGGCGTCCTACATATCTACCAAGTTTAGTGAAAATCGATATGGCGGTTAGGCCTAGATAAGAAATTAGCTCTCTAGCGCCCCCATTTTGTTTGATTGGGTCAATAATGGAGGGGTCCCCTCAGATTATGTGTGGTCATATGCCTACAAAGTTGCGATGTGATCGGTGAAACCCTTGAGATGTTATACACACATTCAAAATGGCGGAAAATCTATATGACTGGAAGTTATGGGTTCTTGAGGCAAATTTGTTCCTCATGAGGAGAGGCATCTCTGTGCAAAGTTTCATGTCTCTACAACATACAGGGCATGAGATATGCCCATTCAAAGTTTGCAATTTCAATTGGTTGCTATAGCGCCCCCCTTTGGCCAATTGATGTAATATTGCTTCATTCACATCCTCCCATGACCCTCTACCACTGTGCCAAATTTCACATGGATTGACCAAGTCAGTGAGGAGAAATACGTTTGAACACACACACACACACACACACACACACACACACACACACACAGAGTTTTCGTCATTATATAGTATGATAAGATGAAACAGTGTGAGCTTTAGTGCTTAACACTGGAGTACACACATTCACTCTGTGTGTCGTCCCTCTGTCTTGTTGATCTGTTGACCTTGTGTGCCCTCAAAGCAGCATAATGCAGATTGTCAGAATCTTGGTAATCCTGGTAATGAAACATATTTTAACTTTTAATCACCATATTAATACACATCACTTGTATGATACACACATGCATAGCATTGAACTCCTGAAATCAGTGAAGTTGTCAGTGCAGTAACACTTTACATCCACGTCTGTCCAGACTCGTATGTAGCTGTAGCACAGACTGTGCTTCAAATATGGACGTCTCTGCAAAGACACTACAAATTCTAAAATGTTGATGCTTCACACACATTTTCAATCTGGCAGCACATAAGATCTATATATTAAGCAGTTTCAAGGTGGACACCCAAGATCAGTGTCACCAGTTATATTTTTGCAGAACATTATGATGTCACAACGAAAGTTGACCTTTGACCTTTTTGATATAAAATGTCATTACCTCGTTATTTTATTCTATTAGGCATTTGTATGATGTTTTGTCAGAATTAATGTGTGAATTCTTGAGTTATGGCCAAAAACATGTTTTGTGAGGTCACAGTGACCCTGACCTTTGACCTCTGACCACCAAATTCTTCAGTTCAACCTTGATATTGAGTTCACGAGAATAGGACGGATGGCCAGGCAACCCAAAAATATAATGCTTCCAGCTACGGTTGTCACCGACTATTTCTACCACAGGAACAAAACAACCTGTAACTACACATGTAGTCCATTGGCATTCTCATGCGACATATACACTGTTAAATGTTATCAGTGACATATATCCAAACATTGTTGTTTGTACCAACCTGGTCCCACAGAAATACATGAAATGACCACAACCTCTTAACTGTATTACATGGTGTTGGAATGTAATGTATTAAAATGACTTACCGGCACCACAGAAACAGTGCCAATGGAAAGTCAGTTACAAACAGTCACAGTTTTAAACACATGGTAAACATTAAGTAAGGGTCACAGTTTATGTCACGAAGGGTTGAGGTATGGTTAGGTTTAGTGGAATAATATTGGACTCGGTTTAGTAAAAGGTCATAGATTCAGTACAAATAAGTACATCCAGGACGCCAGTATGCAGCAAAATGACATAATTACGCCACAAAACATCACGTAACCATATAACATAACCATGCCACGTAATGTGACAAAGTTCCATAAAGTACTGTACATAATTACTTAAAGTTCAAATAACTTAGCTCTAGTTTCGCAGACCGGGCGAGGCGGGGGCGCAGCGCACCTGCGCTTCGCCAACTGGGTGTGGCCAGGTGGATTTTGCAAGTTTGGCACACCGTGCGCCTGGCGCAGCTACTCCGCGTAATGAGAGTTTACTCAATTCACCATGGCAGAAGAGAGCAGCAGCGTCAGACGGCCAAACTTCTCCCAGGAGGAAACTGATGTTTTGGTCAGGGTGGTCTGCTCGCAGTGTCCGAATATACGGAACTGCGAGCAGACCTCCATGGGCTGATGATGCAAAGGTAGCCTGGGAGGAGGTCACCACAATTGTAAATCTATGTTGCGTTTTTCTCGTGCGGGCGTGCGCTCTCTTTCTCTCTTGCAGTCTCACTCTGTTTCTTTTCTTTTGGCTTTTCTAAGATGACAGATGCTGAATATATACTCCGTATCTGATGCTGTGGCTGTTTGTGGTTGGCTGAGAGCAGCTGTGTTAATTAAATCAGGTTGGGTTTCCATTACGCGTGCCAAACGTGCCAAACGGTGCCAGTCCCCTTTGATCTGACATCAGATGTAACGGGACAGTCGATATAGAGATACATTTATGTGCTGATTGCAGATAGTTGCATTGAATAGTGTTTTTTTTGGGTATTTATTGCATTGTTAATGTGCCTGATATTCTGGAAACCTGCCTGTGAGGTTTTGGTGACGTGTGCGCACTGTCCGCCGGTCAGCCACACTTCGGCTTACACCGGCTGCGCTCCGCCTGCGCTGACAGTAGACCTGGTTTCAGCTGGCGAGCTTTTAGCGCACCTTGGCGAAGCCTTTTGGCACAAAACTGTGACTGCGCCAAGCTGGATCTGTCGACACCTCCCCCTACTGTGCCGCCACACCCATCTCAGCGCACCTCGGCCTGCCAAACTACCAAACTGAGTGCGCCTCGGGTTGCGCTGCTCGAAACTAGCTCTGCACGGGGTGCGCCACCCTGCGCAAAGACGACACAAACGCAATCTCCTGGCTCAAAGACCTCCTCCCTATGCAGACTGCCTCGCTCCTTATACAACCTACTGCATTACATTGTTCAGGGAATTCCTGTGTCACCAACGACAAAGGATTTTAGATGACTTTCCATTGGCATTGTTTCCGTGGTGCCGGCAAGTAATTGTAACACATTTCAGGCCACCGCAGTGTAATGTGATGTTCAGAGGTATTGACCATTTCACGTAATTTGTGCACTACATGTAGAACAGTGTCTTAAAAGTCCAGATTATTGGTTGGTAAGTTCCTGTAGTGAGAAAGACCAACAGCTGCATGCTTGTATTTGTATTTCAGAGCTATTGTACTGAATTGCATCAGTTTGCACAAGTGTTGTTTTGTTTTCTTCCCCTATACAGTGATGTTGTGCTGTAACATTTATTTGCAGTGGTAAAATAATTTAGAAATACTCACCACTGGAGTCCTGGAAGCTGAAGGTCTTGAGTCTGGGGGGGGAAAAAAATCAAATTTCATTAAGCTAATAGAGAGACGACTGATGCTTTGACATTCTTGATTTTATGAGTAATATGATGGAAAATGAACCACAGCACATATTCACATTAAATGAATCAGTAAACAATAATCTGCATGGTAGAATTAGTAGATATTTGCCTTTATTATTCCTATCAACTTTTGCCTTAACTTGTAAGTGCAAAAAAATCACACTATCAAAAGCAACAATTGACAGTTAGCCTACCTGTACATTGGCAGCCTCTTCTGTTGTTCATTGTATACGTTGCATACGCCAGTAAAACAACCAGGATGATGGTGAAAGTCAGAGCTCCGATCAAGAAATACACCAAGACAAAAGAATCACCTTCATCTGCAGACCCTAATGATAGGAGACATTACAGAGCTCTAGAACACTGAGGTGGTAGTGATCAGTATATACTGTATGAAAAGTTACTTACCCTCAAAGTCCAGCTTGGTCCCGTCTCCAAACAGTATGTGTCCACATGAGGCAACAGCACAGTAGTAGGTCCCAGCATGAGAAAGATTCAGGCTCTTCATCGGCAGGTTATAGACACAGGTGTGTGTTTGTGTGTCAGGTTTCCTCTCACACTGATCATTCCTGCCTCCATGGCTGTAAATGAGTCCTGGATGAGACTCGTCAGAGTTTTGGAACCAGTAAACACTGTGTTCTCCATCATCACAGCTCCCAGTGTGTACTGTACAGTTCAGAGTCACAGAGCCTCCTGGCTGGATGGTCTCAGACACTGACTGATGGACCAAAGCTGGGACGTTCAAACCTGAACCCTTTACACTGACAGTAGCCCCATCTACAAATTCTAAATCATATGTATAGCAACCTGTACAGTAGTATGTAGCTGAGTCTGAAAAGCGTAAATCAGAGATTGTCAAGTGATTTTTACCGTTTCCTGTGTCCAGTGTGAAACGAGTATTATTCTGAAATTCATCCATAAAGGTGCCGCTTTTATCATGTTTATAGGAGGTAGAGATGAGTCTTGGTTTCTGTCCTACAGTTTGCTTATACCAGTAAATGATCACTGCAACACCTTCATAGAAACATCGCAAAGTTACGCTTTCACCAACATCCGCTGATATAAAACCGCTGTCTTGGCGCACATAAATGGACGATTCCACATGGGTCATCTGAGCTGAAAAGACATCCAGAAAGAGCACATTTAATTCAACAATATAAGCTATTTCTATTGTAATCTTATGAAATAAATAAAACATTGTGGAGTTATTAGTTAGTAGACAACTCACTTATTGTTCCCCAGAACAGATAGGTCAGATACAAAGCAAACCTCGGAGATGTCATCGTGTTCAAAATGCCGCGTTGAATGAATGAATCTCAACACATTCTCCACCCTTAAGAGAGAAAATGCTGTTTGATTGGCTACCGAGAAGTGACGCCTAAATTTTGATTTGGAAACAACACATGTTCAGTGCTGCCTTAGATGCATTTCAGTAAGAGAGGTCTGTAAGCTCAAAAAAGGTCTGTAGAGAGACGTTGCACTCATGTGATTTCAAATTTTTCATTAGCTGCATGCTATCAGGCACTTTGAAGACTCATTTATTTTACTTTTTTTTTCTTTCCACATATTAGCAATGGTATGATGGGTCTATAATATGCAGAATTCTTATCCACTATGGACTTTTGACCAATATTGTTTGGGACAACAGGGGCTGGAACATTTTTTCAGAATTAAACAAACAAAATGATCAGTGCCAATGGGAAGAGCATGCTGTTGTGTTGCTGGAATAAATCAGCAATTTCTTTTGTTGTGGTTATTGTTGCTACATGTGACTAGTTTTGCAGGTAACAATAACTTGTTTTACAGGGATGTTCATTGCCTCAGTCACTTCCTCCCAAGTACACACATCATGGCCTTTGTTCCACTGTTGGATTGATACAACAGTAGTAAATGGAATGCCTGTGTCTTAGCCCATGCTCTGAATCTGCATATGTCACAGTTTAATATATTAGTTTGATTTTTTAGAACAGTTCTCTGATCTCTCTATCTTAAAATAGTCTGGGCAGTAGATGCTGTGTGGCTTCTGTGCATACAAGCACTGCAAACTTCCTGTTTGAAACCACAAAGACAAAGAGAGCAGAGGGTCCTAGAGAGCACGTGACCAAAGTATATTGAGAGTTAATCTTTGACTGCCGACCACAGCGAGGCTATGAAAATGAACCTTACATCTCTGGCTTTGTGATGTGCAATCGGCATCTTTACAGTAAACAACCTGTGTGGAATAATACACACTATCGGTACACTTAGGGTGGGCTCTCACCCATTAATTCATGCTGCATGCAATGTATATGTTATACATCACATGTTGGCGGGGCTTGTTTTCACCCTGCTGTGAGAAAGGCGGCTCTGATGTTTCTGCACACTACCATGTGTTGAAGGAGTCAGACGTGCTTGATGTTTGCAATGCCGTACCGATTGTCCCACAAGCTCTGAGATAGTGTAGACGACAGTTTGATGTGCTATTGATTCACTGAATAACCACAGTCAAGAACCAGATATGTTTTTTGTGTGAAGGGGGGAAACATTACGCCTTCAGCAGTGGATACTTTATTTTTATATTGATTTTCCAGGCGTGTAAACTTTCTCTGTCTCTCGAGCCCACAGTCACCACAGTCATCAGTTAGTATGTGTGGTTGTGCTTTTGTGCATCGTTGACAACGAGTGAAGTGAGAGTGGAAATATTGCACCTGACATTAAGGAGTCCGGGCTTTTCTGTAGCTGAGGGAAGACTTTATTGGGTGATTTGCAAGGTCAGTTTTTACATTCAGTATATGGAGGTGAAAGCAAACTTAATTGTCATCTAGTAACACAGACACAAAGTACAAATGTCCAGTTCTACTGCCTCACACTGGAGTACACACACTCAGTCCAGGTGTCATCTCTCTGTCTTGTTGATCTGTTGGCCCTGTTCACCTTTAAAGCAGCATAATGGAGGCTGTCTGCACCTTGGCAGCCCTGGGAATTAAATATAAAAGAGTTCATTGTCATATTAGTGTATGTCTCATGACTGATATAGAGATTAAGAACAGCATTACTCACATTTGCAGGGTTTAACGCAATTTATATTAAGCAAACCCCTCCAAAACTAACTTCTAATGTGTTCACATGGGGCGCAAGTAAAACAATTCATGTGAGGGAATTACATGAAAAGTCAATGTAAAGATGCAATTTGATGCAAATTCACACCAGGCGGTGCATTGGATGTCGTGCAAATGACATTTACGTTTTGTTTTTAAGTAGCACGAATTACGTGAGTAACAAGATTTTGCGCCAAATTCCTTTTCGCGGGAGTTGAAAAATCTGAACAGCAACCAATTTGCACCGCAATAGCCAATCAGCATTGAAATTCTTCGGGGATGTATGATGCCAAGCACATACTGCCGGAAGTTCATTCATCAATTCAACGATTTCACATGCAAATGAAGCGAATCAACACAAAATATTCTAGCGTTCAAACTGGCGCAAGTAATGGGACATGAAAATTCACATCGCGTTTGGTGTGAACACAACATAAGAGATGTCTTGTTGTGGTTTTAGCATTTCAAGCGGTGAAAAAAATAACAAAAGCACCCCCCAAAATAATGCAATCCAGAACAACAGTACCAACTTCTGTGTTGCACAATGGCCATCAGCCAGTGCTTAACAGTCTTCAATCAGTCCTCACAACTGGTATGTAGTACTTAATGTAAAATATTGAACTGGATTTACAGATGTACAGGTGGTAAAGGAACACTTCATCCACAAAATGATCATTTGTATATTAAATACTCTCACACACAGCATGCCTAGGCAAGCGCATGTGTCTGAACTCTGCTCAGTGGAATCCACAAGTCAATTGTGTGCTTGCCCTGGTGTGCTACTCCTATGCCCGTGTGTTTTAAATATTATGGTTTTAGTGAAAATACATGTGTTTGGGAAGTACTGAGAATACAACTGGATTTCAGTCAGACGACTCACATTTGAAATGTTTATTTCAACAACAGAACAAACAGTTTAGCGCCTGGACTCTGGCCTCATAACTCCCCACAGATGTGTGTACATGAGATATTGGGGAGTGATAAAGCGTCCCCCTAGAGCATTCTCGGAACCCATCAGCTGTATTCTGCGTCTGACTTCCGGCAGACGGCGATACAGCCTCTGGCGGCAGACCCCCGATTTTTTGGCATTCCAGTTTGAGGAGGCGAATTTCCGTTTCTGACTTCTGTTTATATTTAAGTAAATATGCTGAACCATTGCGATGGATTCAGAGTTTGCAGTGATGCCAATTATGTTCCGCCTCGTTAGTTCACCGCACAGACCGTTTAACCTGGCAACAACTGCAGCCGGCTCAAACTTGATTGGTCAATATAGCGCAGACTACAAACAGCCTACAATCAGAAACCAGGGCTCTTCCGCTCTTCTTCCGGAGGCAAGATCTCCGGGGTTTGCCTACAGACTCTACATTCACTGAATGTAGAGTCTGTATATAGAGACTATCCCCTAGAGCAACATAGAAATATGTCAAAATGCTGAACTGTCATGCAGCAAATCAGCAATACCAATGTAACATTAACTAGCTACCTAGTTAGCTACCTCAACATCAGCATACTACTGTTGTTATAAACAAAAGGCCCACAATACATTGAAATGACATTAAACTAAGACACTAGGATGGTTATGGCCATTTTTTTTCTATGACAATGAAGAAAATACATTTGTGGGTTTCTTTTGTTGCTTGTGCAGCCATCTTGCCATCAATTTTACATCACAGTCAGTTTGGTGTGTGCCTCTGAAAAGCCATCATTTGGAGGGCCATGTAGCCCAAACCGTGGCATAAGCACGCAAAATGTAGGAGTAAGGGCTAAGTGGTAGGGGCAACGGGTGTATTAGGACTGGGCCTTGGATTATACTGCAGGAGCTGTGTGAGAGTTTGTAAACTGATGTTTTGATATAGTTTTGCTGTTGTTAAATGTGGACACCATTCACTCCAATTCATCAGGAATTTTCTGTTTTTGGATTCTTCGTGCACTATGGAGGCATGCAAGAAAAATGAAAGGAATTCCACTTAACATGGGGTGAGCAACTGATATACCAATGATCATTTTGTGGGTGAAGTATTCCTTTAATCTTTGCTCTTTTGTGTGCACCCTCTCGTTCTGTTTGTTGCAACACTTTGAAAATTCCTACCTCTGCATTAGAAGTCGAGTCAGCTGAGGATCTTGCTTGAGAGTCTGGTTGTGAAAAAAATAACAAAAGCCTTCTTCAAAATTCAACATGCTTATAGTAAGACAGCCAATTCATATTAAATACTTACCTGATCTTCAATATCTTCCACATTAGAAATGCTATAAAACTTAACAACATTAGTTTTACCAACCTTTGCATTTGCAGCTGTTTGTCATGTACAGTTTACATGCTGTGTAAGCCAGGAAAACAGCCAGGACGGTGGTGAATGCCAGCGCTCCACTCAAGAAATACACCGAGACAAAAAAGTCTTCCTCATCTGCAGATGAACATTTTAAGTTTTTTACTCCCACCAAATATTATAGAAAGTGTCAATCACTACTTAACCACTAACAGAAGCTTTGCCAGAGGGTTACTGACCTTCAAAGTCCAGCTTGGTCCCGTCTCCAAACAGTATGTGTCCACATGAGGCAACAGCACAGTAGTAGGTCCCAGCATGAGAAAGATTCAGGCTCTTCATCGGCAGGTTGTAGACACAGGTGTGTGTTTGTGTGTCAGGTTTCCTCTCACACTGATCATTCCTGCCTCCGTGGCTGTAAATGAGTCCTGGATGAGACTCTTGAGAGTTTTTGAACCAGTAAACACTGTGTTCTCCATCATCACAGCTCCCAGTGTGTACTGTACAGTTCAGAGTCACAGAGCCTCCTGGCCGGATGGTCTCAGACGCTGACTGATGGACCGAAGCTGGGACATTCAAACCTGAACCCTTTACATGGATAATAGAGCCCTCCGCAAAGTCATACACATATGAATAACCACTTACACAGTAGTAAGTAGCTGAGTCCGAAATTTGCACATCTGAGATCGTCAAGTGATTTTTACCAGGGGTTACATCCACTCCAAAGCGTGGGTCATTTTTAAATTCACCATTCAAAATGGCATCTTTGTCATGCTTGTAGAATTTAGACAACAACTGTGGTTTCTGTCCTGGAGTCTGTTTATACCAGTAAAACATCACCGCCACATTATCTTTATAGAAACATTCCAAAGTCACTGTTTCACCAACGCTGACTGACATGAAGCGTAAAGATGATGATAGTTTAAGAGCCGTCATATCAGCTGAGGAGGAAATGGAGAACAAGAAAATGGACAATTATCTTTACATCATGACTCGGTCATATTATAACACTCAAATTGTATTAGAAAATACCAGAAGATAAGTGATAAAATGTACCAACAAAAAATAAAACTTACCCACTCTCCCCAAGAGCAGACATGTCACATAGAAAGCAAACATCGGAGGTGTCATTTTGTTGAATTGTTGTGACCAATTGACAGAATCTCTTTACGTTGTCTGCTTTTTAAAGAGAAGACTGTGTTTAATTGGCCAATCAGAGATGCCTCTGAAGAATCACATGGTCACTGCCCCCTACAGTGTTGATTTTGGTTTTTGAGAGATTTTTTAAAAATGGAAATCAAAGCAGAATTTGGATCTGGCAAGAAAGCAGGACTTATTTAGGAGAGTTGGACCCCAAATTTAAATGATATTTTTAAAGGCCTTGTAACCCGTAGCAGTTTAAATGCAGAAGATTGTGAAATGTCTCTAAAAATAACACTGTTCAAAATGGTTGTGGCTGGGATGTGTTATGAGGAGGAGGGACAAGACTCCTCCCCTTGACCTTCCATTACTGTTTGGTATATTTAGACCTGCTGTTTTTTTATTGACATTATAAGACACATATTACACATGTGTGTTAACTCCCTGTCACCAATTAAAATAAAATCTGTGATTCTACAAAAGACACATTGGAGAGGTTGAGCTTTATCTGACCACCCGATAATAACATTTATATTCTTTTGTTCAGATTTTTTTTTTTTTTTTGTATAGATGAAATTACAAAGAAGATATATGGTGCCTTACTGTAGTCAGGAGGCAAACCAGGTTGTCCACTCATCATAAGATCTGCAATTTGATCCCCTGCTCCTTTATTCCACAAGATACTGAGCCCCAAATTGCTCTGTGCGTTTGAATGTTTAAAAAAATGAGAAGCAGCTGGCACATGGTATGCTAATGTATATAAGTGTGTGTGGATGGGTGAATGTGACAAGTAGCATGAAAGCGCTTTGAGTGGTCAAAAGACTAGAAAAGCGCAATGTAAGTGCAAATCCATTTACCATTCAAGTCCTCCAACCCAAATGACTACAAAGGTTCTACGTTCCTACCTCTAAATATGACCCACTGGAGCATTACCGAAATTAGCGCACCTAACCAGTGGACAATAGAATAGCTCCCGTATGACTATTAGCAGTCGCAGTGTTAACATGTGTAGCAGTTTGCACCAAAACTGCATGGTTAGGTTTAGAAAAAAGATCACTTAGTGCATGTATAGGTCCTGTTTGTGCATGTGTGTGTTTGGACCTGTGTGTAATTGACAACAGAGTGAAAAAATTAATTTCCCCTCAGGGATTAATAAAGTATATAAAATAAAAAAAAACAAACATTACAATTAAAAATTATGCTGTGAAATGGTAGCGGTTAGGTTTAAGCACCAAAACTACTTGGGTAGGTTTAGAAAAAAGATCACCTCTTGCTTAAAATAAGAGTGTTTGTCAAGTATCATAGTGTGACACAAATATGTCACATGGGTGAATTCAGTGTGCAGTGACTGCATGTAAATTACACAATGTTGCGTTTAAAAAAACAACCGTGAATTTTGGCTTTACATGGGACACAAACTGCCATCTCCTGGGTGAAAGTCTGGTTTTGTTTGACCCATCCACCTCACCACCCTCCCACCTTATGCAGACTTTCTTGTTCTTTATACTACATTTGCTCTCAGTGTCAAGTATTGCCACAGATGGGTTTACATTGGAGTTAGCTTAAACGGATAGTGCACCCAACAATGAAAATTCAGCCATTATCTACTCACCCATATGCCGATGGAGGCTCAGGTGAAGTTTTAGAGTCCTCACAACACTTGCGGAGATCCAAGGGGAGAGGGGGTAGAAACAAAACTCCACCTAATGGAGGCTGGGCGCCCCAGAATGTCCAAAAACACATAATTGAAACTACAAAATATCTCTATACTGCTCGTCCGTAGTGATCCAAGTGTCCTGAAGCCCCAACATAAAAAGTTGTTTGGAAAAACGTCATTTGAACTCTGTTTTTCGCCTCATTGTAGCCTGTAGCTCTGACTGCTTCTGTATACACCGAGCTCACGCGTGCGCACTTGCAATGAGGCCATCCTCGGAACCCATCAGCTGTATTCGGCATCTGACTTCCGGCAGACGGCAATACAGCTTCTGGGGGCAGACCCCCGATTTTTTGGCATTCTGGTTTGATTTGGGCGGAGGAGGCGAATTTCCGTTTCTGACTTCCATTTATATATAAGTAAATATGCTGAACCATTGCGATGGATTCAGAGTTTGCAGTAACGCCAATTATGTTCCGCCTCGTTAGTTCACCGCATGGACCGTTTAACCTGGCAACAACTGCAGCCGGCTCAAACGTGATTGGTCAATATCACGCGGACTACAAACAGCCTACAACCAGAAACCAAGGCTCTTCCGCTCTTCTTCACATTCACTGAATGTAGAGTCTTTCTATAGAGACTACAATGAGGCTAAAAACAGAGTTCAAATGACGTTTTTCCAAACAACTTTTTATGTCGGGGGTTCAGGACACTTGGATCACTACGGACGAGCAGTATGGAGATATTTTGTGATTTGGACGTTTTAATCTGGGGTGCCCAGCCTGCATTAGGTGGAGTTTTGTTGCTAGCCTCTCTCTCCTGGGATCTCCACAAGTGTTGTGAGGACTCTAAAACTTCACCTGAGCCTCCATCGGCATATGGGTGAGTAGATAATCCCTTTAAAGCCTAGGGCATCTCAGAAAGACACTAAGGTGTGCCTTTGGCAATGATATGACATGCCAAGGGGAGTGACAAAGTGTCAGTATTTGACAACCTGGAAGTAAGAACAGGCAGCTTCTCGTTCTTTATTTTAAGTTGCCTGACTTCCTTCCGTAATAGTTACTATAGCCACTAAAGGCCACCACCTAAAAACAAAACTGAAATATGGATCATCATTTCTGCTTGCTTATGTGATCATATTTTGGAAGTGGACAGTATCTGAAAAGGGCCAGTTTGGTTATGTGAAAGGTGTTTCAAGTTCACTGTGGAGATATCCTACTGGAGGATTCCTCTTCTCATGGTTCACCCCTGGTATCATTTTTTATTAATTTATAATTGCACATGATGTCCATGATACTGACAGTAATAGAAAATCTTTCATATTATTTGCAGCCACTATTGCCCACCTCTTTGGGATGGTATTTGTAGTAAAGTAAAATGTGGTTGTTTTTATGAGCGGATGAATGTTTCTGCATGATCAGTTCACTGTGACTTACTGCAGTCAACCAGGAAACCCGTCTTAATGAAGCATTAAGACGGGTTTCCTAGGAAAGAAAGATCTTCAAGTTAAATTTGAACATATGAGTTTTAGGGAAGTGAAATTGTGAAACTTAAACCATTCCTGGTGACTGAAACAACATTCTGATTGACTGAATTACCAGCTTCACTCAGACCAGCTTCCACATGAGCTAAGAAATCAATCTGGACTGTTGGAGTTGTAGGTATGTATAAATTCTTTCACTTGTATATCTGTAATGTGCATTCCCTTTATTCATGCACACCATTGTTTTGCATCTAAGACATGATGCTTGTTTTGCAAAGTTCTGAGATCAGGTTCACTGATGTGCAAGACACTGTGGCCTGGACGCTACTGTATGGGTCTTCCTGTGTTTAAGCTCTGCTAGGACTTGTGTTTCCACTCATGGAAACTTCTACTCTGAAGTTCACACCACCTTCACCACAGGAGTGAAGGTAAACGGTGAGACTAGGCTACAGATTGAAAGGTGCAACCTGTACTTACGTTACTGGCAAGAAGAAGATATAAATAGATCATAGGGGGTTTACATGAGCCTGCTTCATCTGTATCTGTATCCAGTTTTATTCTGTATGTGCGGAGACGCGTGTGACTTCGGCAGAACACACTGTAAATGAAACACATTGGACAAAACTTATTTTATTTTCTTCCACCATTATTTTACATTGTATATTTAGTCACGTGAAGTGTTGTTGTCTTGCAAGTGATTGACAGGACAGAGTTATCATTTGTTGAAGTGGTTGAATGTGAAAGCAAAGCCCCTACTTCACTCTTTCCTGCTCTTTACTCTAGAGTACACACAAACACTCTCCATGTTGTCCTCTTGACGATGTCGTTCGCTGGCTCTGATCGCACTCAGAGCAGCATAATGAAGACCATCTTCATCCTTGCTCTGGTGATGACAAAATAGCAATTGCAAATTACATGAGAAATACAATGCTGGAAGAAAAAAATCAAATAGTTGTTATTTAAAGGAGCAATGTGTAGGATGAAGGGGGATTTAGTGGCATCTAGCAGTGAGGACTGCAGATTGCAACAGGCTGAAACTTCTCCTTGTTAGGATTACTGTAGTTTTCACTGGTCAGGATGTTTGTCCCGGGAGCTGAATTATCCGCAGAGGTCTTACACTCTCCAAATCAAAAAGCCTAGGGGATTAAAAGCTTTAGAAACACAGAATAAAGCATTTTAAAGTTACAAATCAGAGTTTCTTCTTTGCTGTTTGGCTCCCACAGATGGGCTGCTAGCCCAGCACCTGCTAATGTGTGCTCACCTTTTTTCTCTGATGACTTAAAATCCAAATGTTCAGGGCATTTTTATAGGGGGGCTGAATTATCCACAGAGGCCGCTTCCTCTTCCGAACAAACAGACCAGGGGATTAAAACCTTTAGAAACACTAAATAAAGTAGTTACACATTAAAAATGTAGTGTTCCTCCTGTGCTGTTCAGCTCCCACAGATGGGCTGCTAGCCCAGCGACTGCTAATGTGTGCTCGCCCATTTTTCTTGTGTGACTTGAGATCCAGACGTTCAGGACGTTTTTACGGGGAGCCGAATCATCCATAGTGATCTCTTCCTCTTCCGAACAAACAGACCAGGTGATTTAAACTGGTGAAAACCCTAAATAAAGCTGTTTCACACAACAAATCAGTGTTTCTCCAATGCTGTTTGGCTGCTAGCACAGAAACTGCTAATGTGTGCTCACCTATTGTCTCTTATTACTTTGGCTGAAGCTTCTCAGAAGGTTTTTACCGATAAGAAAATTATCCGCAGAGGTCTCTTTCTCTCAAGAACCAACAGACCCAGTGATTTAAACTGTTAAGAACACTGAATAAAGCAATTAACTTTGACAAATCAGTGTTTTTATAATGCCTTCTGTGAAGGGGCTGCTACCTACGGTGCCCGACACAAGAAATGCAAATGGTCCTATCTAAAGCCTGTTGGTTTGTCTGTTCTGGGCTACTATAGAAACATTATGGTGCAACATGGTAATCTGCTCTCTTTGCAGAAAACAGCTCATTCTAAGGCAATGAAAACAAGCCAGATCTTATTTTTAGGTGATTATACACTAAAGACAACATGCTAAATTATATGCCATTTCTGCCATTTTATCCCCCTATATCCTACACACTGGACCTTTAAATCTTATGTCATGATTCTTTAAGTATTATATGGGCTTTCATCAGTTATTTCACCTACCGTGGCTTCAGAAGCTGCAGAACATGCAACGTGAGAAACAGTTCCTGTAAAAATAAGGAACATGAATGATCAAGCCATGTCAGTGTAGAACAAATGTTAAACACTTTTATTCTGAAAGTCCTACCTTTACAGACAGAGCATGACTTTTTTTGCAACTTGTACATGATGAAAGCCAAGGCAAGGAGCACGACAATGGAAACTGCCAGCGCCACAATCAGGGAATACACAAGGAGAGGAGTGGCTTGGGTAGAACGTTTTAACATGCAGTGAAGAGAAAAAAATGTCCCTTTTATGTATGTATATTTCTGGACATACAATAAATCTAATTAATGTAATGGTTAATATCAAAAGTCAGGATGGAAAAATCAGCTTTTATCACCTACCTACAATCTTGACCTTCACTCCTCTTCCAAACACGATCTCCCCACACGAGGCCAGAGCACAGTAGTACATCCCTGCATCAGGAGAGCTCACAGACTTTAAAGAGAGATTTAAAGTGCAGTTCCTCATGTGAGAATCTTCATTGGGAATATTTTTACACTGTCCTACACTGGGATACATGACTGCAGGCTGGTCTGCACCATATCTGAACCAGTAGAAGCTCTGCTCTCCTGCACACGGTTCAAAGTATGCTGTGCAGTTCAAATTCACAGATTCTCCTGACCAAAGTGGCTCCAGTTCTGGCTGATGGACCTCAGCTTGAGTGTTGGATGACGCTGTTGTGACGTGAAGGAAAACTCCTTGTCCGAATTCAATTGCGTTGAATTCTAAAATCCCACAGTAGTATGTTGCTGAATCTGACAGGTGGAGGTTTGTGATTATGAGATTATTGATGCCGTCTTGACCTGTTGCGTGGACTTGAAACCTTTCTTTATACGCTGGGGAGATGGAAGCTTGTGTGCTGTGCTTCATGCGAGTCGCTATGATGAGAGGTTTGCCTCCTAAGCTTTGCTGGTACCAAGAAAGGAAAGTTACAGCTTCATCCTGACAAATGCAATGCAAAGTCACATTCTCCCCAGCTTTAGCTGTTACGACACCACTGGGCTGAATTATACTTGAGGTCTTGTCATCAGCTGGCACCTCATCTGCAAAGAAATGCATACAGTTATAATATGAGTAGTTAAATCTCATCCTTCCCATTCAAAATGATATTAATGCACATGAAAACAGTGAAAAGGGGCGTAAAATACTCACACATTTGACTCAGAAGCACCAGAAAAATGCAAAGTGGCATCATCCCTGTAGCTCTGCAGTCTCTATCGTGTGTGGCGACGGATGCATCCAACTCTTATAGGAGACGTAGGTTGTTTGTGATTGGCTAGACTGACTGTCTTTTACAAAAGATGATCAGGTGACCAGAGGTGTAATTGGGGTTGATAGGGTCTTTTTGTTTACATCATTGTTGTTGTACAGGGGAGAACAGTAGGTGTGACCACATGTTTGTGTATCATGAGAAGAATGAATGGAGGTGTAGAGCTTGGTGCATGTTAGTGTTGCGCAGTGCTTACAGGGGATTTGGAAACATCCTGTTTTCTTCAGGTTTTTATTATATTTGTTAGATTTAGACGTGCCTTTATGTTTATTTATAGGATTGCTTGTGTTAGAAAGTGTTTTTGGGGATGTGTGTGGGTTGAAAGAGAGTGTGTGGGAGGGATGTAGCCAAGAAAGAAAAACACAATCAGGTCAAGTCATTTAACCCATATACTTGTACTGTACTTTAAAGTTACTGTTGATAACTCACAGTTACAAGCTGGGGTTACAGGTTGGTCTTTTTAATGCCCCATCATGCCAGTGATGTCCCCCAGGTCAGATGTGGCATTTGGTCAAATGCTTCTCCTTAATGGGAAACCACATGTGAAGACTGACAATAATGTTGCACAGAGCCATTGCTTTTGTTCTTCTTTTGGTGTTTCTGACTGCGAGATGTATTTAATTCAGTGTTGCATCACTGCCCTCTACTGTGTTTGGATTTTTTCCTTACATATTTTTGAAAGGTTATGTTGCACATTCGCCTCGATGCTATGTGAGACACTGACACATGGACAGGAATAGCTGGGAATCCAATCGCTCGACCTGAGCCATAGCTGCCCCTTAGCCGGGGCTTGTGTAACAAATTGCTGAATAAAAACGATACTGCAGCTATTGTGGCTATATATTTTCATTTTAAACATGCATCCTCCATGGCAGTGTGTGACTGGGATCTGACTACCGTGGTGTGCTGCTGACTGAAGCATGGTATAGCTCTATATAGCCTGTTATTGTTGCCTAACCCTACTCTTTTCTAACACATACAAAGACGTACAAACGTAAAGTAGCCTTCACCAGTAGTGATTTAGGACATTTGTCCTTGTACCACATTTAGTAAGAGTGCATCATCCACTAATCGGAAGGGCTGCGGTTTGACCCCCGGCTCCTCCAGTCCGCATGTCGAAGTATCCTCAGGCAAGATACTGAACCCTAAATTGCTCCGATTGCTGTGCCATTGGTGTGTGAGTGTGTGTACATGTGCAACTAAGTGGCAGATGGCACCTGTATGGTAGCCTCGGCCACCTGTTTATGAGTATGTGCGAATGGGTGAAGGTGACATGAAGGCCTCTAGTTTCCCGGCGCAGCACAGGGTGGCGCAGGGTGGCGAACCCCGCGCAGAGCTAGTTTCGAGCAGCACAACCAGAGGTGCGCTCAGTTTGGTAGTTTGGCAGGCCGAGGTGCGCTGAGATGGGTGTGGCGGCGCAGCAGGGGGAAGTGTCGACAGATCCAGCTTGGCGCAGTGACAGTTTCGTGTCAAAAGGCTTCGCCGAAGGTGCGCTAAAAGCTCGCCAGCTGAAACCAGGTCTACTGTCAACGCAGGGGAAGCGCAGCCGGTGTAAGCCGAAGTTTGGCTGACTGGTGGACAGTGCGCACACGTCACCAAAACCTCACAGGCAGGTTTCCAGAATGTCAGGCACATTAACAATGCAATAAATACCCACAAAACCACTATTCAATGCAACTATCTGCAATCAGCACATAAATGTATCTCTATATCGACTGTCCCGTTACATCTGATGTCATGTCAGATCAAAGGGGATTGGCACCGTTTGGCACACGTAATGGAAACCCGTGGAGGTCTGCTCGCAGGACTGTATATTCGGACACTACGAGCTTGGACCTCCCAGACCAAAACATCAGTTTCCTCCTGGGAGAAGTTTGGCCGTCTGACGCTGCTGCTCTCTTCTGCCATGGTGAATTGAGTAAACTCTCATTACGCCTTCGCGCGGCGCATTTAAGGGCGAGGAGAGGGGCTCATTTGATTGGTGTGATGTGTGTAAAACCCACTCCACGCCTTCTCTCCTCCCTCTTTCCGACTTGCGCAGGTAGGAGGGACGGAAGTGGGATCGAGGAGTAGCTGCGGCAGCGCTCACGGTGTGCCAAACTTGCAAAATCCGGTTGGCGAAGCGCAGGTGCGCTGCGCCTCCGCCTCCGCCTCGCCCGGTCTGCGAAACTAGAGGCCGTAGTGTAAAAGTGCATTGAGTGGTCAGAAGACTAGAAAGGCGCCATACAAATACAAGTCCATTTACCATTTGTGCTGTTAAGGTGATATTGCACTCAATAACTGGAGGCTTGCTAGCTAGATAGCCTAGTTTTAGTTCACACCATGGCTGTATGAAGAGAAATGCAGCATTGGAGGCGGGGCCCCATTCTTTCCTATGAAATTTGCCTCATCGATGCATGAAGCCAAAAACGTTTGACTTCCCGGGTATAAGATTACCTGGCTCTTCTGCACCATAGGGCCCAAAGAGCAAGCACACTATGGCAGCGGAGCGGCTAACTTCAAGTTTAGCTCCCCTCTAACTTTAATGGGGATGAAATGATTTAATAGTGCGGCTCTTCTAGACTTTGAAATGTTATCAAAGCAAATGGATCATATCCCTATTGTGAAACAAGTCATTATGTGGGGATTGTGATGCCTATAAAATGTATCCACTGACCTCTTTCACATTGTAAGTCTATGGAAAAAAAGTATTTTTGGGCACAATGTCATGTTGTGACAGACCCAGAACTGTAGTTACATGGTTTGGCTGCAACTGTATGTTAAATTGGCCTCAAAGTCTGGTGCACTTCCAGGGTGTCTGGACAGGCCCGTAGGAAAGCCACTCAGCCTTACAACCAATTTTCCCTAGTGGCCAGTCATGGTATTGCAGCAAAAATATCCCCTGTCACCCAAAAAGACTTTTCCCCATAGGCCACCATAATTAAAGGGACACCTGTATCAAGTGTTGACAGGACACTTTTGGAGCCGTGGCAGTTTCATATTTGTAAAACTTTCCTGGAGCCAAGAAAAGCGATTTCAAAATCCATGAGCTGAGAGGGAACTTATGGGCGGAGCCAGTGGGAGAAACATTACTGCACAAATTCATTAGCTGCGAAAGTAAACCTGGAAGCTAGAAACTTTTTATTGGCATATGTGCTAGGTGAACAGCTTCACTTGGAGTCCAGTATCAATATGGTAGCGGAAGATAGCGGAGGTGGGGCAATGTTTAGCCACCTCTGGTGAGTCAGACTAGTTCCCACTACACATAAACTTGAATGTTATTGCAACACCTGCTGAGTCACTGGCAGCTCCTGCACATTCGTTGCTATGTTCTTACCACACTGAGAAAAGAATGGTGCAAGCTAGCGTTGGCTGTCTTCTTTTCGTCGGTCATGATGCAGTTTTGATAAATTACCAGACTGTCCAAAGTTGTGGTGCAATGATTGGAAAATTTCACAGTCTATGATGGCTTTAACTAACAAAAAATTACAAGTTTCTTGAGATGTAGCCAATAAAGAGCTAACAGTGCCACTGTGACTAATATTTTGCAAGTGAGGTGACTAGTTTTACTAACATAACATGAGATAAAGTGATAAATAAGACTGTTTTTTTTTAATAATGCCTATTACAGATCACAGTTAACCTGTTACAGTTCACATTAGACTGACGAATGTATTGTTGCTGCCCAGACAGTTGTTGGTTAAACTTTAAAATTTAAAATTTCAGTATGGTAAAATCAGCTGGCAATTCTCAGAAAGTAGCTTTAAATATAATCCACCATATTAAACAAAGATATTTATGAAAAGGTCTTAAATACACATAATACTGGTATTATCCTTTAAAACAGTAGCTGGCTGGAGAGGGTTGAAGATTTGCTTTGCATAAAGGCCTCACACTGGTTGATTTTAACATGTGGTTAAGATACTTCACTGTTTATGCGTGTATAATGAAGCAGGAGCTTGTGTTTCTGTCGGGGTGAGAAAAAATATGATTGTTGTATTTGCATCTGTTCCCACGCTTTAAGCAAATTTAGTATTCAGTCTCCACTGGCTTCTGCCTTGCAGTTTTCACAGCACCGTCAACTCATGCAGTAGACTTTAACAAGCAAAAGCAGGCCACTGCGTGCAACTCAAACTCTTTTGATGTTTGTGGTCTGCATGTACATGCTTTAACAGACCTGCGGTGAAAGCTCTACAGTTGTTGACTCAGTAGAGACGAGGCATTACTGACCAACACTCTTCTCACTTGCAGCCGTACTTCCTGAGTTGTGCAAAGTGACAGTGGGACAGCCTGATGTTCGCTGTTTCTCAAACCTTAAATGGAAAATAGACCCTCCCATTCTTGTCTCAACAGAATGTGAGTCAGACCATGTGGCAAACAATGAAAAGAGGAAGCAGAGCCCCAAGCCTTTACTCAAATAACAATTGCTGAGTACCAGCAAAAAAGGAACTTTCTTATTAAGAAGAATTGTTGCACGTGGTTGCTTGTCAAACTTTACTCTGTCAAAGTCATTTCAGTATCATTTGAAGCTAAGTGATCAATGCTGTCGTGTTTCTGTGCTGAGGACTTTTTTTGCTCAGGTCATCTGCTGACATTCAGCTCACTATAGAAAGGGCTCCTTTATTTTTTAAGTCTGGCTAACCCAGAGGTTTTCTTTCTTTTTTATATTTTTATTCAAAATTTTTGCTCACATTTTGCCCTGTAGTTTGTATGCCCAATGTCTTGAACTGACAAAAGTAGCTTGTCTGTTTTACTGCAGAATCTCTTTACAGCAGGGCCACAAGGAGCTGCTGCAAGCAGGGTTGCAGTATTGGCAAATATCCAGAAAGGTATGGAGCTGACGTGAGTTTAATCGGACAGTTTAGAACAGTAAGGTATAAAAATAAAATGTCATAATAAATTGATTGACTTTATCGCTTTTGTTCATGACTACACTGTTCTTCATCCAAACCACATGTGGTCTCAAACTCTTCTACCACAGAGCAGTACATGTCATTATATCAGTGCCACACATAACACATTCAGCGCCCTGGGCAAGCTTCCACTGGTGCCCCCAACCCCCCACTACCAAAAATAAATAAATGAAGTAGGTAACACTTTTTGATAAGGTACACAAAAAACAAGTAGTTCCTTCAGTCATCATCAGTTAACTAATTATTAACTAATGATTAGTTACTGTATGACATTTGATTGGGAGTTACTCATGAACTGACCATTAACTAATGGTTTGTAACTCATTTGTTCTTCATTAGTTCCTTAGTAACTACTCTTTTTTGTGCACCTTATTGTAAAGTGTTAGCATGAAATAAAATGAACAACTTGCTGACGAACAATGTGATAACATTCATTTTATCTTACTCTAATGCTAGCCACTCCACCATACCCTTGAATGTTCTAGTACAGGGGTCTCAACATTTTTCAGGCAAACATCCTTTAGCTGAAAGAAAGATGGAGCAGGGACTCCTTACTACATATTTTGTTTTAAACTGAGGTGCACTTGAGATAATTAATTAGTTTTTGGCCTTCTCTCATTTTTACTTGCCTGTAGCTGCTAAGTCAGCAGCAGTTGTAGCATGGCTAGGTGTTCTAGCCTCACCCTCTGCACTTTTGCTGGTGGTTTCTGAGGTGGCCAGTGTGTCAGAGACACTTGCTCGAAAAATTACAAAACAATCCATTGTGGCTCACTAGAATGTCCGCACACTATAATAATCATACAACTAATCGGCCAGTTTGTGAAAAAAAAAGAAGAAAAAAAAAGGTATCGCACAGTGATTTAGCGCTAGCTAGCTCACATAATTGCATAAAGATTCATGGGTAACAGTTAGCGTATCATTAATTATGTGTACTGGCTTAGTAGCTCTGAGGACCCCCTGTTAAAGACCCAGGCTCTAGCGTGTTCTGACTGTGATGATCACTCACTGATGAACACGTTAAGGTGAACTGCATTGCCAGGACTGGCAATATGTTCTCACTCCGACCTCGTCACATATTGACGTCTGGTCATGGACTTTCCATGTCCACATACGATGTGCAAGGTACCCTGGCTGCGTTGGTTGTTGACGTTCTGGGTCACCATGTCAAGTTCTGCTTGTTACATGCATTGTCTTCTTTCAAAATACACTTCTGTTTTCACAGGAAATTTAACATTTACATACAGTCTCTTTCAAAATAAATGCACTACGTCTGTACAACAACGCAAATTGACTTTTTTTTTTCTTCAACAAAACACAACAGGGTTTGGCTTTAGAATCTTATGGGAACACCACTCTCCTGGATGAAATTTGTTGTTTGTTGGATCCTTCCACCACCCATCCAACCCACCCCAGTCGGTCTTTCCCCGCCTTACTTTCGCCCTTGTCCCGCTGCGTTTCCCCATGATGCTGCTGGGCGCTGTTAAACTACAATGGCAACTGGCCACATATCATGCCAATGTTAAAGGATGCCTTTTTTCATTGGTTTCTGACACAGCAAGTCACTGCTCAAGTGCCGTATTTCGACACCTTCAGAGTGAGACCGGGCTCGTACTGGAGGTGGTACTACTACAGAGTGACTGTTATCATTAAGTCTTTGGGTAATTTTTCATTTATGTTTAATGTGTTTTATTTTTATTTATTTTATTTTTTAGCGGATGGGGGCTAGGGGTGTCCCCCCCATGGATGGTGTCCCCCCCCGGAGTGGTAGCAACCATGTAGGTAGTGGGGCCTCCTCTGTGGCCTATCAGGAGATCCACTACTGCATAAGTCATTTGTGGAGTGGAAGCTTTAATGAGTAAAGATATAAAAAGGTCAGCTTTGCACTTACCACTTCGACATCTGCTATCTCATTGCTATTTCTTTGAGCTGTTAAATGTGATACCCTCTCCTTATCAAACTTTATAACCACTAAAGCCAGTTGTATCTCTTCATACACAAATAGAGCATCTTGATAGTGGTTTTTGTGGACATGAAATCAACAGTAGGGGTGGATTGTCTGCATGGGGTTGTTTGTTTTCCGTAGTCAACGTGTTTGTCACAACTGGAAAATAGGTCAGAAACACTGTGAACTGGCTACCACAGCTTCACCTTGGACAGCTGATATATTATTTCTTTTACTTTTTCATTGCACTTTTGACAGTAAGAAGTAAATCAGGTCAGTAAGGGGCAAATATGCTTCCTCTATACTTCTGCACTGTTAAACACATAAATACCTTTATGTGGCTTATTTGCAGTTCATAGTTTATAACTTAAATGTTTTGGTCTTTACATCTGTCAAAAGATGAATATTAAAAACAGAAAGATGAAGGCAAAGCTTTAGCCAGAATAAAAAACATGTGGTTGCAGACAAGAGACAGTAAAGCCCGGCCCCCGTTATAACCGTGTCATAATGCTCCTCCTCTTTCCTCTATACCTTGCGGCTGCATCAGCGCCCTTTTATCAGTGCTTTTTATGTTTATGTTATGTGGGACTACATGTATCAGCTTGTAATTTATTGACGCGTAAAAATATATGCAAAAGATTGAGGGGTGAAAAAGCAGAGGCGTCGTTGTGAGGCAAGTGGAACAAACAAACAGCATCACATATAAAACCACATAGATATCCTGTGAGGAGGGGAGGTGGGGGGAGAGGAGGGCGACAAAACCACTTGGGTTGAACTCGATGTGAGTGAGCTTGACCAGAGCAGGAACTCAGAGGCGAGAAGTTTTTTTTTCTTTTCTTCTCTTATTAGTCAGATGGCTGCAGGACTTAAAAACACATCACTGTCTTCATGAGTGTTTGAGACAAACAACTCCAAAGTTGAGCCAAACACAGAACCTTAATGACGTAGTGCTGGACTTGACTTTTTTTTTTCGTTCGTTTTTTGAAGAGGGATGGTTAAAAAAACACATTTGAGACCGTGACCATGATAAATATATATATATATAGAAAATAATGAATGATCGTTAAGATGCATTAAAAATGCATGCATGTATTAAGATGCTCACTGAGAAAATTTGGCAGCTGAAATTCCATAACTTCAAAATACATGTACATTCTGCTGGAAACCATAAAACTGAGCACTGCCACTAACCTCATGACATGAAATGTTGATGTCATGGTACTGATGGTGCTCTCAAAAAAAGGGTAGAGATATGTACGTCAGTCGACCACAACAGTCTCTCCAAACACATCCCTCTGTGGGTGGACCAAAGTAGACACACCCGGCAAGTGTCTTTGAAATGTTCAGAAGCACTTTCTCTGCGGTGTGTTCACTTTAAATAACTTATCTTTACAATCTTAGCCGCCTGGTCATCACATGTAACTGTTGTGGGATCAGTTAAGTAAGATGTATTGACTATTTTAAAAAGGTAAAAAAGGTATCAGCATCATGATGTAACAGCTGTGTGATATCTACTGTAGGTGAACTGCTGCTCCCTACTGACCAAGAGCTCAACTGCACACAACAAACTGAACAGAAGCAAGGTCTCATAGTACATTTAAAGAGGCACCCCAGCAAGTTTACACATAATTCATCAAGAAGAGAACTACTGAGTCTGTGAAAAGAGTTGGATAGAGCCTTTTGTGACTCTGGAGCTCTCCAAAGTCTGGTGATGTCTGCGGAGTTGCATTATCTGAGATGTAAGATCTAGTGTTTTTAGAGCTTAACCCACACTGGGGACTGAAAGTTGCTGCATCATGGCCTTTTCTCTTTCAGTTCTGATCAATATTAGATCGGAAATGTAAAACTATGGCAGTAGAGACCTGAAACTGTCATATTTTGAGGAAAATTATCGTACAAGTCATACCCATGAGAACAAACAGGTGTAAAAGGGTATAAAACATCCTTCTGAATGACTTTTTGACTCTATCTCAGAATTTAAAAAATTAGGTGTTTGGAGGACCCCTAAACCCCCTTTTCATCATATACTATCCCCCCAAATATTAAAAAAAATCTTACACGCTTGATCCTCATCATAGCGTACACCAAGCATGATTGTCTGGAAAGAGATTGTGAGAAGAGATGTTTAAACACAGATCTAGGATCCACATTCTACTGTCCTGATCATGTCAGGAAATTAATTAAAATGCGACATCATGTCAGGAAATTAATTAAACAGAACCACGCTAGACCGCATCCCAGGACAATTATGAACCACTTCCTCAAATGTTGGTCTTACAGAAACTATATTAAGATCACTATTTTCAACAGATACTTTAAACACAACACCCAGTGCTCGCCACACAGTAAAACATTCTGGAGATAACGTTAAAATACAAATACACCTCTGTGCTGAGTGTACCACCACACATGGAGGCCACAGCAGAAAAGCATTGCATTTATTAGATACAAATGATCAGAAATTGCTAGTCTTACGAACGAGCATGATAATTTACTACTAGCCCATTATTTAACTCAGAAACCTATATATACAGGAAAGCATAAAAATATACAGAAATAAACAATGTCGTCAGAAATTACAATATTAGAGCTTCACTTAAATGTCTTATAGGAAGCTTTCTGGAGAACTCGTGTCTGTTTCTGGGGAGTCGAGCTCCCCATAGCTCCATCATATTTAAAACCCTGATGTGGAGTTCCTCAAGGAATAAATCTCGGGCCTCCTCTGATTAACATTTAAGTGCTACAGCTAGCTCAAACTGCAGAAAACAGCAAAAAAAAATATTGTTTCAAGCAGCAATTCCAGGGTTCAAGCCAGCATGGACTTTTAAAACTGTAAATCTGGGTAAGATCAAGACCATTGCCAGTTTAAGACACTGGCATGAAAGATAAACAACAGGTTTTATGCTCAGTTATTAACATCCAAATTCCTACTGGGCCACACTTTTCTTTGGCCTATTGGTCAACTGCAGAAACATTTTCAGGACATGCTTTAATGGCTTAGTTGAAAAAGGCCACCAACTTTGATGATGTTTTAAACAAACCCTCATTGACTGATGGCCAAATTTTGTGAAAGGCTATTACACTGGTTTGGAAGAGAGAAAAAAATGAAGTCAAAGCAGAAACAAAAGGGTTAAAACCCATCATTGAACCCTAAATACAGATTATTATTACACAGTAACTATATGGATGCCATGTACATTCACTTTACAATAGTACTAAGTGGCTATTGTTCCATAAGTGTCATTTTAAACTGTCTGGTGTCTCTGTCATGTGTCTTAATGCCCTGGATTACCATGTTGTTGAATTGTGTACAGCACAGACAGCCCTAAGAAAAGAAAAAATCCACAAGGCAATAGTAGAAATCTCATTCTGTAAAAATACTACAGTGTTGTTGACACCCCTGTCAGACAAATTAGTATAATTTTTAAAGGGAAATAGTCATGTGAAGCATCATTTGCATGTACAAATGTATACAGAGTAATAGTGCATGCAAGCCCGGTACACTTTATACATCTGAAAACACATCTAAACCACAGAAGGTCAAATAACGTTCAGCCAAAACCAGCTAAGGACGTTTTGGAAAGATCTGGGGTTACGTAGGGTCAATAGGTCAGTTATAATAAGTGCTGGAAAATCTTCTCACTACCTTTTGTACCAATAAATACAAGTCCAAAGTAGTCTCTTTTTTTGGATTGATTATTGTTATTTCAAAGGACACACAGATCTTGTGAATACAACAAATGATATATACAACAAATAACAAATGATGTCATTATTTGACACAGTTAGAAATATTTCATAATATTACCATTATGCATTCATGATGCCTGACAATGACTTCAATGAAAGTTAAGTAGTTGTATTACAAAATGCTCTATCAATATGGACTGGAACACTACTTTGTTGTCTGCGTGTTGGACCTCTAAATTTGGTAATGTTTGTCATATCACCATGTAAAGAGTGTGTAAAGACGCACTCTCTTTCTCTCACACACACAGCCAAATACACACAGCAGTGACTCAAACAGTAGAAGGAAGTGCCTGTCACTTCATCTTTTGCTTAATCCCCATATAAGTATTACTAAAATGTAAGTCTGTGTCATGTGTTCAAAAATCTTAGATGACAAAAGTTTTGGTGACATCCTTTCTATTATCCCAACACAAAATAAGAGAGAGAAAGTGATGTAACATTAAAAAGCACATTGGGCAGCTTTGATGGATTCTCACAACAGGAAGCTGCCAGAAAAGGTTTGAGAATACCACAGTGTCAACACCACAGTGGTCCAGCAGGTGTCAGCGTAAACCTACAAGACAACTCAGTTAAACTTGACAGTTGTATTTGCCCTGACGACACACCTCAGGCATTCACATCCTCACAGTGGGTACACAGGCAAACATTAATGTCTCTCAGCATTTACACAAACAAACAGTGTAAATGTTTGGTACTGATGTAAAAGAGGGACTGACACATCATTTTCCACCTTATGACACCTTCACTTGCCTGTCTTTCCACTTCTCTTCTTGTTGTGCTGCCGACGCCTATAACATGAATATTGAGAGTTGAAGGCAGAAAAATGAGGCCACAGTAGATTTATGGTCAAGGTGAACTATGGAATTATCCATGAGAGTGATAGCATGTTTCATCAGTAATATTTTATCACGACCATTCTGAGCCTACAGACTGTGTTTTCCTTGACAGTCACAGTTTTATGGTGCCTTGCTGCATAAAGAATTTCCTCATGTGGGACCAGGCCCGCCATCAGGGGGCGTCAAAGGGTAAAGATGACCCCAGCCAAAGGCCAATGGGGAGGGAGGGGCTATGAAAAGGTCTGTCTTGAAAGGTCTAAAAGAAGAAGAGAGGCAAGTAATGACAGGAGCAGCAGGTACACCAGGCAGAGCTGAAGGTGAGAAGTGAGGCAGACTCGTTTTTAGCAAATAAAACCTGCTGTATCAGGCTCAGACACAGATATTGTATTAAACTAGAGGACATAAGAACTCCAATGGTACTAAACATGTTGTGTCAGAAGGGGGGCCAAATAACGCTCCAAAGTTACGCTAAATTTTGGCGAGGGAAAAAGGAACATGGACACCTTTCAAAATTAGTTCTGCACACTGGGGTCCCTAAATAGTCTTGCAATTACAGAAATTAGGTATGATTGGAAAACTGAGAGTTGACGGCCATATACACTTTAAACTGTTTCAGTTCGCATTGCAGAAAGGGCACTTATTGAGACAGAGGGTAAAAGGGCACCACTAGGGGTCTATCTGTGTACATGCCTGCTTCACGACTGTTTTCACTTATTTGAACAATACCATAATTTGCCTGAGGGGGGCGCCAACTACACTGCAGCATTTTCACAGAATGAGATGTTTACTATTCCCTTGTGTCTTTTTTCTTTTCTTAGGCAAGACAGGGCAAGTTTATTTGTTCAGCACATTTCAAAAACAAGGCAATCCAAGACATGAGACAAAAAAATGTCACTAAAGCTGGGGTAGGCAGAAATCTGGAAAAGAAATAATAAGGCAGAATTTGAAAATACAGCTTCTCCTGTAGCTTGCTCCTCTCTGTTCTAGGCCCCTCTGCATTTGCTTCATACAGTAACCCAGTGTTTCTCATACATCGATTTATTAAATCTTATGTCATATAACGGATGGTTAGTTCGCGGACCCCTCTCATCTTTTTAATTCCCTCCTGCCGTGGTAAGGCCCAGACCTGTCCTCAGTCCCCTAAATTCCCCTGCCTAGTGCTAGTTCTATTAGTTTATTATCGAAGATCAGTTCATCATTAAATCCTGGCCATTAAATAAGTTCCTTCTTATTATGGTAACACATCTCTGACCCTGTGGATTAATTTGAACCTGTGCGACCTCATTAGCTCAAAGCATTCTCAATAATTATCTTGGGTGAAATTCCCAAGGTGGCGTTGGCCACTCAGCCCCCTCTTGCCCCTGCCTCTCTCTCTCTCTCTGTTTTAATCAGACCCCAAATGAGACAAAAATTTACTATCTAGCCACTCCGTGGTCTCGGGAGGAGAGCGGGCCGCAGCTTGGGAGACGGAGCTTTCGTTGGCAGCTGTAGCAGCTTGAAATTGGCTGGATTTGAGCTGGTGGCTGGGGGTCCGTCTCCAGACCCCTGATCTGCTGCCCACTCTCCTTTAGGCATGATGGTCTGTAGTGTTGGGGGTGAGGCTCTCTGATTTGAGGCTCTAGCTAACGTTAGCTACATAAATATGGAGTTGAAACTGCAGCTTTAAGTCTTTAGCTCCGGTTAGCATAGCTAAGCTATTAGCAACATTTTCTCTCGCCGATATCAACATGTTTTTAGTTCATGTATTGTCAGACTCTCTTTCTACTGTCATTTTTTTGGGGTTGGGTAAGAACTTCCTCTGCAGGATTTTCTACCATTGAATCATGTTTTCATTGAAGGGGGCGTGCATGTTCATCTCCATCTGTAGAACAGCCAGTAGAAAACCCTCTCTCTGAAATGACCTGAGTGATTGGCTATAGTCTCCTGTCACTGACTAGATTTTCTAAAGCCTGGAAACTGAGCCAAGAGGAGGTTCAGAAATGTAGTTCTCTCTCAGTCCACTTGATTTACAATGTGCTCAAAGTGTATAATGGGATTTTTGCCCAATTACACCAAAATTAAACAACCCAGCTTTAAGAAAACACACAAAAGAAACACAAAGCAATGTAAAAATACATATGAAAAGGATTTAAAAAGTGTGAAATAAAGAGGTTATAGAAATGAACTAGATCAAATACAATAAAACAGATTAAACAGGAACACTGTCACAGAGCAGTGCAGCTGCAAACAGAATTTTTTTGATCTCTGATTTAAAGAGTTGGAGAAGATCTGAAGTCTTCCGGGATTTTGTTGCATAAAAACTAAACGCTGCTTCACTTTTAGCTTTGATGGACAGTAAGCAGACCTGTCCCAGAGCAAGGCAGAGCAGAAATGTATTTTGGCCCTAAACCACTCAATGCTTAAAAACAAAACAAAAAAGACGACAGAATCACTCATTTAGCATCAGTATGGACGAAAGTGGGTTAGTCGTGGGTGTGCTGTGACATATTGACAGTTGCAAGTCTAATTTCCAGTGGGGTTTATACGTCAGCGTTGAATCAACGTCGTACCTATGCTGTAGGCTCTGTGTAGACGCATACCCCACACCGTAGCCTCTCCAGAGATGTAACTATATGTTGCAGTGACGCAACAAAAAACAAAACTTCAAACCATTCACCTCAGTGAAAACAAGGCTTTTATTTACTTTCATTCTTCAGATAAGAAACAATGAATTCTGAAGACTATAAAACCCCCACACAATGGAACCTTAAGTCTTGTGTGTGATTTATCCTGGCTTCATAGAGGAATACTCTGCTAACCACTAGGCTAATTTATACAATGTAAAATGCCATGGGCTTGTGCTAATAACATTAGCATGTTGTTTTTGTGGGGAGTACACATCTAGCAAAAGGCAAGTGTTTTGACTGTGACTCTTGCGAGTTAGGAAGCCAATTTGTTTACTTGTGTTTGAAGCTGTTGCTACTAAGCCATGTTTAATGTGTGTCTTAGGTGTGTTTTGAGTTACTCAAACTCTACAGCACTACAGCGTAACTGCAGAGTGTTGTTGTCACACTGCCGCACAAGAATAAAGGCTCACAAGGGTGTAAGCTATGTGCGTAGGCTATGATGTAGGGTCTGACAAACAACTATAGATCTGCCTTTACACAGCAGACTGCTGATGTTTGGGATGTTTTCTGACTTGCAATGATTCTTTGTGTTTCATTTTTGCTAAAAGTGATTTTTTTTCTCTTTATAGTTTTACTCTTTATAGGACAGAGGTTTGGTAAATTTTCCATGGGAGTACGTGTTTGTCATGTCACTCTGTTTACAGACATGCTCTCTTTTTCTCCCTCACACACACACACACACACACACACACACCCAAATGCACACAGCAGTAAGCCAAAAAGCAGAAGGAAGTGCTTGTCACTTCATCTATTGCTTATTCACCATATGAACATTATCTAGGAGGATGTATCATGTATTTAAAAATCTTAGATGACAAAAGACAGTGATGTAGCATTAAAATGTGCAGCTTTGAATGCTTCTTTCAGCAGGAAATCAATCAATCAAACAGGAAATCAATTTTAATACCAAAAGTGTCAGCACCACAGTGGCCCAGCAGGTGTCAGCGTAAACCTACAACACAAACACAGTTAAACCTAAAGCATGTATTTGATTTGAGGACACATCACATGCTCACAGTGATAAGGCAAACATTAACCCACATCTCTCAGCATTTACACAAGCAGTGATGTTTGGCACTGATGTAAAAGAGGGATTGACTCATGTTTTCACATGTTTGGTAACTTCTGCTTTGCCTGGTTTCTCTCTCTTTCTCTCTGAAGTCTTCTGCATAATGACACTCACATGTAAGCACACTGTGTTAAGAAAAAACTTATCATTTTTACTTGCATTTAATTATGACTTGCAAATAAAAATCCATGCATCATCTTTAATCTGCATATCACTCCAAGAGATCAAATAATGCAGTTAAACCACCACCACATATTGTTCATTAATGGGGCTTTATGTGCACTAATACAAGATGGAAGGTTCCTGAAATCATTTCGCTAATGCTACACTGAAGGGAGTTTGAATGTAAAACTTTGCTGCTTATTAGTTCATCGCCATAAGCAGCAAACTGTCCCTCAGTGTGGGCAGGGTCTCTGATGTGCCGAAAACGATCAGCAACACCTTCTTACAACTTGCTGAAAAAAGTAGTTAACCTCCTTAGAACAGGAAATACTGCTTTGACTAAAGTAGCTGTGGCAGAATTACATTCATCACAGTGTAATGACACGTCATTTATAGGTGATAGATGATACACTGTTTTCCCATTGCTAGTAGACCAGAGCCGTGCACATGACTTGGCAGTAGACGACTTTATCTGTTTTGTTTCTTTTCTCTGGTGTGTCACGTTTGACATCACAGACAGGCCAGAAAACAGATAAGTAAACAGTAGAAAGCAACATGAAGGCCAGTATTACAGAGGTTACATCTTTTTAATATCTGTTTCTTATTCAGTCTCTCAAACTAGGTGCCGAATAAATTTGAAACACTCTTTGAGTTCTGCTTGCACAAAGATGGACAGTATTTTGCAGTGGTCTGCCATTGCATCGTATTTTTATTACTACAGCTTCAAGCAAATAGGAGCTGGAGCCTGTAAATATCAGTGACTACTGCAGAATCAATCGGGTCTCACTCCAAAGTTGACGAAATCCAGCACTTGAACAGTGACTTCTGGCATCGGACACCCGTGAAAAAAGGCAGCCTTTAACACGGCATCAGGAGAAAATGTGGTGGGATAGGAATGAAAGTTGGTGGATGGGTCCAACAAACACTGACTTTCACCCAGGAGAGCTGTGTTCACATCCCGTAAGATTATCAAGCCAAACCTTGTTCTTATTTCCTAAACCCAACTACATGTTTTTGTTGCCTAAACCTAACCACATGTGTTAATTGTTGAAGGGAAAAAAAGTAAATTCTCACTGTCGTTCCGACGTAGCACGTTTATTTTGAAAGACACTGAATGTAAACAGTAAATTTCTCATGGTGTCCCAAAACATCAAGGAAAGTCAATGACCAAATGTCAATATGCAATGAGGTCGGAGTGAGAATGTGTTGGCAGAGTCATTTTACCCTGGAGTGAATGCTGATTGTAACCTTTCCCATTAAATACAAAAGCCAGACATTTGTGGGTTTCTTGTGAAGTGGAAGAGGAGCATTGTAAATCAATGTGGCATGGTTTGACATGGCGCGGCCAAAACTGCCGGTAGAAAAGCTCTATACTGTATGGGCCCTTAAGAGATCTCATTCAAAAGCACATGCCCCATGCACAGCGCTGTCAGTCCTTTTAGCTTAGCGCAGGTGATTACAGGAAACATCAGATTGTAACATTTCAAATGAAGATTTGAAGAAGAAATCCAGCCCTCTTGTGTGCGGTGCATCTATTTATTTGCTCTTCAATGATCTTGCTTCTATTATCATTTGTTTTTATATACAAACCATGATGCTGCCATTTTTTGAAGATGTATTATATGAGAAAGACGATTTTAATTGTGTTTTACTCAGCCTATGGGCAATGACTTCCAAAACTTGAATATCTGACTATGATTTGGTGATCTAGGAAGTAAAGCTGGCACCTCACAATGAATAGTATTTTCCAGTGCTTGATAGTATGTGAATTTCTCTGTCTTTATGCTGCATGATCATAACTGTCTGATGTTTTCCTGTTAATTGAGCATATCCAGGTCACTGCACTCTGTTCATATTGGTCATGTTTATACACTTTTATGATGCCAAAAAGCAACATGTTGTGCAAAACAAAAACCGTAAGAGTATATAAAAAATATTTTTTAGATCAACAGACTGAAAATGAAATGATTATGAAATGGTAACCTACAAATATCTTTGCATATTGAGATAATGTGATCAACTCAAATCATAACACATAAAACACTATGAATTACAACTCTCATTTCCTCACTCAATTTCTTTTTAGAAAGCTAACAGACTTCAAAGGCGTGACCCTTAGAGGTCTGGTCAAGTTACTTTGGTGTCACACTTAGCTCTACTTCATCTTCTAAGTTTGTTCCTTTGAGGTTTGTGACTTCCTATTATCTAGGACTTGTACGCCCATGAGGCTAGTGCTGAGTACCGTGTCTAACAGTAACAGAAATCTCATCAGACCTGCCAGAGACTGAGAAACAGGTAGGTGATTTATTGCAAAGGGAAGGTTTATGTGTTTAGCATGTTTAGCACCGGGGGTAAGAAAGAGGAGACTGTTTTCACAAGTTCCACTTTTAAAGTCAGTATCTCGCAATGATACAGATATATCCACTTTCACTAACTTTTAAATCAAGTGAATGTGCAGTGGAAATGTCATTTGATTATTTGTTAAGATAAAGGATGATTTTAAGACTTTGCACGAGGATTATCTTTGCAAAGTTTGTTTCTTTGCTTTTGCAGAGTTGACATCAGCAGCAGAGTAGTTACCAGAAATAACCGAGCAATGGCTGTAGTCAGTGATACACAAGTGATACACAAGTGATACGTTTTCGCCACTGAAGTTTTTTATTTCAAATGCTAACACTGAAGTCCTGTGGTTTTAGCTCTAATCTTTGTGTTAGTGCATTTAGTTGCAATGGTATTTCCAATTTAAGCATGTACATCTGCGTTTAACAAGATGAGCCACATGCATTGTGCTTGGTGCATAACTTCCCAAAAAAATGTATTACTCAGATATGATGTAAGCCTTTGAGTTTGTTACAATATGTTAAACTTATTCATATGCAGATATAGTGTATTCATGTTGTGTTACATGATCATATGAAACTGGCTGACAGTAACGCAAGTGACATAGAACAGAATTATAGAGAGGATGTGGGGAAATGTGAAAGATAAGACTGCAGAAAAACACAGTGGCACCACAAGTCTGCAAACAGAGTGATAGATGCCTCTTTCAGAGGTAAAAATGCAGTGAGAAAAGCAGTTCTTTGACTTAAGGTTCACACATAAGAAGTAACGTGAAGTTTTACAATAAAAGTCTGCAAAGACAAATGGCTACTGGTCAGTGAGGTTTTTATACACTAGTTCAATACAGTAGGGGTAAACTCATGGTGGGACTTGTGGCTCTTCATCTCATCATCGTACTGCTGGTTGACCACATAGGAAAGATAATGGTGTCAAAGCAATTACTACTAACTGTTAACTAACTGGCCTAAATGTTTTATGTTTATTCTTTGCAATAAACAGGAGGGGATGGTGGGTGGTATAACATTTAGGCCAGTGGTTCCCAACTGGTGAGTTGCGGTCCAAAAATGGGTTGCAGGATCATTCTGAATGGAGAGCAAGTGACTTGCGAACATGTGAAGTTTGTAAAAATCACACTTTATTTTGAAGTACATTGAATTTCCAGCACAGAGCTTTTATTTTGAAATGCTGTTTCCTGCTGTAGAGTGAGTGACTAACGGACAGCTACTTAACAAAGACAGCAAACCAGCTTGATGGCATGGCCAAACACAAATATGACACTGAATGTGTCCACTGTGTGGACATAGAACTAATGACTAAAGAGAAATCTGGACCCCGTGGCTGGACCAGTTGGGAACCACAAAACAACGCATGTGCAATAAGGAACAGTGGTGTAGTGGTGGTTCATAAGGTGGGTGCACAATTGTGGAGGTGATCCAGGAGGAAGTGGGTATATATTCTATACATTCCTGTGGCTTTTTGGCTGAAAAGTGGGTAAACTGTAAACAGCCAGAAAAAGAGGTGGGTATGCCCTGTATACATGTGTTTCCCCTTCACTACACCACTCATCAGGATAACCACAAACTGTGAATTTTTCATGCTATAAAATAACTGAAACTGTTTTTTACGATGGATTTAAATGCCTTATTTGTTATTTTAGAATCATCTCAATAGCCATATAGAGAAAAGAGTTAAACTTACCTCTAAGCCCTGACACCATCATCATCTGTGTACATTACAAGAGCAAGTATTTTAGAAAACTTTCTGTCCCTAAGCTTTGTAACTTACCTGTTTTTAACAAGTTCCAATCTCTGTTGTAGATCCCAGCACTGTGAAGCCAAGGGCTGAGTTAAAGGACAACATCAAGACATCTTCCCTCCAAGATGCTGTACTGTCCTGTGAGCCAGAAAGCAAACACCAGCATATTTCTCCCATCAAACCTAACAGACAAGGTGACTTCCTTGAACCTGTTCACCATTTCCCTCCATGGCATTTTCGCTTCCATTGGTATATTTGAAAACCTCCTCATCCTGGGAGTAGTGGGCTTCCATGTCCGTCGCTCTGTCATCAGCATCTGGATCCTGAACCTCGCCGCCTCTGACCTGCTGGCCACCTCTTCCCTGCCCTTCTTCACCCTCTACATGGCCCGCGGCAACACCTGGACCTTGGGCCCGACCTTCTGCCGCATCCATTCTTCCATCTTCTTTCTCAACATGTTTGTCAGTGCCTTCCTGCTGGCGGCCATTTCTATGGACCGCTGTCTGGTGGTGCTGAGACCCGTCTGGGCGCAGAACTACAGGAACATCCGACTAGTGGGGAAGATTTGTGGGGTGCTTTGGGCCTTAGCTGTGCTATTCACCATCCCCTTCTACATCTTCCGTGATACCATTCCTCTTCCTGGTGGCAAGATCCTGTGTTACTACAATTATGCTCGCCTCCTCCCTGCTGAACCCTTTGACCTAGAAGCTTTGTGTAAGCAGCGTAAGGAGGCCTTGGCCCTCATGAGACTCTTCCTCGCCTTCCTGATCCCTCTACTGATCATCATCCTGAGCTATGCTGCCGTGAATACCAGCTTGGCGCACAGAGGCTGTCGACGCCCTTTCCGTTTCGTTCGGCTCGTAGTGGCTGTGGTGGTGACTTTTATTCTCTGCTGGGCTCCATACCACTTCTTCATAGTCTTGGAGGTGATGGCCCCCAATGAGCATTCTGCACAGAAATTTGCAAGTCGTGCGCTCCCAATCGCAGCAACCATCGGCTTCCTGAACAGTGTCCTTAACCCCATTCTGTATGTGTTCAGCTGCCCTGATCTGTGCAGGAAGATCAGGCACTCTCTGGGTGCGGTGATGGAGAGCGTTCTGGCTGAGGATCTGGCAGAGCTGTCCCGGCGCCGCAGCACCGCTCGCACCTCTATCAGCAACACCACCGAGGTTATGTTAAAGAAGAATGCTATTACCACCTATACAAAAGCAGATGAACAAGACCAAACTGAAGATCTTGTTAACTCTGCTCAGAGCTGAGCGATAATATTGTGTTAATGCTCTAACAGTGCCCAGGCTATTATTTGCTTCTTTAAAACGTATCTATATATGACACAGGCCTTTATTGTAACAATTATAGCTTAGCATATTTCAGTTAGAAGTTAGTGTTCTGATCTGCTCCAGTTTGAATTTGCTGTTGATAGCAATTGATGTTAATTCCAAAGCAAAACATATACCATGTTTACCTGCCGTCTCTGTAAATACTTCCACTACAACTACAGTTAAGACATACTCAGCTATCTACTGCTAAGAAATATAGTTTTCATCCACCTCCTATCACTTTCTAATTCCCTTTGCTTCCATGATGGGTTTGTTTGAGTTGATACTGTCAGTGAAACGCAATTCTTCCTGCACTGATGTTTCAAAGTAAAACCCATCCAGCGGCTCTGAAAGTGTTCGGTGCTTCATTCCAACGTGGTGGGAATAAACAAGAGAGGTAGATGAATAATAAGGAAATAACTTAAACAAACAGAAAAAAATAAATATCTCTTTGTGCTCAAAACATTATTACATTTAAAGGGATAGTTCACCTCAAAATCAAAAATACGTATCTTAGTGTGCCTTTACTCATGAGAAAGTGGCTAATGCTCATGACAGTGTGAGGGTAAGCTGTTGTGTTAGCTAGCTCAGTTGTGCTAGGTGAGCTAGCAGTAGACTCACGCTTTTTTCTGCGCAGTGATAAAGTTGGTGAGTGTATCTTGGTAGAAAGAAAATAGCTCCTACATAAATCTGCTCACAACAAGGTCTGTGGGTTATCTTGGGTAACCAGTTCGTGATTTCTGGAAAGAGACATTGCTGTTGAGTTTTTCATATACATTTTTTTGGCACTTTGAGCACCGCAAGCCGAGTACCATCTAGTTCCATTATACTGGAGAGAAGGCAGGCATCTCTACGGCCGACATCTCAGACACTCGGCAACTCACACCAAAACTATCCAGACTGATAAACAGCACTACAACTAACAGGAAAAATATGTATTTTTAATAATGGGATGAACTGTCCCTTTAAAATAATTAACTAAGACATACTTTCAATCAACCAGGAAAAAGGAGTATAAAATAGTTAGGGGACAGGGCCCACTGGATGCAAGTCATAAAGCTTACCAACAAGTTCAGTTGGAATAACCCCCTCCATTCTTGGTAGGCTTTTACTTTGAAAGACAGGCAGGAAGTATTACATTTCATTGGTAGAAACCTAATCATTTAAAAAAGACAGCAGAGTGGATTTAGGATTTAGGATTTAGTCAGCATTGCTCTGCAGTGTGTAAACCCCAAATGAATGGCAATTGCTGGAACAAACATACCGCCTACTTTATGATTTTGTTAGTTTTTAATCAGATGATTAAAAGATGTGTATATTTTGGTGGACGTACATTATTGCTCCTTTTTTTTTTTGCCTCTATGATTCGTAAAAAGATCGCACTGTAAGTCACAGGCACATGAGGTTAAAAAAAAAACAAAAAAACATTTCTCTCACCTGATGTTATCAGTTGCTGCAGATGCTACATAAAGTATGCTCTTGCTTCTATAATAGAAAACAGATGATAGAGATTAAACGTTGTACTGTATATATGCTCCAATGCTTAATGCTTTCCACTTATGTAATGTCTGTATGTTTTTTGTAAGCATTAATAAATACAAAGGGAAGTGTTCTGCTGTTGCAGTGTGACACTTGCCTTGCTGTTATAACCACAGTCATGTTTTTGTTTCCTTAGTAATTCACACCCCTTTCATCTTAAAAGTAACTGACAGTAAACCGGTGATTAAGATACATTTTTAATTGTCATAAACAGTAAAAGTAGTTTGATTGTAAAATGTCCACAATGGTTCATTTCCATACACTGCTCCGACTTTTTAACCAAAAGCAGATGTAGTAAAAGACAGAATTTGGCTGTATATGTCTGCTTTGAGGCTACAGTGGATAGGTATGGATATTACAAAAGAGTGGATCTTTTGACAAATATGAAACAATGTCTCTACTCAGTTATATAGTGTTGAGTTCATGTTAAGAAACGGTTCAAGTCTTTGCACTTTGAGATCTGTGTGCTGCACACAAATGTTTCTATTTCCATCCTACTCTCACACAGTATTTAGATCAGCGAAAGAAACTATAAACCGAGTGGAAGTGTTTTTGCTGATGAGGCTGAAACTCTCTGAAATGAGTGTCTTCACCGAGAGCTGAAACACACTCTGCATTTCCACTGGGTGGCACAATTGCTTTGACCAAATCCCAGCTCTGTGGTCAAGTCCAAGTCATATTGCTAGAAGACTATTATGTCCAGTTTCACTCTCCCTCTGGTTGTCTGGGCGAGCTCTGGTATTGAGGGTAATCTTTTTGCGGGTGTTTTGCCCTCTCCCCAAACAGGGCAGGGATCTTTGCAGCTCCAGCCTGGCGTCAGGGCACAGGAATATGTAGAAGAGGGGATCCAGCAGGGTGTTGAGGCTGGTTAGACCGTAGCACAGGCGATAGACGAGGAAAATGGAACGCTCAAATTCACACGGCTCATCAGTCAGCAGCAAGGACACAAATCTGTATCCGCCCACAAGGTGATAGGGTCCAAACACAACAATGAAGTTGACGGTGATCACGACTAGGATGCCCACGATTTTGTGCCGCTCATGGTCAGAGAGGGAGGGGGATCGCCGGAGAGTCACCCCGATGTGGGCTGAAGTGTAGCTAAGGGAGGAAGCAGAGATGCAGATGAGTACTCAGCCTGTCAGCCCAAATAAAAAAAAAGGTATACTTATGTATATTTAGTAAACTTCCATTAACACATTATTATGTACTGAAAGTGTGCTAATCAGAGTACTTAACAAACTAACACATACCATTTATCCTACTTAAGACACACTGAAATACGGTTAAGTGTATTTGACTGTAACCTTTTGAGACACCATTAAGATGCACTTAAATATTCTTAAGTACATCTTTTATCACTAATGCTTTACGTTTTCAAATATATTTCAATGTAGTTTCAGATGAATGCTAATATTGCAATAAACATATTTGAATTAAAAGGTAAAAAAATACATTTTAAGTATAATTTATTTAAATCTGTAATGAATTCTAGTGCATTTAAAATATTACTTAAAAATACTTTAAGTGGAATCAAAGTTAATATTTTTTTAAAGTTATATTTAGGTATGTTTTAATGCATACAGTATTAATGGTATATTACTAATGATATAGTATTAGCATACTAAGTACATTGTTAGTACATAAAAAAAGCGCACTTTTAGTGCATTGCTAATAAGTACATGGAGTATACTTACATTAAGTCTAGTTCATTGTACTCCATTTTTTTATGTAGGTCTGAGTACATTATTAGTACATTGCTAATAAGTATATTAAGTGTCCATTGTGCTGGATTTGGGGACATGGAATTTAATTTTCATATTTATGTTTTCATGAGTAAATAATCACCTAAGACTAAAAATGTTTTCGTTATCTTAAAATGAGCTGTTACAGCTACATAGGGAGCGGGCCCTCTTCCACAGAGCTGGCCATGTTGTTGCTACAGTAGCCCAGAATGGACAAATCAAACAATGGCTATAGACAGGGCTATTCCTGTTTTCATGTTTTTGTGTTGGCCAGCATAGTTCTCCTACATGCTTGGCACATGGGAGATTTCAGTTTTGCAACCTCACCATTAAACACCATTGAATTCTAGACACTGGACCTTCAGTATACTTAGATTAAGTGCAGTTCTAGCAGTCAGAATATACAATGGTTTGATGTTTATTATAGGAAAATAGATAATAAAGGAACTTACACCATTTATTTTGCTTAACTGCAGTCACACACAAGGAAAGTAGCGCAGTGGCTCAGTCACAAGGGTTTTCTTGATGTTTTGTATATACAAATGTTTTCAGTTTATGTTGCGATTGTCTACCAAATTTGAATTGAATGATTTCAACTTGAAAATTCCCTTTCCCCTTAAAAATTTGGACGTGAAAAATTTCCTGTGCATTTGAAAAAAGTTGACTCATTTGACCACAGAACCTTTACATGAATAGGTTTGGAAGCACGACAGTGCATAACATGCAGGAGTATCCTCACTGGGACATTAGGGTTAACTCACCCGAGTATGGCACATGGCAGCAGGAAGCCCAGGGCCACGGTGGTGATCTTGAAGTGGGCATATCTGGGGCTGACGGGGTACTGCTCCAGACACAGCAGTCTGTCAGCATCAAACACTGATGGCAGCAGCCCACTCAGGCAGAACAGGAAGGTGAGGCTCCAAACCGCCACACCGGACACTGCTGCCACCCTGACAGTCCGCACCCTGCGGCTGCTCAGCGGGTACACGATAGCCAGGCAGCGGTCCAGCGCTATCAGGCATAGGAACATGACGCTGGCATAGACGTTTACGTAGAACACGTAGCCCACCAGCTCACAGGTTAGCTGCCCATATGGCCAGCGGTGTGCACCTTGGAGATAAAGGATCCACAGTGGCAGGGTGAGCAACTGGAGGAGGTCTGACAGCAGCAGGTTGAGGATGTAGACCAGCTGGCAGCCTCCTCCACCTGAGCGACCCAGGTGGTACAGTCCCCAGAGAGACAGCAGGTTGCTGGGGAGACCCAATGAGAAGCTCAGGCCATAGATACAGGTCAGGCCAAATGTGTCCGTGTCCAACGGAAGGTTGCAGCTGTCATTGGACATGTCTCTGCTAGTCAAGCACCTGACATGGGAAACTAGAGGTGGCCTTGCTCAGACATGGATTGACACTTGCAGGATGATGAGCTGGTGTGGAAAAACCCATTCATTCACTCAAGGCAAAAGTTATCAGTTTGATGCATCCACTTGTTATCTGTCCATTGCATAATATTCACAAATGCATTCTCCTGTAGAAAAGCTCAGACTTGGATTGAGTGCTGTCAGTCAACCAGTCTTCAAGGCATCCAGGATCCATTAGGGAACACAACCCTACAGAGCAGATATCAAAAGCATTCTCAGATTGTATTGGTGCCAGCAGGTGCATCAACAGTCAAGCTGTACAACTCAAACTAAGACTTTTCACTCACCTCTCAAGCCTGTGAGGCTGACTTTGTTCTACAAAAGCGTGCTGCCCGCTCAGCAGCTGGGTGACCTGTGCTCAAAAAATGCTGGGAACACGGTGTCTCGACCAAGCCTCCTCTATTCTGTGATCGTTTCCTCCACAGGAAACCCACTTCTTCAGCTTTAAAGGCAACATCCTGAGGCAGGAGAACGCCTTTCTGTCCCAGAACAAAAACATATACTCTCTCTTTCTCCCTGTCTCCGGCTCTCTTACTCCAGTAGCAGACAGGATGATTGAGGTGAACAGGAGCTGTGAGGGAAGGAACTGATGTAGGGTGTCCACTAATGCCCTTTAGATTGTCGGTTGCTGGCTATGTGCCAGTAAAGACATTAACCCTTCTGCTGTGCTGTCTTTCAACATGCTTTTCTACACATTTGAATAGTGTTTTCACTGCAAGTATACAGAATTTTAATTTAGCAGCTTAGATTTGTTTTTATGATTAAATAGAGCCGTAAGATTTTGTTTATATTGTGCATCTTGTTAAATGTGTGTGTGTGTGTGTGTGTGTGTGTGTGTGTGTGTGTGTGTGTGTGTGTGGACTGAAAGAGTAAACCATCAAATTTTGATATGCTTTTGTGTGTGTGCTAGGGTTGGGACTAGGGGTAGGGTTAGGGGTTAGGGGGTTAGGGTTAGGGGGTTAGGGGGGTTGTCTCCAGAGAATGAATACATGTCAATACAATGTCTTTCTTACTGACAAAAACAAGAAAATTGTGAATCAGATTTGCAAGACAGCTGATTGACAGAAGACTACTGTAAGACCACAGAAAGTGAGAGCACACAAACAGCCATGTAGAACAAACATTTGTTGCAGTAAAAAGAAGTCAATGTAGAGCTTAAATCTAATTCAGTGTCACTGACAGCATTCCTTCTTAACTGAAAATGATTTATATCATTTATCCAGTGTACAACCAGCAAATGTTTGATTTACCCGAGGTGAACTTTGCTCATGTACTACTGGGAGGAAAAAAAAAAATCTTACACAATTGAAATTGTTTTGGGGAAGAATGGGTATGTTGAGACAATGGGTGTTAGGCAGTATTTTTACCGCATGGTTTCAAAGGGAGGAGGGTCTTATCACTCACTTTGTTTCCTTTAAAATGTCACCAATCTCTGATTTATTGAATAATCTAAGACTGTAACTAATAAACTGGCCTGTCCCTTGAGACATTACTACCACCCCGTTTTCTCCAGAGCTGTACTATCAAGGTCATCAAGCTTCACATGACTATGACTCGAGTCAGACTCGAGCCACAAATTTTATGAGTTCAAACTCAACAAAATCATAAAAAGACTTGCAACTTGACATGGACTTTAATACCAAAATCTTGTGATTTCACTTGGATTTGAGCCTTTTCACTTGAAAATACTTGATACCATCTTTGGAAAGAGAAAGCTAGAGACATTTGTCCAATCTGAGATGAGTTAAATACAGAAAGACACCACGGAAACATACAAAACTCATTCTGTTGTGATACTGGTAGTGCAACATGAAAGTGCAAAGTCAGCGCTACTTTTTCATGACTACTTTGAGTCACACTTGTCTTAACAAACAAATACAAACTTTAAAATCATTCAGGATTCACTCTGTTGTTAAAATGGCATTACATCTGGTGAAGAGCACATTATGACTTCTTTAGGACTCAGAACTCAAAGTTTAGGACTTGGGACTTGACTTGGGACGTGAGTGTGAAAATTTCAGGCTTACTCGTGACTTGCAAAGCAATGACTTGGCCCCACCTCTGCCGTGCCCATATGTACTCCGCACTGGACATGGAGAGACAGCTATCAGCTGCACACCGCATTTACTGTCTCAGAGGAAGGCCCCAGTTGAAAGACAGTATAGGTTGTTCCTGCACCAGGCTGGCTGCAGGATGTCTTCTGCTGAAATTCAATCTTGTCATGTAAGAGTTAGTTGGACATACTGCATGCGCATAGAAAAAGATGGGGATGAACAAGCCAGTTGCCGGCGTAAATGTTGGCAATGGACATTTAACTTTTGTGTGTTAGCAGTGCTGGGGTTAATGTGGCGGCACAGTGGTAGAGTGGTTAGCAAGAGGGTTCCTGGTTTGAACCCAGGGTGGGGGAGCCCTCGTGTCAGTGTAAGTTTTCCCGGGTACTCTGGCTTCCTCCCACGATCCTAAAACATGCAGGTTAGGTTAATTAGTGACTCTAAATTGCCCATCGGACTGAATGTGAGCATGAATGGTTGTCTGTCTCTATGTGTCAGCTCTGGCAACCTGTCCACCCCACCTCTCGCCCAATGTCAGCTGGGATAGGCTCCAGCCCCCCCACGACCCCCAACAGGATAAGCGGTTACGGAAAATTAATGAACTGGGTTAATGTGTGGTTACACTTAGGCACAAAAGCTACTAGGTTAGGGTTGGGGAAAGATCATGTTTTGGCTTCGAAAGCCCGGTTTTGTTGCCACAAGCACTGCTGGGAATGCCCTGATGTCTCACTAAAAGACACTCAGTTTTGGTGTTTGTTGGCCTCGAACAGTGGTCCGCAGTTGCCTGCAGACAAACAAGGTAAAATCTTGAATTCTTAAGCATGGGTGCCACTATGGAGCTCTGCAAAATGAAAATCATACAGGAAGCTGCATTGTGAAACAAGCTGGCCTCAATGCTACATCCTTCTGCCATTCAAAAAGTCACTACTGTTGTATAGGATCTACAACAACATAATGTTATAGTTTAAAGTGAATACTGAAGCTCCCATTTCTACTGCTGCAACCAATGGAGCATCATCATCATAACACCTCATTTGGGGCCCTCTGTGGGTGGCTCTGTGGAGCAAGGTGTGAACCACAGCATGTGCTCTGGGTGTGCTCCATATTATCATGCAGCCCATTTTGTGTGTCAGCTAATCAGGTCTTGCACTTATCTTTTCTCTGAATTGCCTCCACACATTTCCCAATCACTGAAGGAAAATGTTACAATCTAGTGACCAAAGTACTTTTTCTCCTCAGTGTTTGAGCCCTCTGCTTGACTTGGTGTGAAGTTCTTTTTCTAAATTCAGCAGCTACAAAAACAATTTTGTACACGACAGTCTCACATTTGTTTGTGGTTTGCACTGAGAGATGTCATGATAAGACTCTGTGTGTTATTCTGTTTAAAGGTACAGCATAGCATGCGTATAGTGTCTGACATTTCCCATCTTACAGTACATGCCTTTTAAATTTATAGAACGATGATTTTTTTTTAAGGTCCCCATTATTTAATTATCATGTTCACGTTATCTTGGTGTGTTGGTACATCCTGTGGTCCTGTGGTATTGTGCAACTACTTAGGCAATATGATTACATAACTTCTGCACATTCCTCAGAATTCTTTAAGTTACAGCCCTGCAGAAAAGAATATATTAAAATGTGTTTAGTACGAAAAGTGTTTTTGTCTCAGTCCATATGAGCACTCAGTAGGTTCTTCTTCAAGCAAAGAATTTGTGTCTTACAGGAAGTTGTTGAAACTAAAGATAAACTCAGTGGTGAGGCTGTCAGATGGAGGTGTTCACCACTCTCTGTTTGTGAGATATTTGATAAACAACTGATATGATGAAAGAAGATGCCAGGTGCAAGCCATGCTTGAACGCTGCTTTGTCACTTTCTGACCCACCAACCCATGATATTTTCTGGTAAGCCTTTCCAAACCAGCCCAGGACTCACAGATGTGTCGATCCATCACTAGTTCCCGGCTATCATTCAGTGAATAGCCGGGATTTCTTGTAAATTCCCACAACCTATACATTAAAATGAAGTTTAAAACCTGTAGTTTTTAGCTGTAGTCTGTTAATTTCCTCCATTTAGAAAACCCTGTCAAAGTATAAATAAACACAAGCACAACATCATTGGAATTTAAACTTATTTCCTTCCACTGAAGGATGTATTTTCTACATGTCTTTACTGCAAATAGATTCTATCTACAATGCGAAATGGAATCATTTGATGTATAAAACATTCTTGTAAGTTTCTGGCTGATCAATGTCCCCTGTTAAAGGGTTGAGGGTAGGCTTTCAAACTGTTCATAAAATTTTGTTTGGTTATAAACAAAATTAGACAGAGAAAGAAAGATGAATAGCAGGCTAGGAAATATATTTTATGATAAATTCATTGCCAATAAATATTAGGTTAGAAAAGATTTAACTTTTCAAAAATTTCAGAAGCACTGCTTTGCTACAGTTTGCAGGTTGAACAACGTATTTCTTTAAAATGGTGTAAAATGGGCTTTGAGGTACCCTTTTTCTCATTTGTTGAGTGTGTCAGAGGTGTTACCCACTCAGCAGTGATACATGTCTAGTAGATCTTTACTTATTGTAATTGTATTGTAAGAATTTACTCTTGCTTTAGCAATGAAAACATGTATTTCCCACGCCAGTGTACCTGCATAACATAACATGGTGTTCAATGCACCTCTGTTTCTGTTCAAATAACCGTTTTGCTATGTTTTGTCCTGATATAGAGACAGCTCATTGTGTTGGTTGAACAGATACTGATAATGATGGCTCTGTACACTTCTACATAATAAAGATATGATAACTAGCTTGAAGTAGGAAGTTATGAAGCTTGACAAGAACAGAATATGATGAATTGTTTAGGCTAATCCTATAATATTCAACAGTTCCACATTATGTCTTTTAAAGCATGAAAGGACAACAAGTGATTTCCGAAACTGGCAAATCTCTTTGGGGGTCAAACAACCTATCAATTCTTTGTGATTGGCAAAAAAAAACATTTCTATATCTGGATTGGCTTCATCTAGGACAAACATTTCACAACAGTTTATACAATGATTAAAACCTTTAATTATTTAAAGATTAGGATATGAGGCAGAACTGTTTCCAAACTTAAAATGAGAGTCAGTAGCTGTTAAACTCCACTTATTTGTGGATGCTTGAGTGTTTATTCCCCCAGTAAACAGTCACTAAGCATGAGTTAGGTTTGAATTAGTTACTCTGCTTTTGTCTTTCTTCGGGACTTTCGGCAGCAGAGAATCTTACAGACTAAGACTGAAGCCCAGACAAACGCCCCAATGATGGCCATAATGAAAACAGCCACATCCAGGCAGTAGTAGGAGTACCAAGGCAGACTAAAACCTGCAGAGTGCAGATGGGCTGCTCCTTTGTTCCTGATAACATACTCGATCCAAAAGATGGCGGTGTCCATAGGAGACATTGGCCGGTCGTGGTGTAGCCCTGAGAGACGCTGAATGTTGTCACGGTACGAGGGATTCTCCAGGACGTCCTTTAAAGCCTCTAGGAAGTCTTCTTTTGTCAGTGATTCAGCTTCCACCACCCGAGCGGCCCCGCGTACTTTCAGCCGGAGCAGGTTGTCAAACTGGTCAAAGAGGAGGGGCAGGCCCACAACAGGCACGCCATGGTAAATGGCCTCATACATGCCATTGGTGCCTCCGTGGGCTACAAAGGCACGAGTCTTGGGGTGTCCTAGGAGGTCTTTCTGAGGCAGCCATTTCATCAGCAGGGTGTTGCTCCCCAGGGATGAAGGCTTTTCACCCACAAACTTCCACACCACCTTCTGAGGTAGCTGAGCAAGAGCAGCGGCGATGGCCTCTGTGGTCTCACGAGGCAGTGCTGACACCAGCGTCCCCAGAGACATGACCACCACCCCATGCTCCCCAGAGCTCTGCATGAAGGCCTCCAGCTCATCAGGGAGGGGACCAGGCTTTTTGCACTGGAACCCTCCTATGTAGATCACGTTGGGCATGGTGGGGCGAGGAAACTCAAAGACAAAATCTGCCCTCAACAGCCAGATATCAGCTGCACGCTGCAAAGACAGCAAGTCAGTTCCAGGAGGGAAATGCTGTTGGAATAGATCTGAGTAGGCAGGGTTAATAACGTAGTGTTGTTCAACAAAACTATAGAGATGATGTAACATGTTCTTGGTTCTTTCCATGAAATCCATCTGGTCATGAAGTTCACTTCCTGACACAGGGACATAGGAGACAGGAGAAGGAGCAATGGTGAAATGGCCCTCACCATTATTGATCCAACGCACATTAAAAACCATCGGGAGCTTGAGGTAACTACCCAGAATAACCCCAATAGTCAGACCAGGGTCGGTTAACATCAAGTCAAACTCAATATCTTGCAGCTTCTTTATAAAAACAGGATCATCTAACATTGTGGCAACCGCTCTAGCAAGGATTTCATGGCCCTTTGCCAACATGGATGTGATCAAGCGCTGTTGGCAGAAAGTGCGTATAAAAGTCAGCGACCTGCGGCATTCCATAACATTTAGTAGCATTTTATTGTAGTAGTTCAAGTCCGCCTCATCCTCCAGCATGGGCACATTAATAGAAGTGTAGATCGAAGAGTTACTTGGGATGTACCAGCTCCGGGCGGAGCGCAGCACAGTGATTTCGTGGCCTCTGGAATGCAGTTCATGGAGGATCACCTCCATGTTGATCCAGTGGCTGCCATCAACGGGCACTACCAGGATCCTGCTGCTGTTACAGCAAGTGGGCCCCAGCAACAGGAAGCAGAGCCCTGTCAGCAATATAGGGATCATGCTGGCCATATTCTGGGAGAAACAACAGACAGAGATGATAAGGTTTGTAAAACTCTGTAACCTTAAGGTATAGCTTAAATTTTATCTGTCAGAACCCTACTTTACCCACGTCAATCACCATGTGGTCCACTGCTACATGTGGGCTATCTTTAGTATTTTCTATGTCACTTTGTTTGGGGGCTACAGGCAAAAACCTCAGGCTTCAGACCCGGATACTCTGCTTCTGTTTTTCTACATTCATCTTGTTTCTACTAAAACAAGATGACGTCAGATCATGACCAGGTACTCTGCTGCAAGTGCTTACTTTTCATACACTGCTACATGTAGCTACATGCTAATGTCAGGTAAACATGAAATCTTGGGTTCAGATGTTGCTAATTTCTCCTCGATTTCAGATCATATTTCTGCTGGAACATCAAAGGACTGCCCTGGAAGTGTGCTGGCCATAGTCGTGTCCAAACAGTGGAATTACTTCTGGGACTGTCACGTAATGCCATTGAGCCCAAAAGGACTTTTTTCTTATGGACTTACATTTTGAAAGAGACATCTTTAAATCAGTGGATACATTTTTTGAGCATCACAACATCTGCAGAATGACTTGTTTCACTACTGGGATTTGATGCAAAAAGTCCAATTAACATTTCGAAAGTCTAAGAGGAGCTGCTCAATAAACTGGGCCCTGTCTCGAATGCTGGATCCAGTTCTCTTTAAACATCCTTGAAGTACATGTAATCTTGGTTGACAGTGCTGTAAAATTTACCAAATTTTTGATCATGTTCCTGTTGGAACATATCCAGCTGTGAAGATTATGCCTCAGAAACTTTAATTGGTTATTTTTCACTGTAGAAAGTACCACTATTCATGGTTAAAGTCATTCCTTGGCTGCAATGACAGTGCAGAGACACCAAGATTCAGCAGTTCTGGAAGACCAGAAAACGTGGAAACAAATGTGTTTTTTGACCGTTAAAGCATGAAACATGTGGTAGTAGTAGAAACCCTAAATACAAGTGCACCTGAAAATGAGCATAGTAAGGCCTCCATTAACCTTACATTATTGTTACAGATTTCCAACATTATGATTAGAAAGATTAACTTGAAGCCATAACTGATATTAAAGTATTCTAATTGCAATTGGAGTGAAGTTTAACTCCACAGTGAGAAGTACATTCATTCACTCCACAAAAAAAGAAAAAAGAAACTGTTTGCTTGAGCAGTTATCATACATATGCATCTTGGTGTAGTATTTCTATTTTATCAATGTGTATCTCTTGCTGTATGATCTAAAGTGAGATAAAAAAAATATAGTTAAAGGTAGTTCATAAATAATGTTTTTCTTTTTCTTTTCTTTTTTTGTTAAATTGAAAAAGAAAAGTACAAAAAGTTTACCTAATGTCTCACCTGGTTCTTGTTGTATCAAAATCCAGAAGTTTGGATTGAGCGACACGTCCTCAGTGAGATGGGATCCTGTGTAATATCTGTGTTTCTGCACAGCTTAACATTTACTCGTTACTGGGTCAAAGTCCAGCATGTGGGTTTACACTGATCCAAAGGTCTGTGCAGTGTAGTATAGTAAAGACTGATGTTGTAATCCAACTTTCTTGTTTGGTAACATTCTCCAATCCCTCTGGCTTGTGGGTATAAAGCAGGCTACAGTTTCTCTTATTTTATCATCTTTAATTCATACCAAAATACAGCAAGACAGCATTTCAGTCAGCTTCCCTCTTTACTCAACTCCAGCATGTTCCCCCGACTTTGTTACACCTGTGCCCTGCAAAACAATGGCACACAAGAACTACAGTTTCTTTTACTCTCACTTGAGGCTAAGGGAACATAAAATAGTGATTTAAAGGAACACATGAAAATTAGGGATGCACGATATTGGATTTTTGCCAATATCTGATATGCCGATATGTAACAACATTGCCTGAAGGGATTACATGTCTTGTCTGGCCTAAGAACGCCTCCAGGGCCCCCGGGAAATGGAGAAGCATTGCTGGGGAGAGGGCTGTCTGGAATGTTTTGCTGGGCCTGCTGCCCCCGATACCCAACTTCAGATAAGCGAGTGAAAATGGATGGATGGATGGATGGATGGATGAAATACCTAATTTTAGTGATCATCAAGTCTCTTCTGTAGTGGAATTAACATCATACTATACATGCATACTCATATTGTGATGGTCCACCAGCAGATGGAGACATAAAATACAATACTCTTCAGTGTCTGTAATATTTATTGTGCAAAATAAGAAAAAGCATGTTGGCCGATTCAGACAGTTCATTTAAAGCTGATGTTGCCCGATACTGATGATGTGCCAATATTACCGTGCATCCCTAATGAAAATATATAAATAAAATAAAGTGCTATTAATGATAATGATTTGGGTTTGGCGAATGTCTCAGTGACTCAACTCAATTCACAACTTGGATGACAGTTTTTTTTAGAGATTCCTAATTCAGTACTCACAGCCAAGTTCAATGCACAGATGTGACAATAGGCTCGGCACAGAATTGATCACCACCGACTGCTGCCCAGTGCATGCTGGTTAAGGTCGAGACATACCAAACCAACATCAAAGAAATGGTCTCGACAAAGTCCATCTGTTGCATCACCTCACATCGCCTGTGTCTTGGCCAAAAAGTTGCTTTTCAACATACTGCAAAGACGGCAGCCAACAGCCAATAGCACGTACGCTCCACACCGACATGAGAGGAAATTGCTCTTCATAGCAGCAAGCGCTGTGGTCTGTTTTTGTTATTCAAAAAGGGGAAAGTTGAAGACCGACAAGACGGATTCAAGATACTGATTAGCCAGTAAGCACAGAGTGTTGGCTTGGCGCGTCAGGGCCCTTAGATTTGTGTCTGACTTGAGCCCGGCTTGCTCTGACGTCATGAACACGTGGCGACAATAACTTCACAAGATCGAGGCAGCCGCAGTTTTTAGAGCCAGGAGCTGCAGTCACTCTACACTGATTGCAAGAACCAGGGCATTAATCTTTATTTCACTTATTCTGGGACTGTCTACCTGTTACAACAATCAACCAGAGTTTTTCAATGTCAATTTCCCTGTGTGCCCCTAAGTATGCTTGCTGGGCCTGAAGTTGGATAATAATGTTGGAGTAACTGTTGAGTGTCTATGGACACTGGCTCGCCTATCTACTAAGAAACTAATTCTTTTAAACTGGAAGTAGTGTAAAGCAGCCTGCTTCACAAGGGACTCTTGGCTGGACTTACTAAATATTGAATGGGCAGCCTGCCTGTTGAAAGACTTTGATAAGGGGCTGGAAGACCACTGGGACACTGTCCTTACACACTAAACAGTGGCCCCCAGTTTGTATATCTGTTGTATGTTACATATGCTACGTGAATGTCGCCCCATTCATACAGATCTTAAAGTATCTATAGTCTGTTGTATATTAGTAAAGCTTTAATTGGCCTACTCTATCATAATTAGAACAATTTGAGACTGTGAACAAACTGATAGGGTCTGATAACATTACAATAAATTGGAATCAGATCTAACAGGATGTGGGTGTTTCTGTGACTTCCTGTACAGACTGAGGGCTGCTGAAAGCTATCCGACTTGACTGTGGCTTTGTCTCACCGCCTCTTGCTGCTGTCACCTGATCTCGTCTACTTTTGAGGCGAGGCGCGCTTCATCTCGAACGTGCCTAATCTGATTGTCGAGGAAACTTCAGAGAGAGCAGGGGGGAAAATCCAAACTGGGCCACTGTCAGAGAGTGTGAGACGGGAGTGGCAGGGAACGAGGGAAGGCGGAAGCAGCAAGGTCACACAGCGGAGGGAAAATAAAAGTGAACATTGGTGATTACAATAACAGCACGAGTCACTGTTCAACAGTCATATCAGTGAGCTGCAGCCTTCCCCTTTTCTCCTCTGCCTCTGTGGAGCAACATAAACCTGAGCCAGGGAGCAGCATTCAGCTGGAAGTAACAGCTATACACAGAGATGAAGACATGAGGCTTCAGAATTTACAACAAGTAGTAACAAGATCAGGGCTTGTTTGTATCATTACTTATTACTGAATCACCCTTAAGAATGGCTGAAAGAGCATTCTTTTCTTAAAAACACAATATAAGCATAACACTCCGACTTACTGTTTTTGTGATCACATGACTAATGTCATGAGTGTTCAGACAGCCAATCAGAGACAAGGATTTCATGCAAGTTAATTCTGTGGAAAAAAAAAAGAAGCTCTGATACGCTCCAAAATCCTTTATGATGAAGCTAATTAAAGCTAATTTTATGTGTGAAGCCACCAATCACACTAAAAGGCGTAGCATCCTAGGAATACTATAAAGAATGTCAGACTGGAGCAGGGAGGAAAGTCTGCTGCTGGTAGAGATGGTAGCCTACATGAGAGTGAACATGTAATAAAATGAATGTTTGCATTAGATTTTACAAGTGGAGAAAGAAGGTAGTTGGAATGGTAAGAAAAACAATGTCATCTTTATTTTTGTTGTTTGTACCCCAGAGGAATTAAAAAAGAAACATCCTAACATCCTTTAAAAGCTACATTTGACACTCACAAGAAAGCAGCAACTGCATCTGGAGCAATAAATGTATTATATTTTTGTTACTCTCTCAATTAAATGACATGTTTCTATCGTGACCAATGATATATTGCAAAGTCACTTAAAAATCCTCAGAAGATGAATTCTTGCCTCTGTGTCCATCCATCACCCATTCAAGGCCCTATAGACTACTCTTGACCAACTTAAAGGGTAACTGTGGTATTGTCCAACCTGGACCCATGTTTTTGTGCCTATCTGACTACTGGGATCATCAGTTTTTAAGATTGTTACAGTATTGATGGAGACAGTGAAATAGGCGGTGATGCGGGCCTAATTCCTGCAGGCAACTGAGGACTGAGCCACTAAGAGCGCTCGGATTGTTATTACAAGTGTCTGACAACTTATTGAAAGGATCCTTACTGAGGTTGATCTTTGTGTTATTGAGTAAGATTCTTTTTGTTTAACCAGAAACGTATGGGGTGCCGTTTGTAAAGTGGCTCACGCTGAAAATAACATCAACATTTTGCCACATTTAGCTTCAAACAATGTTTAAAAAAGTGTTGTGAATTTTTTAATGTCACCTTTTACCACATTTACAGCAATATTTGTTAACTTAGAAATATATTAAATAGTTAAATCTAAATATTAAATGTGGCAGCTAAATGTTAAATGTTAAATCTAAATATTAAATCTAAATCTAAATGTTAAATCCAAATATTAAATCTAAATCTAAATGTTAAATCTAAATATTAAATCTAAATCTAAATGCTAAATGTTAAATCTGAATGCTAAATCTAAATATTAAATCTAAATCTAAATGTTAAATCTAAATGCTAAGTATAGATATAAATATAAATATTAAATCTAAATATTAAATCTAAATCTAAATGTTAAATCTAAATGTTCTGGGTGAAACTAAATATTTAGGTAATATGCACATTCACACTGCCAGTCACCGCAAGTACCAAAATAAAAGCTCGAGATGATCAGACTGTGTTTATAGAATCAAATAACGAATCGGGGAAAATGAACACTTGAACATACATTAGCGTTATAATAATGACCTAAAATAACAAGAAACATGTTTGGAGAAATTTTATCTGACGTGTACTTTGAGTTGTTAGTGTCCCTTCGGAGGGACTAACAACCTAAGCTAAGCTAACAACCGTTAGCTGTTAGCCCCATTAGCGGTGTCTGTAATGACTCATTAACTCTTAAACGGTCCGTGAAAAAAATATTTTTTCCAGCGGATATCTTAGTTACAACATGATTGAACTAGCAAAGCAGTTTTGTGTTGCGATGTGTGGTATTTATTCAGTTTTGGGAAATCACGATGTCTAGAAAGCATCAGTGGCCGCAGCAGCAGCAGCACATCTGCTGGAAAAAAATATTTTTTTCACGGACCGTTTAGAGTTAATTTTTTTCTTTTTTATTTTTTATTTTAACCTTTAATGAGTCATTACAGACACCGCTAACCGTTAGCTGTTAGCCCCGCTAATCTACGATAACCATGTTATTAATTTCAAAACGTGATAGTAATGTTTGTTCAATCATTGTGTTTATAAACTTGACAAACACCAGATTAGTCTAAACGGTGATATAGTGACGTGAAAAATGTGAGATATTCATATATATATGTAGCTAAACTCTGCTGGTTTTCTACCTGGAAGTATTTGAAAACAACAAGGTGATTCCCTCCGAAGGGACACTAACAACTCAAAGTACACATCAAATAAAATTTCTCCAAACATGTTTCTTGTTATTTTAGGTAGTTATTATCACGCTAATGTATGTTAAAGTTTCCATTTCCCCCGATAAGTTGGTTTTAATTCGTTATTTGATTCTATAAACACAGTCTGACCATCTCGAACTTTTATTTTGGTACTTCCGGCAGTGTGAATTTGCATATTAGCTAAATATTTAGTTTCACCCAGAACATTTAGATTTAACATTTAACATTTAGATTTAGATTTAGCATTTAGATTTAACATTTAGATTAGATTTATATTTAGCATTTAGATTTAACATTTAGATTAGATTTAGATTTAATATTTAGATTTAACATTTAGATTTAGATTTAGCATTTAGATTTAATATTTAGATTTAGATTTAGCATTTAGATTTAACATTTAGATTTAGATATAGATTTAATATTTAGATTTAACATTTAACATTTAGGTGCCACATTTAATATTTAGATTACTTAACTTTAGATTAACTTATTTCTAAGTTAACAAATATTGCTGTAAATGTGGTAAGAGGTGACGTTAAAAAATTCACAACACTTTTTTAAACATTGTTTGAAGTTAAATGTGGCAAAATGTTGATGTTATTTTCAGCGTGAGCCACTTAACAAACGGCACCCCATAGAAACGACCCCAAAATCGCCATTGCCAAACGCACCAGACTCCATTTAAATGAATAGTCATTTAAGCATGTATAGAGCCAGCATATTTCCACATCTGAGTTTATTTTAATCAAACTAGCGTTGGTGATTGGTGACAGAGTGGGGGAGACGAACCAAGATGGTTTCTGTCGACCTTGCATGAAGTGTGTTTGCGCTGATAAAATTGTTTATTTAATTGGAGTCTAGTGGGACAGCAATAGGGCTATTTCTGGTTAGGCAAAAAGAATTTGACTCTTTTATAAAGAGGTATATCCCTGTAGGGATCCTGTCCATAATATTGTCAAATACTCAAAATGACAATCTGAGCCTGCCATTGGCAAAAACAAGCACTTTTAGTAGACACACAATAATGGTGCTCCATTGTCTGTGGGGATTACGTTGCAGCCTGTTTTGCCACTGCCATTTTAAGCAACCTTAAGAAACCTCAGAACTGGACCAAGTTCAGTAATTGTTGTTCCAGTCAGTCACTTAGACACAAAAACATGGGAAAATGGGGTCCAGGTTTTAAGTTATCCTTTAAAGCAACACTTACCTTTCTGGACATTTTACGCTTTTCTTTGTTTAGATTAAAATGCTATTAATAAGCTGATGGCACACTACAATGTAAGTGAATTCCACCAGAGATAAAAACTCCTAATTATACCATTCTCATATTGGCCGAGCATCCTGTCTGTCTTCCCCACGTGGAGGCCTCCGACTGACATAACTGCTCCCGTAACATCCCCAGCCACTCCCAAAAAATCTCGGGTCAAAATCGGCTCTGCTTTCGAGTGATCGTGAAGACTGATGCAGCTTCATCCTGAGCTAAAAAGCGACGAGATGGTTGCAGAGTTTCTGCTGGACAGGTATTGTTAGTAGCCTCCAATGTAACATAGGCTATAACGTTATATGACAACACAGCATCCAGTTGCTAACGGTTAGCCTACTGTCTTGTTTGTTGCCAGTCACCAGTACTAACATTAGCGTTTACGTTATATTATAAAACTCATCAGTCATCACTGACCCCGGATAAGTTTCAAAACTCCAGGGTTGCGTTTGACTGTGCAGGACAGGTAGCGTTATGTTTTGTTTGCTTCTAATATAACATATAACATTATATGACAACACGGCATCCAGTTGCTAATGGCTAGCATTAGCCAACTGTAGTGTAGCCTCTGAAACATTAACGTTATCTTCCTTGTGCGTTTCCACTTACTAGTAATGTTAACGCTACTATCTAACGTTAGCACTGTAACCTTATTCTAAAACTAATCAGTCATCACTGACTCCGGTTGAGTTTTAAAACTCCGGGTTTGCGTTTGACTGTCTTGGTTGTAACATTACACTTGCTCTCCTCTTCCGTGTATCTAACGTTACCTTGCCAATGCCTACGTCTATCATAGACGTAATGAGGACGTAATGGAGGAGGGGGGAGTAGGCCTTTGGAGGGAGGTGGAGTTGCAGGAGGAGGGGGATGGGACTTTGGACGGAGGTGGGACTTCAAATCGGATGTTCAAATTTTTGTGCTGTGTGAAATGCAAGAAAGGTAAGAGCTGATTTAAGAGTATGTTTTTGTAAAGAATCATGATAAATAGCCTCCCAAGTTAATGTAACATATTTCTACTTTTCTTTCACTTCACAAATTTCTCACTTTGAGTTTCACAAATAGGAGCCTAGTTGTGTTAAGGATGACATAAACCATCAGTTGACTGAACAGTGTAAGTAGCCAGTTTAAGCGCTGAAAAAAAAACGAGATCCATATTTATCATTTATTTTTACATTTTGAATCAGAACTAAATATAATCCCACCTCAGAGCGGGACATAAGTGCTATTTCTGAAGCTTCCTACGCACCCACCCAGCAAGCAGCAAGAGATCATTTGAGAAAGAAAGGCATCACACTCACATATCTGATTAATCATGACATCTTCTAGCTTTTATCAGAAGGTACACTGTAGATTCCAATGGCTCCAAGATGGCGTGATGCAGGTAAAGTGAAGATAATGACAAGCATGTAAAGGTATGCATTGTGCTGTCTGAAACTACTAAACTTCCTTGTTCTTTAACATCCAAAATTTGACCAGATATGCATCACTATAAGAATTATGGGCTAGTTTGGACTTGTTTTTCAGATAAGATTTTATATTGTGGCCCAGGTGCATTGCACTTTATAGGTTATCTGATAACTCGTAAAACTCAGAGGCTGGAGGTTATGTCTCCCTGAGCAAAGACACAAAAGACAGTGGTAATGTAGCAGCTATGAAAAAGTAAAGTCTTCCTTTTATACAAACGCTCCTGGATTCTGTAGCGGTGATAAACAGCAACTCTCATGGACATGGAAACAGGGGGTGTGCGATGGGAGAAACACTATCTGGCCCACGGCACAATCAGCAGGGGGAGACAAAAACACTCTCCAAACTCAGATGGGTTTCAGTGACAACAGGTCTTATCTGAGAGGGAGTAACAGATCCTGTATCAGGAAGGTTCAAAATAGCCTGGGCAGTTTCATGAAACATTTCAGACTAGAACACTTTAAATTGATAATGGTCTTCATATCAAGGAAAACAATACTTCTTATGATTTATGTCCATAGGAAAAGGGTAACAACAAACCTGCACATGATGGAATGCCAAAGATGCCAATCAGTCTTCACATTTTTCAAGTAGGTTGCTGTTTATTTCCTGCGAATACTTAAAACCATTTTGTTTTGGTGGTGCTCAGTTTTATTTAAAGACCAGTTCATTTAGGACGGCCTGAGCAATTGGGCACAAAAGTCATTTCCCAATTTGTAAAAGTCTAAATTTGGGGTCAGTGGTTAGAGTTGAGGTTAGGGATGGGGTTCGGGTTGGGGTTGGGTTAGGGGTAGGGGTTAGGCAAATAGTGGTCATGGTTATGTTTAGGGTTAGTGGTTCATTTAAGTTAATGCAATGTCCCCAAAAGTGGCATAAAAACATTCTCTTTGATGTTGAAATGTCAGCTGTATTTGAGCTGTTGGGCCTTGGACTTGTCTTGGACTTGACCTAAGTGTTCTTGACTTCAGCCGTTGTTTAACGTACACTTGCGACTTAGTCCAGATATCCCCTTGACATTATTTCCATGCACCAGGGGCAAACAGCACCTGCCATCCTACAGAGGAAGACACTTTTTAAGACATTTCAATCTTTGAGTTTCAGACTGCATGTTGCTCATGAACACTTCTGTTACCATGGTGATCGGGCAAATAAGGAAGGCCTGAGAATGAAAATATTTATTATAGTTTATTTCTCATGGGAGTCTTTCGGCATTCATTGCACCTTTTCAAGGTTGACCTAAAGCCCAAATATCTGAACAAAGCTCCCGGGACAACCGCCGGTTCAAAACCTTTCCTTCCTTCAATTGTTCTGCGTTATGATATGGCTCATTTCAATCCCCATGACAGTGTCCACACCATGTATTCACATGCCTAGCGTGCACTATCACTATTTATCAAAATAGTGGTCAAATCTCTGGAACTTCCTTGAATGCACACGATACAATCATTCATCCTCCTAATCGAAAAGCCTGTTGTTTTGAGATAGTCTGTGCAGTGCACTTTTAATTTTAACTGTAATTTTAAAAACACTATAGCTTTTGATCACGTGGAGCACTTTAAGGCATGATTTAGACATACATGTGTGGTTAGCATAGGGTAGAGCACTGACTTTGGAACTGTTTAAGAGGACCCACAACATCATGTGTTTATTGCAAAGTACTTTAATTTGTGTGATATGAAAAATCTCCAGCAACTAATACAGACTGAATAATTCAAGAGCATAAATGTGGAACAACTCTGTATGTTTTATTACAAATGCATCTGCAGTGCAACTTCTTCTGACTAACAATTACAATATTCTAACTGGTCATACAAGAAAAGTGAAATTTGTACATCTTTATAATGAAAGGTATGCAGGAAAATAATGTTGACAGTCTACATCCATGTTAGCAATTTGTCATATAGTGCTTTGAGCTACCATCAGCATGCTAGTATACTAGTATAGCGTACTCACAATGACAATGTCAACCACCAGACTGGGGACTCCCTATTGTTCCTACTGCTCATAATTCTGAAACCTCAATAGTCTTAAAATGTCCCATTGGACTAAGAGCCCATTTGTGCGACAGCCTGTTATATAACGAAAATACAGTTTTCAAAGCAGATCATCCAGCCTCCCTAGGCAACTTTTTTTTCCTGCTATGGGGAAGGTATGACCCGCTCTACTCTGCTTCTCATTGGCTAGTACTTGTTGCCTTCACTGGTTGGGTTGGTTGGGTCAAAGGCATGATGAGTGAGATTGGTTACCATTATGATAAGAATATCTGGGTTAAGCCAGTCAGAGGCAGAGTAAGGTAGGTCATGCCTTCTTCTGAGTAGAAATGAAAATAATGTGGCAGGGCCGGCTGATTACAGTCCTAGAGAGAGAGCATGTATGTATGAAAAATGGGCCTTCGGAGCAATAGGTGTTTGTTTTTGGGATAACGGCTGTCTAACAGATTGGCTTTAGTGCTGATGGAACACCTTTCAAGCTATTGAGGTTATGGAGTAATGGGCAGTTGGAACAACGGCATGGCACCAATAGGGAGATGCTAAGCAGGTAATGTTTACCATGTTCACTGTCTTGATATAGCATGAAGCATAAAGTACAGTTGTCGCTGGCTGATGGGAATAATATTAGTTTTGCAGTATTTGGTCATAAACAAAAATAGTGGACAACTTAAAATTGTAACCTGCTAAATAAAACGTCAGAAGATCACCAAAGTCAGATGATTCATCTTCTAGGGATTGTGACTTTTTGTACCAAATTTCTTTCAGTAGACATGCTTTTGACAGTTCAAGATCCCCAGTCGAAAGCCACATAGCTAAAAATCACCACCACATAACAAGTGAAAATGAACCCATGTATAAACATATAAATAGTCTACTTCTAAAGAATAACAATCAGTGCTAGGGATCAAGCGATCCGTCTGCCAGAGGAACACATAAAACATCTTCGAAGTGACAGAGGAAAAAGAAAAGTTGCATTAGCGGATGACAAAAGCCAAGGCCAATGCTTATCTCTTTTCTCTGTCATGAAGTGATGTAACACATATGACCCTCATGTGCTGATCTTTAATCAGCTGCTCAGTAACATTCCTCAGAGGCAGACGGCTTGAAACAGATCACAAGTAATGATGATGCTGTGGGGAATTCAGCAATGTGTTCTTATTGGACCGTCATGTTGACGAAGGTAATGGGACTACTCCTTGCTTTGATTTCTCTTGCCAGTTGACACCAGTTGCAGGGCCCGCAGCAGCAGGCAATCACGCAGTCATTGCAAACTGTACCCTGTGAAGACAGAGAGACACAGGTGGGGGGTAGATAAGAGGGGTTAGAAGTTCAGCTTTTAAATGGTTCATGATCACAAATACAGTTTTACACAAGTAGACTGATTTGCATCACACTACAGCTACCAGCACTGCAACACAGCTGATTTATATTTATTGATATTAATCGCCATCAAAGTCTACCTAAACAAATCGGCTGGAACAAAGGAACACCGTGTACTGCTACCCGCTTTAATGACCATACTACATGAATTGCTGGATGTTGTCTAGGAACATAAACACGGACTGTGACAAAAGGCTGAACAGGTTTAAGACTGATCAGAGATCAGATAAACACTCAAGGCAACAAGGACTTTTATGCTGGTAAACAGTTTGCTTGTAAGTACTGACGCATTTGAGGTGCAAAATGCCTAAGGCTTAGAAAGCATAGCATCTGTACCTCAATGCCATATCGCGTGCGTACTGACACCCTGAGGGCTGTGGTTATAGGAGGAATGAGTCCATAAGCATCCAGCAGAGGTAAACACACACACTCCCCGGCCTCAAATGATGTCTTGCAGGCGAAGCAGGGAGGACACCAAAAGGCAAGACAACCTGTAAAAAAGTCACATTTATGATTAACAAAAGGACTGTGCTCATCTAATCTCAGCTGTCAATGAAATCATGGTCATATATCTTTTCTGGAACTGTTACGCTTCTTAACGGTGTACACGCATCACTGTTGCACTCAAACAGAAAAATTGCAAACAAGTCAGAATGTTGAGATTTGATGTCTCGCATTATCTGATAGAAACTGCTGCTGCTAGTTTGCAGGATGCTGCTGGTTTGCATTATCATACGGCACATCAAAACACTGCAATGCCTGATCTCCAATCTTCTGTCTAAAACCAAATCTGTGTGACTGATCAGCACATTTTCAACATCACGCACAATGGAGGGATTTAGATGGTGATTTCTTGTCTCAACACGTGTACTAAAAGCCACACCTCCTTATTGGTCACAGTAAAATACAGTCAGGTCCACTTACACTGGGGCAGGTCTTGGCAGCAATCACAGATGCCAGAGGTCCATTCGTGGGATGTCGTGTTCATGATGAACGGCCTGGGCTGATTAACGACCATTTTGCTAGTCATGATTGCTGTTTCTGACAAAAAAAAACAACAAAGAAGCGCAGATTACAGAAAATGTTGATTCAAAAACCTCCGCTAATTGTAAGCACTTGGTTCCATGGGTGTCAGTTTGTGTTGAAAAGTGGTTGGGGGAAAAATCTGTGCATCTAAAGGGAAAAGCCTACAGGCTACTACCAAGGGTGATGTTTCTTTTCAACTTTTGGGTGGACACGAGGCAGAGGCTCTTTGGGTCCACCCCCAGGAGATTTGGGGCATCAAATACTTCATTTCATGCATTCAGGTGAATTGTATGCACCAATTTATGGTGGAAATGTGTTTATTAATGTAAAAGAAAACCATACTTGGAATGGGAAGAGTTTAAACCAGACCTGGGTAGAGCTTAAACCAGGTATAGCTAGGACTAACCAGCAGTTGTTTTTTGAAATTTTGAAATGGATATGGGTTAATAAGAAGTTACCATATTTATTATTCATTGGAAAACTATTTAGAGTACAGCCTCGGAATTGAGTTTCAGATCATTTTTGATCTGAGGAGAGAGTGAGAGACGAACCCAGCTTGCAGGGGTACGGATATTGGCACATTTTAATTGCCTGACACTCAAACTTGTAGAAAGAACATTATCTGCACTGGGTTCTTGCTTCATCTTCCTAACTTTTATAACACATCCTATTTTGTGTCTTTTCTTTAGTGAAGCAACATCTTAAAATGTCTTTGTTTTTAGCCTTACATTTGTCTTCTCAATATTTACATTGTACTTTATATTTTTGTTTATTTTGTTCTAATAAACCTTACTCAAAGCATTATAGTTTTTCAGTTAACATTTCTTGGCACAAGCTTTTTTCCCACCATTTTTGACAAATTACACTTTTAAAAAGTGATGGGGACAAAACCAGCCGTTCTAAAAAGGGGACACGTCCCCACCGTCCCCTACTATAAATGACGCCTATGCTTGAGTTCATAAAGCAAAGGTGGTAGTAATGTCAGTGTATCATGGTAAATGATACAATACACTGAACATTACTATCTGCATTGCTTGGAGAGGATATTTCTTCGGTGGCACCGGTAGAAAGTTTTCTGTAATGGTGGCCAGATGGAGCCACTGAAAGTCTTGTGGTGGCACACCAAAACCAAAAGCCATAACTAAATTTCAGGAATTTTATTATGCTGTTGAAGTATGTAGGCAAGTTGAAAATGATGTCAGTATGAGGAGTTAAGGAATAACATACTGATAAACTTTGGTTTCTTATTTTACAGTAAATGTGACTAATGATCTGATGTGCATAATAGCAATACAGTTAACATTTGAGTTCCACAAGAATCTTGTTTTATATTCAGATATCTTGAGGTGAGAGTTCAAGGGAACCCTTTGAAAATGGCCATGCCAGTTTTTCCCTTGCTAAAAGTAATCCTAAATTGAAGCATTTAGCTGGAGTCCCAACAAGCTATGCCAACATGGTTAGTAGCCTCCAGTTTCACAAAATACCGCCACCTAGCTAGCTTTAAAATGAGCCTGCCACAGCATCTTAAAGACAGTAATATCAGCCTCCAATTACTTTTTGCCATTGGGGTGGCAGTGGGAGCACCAGCAATTATCTGGACCTCCCTTACAGGTGCCATTGATTTTCTTGGTTCCTGAGAAGCAGACATGCTATTCAATTGACTACTGCGAAAGTACATTTGAACATTAAATTTTACACCTACTTTAAGATTTCATATATTTGGAGTATTGCATTTTTGCGGTTCATTTTATAAACAATTACGTTATGGCTAAAATAAACTTTAAAAAGTAGCACACCTCTTGGAAATCAGACAAATTATTTTTTAAAAATTCATTGCAAGATTTTATATCTGTTATTTGCCACAGAATGGTTCAGTAGTTGTGGACTTGATATCTTTAGGCAATAATATCAGTAGCTGGAGTCATAATTGGCTAAATTGACTCATTAAACCAAAATGAAGTTTATTTACTAATTGTGTGGTCCAAGGAGCAGTGCCCGATTTAAGATCCTGGTGATTTAACAAAAGTAGAGCCAAGGTTTTCAGTTTATAGTTCTAGGAAAGAGAATTTCACACTCATAAGTATACCGAACAGTCATGAGAGTTACACATTGCTGTAAAAGCCTCATATCTTTGACCTTTCGGAAAGCAAGATAAACAGATTTTATAGTAGTGTACAGCTCCGTAGGTTAGAGTTCAACTACTTCTGCTCTTTGCAAAAATCCACAGGTTGCAGAATTTCCTGAACAGCTGGATCGGCTTTTGAAGTTAAAAATATGAAATCACTGCTAATATAACATACAAACAAGAAACAAGGTTCAATGCATGAATTATTATCAGGAGAAGTTTTCTTTTTTGAAAAAATACAGTATAATTCAGTATAAATTTGAAATTACGTGATCCCTCCTACAGCCAATCTGGATGCTGTCAATAAAACTATATACTTGTGGATTGTCTTACCTTACTTGAGCAGAGTTCAGTGAAGTGATGGATTTGCAGGGCAGCGTAGCATCTTATAGACTCACTGTAGAGCAGTGAACGTGACAGGACAACAGGGGATGCATATCACTGACTGGTCTGTCCAGTTGGACACGCGTCAATACTTTCAACAGTCAGACATCATACTATCTGCCCATCACACATCATTTAAAATCTTAGACGTCATTGTGCTACAAAATGCACATTACCTCATTTTTTAAAGGGTGTTCGTAGACAGAGGTATGTGATAAGAACAGAAGAGAATGTCCTACCTACAGTGTTTATCCTGGTGTGCCTCTGTGCCTTTGTTTTAATGTTACAGAGTGGTTAGTGAAATAAATGATTTTCTTTCTGTTCCCTCTGTTTCTTTCCCTGCCTTTCTCCAAGACGATGATCTTCTGAGGATGAAAAAATGTAATAAATGATGTTAAGTGGAAAAGTAAGATTAGTCTTAAATAATTATTTCAATTAATCTACAATAATGTCTCAAGAAAATGTTCCTTTTCTAATTGTGGGATCAATATATTTTCCTTCTAAAATCCATATTTTTGTCCATCTGGGAAAATGCTCAAATATACCAGGAATGATTTTTAAATGGAGCAGCGAGTTGCATTTGCTGCATATTTATAAAGAAATGTAAACAGACTGTTAACCATATGAAATTGCACACAATTATATGTCTTTGTAAATGTGTGGCAAGATCAAACTTATGTTGTCCAACAGAGAGTTTACAAACTTTGTGTTCTAGTTGTAATCATCGGTGCGTTAACTTTTTTAAAGAATAAAGTGGTGGATGAAGTATTCAGATTTGTAATAACGTAAGAAAATTAACAATATAACCCATTGTAAAAAATACTTGCGTGTGTGTGAGTGTGTCTGTGTGTTAATTGAAAAAAAACATGATAAAAAGTCATAATATAGTATGTAATCAAAACTGTCAAAAAACAACCCCATCTCATTCCAAAGTCATTGAATACAGATGTTTGGGCAGTGACTGTCAGCGTCAGACACAGACCATGAAAGCCATCTTGTCACATCAGCATGATATGCAGTCAGTAGCTGCTGTGTAATGTGTAAAGTATAGTATGTCATATATACAGTACAGGCCAAAAGTTTGGACACACCTTCTCATTCAATGCGTTTTCTTTATTTTCATGACTATTTACATTGTAGATTCTCACTGAAGGCATCAAAACTATGAATGAACACATGTGGAGTTATGTACTTAACAAAAAAAGGTGAAATAACTGAAAACATGTTTTATATTCTAGTTTCTTCAAAATAGCCACCCTTTGCTCTGATTACTGCTTTGCACACTCTTGGCATTCTCTCCATGAGCTTCAAGAGGTAGTCACCTGAAATGGTTTCCACTTCACAGGTGTGCCTTATCAGGGTTAATTAGTGGAATTTCTTGCTTTATCAATGGGGTTGGGACCATCAGTTGTGTTGTGCAGAAGTCAGGTTAATACACAGCCGACAGCCCTATTGGACAACTGTTAAAATTCATATTATGGCAAGAACCAATCAGCTAACTAAAGAAAAACGAGTGGCCATCATTACTTTAAGAAATGAAGGTCAGTCAGTCCGGAAAATTGCAAAAACTTTAAATGTGTCCCCAAGTGGAGTCGCAAAAACCATCAAGCGCTACAACGAAACTGGCACACATGAGGACCGACCCAGGAAAGGAAGACCAAGAGTCACCTCTGCTTCTGAGGATAAGTTCATCCGAGTCACCAGCCTCAGAAATCGCAAGTTAACAACAGCTCAGATCAGAGACCAGATGAATGCCACACAGAGTTCTAGCAGCAGACCCATCTCTAGAACAACTGTTAAGAGGAGACTGCGCCAATCAGGCCTTCATGGTCAAATAGCTGCTAGGAAACCACTGCTAAGGAGAGGCAACAAGCAGAAGAGATTTGTTTGGGCCAAGAAACACAAGGAATGGACATTAGACCAGTGGAAATCTGTGCTTTGGTCTGATGAGTCCAAATTTGAGATCTTTGGTTCCAACCGCCGTGTCTTTGTGAGACGCAGAAAAGGTGAACGGATGGATTCCACATGCCTGGTTCCCACTGTGAAGCATGGAGGAGGAGGTGTGATGGTGTGGGGGTGTTTTGCTGGTGACACTGTTGGGGATTTATTCAAAATTGAAGGCACACTGAACCAGCATGGCTACCACAGCATCCTGCAGCGACATGCCATCCCATCCGGTTTGCATTTAGTTGGACGATCATTTATTTTTCAACAGGACAATGACCCCAAACACACCTCCAGGCTGTGTAAGGGCTATTTGACCAAGAAGGAGAGTGATGGAGTTCTGCGGCAGATGACCTGGCCTCCACAGTCACCGGACCTGAACCCAATCGAGATGGTTTGGGGTGAGCTGGACCGCAGAGTGAAGGCAAAAGGGCCAACAAGTGCTAAACACCTCTGGGAACTCCTTCAAGACTGTTGGAAAACCATTTCAGGTGACTACCTCTTGAAGCTCATGGAGAGAATGCCAAGAGTGTGCAAAGCAGTAATCAGAGCAAAGGGTGGCTATTTTGAAGAAACTAGAATATAAAACATGTTTTCAGTTATTTCACCTTTTTTTGTTAAGTACATAACTCCACATGTGTTCATTCATAGTTTTGATGCCTTCAGTGAGAATCTACAATGTAAATAGTCATGAAAATAAAGAAAACGCATTGAATGAGAAGGTGTGTCCAAACTTTTGGCCTGTACTGTAAGTCATAGTATAGTATGTCATATAAAGTCATAGAATAGTATGTCATATATAAGCCATAGTATAGTATGTCATATACAGTAAAGTCATAGTATAGTATGTCATATAAAGTCATAGTATAGTATGTCATATACAGTAAAGTCATAGTATAGTATGTCATATAAAGTCATAGTATAGTATGTCATATACAGTAAAGTCATAGTATAGTATGTCAAATAAAGTCATAGTATAGTATGCCAGAAAAATATCATTGTATAATATGTCATTTAACGTCATAGTATAGTATGTCATATAAAACTCATAAAATAGTATGTCATATATAAGTCATAGTATAGTATGTCATATAAAGTCATAGCATAGTATGTCATATATAAGCCATAGTATAGTATGTTATATTCAGTAAAGTCATAGTATAGTATGTTCTATATAAGTCAGAGTATAGTATGTCATATAAAGTCATAGCATAGTATGTCATATAAGCCATAGTATAGTATGTTATATACAGTAAAGTCATAGTATAGTATGTCATAAAAATATCATTGTATAATATGTCATTTAAAAGTCATAGTATAGTATGTCATATTAAGTCATAGCATAGTATGTCATATATAAGCCATAGTATAGTATGTCATATACAGTAAAGTCATAGTATAGTATGTCATATAAAGTCATAGTATAGTTTGTCATATAAAAGTCATAAAATAGTATGTCATATATAAGTCATAGTATAGTATGTCATATAAAATCATAGTATAGTTTGTCATATAAAAGTCATAAAATAGTATGTCATATATAAGTCATAGTATAGTATGTCATATAAAAGTCATAGTATAGTATGTCATATAAAGTCATAGTATAGTATGTCATATAAAGTCATAGTATAGTTTGTCATATAAAAGTCATAAAATAGTATGTCATATATAAGTCATAGTATAGTATGTCATATAAAAGTCATAGTATAGTATGTCATATAAAGTCATAGTATAGTTTGTCATATAAAAGTCATAGTATAGTATGTCATATAAAGTCATAGTATAGTTTGTCATATAAAGTCATAGTATAGTTTGTCATATAAAAGTCATAGTATAGTATGTCATATAAAGTCATAGTATAGTATGTCATATAAAGTCATAGTATAGTTTGTCATATAAAAGTCATAAAATAGTATGTCATATATAAGTCATAGTATAGTATGTCATATAAAAGTCATAGTATAGTATGTCATATAAAGTCATAGTATAGTTTGTCATATAAAAGTCATAGTATAGTATGTCATATAAAGTCATAGTATAGTTTGTCATATAAAGTCATAGTATAGTTTGTCATATAAAAGTCATAGTATAGTATGTCATATAAAGTCATAGTATAGTATGTCATATAAAGTCATAGTATAGTTTGTCATATAAAAGTCATAAAATAGTATGTCATATATAAGTCATAGTATAGTATGTCATATAAAATCATAGTATAGTTTGTCATATAAAAGTCATAAAATAGTATGTCATATATAAGTCATAAAATAGTATGTCATATAAAAGTCATAGTATAGTTTGTCATATAAAGTCATAGTATAGTATGTCATATAAAGTCATAGTATAGTATGTCATATAAAGTCATAGTATAGTTTGTCATATAAAAGTCATAAAATAGTATGTCATATATAAGTCATAGTATAGTATGTCATATAAAAGTCATAGTATAGTATGTCATATAAAGTCATAGTATAGTTTGTCATATAAAAGTCATAGTATAGTATGTCATATAAAAGTCATAGTATAGTATGTCATATAAAGTCATAGTATAGTTTGTCATATAAAAGTCATAGTATAGTATGTCATATAAAGTCATAAAATAGTATGTCATATATAAGTCATAGTATAGTATGTCATATAAAAGTCATAGTATAGTATGTCATATAAAGTCATAAAATAGTATGTCATATATAAGTCATAGTATAGTATGTCATATAAAAGTCATAGTATAGTATGTCATATAAAGTCATAGTATAGTTTGTCATATAAAAGTCATAGTATAGTATGTCATATAAAGTCATAGTATAGTTTGTCATATAAAGTCATAGTATAGTTTGTCATATAAAGTCATAGTATAGTTTGTCATATAAAAGTCATAGTATAGTATGTCATATAAAGTCATAGTATAGTATGTCATATAAAGTCATAGTATAGTTTGTCATATAAAAGTCATAAAATAGTATGTCATATATAAGTCATAGTATAGTATGTCATATAAAGTCATAGTATAGTTTGTCATATAAAAGTCATAGTATAGTATGTCATATAAAGTCATAAAATAGTATGTCATATATAAGTCATAGTATAGTATGTCATATAAAAGTCATAGTATAGTATGTCATATAAAGTCATAAAATAGTATGTCATATATAAGTCATAGTATAGTATGTCATATAAAAGTCATAGTATAGTATGTCATATAAAGTCATAGTATAGTTTGTCATATAAAGTCATAGTATAGTTTGTCATATAAAAGTCATAAAATAGTATGTCATATATAAGTCATAGTATAGTTAGTCATATAAAGTCATAGTATAGTATGTGAGAAACAGTTATAAAAAACCCATCATACTATAGAATGTCATAAAAAGCTACAAAAAAGTCACATTAAAGTAAGTCGTAAAAAAGTCACAGTATAGTATGTTGTTAGAAATACATAGTATGGTATGCTGCAAAACAAGTCATAGTATGTTGTTAAACAAAAAGGGGGAAGCAGCATAAGAGTCAAAGAAACAAGTACACTGTGCAAAACAAAGTTTATTTTATATACAGTCAATGAAAAATAAAAAATGGAACAGAAATTGGTACATCATAACGACGAAGAGTTTTTAAAAGCCAGCCAATGGATGATGATGGAGTCATAGTCCTCTGTAGTGCCTGCAGAAAATGACATACAGAAAGGCAGGGCATCTTTGGGCCTAACACACTATATAAAAAATCATGAGAGAAACGTCATTCTTAGTATGTTTTTTAAAAAGTGACCAAAAATGGTATGGTATGTTGTAAAAACTCACAAAACTCATAGTACAGTATGTTGTGAAATTTTTTTTTTTTTTTTAAAAACGTCCTCTTTATGTAGATCATTGAAAAAATCCTCTAAATTCAGGTTGTGTTCTGTCATAGTTAAATATGTTGTTAAAAAGTTAAAAGAAAAATGTAATTTAAAAAAGTCATAGTATAGTATGTGCTAAAAAGCTACAAATCAAAATCACAGCATAGTTTGTCATAAAAAGCAACAAAAAGTAATGGTATAGTGTGTCATCAAAAGCTACAAAAAAGCCATAGTATAGTGTGTCATCAAAAAATGTTTAGATAACAATAGTGTAGTATTTTATAAAAAAAAAGTCAAAGTATATATGTAAAAAAAAACGTCATAACATAATATGTCATAAAAATGTTGTGAAAAGTCATAGCACAATTCCAACAGTTGCGTTACATTGTAAAACTTAATTAAAACCAGGATGCAATGATTTGCAAACCCTTTCCAACCTTTATTCAACTGAATACAGTGCAAAGACACGATATGTTAAAACTGATCAACTTTATTGTTTTTGTTTGTTTGTTTTGTAAATATACAGTCACTCTGAATTTGATGCTTGCAACACATTCCAACACGTTAGCACTTAACATCAGTCAGACAGTGTTATAGTTTTGAAAGTGAAAATCTTTCCCATTGTTGCTTGATATTCAACTTCAGTTGCTCAACAGTCCGGGGTGTCCGTTGTTGTATTTTGTGCTTCATAATTGGCATAAGGTGCTTCAGATGCTGCACATTTTCAAAGGGAGGAAAGTCTGGACTGAAGGTAGGCCAGTCTAGTACCCATACTCTTTTACTATAAAGGCATGCAGAATCTGGCCTGGCATTGTCATCTGGATGGCGGCATACCTTGCTCAAATACAGGTATGTACCTTTCAGCATTCATGGTGCTGTCACAGATGTGAAATACCCTGACATCTGAAACATGTAGACTGCTTTTTTTTTAAAAGGGTAACAGGGCAACAAGGTTGAGAAAGACTTATTTAATTTATAACAATTAAATGTATTTTATAAGCTTGATATATGTTTTTTGTGTGAGTAAAATCTACTGAAAGTTAACTAGTAACTTTGGCTGTCAGATAAAAAAGTAGTAGTGAAGTTAAACTACAACATTTCTCTCTGAAATCAAGTAAAGTAGAGGTATCTCACACTTGTACTTAAATAAACGGCTTGAATATATGCTCTTATTTACTTTCCACCACTGAAAGAAAACATTAAGCAAATTTTGCTAAATATAATAACATGCAAAATTAGCCCCGCTCTACTATTCTAATACATTTTTCACACTTCTTTCACTTCATCATGGGACAAACTGAACTTTCCTTGCTGTGGGACAGTCTTTGTTACTGCTGAATTCTCTGAAGTAACAGGGAGTGGCTGCAGGTCAGAGGAAGTGTGATTAAATCAACTCCTGTACACTGGAGGGCAGGCTGCAGCAGAACACAGGAGTGCCGCATGTGCCTAGACCAAGTGCGCCCCCTGCAGGGAGGTCAGAGAAGTGTATCTGACCGAGGAGGAGGAGGAGGCGTGGGATGCTGCTCTTCTCTTCAGCTCTCTGGAGATCTGGAGCCAAGATAGCGGATAGCAGCAGCATCCATACAGGCAGTCGCTCCACACACTCCCCTGTAAGACACACAGACAGAGAGGCCTGAACACAGGTGGGAGGCTCGAACAAAAGGTGAACATTTGCATTTAGGTGCAAAAAAGGCAGTTTTACTGATATACCATGCAGCAGATCTGAGTTTCATTTCCCTGTTGTACTCTGGTATGAGCTTATACTCACATCCTTTGTTATTAACAGTATTATTTGAAGTTAGTTAGATTACAATCCACAACAAAGACAAACACTTGTTATAAAAAAAAAGGTAAATACCAGTCAATGAGCAAAACAGTACAGTATTATACAGTTGGTTGAAGTTAATAGTGTATTTGTCAGTGTAACAGTAACAATTATGCTCCTCTGTTTCAGTAAGTATACTCCCTCTGAGGACAGTGAGTTTGTGCCAGCCAAGTCTTTGCACTTAGCAACAGGAGCCAGAATAAAGAGCTTGTCAGTAATGTCAAGATGGAAATGTTGATGGGTGAGATTTGATAAATCAATAAAGTCTGAGAAACACAGGCAGCTCCTATCGTTCCATGTGCAGCCTGAGCATGTGAGTTCTCCTTCATGATACTGAGTCAGCGCTGGAGCCCAGTGACCAGTTTCTGTCACTTTTGATGACTTACTATTACTTCTAGACTCGTCCCCTGCAAGTCCATACATTCTCTTATAATATCAAATTATCAAAATAAAATCATCCTTTATTGCAGCCCATTTGTAATGCATTTGTTTCATTTATGAAGCACAACAGATGCAACTGGTAACATCAACTGTTGCATTACCATCTGTGAATTTAATGTTGGAGGTGACATAACCAGCAAAACCATCTCTCCACCCACAAGCATCTTTACAGGTCTGAGGATGTGAATGCAACTTTTGATTCTGATACAACTGTGTTATAAGTGCTGGTACACAGCCACATAAGAGCAAAAACAATAAACATCTCAAGATGCACACGCTCGTCTTTCTTGAGCAACAGACCTGCAATGTGCTCAGTAGCACATGTTCTCTCTGCTGCGCTGCCTCCCTTGGGAATTCAATGTGGGAGGGTGACATTAACGACTAAAATTATCACGACGCCTCCAAACATCATTACAGGTCCGAATGCAACATGTTTGGGGATTTAAAGTTTGCACGCAGATACATTCATACCACAGTAAACATAAACAGAAAACTGTATGGTCTCAACTTAAAGTTTGAGTTGACATGTTGGGATGACTTGGCAGGTTTATTCTAAGATACACTGATAAATGCAGGTTGCATGATTAAATGAAGTAGGGCCTACTCTGATAAACTGTACAAAATAAAATAGCCTATGTAAAGAACAAGAGCTATCAAAGAATTACAAAGTACAACAAAGACAAAATAAATTCACAAGGGGCAAAGTTATGAAGTAGGCTAACTAAGTTGTGAAGTATGACCAAACAAAACTAAAGCCATGTTAGCTGCTCTGTGAGGCCGTACTAAGCACAACAGTGAGCTAAATGCTAATGTCAACTCACTTACAACGCACTCACAGCGCATTTCAGGTTATAGCATACTTAGGCACAGCAGCAGCTAAATGCTAACATCATCATGCTAACATGCTGCAGATATAATGTTTACCATGTTCACTGTCTTAGTTTAGCATATTAGCATGCTGACATTTGCTTCTGTCACTACCATAAAGTAAGCTACAAGTCATTGATTGTTGGGGATGGCATTAGTTTACAGGTATTTGGTCATTAGCCCAAGTATTAGACAAATTAAAATTTTGACCTGTTAAAGGTGTTAGATTAACAATTAAGTGATGTACCAAAATTCACAGAAATCCATTCGATATTTAAGACATTTCATTCAAATCTACAAGTGTCAACCTCATAGTGATGCTTGAGGAGAAGTCAGGGGATCAGTCAGAACTTATCCTCCTAGGATCATAAATGTCTGTAGAGTACTTCATGGTAATCTAATAGTTGTTGAGGTGTTTAAGTCTGGACCAAAGTGGTAGACTGAACAACCAACACTGCCATCTCAAGAGCTGTGCAAGTAGCATGGTTTGAAATACATAAAGCAGGGATAAGCAGGTTGGCGTCATTGGGTAAAAATCCCATAATAACCTTTGACCATATTGTAATTCAAGTAGACTGAGAGAAAACTAGACTTTGCCTTCTCTTGGCTCTGCTTTCAGGCTTTAGAAAATCTTGCTGGAGGCTTGAGCCAATTACAAGTCATTTCAGAGAGGGCGTTCCTATTGGCTGTTCTACAAATGCAGATTCACGTGTGCATCCAAGATGGTGAAAGCCTGATTCAATGGCAGAAAATCCTGCAGATAAAGTCACTCTTCCAGTATTGGCAACAACTGCCTACAATGGAAAGCACCCCCCCCCCCCCCAAAAAAAAGGGAAGACAGATGTATGAAAAATAGAGTCTGAAATAGGGTCGTAAAACAAAAGAAAACGTGTGTCAGTATCAGCCAAGTGTTTCAGAGATGAAAAGAAAATGTTGCTAATAGTTTAGCCTTTTGCTCATGGATGGATTACCAAATGTGCCTACCATGCACAGGCCCAGAGGCCCATAGTGTCAGAGCTCCCACTGGCCTTCATCTGCAAAATGTCACTTAAATTACTGTAACATAGACCAGGAAGAAACAAAACCACAAAGAGATGCAAAGGAACAGTTAAGAGACACAAAATGAACTCACAAAACCACTAAAAGATGCATAATAACAATGTACAGAGGCAAAACCACAAATCCTGTATGTCTTGCTATTACATAGGGGGAGGTGTAGGGGCCTTTTGCGCATCTGTGCCCAGGGGCCTATTGTCTCATTATCTGCTCATGCTTCTACTAACTAAGGTCAAAGGTTCACAACTGTTTCTAATTCAAGTTCATGTTTATGTAGCTAGCTGGAGCCTCATATCACAATAGGTCTATGTCATCTCAAAGGACTACATAGGCATGGACCATCAGTCTATGGCTACAACTCAGATTTAGCCAGCGCAAACACCAGCGCTAGAGATCAGATCCCAGATCTTCCCAACTCCCCACCACATCAGCAAACTTTCTGTTGCTGCTTGTACACAGGTTGGACCTGCTGTGACCTACAGTGCCAGGGTTTGAGCTGGCTGAATTCCAGTTGCTACATCTGCTGACCGTCTCCAGAGCTGCTGCTTGCTCTCCTTCTGGCAAGATAGTCTATAGTGGCAGGGCTTGAGGTGAAGGGGCCATGAGGTAGCTAACTAGTTAATTTCTGTCTCAATTGTGGTCTGAGAGAGAGACAGTGTGGCTAAGTGAATGCATTGCTCTTGGATTAAATCAATGTATGGAAAACCGTTGGTTACTGTATTATGCACGTGCATATGCCCATGGTCATGTGGTGGGAGGGGCTTAGGACAGAGAGGGAAGAGCTGCAGGAGAAAGGTGTATTTTTAAAATTCCTATGATTTTTATATTTATTTATTTATTTGCCTTTTCCACAAAAGTGCCTACCCCAGCTTTAAGTCACTAACAGAACTTTTAACGTATATCCAAATGTCTGAAGTAATCTGTTTGAAACCACAGTCTAATTCTCATGATACAAACCATTACAGAATTGTCTCCTTCCACCAATGAGAGAATTGTTGCCTTGCTTTACAAACAACCTACATGCTGGGACTTGCTTTCATAAGAACTTCTGGCACATTCCTAGCTCATGCTCGGCAGTATTGACAGCGATCCACGGCCCACTCCACCTCCAGAGGAGCAAATATTACCAACCACCTCCTTCTCTCGATGGCAGCGCTCCAGCTTCTGCCTGCCTGGCCTCCAACCACTCCCACCTCCTGCCTTATCTCTCCTTCTCTTCATTGTCCCAGAAACGACCAGCTCCACTTATCCAACATCAAACTCACAACTTGGCCCCTGCATGTGTTGTTTGTGTGGCGAACATCTGTTTTGTATTGGTTATGTGCACTGATCAGTGACCTGATGTCTCTTGAGATCTGTGGTCATGCATGCAGGTTTGTGAGTGTTTAGTGTGGATAAACAGCACAGTAGCAAGGCAGTGGGTGGACAGCCTGAGCAGCTTGCTACATCTTAAAGGCACTAACAGTTTGTTGCTTATTCATTAAGTTATTTATGGCTCTAGTGCAGATTTATTAATTTAATAAATGCGTCCTGAATTCACTGCATCCTCAGCATATAAGCTTTATCTGGTGTCACTACACAAACTCAAGACATCGTTTGCATTGCTAAAGTAATAACCAGTGTCATTAGGCACACCTACGTGATGCTGCATCTATTTCCCCTGTGCGCTGTTATTGTGTTTCATCACTGAAACGTCTCCATCTTCTCCGCAGCAATCATAATTATTGAAAGCTCCAGCAGCTCTGTGTAATTGAGCTGGGGACACAATGTGGTGGTACGCAATCAGCTGCATTGTTCAAGACAGTGTTTATCACAACATCACAACTACAGGGGCCACTCCACTTGACTGAAAGAATTTAATCAAAAATATAATTCTCATGTTTCCAGCTTTGGCTTGGAAAACTTGTCCGGGAAATACTATTTTCCCAGTCCCTCCTTCTTCTGTCACAGTACTGGAAAAGAATGATAAAGCTACATGAAGCTGTCATGTTAGTTAGCTGTCAAAGCTGTGAAACCAACTACTCTAACTGCAATGTTGAAATGGTATCAGACTGCAGTGATAATCTTAGTGCGATCACCTCTAATATTTCTCAAATGGAATTAATGTAATTGAAAGGCAGTGGTGCACCCAAGAGGGGGCTGGGGGCACCCTGATAGAATTGCTGCCACCCCCCCACTGGCAAAAATTATTGGAGGCCAACATAATTGTCTCTAAGAGGCTGTGGCACCCTATTTTTTTTTTTAAAGTAACGCAAAGGTAGAAGTATCTTCTGAAACTAGCCAACCTTAAGCATCCATTGGTCCCAACCATGTTGCATGTAGGGAAGGGAAGGCTTGTTTAAAAGAGGGTCATTGTGAAACCTAAAATGTTAACTGCACCAGTATCAGTCTATACAGATTAGAGAATTATAAATGTTAACTGGAAAGAAAGAAAATAAAGTATATCAGTATGCAATTCTACTCTCCATTTTGACATAGTTTTTAACTTGCATATACTTTGGCAGAATAATCGAATTCTTGAAATTCATTTATGGCTTTTGGTTTTGGTGTGCAACACCAAGATATTCAGTGCACCCATCGGGTCACCCCTATGAAAAATTTCTGGGGGCGCCACATGTTAAAGCACATGGACAGGGTTAGCAGTTAGAATAGCAGGACTATACTTCTGTGTCGAATCCAGAAATGTACATCACGGTGATGCAGACCTCCTGGCTATTTTTGTAAGATAAAAACCATCTCCCTCAGTGGAAACAAAGCTTTTATTTACTTTTATTGCACAGATAAGAAACAATAAATTGCGAAGACAATAAAGCCTCCAGAAAAATAGCATTTTAAGTCCTGTGTGTGATTTATCCTTTATATGGATAGAGAAAATCTCTGCTAGTCACTAGGCTACTTTATACAATGTAAAATGCCATAGGTATGTGATGTTCTATTTGTTTGGACAACGAATTTTATAACTTTACCTTTGTTAAATTTACTGTTGTTCCTGGCCTCATATGAGTAGACGAAATGTACGCTAGCTGCTAAGCTAATTTATACAATGTAAAATGCCAAAGGCTCGTGCTAATAACATTAGCATGTTGAATGTGGGGCAAACGTGTCCAGCAAAAGACAAGTGCTTTGTCTGCGAATTCAGCGAGTTATAACAAAGCTGATTTGTGTACTTGTGTTACGTTATGTGTGTTTTGAATCATCTTTACAGCACTTCACAGAAACCCCACCACCATCTAGTGGTTTGCACGTGTAATTGCACAGTCATACAGACACACCATCACACAAGTAGAAACGCTCACAACAGCGTAGGCTACGGCATAGGCTCTGCATAGAGCTGACGCACAAGTATAAATCTGTCTTTATATCTGCCAGGCGGAAATGTAAGTCAATGAAAGACAATGTAAATGTTCCAAAGATGTCCATGACACTTTGTAAAGACATACTGTCACCTCAACTTAGGCAACATGCTGTGACCCACTTTGCTGTTTATTTTTTTATATATTAAATGGTCTGTTACCTAAATTACAAAGAAACATACAAACAGGTGACAAATTAAGGAAAAACTTGAATAAATCAATGGAGAAATCAAACCAGATGCTTTCATATGGTGCACCAGGGCTCGGTGTATGGTGAGTATAAAATGCTGCTGTGGCCTTCATATTCACCAGATCTCAACCCAACTGAGCACCAGTGGGAGTTTTTGGACCGACATGTTGAGCTGGGTGGACATTGTATGATGTGATTAATCTTTTATTTTGGGATAGCTCACAATACACATTTTAATCATCCTCTCTATGTGGTCAGAATGTGCAACTTCTATTTTCTTAGCACAGGACTGGTCATGGGTGCTCACACTGTACATAAAAGCAGAACCCCTTGTCAGTTTTGCACATAGACAGTTCCAGTCAAGTTTTATTCAGACAAGATGGTTCAACCTCAAGATGTCTACAAAAAAAGACAAAGGCAGCATAACTTTGGGGATTCCAAAAAAAAAAAAAAAAAAAAAAAAAAAGGAAGCAAGCAACCTAGTTGGCACACGACCAACCCTCAGTGTTTAAATGAGGGTGAAATTATGTTAACATTTAATTCTGATGGTCAACAAAATTCTCATAAAATATTAAAATTTCAGAAAGACCTGTTTCAACATTGAAACAGTTTTGAAACAATGTGTAAAGCTTATGAAACAACATTGCGAAATCAACGTTTTTACAACCTTTTAAAAATCAAAATATAATTCAACAGTGATCCAACAAAGCTCTGTTTATCTATACAACAGCATAGTCTTTATCATGACTACATTTTCTCACAACATGTAAAATATGATGTAGTTTTTGATTTTTCTTTTTCTTGAAAAAGTGAATTCTGTGATGTACTACCTGTATGCCATATCGTTCCCTGACAGATGCTCTCATGGCGAGAGAGGCCGGTGGTACGCAGCCGATACAGTCCAGCAGAGGCAGGCAGGGACAGGCACCCACTGCATTGGTCACCTTACAGGTATACACTGGGAGGCAGCACAGGGCAAAACAACCTGCCACACACACAGAGTACTGTAGATCAACTCAAAGTCCACAAAAAAGTGACATCTTATGGAAGTGGTTCATCATTTCAGGAAATGCAGATGGTCACATACACTGTAAATTTCATCATATTGTATATCAGACTGTATACTTTATCATGTTTAGACACTTACAGTCTCCCACGTCTTTATAGCACTCACACAGGCCAGTGCTCCACTGTCCTGGCCCCTGAACCCTGCTCTCCGGCTGGACCTGGACCACCTGTCGAGACATAAGTGAACTGGCCGCCCACGACCATGAAGGAGAGATGGGACACAATTAAAATATCACCATGTGATAAATGGACTGTCATACTGAGAAGATAGGGACACCCTTACATTTATTATTTACTGTAAAACTTTAATTAACAACAATTTGATTGTATTTCCCGATCTTTGCTGAGCAACAGTTTTGTGTGAAAGGAATTAAAGGCCTGTCCGTAGACGCCTGTCCCAAGTATAGCCCTGTTGATTTCAATGATTTAAGCAAATAATAGCCCGGGCTATTGATTGAAGTTTTACGGTATATATTTTATGGATATTTTCAGACAACTCAAAGTGTTTGCATAAGGTTGGGGAAGATTGTCCAGTGATGGAGGACATATTCAGATCCTTAACTTGGGTATAATGCAACACATTCACACTCCGACCTCATCATATATTGATGTTTAGTCATGGACTTTGCATTTTAATATGGCATCAGATCAAGGCAATGCTACTTTTTACTGTTTCATATCCAGTTGGGTAGTTTGATTTAAAACAGTGTATCACCTACAAGCTTCTTATGTAGTATATATAAATGTTTGAAATGGATAAAATCAATAAACTTAAGTACAGTAGACATATATGTCACAATTTTAGTTAAGTACACTTCATGAGTAAATGTAGTCATTATTATGTATAATGTTTGATGTGACTGGGTTATTTTTTTCAACACCTCATATTTCCAGGAATCGAGGAAACACTTATATTTCCTCCAAAACATATCCGACAAAACAAATAGTAGTAAATATTACTAATATGAATCTGGGTTGCTATCTGATTTGGCATCTAAAGTTTTGCTGATGTGCTGATTGCTGCCCCCTGCAATCCATCAGCTCTACACATTAACATCACTTTAAAGAAGAGGATACGGAGAAACAAACTTTGTATCTATGACCTATAATTCTGACCGCAGCCAGAATCCACAGGAAACCATTATCTCTCAGTCAAAAGATAAGCTCAACAAACCAGTGAGGTGCTTGCTCAGTGCAAACGTCCACGCCCCTCACTCACTGAGGATTAAACACTGCTGTCTCCTGACCTGAGTTATTCTTTAGCTCTGCTCCTCAGCTACATGCCAAACTCAGATGAGACAAAAATTCCACCAGTACTTTTTCCACCTCTGCTACATGTGTGGCTCAGAGCCAGCTAGCTGTATTCTGAAGAATGATTTACATCAGTTGTGTTTATCTGAAAATGTGTAACCAGGTTTGTTCTGATAAAGACTAGATGGCTTACCTGTCCAAGGCTTTAGGTGTGGAAATCCCAGGAAAATCAAGGACTGGAAACAGTTTTCTTATCTGTGGAGCTTTTCTGTCTTCTCACTTTGACTTTCACACATGTGTGTGGTCTTTGTGCGACTGCAGTGTTTTGGTATAAACATGAAACTGCCAGGTAAGGTGGATAAACAAGGCAGTGTGTTCCCATGACACTTAACTCTGCCGACCTGCAGTATTTTAAAAGTTTAGTCAGTGACCTCGGAGACACACCATGAATCTTAGTCCACTACTCAGTGCTATTATATTTGTTAGGTTAGTTTTACTTTATCAGTTTTTTGGGGAAGAGGTGTTTTAGTTTGAGAGTTACACCACTGGACACTCCTGATTTGTAACGGTTGAGCAAGAGGCACGAGAAATCACAAGATGTCATCACAAAGCACTTTATGAAACAGTTTACCATATCAAGCAGAGGTGGGACCAAGTCATTGTTTTGCAAGTCACAAGTAAGTCTCAAGTCTTTACACTTGAGTCCCAAGTCAAGACTGACATGTCCCATGTCAAATCCCAAGTCAAGTCTGACCAGTGTTGGGTAAGGGTTACTTTAAAAGTAATCAAAGTATGTTACTGCGTTACTTTCTAAAAAAGTAACCAGTTACTTTACTACGTTACTCCCTGAGTAAAGTAACTCAGTTACTTTAAAAGTACTTCCAACGTTACTCCCTGAGAAAAGTAACTCAAGCACTTTTAAAGTACTTTTGAGTATTCTACATTTCCTATTGGGCAATGGACCACAGGGTGCTAAGCCTACATTTTTTTGTCTCCAAAATTAAAGTTATGGACCACCTGCCCTTCACTGAGATCCAATTCTCCCATCACAGCCGTCACTTTGACCAGTAGAAACACAGAACGATCTGCTGCCGTAGACAACTGTATGACAACAACACCCCAGCGTTTTTAATATTTCCTAACTATACCCAACTCTGAGTCTGACATATCTCAAGTTAAGTCCCGAGTCCTAAACTTTGAGTTTCGGGTCCTCAAAAAGTTTTAAAACAATTATATCGTTGAGAGCAGAGGTGGGACCAAGTCATTGTTTTGCAAGTCATAAGTAAGTCTCAAGTCTTTAAACTCAAGTCCCCGGTGAAGTCCCGATTCAAGTCTCCAGTCAAGTTCCAAATTCTAAACTTTGAGTTTCAAGTCCTAAACAAGTCATAATGCGCTTATATTATTGAGAGCAGAGGTGGGACCGGTTATTGTTTGGCAAGTTACAGGTAAGTCTCAAGTCTTCACACTCAAGTCCCAAGTCAAATCCCAGGTCAAGACTGACATGTCTCAAGTTAAGTCCCAAGTACTAAACTTTGAGTTTCAAGTCTTATACAAGTCATAATGTGCCTATATCATTGAGAGCAGAGGTAGGACCAAGTCATTGTCTTGCAAGTCAAGGTTAAGTCTCAAGTCTTAACTCTCAAGTCCCAGGTGAAGTCCCAAGTCTTGAACGTTGAGTTTCAATCCCTAAACAAGCCATAATGTGCATATATTATTGAGAGCAGAGGTGGGACCAGGTTGTGTTTTGCAAGTCACAAGTAAGTCTCAAGTCTTAACTCTCAAGTCCCAGGTGAAGTCCTTAGTCAAGACTGATGAAGTCCCAAGAAACTGACATGTCTCAAGTTAAGTTCCAAGTCCTAAACTGTGAGTTTCGAGTCTCAAACAATTCATAATGTGCTTATGTCACTGAGAGTAAAGATGGGAACAAGTCATTGTTTTGCAAGTCACAAGTAAGTCTCAAGGCTTTACACTCAAGTCTCAAGTCAAGACTGACATGTCCCAAGTTGAGTCCCAAGTCCTAAACTTTGAGTTTTGAGAAATTTACCAAAGTCATGACTGCTTTTTAAAATTTGCATGTATTTGTCATAAACTTCCTTAGCTGTTAAGCTAATGTTAGCTAAGCATTAGCTCGCTATTTTGATACTTGCCTGGATTTCACTATTCTTTGTGTAACTTCAAAAGTCAAGCAAAGTTAGAAGTTGCAAATCTTTTTTGATTTTGTCAAGTCGAGTCTAAAGGCATCAAATTTGTGATTCTAGTCCAAATCATGTGACTTGGGTCCACACCACCTGATTGAGGGTATTAGTATGAATTTCAAGGACAAAAAACTTTCCTTGAAAAAGTGTTGATGTTTATTAGACTTTCTCCTTTTAGGATTCTGCTCAGTGAAAACTAGATCAAATGAGAAGATTTTGCACAAGCAGTGGAAATTCCGCCACTTGAAACTGCACTATGTGTAAGGGTTCCCAGAGATCAGCATGCTACATAAAAAATATCTCTACTGTGATATCTGATTTCTCATCACTCTGAGTGAAACAAGAAAGGCCCAGTGGAGTGGATCCCGCCCCTAATCAAGCAAACCTGTCTCCTCTTCCATCAGGGCTGCAGCTGACACAGATGATCATACAGAGGATTAACAAAGGTGACATTCATGGTGGGTAAGAAAGGTTCACATCCATCACTCAAAACAAATGACAATCCAATTTCTACAGTATACTGCATGAAAGAGGAGATACAAGAAAGGGGGAATGAAGTGAATTATTATTGAAAAGAACAATAGGCCTAAATAAAAGAACTGATAGTGCTTTATTTGGCTACTCGACAACAAATACAAAAGGTATCAGAACTTAAGTAATATTTAGCATATGCCTGAAACTGTGATGAATGTGTCACCTAAGTTAGTAGTTTGTTTCACGCCCATTTCAAAAGAAAGCTTTACTGCTGGCTGTAGCTTCATACTCACTGACTGTACAGATAAGAGTGGTATCAAACCTTTCATCTAACTCTCTGCAAGAAAGTCAATAAGCATATTTCCCAACATGCCATGCTATTCCTGAGTTCCACTTACATTCAAACACACACAAAGAAGAAAAACAAAGTCTCTGTAATAGAAAATGTCTTTATTTATAATGCATGTGAGGTGACAGACATCTATAGTATATTTAATACAATCACAAAGAAATTTGTGAACTGGACAAAACCTCTTAACACATTATGTGGTGGTGGGCACGAAGTGTATTGAGATTATGTGCCAGCAACACGAAAGCAATGCTATTATGAACGGTCGCAGTTTCAAACATGGAGTCAGCGTGGTTAATGTTGTGAAATGGTCGCAGTTCAGTTAGGTTTAGGGAAAGAAAAACACTTGGGTAGGTTTAAAGAAAAAAAATACTTAGTTAAGTTGGTTTTGGTATGTAAGTCACATAAACGTAAGTATTTTCTGTAGCCACGTAAAGTACTTACGTAAAGTAGACCTGTTACATAAAGTCCTTTAAGTCATGTTACTATGTTAATTTGGGTCTCTTGGGCCGTCTCCTGGATGAAAGTCCATGTTTGTTTGACCCATCCACCACCCCTCCCACCTTACATGGACTTTCTTGCTCTGAATACTTATTCATGTGTCCACCAGGACAAAAGATCCTCATTCACTTTACTTTGGCATTGTTTTCCTGTTGCCAGCACGTCCATTTCACGTATGTCTATAAGACTGGGCTGGTATATTACAAATATTTTATGTGACATGACATAATGGAATGTAAAGGTTAACATCATGTAATAATCATTTGACCTTGTGTGATATTATATGATTCATAATGAGCTGTGTTAAAGGTCCATCTCTCCTGCTCTCTCTGCGTAATCCACTCGTTCATACCAGGGAGATTGGAAAACCAGGACGCCATGTGGTGCAGGCTGCCTGAAACTCTGGAAACTCTACAAAATTAACAAGAAATAAAGCAACAAATTAAATATCTTTACTGAATATTGACACAGAAAAAAAAAAAATCTCTCACACCCACATTTGATGTCAGTTCACTCACTGTTTTGGTTTGTTTTGCTACAGAGGCATTTGATCAGATTCTGTCGCTCTAAGTGGTTTGTGGGAAACAGTGGGTAGCGACACTTCATTTTTCCATTGGGAAAAACTGCAATGAAAAACAGAGGTGGTCACTGAATTTGTCATGACCACTTTAAATGCTTTTTTTCTGCTTTTTGTGACAACAGACTGTAGCATTGTGTATAGTGGCTGACGAATCAGAGGAAAACCAACCTTTTCAGCCTATAAAAAATTAACACAGTATCATAACAGCTCTGGCGATCCGGCTCTTTTTCTATGCTGATTTTCACCACTGCAAATCTTTAACTGAAATGTATGAAGGACGAGTGGACACTCACCTCTGCACCTGCACTTGCGGATGTGCACTTTGGACACATGAAATACAGCATGTGAAGCTGCACACAGTGGAAAAAGACATAACAAGAAATCATTTATGTGGAACAATAATACATTACCCATCAACCCGCTCAGAACACTTCCTGATGTTGTTGATGCTGGCGATTAAATTTTACATTATAAGATATGAAGAAACAAATCAAATTCTCTCTGTATTTACCTGTGTTGCTGTAGAAGGTGTCGACCAGAATGATGAACAGGAGAGCAGCGCCTATGATCCTGGACATGATGGCAGTGTGTTCGCTCTGTTCACAACAAGTGTTCGATTGTTCTGCGGAAAAATAGAAACTCTCGTAATTATATACCAGCCCTGTCCATGGCTATGTGGGTCTGCAGAGGTTGATCTACAGGTAGATCAGTCTTGGCAAGTCTAAAAGGGGATTTTTTGGATAATCTCTCAACTGTGCATGGATTCATCCTAAAAATGTGATGGATAATGACGATAACACATTCCCACAAAGACAAACAGGCATATAGATAAACACATACTCAAACACACACACACACACACCCACACTACTTCAAACTACAGGTCTGTAAACAAAATTTCAAAACAAGTTTTGCTTCCCGTCCATCCATGCACCCACACACACACACACACACGAGCACACGCACACACACACACACACACACACACACACACACAAATGGGTCAGACCTTTACCTAAAAGTTTCTCCTGTCAATCTATTGTAGTTTGAATGTTATTGATCTTAATGACAAAGTAATGTACTAAAATCTCACACAGCCTCACACCACTTCTATTTATTTCCCCCTTGAACACAAAAACATGGCTATACATATATTTCTACCAAATCAGAATGTCTTTTTCAAATTGGAAATCACTGCTGCCGACATGCTTCTGGATTTTCACATTTTTCAATTCATTGTTTATTGGTTTTAAGCATTAAAAATAATCCATCATGCATTTTTTATTAATTATAATTCCGGCTATTGTGGTGCAATATGTTGAAAGTATATATTAATGTCCGATAGTATACATATGTGACAATAATCATATGTGTATAATAACAGTAGAAGTATGACTAATGATGACAGCAGCAGCAGGAGGCATCTGGCAGGACCACGGCAGCAGCACAACCACACACGTCACGCTGTCCAGGCACCGCTGTGATATAAGTTAACCTGAGAGACAGTGGAGCACAAAGGCTCCGGAGAAGAAGCTGAGTTAGTGACATGCAGTATGGCCGAGTTAGCAAGATGCAGTAATAGGATACGAGAGAGAGAGAGAGAGAGAGAGAGAGAGAGAGAGAGAGAGAGAAGGAGAGAAGGTGCCCGGTGTATTATAGGAGGTCCCCCAGCAGACTAGGCCTAAGTCAGCCTAGTCTCTATATACAGACTCTACATTAAGTGAATGTAGGCAAACCCCAGAGATCTTGCCTCCGGAAGAAGAGCGGAAGAGCCCTGGTTTCCCGTTGTAGGCTGTTTGTAGTCCGTGTGATATTGACCAACCGGCTGCAGTTGTTGCCAGGTTAAACGGTCCGTGCGGTGAACTAACGAGGCAGAACATAATTGGCATCACTGCAAACTCTGAATCCATTGCAATGGTTCAGCATATTTACTTATATATAAATGGAAATTGGAAAAGGAAATTTGTCTCCTCTGCCCAAATCAAACTGGAATGCCAAAAAAATGGGGGTCTGCCCCCAGAGGCTGTATCACCTTCTGCCGGAAGTCAGATGCCAAATACAGCAGATGGGTTCTGAGAATGAAGTCAGCCTAACTAGGTGCTTGTACAAGGCAAGCCTGAGCCAGCCCTAACTATAAGCTTTATCAAAGAGAAAAGTCTTAAGTCTAGTCTTAAATCTGGAGACGGTGTCTGCCTCTCGGACTGCAACACGAAGATGATTCCACAGGTAATTCCAAAATTACAGAGTTTAATCCACTACCAAATAGATGTCCTACTTCTATACGTTGTCATTATATTTGCGTTACTACACTCCGACACTGCATAACACAGTCAAAAACTTATCATGATCCAAACCAACACAACTTCATGTCCTCTTTTATGCAAGACGTTATCCAAAATCTCCTCTTGTCAAGTGCACTAAACTGCCTTATGGCAGTGAACTTGTGCCTGTAATTGAAGAAATAAAGTAAATATAGACATAACCTTCACACAGCCCACTGCTATACTGTCTTCAAAATATACAGAAACTGTTGTGTAAAATTAAATATCATCATAACCTATATGATGTGTTATATCAACACAAACGTCTTTACCAACTATAAATATGTGCTTAACTGGCTCTGGTGCTCATGGATAAACTTTATCCAGGACTGGGTCAGTTTAGCTCCTACCCAGTCCCACCCCTGGTCTACCACAGTTAACCCAAATTGGGCTAAAAGTGACCCAGTATTTTATGTACTTATAAGCAACACCGGAGTTGACTCATTCTCATAAATTAAGATAATTGTTGACATCATAATTACAGGCAAAAGTCAAGCTGGAAACATTACAAACCTGTTCTTCATACCTAAGGATTACTTACAAGTCACGTTTCTGGTTAGGGTAAGTTAGAATCAGTTTATGGGAAACCCAGATCAATGAGGACACAGGCTTTAACACTGATTCAAGCCTGAGTCTATTTGACTGCCTACAGTTGTTGACAAAGAACTAATGAGCAAATACTCTTGTCAATAAGCCACAGAGCTTCTTCAACAGGTTGAACATGTTTTGCTGGTAAATGTTGTAAGATGTGTGAACTCAGTGTAACAACGTGATTTTTTTTTTCTACATTATACCACAGCCCTGAATGTTAATTCTTCTGAGTAACGGACGTGTTTCCCAGCATGGACTAGCCTATGTAACTGCAGTGGGTGATCTGGCGTGAACTGTTGCCTCTGACATAAAGCATTACATGTGTTATGTATGGGGGATTACTGAGCGGTGTCTGTCATTGGCTGGCGCCTGAGTCACTCTCTCATTACCGAGGGTGCGTAATTACGCACTGCGCCCTGAAATTTTTTTTTGGCACACCTCCACTGTATGATCCGAAGTGTCAGCACCGTCCCTTATATCAACCGCACGCTGTGACGTCCGCATGCCGGTATGAGTCAAGACACAATACGAGGAAATCCCCAAGGCTGAGAAAAGGACGCGAGGCCCCTTTAAATCGACGCTTCCTCGGTGTTGTGCCAAGAGAGAGAGGGAGAGGGAGAGAGAGGGAGAGAGGGAGCTCTGATAAACAACAACACTTTCTCAGAAGCCGCTATTACCGGATTCAGCTCTTTACTGCGGCCTCGGTGAAGAAGAGGTGAGCTCATATGTATTATATTTATGATATTTCACAGTATTCTGACAGGATTGTAGAGAGAGCGATGTGTTTGTGTTGATTTTGTCGGCGGGCGGAAAAGCAGTTTGTTATCGTGAGTAGATCAAACGGAAGACACGTTATTGTGCCGCTCAGCTATTGTAACGACCAGGAAGGCATTTGCTACACCTGTTAGTTGTGGTACAGTGGCAAACACATGAGAATACATCGCTTATTACAGTATAAACAGCGGAGAAGTGTTTGTGCGCACTTGCCAAGAGCTGGCCGCTCTCTGACGCATGAGAGCTATTTTTGACGGCCGTATTTACTTTCTTTCACAGGCTGCGAGGACTTTCTCTCTGTTATTTCCAACATTTAGTCGTGTGTTGTTCATACATTCATTGTTGAATGCCATTGCGGAAGTGAGCAGCCTTTTCGACACGACACAAAGCTTGGGCTGTGCGGACACCTAGCGGCCAATCAGGAGAAGGCGCCTTCTATAGACATGTACGGAGCTTCAGGTATCCCAGAGCTCATCCCGCCCAGCGGGCCTCCACGGCAGCCGGGTCCGGCAGGGCAGTACAACCCGGGACACCCACAGGTCAGTGGAGACGGCGGCGGGGCCAACCCTCAGAGACTCGGACAGAGGGCACCCAAGCTAGGACAGATTGGCCGAACCAAGAAAGGTGAGTGTTTTTGATTAATTACATGATGACAGTCAACAGATACACCCATAAAAACACCACCTTAACTCATCAGACAAGATATCCAATAAACATGAGACATATAACATGACAATGTAGACAAACTGTGAAAAAAGTAAGGAAGGAGTAAAGAGCAAAAACTCATTTGAAGTCCCTGTTAAGAAAATGCTTCTTAATAATCCACAATAGACACTATATCTTCTCTATCTCTGTCATCCCTACATCCAAGGGCCTAACTTTGGTTTGAGAAGTGGAGGTGGAGGTGGAGGTGGGGGGTCCTCCACCTGAAAAAAAAAAAAATGCAATTTTAATTCCAATTCCTGTATTTTTACATGCATTTTGGGACTACAGTTGCCAAAATAAAATCCAGGAAAAGATTAAATTGGTCCTCATGCTAAATTCTGCCTTAGTCATCCTTATATGCTAAATATGATACTCCTCTGTGGCATTTTTTGGAGAATATAAAGGCAAAATCAGCAGTTCAGTTCACACTCTCAGCCAGAATCTGACGGATAGTGTACTGAGTACAATTTTTTTGTGGTTAGGAAAAAAAAAAAAAAAAAGTTTTCTGACGGGAGGTCACGAACAGTATTTTGTTAGGGACATTACACCTCAGCCTACATCAATATATCACATTAGGGTTTTGTTCTAGTTTTAAGTCTGGCATTTGTCATTATATTTCATGATTAAAACAAGTAGTTAATACAGCGATCTGCTTTTAACGTTAATGGTTCACAGATGTACCAGCAGGGCTCTGAGGAGCAAAAGGAGAATACAAGTTGTAGGGCTTTTTTAAATGGATATTACCAATATGGAGAATGTAAGAAAAATAATCTTATTCCTAAAATGAATATTCATGTAGGGGATAACTTAACGTAAGGCAAATGTTTAAACGGGGTTAAGAAAAACAAACTCACTTTTTCCATGTGCAATTAGGGCTGCAGTGATGAATGATCATTTAGAGAGCAATAAAACCACTTTTAGAATTTAACAGTAACCCAACTTTTGATTGTGTCCATACTTCTCTTATCCTCAGAAAGCTAGAAGATGCATTTTGATAGGAATTTTTTTTTCAAGTGTATTTTGTTAACATTAAGTCGATCTTTCAGAACTGATAGTCACAGCCCTAAATATCAGCAAGGCTGTGTTCAGTTATATTAAAGGAAGACTTCTCCACCAAAATGACCATTTGTATATCAGTTATTCACCCAATGTTATGTTAAATTGTGAAGAAAACGTTGTTTTTCTCGCATGCCTCCACGGTGAATAAATAATCCAAATATTTAAAAAAAAAAAACTTGATAAATTGGAGTAAATGGGGTCCACATTCAACAACAGCAAAACTATATCAAAACATCCCTTCATATATGTGAAAGTGTATTAAATATTGCAGGTTTAGCGAAAATGCATGTGTTTGGGAAGTACTGAGCATTTGACTGGATAAATGGGACTGGGATTATACTGCACGAGTTGTGTGAGAGTTTGTAAACTGATGTTTTTTTCCCCGTTAAAGGGGTTTTTTGGGGGAGTTTTTCCTTATCCGCTGTGAGGGTCCAAAGGACAAAGGGATGTCGTATGCTGTAAAGCCCTCTGAGGCAAATTGTTATTTGTGATATTGGGCTTTATAAATAAAATTGAGTTGAATATATTTTTACAGTTGTTAAACACGGCCCCCATTTACTTCAATTCATTAAGAATTTTCTTTGTTTTTGGATTCTCTGTTCACCGTGGAGGCATGCGAACAAAAAATGTTTTCATCATGAATTCAACATAACACAGGATGAGTAACTGATATACAGATGATCATTTTGGGGTGAAATGTTCCTTTAAGTATCATGTAACGTAATCTGCAAGTACTACAACCTCTTAATTAGGAATAGCAAGTTGTAAAATATTAAAGGAACAGTTTGAAATTTTTTGAAAGCTGCTCATTCCCCCTCTTGATGAGTTAATTGTTACGACTGACGCATTTGACTGTTTAATATAAAGCTACTTGTTAGCTTAGCTTAGCATAAAGACTGGAAACGAGGGGAAACAGTTAGCCTGACTAAGTGAATGAGCAACTTTTCCAAAATGTTGCACTATTCCATTAAGTGAACTGATTCAATTAATGGTTCTAAATGGGCAAAATAGATGTAAACTACTTTTTTTAATTAATGACATCTTTACTTTGAGGCACGCATTCCTGACCTTTGACCTTTCCTCCTCAGTGGACTTGGACGATGAAGACTTGGATGACATCATGAACAACAACGGCCAGTGTCCTGTATCCCTGTCGCCCATCTCCTAAACTTCACCAAGATGTGCCATTAAAAAAAATCCCCCAGGACGCCAAAACTCCCTGTCAGTGATCTTGGCCTTGATCCTGTCTTGTGTTCTACTGAAGCTTCTGACGGCTCAAACAGGCACAAAAAAACGGCTCATTTAGCGGCAGCTGAAGCCTAGGCCCTGATTGTACATAGTGTTTATTTAACTTACCTTTGGTCAGACTGTGAATGAATTGTATTGCGCTCTCTACTCTATACCTCGGTAGGCAGTAGATTATCAGGACTTGAGAAAGATTTGGAGGAAGTTTCTATATTTTCCAGAGCTTCATATCAAGGGCTACATTACTGAAGTTGCACTGAGCAAATGGTTCGATGAAAAGCAGCCTTTCACCGGCTTGTTTTCCTGGTGAGGGTTCCTGATTGTCTGTGGGTTGGTTGTGTGAGGGAACACACGCCTGTAAATGTGTAACACACAGGTGAAATGTTAAGCTTTGGTCGTGCAATGACTATCACTCTCTACTCTCACACTGATGCAAGTGGTGTACTAATATCCAGTGGATGAAAGCTCGCTATTTACAGAAAAAAACTACTGCTAATTATTTATTATTTCAAAAAAATGAGAAGAAACACTTTGTGTTGTTATGGCTTCTACATGTTTTTTACTTGTTTCTGAATGGAAATTGCTTCGGTCATCTATAACTGAGATTTATTATGTTTCCAAATGGTGCACTTTGTGGGAATGCCTGTTATGTGCAGTGACATGTTGCAGAATTCTATGCATGGAGTCTGTTCAAGCATCAAAACACGTAACTGGTTTTCTGTTATTAAGGGCTATGTAGTAGTATTTCAAACCACGCCACCGTTATGCTCTTTAGATCATGCAGAGTCAACATTTCCCTAAGCTCGTTGTTGGCTTGTGCTGCGGACTCAGCAGTAATATCTCGTAAACAACAACAGAGTTATGGGGCTTTTGTTAGTTTTCAAAGGTGGGGTCTCCCAGTTGGCCACACAACTGTGATAAAAGACATGATTCTTTTAAATCAATTGCCAAATGATACTTGACGCTATATCAGACTGAGAATTGGCACACAGACAAGTCATAATAATCAGCACTTTCTTTGTCTAAATATTTACAGCAGTAACCTGCTTGTTAAGCTACACCCAGATTGCGTCATAGTCTTTCAGCTTTCAGGTGAACTATTTAAAGATAATGACAACGTTTACCTTACAATTACATGATGAGATCATGAAAACAAGTCACTCTATGATTGGCTGTCAATGCTGAGACAACATTAATTTTTTTTTTTGGAGGGGAGGGGGGGTCATTTGGGTTTTTTTAAAGATTGCAGTGGACCTTGAAATGACATGCTATTGCCTGTAGAGGCTCATGCTGATGTCACGTTACTTAGTCAGCTGTGAAATTGTTACTAGTTCACTTTTTTTTTTTTTTTTGCGTCATGGAAGCACTGCATTTCACAGCTCTGACTCAAAAATTGTTGTTCAGGGTTGTGGCTACCATTTGCATGGAAATGGTCTACTTTTCATGATGCATCTCGGGAAATAAAAAGATATATCTTTGTGGAATCTGTATCAGTATTTGCTGTTTGATGCACATGTTGCCATTTGTGTTCTAAAACCTCATTTTCATTTAAATAACTTTAATGCTCTCTGTTTTTCGGCTCCATCCACACTACACAGTCACATGTAAACACATACCAGGTTTTTTTTTTTTATCTGCAGTGGTGCTCAAAATGCGGAAAAAAATACATTTGAAAAACTCAACAGCAATGTCTCTTTCCAGAAATCATGACCCAGTCACACAGATAATCCACAGACCTTGTTGTGAGCAGTTTCATGTGGGAACTATTTTCTTTCCACTGAACTACACTTGCCAACCATTTCACCGCACAAAAGAGCATGTATCTATTCATAGATGAGAGACTCATGTTCGTGACAGCGTGAGATGTAAACATTAATGGTGTCCTCCTCAGCTGAGCTAAGTTAGCTAGCTCAATGTTAGCTAGCTAGGTAAGCTAACAGATATATATATATATATATATATATATATATATATATATATATATATATATAAATGTAAGTAGGTCTTAAACCATTTAACACTTATCTGTTAGCTTACCTTGCTAGCTAACTAACATTGAGCTAGCTAACATTACACCTCAGCCGAGGAGGACACCATGAATGTTTACATCTGACACTGTACCTACATATATGTGTATATAAATATAATAGGGATGGGCAATATGAAGATACTGTTATCGAGGTACGAGATTGTATATATCATCTTTGATTTTGGATATTGTATCGTGACATAATGCATAAATGGTGCTTTTCCCCTCATTTTAAAGGCAAAAAGATGTAAATGTATCAACTTATCAGACTTTTCAATTTGTCTTAGGCTTGCCTTGACCCACTCAGTTCGTTATACCCACATTATTGATGATTATTGATAAAAAATCTCATTGTGTTAATATTTTCTGGAAAAAACAAAAACATTAGTCATCCCATAACTTTGTCTCATCAAAGAGAGTATTTGGTCAGAAAGTGACCAGGATGAAGTGCTTTTGAGGAGATTCAAAAATAGCAGGAATGTCGTGTATCAAGATAGAGTCGAAAAATTTCACGATATAATTTCCCCCCTTGATGACTGTAGCCACCCGAGCAGAGCAATGCACCATGCCTCACTGCGAAAGCTGCTCAGGAATGACCCGAAGAACATGACAGAAAGCTCAACGCATCGACCTGGCCTCCAAATTCCCCAGATCCTGATCTGACTGAGTATTTGTGGGACGTGCCAGTACTCCAGGGGTACCCCCGATCCACGGTGGGGCCTTCTTGGATTAGATTTGGCTCTGACATGTCAAGGCATGGACACGGGACCTCTGGAGGTGTGCTTTGGAGTCTGGCTCAGGGCGTTGGCAGTCGATCCTTCAAGACCTGTCGGTTGTGAGGTGGGGTACTGGCACGTCCCATGGATGCTCGATCAGATTGGGATCTGGGGAATTTAGAGGCCAGGTTGACACCTTGCACTCTTTGACACACTCCTCGGGCCATTTCTGAGCATTGTTTGTTGTGAGGCATGGTGCAAGTTCTGCTGTGGGGCCAATGCCATCCAGGAGTGTTATTGCCATGAGAGGGGGACTCGGTCTGCTTCGGTGTTTGGTCCTGGCATTCATGTGGATGCCACTTGAAGCACTTCACTCATCCAAAGGATATGGAAGGTCAGGGGAAGCTTACCTCGGGCTCCAAATGTGGTTGGTCAGGCACTGCTCACCTTTCCACATTCAAGTGAAATAGAAAGTGAAGTGAAAGTAAAAAATAAGCAAAACACATTCTTGTCTGGACCGCGACTTAAAAATATTTTCTTAATGATTTGTTGCTCTTGTTTTTCTTGTCTAAGCTTGTTGTGTGTATGGAGAGTTTGGAGAATGCAGCGTCATGTGCAACATCTGTTGTCTCGCAAAAGGAAATACAGTTTTATTGTTTGTGTCAATGGAAAAAACTACTATAAAATCAGCTACTACTTTACCAAAGCATTAACAATGTTGTAATATCTTTATTATTTAAGTATCAATGGACATGTTAACATTTTTTTTATTACACCATTATGTGCTAAATGAGTCGAGTGTATAAAACTATGGCATTTAAAAATACAGCGGACACTGTTCAGAGCACAAAACATCTTAATAAAAATATTTATAATCTCTGAAAGCTAGAGCTGGGCCACAATGATCTACCTGTTATATAAACCTACACAGGAGCCAAAAACCTCATCCTACATTTGTCAAAATAAATAGAGGCAGTTAAATCTCATAGTGGCTGATATGGAAGCTATTAGAGTGATAATGGCACAGTGACTACACAATAAAATATTTCATATCTGAGCAGGGTTTGTAACAGACTAGTATGAAGAGCTGCAGTGCCTGTAGCGAGTGTTGTAGTAAAAGGCCTGTGTGATATGGCCACCCTACACAGTGAGCCCTGTGTGTGAAGTCACACCCTGCTCATCGTAACATCTATTTTGGAACCACCAGTGGTTTTTATAAAACACTGTATTGTCACCCTGTGTCTGTGTTGTACAGAGCCCCTGAGTCGCAGCCTAGAAACAGGAATTGATTACTTTCAATTACATGGCAAATGCTAACAGATGCTGGTTCTAACACAGAGGTGCAAGTGTTGGCTATAATCCACCATTTAGGCTACAATTCAAGAGGTTACACCCCGAGGGCTTGTCCATTAAGTCAGGGGATCCAATTATAATGTATTTGTGAAGATCACTTGTAAACAATTGTGGAATGTGTGGACGGGGTGTGAGACATCATTCATCAAACAATTGAGAGTGCTGCATGATGATCAAGGGGTTATCAAAGGTCTGCCTGAAGAAAAAGAAAAGAAAGTCTGTAATTCTTTGCCTCTATGATTCACAACTTCACATACACCTTCAGTTTTACTCCTCGCTGGTGCTGCAAAAAAAGGAGGGAAGGGCTTCTTTGTCAGCTTCTGTTGGAGTCCCAAGCTGTGGGGGGGCGCTCTCACACGTATTCTTTCGTGCTGCTTGGTGGACCAGAGCGGGAGCTACCCATGGACGGGTACTTGGACACCTGTTTCTTTCGTGGACAGGAAGCGGCCAACATGGCTCCACCCAGGACATCCAGGAGGGAGCCGCCCCAGGCGATGAAGATGGCAGCACCAAACTCAAACCTGGAGCACACAAGATGGTGTTAAGCAATAATTGTGACAGTGACAAAGTGAACCTCTGGCAAAGTTGATTTCTGCATTTTGCTATTACACAAAAAGACAACATTTCTATCTCATCACCACAGTTACTAGTTACTTTGCAGATTTAGATAATTAGGTGAAAATACAAAACAACTAATAAATTCTAATTAGTATTAAAGATTAAAGGAGCTCTAGTCTAGTGTGAGCTAGGACCATCTGCATATGGCTCTCAACACAGAGCTAACAGAGCTAACAGTGTTGACATCAGGGGAACAGAAGGGTGGGTGCTATGCTTCCACAATAACGCTTTTCCACCACCATGGCTTGGCATTGTTAGCAGTTAATGCCATATGAGTGCAGTGCAGAGTGGCTTTGATGAGCTAGCAACGGGGATACATACACAGGGACTCAAACGCACTGACATGCACGTGTAGACGGACCAACTAACATGACAGCGAAGAGAGAGGCTTGGACAGGAGATCACTGGTGTCTTATCAATGCTCTGAATGTTGCATACAGGACCTATAAGCTCCCCAGCAGTATATAGAGTAATCAGAATGATGTCCACTTTTACCAGCTACAATATTAAGGTGGTAAACACATTAATGTATCATTAGTTATATTCCAGTGGCATAATAAATGATTCTGAAATGGGCCATTCTGCATAATTAGTATGTGTACTTTGTATGTTTATTAGAGTAGTATTTTGAATGCAAGCCTTGCCACTTTGCCATTTTTACTTAAATATATGATCTGAGTACTTCTTCCACTACTGCATTTATGGATAAAGTAAATGCTGAATTGTAAGAGCAGCACAAGAAGAGGAGAGTGACTGGTGATGTCTGCTATAGCAGTATCTATCGAAAGTGTAATAACATCAGGTAAGATAGCTTCCATAAGCCTCTGGTCATACCAGACTGATTAAGACCGTAGCAGCAAAACCCCCCGAGTGCACTGAATAATTAAAGGTTTTATTGCTTATGATTAACTTTCAGTTTGCAAGGAGAAGAGTGTGTTATTTCTTTGATCAGAAGTTACATGGTGCCATTTTAAAAGACATACAGCAATGTCAAATGAATTCAGTTTAATAAAGTTTAATAAAACTTCTGCATTAAAATTGCACCCATAGTATTATTAGAAAAATGTACTGAAGTATCAATAGTAAAAGCACTCAAACAGGCAAAATTACTGCAATGTTATTTGTTTTTTATTAATCATTTATATATGTGTAAGCAGCATTTGCCGATTCAGGTTGAACTCATTTTAACTACTTTTTTGTAGTTATTCCTAAAAAAAATACATCACATTATAACACGTAATATAATTATTTTAATATATATTAAATCCCAATGCACACAAAGATACTGACTATAGCTGTTTTATAAATATAATGGAGAAGATGGAGTAAATGGACTAAAAAGTGCAATATTAGCAGTGTAAATTTGCATACATTGAAACCATACTTCAAAAATAATATTTAAAGGAATAGTAAAAAATAATATATAAAGGAATCGTTCAACAAATGCACATATTCACTTTCTTGCCAAGCACTGGATAAGATCAGTACCACTCTCATATCAGTGTGTTAGATATGAACCTACAGCTACTGGCCACTTAGCTTAGCATTGCATAATGACTGGAAACAGGAAGTCACTGCAGTGGGCCAGGAGATAGTCCAATGCTAAATCCACAACATGTTGTGGGCTAATTGCACTTGGCTTTTTTAAACTAAGATATAATGTGTTTATAAGTGAGCATTAGAAATTCTGGTTGGCAGATTGCGTTACCCTTGGACAGTGGTAGTTAAGCTAAGCTAACTGTCTCCCGGCTGTGGCTTCATGTTAACTACTAATATGAGAGTGGAATCACTGTTCTCATCTAACTGTTGGCAAGAAAGCTGAAACATGGCAGGGTATTCTTTCAATGACAGTACTTGAATACAATGTATTTCTGGGGTTCCTTACTTGGTGTTGACTGGAGTGTAGGGATTATAGAATGCCCGGATCACATTATGAGCAAACCAGGAGCACGCCACGATGGCACACAGCCCTGAGAGGAGGGAAAGCCAACAACAAAGATCAATCAGTCCATCAGCACATCATCAAAACCTGAGAGGGTAGACGTGCTTTTACCCTCTTTATAGTCACCAGGCGGCTAGCTATTGACTCCAGCACAATTAGCTTTTAGTGTTCCTGTTCTCTTCCAAGCCAGTTAGACCTCTTATGTTAGAATCAGTGCCAGGAGTTCTGGACTCATTCAGTCTAATGACCTCTGGAGGGCTGCTGCAGGAGAGTGGGAGGAAGGCTTTTTGGACTAGGGATCAAACTTCCTCCTACCTGCTCTATGATGTACACAGGATCAAAGAAAAAATGTGATGATGAGGTGAGTTTGGGTAGGTTTTGATGAAATATTATGTAACAAGGTCTGTATTGATTATTATAGGTCCCATAGACAATAATATGAATTAGCATAGGTGCCATAGAGTGGGTCAACAATGAGTCAGCAGGGCCTTAGATTGTGATATTGTGCAGGAGGAAATTCACCAGAGCCACAGCAGAATTTAATAAATGTATCTATACATGTTATTCATTGTTCTTCAGATAAACTGGTTGTCCTTAAAAAGATAAATAAACTGTTCTAATTGATTACATTGATTGTAAGGAACCAAACATATTTTAAAAACAAGCCAAGTTTAGGAGCAAATTGTTGGTACCTATGGAACCCATTTTCATTCACATATCTTAAGGCGAGCGTCCAAGAGAACACACTGGAAAAAAAGCCATGCTAGTTGTTCCCTTGGGGAAGTTTTGCCTAAGTTTGGAGCGTTATTTTGCCCCCTTCCTTATAAGCTTGGCCAACATGGTTGGTGCCAGTGGATGCTTTAGGTTGTCTTTCACGAGATACCACTACCTTCGGGCTAGCTACAAAATTAGTAATGACACCTTAAGGGTCTGACGCCCATTTATTTTCATCGGTGGGCCAGTGGGGGGGGGGGTAGGCAGAAATTGTATCAGGGTGGCCATAGGCCCCTCTGGTGTTCCCTTCAGTGTGCAACTGGTGGTGTGGTTCTAGGGATGGCACTGGCAGTCTGTCAGTCAGTCTATCACTTTGGTACACGCTGAAATATCATAACAAAGAGTGCGATGGATTGCCATGACATTTGGATCAGATATCCATGGTGCCCAGAAAATGAATCCTCCTGACTGAGGTGAACCCCTGAAACAGTGTTTGTAAGTTTTTACTTATTGAATGAAATATCTCCACAAGTTGAATCGGTGAAACATTTTGAATTGACATGAGTCACAGTTGATGTAACCTGAAGAATTTGGTGAACCCCCTAACTTCTCCTGCGACACCAGTAAGTTCACAATAAGTTTGTGGGGTGTTTTGTGAGTCACTGTTTTTTACAGAGGGGATTTTGGATATCTCTTTTTATAACTCCATAAATCTGAAACTACTGTTAACAGCCATACAAATCCATTTTCACATGTTTTCATGAGTAAAATTCTGTATAAATCAGGCTATAAATGATATATGAATAAACCCCTCTGGTGTTTTTGCCGGAGCGCTCTGAACTTGTCGAGACGAAAAAATGTCTCAGCACAAAAAAGTCATCTCCGCTTTTTTCCCAATGTCCAACCGGATGATTTGAGCGGTGGGCTCTCTGTGGTGTTCACGACAGGAAGTTTATGGTTGGCAAACAATAGAGGAGAAACTGGTGGTAGTGGTTGCTGGATACCCAGAGCTTAACAACTTTACAAACCACAGTAACCAGGATCTCAGTAGGAAACAGCAGGTGTGGAAGCATACAAAAGTGCAGTGCTTCAAACAGCCATTGAGGAGGTGAAGCTCCTGGACCAACTGGTGGTTCTCCCTGTGATCCACCCTCTTTTTTCACGTACCCACACAGATCTCCGTTTCCCTGTGCCCAACATACTATTTGCTGACAGCCTCTCACCCTCAACCAGAGCTATAGCTATCTCCCTTTGTCTGTCCATTTTAGGAACTAGATACTAATTACTGTGGAATAAATGAAAATAAAAATAAACAGTAGATTGGTTACACGGGATAGTTAGTGTACGGAGGTGATGAGGTGGCAGCCTGGCAATGATGAAAAGGTGCAGCAAGCGTTTTTTGTTACTAGTGACATTCATTTATTAACATACACACACACACACACACACACACAAAGGCAGCGCGAAAATCATGTGATTCAGATGCTATGGCCTTTGCAGTCACCTGGTCTCAACCCAATTGAGTACCAAGAAATTTTGGACTGATGTGTTAAGCAGCCTCTTGGCAGCGTTCCACACACAGAAGCTGTTCTTGCAGCTGGAACAACACCTTTATGTTGGGTTCCCCTTTAATATGCCATCCATCTGTACGTAACCAAATTTAACTCATACTGACTGTCATCCACACTGTATGGTATCCTCACCTCCCACTAGCAGGATGATGCCTCCTGTCATGGCAACGCGGGACTTGCGCAGTTTGTCGCTCCCTCCACAGGTGGTGCATTTCATTCCCATACAGGCCACACCCAGACCTGCGATGGACACAATGATCCCAACTATCATCAAGGCACGAGTGGCTTGAAGCGAACCTGGGACGGATAGAGAGAAGGGAAATGTTCATTATGTATGAGGAGTGTCTTCTGTTTTGTAGGATTTGGGATTGTTGTTTAAAAAAACAACATAAAAGATCATATAAAGTCACATCTAAAAGCACAAACTGGTAAATGATGAGGAAAGACCAATAAACAGGCCTCGACCTATCGGAGAGTCTTTATGTGTGTGTCCAGAGGTTGTGAATTACACTCACATTAGCCTGTCAGGACATTTGAATGTGAGCTTTTCCTGGAAGAGAAACCATGGGATACACATGAACACACACCGGCACACACGGACAGACAAGCCACATCTCACACTCTTTCATTTTCACTGCCCCCCTCCCATCTGCTGCTGTTAAAGAGGTGGAGGCCTGCTGAAACGCTACTGTTAGGATCCTCATCTGTCAGAGCCCCCCCTCTCCTCACCCTATAAACCTATCACAGGGTGAGTCCCCCCTTTGTTTCTCCCACTCTGTCCACCTAGAACCAGTCTGTGCCAGTCTAGGCCATCCCTGCCCTGCCCAAACAAACAAAACCTTTGAGCAGCAAGGAAGGGATGGGTAGAGAGATACAGGGGAGGATGTAGAGAAGAGGGAGAGTAGGGGCGGTATCTCTATAAAATAGCAAGACATGGGGAACAATAGGGTGGATTATAGAGTAAATGCAGATAGAGAGCAGGATGCACAGTATCCTAGCTTTGAGTTACATCACACTGCTGTCATTATTGCTACTGAGCTGTGTCTGGCAGCTTTGCAGTGGCTTCACTAATGTGGCACATCTGCTGCCATTCAGTGTAGAGAAAAAGATACTGGTTATCATGTTATCTGTGTTATAATACAAAAATACATTAGCCATCGTGATCTTTTCAGTGTCCAGTACAACTTTATCATAGGATACATACAAGCGGCAACCTCTGGGGCTGAAAAATGAGGCCAACACACAAGTCCTAAAAACTGCAGTTCCTCTAATGACCACTTGAGGGTGGCTTCAAGGTTTCAATATGCCATATAAACTGGCCTGATTTTGGCAGCTATGTGTCAGCCAGGATAGGCCCGTGTCTACAATGTTAAGTCAGGCTGAGATTTGGCAACCATGAACAGGCCAGACCACATTTTGGTGCTGGCCGCTGTCTCTTACAGCTGCCATGTCTCAGCCAAAAAAGGCCTGTGTCTGTAAAAGCTAAACTGGGCTAGAGTTCACAAAAGTAAACAGGCCAATGCTGGCTCGCATTTGGCACAATTACAAATAACAAAGCTGAGTCAGCCAGCACTTGACCGCAAGTGAGTCAAGTCCAATGGCTATCTGGGTTCCCATGTTAAAATGCCCATCTTTACAGCAGAAATGATCATGTTAACAGCCTGGTACAGAAAACAGTTTTGGTCTCCATGGCTAATTTCCACATTCATGACAACTGTATGGGGGGCTTGCCTGGCTTTAACTGGCTTCAAGTTACACATGACTAAGGCCATGGCTTCTTTGAGTAACAGGTGGATGCCATCTTTGCCAAGTTACTACTACGGTGACAATGCTGATTAGGTAACGTAACCATGGCGTCACCCAGGATTCAGAGTATAGGCATAGCCATAGCTGTTGGTATTTCAATGGGTTGTCAGTTCATTAAAATTACCTCACCTAAAAGAATCTTGGCCAGCGTTTGGTTGTACTGTAAATCCCTCTAAGGAGTCAGATTTTTTTATTCCGGTAAATACATATTATTTTAATGGTTTTAAGCCTGGTTTTCATTAGTGAAAATTAGCATTAGCATTAGTACAGTTATCCATAGCTGTAAATGCACCATGCTAACCAAGCAAGCTGCTGGTGTTAGGGTTAGCTCCACCCTCTTGTCCAATTATGGCAACATCTGGCTCTAAAAATCCAAGATGGCGATGGCCAAAATGCCAACTTGAAGCTTCAAAATGAGAGTCCACAAACCAGTGAGTGACATCACGTTGGCTATGTCCATTTTTTTATAGTCTGTGGATACAGAACATATAATTCTAATTCTGCACATCGACTGTAGCTTTTCTCAAGTAAATGTCACACTGCTACAACATTGTATGACAAACGTGTGTCAACATTATGCATGTAAAACTACAGAGTAACATAATTGGAAGCTGTGGAATCATAATTCCTCAGGTGCTCCATAATGCTACAGTCCACTAGGAGAACCAAGGTGAAAATGGGCAGTGAGTTCCCATTAATGTGTTTGTAAAACCCACATTTATTCAGTAACCTGCATATTTTTTTAAATAGGTACTTTTAAAAAAACAGATGAATAAGATAGGTAATAATGCAAGACAGACCCCGCCTGAGGCGCTTATTATTTCAACTAGTATTTGTTCTTTAGTGATGTTATTCTAACTCCAGCTCCTTGCAAAACAAATGTGCAGAATCATATTATCACAGACTGATGAAAATAGGGCCTTTGGGGCCCCTGAGGTTGTGAAGCCCAAAACTGGCTGCCAGATATTCTTGGTTAGTAATCCGGCTCAGTATTAAACCTCCTGTTTAGACTGCAAGTAGAATGCAAAGTAGATCTTTAAACAAAAGAAAATAGATTTTAAAAAGGTGTATGATATAAATCAGCAAAACATTCTCAGTTTTCAGTCAAAGTTAGCAAAGGCAGTAAGAATGTCTGTCCATTACAAGAGATGGGTTGTAATTGGCTTTAAAGCCAAGCCACTATTTATTTAATGTCATCAAACAAGGCCAAATGTCTGCAGGATTATTGAAGTTATCTCTGAAGGAGGGGGGCTATTAACAACAATCCCTGGGTATTAAATGAAGACCTCCTGGTTTGTTATGCATGCAAATAGTATGCGTTTCTGTATGGGAAAAGTTCTAAAGCCATTGTGAGCTTGTATGTTGGGTGATGTACAGTAGGTTGTTCAGATGCCTGTGCTGCACAGTGGAGTTACCACGGTCACCCTTCTTACATTATGGGTCTGAAACTATTTATTTTGGCAACTTCTTAAGTAGTAAGCAACTGTTGCAGGGTATGCAATGTAGTTTCTATTTCATGGTGGCAAAAGTTCTCAAGTACCCAGATCTTGGGATACACTGGGAAAACAAGATACAGAGTTGTGACAAAAGATACAACTCTGAGCGCATATGCTTATGCAAAGGACTGTCTTTCTTACAGATGGATCACAGAATCAGCTCTTGAAATGTGATAAGATATCATCTACTGTTTATGTGTGTTGAAGTGTGAGTGCATGGGAAATGTGAGGAGGTGGGGTGGGAGAGTTTCCCAGAATGTGACAATGTGTGGGTGAGGATTTTATGGAATGCTTTTAGGAATAGAGATTTATCTTTCAGACTTTTTTTCCCCCTGGAATCAGTGACTTATGAAGAAGACAGTATCCCACTGTAGTGACAGGTAACAGTGCACTGTGGCTGCTGTATAGAGTGTGGTGAGTAATTACGGTGTGATGAGCAGGTTATAACCTGAGGTGGCAGAGTTAATGAGTGATAACAGTGTGGTCCATTGAGGTCTCCCTCAGGTGGAGGAGGTGCTCAGATGCAACAGGTGGGTCTCCAGGTGGGGAGGTATAAAGAAAGAGACTGTGTGAAGATCGACAGCACAGTCCAACCTGTTGCATTAAACCCAGAGATGATTGACAGGTTAGTCAGAGAGAACTTACTGTCGAGCTGCAGGATGGAGTCGTAGATTTTACACTGGAGCTGTCCGGTACTTTGGAAAGCGCATGACATCCACAGTCCTTGGTACATGGCCACCGCTGTGATGATGTTGTCCCCGATGTACGCTGACATCTTCCACTGCGGCAGGATAGTCCCGATGATCAGTCCAATGATGCCAATTAACGACAGGAAAAATCCCAACAGCTGAATACCGGAGTTGGCCATCGTTTGCAAAAAAAAAAGTCTCCTTCTTTAAATAAACTTAAACTCCTGTATTCCTCTCCTGCTTTGCAAACCGTACACCTCCACGAATGTGTCTTTAAGTGATGCAAAAAGTCCGCGTCGCTCCTGAGTTGTGCGCCGGGGGTCTTCAGTTGGGGATGGGCATCCGAGATGTGGGTGATGGTGTGAAGTGGGTGTGTAATTATCCTGCCTGCTGATGCATGGAGTTGCAATGCCCTGTGGTCGCGGGGAGTAGCTGCTGGGAAATGTTCCCTCTGCTTCCAACAAAGCAACAGGTTGTCTTTCTACTTAACACTTCTCTTTATCAATTTCTAACCTTTACAGCTGTGCCAGACTCTCCAGTGGCTCCATCATTACGCACTCACCCCACTCTTTTAAATTAATTAATTCTGTACCTACTGCTGTAAATGTATCTTCACTTACAGCTGCATATGGCCAGTAATCATTTTTAATACACTCTAAAAAATGATTCATGGGGTTAGTGGATAACATTTAAAGACATTTTTTCAGCATAAAAATACTGAGTTTGTTTCATTAATGTGTTTTTTAGTCAGTTGACAACTGATTTCAAGAAGTTGGTCAGAATCAAAAACATTTTTGACATTTTTCAGTGGAATTAAATAAAAAATAAATACGACTATCTTAAAGGAAATAGTCTGACCACTAAATATCAACACAACTTTTGGATAAATATTAAGTTTACTCAACTTCATCAATCATGTCGGTTGAACTAAACTAACTGAGTTTGTCAGATTATAAAACACCCATCAGATTTATTCTATAAGGACAGTTACTACTCAAAAAGATGCATGCAAATTGTCACCTTCATTTTTTTTTTTAAAAAGTTGAACCAGTGGATTCTCTTTTAGAGCCATAGCAAACATCGCGTCTGTAGTTTGAATATTTACCCTAATATCAGCAGCATCATGCCTAATAGAGTTTACTGGGGAAAAATATAGACTTTAAAGTGATCATAGGCTACAGTTAAAAAATGATATAACACTATACTTAAGATGGAAAGTAAGGAAAATGAGTGTTCAAGAGGTTTAAATAGTTTCCATTCTTTTTCCTCCTATACTGCCAGAACTCACCAAGAATAAACAATCAAGAAAGCTATCAACAGTGAATTTGTATTTCAGTTTTCTCCAGAGTCACTTATGAATTTGACCCTAAATATTCTCTAGTTTTACCCTTCTTTTTCAGTTTAGAAATGGTGTGTGTGTGCATACAGTATACACAGTTACAGTCTACCCACTGACCCAGATTGATGCTGTAACTCAGGTTCCTGTCAATGTACAAAGTAGACTAAACTCCCAGCTGTGCTTTCACCACATATCACCAGTCACTGCCTCAGAGCAGATTCATGGCCTCTCCGTTGCTAGCAACGTGTGAGCTAAACTGCTGGATAAAAATGGACAGATTAAATGTGTAAACCTCAGCTGTAGGACGTACAAACTTTAAGCCTTCCTGTTGAAAACTTTTCTTGGCCTTTAGATAGCCGGCAGGTGATCTGATGGAGTTGATCAATAATTCATCACTGCCGGAGAGACCGTCATCTGTGCCATCCAGGATGTAGAAACCACAGAGTGAATCCAGCCAGGCTCACCTTTAGTTCAGCACCTCAGAGGGGCTGGAAGAGGGAGTGCTGGAGGAAACTGAGGCTTCTCCATAACTCTCTGAATGGAAGAAAGATGACAAGACCACATTATGAAACTGTGGGTGTTGTTATAATGCCATCAGTCCATCCTGTGTTGACACATCTTCAGTCAGATTGTAAAATTGTGTTCCAGATGGCAATAAATCTGTGGCCCACATCTACAGTTCTATTATGGCCCACACTTGGCCTTTAATGATGGTGTTGACTGCAGGGTAAGTGTGGCTGCCTAAACTTAGCTAAGCTCCATCTCATATGGATGTCAGGTGTGTTGGAGACCGAATCTGGGCAAAGACATCTATCATTCGCTGACCTTGTATGGGCCATGCATCTGGCATGTTGTGTGCCAGTTATGGGCCAAATCGGTCCCAGGGGAATTAACCACACCTTATATGGGCCAGATGTCAGGCATCTAATGGGCCAGATGTGTGCCAGATCACAGCCATACCAAACAGTTATCCTACATGGGCCTTATGTCTGGCATGTTGTGGGCCAGTTCTGGGCCAAATCGTGGCTAGAGGAGATAGCCAAAGCTTTACCTTGAATGGGCCTGAATTTAATCTTATAAGCCAGATGTGTACCAGATCAAGGCAATACCATACACTTACCCTATATGGACTGTATGTCTGGTAAGTTCTGTGCCAGTTCTGGGCCAAATCGGGGATAGAGGAATTTACTAAAGCTTCTCCTTGAATCAGCCAAATTTCAAGCATATTTTGGGCCAGATGTGTGCCAGACTGGGGCCATGCCATATGCTTACCCTACATGAGTAATTTGTCTGACATGTTGTGGGCCAGGCCTGGGCCAAATCGAGGCTAGAGGGAATTGCCAAAGCTTTACCTTGAATGGGCCTGAATTCAAGCATCTTATAAGCCAGATGTGTACCAGATCAAGGCAATACCATACACTTACCCTACATGGGCTGTGTGTCTGGTAAGTTCTGTGCCAGTTCTGGGCCAAATTGGGGATAGAGGAATTTACCAGAGCTTCACCTTGAATCAGCCAAATTTCAAGCATATTTTGGGCCAGATTTGTGCCAGACTGGGGCCATGCCATATGCTTACCCTTCATGGGTCATTTGTCTTGCATGTTGTGGGCTAGGCCTGGGCCAAATCAGGGCTAGAAGAAATACCCAAAGCTTTATCTTGAATGGGCCTGAATTCAAGCATCTTATAAGCCAGATATGTACCAGATCAAGGCAATACCATACACGTACCCTACATGGGCTGTGTGTCTGGTAAGTTCTGTGCCAGTTCTGGGCCAAATCAGTTTTACCAAATGGGTAATTTGTTTGGGCCAAATAAGGGCCAGAGGAAATTACTGCAGGTTCATCTTAAACGGCTTTATGTCAGGCATGCTGTGGTTCTGGTATGAACCAGAAGAGGGCTGAAGAATTCATGAGCTATATGCTCATACTGGGTGCCAGCTCAGGTACTAGAATATGGACCACATGTGAGTCTTATATGGATCAGGACAATTTACTACAGGTCTACTTTAGATGAAATAGATAAGCATCAAAACAGTTTACCAGTTCTGCATTACCAGCACACCACCCCCAGCCTTCATCCTGAGCCTCCAACCACCTAAAATCTTGTAATAGAGCACTTACATAATAAATGACAATGACTGTTTTAACCAGTCATTTCCAATTATTAAATTAATAATAATTATGAAATCAACATGCACATGAAATATAACCCAACCAACTTTTACAAATTTCCAGGATCCCATCACTATTTCCAGTTCATTTTTATAGAACTTTGAGGGTAATTCAGGGGAATTGACATGATGCATGTGAACACTGCGTCTTGACAAGTTGTGCAATAAATTGAACCTGGAAGGTGACAACTTCACACCTCTTGTTACAAATATTTAACAATATATTTGTTCCATTAGGTTCATTAACATGCCAGTTGTTCCTCTTCCTGCATTGAATGGGCAAAACCAAGAGACAATAGCAAGCATTGTCCAAACCAGAGGTCAGGCTTTTGGCGCTGCAGTGTGTGTGACTTCACACTGTGGCTAAACAATAGTGCTACAGCAATGGCAGAGGAAGTAATAACCCATAAGCCCAGAGGAAGTTATCCCCACTGTCAGATTAATGGGAATGTGCTCACCTACTGGCTGGATTACCTATTTAAAATTGAAGTTTTGTTAGGTTGCTCTCACAGCTCTCTTACTCCTCTTTTCCACTTCCACCACTCAGGTCTTTCATTTTCCCACATTCTTGCCCCCCCACCTCTTCTCTCACTATAACTCTTTTGCTCTATACTGTATCCAGGCTTCGGTAACAGGCCTCAAGTCTTAGCTGTTGAGGCCAACAAATGCCCCATTGTTGCTGGGGAGGAATGACCCCAGAGTTCAAGGAATCTGTTTCACTTTGATACAGAGGTAAAGGAGGAAGAGGAAGGCATGGTTTGGGTGATTGAAAGAGTTGCTAAGCTCAAGGTAGGATGTGAAAAACAAAGGAGAACTGTGAACGAAAAACACATGAAGGTAAGAAAGGTGAGCACAAAGCGCTGGGTGAGATGTAGAGGAGGAAGATGAGTAAGAAGAAGATCAAGAGCCAGTCCCAGACCTAACAGTGCTGTTGCCACGGGTAACCTGATTTATCTGATGTCCTCTTGGCTACTTCTCCACCCAGGACCTGGATTGCAAAGAACACAAAAAAGAACATTGCTCTTTCCCCCCACTCCCTTTTACTACTTTCTTTTTTAAAAGCGTAAACACACATTTGTCTCGCTGGTTTAGCCGTTGCTCAACGCTCAATAGGAGCTGAAAAAGAAAACAGCCTAAATCAGCCCAGAGAAGGGCACTAACAACATTCTCTCGTGGGCTCTCCCTCCCATTTCTGAGGCCTCCGCTGGGTCTGAAGTGAGCAAGTGGAGTGCAAATTCAATGATTGACGTCCTTTAAGTGCCCTTGGAAGTCACTGAGGCATTAGCAATAAAACACACTGGGCCCACGGCTTTTCCCTGAAAAGCTCTGAGTGCGCAAATGAGGGGGATGGCGCCCTTCTCTACATGTCCCCTGTCTTTTTCACCTTCAGTCTTCTTATGCAACAACTTTGGCTTTTGTGCAGTGGCAGCAGGACACGACTAATAGATTGTGTTCTTGGTCTTGTGGACTCACTCTTCTCCAAAGAGCTTGGCGAGTGCTACACGCATGGTAGAAACATATTTGGACAGTTGGACACAATGAATACAATCACAGACTCTGTGGCGTTGTGCTGCAACTCAGTGAGCATGAAAATGGCTACAGTGTAACTGTGGAATGAACTACGCCACCAGCTACGATACAGTGCACTGCAGAGGCCCAATATTTACACCAAAATTACTGAGTGGAAAATTGACCCAGTTTAGGTCAAAATCGCAATGATGTAATACTGGTTCAACCTTACCCAGCACCCATGTTAATGTTTACATGTAGTGTTAGTGTAGTGTCATACTGTTATATCATTATTTGATTATTTACCTAAGGGTTGGTTTAGAAACTTTGAAATGCTTAAATGGTTGTTTTGCATCTCTTTGTAGTAGTTTTGTGTCTTTAGTTGTTTCCCATGTTTTTGTAGTTGTTTTGTGTCTATTTGTTGTTGTTTTGCATGTATGTGTTCTTGTTTTGTGTCTCTTTGTGGTTGTTTTATGCCTCTTTGTTGTTGTTTGCTGTCTATTTGTGGTATTTTTGCATGTATATGTTCTTGTTTTGTTTGTCTTTGTGGTTGTTTTGTTTGCCTTTATGGTTGTTTTGCATCTTTTTGTAGTTGCTTTGTGTCTTTATTTAGTAATTTTGTGTCTATTTGTGGTTGTTTTGCATGTAAATGTTCTTGTTTTGTGTCTCTTTGTAGCTGTTTTGTGTGTCTTTGTGGTTGTTTCGTGTCTATTTGTGGTTGTTTTGCGTGTATGTGTTCTTGTTTTGTGCCTCCTTGTGGTTGTTTTGTGCCTCTTTGTTGTTGTTTGCTGTCTATTTGTGGTTGTTTTGCATGTGTATGTTCTTGTTTCGTGTCACTTTGTGGTTGTTTTGCATCTCCTTTTAGTTGTTTTCTGTCTCTTTATGATTGTTTTGTGTCTCATTTGTTTTGTTTTGGGGTTTTTTTTTTTTTGCTTCTTTGCAGTCAGTGACATCAAACAAGGAATGTTACTGATCACAATACTTAGGTATCAGGTACAGTGCCTGCTGCCTGGTAGGCCTGTTCAATGATCCATCCACAATACAGACAAGCCAACTACCCTTAACCTTCTGATTGTGGGAGTTAGGTCAAGTTTCACTGTAACTGTCACAAATGTATTGTTAGTTGTATAAAATGATACAATACATATTATCAGTCAATCAGTAACAAATGGTGACGTGTAAGTTTAAAATGAGCTAAAGCAGATGATATATATATATATATATATATATATATATATATATACATATATATATATATATATATATATATACACACATATAATAGTATATAAAACCAGGTCACAACCCAAGGCAACAACCAGTTGCCTTGGGTTTGACTGGTGACTCTACCATAGACATTGGGTAATCCAGTATTAAATCAGTACTGTGTATCATGCACCCTAAATAGGTCAGTTCTGTACAAGAACATTGTTGACTTCCTGAAGCCCCAGTACGCTTTAAGGCATCTACAATCTTCTGACTAAATTGTCATCACTGTCTCTGCAAACACAGTCGCAGGAACAAGTGAAGCAGTATGTGAAGCTCGAGGAGTTTCCCTGGCTGTATCAGACCGGCTGGATGTGTCCATGTTTTAAATCTCAGTTTTAAAAGACTCACTGTAAAGTTTTTAGTCACATAAAAATATTTTATAGTACTCACATGTCTGTTTCTTGAATTATATTTTAGGTTCCAACTTTCTGTACAGTTCTTCAAACTTTCAGACTAAGTACAGTATAGTATACTAAAGCTGGCTCTAAATCTATCACGGACAAAGAAATGTCCAGTATGTTATAATGATGTTGCTTATGTTTGAGAGAGGTCCCCAGGACCCAAAGCAGAACATTAGTATTAAACCTTCTTATATTTATATGCAATGGGAGACTGACAAAAAAACATTCTCCTTATAAGAACTATAAATGTGCCTTTTGCAGCCCTTTGAACAGCAGTGCTTTAAATTAACATTATATTACTGCCCTCTACTGCCCACAGGCCAACATAACAATCACTAAGCACAATCACTGTTATTGCATCAGAGTGAAACACAAGCTAGTAGTTTCCTGCATGTTCCACAAAAACCAGAAGGCACATTCATTAAACAAACTGTTTTACTTATGAGAAAAACGTATTTCAAGCTTTCAGACTCAAATAACAAATATCACAATGTGTTAAATACATTATTTAGACAAACAATACTGCAAAACCATTGTTACCACATATAGCTTCCACAAATCTATACATTGATTCTGTTGTCATGTAGGTTATCTGTACATGGTTCTACTTTATGCAAATGTGACACGTTTTCTTTTGCAATCTGACCTGACAAAACATTTCAGAGGCTCACAACAGAAATCTGGAATATTGGAATATGGAATAGGTATTTATGGAAAGTCGGATCTGGTGATGTCAGAAATCACCAATAAGAAGAAGTGACAACCAGTGTATCAAGCTCCAACTGTGTGTGTGTGTTTGTTGTCTTCTATGGAAAGGGGTCATCGGGTATATAGTTGAAACTGGCGTCCAAGAACATGGCCAGGGTGCCCAGGGTGGTGATGATGACAAACAACCACAGGAAGAGACGGTCCACCACGAGGGCAATGAACTGCCAGTCTCCTGTCATCTGGAGAGAACACACACACAGACACACACAAATACAAAAGCACTTACTGTAAGCACTGAGTCAGCGATGTGCTGTATGTATGCAATGACACATGAACATCGTTGGGGCGTGTTCAGAACACTCTGTGCTCAGGAGCTGTAGACAGACTACATAACAAGCTGGCCGACAAGGTGTGACGTGTCATTTCTCACCGTGTCATCCGTGTCCTGCTTCTTCAGCTGCTCGGCCATGTATGTCACGGCAGAGATGGCCGACTTCAGGTTGGGAGGGAGGATCAGACAGTAGTTGTCAGTGTCTGGGAGCCGCTGGAGGTGCACTGTGCTCTCACACCTTAAACAAAAAAGTGTGACAGTAGTGGTTAAAATGGGCACTGAAACACTATCATTGGCTGTAAAAGGAATTTGAAGACTGACCAAAAAAATTTAAAAGTTTATTATTAGCTTCATACTTTAGATCTCTATGCTGTATTTTATTATGTGTGTGTATTCACTGTAATTTGTGTATACTATATAATCATTTTGGCCATAAAAATCAATCATTCAAATTTCTTAATTCATCTTATCATATTCATGTCAAAAACTGTAAAGTGCCTGTCATAAGTATTACAAATTATAGACAAATGTAAACGGAAAAAAAGGTATTAACTGTAAAAATTTGATTTTTTAAACTATTTATTTCTCGGTTTATTTAAGTCCTATTTTTTTTTTTTATTTTAGCCTTATTATTTAGTCTTGTCATTTTTCACTACAGTGACCAAAAGGACAAGGTGAGATGCTGTTTCCAAAATAAACACATTCTTATTTGAGGATGTCATCCTAACACCTACATGTAGATGCACGTCCTCTGGAAGAAGCTAAAAAATGCAGCAACACCCGTCACAGATGCTCACTGAGCTCAGATTTATGTTGAGAATGTCATGAGTCACTACCACAGCATAGCTCACCTCTGCTGAAACAAACCATCACTGACATTAGCTGTCCAGTGTAGGACATACAGTACAGACGTCCTGTCGGCGTCGCTTCAAAACACACAGTGCGTGTCCTTGTGTGCCCTCTAGCCACAGACGAGCAACACTGCCACAGGCCCCTTCATACAGCTCCTCTGAACACTGAGTGACAGCAGCAGCACAATGACACAGGGGTGACACTGACACAACACTGGGTCAACATTCATGTGATGCCATGACCTTTGACCTCTTCATTCTTCCCTTCACACAGCTGTTCCATAAACCAAAACATATGAGCAGAGAGAGAGAGTCTTACTGACAGCAGTCTTTTAGTGCCTTCACGCTTTTGTGAACTCCATCACTGCTCAAACACATATGTAAAGCATTTAAACAATCTATTCATAGGGATATTGGGGCAAACTATAATTTCTGAACTATGATATGATAAAATAATATTGTTTTGCGATTGCTGCAAGGCAATTTCCCTCAAGACATATAAAAGTTTATCTTGCCTTATCTCGTGGGAAGTCAATACAGGTGAATAGGGTAAAACTTTTAACTAACATATATAACCATGCAACGTCCCCAGTTGATTGCTTACATTAAGGCAGTTATTTTTTTAACTAAAAGTTTTCCTAAATTTCATGTATGCCTCTGCAAACAGTATTCTATATATTAAACACAGTTTCAAGGTGGGCACCCAAGATTAGAGTCACCAATTCAGTATCTGACCAAATGTTTCCTCTTCTGTTTCCAACTTATGAGGTTGAGTAATGGCAGGAAAAGTGTTTTTGCAGAACATTATGATTTCATAGTGAAGTTGACCTTTGACCTTTTGGATATAGAATGACATTGCTTCATTATTTTATTCTATTAGACATTTGTGTAAAATTCTGACATAATTAGCATAAGAATTCTTGAGTTATGGCCACAAACTCGTTTTATGAGGTCACAGTGACTTTGACTTTTGACCTTTGACCACCAATTTTTAACAAGTGGACATTTGTGCCAAATTTGAGGAAACTGCCTCAAGGCCTTCTTGAGATATTGCAGTCACAAGAATGAGACAGACACAAGGTCACAGTGACCTTGACCTTTGACCACAAAAATCTAATCAGTTCATTATTGAATCCAGGTGAACATTTGTGCCAAATCTGAGAAATTCCTTAAAGGACTTCTTGAGATATTGCATTCATGAGAATGAGATGGGTGCAAGATCACAGTAACCTTGACCTTTGACAACAAACTTGTAATCAGTTCATTTTACGTCCAAGCTGACGTCTGTGCCAAATTTGAAGAAATTCCTTCAAAGCAATCTTGATACATATTTAGATATCAGGTTCATGAGAATGGGACGGAGGGATGTACAGACACACAAACAAAATTAATTTTTGCCATGTTTTAGGAAACCAGTGTTATATAAATCATGTCGGCAAGGAATGACATATGACAAGAGTATGTGGGCAGGAATTAAAATGAAAGCTTTGGTGTATCTAAGTACTGCTGAAGTGGAGGTTTCTGGCTGAGTGTGAGAAAAACTCAATTTAAGAAACAGGCCTTTTACAATATGTATTGTAAAATTCAATACAGTCTTGGACCAAGATAGATACTATCATGAAACTTAGAAAATTATTTTTCCAAGTACAACTTTTCTGAAATTTCATGTTTAATATGCTTTTAGAGCATTATCTCATGAAATATGTTTTTATTTTTTGTTTATTTGTTCATTTATTTAGCATAAATTTCCAGAACAGAAATCTGAACTGAAATAAACACTCAAATGTGTATTTTGGATTTTCGTTTTGGAGCTTTCTTTTCATTAATCTGAAACAAGACTTATTAATGCAAAATAACCCAAAATCTCAAAATTGTATAGTGCATGAAAAATCAGTTTTCACCTGTAGTGTCTCATCTTATTGAAGCCCCCCTCATTGTAGCTCATATGTAGATTACATCAAGTCCAAGTTCAAACCTTCATCATTCACACTCACTGCCCATTCTTTTCTGTATACCTGACCCATCAGTACATACTGTTTTTGCACAGGTCGAGACAAACACTTAAATAGGGTGTTAACTACTTGCTACAGATTCCACCTCCTCCTGCTGCCCTGTGCCTCCCATCACCCCATTCACCCTTCACCTCTTATACAGCTGACCCTCAGTGTCAGGTGAAAACTGTAACTGTACATTTTACACGTTTTTTTGTTTCTGTTTTTTGTTTGTTTTTTAAATGTTTGTGTGTCTAAAATTGTGATTCTTTATCAGGAACATTTATGGAAATCCAACAGCCTTGTACTGGACAGGCAGATAAACTCAAGCCTGTTTGTCACTGAGCTGGTATTTTAGAAATACAAGGTTTTTACTTGTAAACAGTTTGCACACTGCAAAACGTCTTTACTTCTTTATCATTCTCCTCACAGTTGATCATATTAACAATAAACTGTATTTTCTTTAACATATCCTCATCAGCTGTTTGTGTAATGCTAAACATATTTAATCAGCATATTTCCAATCAGAACCTTTATTATGAAATTACAAAATCGTTTCTGCTGTCACTTCATTGTTGTGAGCTCTATATTTTAATACTATTTAGTTAAGACAGTCATTTACATTACAGCCTGATTCACCCATAAACATTGCACATGCAGCATGCATGAGAAATTGTAATATGCAGTAAACAAAGAGGATAACCTGCCAATAGATATTTGTCCCCAACATATAGTTCAGTAACAAGTAAAAGAGAGATCCTTCTTTTGCCACTGAGTCATTATTTTTGCTCTTTGTCCTTGATTGTTTGTTGGTCATTTGTGATTATTATTTATCTGTTTCCCCATTTATACATTCATTTTCTTTGCTTTCTTATAGTTTTGTTTATTCCTTTTAACATCGGTTAATTAAGTTGTTGGCTTTGCTCAGTTGTCCATTCATTTCCTCCTGTTAAAATATAAAGTGCGCTATTAAGAAAGCTAGACTTTAAAATATTACAAAAGGAGGTAGAGAGAGCTCTAGGTGTCACCCCCTAAAGACGTCTATCATGACACCACCTGTCAGATTGGCACTTCAGTGCATGTCTACGGTACATCCAGTCCATGACCAGTAATATGTTAATAATGTGCAGAACCTCCGGCACCAGAGAGAGGAAGGCGTCAGTGAAGGAGCCGGACAAGTTATCAGAGTCGCAGAGAGACAGTGTGACAACAGATGGACTGCAGGACGATAAAATTGAGTGACCAAGAGCTCCTGTAGGAATGATGGTGTGTGTGTGTGTGTGTGTGTGTGTGTGTGTGTGGTCACAGCTCAGAGCTGAGCTATGTGGTGCTCTACGTGCTGCATGCCATTCACATTCCACGGCTTGTATTCATTACTGCAGATACATGGAGCCCCTCTCAGTATGACACAAACACACACACACACACACACACACACACGTTTGGTACTGTTACTGTATATAATATTTCATGTGGTTATACCTGTATTGTTTAATAGATTTATGACATCAACTGTATACCCTTGAAACACACACTCATGGGTGATGTACAGCAGAAACAAAAACTATACACACACAATCATACCATCAGAATACACTCAAATGGAGATGCAAACGCAAGCATCATCAAAATTCTCATGAATGTGTTGTACGGGACAGTGCCTGGCTCCTAACTAGCCCCCTGACAGATTAACAAGACAAAGAGAGATGAATAACGGAAAAGTCAACACAACACAGATTGGATGACCACCATCTGATCCACATCAGAAACGCCAAAATCCTCCTCTGCCCCGATCACTCAGCACCAGTCTTCCCTTCCACTCATCTACCCCTATCCATTCTCCACCCTCCCTCTACCTCCTTTCTGTGGGATTACCCCCTAATGTCCAACCTAAACAGAGGCTTAGTGGCTGGCGACTGTGGATGCGGGTGTGGGGCTTAGCTGGGGCTGAATATGATGCCTTTGGAACGGGATGAGAGATGGCCAGCAAAGGGCCTGGTTCAGAGGACTGTGGAGCTGTTTATAATGCCAGGTCTGGGTGGCAAGGCTGAGGCCTACTGGTTGATTAGCCCAAGTGAAGCCAGCATGGTTTGAGGGATGGTACAATATGAGGCAACACTGTATTGCATTTAATTTAGTATACTTACACTATGTCTACCTCACCAGGTTTTACTTGTCCAACATGAAGAACAAAGAAAGAGCACCAGAATTCCATCAACAGAAAACTGACTAGACATCACAGTCCTGCATACAAATGTAATTGCTGTCAATCATCATGTATGACCCAATAGAAGTCTGCGGTGGTGTATTTATCTGAGTAGACCCCATTTACTGCCTGCATTTTCTTATCTTCCTCTTATTTTCAGGACATTCTTGGGCACAGCTGGCAGGTAAGATCAGGACTTTCTAAAAAGGTAGCATGGAGCAAACAGAACCACATCATCTGCAAAAAGCAGGGATGCAATTCTGAGGTCCCCAAACCGGACCCCTTCCTCCCCTCGGCTGCGCCTCGAGATCCTGTCCATGAAGATCACAAACAGGATTGGTGACAAGGGACAACCTTGGCGGAGGCCAACACCCACCGAGAACGTGGTTGACTTCATACCGAGTATGTGGACACAGCTCTCACTTTGGTCATACGGGGACCGAATGGCTCGTAGCAGCGAGCCTGGAACCCCATACTCCTGTAGTACCCCCCACAAGCCTCCCCAAGGGATGCAGTCGTAGACCTTCTCCTGGTCCACAAAGCACATGTAGACTGGATAGGCAAACTCCCACACCCCTTCCAGGCCCCTCCAGGCCCCTCTAGGCCCCCTTAAACAAATTTTCAAAAAGAAAAACAGTAAAAGAAAGTGCACATTAAGGAGCTTTTCCATCCACTACTGTTAGGCGAATATTGGGAATTGGTTCATCAACATAAGCAGACGGTGGCATTTCTCCAGTCAGGTGGTATTGCAGAAGATGATGGTGCAACGAGATGACGTAATGATAGAATGCTAGTCAAACCCTGATGGAAAAAAAGACTGATGATGACTGAGAGCACACTGGGCAATGGAAATAGAGTTTTGAACAACTAATATTACAGCTAAGTGCTAATGGAAGAGTTCTGATAACAGTCCTGTATGCGTAAGTGAGTTGAAAGCCATCCAGAGACAACAGAGAGAGCTTGCAGTGCATTTGTTTCCTTTGCCCTTACTTACATTTACCTTTTATTGATACACCAACTTTTCCACCTCCCACAAGCATAAAACTTTTTTGCGATTTTATTGTTCTTTGGCAAAAACTGCGCATTAAAAGAGGTGGATGGAAACGCACCCAATGACAATGTCGACATGCTGGTGTTTAGATGATATAATGTTCACCATTTAAGTGTTGAACATTAGCATGCTAACATTTGCTAATTGGCACAAGACACACTGAACTAAATGTTGTGATAACCAATTGGATTGTTGGCACATTTCCCACCAGACTTCAAAGGTCAACCTCATGGTGTTGGTGCTTGAAGAATTCAGAGGATCACCAAAGCCACAAACATTTATTCATAGCAATCCATTTAGTTGTTGTTGAGATATTTCACTCTCCACCAAAGTGGTGAAAAGACCGATAGCAGTCTGACATTTTTTGCTAAAGCTATTTATGTCAAGTTTTGTGTTACAAAAATCCCACATAAGGATATACTGTTAATTAAATAATTTCTCCTCAAACATCCTACGTATCTTGGACCAACACTAAACATCAGAAAACAGGATATAATGAAATGAAATTCATGATATGAATGATTAGAAATGGCAGTCTACGCCATTTGGTCTTATTGGGCTGAATCAGAAATCCGTCTTCATCCGTTAGAGTACCTTTTATGTGACTATATCAAATATTGCATTCAATATGTGAGGCTGAAGGAAGTCCTGCTGTTACTGTCTTTACAGATTCTCTGGGCTGCTGTAGTGATGGCTGTAATTCTGCCAAGTCTAGCACACTGTGTACTTTACTATAATAGCAAGTCTGGCATCAGATCCAACATTCACACTTTGGCACACTCTGAAAAGAAGATTCATGCCTGCGCTGGAATTTTATTAACATTAATAGAAATGGCTTTCTGCTTGTGTAATGTCAGGATCAGCACATCTCAGCCTGGAAAGAGGCCGAATCAGGATGAATGACTCTGATGGGTTTTTACTTCAGGTTTATGGTGTTTAACAGTCTTGACAGGTAAGAATATAGATACTATAACCTTTCTGGCAGTTTAATCTCTCTCAATAACTCAACCCAAGAGCTTAGTTTATCTCGAAGTATTAACTTTTTGTATTTTGTCATTCCTATTTCCTGTACTGATTCCTCTTTCTATATTTCTATATTCTACCAACCTTGTGCATGATTAAGCCTTTCTGTTAGTGTGATGGCCTTCAGTCAGATGTCAGAAGTCTTATAGGTTCAACTTGGTCAGATTGCTGTTCTGACTTATGGAAAAATTATTGTATGCTTCAAATATGCTAATCTAAAAGACTCTTGAAAGACTAAAAGTCAGCAATGCGATTATGTAATAGTAATCAGTTTACAATACAGCAGACCAAAATACTCTTTCGATAAGGTGGTTTTAAAAATGCGCCACTGTAGAGTTATCTTCCATCTGAAAACATTGTCAGTTCACAGCTTTTCCAATGTCCATTTTCATTTCAATCAAATAAGACAGTATGAATGGTTAGGCTGACTGGGACATACCTTGTTAGTAAATGCATCCTTACCTGCCTCTCCAGGGTATGACGAGATCAGGGTTGATCTTGCGGAAGAAGTACTCCCCTCCAGGCTGCCTGCCATTGAAGGTTCGGATGGGCAGCTTCTCTTCAGAATCCGCCTCTTCAATTTCCTCTGGGTTTGGCCTTGTCATGCCGATATACTTGGGCAGGAACTGAATAAATATCTGTAAATTTGAAGTAAAGAAATCAGTACAATCACATTTCTCAAGAAATATTGAAACTGCCTGGATGGGCTTGTTGTTTGTTTGTTAAACATAGCTTCACCTTTCGAACCCAGTTTGGCATGATGTGTGTGCTGGGCGTTCGGTGGTGCAGATTGAGGACAACTACACTTAGGATGACAGAGAATGTGACCAGGATCATAGTGAACATGACATAGTTGACAATGATTGGGATGCCAAGGGAAGTCTCGGGGACCTTTTGAGCCAGCAGAAGCATGAAGACAGTCAGAGCGATGAGGACGGAAATGGAGAGAGTCATCTTCTCTCCTGCAGACAATAAGGAGAATTGAATATAACAGGAGAGCAGCAAATACTACTCTGCAACCCAATCATCAGAAAAAAATGGGTCCATGTCATTGGTCCGACATCCCATTAGTCCGACTGTCCGCGGTGCTGAACGGCTCCCGGCGGGCGTATTTCTACCTTGATGGTGCACCGCGACCGGCTCTGAGTCAGCTGGGAAAGGCTTGAGGCGAAGCAGGCTCACGGCTTATGTGTTTGTCACTTTCTTTTTCATTTTAACCCACACCATGATCTTTTCCTAACCCTAACCAAGTGGTTTTCGTGCCTAAACCTAACCAGACCTTAACCACAGGGCATCATGATGATTTTGGAATGGACTTCGGAACAATGGGTTTAATATGGTCGGAACAATGGGCTGTCGGACCAATGGGCAGTTCCCAGAAAAAATGCTGGCATTAATACTAACAATAATAATACAATGGATTTATATAGCGCTTTTCAGGATACTCAAAGATGCTTTACAGAGAGCAACAACATTAATGATGGTTAATCATTCATGGCACTGTCCTGGCAGAAAACACAGCAATGTCTTGGTAAAAAATAACTGCTTTTCATTGGACAATCCCAGGTGGTAAAAGAATGACAGGTTGATAAGAAATACCAACATTTGATGGCCAAAAAGCCACTGGAAACACAGCAATGATGCTTTAAAAAACAGCCAGTTTTGTTGTTTGTTGGTCTTTAACAGTGGTCTGCAGCTTGGCAGGCATCTCACCTGGGTGTCACGCCATCCACCGTTCCCTTCACCTCCGGATGACAAAGTCAGCTCATATACTATGTTGCTTTAAAAATGTTAATATTCTAAGTATAATCAATCAATCAATCAAACTTTATTTATATAGCGCCTTTCATACATCAAAAATGCAACCCCAAAGCGCTTTGTATAAGACGTGAAAATGTAACATATATGTGGTTTGCAGAAATGTACAATGTCACTATTTTATTCTGGAGACTGGGCTGTACTCTGCAAGCCTCTGTTTCATGATGACAAGGGCAAACTTTAAAATACGATTAGCTTTGACCTGTTGTTGTGGTTAAACATGCTTTGATGAATTGGATTTATCACTAACAAATGTTGCCTGTTGCAGGTAAGGAAGACAGTTGGCTGATCTATCACTGTCTCACAGATGCCCTAAATGAGTTCATGCTCCAAAAATTCAGCAATTGTTTGCCATCAATCCTTTAGCTTTCCATTAAATCTTTATTTTCTGCTTTGTCGGTAAAACATTCTGAAATCTGGTCACACAAGACCAAAGATGGATAGATTCCTCATCAAGGTCACTGTCCTTGATATATTAATAATTCCTTCAAAGGTTGCCCTGCCTCATGAAGTAGTCTGTGTTAGACACATGTTTCTTGTCGTGACATTAGACACTGAATCAAGGGGTCGTCTTTCTTCCTACAGCCTTCCTTTGCAGTGATGTGTTGTCACAGTGTCAAAACATGTCAGATGTGCTGACCTGCTCCGGGAGGCAAGTAGAAGACAAATATAGCCAACACGCTGGTGAGGATGCAGGGCATGATGATGTTGATGATGTAGAAAAGAGGCTTCCTCTGTATGATGAGGTAGAAGGTGATGTCCTCGTACAGGTCCTCCTTTACGTTCTTTCTGGAGGGTTTGTGACAGATGGCCCATTCTCCATTTTCTGTGGAGAAAGAGACGTACAAGGTGAAAACAATATCTGTGCTTATTATTATTAGAAATCTTTAGGACATGCATTAATATGGTGGGAAGGAATTAAAAACACCAGATGGCTCAAATATAATACTATAGCCTCTGGATGAGGTCACTGAAGGCACCAACCAGTGAAAGCGTTCTCATCTATAACAATCTCTTTGATCTCTCTGCTTTCATCGTCCAGAAAGTACTGCAGGTCCACCTCAGAGGCGTCATAGGTGTACGAGCGGAAAATCATGCTGCAGTTCTGCCAGTCAAATGGGAAGTACGACACCTGTGGGAGTGGAAAGTACAAACTGTTACATCACTTTTTAATGGGAAATTTACAAAGAAGGAATTCTGGATGAAGGTAAAACCAAGGATGTTGCACATTTAACTTTAGATCAACCAAGCCGTACACAGTCTTTCTGAGCCAGCCATACAACTAAATTTAACTCTTATATAGACCTAGAACACCCAACACAGTTTACAGCACATGGAGAGAAAACCAGAACAAAAAAGTAGACAAACACATGAGAATAAAACACCACATAGAGAAAGATTGGTTGTTTAGCGATTTACATGTTTAGCATTCAGTGTAGCAGTGGTACATGATCCTTAAAGACAGTACCTGTATAGAGCAGGAGCTGCGGTAGATGGCTGGGGGAAGCCAGTTGACTGTCCCATCACTGTAAACCAAGACATTGACGTACAGAGCCACGTCAAACTGACCATCATTACTGTAGGGAGAAAATGGAAAGACAAATGTGATGTTCATATTTCACACTACTCTCTTGCCTGGGTCTTTGAATTTCAAGTTTACTGATTTGTTTGGCATTGTGACATGAAAAAGCAGTTTCTAAGTGAAACCCAAAGATGATAAGTGAGTGTCATGGGGGGGACTCGATTAGCCAATTACCACCATGGGTGGGACTAATCCTATTGCCATACTGTTGTCAAGCAATGTCAATCGGTGTGTTGATAGTCAATTACAATGAGGAGTAATAGCAACAATGGTGAGTGCTATGGACAAGATAGATGCTGATATTGAGGCTGTTCTAAATCGACATGTCCTCTCAATATCACCTGACACTGCATTTTATTTTACTTTGCTGCGCTCCACTCCTAAAACCCCGGCATAACAGGTATGTTGGCATGGTGACGCATCGGGGCGAATTCAAAAAGATGTTAGATCTAAATGGATACGTTGGTCACCAGTGATTGGTGAGGAAAAATTTAATCCCCTCCTCCTCGGAAATCAGTTAGAGTGGAACAATGTCATTGGAGCGGGTCGTCCATTAATCAGATGTTCAATGGTTTGATCCCCGGCCGCTCCATTCGGCATTTCAAAGTATCCTTGAGCAAGATACTGAACCCCAAATTGCTCCCAATGGCTGTTCTATCTAAGTGTGAAAACTGAGTGTGTTAAAAACTGAGTAGCAGGTGGCACTTTGTATGGTAGCCTTGGCCACAAGTGTATGAATGTGTGTGTGAATGGGTGAATGTGAGTCATTGTGTAAAAAGCGCTTTGAGTGGTCAGATAACTAGAAAGGGGCTACACAAATGCACGTCCATTTACCATAGGAACAGAGTGTAGCAAATTATAAATAATTGAATACATTCTGTCTGATGTCAGGCAAGTGCTCTATATATTAATATTGTGTGAAAAGCAAGTGACACAGGGGCTTGTTGGGGTCAGGAGTGGGATGTATCACCTCTCATGTTTAAAAAAAAAAAAAAACCACAGATATACAGCTTTTCAAAATCATCATTATCTTGCCCCTAAAAATCTCTTTACCTTTAAAAATATACATCATCTAAGTATACAAATGCTTTTTTACAGCCCATGCTAGCAGCTCTGTGAAGCTGCACAGTGGTGCTATGAGCTAAATGCTAACATTAGCACACCAACATACCCATAGTGAAATGCTAACATTTACTGCTAACATGCTAACATTTACTAGTTGGTGCTAAACACAAAGTACAGGTATGGCTAATGGGATTGTCGTTAATTTCATTTCTGTAGCAAATTTTGCGGCAGTCTGCCAAAGGTGTTTAGGTGATCCAAACCACATATGTCAAACTCATGGTGGAACTAGACAGCTTCATCTTGTGGGGACCATACATGTCTGTACAAAATGTCACAGTAATCCATCCACAAATTGTTTGAATATTTCAGTCTTGACCATGAATACGTGCTGTCAGGCTGACATCGCCTCTAGAGCTGCACTGTTTGCATTGTTGGCTAATCCTCGGTTAGCTGCTGTATCATTAATGATGGCTGTGTGACTGTAGATGGCATACTCACTTGTTTATGAGGTAGATGTCAGGACGCCACACCTTGTTGGGAGGAATCCTCAAAACATCAATGTTGTCATATTCCGCTGGGTTCCATGACAACCTGTAGTCTGTCCATGCCTGGGAGGGAGGGAAGAAAGGAAGGAAGGGAGAATGATTAAGGAAAACAAAAGAAAGAAAGAAAGAAAGAAAGAAAGAAAGAAAAAAAAAAATAACAGGCTTGGTGGAGCATGACAAAAGGTGAAATGATTACCACGGTGCCCTGATGCCTCTGTCATCTACATCCTAGTTCCTCCTTTGATAAGTCATTTACACCGCACTGATCTCGACACACACTCACACACCACTGTCACAAACACTCAAACCCTCCTGAATTCTAATTAGCGAGGGCGAGGGACAGAAATGAAAGAGCGGGTCAGGGAATAAGAGAGATAAAGCAAGAAATAATTTGCACTTATAAAAAGTGACAAGTCCATTTGAGGACAGAGCAGCGGGGAGAGGGGAGAGGGGAGACAGGAGTCGGAGCAGCAGAGCGTGGCTCAGTGATGAAGATGAATGTTTTTCATCTTCATACCAGATTCATGAACACGTTGGTTGTCATCTCTTCATTCTTCTCGTTCTGTAGTGGGATAGAGAGACGAGGAGATACATTAGAGACGCCACTGTATCTTGTTGTGCATGACAGTGCTGTTACTTTCAATCCTGCTTTGTGGAAACTAACTGCACTCTGCAGTGATCTGGCCAATGGTGTGCGTGTGTGTGTGTGTGTGTGTGTGTGTGTGTGTATGTGTGTGTTGGATTACACTGCTGAGGGATAGCACTTTCATTTTCAAAAGAATAACTCCGAACAACTTGACATATAACTCAAATAATTCATAAGGATGTGTTTACATACATGAGTGTGTTGTGTATCTGTATTTACCAAGCTGACGAGCTGAGAGAGGGTCATCCCCACCCGAACCATCACCTTCTCCTCCCAGTAACGAGCTGGTCTGACTTTCATGTTGTAGTTCTCAAACAGCTTCTGATGGAGCCTCCGCTCTGTTTCTGAGGCTCCTGGGAAAGTAAGTGAAGAAGGGGGGTCAACTTTTGCATCTAATGAAATGCTTTGTCAAAATGATTTCTGGCTTGCAAATATATTAAAAAAAAACACATTTGAAATTAGTCTTTTCTAAAGGCTTGCAACTGATGTCTCACAAAACACCTGGAACATCAAGAAAAAAATGGGAATCAGAGTTAAATACTATGATTGAAGGAAAATCTGTGTGCAAACTGTCATAAAGGGATCAATAGTCAATTATGGAAAGAGTTTGACTGGATAATAAAATTCAGATATTTTTATACTCCCCTTATTAGCTCATCATATATGAAAGAAACCTCAGTGGCACTGTGTTGGAGAAATTGTGGAAAAATTGGGGATCACTCACATATTTTTTGGGACTGCCTAATAATTCAAGGGTTCTGGGGAAGCATTAAAAAGAAATTGACAAAATTATGGAGTTAGATATCCCACCAGGCCCATTAATATTGTTGTTAGAAGTTATCCCTAAAGATAGATAAAGCACGGATCAGAGGTATATACTGAGAATCTCTCACTGATTGCCAAGAAAATGATGACAGTGAACTGGAAAGACACAAAACCACAAACTATAACCCAGTGGATGCAGAAACTCAAAATGGTCTACAGATGGAACAAGTGACAGCATGTCTGTTAACAGACACTTTTATACAAAGGTGGACTGGATGGTGGATTTTTTTAAATAGATAAGTTTTAAGAGGTCCTATGACAGGGGATGTTCTGTTATTTGGAAATAAATTGAAGACTACTTAAAAAGTTAAAAAAAAAAAACACAAAAAAACAGTCAGGACAGTCAACAAGGTGAATACTGGCCAATATTCACCTTGTTGACTGCCATCGACCTATCAACAAAAGATGATGTTCACCTATGTCAGTGGTTGAGGTTTCTCATGTGTCACATTAATGTTGCACAGGCTAAAAAGTAGGGCTCGAGACTAACATTGTCCTGTCGTCCAGGGGACAATAGAAAATGTGTTTGGGACAAACAGCAATCTTACCTTGAACACTTTCAGGACAAAAGGTAAACTTACTGTCAACACATCAGGGGACACACCCTATTTTTTCCCAGATAATGTTACATTATAAATAACAAATCTGTGCTGAAATCAGACAGGAGGCGAGCTAGCTAATGTTAACTGTTAGCAGCCAGTGCCTATATCTAACAGCTAATAGAGGTTGCACTGAGTTACATTATGATGTGTTCATGCTTTATTTAATAACAATTAGCATTAGGGGAATGTAAATTATAACGTTCACATGATGTGTTCAAATATAATCTTAAAAAAAATTAAGGGTTTTATAAGAAACATGAATAAATACAGCTGTTTACAGGAGAGATTTGTTGATATTTTTACACAAATATGAAATAGATGTTGGAGAGGTGAATTATGATATTTATAGCAAATAGACTTTTAAGGCAGTTTTTTAAAAGGTGTTTTTTTGTTTTTTTGTGAAAGGTTATATCAAAGGTTGATTCATAAATGTGTGTGATCAAATCTGTGCTCATTCAAAGATGGTCTAAAGGTTGAATGACTTTATTTGTTCATAATGAAGATTTCTATTTTTTTTCCTGGCACCAAAGACGGAATAAGTCACAACAAAAACAAAATAAACATCAACAGAACAACATCAGTATAGGCCTAGAATTTCACAATCAGTGCATCACTAGTCTTGTACATGTGAAATATTACACCTCACATGTCAAAGGTGAGGAAACAATATGACTTCATATCAAATTTATATATTTTTTCATTTCAAAATGTGTAAATAATAATAATAATATGTTTTATATCATGTTATAAACATGCTAAATCCACATTCTTTTAAAAGATATCTTCAATTTGACATTTGAATGTGCGCGTGATGACAGTGTGAAGGAATTTTTGATCATAATAAAATGTTTGATTCTTTGTCTGTGCATTATCATGTAGTTGACCAGAGAGGACACATCAGTGGCCTTTGCACTTCTCATGTTTCATGTTGAGAGGCTCCTGCCTGTCTGGAAGATAAGAGGTTGACCTTGCTGATGCCCCCAAGCAACACACACTTTGTCTGACTCTTGTTTGGTGACATGATAATACCAGCATGTAAATGCTGTGGGACACACACTGTATAATGCTGGAATGATTGTTCTCTACTTTCAGTTTCTACTATGTCTCTGTCCAGACACATGTGCTGTGTCAATGGCCTCTCTGATATCACATTTGATTGTAATAAAGTAATATGTTTAAGTAAGAGACTTACTGAACTAATTTGTTATTCATCAAAATGAAGTTTGACGAGTTTTTTTTTATATCAAGTAGAGGAACCATTAAATAAGCTACAATAGATTGCCAGTGTGCCGACTGGGTCCAGAAGCAGGGCACACATTACACCCACTCCCACTGGTTGCCTGTTTTCATATAGAGTTGAACTGGTGTTACTTATTTACAAAGGACATAAGGTTTTGCAAAAGTCTGCTTGTCTGAAATAAATCTTTGAATGTTTCAAGGCTATACTGTTTATCTAGATCATTATTTTTCTCTTTGTTTTGTCTTCTTCTGTTCTTGTTTAATTGCTACCTTGCACATCCTACAGTGTTATGTTTGGCGTGCAAAAGTCTCATATGCTTTTACTGTATATGTTTCAATTATCTTATTATTGCTGCACAAAAAAAGTTTGATTGATAAAGAACACAAAACGGAAGAGGATGAAAGCAGATCAAAAGCAGGACTAAAACAAGAGTAAATCAACAGTTAAAGACCAAAGCTGTTGAAATGATGAAGTACAACTTAACCACAGCACATGACACACGCCACTGAGACAACAGCGTGTTTGTTCTCTGTGGATCAGTAGGCCAGGCCAGCGGTTAGGGGTTCAATTCCCACTGGGATTACCCAAGCTAAAAATATACTGTGTATGTTCATGTATACTCAGTATGGCGGGACTGTGACTCTGTTTTCTGATTCAGATTCTAATAGTGTCATGCAAATAGCATAGCTATGTATTATTACTCTCTGACCTGGAAATAAAACACTGGAGGTATGTGGAAGCAACACAGTCTAGCGTGTTAAATTTATGTGCTGGCAAAATGAAAACAATGCCAGTGCAGTCTTTTAAGAACGGTCACAGCTAAGTTAGGTTTGGGAAGAGTAAAACACTTGGTTTAGGTTTTTGAGAACAAAAAAATACTTGGTTAAGTTTAGGAAAAGACTGAGGTTTCGGTTTAACAGTACATATGGGAAGCAAACTTGTGTTTCCCAGGATAACAAAGGCATAACCCACCCCACTCTGCCTTGATCTGCATCTGACTTGCTCACCCTGACATTCTTATCCTAACCCAAACCAATCCTACTCCTCTTGCCCAAACTTAACCAATCCATCTAAGGTTGGCAACTAGCCAATCGTAGGGAGAGTAGGTAGGGTCATTCTTTGTCCATTCTGGGACTGAATGGGATTGGTTAACCTGGAAATCCAGACCCAAATCTAGAAAGATTTAGGGTCTGGCTATGAGTAATGCAAATGGCCCAACTCGAGGGGCAGCACCAAGCATGCATTTGAAAATATCACTGTACACAATTTGATAACACTACGACCAATCAGAACAATACACGGGGTGACGTATCCAGAGCGCTATCAGCTGAGCTAACTGGTAGATTAGACTCTTGCCGTATCCGGTCGGCAAAACAGCAAAAACATCCTTCTTGCAAAGGAAAGATTCGAGCGCTGTCTTCTGTTCCTCTTTTCAAGAAAAAGCCAAGTCTAACTCATTCATTGTAGCGGCCAAAGCCATTTCAAACAACTGGTGTTCATCCATAGTCATCGTGCAATATTTACTGACAGATTCCGGACTTCGTCGTCGCAGCGCTGTCGCCATCTGTTTAGCTCGCCTCTGGCCCACCTATATCAGATACACCGATGTGATTGGTGCAGCTCGGCGCCAACGGCATGGGTAATGAGCATCATTACTGATTGCCAGAGTGACTCGCTGAGCAAATTCAAATTGCTCTCGCGAGAACTCTGTATTTCCAGGGTAGGGATTGGTTAGGGTTGGGGTAAGAATGTCAGGATAAGCCAATCGGACGCAGAGTAAGGCAGGTCATTCCTTTGCTATACTAGAAAATTTGTGAAAGGGATGCAAGTGACGTGAACTTATATACTTTGCGTTTTTACATAAAGTCAAGTAAATACTTTTGACTTTTGGTTTCACATGGGACACGAACATCGACCTCCTGGTTGAAAGTGCATGTTTGTTTGACCCACCCTACTCTGATTTTCTTGCTCGTTATACCACATTTGTGTGTCCACCACAACAAAAAAAACCTTCATTTACTTTGTGTAGGCATTGTTTTCATGTTGCTAGCATGTCATTTTCACACATTTGATGCCCTCCACAATGTGATGTATTGTCAAGGAAATTGGGTTTTATCAATTGCCTATCATTCACTCCAAGTAAAAGTGTGACACTAAATTTAAAGTATTAGCACCCTGCATTATGATAGACATCTAAAAATGTGCCTCTAGTACCTCCAGATGATTGACTGACTTCATTCCAAATATGTGACAAAGCAACGCTTGGAAGAGATGAAGGACAGATGGGACATGCAAAAGGAGCAGTCAGCAGGGCAGGTGCTGGTGGTGTATGATGGGTAGCAAAGGTGACTGAGCTAATGTAATTGATATGCAGCAGGGGAATGGGATCAAAGGGATGTCTCGGATACCAGCTCCATCAGTGACAAAAATAGACTCTGATTAACAAACAATGATGTGTTAATATGATTCATTATATGTTCCAGAGAAGGACAGTCTTGGGTTTTTTTGCATTTCAAGTGGAACAACTAAAACCAAGACATAGGACATAGTATAAAAACCTATTTCCATTGGGATTCTCCCTCGTTGTCTCTCTTCTGTCTTGCTGTGACCCTTTATAAAGAAATATTGTCAAATCATCCTACAAAGGTATAAAAACAGTACACCACAACCACTGTGGAGGTCATCAGCAATGTAGGACAGCTTTATCCTATCCACTTCAACTGAGGGGTCAGAAGGTCAAAGTCAAAGCCCTTCAGATGAGCTCAGATAAGAACTAGTCATCGCAAATCGATTTTAATTATGACTTTATCAAAATAAATAACCAGAGGAGATGGAATCAATACCAATTTAACTGTACTGACAGAACGCACTGGGATGTGAGATGTTTGGTCGTTATCAGATCCACTGTAGCTACCCTGACTGCAAAAATGCTTCAATTTTTAAGTGTATGCTCACAAATGGAGTTGGAAATGCATCTCTTCTAGGGAGCCCAACAGGAAGTATGTAGTAGTGTTAGGACAGACAGAGGAATGAGAAGACTGCACCACAGGATGCCAAAAGCACAGGGCGTTTGTTTGTTTCGCAAGTCCAGTATGGGGTCAAGGGTCAAAGTCAAAGGCAGTCAAGCATATTTGTTTTCCATTCTCCCTTTTTCTCGCGATCTCTTCCTATACAGTTCAACATGTATGTCGCAATTCAAAAGGCACAGACGCTATCTGTGCTTGAGGTATTAGAGCCACCAAATGCAACATGTCTTACATACAAATTCAGATGAAGGAAAATACATTTAGTCATATCATATTTATCTTGAAAACTGACCATCCATAAAATGTCCTTACCTGTAAAAGTGAGACAAAGGCAGCTGCATATGATGATAAACACGTTCATCCTCGCATTACTGATCATCCTCATCTTCAATTGTCCAATCATGACAATCATGACATCTTACACTTGCATGTGCAATCAAAGGTCCCACTGTCCTTTATATAGCCAGTTTGACCCCTCCGTGTCCACACCTGGAATCTAGACGGAGCTTCCTGTAAACACACACCTTTCTAGCTCTTAGCTACATGGACACCTCCAGTTGGATGGCAGCGAGTTGGCACCTTCAGCAGCACACACTGTTCAGCTCTCTTGTCCCTTCGTCTCTTTGTGGCCATGGCTCCATGGGTGAAACCACGGCCTGATTGGGTACGCATGCTGGGAGTGACGAGAGGGCGGAATGTGTTTGTACTGGGAAGCCTGTGAGGCAGGCACCTGTTGGTGCTCGCCAATCTGTACACTGTTGGGACGGTGGGTGGGAGGAAGAGGAAGTGGAGAGGGGGTGGGTTGGGGTAAAGGAATGGCAATGGGCTACAGGGTTATGACAATGGAGATATTTTGGGGTGGAGAACAAGTGGGCGGGTTGGAGCATGGAGTTGATGGGGGGGGGGGGGGACTTTCTCTGAGGATGAAGAGTGATGGTGGTGGTTTGGAGCTGAAGTGGTTAATAGGTGGCTCATTTCATTTTAAATGCCTTCGTCATTCTGTAAATGATCTCTCCTCCAATCCTCTTTCCTGTTAAATCAAATCTCTTCTACCTCTTTTATCCCTTTACGTATTCATTTCCAGTCAGTCAAATTTTGCTGCGTTGTGTCTGGGAACGATGGTGGAAAGCTGAGCATTATATAATTGTTTTTTTATTGGAAAATAATCATAAAATTAATCTTATTCAACAGAACTGACACTTAAATGGGTGGTGGGGGTAATTATTTCATTAATTTACAGGGAGAACTTGACATTTCCAATTGTAGGTTCATTATACAGTGTATATCCAGGAAAAAGTACACCATGAATAAAAGCCAGTATATGTAGAATTTTAAGATTTTCAACTTCCCAGCTGGTGCCTCCCAGTGGTATAATCAAAAAAGACACTGTGGTAGTCAGCGATATGCACACATAGAGAGGAGGCAGGATGGGGTGAAGGAAAAGCAATGATTGTATCCAACCTGGGACACTGAATGTTCTGAGATAGGACCAACTCTGGTCCAGTCTATGTGCTGTTATGTGGCTTTAACAAATGAGACTTTGAGTACAAACAGATGACCAGAATTGACATAGAATGTGGAACAACCTTTGGTGCAACAGTAAAATAGACAATTCGTAAGTCCCTCTCCACTCAAAGAAATGTGTTTTTCTTCTATTTATGTCCCCTAAAATGTCTGACCTTGACTATACTGACTTGCATCTGTGTAAAGATGGCTACTAGAGGCAAGTTTTCACATTTCTCTTCTGAAGGGGGTGATGTCTGTGCACTTCTTTAAAGCTATAGTGCGTAACTTCTGTCGCCCCCCAGCGGATAATGCCTTATTACAACAAATAAGCCGGCACTTCCATGTACACAGAGTAACACTCGCCACACACCGTGTACACAACGCTACACAACGTGGCGAACACCAGGCTGCTAACATTACATTGCGTTCATAGCACCATTTCCAAGAAAATAATAAATTACTAGGTCCAGTACATGTAACAGCAACACATACTACTCATAATATAATTATAAACCAAGTCACTTACTTATCCAACAGCAGCAAGGCAACATCCGTGTCTGCCCTCAGCCCAATTTCTTCCTTCAGGGCTCTCCACCGAGGAAAAGCGACGGCAATACAAATCCTTGTTTGCCTTCTCCGTTGGTCACTTTCCTTCTTTGCTAATAGACCTTCAGCCGAATGTCCAGGCTTTTTCTTTGTGGTAAGATCCACTTCTGAACCATGTCTCGGCCGCTTCTTTGGGTTCTCCGCCATGTTGCTTTCTCTTTCTACCTGCGCTCTACCTCATGCTATGAGACTCTCCGCTCTTCCTCCCCCTGCCTTTCATTTCCTGTGCGCCAGCGCGGGACTGTCGCTGGTCGACACACAAACAAAAAATGATATATATTGAAAAATACCGCAAGATGTTAGAGGAGCCGATCAGCTTAATCAGCATTGTGTCATCTCCTCTAGTAGTGGCTTGGGTGAAACGGACATTTACGGACACGTAGAAGTTACGCACTATAGCTTTGAATCTGAGATTTAGATGTACCCCGTGCAAGCTAGTTTAGGTAAGTCACCAATACTAAAGTCTATCTCTGTCTTATACAGCAAACACATATCGATGGAGGACAGACTTTGACAAAATACAAGCAAAGAAACCTAAAACCTCAAGTGCATTAGTTTGCATTAGCATAGTATAGGTTTTGACAGCATACATGCTAGGCCTAGAGTTTGCAGCTTTTGGATATAAACTTGACTCTGGAGTTTCTTTACACTATCTACCAAAATTAAATCGTAGCAGATACTAATGTATCTGGCATGACCGCTAACATGGTGTCAGCCACTTCTAGTTAGTGCACAAGCTAACAAACAACATAAACGAATAAAAGATGCTAGCTACACTTACCATTTTGGTACTTCTCATCTGAGTCTGGGTCTCATTAAGGCACGAACATATATGGTTGAATCTCTTCGATATTTTCTTTAACGCTAATGCTAGCCATCTTGATGCATGCTCCGCCCCCGGGGACGGCACCAGCCTTTGAAGTCAATTTTATGTAGCTGCCAAACATGGAATTACAACTTCCGGGGCCTACCTGTGATGCTATGGGGCCCAAAAAGACTTTTTTACCCACAGAGTTACATATGTAAGTCACGTCTGTAAATCAGTAGATACATTTTTTGGAGCATCACAGCCCAAAAGAAATGATTTGTTTCACCGTTGAGATTTGACCCATTTTGTCCAATAACATTTCCAAGTCTAGAACCAAGCAATTAGGTAATTTTTATCCCCACTTAAGTTAGTGGAAGGCTAAACCTGAAGTTAGCCAGTTAACTAGTGGAAATTAGCCGCTTAGCCGTGCTCAGCTACTGTAAGTTTCTTATGTGCCTGCTCTATGGGCCCCACATTAGATCCAGATAATTTTATACTGTGGAAATTTTTTTTTTTTTTTTTTTTGCTCTGTGCATCAAACACTGTATCCAGTTTTCTTTAAACACCCATCACTGGTCAACCTAGCTACCTGGCTAGCACACTGGAGAAAGTGAAAGCAACTATTAACTATTATGTGCAAACTCCTTGTCAAACAAAATATTAATATTAGTAAGCTATAAGTAAAACATGTCTGGAGGGGGATTTTTGAATTACAAGCAATAGTAGGAAAGGAACAGGGATCATATCCACAGCTCTAACATTATACCAGTGATATCAGAGCGTTTGTGACAAGTCAAATAAAAGAGAGATAATAATTTGCAGGTAGTAGAGCAGAAAATACATCATTCAGTAGACATGGTGTAACTTAATATGTCCAGAAGGCATTAAAGTGAATGTATTTATCGGAATTAAAATGAGCAATGCTGAGAGACTGATCTCCACAGATACCATGAGGTGAAAACCTGCAGGATGAAGTTGAAGAAGCTGAGTCCAGAACTATCGAACTTCTTGGCAGGCGCAGCGAGCTGTTGTCAATAGTGATGGAGAGGTCTTATAGGATTCATGAGTTTGAGCAGAAAAAGCGCACCCCAGTCTCAGCTGATATTGAGTTTGAGGTGAGCTCGAGGCTAGAGAAGATAAGCATGTCGAATAGATATAAAAATAGAGATGGATGTTGTTGCCATAGAAATGGAGAGGGAAGTTCTGAGATGTGAAGACTACAAGTGTGATGATGGATGAGGTGAAGGCCTTGGAAAGAACTCTGGGTCCTGCTGCTTCTTTGATCCTTCATGCTGCTTTTTATGAAGGTAATGTCTGTATTTCCAGGGCCGTAAAGTTATTTTGTCTGTTACACAAGATAAGAAAATATTCACCCTTCCATCACCTTCTCTCTGTCTCTACTTTCTATTACCTCCCTCTGTTGGATCTGAGGTCATGCTATCCTCTCTCCTGCATGCTGGTCAGGGTTTCCGGAACAAAAACACAAACAGGCCATAAATCAGACGCAGGTTGAGAAAATGTCTCCGACTTGCTCTCCTGCGTGCCACGTCAGAATGACCAATGTGTGTTTTTGTTTATCTGTTGAACATCTTCTCAATGCTACAATTTCATGCAAGGTCACAGTGTTAGTTAATAAGCTGAGGATAGAAGTGAGTGCAATTTAAACGCGCCGATAATGTTGCCAGGTCTATAATATTGAGGCTCTATCAGCACTGTCGCTGCAATGAGCTGTCGAGAATGACTGCAGACTTTCACCCTTCAAACACTTCAGCTCTCACTGCATATGCATGAGTGTATTTACACATAGAAATATCAGGGAAGCCCATGCAGCAGTGTCTGGTAACCACTGCCAGTGTGTGTGCGTGTGTGTGATTATTAATAGCAGAGCAGGCAGGTGATGAGCGAAGGGTCGCGACTTTCACAGCAGCATTCTGACAACAGATGGAGCCTTTGATATCATCCCCTCAGATCTTTATTTAAAAAACAAAAACAAAATGAAACACAAGATTAAAGGGGCAGGTGTGTGTTTATGTCATGTGAGAGAGAAAGGACATGTGGTGTGTGTCTGCGAGAAGCGAGACATTGAGAGGCACAGGTCTCCTGTATAATGGGAATTCCACAGGCTATTGGTGCAACTGGTGAATTGAGTTGGCATTCTGCTCTGGACTCCAACATAAGAATAGCCTCCATGCAAACACACACATAGGGTGCCGAAAATACAAAGAGGATTACTATGGTTGCAGATATATCCACAAAGCATGTGCCACACTCCAGCACATTCTGACACAGGGAAATGAAAGGCATACAGCCTGCTCATTATAGCATCTGATTTGTCCTGGTGTTTATGTGTGAACACCGCATATGAATATCCATCTCTGGATCCAAGCTCTTCAGACAGAGTCCTGCTATAACTAATACACTAAAGTAACCAGGCTGTTCTCATGCACTGTTCGTATGTACAGCTACAACAAGCAATGCACTAGAATTCATATATAACCCATGCAATTATGTGACCAATGCATTTACAGAGTAAAGAAGGAAGTAATACAAACAGCAAAAGTCTGCATGAGGATATAGGTTTTGGTGGTGGATGGGTCAAACAGGAATGCTGCTCAGCATTGCAGCAAAAAGCATTTTCCCTATAGGCCACCATTATAAAAGACATGTCTGTAAAACTTGTCAGGACACTTGAACTGCAAACTTGGTCAGAAACTATTCTTTCTATTATGAATTTTTGATCCATGGAGGTTTTATATTTGTAAAACTTATCTGGAGGTAAGAAAAGCAGTTTAAAAATCTGTGACATCATCACAATGTAAAGTCTATGAGCCGAATGGGCTCATAGACTCACAGCCAGGGCCAGTGGGAGAAATGCTACTGCGCATATTCAGTGGGCCACATACTGAGGAAGTAAACCCGGAACTAAAAACTTTTTTGCCATGTGTTCCAAGCGAGCAATCTCATCAGAATGAATAGTCAACATCTTGGCATCCGGTACTTAGGTATTATTATTTATCTATGACTTTACCCCAGGAGACTGCTGTTCTTGTTCCATGGAGGGTACTTTGTCACCGTCTTTCTTTTCCTAAACCTAACCCACATAACTTTACATGAAGAACATACCTTTATGTTAGTTCGTAAAGTGATGACAGCCAACCAAGTTGCTTTTCCTGAACCTAACCTACATAACATTACTTTCCTGAACCTTACCTACATAACGTTACTTTGCTAAACCTAATCTACGTAACATTACTTTCCTAAACCTAATCTACATAATGTTACTTTCCTAAACCTAATCTACATAATGTTACTTTCCTAAACCTAATCTACGTAACGTTACTTTCCTAAACCTAATCTACATAACGTTACTTTCCTAAACCTAATCTACACGTTACTTTCCTAAACCTAATCTACATAATGTTACTTTCCTAAACCTAATCTACATAATGTTACTTTCCTAAACCTAATCTACGTAACGTTACTTTCCTAAACCTAATCTACATAACGTTACTTTCCTAAACCTAATCTACACGTTACTTTCCTAAACCTAATCTACATAATGTTACTTTCCTAAACCTAATCTATGTAACGTTACTTTCCTAAACCTAATCTACATAACGTTACTTTCCTAAACCTAATCTACACGTTACTTTCCTAAACCTAATCTACATAATGTTACTTTCCTAAACCTAATCTACATAATGTTACTTTCCTAAACCTAATCTACGTAACGTTACTTTCCTAAACCTAATCTACATAACGTTACTTTCCTAAACCTAATCTACACGTTACTTTCCTAAACCTTACCTACATAACTTTACTTTCCTAAACTTAACCTACATAACTTTACTTTCTTAAACCTGACCTGCGACACGTAACTTTCCTAAACTTAACATACGTAACTCTACATCAAGAACATAAATTTACGTTAAGTACCTAGTGAGATGACACCCAACCAAGTTTCTTTGTTAATACTTAATCTTCTGTACATACTTTTCCTAAACCTAACCTACGTAATGTAACTTTCCTAAAGCTAACCCTTGTAACGTTATTTGCCTAAACCTAACCAATGCAACTTTGCTTTAAGAATGAAATTTTACGTTAGGTGTGTAACGTGATGAGGCCCAACCATGTTTCTTTCCTAAACCTAATACACGCAACAGTTACTTTCCTAAACCTAAGCTATGTGACTTTACTTACCTAAACATAAGTTATATAACTTTATGTTCAGTACACAACTTCACGAGAAGTACGCAAGATAACAATGCCATTCGTTGCTTGCTAATTCATTAGATATTATATGAACCGTTGCATGTGCATTTTTGTAAAATATCAAAACCACCACTGTAGGGGGATACATTAAAAAACACACCAGTAGCTCAGATGTATGTATTTATAGACATGTAATGTACACTAACATTGACTTGGTTGTTATATTTCATAAAAGTATCAGTGCCCTTGCACACATAATGCAGTTTTGGCTAGTTTAAATGATCTATGTCAAGAGATCTGTCCATGACATTTCCATGTGATTAAGGCAACAATACTGAGGCCGAGAAGTTCTTGAGCACTTGTGCTCATTCAGCCAAGGAATCTCAAGATGTTCATTCACTTGCAAATTGAGGTTGAATGCAGGAAAAAAAAACCTCACAATCTGACAAACCTCAGCTGGTCAAACAACATGCCATCCTCTCAGGGTAGGAAGAATAAAGATGCATGCCCCTCTGTTCATGCATTATGTCCAAAAATTGACGTGGATTGTCAAAATTTTGTCAACTTTGGTTAGGAAGCAGTGGTGCAGCCGAGGGTCAAGAACTGGTCGTACAGGACTCGTGCTTTACTGGGTCAAAGACTTATGTGCTGAAATAACAGTCTTTGCCTTCCATATGGCCATGAATAAGAATGCTGTATAAGAAATTATTGTTTGTCACGATATGGATACTGTTAAGATGTTTTTCAATATTGACACTGTCCACAATAAAGGGAAATTTTGAGGTCATTTGGGGTGCTAGTCATGCATGAAAGTAAAGTAAACTGGCAGTGTTTGATAACAGATGGCAGCTGAAAACGTGAGGTGCAGTGGGCAAGTTTCTTGCCTGGATTACATATAACAGTTTCCACATGCAGCTTAACGCAGTGATTTCTTCTTCCCTATTTGTTGAGGTGGTAAATTAGGATGGGTATAGCTTAAGAAGACCAAATGTCCCGCTGTTTCAGGGGGCCTTGAAGGGGTCAGCGGGTGTGTGGTTGAAGCTGGCATCGGCGAAGATGGCCAAGGTGCCCACGGTGGTGAAGATGACAAATATCCAGAGGAACATGCGGTCCACCACCATGGCCACATACTGCCAGTCCTCCTTTAGCTGGAGGATGATGAATGGTTGGATGAATGGGGTGGACATGTTAAACAGAATGGGGGGAGGAAGAAGGAGAAGTTGGGAAGAAGTAGTCGTGGAAAGGCGGGAAAACACAGATGAACAGATGGGATAAAAAGAAAACAGAGTAGAGTTCAGAAACTAAATGATGGCCTTTTATGATCCATATCAGCTAACTCAGACAGGCAAACTTACAGCTTCATAGTCCTTCTCAGCCTGCAGAGCCTCAGCGATATATGTGATGGCCTCTATGGCTGATTTGAGCTCGTCAGGTAGCGTGAGGTAGCTACTGGGGCCATCAATGAACTTTCTCAGATCTGTACACATACCTTCCGGCTGGAACCTGAACAACAAGACACACAAACATTAATGTCACAGTAAAATATCAAGAACGCACATTTGATATTACAAATAAACCTCAGGATTGATTCAGGAGAAATGAAGTGTGTACACATAAACATCCAAACCGAACATGAGCTTGCAGAATGCAGTGACCTGTGAGCAGACTAATTAAAGCTGTAAAATAGTAAAGCGTCTATGAGGCAGGCTGCACGTCTCCTTTGCACTCTTCTGTCATTCAGAGAGGAATAAAGAGAAGGTCAGAGGAGCTCCCCGGGCTCGCTCTGCCAGTGTGGGAGTCACCACTCTGCATCTGCTGACTGGGCTGTTCTGGCTGAGAAACCGTCCCTGTGCCTGTGTGTGTGCATGTTTCTGTGTTTACTTGTTGCTCTTAGTTACCAACCATCAGCTGCGATGGTGTGCCAGCGGTTGCTGGGGGAAGCTGGGAGAGGGTGCCTGTGGGTGTTTTCGTAACTCTGCTGTCACTCACAAGTTTTCACATGACAGGTCTAACAGTAGGTCAAGTTGTTTTTGTTCCTTATGAAAATCGTAACAAAGAACATTAGCACAGCCACTGTAAGGTACTGGTTGCACCAGACCAAGTAATGCTGTAGAAAAGTTGCAGCAAAGTTTTCATTTGGTAGAGGACAGATGTGCTATTTCTTAATTCAAAATCTATATTGTCTTGTTGCTCTTGAAGAAACTCATAGCATTCCTCATTAACCTTTTCTGTTCTGCTTTTCCCTGCTGATTTCCTATGCATTCTGGTACAGAGTGTCCTTGAGCAATGACACATGGATTTCCATTGGCTGCTTCCAGTAGAGCGTCCGTCACAGAGCTCTAATACTTCTATAACTTTAAGTAGTGATACAGCACGACTCTCTCTGCAGGACGTCACAGCTAAGACATTTGGTTGAGAAATGAAATAGCCTCTGAAATAAAAGGGTACTTCTGGTTTATGTAGTTTTGGCCATCATTTCTATCAGTCATGATAATGTACTCACCCAAGTATCAAAAATGTCCAAAGGGGCATGACAGACGAGCAATTAGACTACTTTTGCCAGATTATCTAAACCAATGATTCTCAAATACCTCTTCTCCACAAACATGGAATGGGTTATGTTCCGGTGCCAACGCCTAATTTTGTACCATTCATAGTATTCTGACCAAAAAATAATTGGTTCAGAACCCAAAAAGTTGGTTCTCAGCTGGAACCAAAAAATAGCAAGGTTTCCATGATCTGAGTAGGACGTTCGCTATCTTGCAAGGGGTCGTTAGCTGAAAAAAAAAAATTGAAAACCTCTGATCTAAACCACTTTATTCTGAGGTCAAACCAAAAGCGTGTATAGAAAATGTCTGTCATAATCCCTTATTGCATGTACATACAACCATAGCAAGTGTAGTAGGTCAAAGTAAGAAGTTAGAAGAACTTAGTCAACGTAACTGATATAAAAGTTCATATTAAAAGGTTCAGGTAATAATATTTCTTTGGTTCTCTAGGGGATTGTTGTAAACCCGATTGACTGCTTGTATTTCTATTCTCTATTTTGTTTTCTAAATGTCATTATCACACATAGGATTGAAATAAAATAAATAAAATAAGAAATAAAAAGGGATTCATGTCGTGGGATTTTTGGGCCTATTATGACAAGGAGCAGAAACACATAGCTCACAGGCACACAAAAATGCATGTAGCAATAAGTGTTCCTGCATATAGTGTTTGTAAAATTCGTCTATTAAACTAGACATAATGGAAGCAGTATTTCCCCATAACAAAATCCCTTAAGCTCATCTGCTCTTGGTCCTTGCCATGACCTTGTCCAAACCCACAACATTCTGACATATTAACATTTTTCTCCTCGCACAACAGCTGCTTCTGTTTTCTTATGAAACACCTCAAATATTAAACACCTTACATTTTCTACATCCTATGAAAAAAAACCCAGACAAAATGAGGACTTGCAGGCCATGCAGCTAACCACCAGAGGGCAGTATGGCACTGTGTCTTTAACTCTAAACATTAAAAGGGAGAGTAACCTGACAGTCAGGACAAAGTAGAGAGCTGCTTTGTATTCAGTGCAGCAATTTTGGGGGTTTACAATGCAGCGCTGCCGTCGCTGCTGCTCCTGCGAGTGTGGCAGGTGAAGAGGCTGTGACCTAAGAGAGGTGGAGCCTCATCAGATAGAGAAAGAGGGAAAGATAAGAGAGGGAGGTAGAGAGAGAGGGGGAGAGACACAATTTGGCCTCTTCACCCCCTCCTCCCTTCTCCCTCCTGTGTGGCTCAAAGTAGCACTTCATCAGCGAGAAGTAAATGACTATTCAGGAGACTAATTCAACTAAAAACTGGCTGCGTCTGGTGCCAAGACATGCACTAAACCCAATTAAGAAGGTGGGTGTGAATGTGTGTGTACGTGTGGGCTCAAGAGAGATACTGCTGTCTCATCAAATTGCTCTAATAGAGCATCCCTCCCCTCGCTCTTCCGTCACCCGTTCTTTCACCTAGACACGCAGCGTCCCGCTCTAATGTGTCAGAGTGGATTTGTGCGGGTCATTATTATTTTAGCAACGATCCTCTGCCGCCTCAAGTCTTTCCCCCTAGACATATTTCACTTCTCACAGGAGGTGAAGGATAGAGAGAAAGCCACGGCTACAGACTGTGAGGAGTGTTTTGGTGTGTATTAATAGAGCAGCAGGGAGGCTGAATAATTAAGGGTGTTACATAGTGACTGATTCCCAAGACGTACAGTTGCTCGTTTTACCAAATTCACCCAAACAAGGTCACCCATTTCCTGTGTACAAAGTATAGAGACTTGGGTTAGATTGCTAAAACGGTTTGTCACTTACTTGTGTGCCAGCATTGGCCCAAATCCAGCCCTGAATTCAACAGCTTCAGGGGAAGCACTCAACAGTGTAGGTTTCATTGGAGGTATTTGGTTCTAACATCTATATGCCCTTTTAAAAAATGTTCCTCTTTAAGAAAAATAGCTTTGTTTTGTACTTTTTAGCATACTGCCCCCACAACTTTAATTTAAATGCACTACTGTCCTGGTGCAAACACCTCTCAAAGTCTGAGCCAAAGGTCAAAAAGTGAAGAGCTAATATTTCATTCATTTCATTCCTGATCAGTTCCAACCTTGCAATGGCCCCAAAACTGAGGATAACTTTATTTGGCAGCCTGAATTTTGGCAGCTGTTAGTGGAAGCATATAAAATCTGACACTGTGATATTTACACACAGGACGTGTGATATGTGACAGTGATCTTTAAGAAGATGTCTAAGTGTGTTGGCACAAAGCCTTTAGAACAGTCTAAAACCTAAAACACATCAGTGTGTCAACTTGATTTCTTATGCTTTTCCTTATTTTCTGGCATATAATGTTATAATGTCAGATATTTGTATTAAACATGGCCAAAGTTTCACATAATGAGGTAAATGTACCTAAAAGTAATCCCTGTGAGAAAAAAAACTCACTAGCCTACACTGCTACATGAAGCTACATGCTAACGTAGGTGAAACCTGGAAACTTGGTTTTTAATGTTGTTAAGTTCTCCAGTCATATTCTTGCTTGACCATGTCCGGTTGTGTTAAGAAGCTTTTAGTGGCAATTTTTCATAGGAGAAAATTCCACTTTACTCCATTACATCACTCCCCAGATGCAATGACATGACATGTATCAACCTGATCTCACAGAAATACGTGAAATGACCACGACCTATTAACACCGCATTACGTGGTGGCAGCACGTAATGGGTTGAAATTACGTGCTGCCACCACGAAAACAATGCCAATGTAAAGTCAATTAGGGTCCTCTCCTGTGGTGGACACACGGATTCCCTGATTCAATCACGTCACGTCAACCTCGTTTTCCTCAATGATATCTTTAACATTCCTGTATACACACAAAAACGCGGAAGTGTTCTTGATATTAAAACGGCAAATATATTCCTCTGTTATAATTTCCCACCAATAATAATAATAATGATAATAACGTGATAGTTCGGCTGTTCTAGATATTTGTTATAGCCTATTCAAATATTCAATCACAAAAACGCCGTTTCTAGAGAACTTGCTAAAATATCTGAAATGAACCATCATGCCTACTTTTTCTTAACATATTTCATCTACGTGCAGTGTCATTACTAGTTCAGCTTTACTAGACATTTGATATATTCAGTAGATGTATCTTTTTACGACCCTGTTTTACAAGCCGCAAAAAAACACTACCGTCCCAAAAACGTTTTTAGAGAACTATCTAAAATAACTACGATTAGCCAACATCCTTGCTTTTTTTCTTAACATAGTTCATCTAGATGCAGTGTAATAACTACTTCGGCTTTACTATATATTAGATTTATTCAGTAGATTTATCTTTTTACAACCCTATTTTACAAGCCACAAACGAACCTACTGTCCCAAAAACGCTGTTTCTAGTGTATTAGCTAAAATATCAAAAATTAGCCGACATCTTTACTTTTTCTTAACATAGTTCATCTAGGTGCAGTGTAACAACTCGTTCGGCTTTACTTGATATTAGATATATTCAGTAGATATATCTTTTTACAACCCTATTTAGAGCCCTACTTTGCAAATCAGAAGAACTACAACTATGTTGCTGATATGTATCAAACTGCATGGCGCGGTCCCAGGGAATTGTAGTTTTTTTAAAAATCTAAGTGTTTTTCCCAGATTTGGAAGTTGTAAATACTGAATTGAGAGTAGACTGTGGACTTTAAGGGGATGGTAAACACATTTGTGAAATCAGATTTTAAATATCTAATTTCTAAATGGGTGAAAATTAATTTCATCCATATTTTATCCATATCTGACAACACCCTCAGTTGTTGACTACACTCACATGATAGCTGAGGTCAAGAGCTCTCTATAACAGTTGGTCCCATGTCTGTACCCCCTTTAGTTGCTGAGTTATAAGCCCTCAAACATGCACTGAGGTCAAGGTTCAAAGGTCAATGGCTGAAAGCAGGAGCCATGTAGAATCATCATACTGACATATGTTACTCTCCAGGTTGAGACCTTTCCAATGATGTATTTGGTTTAGCTCTACGACAAAGTTTAGATTTTTTTCATTTTTTGGACACAAGCCATGCCAGGTGTAGTTTCAGAGAGCACTTTGAAGGCCCAGTGTATAAAATGAGTTTTGTTTGTTTCTTTGCTTGTTCTTATCTTTTTTACTGTAGATAGTTACTAACATGAGTCATCCTCAGACAATATACAATACTACTAAAAAGTAAAACCAATAATAACATTAATGAAATAAGTAAAAATAATATTAAAATCATACTGAAATTTTAAAATCTATTTACAGAGTGGAATGGTAGCCTAATAGATAACTTAGATAATATTTATTATTGCTTAGATACTATTTAGCCTATTATTGTATTTACTTTTAGCATGTTCTACTTTTGAGTAATTTCCGAGAAGTTATGATAAAAAAAAAAATAAAAAATTACAGACTATAGGAGACAACCTCTTCAATGTCTCACGTCAATTAATTAACACTATTTGTCGGCTTTTTATAATGCCTTTTTTTTTTTTTTTTTTTTTTGCTGCTGTCTCCAGTTGAGAGTGGTGATTTGCTAAATACATTCTACAATAATAATTAGATTAACATTTGGTCTATAATATTGTTGGCTATATTACACATTTTAATTAAAAAAAACGGAAGAATAAAAGAAATAAACACCGAAATAATTACTTTTTTTTTATTGATACTCCTCTCTGACACACACACACACACACACACACATTGAACACGCGATTGAATGAATGAATGAATGAATGAATGAATGAACGAACATTAGAAGTGGTTCAGCCACAGTCCCACCGGCTGGCGTGGTCACATTGAGATTACATTTGTTTTTTATTACTAACAAAATGTTTTATATTGACCGTATGAATGGTTTCGTTTTCAAATAAATATTTGGAAATGAAAATATGCTTTGGTGTACTTTTACAGAGTTTTGCAATATGTATATAGCCTACCTGTATCAAAATGTATAATTTTCAGCAGCGGTTTGTGTGACAGCTGCCACGGTCGGAGGTATAACCAGTGGGGCAGCCCCTGGTTCTGTGGGTCTGGCTTGGGGTCCGCTCTCCCCTGGTGGAGTGGAGGGTGTCCGGGTTGCCAGGAGCAGACGGCTCCATGTGATGGTGTTTCCTCTCTGGTTCTTCCGTGCTCAGCCTTATTTTTATCTTCTTATTTATTTATTTATTAGTGGCGTTTGGATTCAGTTACGGCAGACGGATGGCAATCTGAAATGGAATGAAGCCCACAGACGGCGGAGAGCAGCTACAAAACAGTAGTGGAACGCGCCCCATCCGCCCACAGCACAATGCTCTTAAAGCCCTACGCTATCAAAAGCTGGCAAAATATATTTATTTTATTTTATGGCCTTGACATTAACCTGTCATATTGTTGAGTTATCAAGGACACTTCCATGTTTTTGTGTGTATACAGGAATGTTAAAGATATCATTGAGGAAAACGAGGTTGACGTGACGTGACTGAATCAGGGAATCCGTGTGTCCACCACAGGAGAGGATCCTAATTGACTTTACATTGGCATTGTTTTCATGGTGGCAGCACGTAATTTCAACCCATTACGTACTGCCACCACGTAATGCGGTGTTAATAGGTCGTGGTCATTTCACATATTTCTGTGAGATCAGGTTGACCTGCAACCACATTCTGTTTGGAGCCTACATTACACGCCCCTAGAAACTAAACCCACCACCAGCACAAGACGAACAAACCAGTGCGATGGTTACTTGAACCTGGCTACATTGTCATGTTGCAGTAAATAAATATGAGGCCAAACACAGCAATAATCTACTTTATGATTCACTGTACATGACGATGTGATTCAACTTATAAGTAACAAGATATAACCTTTATCCTAACCCTAACCCTAATGTTATCCGTCTTTCTTTTATCCTAACACTTAATAACTAGCTAAAAGCTAATTAAGCAGTTTCTTCAGGTTTCCACTTCCGGACCAAATGGTGGAGGCTGATTTTGAAATGACACGTAGGTATGATGGGTGAATAATGTAGCTGGTGGGTGGTGTCAAGAAGCTGTTTCAGCATCAGCTATACCTACAGCTGGAAGCACCAGTCAGAGTAGACTTTGCTTTCTTGGGAGAGGGTCTTATAAGCCCCTTTTACACTGACAGATTTTCCGCGAATGTTGGGCCATTTTTCGGGCAAGCTGTGAGTGTTTAGACACACAGAGCCGGATTGGCGAGTTGATCCGAGGTGCTCAATTTTCCGCCTCGTAGGGTCATATTGGCAGATCCCTTTTAGTTTAGACAGACCGATGAAGACTTGTGGGAGCAGCTGTTGATGAGGCCGCACGTGCGACCCACTGGCGGTGGATAAACAGGAAACAGCTGATAGCAGGAATTAGCGAGCAGCTAGTAGCAAGAGGGAAACGCAAACCTGAAAGACACTATAAAGATGAGCAACTGGGGAGACAAGGAATTGCGCACCCTCCTTGTCCTCACAAACGAAAAGGCCATTGACCATCAGATGAAGGGAATGGTGAAGAACGGGCCGACTTATGAGAGAATCGCCGAAGGACTGACCAGCTGTGGCTTCCCTCCCATGTCACTGTTTACGTCACACGCTGAGCTACACGTTTTGTTACTTGCTCACTCCCCCTGTTGCCCCGAAAAAGGCGCATTCTGTATAAACAAAAGTAGGCAGATGGCATTTTGACGCACTCCCCAATTTTGTTTTTATACTGCCAATGCTGAAAAAAGACTGATTGGGCTTTCCTGCAGGTGTTAAAATAAAGCTTCTCAGAAAATGGGTGAATACGACTATATTAAGGTAGACAGTATGATTTAAAAAAAAGTGTTTGTTGACCGTTAAAGCATATAAACATGTTTTTGCTGAAAACCAAAATAAGAGTATGAACCTGAAAATGAACATAATAAGTCCCCTTTAATCTAGAAAACAACTAAGATATGGGTACGGGAAAATAAAATATTTGTAAACATATATTAAAAATGGCGGCACAGTGGTTAGCATTGTCGTCTCAAAGCAAGAAAGTTCCTGGTTTAAACCCGAGGTGGGGGGTTTGCATGTTTTTCCTGCATCAGGAAGGGTTTTCTCCAGGAGCTCTGACTTCTTCCCACAGTCCAAAGACATACAGGTTAACTGGTGACTCTATGGGTTTGAATGTGAGTGTGAATGGTTGCCCAATGTCAGCTGGGATAGGCTACAGCCCCCTGCAACCCCCAAGAGGATATGCGGTTAGAGAAAATGAATGGATGAATGTATTAAATATCCTTCCTTTCCATATCTGAGGTAACAGCTACACCTGGTGATGCTTATTAATGTAGAATGGGAGTAATATGGCTGTGGGAAAACAGCAAATGCTGTCCAGCTGACTTCTAAGATGACCTCCTACACTCACTTTAACATGAAACTCTATGAATACTAAACACAGGAAATGATAGCCTATATAAGCTACTGAATTTCATTTTATAGTGTAATCAAACACATTTTGGCTGTTTTGCGTTTCTACTGTACAAAGTTATTACTTAAACATACAACCCATGTGAAGGTGAGTCAGATATGGATTATGTACAAGTGGATATAAAACTGAAATTAAAGCTTTTACGTGTAATGCGCTCGCATGTTGAGGTCACACTTTATATAGGGTTTGAAAGACCTCTTTCACAACAAGCATAGAAAGGGAATTGTTCCTTGAAAGAGCTTTGTGTAACGCTTGGGTAGATTTGTGTCTTATCGTGCCTACTTGCATCTTTCCATTAACTTTGTATGCATAAAATCACATGAATACTGAACACGTGCACACAGGTATTCACAAACATGTTGACCAAAATGCATACCCACGCATACACATGCACAACTACTAATACATAAACCTATAGTATGACCCTGAACTGCAGGTTCTCACCTATTAGGCTTGGGGAACAGGATGGAGGAGTCAGGCTTGCGGATGAAGTATTCATCGGCCACTTTGCTGATGGCGACCACCTTTTTCTCTCGGCGGGGCATGGTCTCCAGGGAGAGAGGGGTCTCCACTTTTGGCCGCAGCATGCCCAGATAAGGAGGCAGCATGTGGATGAAAATCTAGGGGTAGAGGAGAGATGAAAAGCACTAGAGTTACCTTCCACTTCATCTAATTTTACGCAAGTTTGGAGATCACAAATGTAAAAAAAAGAAAAAAAACATTCATGTATATTTATTTGACTCAAAACACCATTGGTAAAGAGAAGGTTATTTAACTGTACTTTCCACTTTCAGTCAATAGCTTTTTGGCCCTCCTAGACCTCCGAAATCCATTGTCTTTCCTGGTAATAAAAATCCATTTGTTTGGATTCCTGTTCCGTGATTTATGAGACAGCTGAAATGTACTTGCCCTGTATTTGCCTATTAAGGCTGAGAAATGAGTCAAAATGTTGAATTTAGCAGTGAGATAACCTTTGAGAACAGTTGCTGCTGAATGATGTGGGTGGGGAAACCAAATGGCCGATGTGTTCCAATTCCTCAACGTCTGCTCTCAAGGTGTCCTTGAGCAAATAACATAAACTCTGGATACCCTAGTGAAGCTCTTATGTAAAGAACAGTTGTACTGGGCAGCTCCCACATGTGTTTAATTAAAATAGAGATAAATGTCTGATAAAACCTCTTTGGCTGTCAGACTTGGACCTGCCTTTGAAAGAAAATTTGACTTGATATAACAGCAAACCAATGGGCAATATGTTAGTCTTGATCAATATCACAAATGCTGTTTGCCCCTGTTAATGGTTCTTTTATCTGCGCTTTGAAGTGCTTGGATATCCTTCTTTTGAAATAACTATTGGCTTGCCTGTATTGACAGATGGATGTCAATAAAAGCCCTCTGGCAAGGTTCATACTATACTCTGGCTACAATGGAGAAAGTATCAGGAGGTGAGGCGGCTTGACTTGTATTGTAGTTTGAAAGATAAAGAGTGACTTAGCTTTTATTCAAAATCAAATATGTCCATGTTCTTATGTGACCTTTCTTTCTATCCTCTCATTTCCCAGTATACTGCAACACCTGTCATGTTTCCCATACACTGTTCTCTCTGTGTGGGACAGCAGAGCAGTGACTCACACATTGTGACATGATCATAGCAGCAAAGCAGCCAAACAGCAGGAGCTCTAAGACACTACTTCAGTGTGTGTGTGTGTGTGTGTGTGTGTGTGTGTGTGTGTGTGTGTTATACGATGCTAGAATAGCTGATTTTAGAATGTTTGACTCTGCATAATAAAAACAGACTCCTGGCCAACAATAAGTAAATACAGGATTTAGTATTTTCCCACCAAAATCAGTCCAGTCAGCAGAAAAAAATGTTGGCATTGTTCTTTTTTGCAGACCACGAATATGTTACATCTGTAAGTTTCATATGTATAATATCAACGTTTCTAACATGACAAATTGCACGAGCTGCATTTGTCATCTGGAGGTGGAGGGAATGGCATGACACCTAGGTGACAAACCTGCCAAGCTACAGACCGCTGCAAACCACTGTTCGAGAGCAATAAACAAAAGAAGGCGGTTGTTTTCTAAGCGAGTCACTGATGTGTCTCCAGCAACTTTTTAGCTACCAAACATGGCTATTTTAGCAACCTGCTGCTGTGTTTCCACCGGGGATTGTGCTGCAAAAAAGGGTTGTTTTTTACCCAGACTATGTTGTGTTTCCTGCCAAAATAGTGCCATAAAAAGCTATAGATTTTTTTCCCAAGGCATTGCTGTGTTTCCTGTCTGGATAGTGCTGCAGAAAGGGGTTATTTTTTGCAGAGACATCACTGCATTACCAGCCAAAATAGTGCTACAAAAAGCAGTTGTTTTTATAGAGACATTGCAGATTTTCCAGTCATGATATGCTATGAAAAGCGGTTGTTTCTACAGAGACACTACTGCATTTCCAGCTGACAGAGCGCTATGAATAACAGCTAATTTTCAGACATTTTTAGACATTTAGACATTAGACATATTTTTAAGACATTGCTGTGTTTACAGCCAAGAGAGTGCTATGAAAAGTAGTTGCTTTTTAGAGAGACATTGGTGCGTTTCCTATCGGGATAGTGCCACAAAAAGCGGTTGTTTATAAAGAGACATCACTGCATTTCCAGCCAGAACAGTGCTACGAAAAACAGTTGCTTTATACAGAGACATTGCAGCTTTTCCAGCCGGGATAGTGCTACGAAAAGGGATTGTATTTTATTGAGACATTGCGGCATTTCCAGTTGTGATATGCTATGAAAAGCGGTTGTTTCTACAGAGACATCACTGCACTTCCAGCTGAGAGAGTGCTATGAAAAGCAGCTGCTTTTTTACAAAGACAATGCTGCATTTACAGCCAAGAGAGTGCTATGAAAAGTGGTTGCTTTTTAGAGAGACATTGATGCATTTCCTGTCGGGATAGTGCCACAAAAGGGAACTGCCCATTGGTCCGACAGCCCATTGGTCCGACATCCCATTGTTCCGACCATATTAAACCCATTGTTCCAAAGTCCCGTTGTTCCGAAATCATCATGATGCCCTGTGGTTAAGGTCTGGTTAGGTTTAGGCACAAAAACCACTTGGTTAGGGTTAGGAAAAGATCATGGTGTGGGTTAAAATGAAAAAGAAAGTGACAAACACATAAGCCGTGAGCCTGCTCCGCCTCAAGCTTTTCCCAGCTGACCCAGAGCCGGTCGCGGCGCACCATCAAGGTAGAAATACGCCCGCTGGGAGCTGTTCAGCACCGCGGACCGTCGGACTAATGGGATGTCGGACCAATGGGCTGTCGGACCGATGACACGGACCCCCACAAAAAGCGGTTGTTAAGGAGACATCACTGCATTTCCAGCCAGAGGAGTGCTACGAAAAGCAGTTGTTTTTTACAGGGACAGCTCTGCGTTTCCTGTTTGGATAGTGCCACTATCCCAACACAAGCAAATGATCTTTTCCTAATCATAACCATGTGGTTCTGTGCCTAAAACTAACCACACAATAATCACCGGTTGTTAAAACTTTAAGTTTCAATGTAACTGCTATAGATAATGTACAAATGTTAAGTTTGCCAAAACATACAATGCCATCATTTATCCTGGAGATTGAGTTGTAAAATTTGATCTTTGGCAGAGTGGAGAAGATTTTAAAACATATCTTGCTCTTTATGTAGGAAAAAAAACAACAATTTGGTGAAATGAAATGATAGGATAAATACTTGAAAAACATGCTTTCACGTTGCACATATAACCCTGCAGGTGATATTCTCCCCACGTTCGAAGCAAAGTCAGGCCAGTTTATCTGATTAATTAATGGTTAGCCAAACTACTTTCCAGTTCACCCCATCATTGGCTCTGCTCTGGAATATTCCACTTGTGACACCTGTATAAACAAACAGAAGTGGATGCAGGAAATAATGAAAGCACATAAAATACACAATCTACTCAGTGCAAAGTGACTGTGATTGGATAACAAGGTGGTTAGCACTGCGACCTACATTTCAAGCCTTTGCTGGTTTTAACACACTTTTCTTACTGACCCCATGTGACACCTGTTAGATTTCCCACAGCTTGGTACATCACGAGCTGTGGATATAAGAGAGAAAACAGCACTCTGGAGATTCCCACTTCATCTACAAAGAGCTTATATCACACCAATGGCTGCTATAACTCAGCTAGTGTTGCTGCTCTGCCTATGTGGGACTCTGGCAGACACTATCGCAGCCGCAGAGAGCATCCAAGGCGACATCAAGGCTGAGCTGAAGGAGCTGAGAAACACACCAAGGCTGCTCTCAACACCCAGAGGATCCTGGTGGGTGAGCTGAGGAGAGAGAAGTCAGCCCTGAGTGCCATGGCCATCTGAGATGCTGAAGGCGTCGATCAAGATGGGGAAGGAAGAAAAAGCAGCAGAGATGACGTCTCTCCAGGGACTGAACTTTGGTGTCACTAAAGTGGCCTTCTCTGTAGTTTTAAAGTGTGCCGTTGGAGAGACATATGGACCATTTGACACACTTACAAAAGTCATTTTCAAATGGGTCGACACCAACACTGGCAATGCCTACAACCCCACAACAGGCACCTTCACTGTACCTGTGAAAGTAGTCTATTACTTCAGGTTCAGTGGTGTAGATAACCGTGCAAATATGTGGATGGGTGTTTGCTTGTTTAAGAATGATCAGTCTGTTAAGTACAAACAGTTACAAAACGGTGATGGTCATCGGAATTTGTCCTTTACTGTGATTCTTCAGCTGGAGAGGGGAGATGTTATTGACATCCGTATATTCCCTGATACAAGATTTGCGCCGTCAGCCTGGGGGGATGTCAACCTCTCTGGCTTCCTGCTATTTCCTCTTTGAAGTCTTAAAGAATGTTGCATGAAAAATAACAAAGTACAACTTTTCTTTGACATGTGCCAGATTTCTGACAAAGACTAAGAGTCAATGTATTTCAAAATGTAGGATTTTTGCTTCCTTGTGTAAGCTGATTGACTCGGATGTGAGGATTCATTTAAAAAACAGCAGAGCTAAATGCCCAGCATGGTACCATTAGAGCTGTAATAACAGAATACTAAGAGGAGACAAGTCAGTGTTTCCCTCATTTGTTCAAATTCAAGATATTGTATTAATACTATGAATAAATGTCATTAAAGTGTGCATGGTATCTGCTATTGTTGCTTGTTCTTGGCTTTTTTTTCAATGTATTACAATAAACGTTTGTATAAGAGAAGTGGATGTAGTCATTGTGATGTCTCACTGGGCTGTAGACCTTTGTAGTAGCGACTTGTCAATCACAAGATGGCCACACCCTTCTGTATCTTCTATTTTACCATAAACTGGGACAAAATGGACATCATGCTGTGTTGAAGAAGACTTGACACTAGCGATCGTGTACACAAAAACATTAGAAAAATGTTCACTGAGGTAATGAATTAAGTGAGAAGTATGGTCATATTCTCATAGACGTCAACAGAATCTAACTTGCTAGAATCAATAGAGTGACCCCCTGCTGGCCATTATAAAGAATGCAGGTTTAGGCACTTCAGCATGAATCTCTATCAACAGATATCTGCATATGTATGCAGAACCTGTAGGTAACAGGTCAAGATTTTGGTATTGGAAGCGTTCCGGTATCCCTTTGTAATCTGATAGGTTGACCGACTGCATTTGAGCGGCAGGTAAACAGTCCATATGGAGGGATGGATTGCATTTGCCCATTGCAACTTCTGAACCCATTGTCTGACAATGATTTAGCATTACATTAGCTTTTTTTTTTAAAAAAAATGTATCTGCATTCATATGGTATGTAGATATCCATAAATAGAGATAAGCTGTAATGATCTGCACATGCTAGAGGAAGTTCTGGCTGAATATTCATCTGCTAAACCAAATATCCTGAAATATTGTCTGTCATCAGACCGATAGCTGTTCGTTTCCAAGATCGCTTCCAGATTAACTTTACTTGTCAGACCCAGAGGCTACATCCACTTCTTTTAGAGAGTCCATGATTAGATGAGTCCTAAATCAAGAACAAGATAAACGTATACCTGAACATCTTTAAATTTCCCATTACTGACGCTTTTTGCATAAATCGTCCCTCTCCACATTTCATGACACTGATCGTCAGAAGAGTAGGAGTAAAAAGAAGCAGAACCCATAATGTTCTTTTCTCCCATCAATCCAGTACCAAGCAGTTTAGTTCCATTAAACCATGCAAATCACCTGTGTATAAGCCTCTCAGAGCTGAGTGTTCCCTGAAAGCGTGACAGAAGTTGGAGCAAAGTATAGAGCTGCTGCTCAGGCCTGTAATTAGCTTCACATAATGTACAGTGAGGGCAGCAGCCACTGATGGAGGTTAATGGTATAACATGACATTCAGGTTGTTGAGGACTGTGTCGACCTAATCCAATAGTCTGCCTGAACTGAGACTACCATTACCTACATCTCCAAATTAATTAAAAATTAGCATTACATTAATTAATTGTTTCAAGGCCACAATTTACTACATTAGTGGAGGGGTTGCTTTCCCACATAATGGATGTTGTGCATTAATTTAATTATTTTTTTGGTAAATTTAAACCCTGATTTGCATTATGTGTAGGTAATAAAATGTGCACATGGTTGTAAGGCCTTTGCATGTGATTGCACTCATTTGCTATAATTAGTTGGCTGACTTTATAGTTGAATAATGTATTCAAGCCTTAATTAGTTATTGACCAGTCCAAGTTTTGGTAAAGGAAGTGTGTATATTCTTTACTTAATAAAAGTACAAATACTGTAGTCTAACAATACTCCACAACAGGTTAAATACATTACTTAAGTAAAATGAAGTATTAACAGCAGAGTGTACTTAAAGTATCAAAAGTAAAATTACTCATTATGCAGAATGGCCCATTTCAAAATAATATACAGTATATTATATCACTGGATTACAATTAAGTGATGCATTAATGTGTTCCTCATTTGAATGTTGCAGCTACTAAAGCTGGCAGTGGCACCCCCAGAATTTTTTTATTAGGGTGGTCAGATTGAGCCACTGAAAATCCTGGGGTGGCACACCAAAACTAAAAGTCATGACTGAACTTCAGGAATTCGATTATTCTGTTGAAGTTACTGTGTAACTGTCCATAGCATTAGTTCAGGCCACAATGCCAAGCTCAGCTTACATCCCAGCTACATCAGCTCTTCATGCTGTGTCTGACTTATCAGTGTCATTTCTGTTTGTCATTAATGTTGCTGCCTTAGGCTTTCCTGTAAGTGCATGGAAGGGCAGGGAGGTTTGCTCTTCTGCCTCAGGCTTTCCTTGTTTGCGTGTGGAAGGGCAGAGATGTGTGCTCTTTTTGCCTTGGGCTTTCCATGTAGGCACATGGAAGGGGAGAGAGCTGTGCTCTCTCCGCCTAGGGCTTTCCATGCAGGCACGTGGAAGGGTGGAGAGGTGTGCTCTCGCCACCATAGGCTTTCTGTGTAGGCCTAGGAAAGGGAGAGAGGCTCCAGAAGAGAGCCATACCACCAAATATAATGCTGCAAACTGGAATAAAGTTTTCTTTGACTAAAACGGTCCTGACTGAATTAATATCAGTTACTAGTTACGATTTTAGTTCCACAAAAATCCTCTTTTAATCTGTTATGTATTTGTGTATCCACATTTTAGGTGATGAATTATTATTCAAATGGGCTGGTTGTCCTTTTCTTAAAAAGACAAATATACCATTTTAATTTGAATAAGTTAACTGATTGTAGGTAACAGAACATTTACTGGGAACAAGCCTTCTCAAACTAAGGGGAGACTCGTGGGTACCCAGAACCCATTTTCATTCAGATATCTTGAGGGGAGAGTTCAAGGGACCCCTTTGAAAATGGCCATGCCAGTTGTTCCCCTGCCTAAATTTAACCTACTTCTGGAGTATTATTTAGCCCCCCTTTCCCGCAAGCAATGCCACCATGGTTGGTATCAATGAACGCCTTAGGTTGTCTAGTTTTACAGCATACAACTACTTAGCTTAAAAGTTAACACCACAGCCTCCATCAGGCAGTAATGTTGGGCTCTAATTAATTTTGCCAGGAGGGGGCCAGCCCCTTTGGGGCACTACTGAAAGCTGGAGCACATTTTAATTGCTTTACATACTGCTGGGTATCTCAATCTATAATATTGGATTCTAATTTATTACCTGATTTATAATTTGTATTAATATGAATCTGCAAAGTAAGAAGTAACTAAAGCCATCAAGTATATTTAGCAGAGTAAAAAGTGTAATATGTGCCCCTAAGATGTAGGAAGCAAAAGTATAAAGTAAAATGAATAAAAATAATCAATGAAAGTACACATACCTCAAATTTGTACTCAAGCACGGTACTTGAGTAAATAACCTTGTCACTTTCACCACTGCTTTTGATGTTATTTAAAGCCTTTAAATTTGACATTGTGTAGTAAACATCAACACAGCAACCAGGGTTTACCAAAATGAGACCTCACCTTGCGGACCCACATGGGCATCAGGTGGGTGTTGGGTGAGCGGTGGTGCAGGTTGAGGACGACCACACTGAGGATGACGGAAAACGTGACCAGGATCATGGTGAACATGATGTAGTTGACAATGATGGGGACACCCAATGATGTCTCTGGGATCTTATCAGCCAGCAGCAGCAGGAAGACAGTGAGGGTGAGCAACACGTTGATGGACAGACCCATCTTCTCTCCTGGTAGGGGGCAAAAAAGAATACAGTGTACTTAACAATGTTGAGATGGTCTAACATCTCGGTGCCATCTTGCTCTAATTTTCATTCTGATTTTACAATTACAGTGTGTTCCTTTAATTCTTTGTTACAACTCATCTAGTTTAACCAGGACATGGTTTGTCCCTCCTCTTGCTGATGTATCTGAGCAGCAGCTGTTCCATGTAATTCACCAGTAATGACTCTAATAGAAAATTCATCTCCCATCCTAAGTGAAGCTGATTGGCCAACAGCGCTAGGCCTCCCAGGTGGATTCAGTGGTCACTTAGAAACTGTGTTTACCACAGACTGGTAAGACTTGGTAGGTAATGAGAAACTGATGTGTATTAGGGCAGAGCATTTTTCTACAGTGAGTCATAACAGAGACATTTCCCCCACTCACTGCATCACACAGCATTACCACAAAGTTCAATATGTCAGAGTTTTGGTTGATAGCTGATCTCTGTAAAGTACAGTGCAAACAAATTACTGATCAGCTGCAAAAAGGTTGTAAAAGAAAAAAAAAAACTTTCACAGATTACCATTTTAGTGTCCTTGACTAGTCTTAAGGGAGGATCATCCTTTGTGAGCATGCATGTCTGCAGAGTATGCAGGAGCACAGAACTTCAGAGGTCCCGCAGGGTGAAAGACTGTGTTGTGTGTTGCTGAGTGTTGGAGATATCAGGCGTAGAGATGTCTGCCTTCTCTCCAATACAATGGAACAAGATGGCACTCGGCTTGTGGTGCTCAAAGCGCATTTGAAAATCTCAACAGCAAAATAATCCAAAGATCTTGTTGTGAGTCATTTCATGTAGGAACTACTTCCTTTCCACCGAAATACACCCATCATCCGCATCAGCACTCAGGAGGAAGTGTGCAACTACTCATGGGCAACAGGCTCTTGCTCGTGATGGCGTAAGATTTAAACGTTCTCGAAACCCAGTCCCATCTAGTTCCGTTACATTGGAGAGAAGGCAGACGTATCTACGGCCACTGGACCACTCAAAAAATGTAGTTTTGATTTTGGGGTGAACTGTCCCTTTAAAGTAATATGCTGACTATATTAAAATCAGTTTTTAAAAAGTGTAATTTGTGTGGAATTGTAAAATGCAATCTCCTCCTCATGTCGCTACAGAACAACTCCCTATGGCTAAAGGCTAGAAGGTTTCTGTGTGCCCTTGTATTATGAGCTTAAATAAGTAATTCCACATGGTTATGCAGTGTGTGAGTGAAAGGCACAGTAGGGTCTTGTTGGATTCACACTCATCTGAGGGAAAAGGAAATATAACCACCTCTTTTCCTAATGTTATATTTTCACACATTGGAATTATATGTTTTGTTTTGTAGACTTGAAATTGTTTCTTTGTCCGTGTGTGTAGCTCTGTGTGTGTGTTAAGGCAATTCACTGTGTTTACGGTGGTTGTTTCCTACTTTGTTGTAACGTTAAGACCACTAAAAGTCCAGTTACGAATGGCACAGATCAAAGATTTGTAGCAATGTTTTAGTTTTTTAAACACAATCATCCCCCTAATTATATCATATTTTCTAAAACTAGTTCTGCAGCATGTCTGCTGTAAATACAACAGTTGTCTAGAGTGGCTATGATCAGCTCGAGCGGCCACATTTTAATCTTACGTTCTACCTTAACTCCTTGCTGGGGAGCTTCGTGGGAGCGAGCCCCCACTGTATTATTAACTTTTCTTTTCCCTTGATTTTGGTACTTGCTCATTCCTTATTGGGTAGTTCACTGAGTATTGTGGTTGCATCTCTTGCCAGGGTTCGTAGGTTTGGTATTTTGGCCTAGGCTAAAGGTTCAGCTTACAGAAAGCTTCTATATTTGAAGATCAGTAATGAAACAGACTAATCTTTGTACACTGACTACCAACAGATCCAATTAATATGTTCATCTGATTATCTTAACTGGTATAAAGTCAGCATTTTATTAGGTATATTTCTCTGTATAACCAAAGTGAGAGCTGTGTCCTCGAACTGGCCACAAAGACAACATGTTTCCACCAGGTGTTGGCCTCTGCCACAGCTGTCCCTTGTCATCGATTCTGTTTGTGATATTCATAGAAAGGATCTCAAGGTAAGAAGGAAGGGGTTCAGTTTGGGGACCTCAGAATTACATCCCTGCTTTTTGTGTGGTTCTCTTGGCTTTATCATCCTTGACTCCAAACTTGCACTGTGGCAGTTTGCAGCCGAGTGCGAGGCCGTGGTTCTTTCCTGGAACATGGTGGATTGTCCCCTCTGGATTGAGAGAGATCTACTGGCCTGAGCGAAGGAGTTCAGGTAACTTGGGGTCTTGTTCACGAGTAAGGGTAAAATGAGGCGTGAGATGGATCAGCGGTTTGGCGCAGCAACAGCAGTGATGTGGGTGCTGTGTTGGACTATGACCGTTGCGGTGAAGAGGGAGCTGAGCCACGAAGCAAAACTTTAGATTTACCGCTCCATCTATGTCCCAGCCCTCACCAGTGGTCATGAACTTTGGGTAGTGACTGAAAGAATGAGATCACGGATACAAGTTGCTAAAATGAGTTTCCTCTGTGGGGTGACTGGGCTCAGCCTTAGAGATAAGGTAAGGAGCTCAGACATCTGGAGGGAGCTTGGAGTAGAGCCACTGCTCCATGGCCTTGAAAGGGGTCAGTTGAGGCAGTTCAGGCATCTGATCAGGATGCCTCCTGAGTGCCTCCAGCTAGAGGTGTTCCTGGCATGTCCAACTAGTAGGAGGCCCCGGGGCAGACCCAGAACACACTGGAGGAATTATATATCTTATCTGGCCTGGGAACACTTTGGGATTCCCCAGGAGGAGCTGGACAGTGTTGCTGGGGAGAGGGACATCTGGATTACTTTGCTCACCCTGCTGCCCCCACAACCACGTGGGGAAACAACTATCTAATCTGACACAGAATCCCTTTGTAACAGTAATTGGACAAATGTGTGATTGCCCAATTCAACCAGACAACAACTACACAAATAGGAAACGGTATTAGCAGTTTTAGAGAACACTGATAAGGCAGTATAATCCTAACTACAGCTAGATCAAAGTGGAAACTGTGTGCATAATAAATCAGACTGTCTCACTGTTAACTGGTTTGTATGCATTATTCTGTATGGTTGGTATACCTGCATCAGGAGGCAGGTAGAAGTTAAAGATGGCGATGATAGTGATGAGGATGCAGGGGAGGATGATGTTCAGGATGTAGTACAGAGGCTTCCTCTCGATGATGAGGTAAAAGGTCATGTCCTCGTATAGATCGTCGTTCATGTTCTTCCTGCTCGGCCTGTGTGTGATGTGCCACTCGCCACCCTCTGGAGAAACATTCACTGTTTAAGAATTTAGATCAGCAAAATGATGGTAACAAACCTGCATACCACAAGAGGGTCCAAACTAAAGTGCAAACACAGTCAAGTAAGTAAAAATACTCCTGTGACTATGATTTAGATATTAAGCAAAAAGTGTCTAATGGTAGAAAATTGAAGCATAGTAAAGGATTTTACTGTTTCACACAAAGGAATATATCCTCCCTAACTGTGTCATCAAACTTTTCCCTCCCTTCCTAAAAGCCTCTTACTCCCTATATTGCTCCATTCATCCATCCTCTCATGCGCTCCCACCAAATTCTCACCACTGTAACCTTCGTCCAGTTGGATCTCCCTGATCTCTTTGCCTTTTGAGTCCAGTGCATATTGTATCTCGATCTCTGTCGAGTCGTATGTGTAGGAGCGGAACTGCATGGTGCAGTTTTGCCAGTCAAATGGGAAATATGTTACCTAGACAGAGAAGCAAACAAGGTGGTCACAAGAGTCAGAGGGAAGGAAAAGGGCGGAAACATTGTTTTTGTTTTACCACACTACATCCGCCAATTGTATCACTGTGCTCACGTAACATCACTGAGCTGGCTAACATTAAACTCAGCCGAGGAGGTTTACATTTCACATTATCACAAGCACAAGTCACTCATCCATGAGTAGATGCACACTTCCTTCTGTGCAGTGATACTGTTGGCAGGTGTACTTTAGTAGACAGAAAGTAGGTCCTACATGAACCTGCTCACAACAAGATCTTTGGATTATCTTGAGTAACCAGGTCATAATTTGTGGAAAGAGACATTGCTGTTGAGTTTTTCATAGTATTTTTTGGTGCTTTGAGCACCCGAGTGCCATCTAGTTCCATTATACTGCAGAGAAGGCAGGCATCTCTACAGCTGATATCTCCAACACTACTCAACTCACACCAGATCAAGCTAGACTGATAAATAGCACAACAGGTAAGAGGAAAAATATGAGTTTTAGATTTGGGGGTGAATTTTGTGTGTGTTGATGCCTACCTTAACTCCACAAGAGCTGCAGTAAAGTGCAGGGGGAGTCCAGGTCACTCTGCCAGTACTATAAGCCTGGACATGGACAGGAAGGGCCACATCAAACACCCCATCATTACTGCAAACAGAGATAAAATGTGAATTAAAAAACTTCTTAGAGGTTATGAACTCATCACAGTCTTCCACCAAGGTTTACTGCTCATTCCTTTACTTCATGTTATGAATGAAGTAGTTCATTCATTCATTTTCCATAACCGCTTATACTGCGGGGGAAAAAGAAAGGAGAGGGAGAGAGGGCAATCTGACTTTGTAAAAAAAGAAATGTACAACTTTGACTCCACTTAATTTGAAAGACAAATATTGTACTTTTGACTACATTCAATGAAGGCTCTCATTACTTTTGTTTTAAAGTCAGCGGATGATTTTTTTTTTTCTTTTATAAAATGCAAAAGCCTATTAAGTGTGATCGTGCAGTTCTGTGTGTGGTTTGTTTGTCAAAGTGGTGTTCCTGTTCCTGTACCTCTACCTCATGCATGTGTTACTCAGACTGGGCAGCTCATTGGTAAAGACAGGTAGAGAGGAGAGGTCAAGCTGTTTCACATTCCTGGCAACACTGTAATAGAAGTTGACTTAACCTAGCCGACTAATTATGACTTGTTTACTGGCTTTCGGAGGGTTGTTTTAGAGGGGTCACTGATCCGACAGCCCATTGGTCCGACATCCCATTAGTCCGACGGTCCGCGGTGCTGAACGGCTCCCGGCGGGCGTATTTCTACCTTGATGGTGCGGCGCGACCGGCTCTGGGTCAGCTGGGAAAGGCTTGAGGCGAAGCAGGCTCACGGCTTATGTGTTTGTCACTTTCTTTTTCATTTTAACCCACACCATGATCTTTTCCTAACCCTAACCAAGTGGTTTTTGTGCCTAAACCTAACCAGACCTTAACCACAGGGCATCATGATGATTTTGGAACGGACTTCGGAACAATGGGTTTAATATGGTCGGAACAATGGGATGTCGGACCAATGGGATGTCGGACCAATGGGCAGTTCCCGTTTTAGAGTCATTAGGTTCTGTAAATGTATTGTGACAATATACAACAATACGTTGAGGTTAAAAAAAGTACCTTGAATACTTGCATTTTTAAAAAAGCAAATACTCCAGTACTTTGATTTAGGCAATAGAGTTTTGTAATGTGTGTCCCACTGGTGACGAGCAGTTAAAAGTCTCCATTTGCCAAATATTAACCGCTTATGCTGCTTACTCAGCTGCACTTATCATGTAATGGCAGCATCCCAGGTTTGAATCCTGCCCGAGGCCTCTGTTTCATGTGATCCCACTTCCTCTCACTCAACCTTCCTGTCTCCTTACTCTTTGAAATAAAGCAGAGCTCACAGAAATTAACTACAAAGAAAGATAGGGTGAAGCTCTGGTCAGAGTCAGTAATTATATCCACTGTACCTTTATTAACTATATCTCATATGTGTGATTATTGCAGTCACACCGCTCCTTCCATTCTGTCACCACAGCTATGGAGTACATCAACGTTTGGCTGCAGTCCCAAACTGCAAGACCCCACTAAAACATTTTAATTGGCATGGATGAAAAACGGGAACTCGACACATTTCACAGGACACTTCAAAGTGCAGCACTAATGTTGGACGTATACAGAGCTGTTTTGGCTGTTAAGCTCGTAACACTGTACACAACAAAGACATCAAGACAATTAGATACAGATTTAGCCGTCTGTCAGGGTGTAGCGTTTGGATTTTATAGCACCACTAATTTAACAAGGAGAAGCTTGTGTCCTTAAAGCGGGCCCTTCTAAAACCCTGTCACCGTGAAGGTGCTGCGGCGTAAACGACCAGCATTGATCATACACACAGAGAAGTGTATGCAAGCCTTTGCATTTGTGTGTATGTTTGTATTTGTGTGTATGTGTGTGGTTCCAAGTGAGCGCCTCCCGGGCTGAAGTAGCTGAGCGGTGCCATCAGAGCAGTTTTTAGGGAGCCATGCTGCTTAATTGCCTATAAAGTGTTGATGAATGGAACAGTGGGGATATTTACAGCAGTGTTAATGGGAGCCTGTGCGGGTGTGTGTGTGTGTGTGTGTGTGTGTGTGCAGGGGTGTAAGAAAAAAAAACTACACTGAGTATCTAATAGTTAGTTAGTTTCTAATTTAATACTGTGACATAGTTTTCCCATTACATAGGTACTGTAGTGGACCTGGATTTGGACTTAAACATAATGGGTTCAGGGTGTTCCTTGCCAACACAGTGGTGTTTTGGTTTTGCAAGCATATCAAAAAATGTGCAGCTCATTCATGGACAATCTGGTAATAGATACTTTGTGCCTGTACTTTGTTTTAATCAGTGTTCATAGCACATTGTCTTGTCTTTATTTTGTATCTGCATTTCTTGCATAATGTAGGCTATGTATGTAGAGCAAAGCTAGTAGAATTCCCCTTTTGCTCCACTCTGGAGAAGAAAACTAGTTTTGCTAAATATACAGTACAGGCCAAAAGTTTGGACACACCTTCTCATTCAATGCGTTTTCTTTATTTTCATGACTATTTACATTGTAGATTCTCACTGAAGGCATCAAAACTATGAATGAACACATGTGGAGTTATGTACTTAACAAAAAAAGGTGAAATAACTGAAAACATGTTTTATATTCTAGTTTCTTCAAAATAGCCACCCTTTGCTCTGATTACTGCTTTGCACACTCTTGGCATTCTCTCCATGAGCTTCAAGAGGTAGTCACCTGAAATGGTTTTCCAACAGTCTTGAAGGAGTTCCCAGAGGTGTTTAGCACTTGTTGGCCCCTTTGCCTTCACTCTGCGGTCCAGCTCACCCCAAAACATCTCGATTGGGTTCAGGTCCGGTGACTGTGGAGGCCAGGTCATCTGCCGCAGCACTCCATCACTCTCCTTCTTGGTCAAATAGCCCTTACACAGCCTGGAGGTGTGTTTGGGGTCATTGTCCTGTTGAAAAATAAATGATCGTCCAACTAAACGCAAACCGGATGGGATGGCATGTCGCTGCAGGATGCTGTGGTAGCCATGCTGGTTCAGTGTGCCTTCAATTTTGAATAAATCCCCAACAGTGTTACCAGCAAAACACCCCCACACCATCACACCTCCTCCTCCATGCTTCACAGTGGGAACCAGGCATGTGGAATCCATCCGTTCACCTTTTCTGCGTCTCACAAAGACACGGCGGTCGGAACCAAAGATCTCAAATTTGGACTCATCAGACCAAAGCACAGATTTCCACTGGTCTAATGTCCATTCCTTGTGTTTCTTGGCCCAAACAAATCTCTTCTGCTTGTTGCCTCTCCTTAGCAGTGGTTTCCTAGCAGCTATTTGACCATGAAGGCCTGATTGGCGCAGTCTCCTCTTAACAGTTGTTCTAGAGATGGGTCTGCTGCTAGAACTCTGTGTGGCATTCATCTGGTCTCTGATCTGAGCTGCTGTTAACTTGCCATTTCTGAGGCTGGTGACTCGGATGAACTTATCCTCAGAAGCAGAGGTGACTCTTGGTCTTCCTTTCCTGGGTCGGTCCTCATGTGTGCCAGTTTCGTTGTAGCGCTTGATGGTTTTTGCGACTCCACTTGGGGACACATTTAAAGTTTTTGCAATTTTCCGGACTGACTGACCTTCATTTCTTAAAGTAATGATGGCCACTCGTTTTTCTTTAGTTAGCTGATTGGTTCTTGCCATAATATGAATTTTAACAGTTGTCCAATAGGGCTGTCGGCTGTGTATTAACCTGACTTCTGCACAACACAACTGATGGTCCCAACCCCATTGATAAAGCAAGAAATTCCACTAATTAACCCTGATAAGGCACACCTGTGAAGTGGAAACCATTTCAGGTGACTACCTCTTGAAGCTCATGGAGAGAATGCCAAGAGTGTGCAAAGCAGTAATCAGAGCAAAGGGTGGCTATTTTGAAGAAACTAGAATATAAAACATGTTTTCAGTTATTTCACCTTTTTTTGTTAAGTACATAACTCCACATGTGTTCATTCATAGTTTTGATGCCTTCAGTGAGAATCTACAATGTAAATAGTCATGAAAATAAAGAAAACGCATTGAATGAGAAGGTGTGTCCAAACTTTTGGCCTGTACTGTATATTTGGTGTAAGTTTATGTCATCAACTAATGAAATGCATTAAAGAAAACTATTGACTCTAAATAGATTTATAAACATTCACAAATCAATTTTGGGATTCGGAGATGCAAGGTGTTCTAGAAAAAAAACCCTTGCCATGTAAGTTCAGTGGTGGACAAAGTATTCAGATCCTTTAAAGCTGGGCTAGGCGGTTTAAGTTTAGCATCATTGGGCCAAAAGTTTATAATAAACTTTGCACATATTGTAATTTAAGTGGTCCGAGGAGAAAAAGTCTTGTGTACCTCCTCTTGGTTCTGTTTTCAAGCTTTGGAAAATCTAGCCCGCAATGGGGGACTTTAGCTAATCACAGGTCATTACAGAGCGAGGGTGTCCCTATTGGCTGTTCTATAAATGCAGATGAGCATGCATGAAGCCTGATTCATAGGTGGATAATCCTGCAGAGAAAGTTCCTAATTCAGCATCAGCAACAACTATCTGCACTGCAAAGCAACCAAAAAATGGAGGTGGACTTATCCAAAAAGATTCTAAAAGACAGTCTGACAATGAATAAATAAAACATCTGTCAGTACCGCTGAAGCCTTTCAGAGAAGGAAAGAAAATGCTGCTAATAGTTTAGCCTTCTGCTAACCACAGCTAGCAGCACAGCAACAAGTTCTCAGTCTCAGATGGCATATCAATCATGAATCATTCATTTGATCTAGCTCCGACAGACATACCGACACACACCACTTTATTCTGTTAAAACAATACTCACAGCTTGGATTCATTTTTATGAAAAAAAAAAAATTCTTTTGATCTGAGGACCCTTACGGACTAAAGGAATATGAATAACTTACAGGTTTATCGAGGAATGGATCCACATAATTGGACTATATGACCCCTTCAGAGGTAGCAATCCACCACCTTTTTTCAACTCTTGTTTACCATGCCGCTAAATCTGAATGAATTATTCTCTGGTGCTCATGGTTTCAGTAAAATGACTTGTACGATTTAATTATGGAGAATCTAACCGAGCTAACAACATGTAGCATCACCATATTGACAAGAGTTTAAACATTTATATTTGTATGCGCAATCTAAACAGCTAACTGTTAGCTCAGGTGGGGTAGCCAACAACTTGATTTTATATATCCAAAGAGCTTCTATAAAAATGAACTGCTTGGCAACCAGACCAAGTGAAATGTCAAAATGTGGAGCCACAACTGGCTAGTAAACCGGACTGGGGGTTTAACTGGGACTAGGCTTTTAATTGAAGCTTTACAGTACTCTTGTAAGGTAAAAGTACCTCCGATTTGTACTTTATTAAGTATTACAGTAGCTTAACTCGTTAGGTAAAGTTAGCACAGCATAGTGCCCTGCATGAGCTGCTAAAAGATACTCCAGACATGCTAGCTGGTGGATTTTCTCCAGCAGACCAGTCATGGGGGGTTAAGAGCTTTTACACAGATTTGCAGAGCTACCTTGTCTTTAACATCACCTCTTCTCACTACCTTCATGCTTAAAAGAACCTATTATGACCTTAAGTGAAAGGAGCAGGCTCAAAGGTGATTATATAACCAATGTGCAGGGTTAGCAGTGGAATGAGCAGGCTGGATGTATATCCAATAAAGACACAACCATGACCTTAACTCATGAGCTACTTTGACATAAATTTGTCCTCATAAGTCATTTGTCACATTGTTGTGGTATCTGAGTCTACATGTCTATCACACAAGGAGCAGGCACATCAATATGTAGAGGAAACACTAAATGCCCCATGGGGCCTATGCAGAAACCCTCCCAGACAAAAAATATATAAAAAAAGGAGGAAGGTGACCAAACGGTTTCTCCTCTCAACACTGATTAATTCATGCCAAAGTGAGTGCTGTGCTTGTGCTTACTTATTGATGAGGACAATGTCAGGCAGCCAAACCTTCCCGGAGGGGATGCGCATCACCTCAATCCCATCATGCTCCTTGGGGTTCCATGACAACCGATGATCTGTCCATTCCTGTTAAAAGAAGTTTAAGAAGAGTATTTTTTTATGTGTGCGGGAATGTGGACATTACACACAAGTGCATAAAAAGAGCAGGGACAAGAGGGAAACCAAGAATGACAGAAGGGGAAACTTTACATTTACATATGTAACCAATTTGTCATTTCATCAGTTTATTTTTCATTTTTCCACTGCTGTAATTAGATTCCGCAGGGACCATTTCCCCCTGCATTTGTCCTTGCATAACAAAACAGCATTTGCATAATTTTTCATTTTGCATATGCTTTGTATTATTATAGGACTATTCCAAGTGCTCTCGCTTGGTTATTTGTGTAGTGTATAATGCCACTGAGCTGTACACAAAGAAGGAGGTCTTACATTAATATGCTCATTTGCAGTGGAGCTGGAGTCACTGCTGAGCTGGTCAAAATGATGGGGAATGGTAAGGAGTTATTCACTTTCAGTAGTCCGTGTTAATGAATGAAACTTTCTGTTTTGGTAAAGCAACCAGCTCTTGTGTCCTTCAAACAAACTGCTGACAGATTATTCATTGTGTGACAGGAAGGCTTGAAATGGACAACCAACTCCAAGTTGCAGCCTCAGCGCAACAAGCACAGTATGAACGGCAACATGGTGCGGTAAGAGGAGCTGACACACAAACACACTTACCAGATTCATGACAACAATTGTGCTCATTTCTTCATTTTTCATGTTCTGGAAGACAAAATATGAAAAATAGAGATAGCCTTTGTCCATGGTGACAGTGATCTTAGCTGTGTCGCTGACATAAACCCATGGCTCTAATCAATGTTGAGAGATCTTTTAAAGTCAGACATGGTACAAACATTCAATAACAGGATGTTAAGTTGGGACTCTCATTTAATTCTAAATAGCCTGCGTTCACATGGCGCACTGTTTCATTAGATATTTATTAATTTAACATTTGAAATTTGAAAATACAGAGAGGGTGTGCTGGTCAGATTATTACAGTGGCTGCCCTTGTCACAGGGCAAGGGGAAAGAGTTTTTAAAGACTGATCTGATATGAGTAGATTGATCTTTCAACAACTCAAAATTGGCTCTTTCACAGTGTTTCCTTGTGTATCAAACTGATTTTGCGCATGAGATGATAATTACATTAAATATATTACAATCTTCTCAGAAGGCATAACAAGATCTACATTTCTTTTTCTCTTACTGCATCTTTCACCTTGTGCCACTGCAGCCTTTACATCAGTCAGACAGCATTCAAGTGATATCGAAATGTTACCACATCCAACCTGGTAATATTGCTGTCATGACTTTTACATAAATGTGACCAGGGTGCTTAATTAGACATAAGGCGGTCTTGGGATCCCTTCCCAGATGACTTAACACTCATTCTCACCTGGACCCATCTAACCCTGACAACACACAAGATGGCCAGATGGGTCAACGACTCACATTTGACCTCAGCAACTCTGTAAGGGTTCACACCAAGCCTGCGACTCCGCACCAGTCAGTTAGAACTGAAGAAGCTTCTTGGATGAGAGGCGAAACATCTTCATCAAGAAACTCAAGCAAGTCCAGTTGCCTACGATTAAGCACTTATGAACATAAGGCTGACATGTTATACTGCCATCAGATTAATGTATAGGAGTGCATGTCTGCCTCCATATTTTTATATGCATTTTGATATATGAAGAAAATGATTGCAAACATCCTTACTTGCGCAAAAGAGTTTTTATGTTGCTTGATACGGTTTTTGCATTTGTTGAAAAAGACTTGATGCACTAAATGATATGGAAAGGCCCTTGCAGAAAAAGTTCTAACACTCATGACTTCAAAGCTGTTTGTTTGACACCTTCACTCATGCATTAGAATCACTGCATTTTGTCTTAGTCTGCCGACAGCATGAAACATGGACAATACCAACTGACAAGTTCATGAAGAAGTTTTTCTCTTGTAGATGGATTAGGTGGCCAAGGTGACTTGTTTTGTTTTAGGTTTGCAACCTCTACTTCTTCTACTCTATTTACTGGTGGATTACAGCCATGTGTAAAGCGTAGCCTACACCGCCAACTTCTGATGATACCAACTTTGCTGTACCTAGTTCATGTGCTACAAACTGTTTGATGGAAACACACTTTTCACTTTTTTGCAACATCTCAAAAGTTATCTTAAAATTCAATTGACATTTGAATGGAAACATGGTTAATGACGTTCTAGGTAACCCTCTACCATCAGGTTTGAACATGTTCATTTCAGTTTGTTACATACATAGAGTATCTTTTCAAATAAACTTCTGTGGTCACAAGAAATGTTGTTTTTCCGCACCGGTTGGGTTAGGTTTTAACAGACAAACCACGTGGTTAGGTCTAGGAAAAGATCATGGTTTGGCTTTTGGTCTCACATGGGACATGAACAGCTGTCTCCTGGCTGAAAGTCCTCTGTTTATTTTGCACATCCATCCACCTGACCTCCTCCCTACACGAACTTTCTCGATCTTTGTACTGTGTCAGTTGCTCTATGTGTCAAGAACTGCAGCAGAGTGGTTTATGTTGTAGTTGGTTGAATGCCTGGTGCATCGCATACAGAAGCTAATACAGAAATCTGCTACATTTGAATAAATATCATAATAATCTGGGCTGCTCTGATTGCAAATCATGGATCCGCAACAATGGCAGGTAAACTGCATCAGCATATAGCAAAGTTTTTTTCTTTTCTTTTCTAGAGCTGGGGCCCCAGAAGCCATCCTCCATGCCCCATATGTAAACATAGTTAAAGTGCTGGTGTTGGACTAATGTGATCATACCATCCTGGTTTGTTCATAGTACCTCAGACCAGCAGAAAAAACAGCTGATAGTCATCTGAGATATGGGCTGTTTGACAGTAACGGACACCAGCTACTTCCAGCACACAGCTCACGATGTGTGTCATTGAATGTGTGCTTCTGTGTGCATGTGATTGTCTATCCAGCAGGAGGGTGGAGCTTCCCTGAGCCGGGCCTGCTATTTAAAACGCTGGGAGGAATGTCAAGAAGACAGCTGGGACAGAAAGAGGAAGGCAGGGAGGGGGGTAAAGAGAGATTGACATCAACCATCTCACTCTCTCACCCTCACACAAACACACACATATCTATCTCATCACTGACCTATCGCTTACTGATTCTTCCTGTAAGTGTTTGAATTCACCGCAGGGGAGGATGTTAATAATAACACTGCTTTTATCCAGCTGACTAGTTCTGGGCAGACGGGGGATGGAGCATCCAAGTGGGTCACTTTTCAAGATCATTCCACTCCAGAACTTAAGTGTCCCATGTGACTTCCTCTCCAGAGTGAATCTGACCTTGAGTGGAGGTATAAGGAGCATGCTCACTGTAGATGTGTATGTAAATGCAACACTGTGTGGATATGTGTGTCACTGTGTGCTACACAGAAAAGAGCCGACAGGAAATTAAGGAACACATAGAGTGACCTGGTGTGTGTATGTGTGTGTGTGTTTGAGTGTGTACACGGTTGTTCCGCAGTCACACAGACAGAAGCCCAGTCACTGTGTGCTACTAAAACACTATTTACCAGCATGGGTTAATAAAAATCTGGTACTTCACATCAGTCGCATAACTCTATGTGGCTCAGCAAGCCAGTGAGCACTGAATTCAGAACCAGATGGCTCTCAGATATGTTCACAGTTTTGAATATAAAACTTTAGCTCTGCATTTGCAGGTACAGTAGGGTATTTTGTTATCCTGTCATGTGCACCTATTGGAGTACAGTGGTTCTCAGCATGGGAAGCAACCACTGTGCTGCTTTACAGAGACATCTGTCAGACTCAGATTTGATTTTTAAATACATATTAATCAGAGGCAGTTTAGGGGGCCAGTTTTCCTGGATGAGCTACAGTTTTGAAGCCCAGTAAAATGTTAAGTAACAAGAGAGAATATGCAGCTGAGATACTCAAACACACCTGATGGATCCCTGACAAGGCATGTCATTAATGCAGGACATTGTGTTTAGTATGTCAACACTACCAAAATATCAAGGGGTACCATTCATCATTTTGCCCAGTAGACAGCAACCTAATCTCACAGAAATACATGAAATGACAACGACCTCTTAACACCTAATTTTGTAGCCATTTCATGTAATGTTTTAAAATTAAATGGCGGCACCACGAAAACAATGCCAGAGTAAGTCAGCTGGGATCCTTTGTTGTGGTGGACACACAAAGTCCCTGATTCAGTGACGTCACTTAGTGATTAATGTTACAGTTCCATAGGCAGGTAGTTTAAAAAGCAAGAGAATCCATATAGGGACGTATATGGTTCAAACTTACACAGGACTTAAACTTAGGAGACTGCTGTTTGTGTCCCATGTGAAACTAAATGTCAGCGTTGACTTTATTTTCTCTACTTTTATGTACTTACTTCATTTACGTAGTTACATCACATTACTAGCCCTATTGATGTCACTTTATGGTACTTTATGGTTTATGGTACTTATGTCCCATAAAAAATAGAATTATTTCAACAAAAAACACAATCTTTTTTGAAACCTTACCAAGAAGTTTGATGCCTAAATCCAACTATGCCACCCCCGTACCTAATAAATGTACTAATTTTAACGGAAAACACAATCTTTTTTTAAACCTAAGCACATAACTTTGGTAGCTATAGCCAACCATGCCACCACCAGGTAATGCGTTAAGAGGTTGTGGTGATTTGTATGAATTTCTGTGAGATTACATTGGGAAGGAGATGTGTTTAATTCTGGTGATATCGCCAGTCGTACAGACACAACTACCAATGTGATGGTCGAGAATGTGGTTGTATTAACTAAATGTGGTGCCCTCTGACCTTCCAGCAAAAGTGACATAGGCACAAATCAAATCTGAACACAAGTGGTGAGCTGGAGACTCATGTTGATGTGTCTCAGGTGTCTACTTGTGTAAAGATCACCAAAAGCATTTTAAAACCAAGTGTGAATACAGGGTCTAGTGTAGTGCATAGTGTCTTGACTGTCACATGAAACCCCTAAAAATCACAATATTGAAGGGCTATCTAAACTTACCTACTTTTTGTACAATCTTCTGTTTTTAAGCCTTTTTTATATTTATTTATATTTATATATTGTAGTTAGCTAGCTGTTAAGTTAAACATTAGTTTTGGTCGCCTAAAAAAAAAAAAACAGTTTTTCCAGTAGGCCTACGTACATTTTGTTTTAATGGCTTTAAGCTTGTTTTTTGCTGGCAACAATTGGCATTTGTATTATCAGAGCTGTAATGCACCATGCTAACCAAGCTAGCAGCTAGCATTATGGTTAGCCCCACCCTCTTATCCAAATATGGTCACTTCTGGCTTCAAAAATTCAAGATAGTATGTCTTGGCTGTCACATAAAACACACACAATGTTGAAGGGTCACCCAAACACACCTACTTTTTGTCCAGTCTGTTGTTTTGAAGCCTTTTTTATTTTATAGTTAGCCTAGCTAGACTATCCCTTGGCTACATACATTATATTAAAGCTAGTTAGCATACTACTTTTAGCACCACGACCAGCATTTTTATGAATGAAACAAACATTCATTAGTCTACAATATTTTGTATTGAAGCTCCCTCTTTATAACAGTGTTAGGTAGGTAACATAACCATGGCCGAACCCCAGATTTACCAAGTTTAGACTGAGCTGAAACTTTCACTAGTTAATTGTAACGTTTTGGTCACCTAAAAAGTCTTTGGTTGTACCAGAAGACCCTCCAAGGAATCAGCTGTTCAGTCTTTCCATTTATACATTTTGTTTTAATGGTTTTAAGCTTGTTTTATGCTAGCAAAAATTGGCATTATTATCACTGCTGTAATGCACCATGCTATCCAAGCTAGCAGCTAGCATTAGGGTTAGCCCCATTCCCTCATTCAAATATGGTCACTTCTGGCTCCGAAAATACAACATGGCGATAGCCATAATGCCAAACTCAAGGCTTTATATGGGAATCCACATACCAGTGGGTGACATCATGGTGGCTTTGTCTGTTATCCTATATAGGGTATGATTTGAAATGAGAAATCTTAGTAGAACCTCATCACTAATCTGCTCCATCTATCCAAAGCAGAATTAACTTTATTCTCTTCAATTTTGCTGTTGAGCTGTTTGACAAGCCTCTGTTTTTTCATCCGGCATTGTTGTGCACATACATATAAATGTATGTAAGTGTTAAGATCTCGTGCCTCACCAGTCCAACGAAGGAGGAAAGGATCATACCCACACGAACCACCACCCGCTCTTCAGGCCTCAATGCTGGCCGCACCTTAAGGTTGTAGTTGGTAAAGAGCTTCACCATCAGAGCCTTCTCCATGTCAGATGCAACTGCATGAAATATAGACAAGGAGGTTATTTGATTTTGTTAATAATGGATTTTGAAAAACCCATTGACTTTTAATTCAAAAGTCATAAAGACATGAGCCAAATTAGGCTGCCACTGCACCATTCATTTACAAGTAGCAGTCCATAACCCATCAGCAGTCAATGACAGTTATAACTGTTATAATGTATCATATTTCCATTTGTCTATTGCCTGTCTCTGTCACAGCTTAAAATTCACAAAATGAACCCAAAAACTTAACTAAAGTTTCTGCTGCTCTGTGCAAAACCCATCACACTGGTGACAAGTGAGGGCAAAGCTAACTGACTGGCAGGCGAGGTGTGTCGTGCATCCAAATATGAGAACCAGTGGCGGAGTCGATAGTGCGCAGTGAGTGGATGCTTCCCAGAATTAGTTAATACAGCAGGATGTGTCGCCCAGCAGAAGATACTTAATGTTGACTTGTTGTTAGATGGAAGTCAGATCTTTCATAAAGAGACTGAGTTTCACCTTTTGCCCCATCATAAGAAATAGCGGTACAGATACAGCTACAAAACCTACAAAACATCAAATGCTAACACTCCACAGCATTTCCATACATAACTGCTGCTTTATTTCCATCCATTTCCTCCTTAGTGTTGGAAGGTTGGAGGCATTTATAATCAGTAGCTCTGGTGATGCAGCATTCATCACGTTCAGCATAGCCGTGGCCCCGCCAGGAAATGACCTGACAGGAATAAATGACAACGATCACCCAGCGAGGCACCCCCATTAGCTAGGTAAAGGGGAAGCATGGCTGCTGATGGGCGAGACTGGGAGGTGAGTGTAGAAGGCTAGAATTTTGCCTTTTCTCATATTTTCCATATTCAGATGACTTGGTAAGTAAGTGAGATTAAAGTACATTGAGATCAGATAAGGTAAAAATATGCTGAAGGCTGGTGTTAAACAGGTGAAGGATGCTTGCGATGAATGTAACTGATGGCAATAAAATACAGAGCAAAACTGAATGGGACTGCTCTTCTGAAGTCACTTTGATAAAGGTGGAAGAACTACACTAATCAAAAGTAAGTGCACTTGCTGAGTAGTGATAAACATGACATACAAAGCAAACAGCAAACAGTGGTTTAAGTGCACTGTTCTTGTCCAGGAACTAGTGGTCAGTTATTAAATCAATTGTCTGAGAACAAGAAAGTCAGGGATTGCTCTGAGTAATGGATGCCGCTCAGCTGACAATGATATTTTACAACTGCTGTGAGCAGAACCACAAGTCTTTCCCTTAAAAATAACATTTCCTGTCATGGCATTATTCCTTTCCTTTTCCACCATACTGTTATTTATCCCTGCCCTATTTTCTGTCATCCCCATTCTTTCATTATTACCATGAAAAACTACTGCCCTGATGTGGTTTGTTGATGTGAGGCGAAGGCTATAAAATTTCAACTCAGACACAGATACACATTGTTAAACACAGCAACACGTTTCTTTACAAAAATCACAGACATAAGCTTGTTACCTGGTATTGAATCGCTTTCTTTTACCACAGGCAGTTGGCAGATGATACCTAGTGGTAATGTTTTAGTTTTTTGTGACATTTTTAGCGACGCTAGCGATGGCAGTGTAGGTTTGTTGGCTGATTGGTATTCATGGTCATCACTGGATGAACTCTAGTGATTTTGGGGATCCCCTGACTTTATCTGTAGTGTCACTGTGAGGCTAAAATTTGTAGTTTTGAGTGACATTTCTTGGCTTTTATTGGATTGGATTTGCTACAAATATTCAAGGTCCCCAGAGAATCAATTCAAACAACATTAGTGAGCCTCTGACTGTTTATCTGGCAACGTCGTCGGATCAGAATTCTAATTTCGCAAACTCATTTTTATGACCAAATAGACCTACCTGCAAAGCTGATGACATTTGCATTAGCCTCTGTACTTTCTGTTTGGTGCTAATTAGCCAATGTTAGCATGCTAACACACTGATAATCCTTGTAAATATTACAGTACCTGCTAAACATTAGCATGTTAGCATGCCACAGAGAGCTTGTTAGTATACTGATGTTAGCATTTAGCTCAAAGCACTGACAGCCTCACATACTGTAGCTGCTTACATGGACACACACTCTTAGCAGTGTCATATAATGTGTTTAATATACCCACTGTGTGTCTTTGGTCTATTTACTTACCAGACCTTGAACACATCTGGCAGATTGTGTTGTTGTCAACATTGATATGTTGTTTGTTGTGACACATAACTGGCATTCATAAACACGAGAGCAATGTGAGCATAAGAAAACAGTATGTATGACTAAAGTGAGTTAGTTTTGTTTAGTAGGCTTTCCTTTCATAAATTCCTTGTACTGTACATGGGCCAGGTCTATATTGCCAAGTGCTGTAGAAGCGATATACATATTCATCTAAGATATCATCATACCATTAATAGTCCCATTAGAACGTACACCGTGTCCCAGAGACAAGTGTTACTGGTATTCACTGGTGAGTTCTAGTGAACTTTTTGTTCCATGTAGCATTCTGTGTGATATTTCAGTGTCCATGTAAGAAAGTATTACAAAACTACTACAGCTCTGCTACACGGGTATATTGTGTCAGCTTGTGTCTTACCTCCCAGTGTGCCCAGGCTGCATAAGCAACATGCCAGCAGTAACAGATCCAAGCTTTTCATGGCGACCTCCTGAACCAGAAAGGTCTCTCCTCCACAAAACAGAGCCTCAGTCGATTAATCGAGACTTCTCCTTCCTGTTCTTTTCCAGTGCAGCTCACTGGATCTATGAGTTTTGGTTTGGTCAGTTTGGACTGTTGTTGTCTGTCAGTCAGGCCTGCCTGGCCAACTGCTGTCTGCTCCAATTACATCCTTAGGGAGGGGAGGGTGTGTGTCACAGTTCACCCCCTCAGTCAGTGTGGACCAGGCTCAACCCTGCCTAGTATGAGCTTACTGTACTTACACACCACTGCTTCTCAAACTGTGGTTCTTGTAGGGTCTCCAGGCAGGTCCTTGAGAAGAAGAATGATGGTTAAAATGCATTAACATTTCATTGATGAATAATATAAGGATATGATGAAAGACTGGTTTATTTAGAGGCTACAGGTGAAGTCTCACTACTGTTCCTACTTTGGTTCAGTCAGACCAAGCCTTGTTCTCATAACATCCTTTTCCAAATGGTGGGTGTCCCTTTGTCTTCAAATCTCCTTTTCTACTTCCCCATATTTCTCATTAAAGGAACCACTAGGGAAACAATGAAGCTACAATATTATATCAAGATTTTGCCTCAACTCTCATGCCTTAGACATGACAACTTCGGGTCTACACCAATCACTGGTCTACATTTGACCCTTGGTTCGTACCCTCAACCTCCTCAATTTCTTTATCCTCATCATTTCTCAGCCCAGTATCTTTAGGAATTATGTCCATATTGGATTCTGCACCTCTCAATTTACATCCAGTGCTAATGATCAGTGTAAAGGAAGTACTGAAGTGCATCTTCAACCCAATCTTTAGCATAAATCTTGGCAATGTACACTTCTGCAAACCATGGATATGCAACATTTGTACATCAATACATCATTACATTTCAATAATGCCAGGGTTAACATGTAATTATATTAAGGAACGAAACCGACTTGGTTAGGGCTAGGAAAAGATCATATTTTGGCTTACCCACTTTTGACACCACAACTACAGCTGGAAATGCCTATGATATTTTGCTAAGAAACACCTGGCTTTGGTGATTCAGTCGCAGCTGGAAAGCCAAGATGTCTTGCTTAAATACACCCTGTTTTGGTGCCTCAATTGCGGCTGGAAATGGCAATATATCTATCTAAAAACCACAGTGTTTTGATGCCTTAATTGCTGCTAGAAATGCTAAGATATCATGCTAAAGAGCATTTGGTTTTGGTGCCTCAATCGTGGCTGGAAGTGCCGAGATATCTTGCTAAAGAACATCCGGTTTTGTCACCCACTGCTATAAATGCTGAAATGTCTTGCCCTCAATCAGGGCTTGAAATGCCAGTATTTCTTGTGCGCTTTTGGTGCCAAAACCACTGACAGCAATGGCAAGATTTTTTGCTAAAAAAGGTGGGTTTGTCGCCACAACCACCGCTGTAAGTGCTGAAATGTTGAAATACGCGGTTTTGTTGCCACATCCACAGCAAGAAATGCAGAGATGACTTGCCAAAAAACATGCATTTTGGGGCCTCAATGCCAAGATACCGTGCTAAATGACACGGTTTGGGCACCTTAATCGTGGCTGGAAATGCTGAGATACCATGCTAGAAGACACAACGTTGGTGCCTCAGTCGTGGCTTGAAATACCAAGATAGGTTGCTAAAAGACCTGGTTTTGGTGCCTACGTCGTGACTGGAAATGCTGAGTTGTCTTGCTATAAATAACACCAGGTTTTGCCACCACAACCAATGCTAAAAATGCCAAGATGTCTCGCTACAGACACCTACTTTCGGGGCCTCAATTACTGCTGAAAATGTCAAAATGTCTCACCAAGAACATCCAGTTTTGTTATTTGTTGGTCGTGTTCAGTGCTGCCTGGAAAGAAACTGATTGTTTAGTAGCCTTGCAGTTGCTGACAAACATACATAAATGTAAACAGAGAGAAAATATGGTTTGTCACAGTGTCAAGTCTCTGCTCTTGACTGCTGCACTTGTGATATAAAATTTGCTTTAAAAGAAAATGCGTGGCCGTCTTGTACAGTCACTCACTGTAATAAGCGAACATATAGGGGTGATACGGCAGCCATTACTCTCACAGTATAATGCCAAGTTGATCAAACCGTTTAACTGCCACACTGCTGTATTTCCTGGAGGACCCCTGCAGTAAAACATCTATATCCTCCCTGTATTCCTTTACTCTCCTCTTCATGCCACTCTGCTCTCACTCACATTCATCGGCCATCCACGCCACCATAATTTACGATCCACTGTCGCTGCCATTTGGCCTGCCGCCAATTTAATTACCATAGAAGCTAACTATTACCAGCTAGCAGCTAGTGTCAAGTCACACATCAAATCTGTGGTCTAGGGGGAGTGTATATAAAGCCCCTGTTGGCAGCGACTCAAATTCAGGGATCTCTCTGAGGGCAACCATAATAGATCACTGTTTAATTCAGAGGTAAGTAGTTATGTTAAAATAGATTGATTGTTATTTACATGGGGAACAACTAACAAATGACATGAAACAGGATTATAGTAATCAGATTACATTTTAAAAAGTGATGATCTCACTGTGAACACAGTTTAATCTGATATTAGTTTGATGCTGGAGATGGTCATTATATTTTGCTCCAACATGGTGTCAAAGCTCCCACTTTCATTCTCTTTAATTGTATTGAAAATCCATCAGTGTAATCACTTTCTTTGATTTGTTTATTTACCTAATTACCCCACAGAGATAAACTTTGTCTTATCTGCGATTCCAATTAAAAGTCTGTCAACTGAATGTTCTGTTCAGACTTAAGTTGAAAGTAATCAAAGTATGCTATACTGTATGAGCAAAAGGTTTGAACAAAGCACATACACACCCTGATTACACATCTTATTCCAAAACCATGGGTATTAATGCGCTGCTATAAAAGCCTCCATTCTCCTTTGGAGCATGGCTGCAGGGATCAGTTGCAAGAGCATTTGTGATGTGGGCCACTGATGTTGGGCGACAAGGTAATCCAAGTCATCTCAAAGCTGTTTAATGGGGTTGAGGTCTGGGCTCTGTGCACACACAGTGTAGGCCAGTCAAGTTCGTCCACACCAAACCTGGAAAAAAATGTTTCTTTATGGAGCTGGCTTTGTGCACGTAGGCATGGTCAGGTTGAAACAGGAAACAGATCTTTATTTGGGTTGGTGCGTTTGGTTGAGTTTGTTTGGGCTGGTGTGAAAGCTGCCAATCAAACTCTGGAGTGAAAGCAAAATAGACCAACAACAGGATTTTATAATAGTGGACAAAAGATTTTAGGATAAATTCAAAGGCGAAACAATAAATAAACTCTTACGCTGTCCTTAAACTACTAAGAAAGTAATCTCCCAATCCATATAGGTGACCACAGTAACCAAAGACATGGTAACATAGCGGAGTTTTCCACAATGTTCCTGAAATTGAAAAGTGAATAATAGAAACCAATTGCTCGGTCATTATTCATGACATTTAAGATCCTGATGGACTCTTGACTAACAACAATCATTTTTGAGATCTCTTTGTTATACTTTGTTAAATGAAAAAAAACAAAGTGCTGCAAAAATTCAGTCACTGGAATAAGAGTTTCTCTTGCGCATCTACACAGAATGACAGTCATCAGAACTGAGTATCTGGCAGTGCATGTGACTTCATGTTTAGCAACTAAAAGCATCTAAAACTAAAGCCAACAATGTGGTATCTTTTTCTTTGCTCCAGATGAGAGGTTTTCAAACTGTAAGGTGCACCTACACTGGGAAAGTTTAAGGAGAGGCGCAGAGAATAAGACGTGAGGTAGATACTGCGTTAAGTGAGAGGGACAGGTGTGTGCCTGTGCTCTGAAAAACAGGAAGTTAATTGTTGTTTGGCCACAGCTCATGGAAGCATTTACTGTATATGAGCGCTACATGAGATTCAAAGCACATCTATGATTCAGAGTTTGGGCGGGGATTGTCTGCATACGGCTCTCAACATGGAGGTGACGGAGCTGGCGCTAGCAGCTAACGGTGCTAACAGCATGAACATTGCTAACATGGCAACAGTGCAAACAGAGGAATCAGAGGGTGGGCATTATGCTGCTGTGACGACGTAGTCATGCCACCAGAGGCAGCATATGAGCACAGTCTAGAGCAGCCAGCCTGCATGGCTGGACAGTCTACCAAAACAAAAAACAGAGAAGCTCTGATTACAACAAACACAGAACGAACCTGGCTTCATTCTCTGCTCAGGATGCGGTTACTACACTATATGTTCACATAGCAAATAGCTGTTTGCTGCTAAATTAATGTTCTGAATGCCATATAGTGCTTCTGTAAGGTACTTTAAAACTCATAGTGCCTGGTTGTCATAATTGCAATTCTTCTTGGAGATAGAACTCGGATCTGAAAACAAAGACATAATGCACATATTATTGAATTCTGAGACTCCTGCTTTTCGAGAATATCATTATATCCAATAAAAATCACAAATAAAGGTAAAAAAAATCAGCTTGGAAATTTTAGAACAAAGATGCGCCTTGTAATTCCAGAACTTGCCAGAAAATCCTTACGTCACATTTGTGTTGATTTTGTTTGATGGGGACCCCACAGAGTCCAACTTTAAATACACCTGACAAACTGAATATACTATACTATATACCATATGGTATATGAAATGTACATTGTATGTCACAGGAATGAAATCAAAACACCAGCAGACCAGCGTTACAATCATACAAATATATTAGTTTGTTTTATTCAATTATATCCAATAATACGTCTCCCTTGACTTTGTGTAAGTTATTATAGAAATAAATACAGATCATATTGCAAATGCAGAGACAAGGGTTTGGGATAATAGAGTGTTGAGGATGGGGGGTTAAGGGGTTAAAGGGGTTAAAGAGTAAATATTGGGTAAAGACTGTTTCTTTGAAGGTGTCCAGTAAATGATTGGCGCATGCATGCTTGTAGTCCCGCCTGTCTGTGATCCTCAACCCAGAAGTTTCAAACTGCAAGTCCCACGCCTCTCCGTCGTCCCTCTCCCGCTCTTTTCTCCAGGTGATCCATGGGTTTGGATGGCGTATAGTAGTTGTTGTTGTTATTCCACCTTGCCAGCAACAGGGGGAGTTACTGCACCCCAGCCACATTTGCATGGATATATTTATATATAGAGATATATAGATATATTTTTTTGCCCCGTTTGTATACAAAAATAGTGTCATTGTGGCTTTGATAGCTGGAAGACTGAAGCACTCTTTTTGCATTTGGAAGACAAGAAGGAAAGTAAGATTATGGTGGGTTTTCCTTAAAATCTTTTCTGGAAGACTTTGTCACAATAACTCGGATCGTCCATGCAGTACAAAGAAAAAAAAAAGACTCGAAAAAATCCCTCAAGGATCGATCACGGAATCGCACACACAGGTAGAAGACGTGTTTGTGTGTATGCGTGTGTTTGAGGGAGAGACAGGCGGTGAATGAGCAGTCCACGCGCTGCCAGTGAGCCAATTACAAATCCCGATAAGAGATCAAAGGTCAGAGGTCAGTCAGTCGGTCTTTGATTGACAGGTGAGTGCTGGAGGACTGTGGGGGGGGGGGGGGGATCGGGAGGTTTAAGACCCTACAGCCATGGCATACTTCAGTGTTACTCTCTTTGTAGATTGAGCTCAACATCCCTTAGTATGACAGAACAGACATGGATATGCATTTAAACAGCAAAATAAACACATCAAATCAACACATGGACATACCAACAAGGATTCATACCAATACTCAGAGTTTCTTTTCATCACAAGTCACAGGACTTCCACTGAGAAACACCCAAAACACAATCCAAACACTTGAAAAAAACATTTCAGCATCGTTTACAATGTAAAGTCACCACTTAAACATAGTTGGTGCATTAGCTTGTAAGAGGTGAAGTCCCTCCATGATGTGTTTGTAAAGGTCACCCCCAGTTAGCCACATCTGTGCCGGCTTGGTGCAGGGTGCAATGTGTGTGTGCAATGCAGATGTGTCCAGGGACTGTGGGTGTGCTTTTAAAAACACAGACCGATTTTCTTTTTATATATGAACTTAACGCGATGGTAACCACTACACAGGATGTGACATGAAGTGTTCAGCCTCTGGATTCCAGTATAAAAGCACTTTTTATGAAGCAGCTGGGGGGAAAAAAACAGAGAGAGTGAGAAAATCTGTCCGAGGACGGCGTCACTCTTTTGTCACGTGAGCCTCTCTCTTCCTCCCTCTCTTTTTTTTGTGTTTTCTGCTGCATTGCAGATGTGGTGAAGGGACTCCACCTCAAAGTAACGCACGCACACTTTAACAGCAACCCAGCTCACAAAAAGGGCAAAGTGTTAGAAAAATAAAAGCTCTAATAAAACACGCAGTTGGTTTCTATATCAATATTAATCCCTTTTTTTCACACCCTCCCAGATAATGTGCCTGCACCTTGTTAATGGAGTTTATTGCTTTCTGCCCAAGGACTCGTACTCATTGATTTGGCCTCTGATTTATCCTCTATTTTCCTCCCTCCCTTTCTCTCTGCCTGTACTTTATTCCCTCACATATATTGGACACACAGAGATATTCAATCACGGTTACAAAACGATTACACACAAACACCAAAGCTGATGAGTGAGATCTAGAAAACACACACCAGCATTCACACGCACATGCACACACATACCGCCGCCAGGTTAAAGGGAAGTTGTGTTTGCAAAAAAAGAAGGGATCGGAGAGGAAGTGAAACTTCAAAGGGAGGCTGCGAGGGCACGAGTTAGCTACACTACAATACGTGACACATGCCTCTCTCTCTTCTCTCTCTGAGTCCTTCACAACCCCGGATGACCCTCGCTGCAGTTGTAATTCGCTCAGTAAGCAGGGAGGGCCCTGACTTGGGAGAAATGGGAGGGAGGGGAGTCCCCCGGGGAGAGAGGTGTGTGTGTTTGTGTGATGTGCGAAGCGTGCAGCTGAATCAGATATACATCATTTAACCCCCCTCTGATATCCATGCGCACACATGCACACCTCTCCCATCTTTTTTTTCATATATGCTCCAAAGAAATAGCAAAGCCGAGGGCCAATATTAAACAGTTAAGAGCTGAATCCAAAGACATTTATCAGTGAGTTAAAAGCAGTAAATTAAGCCACGGGGGGAAGGTAAGGGGTTTCACTAATCAAACATGTGCTCACATAGACGGCCACCGAGATAAATGGCAATCTTTACATCCTGTAATTCACACGGAACTGTTTGAAGTGAAGCCCGAAGGCCGGAGGAGCAGACAGGCTGGAACAGAGAAGCTGATTTGGGGCTTCACAACAAAGGATTCACAGCAGAGACAAATGGGTGAGTGTGAATGCTGCAAAACACACGTCAGTGATAAACACACACACACACACACACACACACACACACACACGCACACGCATGCACACTTTCAACAGCAATAAACAAGTTTGTTATCTACCTTCCTGCAAAGTGAAATCACATTTTCACACTTCCTCTTTTAAAATCTTTGCCCCCACCTGCTTCCCCAAATATATTAATAACGCTCCACTAACAGGTAACATCTAACAGCATGAATCTGATTACAAAAGACAGCATCTGCAAAATAATACATTTACAATATTACAGATGTGAATGAAAAAATAGAAGACTATTTGTCAGACTGCTCAAAAAAGTATGAGCGCTAACGTAAAATAGTCAATCTTGCTGAACAGCTTGAGGATGAGTATTCAAATAAAACTGGAATAAAAAGATAATCTATCTGCATATTCTGCGGCGGCAAAATGATACTCGTGATTGATGCAACTGTAAGTGGCCGATGGATCATCTGTAATGGATTCACACACACTGTGAATATCTCAGCAAACTGAGATAGGAATCTGTCACTCACTAGATGTTAGTGTTGACTGGCGCTCAGTCATGAGATCCGATGGCTTGGTTTAATAAAATCTTGGCTCTCGTTGCTTTAAAAGTCACTTTAATGCAGAGTCTGAGGCAGGAAATGAGATGATTGTAGCCCTACGAATATCTCAAACTAATAAAGTCTGAATCCTCTCGTCTAGAAATGCCATTATGCGCCATTATTCTTTTTTTTTTTTTTTGCATTTGTAGAGGCATATATGCATCAACAGAAAATAATACTGCATTTATTTTGAGGGTTAAAGGGGCTCTTCAAGCAATATAGTGCTGCACTTCCATAAAGTTGCGGGACTCACCAGATGCAGGTTTAAAAAACAATGGTCACTGACTTCTAGTTGTATATAGGCCTGTCACGATAATTACATTATCAGCTTATTGCACCATATATGTACATGACCATCATTTTGCCTGCCTCAATATTGCCTGTGTATTTACATAAAAATGTCATCCACGTTAGTCAACATGATGCTAGAAAAAAACAGCAGGGTTTTCCTGACCAGTCTGAAGAAAAATAAAACAACACTTTAAAGATGCCACAGTGTAGCTTACCCGTAGCCTGCAGCTCCGATTTTCAAGTGGAGGAGGCGCAGTCCTGATAGTTGTTAGCTAGCCAAACCCTGGCAACAAGCCAAAAAGTCAGTTGTTTGTTGTTTTACCCTCGAACAACTTCATCCTCTACTCTGTAAACCCACCAGCAAACTGCCTGACACCTAGACTGTCAATCTCCAGTAGCTGACTGCAGCACACAGGCCGAATTATGGAGGTAACCGCAGTGTGAGCTTCACTGAGCTTGTCTATTGGTCACAAGACGCATCACTTGGTTTTGGTTTTGCTAGCCGAATTCATATTAACTCTCAAACTGCATTATTTTGAACTACTCCTTGAACAGTACTATAATTTTAAATGTACTTTCTTGTAAATATTAACAAGTGTTACTGTAAAACTTCAATTAAAAGCCTAGTCCCAATTTAACACCCAGTCTCTTTTACTAGCCCGGTGTGGCTACACATTTTTACAAATAAACGTCCGTCTCAATTAGAGGCCTGGTCTGCTTGCGAAGCAGTTCATTTCTTTTTTTAATGTAAGTTCTTCGGGTTGTTGGCTACCTTAAACTGTGTGTCAATTCTTTGATTTCCCTGTAAGTTATTCACATTCCTTTAGTCTGTAAGGGTCCTCGGATCAAAAAGACGCCTGTCCCATATAAAGACCTGTTGATTACAGTGATTTAAGCAAATAATAGCCCAGGCTACTTATAGAAGTTTTACGGTACTTACTGTTTTGTAAATAAATATACATATTTTTTCATATTCCAATTCCAATGTCTAAATATTCTTAGGAATTTAAAGTCCATACCCCTTTGACAAAGTGAACTTGCATTATTATGCTATTAAATTATTGTATCACGCTAATGAAATGGTCTCAAATTTACATTATTTTATGGAGAATATATATCGTCGAACAAAAGTAATTATCATGACAGGCCTAGTCATGTATAGGTCAAGTTCTAAAAAATGTTACATCCTACATTTCCCATAATGCAGCTCATCTTTCATTAGACCCTCCTTGCCCTATATCTCCAGTGTGTAATGCAGGCTTATGAGCATGACTGACCCATGTCTATGTCTCTAATCTGAACTTAATCTACAGCAGACATTACTGTTCTTCATTTTTTCCATGGTAATTGCTTGAACTAAAGTTTTTAGCCCTTAACTCTGACAGATGTTTTTCATTTAATTCAATATCTGAAAACAAACATGACACATAGGTAAGAAAATATTGCAACATAGATTTCCCAGCCCTTAAAACATACAGTAGTAGTTATCACAGAAGTCATGGCTATATCTATTTGCTGAATTCCTCCTCTCCTATCTAAAAGTATCTCTCTATCTAGCCCCACACAGTCTTAATTCTATTCTAGTGGGCAGGAGCCTCATTTAATTAAACAGTCGTGTAATTACTTAGCGAATAATACTCAAACATTGTGTTCTGGATTTAGTGATCCATAGGGGGTGACTGGTCGGACACGCCGACCTGAGGGTCTATTTAACAGTTTAATTAAGGTCTTGAGTGTGTAAGTGAGGTTTTAACAGTAGCTTGTGTTCAGTAAATCAGAAAAAATATAAGTATAGCTTCAGTTTTCTTTTCTTTGTTCCTTCTTATAGTTTATTTGTTAAATCTCTTTTTCTCCGTCTCCTTTCCTTTCCCTCGTCTCAAACCACCTATTTTCGTTCTCCTGTAAACTAATCTGTTCTCTTTCTCTCCCCGGGAAAACAGAGGTAAAGTTTGCCTCATCTCTCAGGTAGCAGATTAATTTGCTCAGCAGCTCGCCTCTATTCTGCACGGGTTATCAGCTATTATTATTTACAACCACAGGTTACAGGGGAGTGGAGGATTATGCATGAAATGAGAAGTGTGTGTAAATGTGTGTGTGTGCGTGTGCTCAGGGAATGCCGTCCACATTACCATAATTCCCTCTTAAAACTCCTTTTCTTCCGCTCATCACCCCAAATTGTTTGCCCTAAAAATCTCTCTCCTTCTCCATTTTCTTTTCTTTGGTCGATCCCTCTCTCCGAGCCCTGATCATCAATCTAACCTCGCCTCTACCTCCCGAAAACATAGGACTCCCTCGCTTCCCACAATACATAAACATTAGGCAGAAACAATTACCCTGCCTGGCATATTGTACCAAGGAAGTTTGATATGAAAAATGATTGCTTTTCGTGTTGAATGGAAAGAACAAATGGAAACACACAAGACAAGGTCTCCCGAACAAGCATAGTGAAATATTTCAAATAGTAAGATTCTTTACCAAGAGAGTCTACTGAATAAACACTGAAAGAAATGTGATCAAAGTAAATGTAACACATCTATCGTTCCATCTTCTTTTTTAGAATCACTATCCATCACTATCTAACCAAATTATCAACTGCATTATTTATATGACTTTGGTGTTTGATTTTTCCGCCTAACAAAACAGTCATAATATTATAGTGAAATGACAAGAAAAAGAAGGCTTGAATTCCTTTGCATCATAACCAAAGTCTCCAGGAGAGATTTACGGTAATTCATTTGAACACATTAGGAAACAGATTAAGGAAAATTTGAATGAACAAGTGTTTCAGGTGAAGCATGGTGTTGTTACATGCCATGAACAGAGCTTTATTGACTGGCCCATGAGTAAATGAAGACTTAAAGGGCCACGCCAGTGATTTGGTATTGCGCTTCCATGAGGTTGGGGGACTTGAAAGAGACAGTTAAAAAAAAGAATGGTCAAAACTGAAGCAGCAGAGGCTGAGATATCTTGACTTTTAGTCTTTACTACAGATCAAGCTCCAAAAACATCACTGGATCCTACACTCCCCATAATGCATTGTGGTGGCATCTTTCATAAGATCTTTCTTGTCTGGTAAACACCTCATTTTTTATTGTTCTGGCTCCCAAACCATTTTGTTGCATAAAGTTTTGGGTTCAGGTTTGGTTATTTTCAAATGGTATTTGAAATGGGAACTTCGATGATCTCACATATTTTGTGTTAAATCATTAGAAGTGTCTGTTTTAAAACAAACAAACAAAACAAACAAACAAAAACCTTTTTACAGGTGTTTGGGAGTACTACAGCATATGTTAAAAAAAAGTACACCCTTTAGTGGCACTTGGGGGAACTGTGTTAAATCTGAAAAATTGCCTCAAGTGATGTCACATGAGTCAGAGTCAACAGTTGAGGCTGAAAACTACAAGTCTGAAAATGAAACAAGATCTGTGGAAGTAGAGTCAGAAAGAAGCAAGGTTACCAGACTTCTGTAGCCTCCTTATTCCTGCTTGATACCAGCAACTCAATGCTATGTTAGCTGCTAGCATAATACACCAAAATCTCACACAAAAGATGGCTCGGCATGTATTTTTCACATCGCAGGGATTTTTCACAGACATTATTACAGGAAACTACAAGGCGGAAGTGCACTCGACTATGGAAGCCCGAATGGCTGCAGACATTCTTCGCAGAGTCCACTCCACTTATAACTGCTTACTGTTGGCTATGTTGTCATTTTCAACAAATTTGTCAATATAAATCTTGTTCTCTGTTTAAAAAGGGCAAACATAGGAAGACAGCAAGCACACTTCTTTAAAGCGGTTACGTCTTAAGTACTATCTTGAGCCTACAGCTAATATCCTGTGTGGTTTGTTTCCATGATGTTACAGAAGTGCATATTTAATGGATTCAGTGCGGACAGAGAGATGCTTGATTGCTATTAGGAAACAGTGTTCAGCCTACTTATTGTCACAAGGGAAACGCTTTTACCGGACATTATGACCGAAGAGATTTCAAAATGTTGGACTTAAATGGATTTTTCTGGTCAAAACCTGAATAATGGAAAGCTTGAGCACAGCAACACCAATGAGAAAGCGGCTTGCTGTGTGAGAGAGACATAGAGAGGGGAAGAGTAGGTGGAAGGTGAACTGTTGCACAACAGTTCTGTAAGTTATTAATAACTTACTCAGAATGCTGCTTCGTAACTGAATGACCCACCCCACCGAAACCCTCTATATTTTTTTAAAAACTTAACCGCCGAACCGCCCGACCTGTGGTTTGTGGGTTGACATGTGCATCACTAGTCTGTAATGAATTAAACTGAGCAACAATATAGCTTTGGGTGACCAACTGGTGGCTTTAAGTTAGCTTGTGTCTTAAAGGTGCCAGTACAGCCAAGGTTTGGCTCTCACTTTTAGGCCTTTGTGGTACCGTCTCCAATCCAAACCAAAGATTGCTCAAATGATGTCACTGGAGTCATTTTCTCAGACATAGCTGTAGACAAAGCTCCCCCACAGCCACAGAAGACACTATGCAACTATTTTTACAGGCTCGGCACTACTCCCAATGACTTTGGGTGACTAAAATGGGTGAAGTGCCACCTGAAAAAACAGCTGTACGTACAGTACACAGAATATTTCTGGCATGGGGTGCACAAAAGTATTTTCTTCATTCGACATAAATTGGTGTACAAATTTGGATGCAATTATTAAATAAAAACACTTTTTTTTTTTTTTTTTTTACTGTGTTTTGAGACAAGAATGCCACATAGTGTGATACAGGGTCCATAGATAGTGTGGGCCTTGGGGGTTTGTGCAATGCATGGCCAGCCACAGTGAAAAAAGCTATTGCAGTGCAATCACAAGATACACAGTCAGGCTCCATCAGTACCCCATCTCACTGATGATATCCTCATCATCTCCCAGAACCCGCACACACACTCACCACCACCACATCAGTATGTGTGTGTGCATTTGTGAGTGTGTGTTAATGCATGTCATTGTGTTAAGTGTGTTATGTCGTGAGATCATTTTCCGCGGTCGTCGCTCATGGATATCAGGGTGCTAAAGTGTGTGCACACACCTCTGCTCGTGTGTAAATGTCAGTGTAATAATGAGTGTGTGCGTGGTTATGCGGTGTGTCGAGAGAGCTCTTGGCCCCTCGTTTAAGGGTCGAAAGATTCTGATCAGCCCCAGATTCCATTAACAGAGCCGGAGAGGACGGGAGGGGTTTTCTTGTGCCGCGGAGTGGAAAATTGAGTCCATGTCACAAACTAATCAAATCGCACCAAAGGTGAATGGAAGAAGGGAACACACACACACTCTCTCACACACACATACACACAAACAGGGCTGACAAGTATCCAGGCCATCTCACAAAGTCGCTGACACACGCAGAAGATGTGGACCGAGCAGATGGCTGCAGAACAAAAGTCTGCAAGGGTCTCTGTGACAGCCTCACATTAGCATGGCTCTGTGTCAGGCTAACATTAGCATGGAACCCTGTGGGGAAATGAGAACACAACCCATTTGTAAAGTATGTGCTGCAGAGGGACCCATTTGACCGTTGCACCCTTTGTGGTAAAACCAGGAAGACTTTGCTTGAATATTTGGTTGACTGGAAGGATGTCACTGTTGATGGCTAGAGAGTGTGTGTGGGAATTCCTTCCAGCAGGTTAAACACGCTGTGGTGACATGCTATACGATGCTAGGTGACTGTTCACCTCGTCATGGAGTTATTGCTTTTATATCCCAGGCTTTGATAATCACAGAGGTTATCTAATAAGAAGGTGGAGGGCTGGTGTGGATGGGGGTCTGTGAAGGGTAAAAGGGGCTTCCCACTGGCCAGCTCCACTCTGCCCGGACCTTTTTCTTCAACTTAACACCAGTGCATTGTGGTACGCAAAGTTCTGGTGGGGTCAGTGTTGCAGGCGGGGGGGTAGCCCTAACTACCCTGTTCAGGTGTTCCGCTGGTGCCCAGTGCCCCGTGTCCTCCACCCCTCCTCTCCCACCTGTGTCTCTGAGCGCTAGGAGGTGGAGGTTTTGGTTTTGGATTGAGGGTCCTTCTTGCCATTCTGGAGCACGGGTGAGTCACTGGAGGTCTTAGGCGTTTTCCTGGGCGGACTCTGCTCAGCAACATCGTGTAGAGAGGGCTCCCGGTACATGGCCACTGGGGAGGGAGAAGGTTGCAAATAGTTAGGACTGGGTAGAGACAAAGATAGTATAGATGCAGGACTTCACCCGAAGGGTTCGGTCAGCCATTGTTTCTCTTTTGAAACTACCAAGTTGTACATATAATACAGTACAGTAGTTTTAAAGAGAAACTTTGCAGGTTTTCAACCAGCTCTGTCATCACACTTTATGCAGTTTGTGCAAAAGATGTTTTGCTTGCCCCCTTTCCACTAGTAACTGGAACACCCCCCCCCCCCCCCCCCCCCCCCCATTTGGCAGTAAACTTTCGCACACACTGCGATTACACAGAACTGGTAGAAAATCTGAAAGTTTCCCAAAAACAATGTGAACATGACCTTATTTATTTAAAATGTAAGACACATTCAACATAGATAGGGAAACTGGGGACAAAATAATGCAGGAAAGAAAACAGAGAGAATATTGACAATGGATTACTCCCAAACCTTTATTTTAAAGCTGCATAATGTAAGAGGGGTCAATCATCGTGACGAAAGCATGACTCATCACCAAGTCTACTTTTCACCTCAGCTCAACTAAGAAGTTACTGCATGTTTACTTTGTTTGTCAGTGTGGCGTTATGTTTACAGCCTTTTCACCGTCATCCAGCGGCCAAACAAAAGACTCAGTGCAGCTTTAACTTCACACCATTACCTGGCTGGTTAAAATAAAGGTTTGAGAGAGATATTATCCCTCAGCTTTTTCCACTACATCTACTTTCCTACAATTCCTTTAAGTATAGAATTAGATGTGCACACTTAAGGCACAGAAGGGATGCATTTAAAGTAAATAACTAACCTAACCTAATGTAACATCATTAACTGTACAATGTTTCTACTGGTAAATAAGTTGCATTCTGTAGGTGACCATATTATTTATTTAACTGTAAATTAGGGTTGTCAGCATTAGCACGTTATTTGCAATGCGATTAAGGTCGGATCATAACATGGTTTTTTTTTTTTTAATCATTGCTATTTTGTCTCTTTGGTGCACCCTTACTTGTAGTTCAGCCGCCACAGTGGCTTCCTGCTGCCACAGAGATGAAAAATAACGACACCACTGTGCTTTGGAATGGCTGAGCCCAGATGGCTCAGGTGACAAGTCAAAAGTAAAATGCATCTTGTGTCAGTTAGAATTAATATATCAGCAAAGTACTTTGACTTTGAGCTACCACCTACGAGCTGAGCATACAGGCGCAGCTAATCAGACTGATGTCAGTGGGCTACCACATTGCCAAAGCTGGCAAAGGACTATTCTGGAGCGTATGAATCACCACAGATCTGAAACTAAATCAAAGAAATTAAAAAGGACATTAAGAGACGTCCTCAGGTTGGCATGGTGAAAGCAGTCATACGCCTTTCCATTGCAGGGAACAACAGTTTCATGTATACAGGACCTGAATACATCTGAGAAAGCCACTAAACTTGAACTTCTGAATAGTGCAAATGCTGTCCCAATAACAAGGGGTAAGTGGCATTAAAGAGTAACCAAAATTATCTCGGAGTAACTGCACACCATATTGACACTGACCAAGATCATAAAGTAAATTTCTTGCATTCATTTGGTTCCCAATCAAGACACTCTGGTAAAAGTTGTTTTACCTTGTTAATATGTTTTTTTAAAACAGTTTTTAAATGTAAAATGATGGAATATTACACATGCAATTAACACTGATTAATCACAATTATAAAAAATGAATTACTTGACTGCCCTTCTGTAAACATCTAACAGTTAAGATCAATATATGTTAAATAACGAAACATTGTACAGCATGTCATATTTATTAGGAAACAAAAGAAATTTAAATTTTTGAATCCCTCTCTTGTCTGTTTCGTTGTTAAGTACTGTTAGTTGCACAACGGCTTCAGGTGGCTTCAAAATTTACTCAAACTAAAATTCCCAATTACTGTTTTTAAGGTCAAGACTGACCTTTGATACTTGAACAGATGACCAGGTAAAGAAAAGAGTGGTCCCTCAAACTTAAACTTCTCCCCCAGGAAATTTAAGGTCAAAGATAATTTTGCACTGGACACTAGGGTGTTACGGTACACAGAAGTCTTGGTTTGTATCATATCGCCGTATAGAAGTCACAGTTTGGTACAAGTTTGGTACTGGGACTGAGGTAACATTTTGCCTACAGGGAACTTTGATAAACTTTTTTTTTATTACACAAATAAGTAACTTTTCAAAACCTATGTATAACACATGAACACTGAACAAACGTTTTACCAAAAGGCAACAGGTCACAACAGGCTCCAAAACTTAAACGCATCTCTTATGCTATGAAACTGAAAATACAAAATACGGGTTGTTCTGTCCTGGTCCCGGTCATCAGCCCATCTGGGGGATGTCGTCGAAGGTGAGTTAGCATGTTGGATGTGTTTTCATTCAAATACCCTGCAACTTTAGAGCAATGCCAACACATCGTCTCGTCTTGTACACAACACTCTCTGTTGCTTTTGTAGCTGACAAGGAACCTGCATGTGGGTCTTCCAGCTATGCTGTTTTATTTTGTGCTCACCATAGTGTGACCGACTCGCACGTCAATCATCTTGTTGTGCTAACTTTAGCGCATGCTGCTCACGGTGTACAGCTAAACTTCATTAGCTTGGGAACTTTGGTTCTGCACTCGTACTTCCCATGTACTGTGTGTGGCTGCACGCACCATACCGTGACCATTTGTCTCAAATACACAAACCATCACAGCCTCACTGAATACACAGTACAGGGACTGGCAACAAGCACTGACCACCAAAGACAGTGACAAAATAAAAGCAGTGAGCATCTTGCAGGATAACCCTCACTGGTCACTGCCTCTGGAACACCTTGTGCAGTATATATTAATCTGTTGTACCTTCAATGAGTTTGGGCAGGAAGTGCGCAGCTCCCTTTGTCTTCTTGACACGGTTCCCTTTCATGACCTGTCCATCTCGGTTGATGCCGATATACCACGCCCGTCCTGACTGGGTCTGTCTGTACAGGATGGACGAGTAGGTGACGTAGTAGTTCTCAAACACACACTCCTTAAACTTACACTCGGGCGTGAAGTGTTCCTGAAAGACACACACGGGGAAACACACACATTGGGTCAGAAGAGAAGAATAACATATTTGGCGTGGCTGCCATTTTTTATCTGTTCTATTATTTATATATTTACTCTCCAATTCCGCTGGACTCAGCTGGGAATGGGAGGAAATGGGCCCCACATTTCATTGTGACAGGGTTACAGGAGCATCTATGGGTGCATCAACAACACACACACACACACACACACATGCACACACACACACACACAAACTCATCCCAACATGTGCACACGCCTGTTTGCCACATGAACAAAGTGGTTTGTGAGCTGGGATGCCATAACTCAGCAGAGTCGGTTTACCTGTAACAAACAACAATCACCCGGATCCTTCACCCCCTCTGTGGTTTAACTGTCGGCCTTCAGCCCTCTCACACTGACAAGCACACACACACATAGCTCTGCATTAGACAATATGTCAACAGCGGGACATCCCCCCCCACCTTCCTCCCTCCATCTCCCCCTCGTTACAGCTCTCACATATTCCCTTTCTATCTCATATTCCGCCTCTCCTTCTCCACTTCATTCCCCCCATCCCTCCGTCATCTGGTAACCTTGTTGAGGAACAAACCAATTTGCAGGATTGATTTGGAGCCTTGATGTGACGGGTGAGCAGAAAAGGCCTGAATAAGGAGTTTACTCCCTCTCTCTCTCTTGCGCTCATTCATTTCTCACTCACCCTCCTCACCCTCTCCTCCTCCTCCTGCTCTCCGTCTTCTATCTCTCTTTTCTCTCTGCTTGTCTGCTGCCACCGCAGGCACGGGGCCTTAACGTCTGCCTATATCCATTGTACCGCACATAAACAAGCTAATTACATTGACTGTATCGCCCATTCTTTAATTACACATCCATTCACTTAGGCAGCCATTCATTTCCTCACCCACCCATTAGCTTAGCTCTAATAGCACCGAGCGAAATCCAAAAGGTCTGGAGTCTCTTGGAAGGTGTAATCAGATTGCTATCATTAACCGTGTTTGCACTGCAGTATGTTGCGTCTCATCTTCTATGCAGTCTGTGTGTGTGTGGGTTCGGGGGGGAACTTTACAGGATTAAAGCCTGCTTTGTAAAGCCTGATCATCACACACCCAGGCAGACGTGCTCAAGTTCATTAATTGATTAATTACTTGAACTAAACTGGCCATATGAGGAATGTGTAGGGTGTGTAAATGAGTGTGTGTGTGGAGGCTGTATCATTACCAATCCACGACCAGCCTTGTGCAAAGGAGGTCTTTTCGATTAGCCTTTATCTTCCTGGGAGACCTACAGGGGGAAGATAGAGGCTGGATTTCTACCACCAGGCAAAGTCTGACTTTCTGATTAAAGACTAAACTTTGGGAGGCTGTTTACACGGCTCCCTACTAGAGTAGTCCATGCATGGCAAAGGGCACGGTTTTGTGTGTTTTCACAAAAGGTCACAATGCAAGGATCAGTGGTGCAGCTGTGGAACTCAAATACTTACTTAAGCAGTAACTTGGACTCTATTCTCTCATGTTTTTGTGTGACTAATGAGAACAACAAGTTTCTAATTGGTCCTGTACTGAGCAAGAGGGCTGCAGCCAGCAGCAAAACTGACTCGAGCCATGTTCATCCCATCACTTTACAACCACTAATAATGCTTCGTTTTGGCCACTGACAGGCTCAGATTGTTATTATTATTAAGGCTCATTGATGCTCCTTTTATGTATAAAAATAGATCATTCCAAATGCTGTGACTGTCACTGCCCACTTATGTCCATGGGTCCTTTACATTGGCACAGATATATCCAGTAAAAGGCACTAGAGGGTGGAGTCAAAAGTTTCTGACAACAACAAACAAGGCGACAGTGGAGGAGGGGGTGGCATTGATGGTGATGGTCTATGAGGCCATTAAATACATCACAACATGTGGATGGAGAAGCCTTTTCACGATATTGCTGATTACTTCAGCGTGTCTGAGGGATCACAGCTCGCCTGAAACATGTTAAGCTGCCCCAAGATCTTCAGTGGTACTACTGTTTTGCTTTTAGCTTTTAGGAGACTGACCCAAATACGGACAAAATGAACACAGAGTACGGACAAAAGGCTTCGTCTGTGTCTGTTTTAGCATCATCACCGAGCATAAATGAGCCATTTGTTTCTGATGACATTATGAAAAGGATCACTACAGAGATACCATTTTGCTAATGAGTAAGATCCTTTCTGTTGAACCAGAAACAACCCTGAAATCACTATTGCCAAACCCACCAGATGTCATTTAAATAAACAGTAATTTAAACACGTCTAGACCCAGCATAGTTCCACATGTAACTGGCAGTAGTAAGGGTTTATTTCCACCAAACCAGAAGATGATGAAGGTTGGAGATTAGTGGAACAGTGAAAAGACAAACTTTTTGAGAGTTTTTTGTTGTTGTTGTTGTTGTTGCTTGTTTCTATTGACTTTGGTTTCAAAACATCTTGCCAAAGGACTGCAGCTGAAAATCAGCCAGCTGGCTAACACTAGCACATTTACAGAAATGTTGATTAATGTGTGTGTCCTTATGAATAAATAAATCTAAATCTAAACAAGTGAGTAAGACGATAAAAGTATTGTTTATTTAATTGAAGTCTGGTAGGTTTGGTAATGGCATTTTCTGGTTAACCAAAAAGGATCCTACTCTTTAACAAAAAGGTCGGTCACTTTAGGCATCCTTTCCATAAAACTGTCAGACACTGTTAGAAAATAATTTGAGCTTATCGGTGGCATAAACAAACACTTTTAGTGGATGTAAATTGACAGTGTCATATGTTTGCATTGCAGCCTGTTTCGCTACTGCTAGCTGCAGCAATCTTGCTCAACACTGGAACAATTTCAAAAATGGTTGCCTCTATTAGTCACTTAGAAACGAAAACATGGGGAAATAGGGTCCAGGCTTAAAAATACCAAAGTTACCCTTCAAGTACACTTTACTTGAGTATTTTTTTCATGCTACTTGAAGGTTCTCTCCACTCCTTGTCAGAGGTAAATATCAGATGAGAAAATAAGCCCAATAATGTTTCAATACAATATCACAGACATTTTTGTATATTTGTAGCTCCTCATTAAAACAACCAATTGTTGTGTTTTTGCAATTTCTCTTTACATGACCCTGTAATCATATTTATTGGTAACCAGTCCAGATGCTTTTTGCTTTATGCCATTCAAATCAGGCTTGTCTTTCTGCCGAGCTGTGTCTTCATCTGTCTTCTTGTGTAAGTGTCTACAGTGTTGACAGCAAATAAACACAAAGACTCAACATCTCGCCAGACAGGGGTGGAGCTGATTCCATCCCATCAAACTGAATTCAAACAACAGAACTCAATACAATATTACAATAATGTCATGCATCACTTTTCAAATCCATGTTTAAATCTTACATGCTAGGAGGCAGTAAAATATCACCACCAGTCAGTAAACATGATACTGCAAGCAACAAACATGAGCACAGATCAGTTATGTTTTCAGAGAATCATTCATGTATGATTTCCCCCTGTAAAATACACCTTTAATATTTCATGAATTTGAACTCAGCGTAATGCTTCGCGTGGTGCTACACCGACTGAATCCCCCAGCAGGGAAACAGAAAGACGTACACGCAGCCTGCATGCATGACTGCACAAGCGCTCTCACCTTTGTGAGTATACTATGTTTTTCATCTGACATTTATAAATATATGAAAAACAAATCTACTATCCCTCTATAAAATTCATATGTCAGAACTTATTTGAATTATATCAGTCACTTTTTTCCTGGCCAGAAGCCAAATGCATGTATTTAGGCACAAACACACACTCAGGGTGCCATCAGTGATGCTGCTTTATAGGATAACACACTATTAAGCAGTCATTTATACAGACACATTATTCACACAGCAGACACACAGGGGACAGATGCACATCTGTCTGCACAGCGTTTACTCTGACTAGACTTCAGGCTGATTTCACACTGATCATTTCCTCTCTGTCAAAAACTGAGAAAAAAGGGCTTCTTCCACCTCTTCACTTAGATCATCTAACGAGATCCTGACGTCCACTGGATAAAAACTGTGAAAGCTAACTGTCACTTGAGTCCAATAACGCTCACTCCCCTCATTTTAAAGACAATCCAGACGTTCTTATCAGTGTTGCAGTTCCTCTTGTGTTCAGCAGGGGCTGCCCCAAACACACAAGCAGTGTGGGATTCCTGTCACTGCTCCTGCTGCTGTCGATGCTCCAAAATTAACTGGTGTCTGCTTGCCACTCCATAATGCTCAGCTCTCCCCAAAGGGCCTCTTTTAGCACGCTGAAAACCACTTGAGTCGCAGAGCAGCCACAAATCCACACACGGATTTCTTTCTGTGCTGCTATTTATGCACCAAACTCCATGTTGTTTCTGTATATTTTAGGCAGAAATGCCCCATCATGTTGCATTAGGATGCAGAGACGGATATAAACAATAATGCAATATGATTTCATTGCCTCGTACAACTCCAGGGCCAATAAGCTCTTTTTAACTGACTTCAGAGAGATATTAAGCTACCGATTTCACAATATTTTTGTAAATTGAAGTGTTACATCAAAGTGTTTTCCAAAATAGATTTAAAAAAGAAAACGGAAAACAAGAATATGGACATAATCAGATCAAGTTAGGGTCAGTAAAAGGTACGCTTTTTAACACTACATTTACCACAATCCTCTGTTACACACAGATCATTTTAGAGGAGACAAGAGGATTGTGTGTGTTTAGGTGTGTGAGGGTGTGTACATCCACTCATGCGTGTCTGCTGTTGTGACAGAGAGACATGACGGATCCCTCTTACATCAGTGGGAGGCCACCCGGCGCCAGATGACATGCATACACACACACACGCTCACAGCATCAACAGTGACGGATGGAGCGGTCGCCTCCCTCATCACTCACTCCCACAGACAGAGGAGAGGAAGAGAGGGATGGAGGGAAAGAGAGGGGACGAGATGAAATGAGAGAGAGGAGAAAGAAATGACATGGAGACGACATGAGAGGCAAGGGAAGGAGAGACAGAGAAAGCACAGTGGGATTATTCTTCAGTAATGACACACATGCGCTCATGTCATTTCCATCCGTTGACACCTAAAGACATTATTCAGCCCCGTTCGCAGGCTGCCATTAACCATTGAGCCTCCCATGCGCTCAGCTGAGGAATTGATTCAATGTAAGACCTCTGTGAAAAGTCAATAGGCATTAGTCCGGGAAAAAACCTGGATTAGGCTTTGATTGGACGCGCGACGCGGTGACACAACTGAGCGTGAAGAACTTAAAGCGACTTACATGCCGCAATCGGGCAACCACAGGTTAATCCAGGGGCTTTAAGACACTTATCGACCGCATCCCAGAGGACAAATGTATTTTACAGCGTCAATAGGGCACATGTATGAGTGGGCCTCGGTGTTTGCTCACATGTGTCTGTACTGTACATGACAAGGGGAATTTGTTACATTTTTTACACCTTTCAGTAATGTGATGTTTGCAGTTACATGTATCAGCGAATACAACTGATCGATACCGGCATTCTTGTCACAGTTGTAGCAGCACCAAGTGCACACTGGGGAGTGGATGGCCTCATTCAAGTAAAATGGGCTTTTGTAGGCCAGTGCCGATGATTATGACGGAGCGAGACGGATAGATAGTTAGGCTGAAAGCATCAAATTCAGCACAGGTGGGACAATGTCTGTATTATGAAATCATGACTCAAGTTCCACTTTAGGACGGGCAAGTCCACAGTCAAGACCAACATGTCACAAGTCAAGTCCAAGGGCTAATCTTTGTGTTTCCAGCCCTAAACAAATCATGATACAGCCTTCATCAAAAACAAAGACATTTTAATTTCTTAAAGGCTCTCTAAGTCTTCCTACGCTTGAAAAGTTTTTGTCACACACAGTAAACATCTCCTCACGACCCGCGAGCTACATGTCCTCTGAATATGCTGTGAAAAAGTCCGGTCACTGTAGGCAGCCCAGCCCTAAATCAAAATACTTAGTTCAAACAAAGTCATTGGTCAAGGAAAGCCAAATTTATGTTAAAAAAACGTGTTTTTTTATACCAAATTCACTCATTTCATATTTAAAAACTTTTGCACAAGCACTTTTATGTCTTTGTTGCACAGGGCTGAGGGTCTTGTCATGATAAAGATCAAAAGGTCAAGTTTGCTTCACAACTTCATTTCAGTGAATGGACCGTCTGTCAGATCACATCTTCAGCCTCTCTGTCTCTGTCCCGTCTCTCCTGTCTCTTCATCTCACAGTCCAATAAAAAAGAAACTGTCATTAAAATATCCTGCAAGGGACAAAATGTAAAGGGATGGCTGGGGTTGTAAAAATATATTGGACTGATCATGAATTGAGAGCCATTTTTCTTTCATCCAAAAGGCACTTGTTTCAGTGGGTTTTTATGGTTCTGCAGGCAGGAGATTCTGACAAGACAAAGGAAAACAGCTTTGATTGCCCAAGAGGAGAGTTTGTGTATGATGCAATTATATGTAAAGAATTCTCCATCATAAATATACATCTGAGGATCTGAGGTAAGGTTACGTGATGTTATACTTCAGATGTGAGTGTTACTTAATGATTGTTTAATAAAGCTATAAGCAGAATATGAAGCAGAGGGAATGCAGGGTGTTGTCTGAGGAGAACAGTGAAATAACGTGGGACGTTTTCGTCCCTGTATAGTGAATGATGAAATATTTACCTGCAGATGCAACTCTTGTCAGAAGGATAAGAATCAGCACTAAAAGCACACAGAGCAAGGTTAGCCTTACAAAAGCTTGTTTACCAGCAAAGCTGATTATTATCTGAGCAAATGAGTAGGACAAAAAAAACAACTTTAATTGAGGACGAACAGCTGAGGAAGCATCACAGGAGCTTGCAAAATAATTGTCTAAAGATAGGAGTAATTATCGTTTATTAATTTATGCACAACATGTAGCCCCGCTGGCATTCTCTGTTGTGTTATCATCAGCACTGCTCTTTCAAATGCTTTGTAGAAACCATCACTCAGCACTTAGGGAACTCAGAAAGGATCTACACAAAAACTTCCATTTCCGAGCCGGCGTTGTATTGTCGGGTGGATAACCTAGCCAGCTCAAGTGTTAAAAAACATCAACATCTACAACCATTAAGTGAAAAACAACCTCTGTCATTCAGAACAACTCAGTCAAGCCCAACAGTAGCACCAGCAAACAGTCTGTATGCCTGAGTTTGAAAAGCAACATTTTTCTGGTTGACTTGCATTAAAACTTGTGGAATTTTCACAGACAAAAGATGCTTCACTCTGAAAAAAGGGACGTGTCATCCTCACTGTAGCTGTGTGTGAGTCTGCTATTACTGTGGGACAGCACGCTATGAAAAATTCCCCAAAAAGCAAAAGATTGTAGTTCATATCAAACTAATCTAAAGGCCCTATCAGTGTTTTTTGACAACATATTTGAGGTATATACATATAAATTATATCTGGGTTTGATTTAGAGCTTGACATAATGATCACAACTGATTATCATGAAAATCTATGGCTGTGTTTACAATAATGACAGATGTAAACAAACTTTTAACAGCATCAGAAAACAATAATACCTGCAATTTAGCTGTTGTGTGTGATTTAATGGCCTGTCAATCATTTTGGGAGGAGCAGGCTCTAATCCAGTTTTGAATTTTAGTAGTTGTTGACACTTGTGTTTACATTTATGTGATGGATTGGGCCTTTAAGACAATGTTAAGTCAGTTAAGTAGTTGAGGAGGTGATGTTGCTGGATTATGTACAAGTTTTAAAATATTAATTTAAATTTCATAAATAAAGCACAGGAAACTGTTGTTATGAGATTGTTTTGTCACATGTGTTTTCACAGGTTGAGAAAAACTCGACTTTTAAGTTGGATGGACAAGGAGTTATTAACCGACTCTGCTTTACTCTCCACCAACTCATGAGCAAAATACTAATTTGACTATCTGAAATGGCAGTTTGAAGATCTATATGTCAGCAAGCTCCATCTGCCGGTGAAGAGGATTAAATACCTCAGTCGTCTGGTTTTAATCCACATGTAGTGCAATTTTTAACCAAATTTTCAAAAATTCGGTTAAGAAGATGCAAATCTATGTGCTTTTTCATCCACTACTGTTGTCCGAATATTGGGAGTTGGTTCCACGAGACAAGCAGTAGATGGCACTAATTCTCCAGTCAGGTGCCATTGGGAGAAGAGGGCACAACAAGTTGACGTAATTAAAAGAGCACCGGTCAAACCTCAAACGAAGGAAAACAATTGATGTATAATAACAAAGAACACTTTTGACAATAGAAACAAAGTTCTGAAGAGTAATATTAACGCTATGTACTCTTGGTAGAGTTCTGGTTACAGCCCTGTGTGCATGCATAAACACGATGAAAGCCATTCAGATGATGAAGAGAGCTTGCAGTGGCCTATGCAGTGCGGGTAAGTCATGACTGTATGTCGTCATTTATTCACTGAATCTGTTTCCACTTTCCCTAGCTGCATTTACCTTTTATCTACATGCCAACTTTTCCACTGCCTCCAAATATGAAAACTTTTTTGGGACATTTCGTAATTTCTTTAAATTGTTGGCGTTTCAACTCAGGTGTTTTATGCACAAATTGAAAATGTACTTAAAAACAAGGGGATGGAAATGCACATACTGAGGATGCAGATCATTGACTTCTTGACAGGCAGAACCAACATGAAGAAAGCAGGCAAACACAACTCTTCCACCCACATCCTTAACACCGGAGCACCCCAGGGCTGCATTTTGAGTCCCCTGCTGTGCTCCCTGTACATACACAAGTGTGTAGCCACTTGTGACTCCAACACCATTATCAAATTTTCTGACGACACAGCTGTGATGGGCCTGATCACAGATTACAATGAAAAAGCCTAGCTGAAGGAAGTCAGGTGTCAGGACAACAACCTAATCCTGAGTGTCAGCAAAACTAAGAAAATGATAGTGGACTTTGGGAAGAAGAGGGGATAGAACCCCCTCCCCTTAACATCAACAGGTCCTCAGCGGAGAGGGTGGAAAGCTTCCAGTACCTTGGTGTCCACACCACCTAGAGCCTGACCTGGGCACTGAATACTAACTCAGTTGTTAGAAAGGCAAGGCAAAGACTGTTTCACCTCAGACACCTGAGGAAATTGCAGATATCCCGTCAGATACTGAGGAATTTCTACTCCTGCTCCATCCAGTGTCAAGACATCACAGCCTGATACAGAAACGGCACCAAACAGGATTGCAAGGCCCTGCAAAGAGTGGTTCATTTGTATGGACATAGGCGGTGCTCTACCCTGCCTAAAAGATGTTTACATTAGTCGCCGCAAGAATATGGCTCAGAGAATCATCACGGATCACGGCCTTTTCTCCCTGCTAAGGTAGGGAAAAAGGTACCAGATGAATGGTTTCCAGTTCCATACAGGACTCTTGGAATCTTTATACTATTTAGCAAGCGAGTATGGGATTCCACCAGTTTTGAGCAGAACCATTATAATTAAGGATTTGTTGTCAACAGGGTGTGTTGCAAAATTAAAGTAAAAAGAAGTAGCAAGACAGTAGATGCAATTGATAACCTTACCTTATTGCCAGATATCTGATTTTATTGAAGCATGGACCGACTATTAATGAGACCAGTGGACACTCTTCTTCTAAAGATCTCTCACTTAATGTCTCTATAGTTGCCCTTTCCATCCTTTTTTTTCTCCGACCAGTAGAATATAACATTCCTACTGATGTCCTCACGGTTTACACTTCAGGTTAAGGTTAACCTGCTACTTTTTGGTTCCAGCTGGGAACCAACTTTTTGGGTCCAGAATTAATTTTTTGGTTAAAATGGTTCAAAATTAGATGCAGGAACTTGAACTGAACCTATTCCATGTTGGTGGAAAAGGGGTATATAAGGCTCAGGAAGAGCTTCTACCCTTGGGCCACAAGGACTCTAAATGAGAACACTGCCTAACTCAACTTTGAAACTCAAGGTGGTTTGTGTGATGATAAACAGAAGAACTGGATACTTAGTATTAGCTGTGATAGCTAGCAGAGAGAGCATCATCTAGTAAAAGTCATCTTAAAATGTTAAAATATTTTGTCAGTTTTTAAACAAAGGAAATAATGTTAGATAGACAGGGAGTTTAGGCTTTAAAAGTAAAACGACATATGTTCCAAATTCAACTCACAAAATGGTACATTCCTCCTCAGGGAACAGCGATTTTTGAAAGATCTGACAGTCCTCCCAGCTCACCGTGAATCAAACAGACCTCACAACAATGATACCGCTAGTTTTAAAGGTCTTTTCTCTGTCTGAGTTCCACCTCTTGGCCTCTCAGTGCTCTTGTGAACTCTCATGAGTGTCTATGAGTTGCTGACCGACAGAGAACAAAACAAAGTTTTTAGCAGTTCAGACGGAGAGGGTCCGCATCTGTGCCAACATTCTGGCATTTACAGGGACGCCCTGAGGAGCGCTGGAGCTCGACCAGGGCTGATGTGCTCAGAGCATCCAGACAACACATACACACACTAAATGGCACCACACACACACACACACACACACACATACACACAGGCAAGCAAGAGAAAAAACATTCAAAGCCACATATGTAAACGCACATGTTCATGGTGCACAAAAGGACAAGACACATGCATGAAACAACCATTTGACACACACGCAGACAAATGGGTGGAGGCGAAAAAGCAGACAAACACACTGTAATGAGAACAGCTGGAGAGGGTGCAGGTGGGTGCACAAGGGGGAAGAAGCAGAGAGGGAGGGAGGGAGGGAGGGATGTCCTCTGCTTCTCACCTTGACTGCCAGACCCTCGCTGTGCGTTTGGGGATTTTCCAAAGGGAACCAGAGATAACCTGCCTTACCTCTACACTGCATTTTTCATCTCTCTTTCTCTACTCCTTTCTCATCTTCCCTCCTTCTCTCTCTCTCCATCCCTCTTTTTTCATATTCCCTCTTTCTCCCAGTATCCTCTCTATCTGCCTAGATGCTTCACATTTCTTCCCATGTCTACTTCAAGGCCACGTGTGTCTGCACGCTTTTGCTGCCACGTCAGGGGAATGTGTGTGTGTGTGTGCGTGTGTGTGTGTGTGAGACAAGGAGGGGGGTGGGGTTGATCAGAGTGCAAAAGAGGGAGAGTAAGAGAAAGGAAGGAGAGAGTAGAGGAAAGGAAACAAGAGTGCTGAGTCAAAGAAAAAGAGACAAGCCTTTTCTGATTCGATGGGCAGGTGAGGAAGGTCAGGGGAGAGGAGTTGGAGGCAAAAGCAGGTGTGTGTGTGTGTGTGTGTGTGTGTGTGTGTGTGTGTGCAGGCGGGTTGGTCCTCTCAGGTCAGACTGTAAAAAGACTTTGTTGAAAGCTTTGTTGAGGGAGCTGACTAATTGCCAGTTTGCCACCTGTCAGGTGTGTCTGTGTGTGCTTGTGGGAGGAAACTGCTGAGTGTGTGTGTGTGTGTGTGTGTGTGTGTGTGTGTGTGTGTGTGTTGAGGAATGGGGGAATATTGAATCTGCTGTAATGACAGTGTGATAACTCATGACAGGTTACTTGCATTTTTGCATAAGAAGCTGCTTTAGAGCCAAATGTTAAGTAATTATTATGAGACATGTAGCCAAAACGTAGTGTTGCTCCTATATCTTGTGCTTTTAGGGGCCAATTGTCCAATCTTTAAGTGCAATTTGATGTGTTTCCATATGAAAATATTATGTTTCTTTTTGTGCCTGTGGTTGAATTGACTCCCACAGGACGTAAGAAAGAATTTAGCTGAACTTAAAGGGGACCTATTACGGTCATTTTCAGGTTCATACTTTTATTTCTGAGTTACTATTAGGACATGTTTACATACTTTAAGTTTTTAAAAAACAACAACAACAAAAAAAAACAACTTCATTTTCGTCAAACTGTCTGTGCTGGAACACTTTATTCACCCTCTGTATGAAACTCTCAGTTTCAGTGAATGTCTCTATAATAGTACCTCCCAACTCTGCTCTGATTGGTCAGTGTTTCTGGGTTGTCCGTATCTCGGCATCCCTGCAACACCGGAGATGACTGATGACCAACAAAAGCTCCTGAACCAATATCTTCACAACTGGACATGCTCCAGCAGGAATATGATCTGAAATCAGGGAGAAATCTAAAACATCAGCAACCAAGATTACATGTGTCCCTGATGTTAGCATGTAGCTACATGTAGCAGTGTACTTGCAACAATGTAGTGAGAGTAATGGAGTAAAGCAGCACTTTCTATCATGAAAAGGAAACAAGGAAAAGCTTCTACACACAACCGTACAAATTCCATCAAGAATATGACCCAAAATCAGTGAGAAATTGATAAAACTGGCAACAAAGATTCCAGATTTCCTTGACGTTAGCATGTAGCTACATGTAGCAGTGTAGTTGTAACCAGGTAAGGACTGTTACACAGTACAGCAACACTTTCTGCCATGAAAACCAACAAAAGCTTCTAAACACATCCAGACATGTTTCAGTGGGAATATTAACTAAATTTTGGGGGAATTTCACAACATCTGCAACCAAGATTCCAGGTTTTGTTGACGTCACCATGTAGCTACATGTAGCAGTGTAGGTTACAAAATGTAAACACTTGCTGGGGTATTCAGAATGGTCTGAAGCCTGAGTTTTTTTTCCTCATGGGGATTATTTTTTACATACATTTTCCTCATTGTTTGAAATATTGACCACATTTAATATGAACTTTTGACGACCTAATATTATACATATATACGACAGAAAAGACAGAGTAAGTCCACTTTAAAGGTACCCAGTGTATCTTTTAAGTACTGTGGTGTCAAAATGCAAGTCTGCAAAAGGCAAGACAGGGAACAAAATATTCAAATTGCATCATGAGGAATGCACAGGCAAACATAGTTTTAGGTATTAAGTATACACACAGTGTGTTTGGTACTCTGATTTAACATAATAATCTCAACTCAACATATAATTGCTATTTTTGGCAAACTACTATTTAAAAAGGCTGTACTGTGGTGCTCTCCAAGGTGCTGAACTAGTGAGGAAGTTATCCTGGCTCCTCTCTCTTCCCTTTTACCTAACATACTGTATATACAGTACATGTCCCCTGACTCTGCAGTTCCTCTCAGCTCTGCTTGGCTTTATGGTGTCTTTCAGGTCATTACCTTTTTTTGCGGCACACTATCTGCCCAGCACCAAAAGGCAGACTAAGACAAAAGACAAAGTTTACAAATAACTGGTGAACACAGTGGAGCATTTAGCAGCTACAGAGTCACAAATTTCCCCCAGGAGGTGGTGGAGACCAAAACAGAGCTCAAAGAGAGTGAATATTGGTCTCACATTTATTAGCTGGACACCAACACGACTCAATAGAGCGTGATTTTGTTGCATCTGTTTCTGAAGTTAGAGAAGTTAACTTCTCCAAGTATATCCTCAGCCCTGCACAGAATCCCATGACCTACTCTTCACAATAGCTCTGCAGATAAACCAGTGAACTAAATATCTTGAAGGGACCATCCCCATACGCACACACTCTTTCTCTCACACACCTTCTCACTGCCAGTCTCCACAGAGTAAGAAACTGCTCGCTGTTATAGAACACAGTGTGATGATGAATGTGGTAACTCACAATATCACCGAAGACCATCCATCCCAAATAACTGCTTTTGTAAGACATGGCACAGCATGAAACCTATAAAGAACAACTCCACTTATAGGACATAATTAGCGGTATAAAGTGTACTTGAATGTTTTCTACCCTTTTACTAAGTCTGATATCCTATACATTAGTGTATAAAATGTATCTACACATACACCTGCGTATATCCCTGTCTTCTTGTGTGTATTTGACCCTGTGAGTTAATGCTGATCAGAATGCAGAACGGGGCTCTACCCCTCCAGCTCACTGAGACAGCCGTAACTCTTGTCAAAATGCACCAAGGCTACTGCGTTGGCTCTAGATGTAGCTGCGGCATTTTTAGGTGGATATAAAATCCTGTCTCATGTCACCCCCTCTTCCACTTCCTCATCCTTCGTGATGCCCCACATCTTCCTTTTCCCATTCCCCTGCCTTTCCTTTTTAATCTCCTCCTCATAGCTCCCTTCCCCTGTCCCCCTCCCTCTTTCCCTCCTCTCTGAGGTTGCTCATGTGAGCAGAGGCGTTCCCTATTTAGCGGCCTGTGCCTCACTAAAGGAGTCCCCAGTGGAGAGCTTAGTAGAGGCCACACAACAGTGCAGGAGGGGAGGGAGAAAGACTGAACAAGAAGCAAATTAGATTTATGGTGAATGGGCAGATTAATAAATGAAAGAGGAAGGTGAGAAAAGAAATATTTGGTTTCAGAAGACGGCTGATGTAGGGACTACTAGCAGAATTCCTTGGTTGACTACTGTAGCTAGCAACCTAACTGCAGCTAGCATGCCAGGCAGGACATGCTAGCACTTCATTCAACACAGCTTCCCAGGCTTCTTTCCTATTTCTCTGTACTGTGTACTCCCTCCTGACATTTGGTCACGGTCTGCCATTCATCAACTTCAGAGTCCCGTCTACCCTGACTGGTCAGAGTTTCCAGTTCTTCTGTATCTTGGTGTCTCTGCATCAGAGGAACTGAGGTGGTACTTTCCACTGTGATAAATCACCAATAAAAGTTTCTAAATCAAAATGTTCACAACCTGACATGTTCTAGCAGGAATATGATCTGAAACTGGTGAGAAACTGACAACATCAACAACTAAGATTACTGGTTTCCTTGATGTTTGCACCTTGCTACATGTAGCAATGTACTGTACTTGCAGCCAGGTAACAGAGGATAGTGGCACTATCTACCATGAAAAATCAACTATTAAAGCTTATAAACCAAAACTTTGCAACATCTGCAGCCAAGATTATAGATCTCCCTGATGTTAGCATGTAGCTACATGTATCAGTGTGGGCTTTATAATATAAACACTTGCAGTAGCATGCCTGGAGGAAATGACAATATAAAGAAATCCATCAGGAGCTGACCTTTCACATATGTATACCTTGTTAACTGGAAGTTTGGCCACATTTAATATGAACAACTGACACTGTAACATTATATGTATATGTATGAAATAATAATGGGTCCCCTTCATTTGAAGTAGAGTGAGTTTTGCTTGCATGTAATGTTGGTGATCCTATTCATTTTAAATCTCACAGGCTGTAGCCATGTTTTTCTCTACACTAAAATTACATGTGAAAAGAGGCAGAAAATGGACTTTATTTCTGCCCCCCATCTACCCCATCAGCGATTCTTAGTTTTGGGTCACTGGTGGATATGCGTTTGTTTATCCTCTGAGTGCAGATCCACAATGTCATCCAGTGGAGTAAAGTTTTACTTTGCCAAACTTTCCCCTGTTAACTGCGTAGAGTTTGACCAGAGCTGGTCCCGGGTATCGGAGTCCGGCCCAATTATGTCTGCCTACCTCTGTCAGATTGTTTATACCTGGCTGCACATGTGTGTTTGTGGGGATGTGGAGGGTGGCTAAATTGCACAGGGGAGTGAATGTGTGTGTGTGTGTATGTGTGTGTGTACAGTACAGGTGTATTTTTTTTTGCTGTGCATGTGCCTTTGACAACATCTCAAAACACCATGCCGACCCCCCTCCCACCATCCACACATCACTCCTCCCTCCCTCTCCACTGCCATCTCTCTACCCAGGAGGCTTTTCCAGAGCACACGGCTAATAAAGTGGGCCAGGTCCACGGCTGAGCACTATTTTTATCAGAAAGCAATTTTCAGGAGGTGCCCACAGGTAAGCGGGTCCCAGCGCCTCAGACAATGGAACCATGACAAGGAGTTTCCCCCTGCCATTAACCTCTGCTGAACTACTCCCAGTTGCTCTGGTGCTCCAGGAGCATTGCAAAGCCACTGCATAGACCTGGTCCTTGTTCCTGTATTAATATCAAGACCTCCAAAAACTCCTGGATATAATGGATACATGACTGGTCACTGCAAATGATTGTTTGCTCTTTAATGATTTGTAGGGTGCTAGACATGACAGGATGAAATGAATGTACAGTGAACAGATGAATGAAGGCACTGCAGAGGTGGAGTGAAGAAATGATGAAGAGGTGTGTGTTATTGGGGATGTGTAAAGACAGATGGATACACACAGCCCATCTGGCCTCTCTGTTCTTACAGCTGGACTATCTGGCACCGCACTGACAAAGTTTCTGTTTGTGCATGTTATCACCACAGAGTCAGGCTTGGTTATTACTGATTATTAATATCAGTGAACTGCGGCAAAGGGAAATGTTTTAGTGTATAGATGTGGGACACTCATACAGTAGGGGACTGTATGGGAGCCCAACCTAATCACCAGAAATATATTGGCACATATGTTTGTACAAACTACAGACATATTACATTTGTAGGTTATTATATGACAGATATGTTGAACCTTTACATTTTGACAACAATGGGGTTAAACAGTGGTTAAGTTTAGGCAAAAAAAACTACTTGGTTATTGTTAGGAAAGGTTTATGTTTTGTCTTCAGTTACCTGGTTTTGGTGGAACAATCTCATCAGAAAAAGTAGCTGCTTTTCGTGGCACTATCCCCTCCAGGTTCACTACACAAATCCACAATGGAGCCTAAAAGCTGATGGAAAAATACTGACGCACAATTGGAGCCTAAATAGCTGATGGTAAAAAAAATTCAAGTCAGTCTAAAACGCCCACGTTTGGAGCCTAAAAGCTGATGGAAAAACAGAGATGGGTTGCTACAAAACACCAACAATTGGAGTCTAAAAAGGCAATGGAAAAACACAGACAGGTTGCTACAAAACACCTACAACTGGAGCCAAAAAAGCTGATGGAAAAACATTGATATGTCACTACAAAACACCCACTGGAGCCTAAATAGCCAATAAAAAAACACAGACAGGTTGCTACAAAACACCCATGATTGGAGCCTTAAAAGCCAGTGGAAAAACACAGACAGGTTTCTACAAAACACCAACAATTGGAGCCTAAAAGTGTGATAGAAAGACACAGATAGGTTGCTACAAAACAACTACAATCTGACCCAAAACAGCTGACTGAAATACAGTGATATGTCACTACAAAACACCCACTGGAGCCTAAAAAGCCAATGAAAAAACAGACGAGTTGCTACAAAACATGCATGATTGGAGCCTAATAAGCCGATGGAAAAACAGACGGGTTGCTACAAAACTTGTACATTTCAAGCCTGAAAAGCTGATGGAAACGCACACATGACTAAAATTCAACTGGTTTCATTGTTTGTCTTGAACAGTAGTCTACACCTTGGCAGGCATCTTGCCTACCTGCCATGACATCCACCCTCCCCTCCACCTCCTGATGACAAAGTCAGCTCATATGCTACGTCACTATAGACACATTAATATAATGTGTATGAAACTTGTAAATGTAACATATACTTGGTCTGCAGAAATGTATTATGCCAACATTTTCCTCTGGCGACTGGGCTGGGGAATCTGTAAGAAAGGACGATCAGTCTTTCCTCTCTCACACTACAGCTGTCCCAAGTCGGGTCAAAGTTAACTTTTACTGCAGGGCTTTACATCTTAATGGAGTAGTTTTATATCGTGGTATTTTTCGATTTTACTGAAGTAAAAGCTCTCTCCACCACTGACTGTCCAATTGCTCCAGTGTCTCCTATCAATCTAACAGTTCTAATCAGTGCCTAAGTCATATTTTTGGAGCTGTGTCACAGAATGTTATCCCTAAGCATGCCACCTACATGTCTCTTGTACTTGCTGCATTATGCCCTTACAATTAACATTCACCTGGGACAGCTGTCGCTATTTTGGCACCATGACAGTTTTGCTGAGGCAGCATTAAAATGGAAGAAATCAACTAATATGACTTGAGTGGTGTCTAGGGAGATACTTCATCAATGTCAATATATGGAGGAACAAGCTGTCATGGAAAAATTATTTAAAAACAATCAGAAATGTTTTAGTACAGCCGTGGCCAAAAGTTTTGAGAATCACACAAATATTAATTTTCATAAAGTCTACTGCCTCATTTTTTATGATGGCAATTTGCATGTACTCCAGAATGTTATGAAGAGTGATCAGATGAATTGCAATTAATTGCAAAGTCCCTCTTTGCCATGAAAATGAACTTAATCCCCCCAAAAACATTTCCAATGCATTTCAGTCCTGCCACAGAAGGACCAGCTGACATCATGTCAGTGATTCTCTCGTTAACACAGGTGAGAGTGCTGATGAGGACAAGGTGGAGATCACTTTGTCATGCTGATTGAGTTAGAATAACAGACTGGAAGCTTTAAAAGAGGGTGGTGCTTGAAATCATTGTTCTTCCTCTGTTAACCATGGTTACCTGCAAGGAAACACGTGCAGCCATCATTGCTTTGTACAAAAAGGGCTTTACAGGCAAGGATATTGCTGATACTAAGATTGCACCTAAATCAACCATTTATCGGATCATCAAGAACTTCAAGGAGAGAGGTTCAATTGTTGTGAAGAAGGCTTCAGGGCGCCAGCAAACGCCAGGACCGTCTCCTAAAGTTGATTCAGCTGCGGGATCGGGGCACCACCAGTGCAGAGCTTGCTCAGGAATGGCAGCAGGCAGGTGTGAGTGCATCTGCACGCACAGTGAGGCGAAGACTTTTGGAGGATGGCCTGGTGTCAAGAAGGGCAGCAAAGAAGCCACTTCTCTCCAGGAAAAACATCAGGGACAGACTGATATTCTGCAAAAAGTACAGGGACTGGACTGCTGAGGACTGGGGTAAAGTCATTTTCTCTGATGAATCCCCTTTCCGATTGTTTGGGGCTTCTGGAAAAAAGCTTGTCCAGAGAAGAAAAGGTAAGCGCTACCATCAGTCCTGTGTCATGCCAACAGTAAAGCATCCTGAGACCATCCATGTGTGGGGTTGCTTTTCAGCCAAGGGACTGGGCTCACTCACAATTTTGCCTAAGAACACAGCCATGAATAAAGAATGGTACCAAAACATCCTCCGAGAGCAACTTCTCCCAACCATCCAAGAACAGTTTGGTGACGAACAATGCCTTTTCCAGCATGATGGAGTGCCTTGCCATAAGGAAAAAGTGATAACTACGTGGCTCGGGGAACAAAACATCGAAATTTTGGGTCCATGGCCAGGAAACTCCCCAGACCTTAATCCCATTGAGAACTTGTGGTCAATCCTCAAGAGGCGGGTGGACAAACAAAAACCCACAAATTCTGACAAACTCCAAGCATTGATTATGCAAGAATGGGCTACCATCAGTCAGGATGTGGCCCAGAAGTTAATTGACAGCATGCCAGGGCGAATTGCAGAGGTCTTGAAAAAGAAGGGTCAACATTGCAAATATTGACTCTTTGCATAAACTTACTGTAATTGTCAATAAAAGCCTTTGTCCCTTATGAAATGCTTGTAATTATACTTCAGTATATTATAGTAACATCTGACAAAAAGATCTAAAAACACTGAAGCAGCAAACTTTGTAAAAACCAATACTAGTGTAATTCTCAAAACTTTTGGCCATGGCTGTATATCAACATTAGTGTCAGACCATATTAGCTTAAGAAATTGATTACGTCCAAGAATAGATAGAGACAAATATCTTAAGATTTGATTTGTCTGAACATGCATTCTATATATGGACAGAGTGCAGTTAAAGAAATGGTGACATAAAGGGGAAGAACAAAAATGTGAGAGGAGAGGCTGACTATGAGAGGTTTCAGGACGAGGAGGAGGAGGAGGAGGAGGAGGACAAAGGGAGAGAGGGGAAAGGAGAACAGAGAGGTAGAGGACGGAGCGAGGACAAGGACAGCAGATAAGGGACACATCAAGACAGGGATATATATTCTGAATAAAAGAGATTTGCGGGGTGACAAAAGGCAAAGGCGGAGGAAAGTGGTGATGGTGGAGAGGAGAGGAAAAGACAAACCACATGAGAGGCCAACAGACACAAATGGCCGGACAGGGAGCAAGACAGACTGACAGGCGAGTAAAAGCTGTACAAGTGAGACAGGGGGAGGAGAAAGATGAGCATGGCGGCGGTTGTTGCTCCCAGCGGAGATGTTATGTTCACTACGAGTCTGGGCCTGTCAGGCCATCCTTCTCTCCCTCACTCCCTCCCAGCATCCATTGCTCCTCCTCTCTCCCTTCTCTGTTTCCATCTTCTTCCTCTCAGGACAGCGACTACAATCAGCCCTGTTTGCTGTTACTAGTGGTAAGATCCAGCCTGCCCTGTCAGTCAAATTGCCCTGCCACCTCCTTATCCTCAAGGAGGCTGGAGAGCCCTAGCCTTGAATACAGATTCACACACGTCTTATATGGATAAACACATAGAAGCTTTACATTGCATGTATGAGAAGGTCAAAAATTTTACATCAAGTGTCTAATTTTAAACAAAAGTCAATTTCCTTCCTGCACATTTTAAAGTTAATGCAGAAAAACTGATGCTTTGCAGTGCCTCTCTCCTCTGTTCTCCGTCTTGCCTCTATTATCATCTCATTTTATCCTCCCAAAACAAGAGGCTTGTGTAAGGACAAAAGGACATTTGCACCATCATTTTGCTCTCACTCCCTTTTTTATTTACCAACTCGCAAATCCACAAAGAGATTAGGGCGTTCAAAGTGTGTTATTTTTTCTTCACAGTAGATTACTTGATTTTCCTTCTCCATCTCTCTTGAGTGCAAAAAGAAGCACCAAAGTGTTGTTTGGGTGATTCTTAAATATCTCTCAGGGCTAAACAGGGATGTTTGCCTGCCTGCTTCTTCACTCAGGTAAGGTGAATCAACACTCAAGAGAGGAAAAAAAAAAGTTCATCTCTCCTCAGTAAAGTAATATCTGTTTATTTTTTCCCTTGTCCTGGCAAGAGCTGCCTTCACTGCCGCTGTGTTAAATGTGTCTGGAGGTTTAAGTGTGTCGTCTGGTTAAACGCAGCCAAAGAGGGGAGTTGGGGGATTTACCGTGCTTGCATGTGATCAATAATTCATGCTGTGTGTTTGCAGGGAAAACACCACTGTGCAAACTAAAGTAAGTAGATATTTATTGTGTATTAAAGTCGAAGTGGAATTTCAGTGCTCATTTTTTGTGTGTGGAAAGGCAAATTATAATGAACAGCAGATGTTATACTGTACAAATGGAGATACAAGACTTCTTATTCCCCTTTTTTCAAAAAGTCCACATTGCATTAGCTATTGTAAGCAATTTAAAGAAATACTTCACCCATAAAATGACACTTTTATCAAATAATCACATTGTGTTACATTAAATTTGTGAATAAAACATTGTTTTTCTCACATGTTTTCATGGCGCACCAAGAATCAAAAAACAGAAAAAATTCTTGATGAAGTGGAGTAAATGGGGTCCATGTTTGACAACAGCAAAACTATATCAAAACATCCATTTACAAACTCTCACTCAACTCGTGCAGTATAATCCAAGTCTCATTTATCCAGTCGTTTGCTGAGTACTTCCCAAACACATGGATTTATGCTGTTGAAAACACCTCCGCACACAAGTAGCGCACCTGGGCAAACATGTGCATTTGAATTCTGCTTGTGTGAATGCACATTACTCGTCTGTGCCTGACACTGTTTCTATGGAAGTGTTTTAAAATTTAAGGTTTTACCGAAAATACATAGGCCTGATGATTGAGACTTGGATTATACTGCACAAGTTGTGTCAAACTTTGTAAACAGATGTTTTAATGTAGTTTTGCTGATGTTAAACCTGGCCCCCATTTACTTCAATTCATCAAGAATTTTATCTGTTTGTGGTTTCTTCATACCGTAGAGGCGTGCGAGAAAAACAAAGTTTCTTTACAAATTCAGCAGAACACAGGGTGAGTAATAGATATAAACATGATCATTTTATGAGTGAAGTTTTCCTTTAAGCCATCTGCCCCATACACCAATCAGCATCTGCTAGGCCCCACCAGTCAGAAAGTGGAATCTAGTCACCTCAGCTTGCTTACAGTAGCACTGATTCCCAACAGACATTACTTAGCTTAGCAGCCTAAAAACTGCTTTGCTCCCAATGACCCCTGGTTCAAAACCTTGCTTTGTCATTGCACATGAAACTAAATATCTACAAGATCCAGGACTGCTGTTCTGTTTTTACAACTGACTTTTGATCTCCCTGTAGAGGAGACAGGGAATGACATAGAGTCTCTGTGGGCATCAGTGACCTTGATCAAAAATTGCTTATGGTACATTGTCATCCTCCAATCACTTATTTTCTGCCTGAAGGCTAATTTCTCACATTTAATAAAATATCAAACAGCAAAGGAAAATACATGATCAAGCATTCGTTAAAACTACTGTAAGTGCTGTGATCCAGGCTGTTTAATTAGCTTGCAAAATAAACTGAAGTCACAACAAATTTGAAATATTCATAAAAGGTGACATCATTAAATTAGATGAGGTGATTAGATGCAATTTCAGTGATCCTAGTGGGAAAAATGAGTTGTGGCAGCAGCGGGGTAGAGAATATGAATAAGAATAGGATAAACAGAAACTACTGAAGATAATACAAAAAGAAAATAACAACAAGAAAGAGCTTTAAATGAGAATGATGCAACTGATAAATCAAGATAAATGATGGGGCTTAAGAAGGGCAAGCTGGAAAACTACTTTCCTCTTTTCTCTGAGCCATTACTGGCAAATGTACAGCTGGGAGAGGGTACTTCATTTTCAATCCTTTAAATAAGTGTTGTAATTATCTGCTTGTGTGTGTGTGTGTGTGTGTGTGTGTGTGTGTGTGTGTGGTTGCAGAAGGGAACACGTCTGCCACAGAAGCCCATGAAAGATTAATGCTGAGTAGCCACTGGAACACTGCCGCAGCCGAGGTGAGCCTTTGTTATTGCTACAAAAAGTTAAGAGGAAACACCTCTCCACCTTGGTTATATGTTTGGTTTTTTTCTCTGATGTTGCTGGGGAGCACTCCTTGATTTAAGCCTGAGAGAGCAAATCATAAGGCAGTAAATGCACTACTTTGCAACATCACAATGCCACCTGTATTACCTTTCTGAGTCACATATATCCTGTAAACATTATAAGTAAATGTATCTGGCATACTAAAAATATTTGCCAATCAATGACTTGCAACATATTTCATTTGTTACACTCCAACATCTCGTCTTACAATAAAACATCCACTCACAGCAGCTGAAGCATTAAACTTTTTACAGCTATGTTTAAGCAGTTACAGTTAAGGTGAGGGTTAACTGGGTTAACTTGTCTAGGTTAAATACTGATTAAGTCATCAGTGACTTGAATCTAGGGCTGGGCAATATGGCCGTTAAATAATATTGTGATATTTTGATACACAATATATTAATTGATATTTTTAAATCCCTACTTAAATACTAAACTTAAATACTAAACTAAATACAATGTAATAATAAAGTTTAAATAAAATACTATTTAAATAAAAGTACTGTTGTAATAAAGTTAATTGAGCTACTATCATAATAAAGTTTAAATTAAAGAAGCAACAGACAGCATTTTTGCTTATATATATCATTATGAAAATAATGTGGGTTGCACAGGTATACACAGTAAAATCAGACTATCAACGTTTACATAGGTTACTTAATGGCTTTGCAATCTTTGCAATAAGCTTCTGCCACCGGGGACGAATTTTCATGGAAAAAATCTGCTTTACGGCAGGAAATGCGTCATGTATTGCCAAACTGGTCGGTCAGCCAATCAGGGACTGGAGCTGGTCCTTATGAGGAACTGGCCGGGGCATGAGATAGTTGAGTCAAGAGCACAATGGCAGACGGACAAAGTTTGGAGACAAGTGAAAAACGGCCTCCCAAAAGAAAACGAGCTAATCTGTGTGAGGAGGCGAGGATGCACAAAAAGGAGAGTGATAAAAGAAGAGGAAAAACAAGCATAAACCTCAGTCAGGCGTTCAAGAGATGGAGGGAGCTCTGTGACCAAAGAGGCTTCAGAACTGATGTCCAGCTAGCTTTCTTTCTAATGGATCAGTAAGTAACACGGCTAAATGTTAGCTAGCCGAGAGAGGACTGTACTGTACTGGCTGCTAGTTCATTCCTAGCTGGCCAGCATCGCAAATTGCCGCAACCAGGGACTGGGTAGCGAGCGTTGGTCGGCTGACATCCTCGTTGCCATTCTACGGCAGCCCTCGGACAGTGATTACCCCCACCCCCCCGCTGCCGCCGCCGCAGCAGCTACTGGGCACACAGCATCTCTGACCGGGAGAACTGGAGTAAAATCCTCTCTTCCGCTCCTGTTTGTCTGGTGAACGCCTCTCCTCTGTCAATACACTCTGCCAGCAGTTTAATAATATTGATGCCAGTTGTAACATTTGAATCTTTCAGTAGTAAGCCATGTTCTAAGCGGGATAATGTATAGTGAGCCAGTGACTGTTGAAAAATAACTCTGCTGTGCGTCGGGGTTCCATTTCCCTGTCAGGAGTTATTTTTCAACAGTCACCAGCTCACTATACATTATCCGTTACGTATCTACTGTTGTTTGTACTGATACTGTGCATATTGGTATAATTTACTGTGAGTTGTTTGTACTTGTACTGTGCATTCTGGTATAATTATTTGCATTACTATTTGTTTTTTTTGGTCAGATAAATCTGATAATTGTTGCTCGGTCTCTTTACTCATTTATTTAGTAGAGTGTCCACACACCTTCTCATTCTACATATACATAGAGCTATACTGGTGGCTTTACAGCCTACATTTTATTGCTTATCTCTGATCCCACGGTCAATTTGGTCTTTGCGACAGTGCGAGCAACACTGCTGACGCTAGGTGGCGCCAAGCTAAAAAAAAAACGAATCCTATTTGTAGCCTCTTTAGTACTGTTGTAATAAATTCAATAAAGTGCTGTTATAATAAAGTCAAAGTACTAACAACAGTACTGTTATAAAGTTAAATACAGTACTGTTGTATATTAGTTAAATAGAGTGCTGTTGTAATTAAGTTAAATAAAGTACTGTCATGATATAGTGAAATGAAGTACTGTTTCAATACCTTAAATTAAGTACTGCAAAATAGTAAAATACAGTATTATTATAATGAAAATGAATCCAGAACCATTTGTGCCTTTATTCTGAGGCACCCGGCTCATCTTGGGCCAAAATGTTAATGACTTTGCTGTGAACTTGAAAGTTCTGGCCAACATTCAGTTGTTAGCAGTTAGTGGAAAGTTGAACTGTTACAGCTGCGCTGTTAAATGTGAGGTTTTACAGCTCTCCAGTTCATATATTAATAATGGTGCTCCATGGTCGCAAAATGTGCAGAATCATTGTGGTATGGAGTCATTCAAATACAAAAACATGCCTAGCCTGCTCATCGGGTCACATGCATTGGCCAAAAAAATGATCTTACAATTTATACTTGATGTTAGCTATATAGTACTTTTATAAATCCCATGTGGAATTTGCAGCAATAAAAAAAGTATAATCAATATATTGCCCACCCCTACTTGAGGCACCAGACACTAATTGAGTGCATTAGTTGCTATACATGGTTATTTTGTGGCCCCACAGTAGAAAATATGTAATCTAGGCAGCAATTAGGACTTCCATCAAAATGTATTTGGCAAGAAAAATAATTATATAAAGATAACTTGAGGCAGAATGGTTGTTAATTTGAAAAACACCACTAAATGGCAGCAGAAACAAGCTGTAGACTTGTAGACAGTTGCTTGTTTACACATTATTTCCATTATTTGAGTGCAATATTCCCTCCACGTTTAGCTCTGTTTGACTTTCCACCAAATCCTGAAGAACATTTCTTTAGCTGCTAAATACTTCGACAGCTAGCTGCTAACTTTGTCCGTCTGCTGTTAAGTGCTGGCCATGTAGGATACAGTGGGTATATTTTGAGCTTTGTTTGCTGCATCTGAAAACAAGGCTGATGAGAGCTGTGGGAGTCAGCTACAGCTGTAAAACCAAAACAATGAGCTTAAAGATGCTAAAGCACTTCATACATTTTCTGTGCCTTTATCACTACAAGCGACCTTTTTGCACATAGTCATGTGATCTGTTGTTCTGATCTGAAAATATTGATTATAGCAGCTTTAAAGGAGAAGCGACCCCTGTTTCATCCCATTTTCTACTCTTGCCTTTTGTTCTCTCCTGTCCCTGCAATGCAGACCACAAACCACTCCACAAACTAACAGCCATTATCTCAAACATCTCCCTCACTGTAAATCTTTAAAGCACACATAAGAAATTAAACAACAGAGTTCCCCCCCTCTCTCACAGTCCCACAGTGCCACATTCCACTACAGAAAGCAAAAGGAAATCCGTACCCGTGACCTAAAACGGCACCAAAATATTTTCTGAAATTCTGAAATGTGCGTGTTAACATTTTACATTGAGGTTATGTCTTTGACTGCTTGCTATAATTCCCCTTACCCTTCAGGGGATGACGCAGGGGCCTTGTTCCCTGCACATGCTAACGGTTGCATAACAGGGTGTTACGGCTCTGCACTGCCTCTCTCCGGACCCTGAGGGCAACGAGCGCAAAACATGCCTTCCTCCTCTATTTCTGTTCTCCGTCTTCTTCACTACCTCTTGCTCTCTCTAGTGCTCACATTTGCACAGAACAATAGCGGAGTAGGTAGTTTAAGGTGAGAGGGGGGGAAAAATTCCTCCTCTTCTCCTTTGTCCACTCTCCTTTCTCATCTCAAAGGGATTTTCTTGCACATTTTTCTCCCTCCCCTCTCAGTCTCTCCCCCTCTCTCTTTCCCCATAGTTCTTTCCCTCAGTGAAAATGGGTCACCTTTCTTTCTGTCAGGAGAATGCCTGGGTAAGTATAACCTCTATTTTCTGTGTGTGTGTATGTGTGCAAGGTTCTTACTGTCTAGGGGGGTTCCGAGCCCTGGAAAAGTCATATGCAAGGACCATTTTCTGGGGCTCATTAGGGGGAAGTTTGGGTTTTTGGGTTGGGGTTATAGGGTCAGAGTTAGGTCAAAATATGGATTGGGGCTACCTTTGACATTTCTGCAAGATAAAACTACACCACTCAAGACTTTTCGTGATAACAAAGACAAGGGAACTTCTGGTATTTTTAGTCATTTTACCTTCAGGAGAATAAACAATAAACTCTGGTATTACACTGTATATCAGGCAAGCAGGCTTCCCCCTAGATTTCTCTATTTACCCATTATATGATTTGAGGTGACTCTCTTCCTTGCTGCAACCAACGCAGCAACTAAGCTTTATGTGACTAAATGTGCAATGACATCACCAATATGCAAATAAGCATATAGCATTATTTGCACAAAAGCCCTTCAAAAATGTTGAAATTAGTACACATTATAAATGAAATAAGTCTTGCTAAATATGTAACCTTACCAAAGAAGTCCTAATATGACTTTAAAAGAAAGTTTCCATATACATTCACCTCTTGTAGAATGACAGTTGAGATAGGGTCCAGCGTCCCCACAACCCCTAACAGGATAAGCAGTTACGGAAAATGAATGAATGAAAGAATGAAGTTTGATTCCTTTGAGTCACATGTGTCTGTGATGGAAGTGCCAAGAAAGAAAGACAAATGGTTCAGTAAGAACAATTTTGATGCAGGGAAACGGTGCATCTAATTTTAAAAGTTAGATGCACCAGCAGTGGTTCATGTTGGATTCCTTTGGGTTGGATCTGGCTGTCGTGGAAGTGCCAAGTGTTTTCTGCATGTACACAGAAGTATTTCAAGCCCTGCTCATAGAAGTACCAAAACTTACATAAATCACACGCGCCAACAAGAAGTCAGTTCAAGCTACACTGACCAACTACTGTGAGTCATGTTATGTGATTTTTGGTTTGTGGTTGGCAAAGTGAGAGGCTGCTAGAATCAAGGACAGACATTAAGTAATGTGCATGTTTCAACAGATTGTTCCCATACTGTATATGTGGCAGCAGCCTCTGTGTATATCAGCGTATGTGTGTTCTTTCCAGGCTGAGTTTCCATTGTTCCTCCTGATAGAAACCCTGTATCTCCTCTCCTCGTCTGTGGCAGTATGCATGCAGGCAGCGTTAGATGGACTTTGAAGTGAGCGCACCGATGCACTTCAAACAAGATCTCACACACTTTGCCTGTGTGCCAAGAGGAAGGCTGAAAAAGGCTGAAAAAAAGAGCTTTTCTCTGCATCCTGATAGAGTGCACTCTGATCCACCCTCTGTCTCCTCGCCTATTCTTCCATCTACCTCTCAAATCTGTGCCTCAGCTGCGCCGCTTCTCTCCGCACATCAATGCAAAACAACTCTCTGGAAGAGCTGCATGAGCTGCTTCACAAGTTGCAGCGTACAAGTGCTGCTGTGACGGAGAGTAGGAAACTGTTTCATGCACAGATGCATGCAGACATAAGCCACTGTTTCAGATGTCACCACCTCGGTTTGTCACTGTGTGAGTAAAAAGGAACCATATTGGGGTGAAAAGATTTTGTCTCAGATGGTCTCAGATGACAGCACTGTGTCATGTGATGCTGTGTCTGTATTAATCATAGTGTACTTATGACTGTGGACTGCTCATCAGGTGACTTAATTGCTAACATTATACCACAATAATAGGACATATCCCTAAATAAAAACGGCATGTTAAAATTGATGAGATATGATAGCAATTTTCACACAGTATTTCAATAATACAAAATACGACAATTAAAAAACTAATTTTGAACATCTTCAGTTTAAAAACAACATGGCTTTGGAGACAGTAGATGGGCCAAAAAAAAACAAGAAAAGGAAATGGACAGTTAAATAAGACTGAAAGGGAGAGTTCATCCCAAAATCAAAAATACCTATTTTTCCTCTTACTTGTAGTGCTATTCATCAGTCTCGATCGTGTTGGTGTGAGTCGCAGATTGTTGGGAGATATCAGCTGTAGAGATGCCTGCCTTCTCTCCAATATAATGGAACTAGATGGCACTCAGCTTGTGGTGCTCAAAGCACCAAAAAACTACATTTGAAAAACTCAACAGCAATGTCTCTTTCCAGAAATCATGACCCAATTACTAAAGATAATCCACAGACCTTGTTGTGAACAGTTTCATGTAGGAACTATTTTCTTTCTGCTGAACTACATCAACTCTATCGCTGCGCAGATGGAAGTGTGCATTTATTCATGGACAAGACGCTTGTGCGCTTGACAGCATGAGATGTAAACATTAGTGGCGTCCACCTCGGCTGGGCTGTAATTATTAGCTAGCTCAGTGCTGCTAGGTGAGCTAGCACTAGATGTACATTTCCTTCCACGCAGTAATTCGGTTGGCGGGTGTAGTTCAGTAGAAAGAAAATGGTTCCTTCTGAAACTGCTCACAACAAAGTCTTTGGGCTCTAGTTTCCCGGCGCAGCACAGGGTGGCGAACCCCACGCAGAACTAGTTTCGAGCAGCGCAACCCAAGGTGCGCTCAGTTTGGTAGTTTGGCAGACCGAGGTGCGCTGAGATGGGTGTGGCGGCACAGTAGGGGGAGGTGTCGACAGATCCAGCTTGGCGCAGTGACAGTTTCGTGCCAAAAGGCTTCGCCGAAGGTGCGCTAAAAGCTTGCCAGCTGAAACCAGGTCTACTGTCAGCGCAGGCGGAGCGCAGCCGGTGTAAGCCGAATTTTGGCTGACCGGAGGACAGTGCGCACACGTCACCAAAACCTCACAGGCAGGTTTCCAGAATATCAGGCACATTAACGATGCAATAAATACCCAAAAAAAACACTATTCAATGCAACTATCTGCAATCAGCACATAAATGTATCTCTGTATTGACTGTCCCGTCACATCTGATGTCAGATCAAAGGGGACTGGCACCGTTTGGCACATTTGGCATGCGTAATGGAAACCCAACCTGATTTAATTAACACAGCTGCAAACTAATGGGTTCACATCCCTCTCAGCCAACCACAAACAGCCACAGCATCAGATAGGGAGTATATATTCAGCATCTGTCATCTTAGAAAAGTCAAAAGAAAAGAAACAGAGTGAGACTGCCAGAGAGAAAGAGAGAGAGCGCACGCGCATGAGAGAAACGCAACATTGATTTACAATTGTGGTGACCTCCTCCCAGGCCACCTTTGCATCATCAGCCCATGGAGGTCTGCTCGCAGTTCCGTATATTCGGACACTGCGAATTTGGACCTCCCGGACCAAAACATCAGTTTCCTCCTGGGAGAAGTTTGGCCGTCTGACACTGCTGCTCTCTTCTGCCATGGTGAATTGAGTAAACTCTCATTACGCCTTCGCACGGCGCATTTAAGGGCGAGGAGAGGGGCTCATTTGATTGGTGTGATGTGTGTAAAACCCACTCCACGCCTTCTCTCCTCCCTCTTTCCGACTTGTGCAGGTAGGAGGGACGGAGGTGGGAAAGAGGAGTAGCAGTGCCAGGCGCACGGTGTGCCAAACTTGCAAAATCAGCCTGGCCACACCCAGTTGGCGAAGCACAGGTGCGCTGCGCCCCCGCCTCGCCCGGTCTGCGAAACTAGAGCCCTTTGAATTTTCTTGTGCAACTGTGTCATGTTTTTTGGAAAGAGACATTGCTGTTGAGTTTAAAAAAAAAAAAAAAAAAAAGGGTGATTTGAGCACCACAAGCTGAGTGCCATCTAGTTCCAGAGAAGGCAGACATCTCTACGGCCGATATCTCCAACACTCTGCAACTCACACCAAAACAATCTAGACTGATAAATAGCACTACAGGTATGAGGAAAAATATTTATTTTTAATTTTGGGGTGAACTGTCCCTTTAAGTAACATATACCTATCTATATGGGAAATCACCATAACATAAAGACATTTATTGTGAATGCAGACTGTGGACAATATACTATCTATAAATGTTGATCTGGTTTATCTTGTGTTGCTTAAAATGACTACAAAGATTATGCAAAATGGAACCTGGGTGAAGCAGATGAGATTCAAATGTTTATATTTTCATATATTTAAAGGAGAAGTAGTTATCACACTTGATGATTAAAGAGTTTCGGAACAACTTTATCATAATTTTTTTGCGAATTACCTTTCATAACTGCAGAGATCAACAGTGTGTTCAGTTACGTTCCAGGTTTAAGCTCTAATATGAGAATAAATAACAAATGTTCTGTTACTTTTAAAAGCAACACAAAGTGGTGTGTAAGAGGCTATTACACACATCCATCTACTGTAAGTGATGCTGCCACACAGACTGACTTCAAAAGCTTTCATGGAACTCCAGACATTTCTGCATTACTTCAATTTCAACAAACTCTCCAACGACATTCAGAATGTCACAAGCAAAGCCACTGATGGAGTGGCAGTTTTTCAACCAGGGGTGCTGTAATAAAATCAAGTCTTTAAAGGGTGTTACTGTATTGTATGTGCTGACCGTACCGAAGTGTAGAGGTAGCCCTCGCTGTTCATGGCAACGTAGAGCCCTGTCTTGGTACTCTGGATGGCCACTATCCTGAGCCCCACAGGAATCAAGTTGAACTGCACTGCAAAAAAAGAAAAGCAGACAGGGAGGACCGGTGTTAGAACAATCATTCTCCCTCTTAAACGCTCACAGTGCTTCCTCATGGCATAAAAAGACAATTGCTTTCCAGCTGTCTCCTATTTCATCCTCCCTGTTGTACAGTATTTCTGTCAGAGGCGAGTGTGAAGTGTGTGGAAAAAGAGAGAGGCAGAGGCAGGGAAGGATTAGGAGAGGGAGATTTAGGAGGAATAAAGTCTGGTTGCTGGTACATCGGAGGTCATACAAAGCTGGGAGTGACTGTACGGAGAATTCCCCCGCTGGAGAGAGAGAGATAGAGAGAGCATGGCTCAGCAGAGAGCTTTAAAAATACAGTACATTAGAAAGTGACATCGCCCGAGCCTGCTTTGAATTCATTTCCTCTGTCCCGACACAGTAAACAGCACTTTGTAATGCACTTTGTCCGATCCCCTTCATATGAAACCTTGGATTTCTTATGTGCATAGCTCTCCATATAAACTAACTTTGACTCAGCCCCTGGAGCAGCACACACACTGTGTGTCTGAGTGTGTTGTCGGCAGTGGCGTCGCCTGCATGTAATTTGTTTAGGTGCTTTTCTGTCCATGCAAGTACAAATACATGCCTGTTCTAGCTTGTGTGTGTGTTTAACCTTCTAAGACCTCTTGAGTGTGTGCCATCTATATGTGCCTTATAGGATGTGACATGGTGAGTTGAGTGATGCTGACAAAACGGCCTCTGGCTGCCAGCTGCTCCGTGGTCAGTGTCATCATGACCAAATGCTACCATGTCCCTGAAGTGTTAGGGTTAGATCTGGGATGAGAAACACAACCAATACACAAAGACAACTGAACACATAACAGCTATACTAATTACATTATTCAAAGCAATATTTCATCATGTTGGCAAACATGCTTATTTGCCAAGAATTAGTTGAAAAATCAATACCACTCTAAAACCACAGCTTATAACTCTTGATGCCAAGGGCGCCTACACACTGTATGACTTTAAAGGTCGTCAGATTGCTATGCTGATCACATTACATGGCTGTCTGTCTCACCATGGGGTATCTTGAAGTTGTTGTGGTTTGCACATTACAAAAGTGATAAGCAACGGGTTATAACACATTAGACATTTCACTGAGAGAAATCTGCAAAGTGTGTTTGGTCAATAAAACACATGCTAGAAGTGATATGGGAAAAGAAGCAAGACCACATGCGAGACAGTAGTTCTTTCCTCCAAAATAGATGTTCACAAGAAAATGGTTATCCAAGTTGTTTGTGTGCTAATTTGCAGCGAAAAACCAAGGAAGACACATAACTCCTTCTCCTCCTCACCCAATATTTTCCACTCTTATTGGCTTTATGTTGTTGCTGCTGTCATTGCTGTTTATAACAAATTTCAGGCTACAGAATTTGGACTCGCAGACAGGTCCAGATATTTAACCTGATATATAAATCTTGGGCGTCTGCAACACAACAGCCCATGTTTCAGATCGCATCTTTGAAAATTCATTCATAGTGATTGTCACTCATGGATGCAATTTTCCTCTGATGTGGGACAATAAAATCATGTTGTGTAAACTCGATATAAGCTAGATGACATAGCAGCTCCAGCTCTGTAGCTTACAAAGGTAAAGAGTGGGTAAGGGTATTTCCCAAAATGTTCTATTACTTAAATTCCCATTAAGAAATGTTGAACTATTCCTTTAAAATAATTGATCAAGCTTGAAATTATTAATAATTCTTCAGATTTTAAACAGTAGTTTGATGGAAAAAAAAACCAAAAACCCCATCTCCTATCGGTCTGACAACGATTTAACTTTTTGAGACAAAGGTCAATATTTTGAGGGTTCTGGTGTAGCCGAATATTCGGGCCAAGACTTCCTCTTCCATATACTGGTCTAGTGTTGCACGGTATACCGGTACTAAAATAGTACCGCGGTACTAGAGTATTCCAAACGGTACTATACTGCATTTGGAAAATATCGGTACTTTGAAATTGATTCAATTCATTAATTTAGTTAATTTATTTTACTCAATTATGCACACAGACGCCTTTCTTGTTCCTATTGGAGCACAGATTGCACAAGTGGTGTGTATGACAACACCTGTATCAACATTCGCAGCTGGCGCATGTGAAAAAAGACAAGAGAAAGTCTGCCTCACAAAGGGAGACAACACGAGACAACACAAACTTGGTGGGACATTTGAGTTACCAAACCGTGACATCCGTACCGAGGTTTGTATCCAAAAGGACTTTTCCTTAGGAAAAGTACCGAAGAGTATCGAAAAGTATCCAAATTCATATTGGTATTGGTACCGAAACAAAGATTTTGGTATCGTGACAACACTATACTGGTCATTGTGTACAGTCTGATTAGCAACTTGACACAGGAGAATAGGGTTGGAGTTGAGAGGCGGTTAATCTTTACAAGCAAATATCTGCATGTGAATGCAGGTAAACCAACTTACTAATAAATCTTCGTCAGAAGAGAGCAGATAGGTCCTGAGATTTTATTTAAGCCAATACATTCCCCATCTTTTGCTCTCCATAGTAACTGTGTACCTGCATGCAACCGAAGCCCGCTCAAACATGATTGGTCAGCAGTACTTGGACTGAACACAGAACAGAACACAAACAAAATACTTCCAATACCAGAATCTTTTCTGGTTGCCTACAAATTCTGCATTCATTATAGAGATTACTTTTTTATTCAACCTTAATTTAACTAGGAGGTCCCTTGAGATAGGAGTGTCTTTTCCAAGGGAGACTCGGCTAAGGCAGAACACCAGTCACAGTTTAAATAGAAATAAAACACAGCAGACGGGAAAACGCAATCATAAAAAAACAAGACGGAGGCTAAATTCAGCTCACACAAAGCAGTTGCAGTTCAAAGTTACCTGGATGTATCTTAGGTGACTTAGATGTAATTTGCTGTGCAGATTATTTGAAGCCCAAAAAGTAAAGTAGGAAAAGGCTTTTTGCCCCAGCTCCGTGCAAACCCTTGAAGCCTGGTAGCAAAGCCACCTTGTGGAACTAAGCTGAAGACTGCTAGAGGTCTACGTCAGGAGATTACATATATAGATGAAGTTCACCCAGCATGGCCTTGTACACAAAAATGTACAAATGAAGTTGTCTATGGACTTGGTGATGGCCAGTCTACCAAATCATAACACCCACCATTATGAGTACAGAAACCGGAGCAGGTTATAAATATGCCGGTACCGCCAACATAATAAATTGACCATAAGGAGGCTATTTTTAAAGTCAATACCAGATAAACCTGTCTTGTCATCAGCATTTGTTTACATTCTGGTCAGAAATACCAAAACCAACATCTTTGAGATGCAGTTTGCAGCATATGACAAATTACAAAAATGCATTATAAAGTGACAGGGTGGTTGTCAAGATGACGGATCTGTTATATGGATGAAGAATTAAGTCTCTGGAGCATGTTTTAGATTCATGGAGCCATTAGCTGCCATTAAACAAATCAATTTCACATCAAAAGTTCTGCCAACGTAATGGATGGAAGTTAAGTTATCAGATGGAGATAGAAAGTCAATGCTTGCCATGATGAAAAAATAAATACATCAAACTAAAACCTTGTCAGAGCTACTGAGTTTTGAAGTGAATTATTTAAACTGCAAGAAAATGTTGTTTTTATTGTCAGTAATAAAACCAAAAGAACATCATTCATCCTCTTTTCAAGGAACATTCTGTTAGACAAGTTCTTCCACATAGGATTTAAACTTGCAAAGTTTGATTCTATTTAGGCTAAACAGGAAGAAAGTTGTATGTATTTCCTGTCAATATGAACATAGTCATATTTCACAGCTATCTCACGGTCCACCACTCCAGTATGAATGACACCAAACACAGTACAGATAGTGGTGTGTGACCACTTTGAATGTGCAGATGTAGGTAATGAAAACTGCCCATACTTCTTTCTCCCTTCCTCTCTCTCCATCTTCAGGGCCCTTACTTCTATTTGCTCGATCGATCCCTGCATCTCAAACAGTTGCTTTCGCAAATGAACAAGGTGTCACCAAAGACCGCGGCCGGGATGACAAATAGAGCAGGGCGCGCACACATTGCCTCCCTCCTTCTTGCCCTTCTCTCTTGTTTCCCCACTCTTACATACACCGGCAGCCTTGCTGTGGCGTTGATGTCCCAACATAACCTGCTGCACGCCGAGACACACGCCGGGTTCTTGTTTAAATACTGGTGAGCTGGAGTGGAAACATTAAAAAGTCAGCTGGAGAAAATGCTTTCAAGCAAGCCATGTTAGCTTAATTAGCTAGTTAGCTACAGATTTTCCGACTCACCCCTGTTATTGCAGACTATATGCTGTGCAAGAATGGCAAGCGTGGCAGGCGTAGCAACAGTAACAGGGCTTAGCGAATGGTCAATTACTTCCTACTTCCCACTCTCTCTCCATTGTCATTTGTTTCCTTCATCTCTCTCTCACTGCATCAATCTCTCTTTATTTTCCCTCCCACGAAAGAGTTTGCTTCTTTTCTGATCCTCAATCAAAAAGAGCTTTTCTTATCAAATGGATCACATAACTTTCTGGCTGGGTAATAGAGGTGTCCCATCTCTCTCTTGTTTTCCCTTTCCCCTCATCCTTCTCCCTCTCTGTCCTTCGTTTTTTTTTTCTTTCTTCTGCAACCCACAGAGGAGGTCGCTGGATTAATCAAAAGTATTTTGAGGGGAGAGACAGAGGGAGGGGAAAAAGGAGAAGAGGGGAGGAAATGAAAAGGAGGGAGGAGGGCGTTGCCAAATCAATCCCACAAGTCAATTTGAGGCTTGAGATCATCTGCACAATAAATAAACAAGGAGAAAGTGGAGATGGGGTGAGAGAGAGGAGGAGGGGGGAGAAGCAGTTGCAGGACACGGAGTTAAGCTGTGCAGAGGGCATCTGCAGGCCTGCACACTGGGCTGCTGCTCTGCAGGGTTGCATTGTGTAGCCCAGTTGGTCTCCACTGGAAAGAGAAGAGGATTATAGTCATCTGTGAGAAGTCACACAGAGTTTAACTTCTGGACAGGCACCAGCCGTCCTTTATTCTATTTCCTGTTTGAATGAAGCCGACTGGGTGAAAGCATTGTGGTGATAACTTCGGCATCTAAAAGGGAATTGTCTGCTGTCACTCATGTTGAATTGGCTTAACAAACTGCAGTTATTGGACTCAGGCAAGTTCTCTCTTTGGGGTGGTCAGTGCATCAACAAACAGAAACCTCAAGCTGAACTATGTGAATCCTTGTTGTCAATGACAGAATCATTACTTTTAAAATAGAGTTCCCCTCACTGGTTACTGACAGCCTTGTAAGTTTGGTCATAAACTGGACGTATTTGGATTTCTTTTCTATTGGCTCAACATTACAGTAGTTACCATAACCCAATTCCATACTGCATACCAGTATTATATTGTATGTAGGTGGTTGTGTGATGAGTCGGCATCTGAATCAACTGTCTATCTCACAGTGGAATTGTCACAGCAGTGGGAACATACACTCATAAAACAAAAGATCATTCCATTCAAGCCTCATGAGGGTGCTAAATGTCTAATTTTACACAGAATTGCTTGGTTTCTCCGGATAAATTATAATATATTATATAGACTAAATAACAACAATATAGAGCGCTAAATACTTTATGAACTTAACTTTGTCAAAATCAGCAGGAGGAGACAGGAAACAGCCATTAGTGGCTTGTGGCTGGCATCTCTTTCTCTTTACAACCATGAAAAGCAAGCAGGCTAAAGCCCTATTGGCACGGGACTATTATTACCTGGGGACCTCTGGTAATTTGTAATAAATGCGGAGGTCGCCTGTGATCTTAATCTCATGCAAATCTGCCATGTCTGTAATGTATCATGGAAAAATTCCACTGCAAAGTACCTACCATATTTGGCCAAACATAGCTCATGTGATAATATTAGTCCCATGGGAAAATGCATTTCTGTGATTAGGGGTTGTATTTAGGTTTTTTGTTTTCTCTGTGTCTTGTTTCTGCCTCTCTCCTGATTGAGAGTTACAGGCTGCTTTGACAATTAAAAATGAAAGTTTTGACAACATCTTGGGTGCAGGAGGCTCATTTCATCATACTGCATGGTGACCTGTTCATGGAAAAAGCAAACTAAAATGAATCAATCTTAAAAGATGATGAGATGAATATCGTGACAATGTGTGGCAGAGCCAAGATAGAAGGAGGTTGAAACTGTACATCACTGCTGGTGGTAGTGTTTCTGTGTTTTGTAAAGACTCTGAGCATCATATATGGGGGGGATTATATCAGTAAATTCAAGTCAAATACAGACTTCGCTTATCAAGTGTGAATGCGCCGCACAAACCACATATGTAGGGGGGTAATTTCTAAATCCCAAGGTCCCCAGGTAATACAAGACCCATGCAAATAGGGCTAAAGAAACCAAATGAGGTGATGTGGTCTGTCTGTCTGTCATCACACACATATCCTCTACACACAACAAGCAGTGTTGTCCATGGTTCTGAAACAACAGCTATTTTCTGTAGATACAAAAGGCTGAAACAGAAGGGGCGAAAAATATAACAGAGAGGGGCAAGCCCCTTGAAAACCCTTTGTAGCACCAGGTGTCAAAAATGAGAATATTGATCAATCAGCACAACAAAAATAAATAAACTAGAAAAGCACTCGGAGATCACAGACCTCCGCCAAGCAGCTCGGATTTCCCACCATTTTATTATTTTATCCACTTCGCTTCAACTGATCACCACCAAAATTTTATCATCTGTTTATCAACCTTTCCTGAAAATTTCATCAAAATCCGTTCAGAACTTTTTGAGTTATTTGGCAGACAAACAAACAGACAAATGCCGGCGAAAACATAACCTCCTTGGCGGAGGTAATAAATAATCATAATGATAAAAAAAAACATTTGAAGATAAGATGAAGACAGGCAAGACTTGACCGATCACATTCGACTATGTAAGACTTACAGACTTACATCTTATACAAACCACACAGTCACAGCTTTCTGTATTTGCTGTTAAGAAATAAATGTATTTTACCATATGCTACTAACAGATGGGGAATAAAGCAATATGGACGCTAACTATTGTCAACCAAACTGTAACTTCTGAATGCCACTGGTAACTACACTTAACAAAGCCAAAGCTCAATCAGTTTGAATACTCAGGGCCCTACGCAAATGATATATGGCACATGGTCTAAATTGCATGGCCCAAGTGTATTAAGGTTGTGTCCAACTCCACTGTGCTTGTTAAGCTGTGCATAATCTGGATGTAAAGTAAGACGCAAGGGGCTAAGAGGTTGTATGTAGTCCCTTAATTAATCCCCAGTCCCTTAATAAGACCAGGTTTTAGTGGATCAATTGCGCAATCGCTTTCTGCTGCCTTGAGAAGGCAATCTGCTAACAATGCGCCTGGTTTTCTGATTCCTCATTTTAAGACCTTTCCATCCATGGTCAAAAAATGAGCACAAGTACATTTGCTGATTACAAAACGTGGGTGCTGACCATGAAAATGACAACGGCATCAGTCGTAAACTAGCAGTGACTAGCAGTGCTTTGTTGCTAGGAATTATGCTTCATTCATGTCATATAGAACAGATGGCAGAAAGATTTGTATGTTTACAAAGTAGCAGCATTCAAGTCATCGGACAACTCAAGACCATTGCAGGTTTGCAGAGACGGTTAAGTGAGGGGTTAGAATAACATTCAGAAAAATCTTCCCGCTATAAGTTTCCCTGAAAGTTTCCCGCTATAAACAGTACTACCGAGTGGAAAACCGGTAATAACAGTCACTCCAAAATGACACCAATTAGCCATTACTATGTAGTCCAGTGGGGATTTAGTATTGAAGGGCTATACAGACACAGTAGAAGCAGAGATGTCTATGAATATGAACTGAACAATAATGTGGCATTTCTACCATTTAAAAAATATACATAAAAAGCCTAAGCTTGGTAAGGCAACAAATCATAATTATCGAGCTTAATATATGCTAATGTTCCAAACAAATTACAATGACTTAAATATTCCTGATTCAATTACAGTCCCTTAACTTAAAACAACATCTACATCCTAAAACAAGACAGCGCACTGCACTGGGATCAGTACAATGACACTTCAGTTGATAAAAGCAAGCTGATTTGCATTTGCAACAAATGAAACAGCCTCTCTCCGTTCACACACAGTCATTTGTGTTGTAAAAAATTAGCTTTAAAGACTCAATAGTAGATTAAATGACTTGTAGAGGAGCTGCACGCCTGATTTCCCTCGTGGTCAATGACTCTGATGACAAGACAACTACCTTCACTCTCCCGTTATTTAACTTCTACCTCTTCCCTCAGGCTTTCCTCTCCATAACCGATTCCTCCAAGCCTTTATCTGTCTTCCTTTCAGTCCATCTGTCTCCTCCTCTCTTTCCCTGGTGCTTTCTTTTTTTTCACCCCGCCTTGTCATGAATTAACAACCTTTTTCTTATCTCATTCTGTGTTTTTTTTTTACGTCTCTCCATTTTTCTCCCTTATTTGTTCCCTTTCAATTCCCTCGCCGCCTGCTGTCGTTCTCCCCGTCCTGTGAAACCAATACTTTTCCATCCGCGTCCATTCATCTTTGTCCTATTTTACCCTGCAGCCTTCTCTGCCTGTCTCTTCATCACTCTCTCTTCTTGTCTCTGCCTCCCCTACCCTCACTTCTCCTCGTTTGGTATTCTTCATGCTCTCCTTCTCATCCTCACGAGCCCGCTCTGGTACTGTTTTACCGTTCCTCCTCATCTGGCTGAGAGAGCATTTCGCTTTCGATGTTCACATTTCTTCCTCCTTGAATGCTGTGGCTCTCACACACAGCAAAGTTTCCCTCATCTCGTCTTTCAAGGCTTTGAATTTCTCCCTCTCTGCCCTCTGCGAAGCAGCGTTATCAAGCACATGGGGAAAGTTAGACAGAGAGAACGAGCGGACTTGTTCCAAAGAGATAAGTCAAATTTCCCACCAACAGTGGGAGATGGTAATTACAGTGGATAAAAGTCAAGGAATCAAGCTTTTCCTTATGGCTTTCTGATGTACACACTGAGAGTCAATAGCTTTCATCTCTCTCTCTGTCACCTTTTTCCCCCTTTTTGCTCCTCTTCTTCTCGTCTGTCAAACTATCTGTCTTCCTGTCCCATTCTGTTTTTTTCCTCTCTCTTCCTCTCCAAGAAACAGAATTCAGAAAGAGACCAAATCCACTGTCAATGAAAACAGCAGCTTCATCCCTCATCACTTGCTCCCTGCACTTATTCCCTCCATGCTTTCATTTGTGTATTTTTTAATCTTCCCTCAGCTCCTTTGATATCAATTTCTTTCCCTGTCTGTTTCTTAATCTGTCTGTTTAGTGACAAAACCCTCCAAACCCATGTTCTGTCCCTGTCTCACCTCCATTGCTGCTGTCACTTTATCTGTAGTCTGCTGTATTACCCCATATTTGGCATTATCACACACCTCATGTTGACATCTACTTGTGAGCTTTCCATGCACCAACCAGGGTTTAGCTTCATTTGAGTCACTTATGGGTTTGTTTGCTTATGTATATTACAAGCACTGCCAATCACAAATCTAAATAAATAATAACTAGGAATATCTATTCCAAACTTTGACTGTTGTTTATTTAGTCCTGAATATTTAATGTTGTAGAGAAATACATTTGAATCCAAGTTTTCGGCAGCTTTAAAGCTCTCTCTCCCAACCAAGTGGTTGGCCTCCAAGGGGCCCTACAAAACATCTGATAGGTCATCAGCAACACTGCATACATATGCAACACTATATTTATTATTACTGTGTGTTTATTGTATTTATATTTTTTGTCAAATGTTCCTCAAGTCTCAGGCCTGTAAAAACTGCTAAGGTGAAACTAGGGGACACAAACAACACTCTATGGTTGACCTGCATAGACACTGTCTATCATGTCATTCTTAAATCCAAGCAGATGCTTGTGTTAAATTTTAGGAAATTTCCTCAGGGCCTTCTTGAGATATCTAATGCAAGGTCACAGTGACCTTTGACCAACAAATTCAAATCAGTTCAGCCTCGTCTTGAAGTGGATGTCTGTGCCAAATTTGAAGAAATTTTCTCCAAGTGTTCTTGAGATATCACATTCACGAGCATGATATGCTCGCAAGGTCACAGTGACCTTGACTGTTTAACCTTCAATCACCAAAATTTAATCAGTTCAACTTTGAGTTTGCCAAAATGAAACATATGAAGTAACAACGTCCTTGACCATTAACCTATAACCCCCAAAATGCAATCAGTTCTTCCTTGAGTCCAGGTGGACAGTTGTGCCAAAATTTAAGAAATTTCCCCAAGGTGAAAAAATAATGCCTCTGGCCACTGCTATCGCTGATGCAGGGGCATAATAAAAAAATAAATAATCTATTTTTTACTCATTGTATATAAACAAGGGATGAGCAATATTACTTTAAAATAATAATATGATATTGCAAGTCATTTTTAACCCTTTCCTTGGCATACTGAACTAAGAAAAGAACAAGACTTTGAGAGGTTGAGACCAAGTCAAGACTTGACCAGATCAGTGCGAGTCCCACACTGCATGACACACTTACAATAAAATGTAGAACATGCAAACCATAGGGACTCCTCAACCGGTCTGAAAGATCCACATTCCCATAAAAGAACCCACATGAAAATGTGTATGCGTAAGTGTATCATGAGATATGTCTTGATAAAATAACGTCAGAATCAGACACTGAAAAGGGAAAATTTATGTGTGGGTTTTCTATGAGTGAGCAAATATAAACACTAAGGAGCTGAAATCAACTTAACAATCTTAAATCATTACTCCTTTTTTGCACTGGCAATAAAATGATATACCCACAGTTGTGGTCCTGACCTAAATATAAACCTGATGTCGTCTTTGTCTAAAACAGAGACAAGTCAGAGTGAAAATGGCATCGATTCCAAGATGACAGTGAGACCTTCAAAAGGTGATCTCGAGACCAAGACCGATCTTAAGTACTACGACACTGCTAGCACTTGTTTCCACTGATTACAGGGAGTGGGAAGTCAGAGACTTGCTCAAATTAAAGCCACAATGTGCACAATCTGGAAATTCCTGACTATAGAGCCCACAGTTGTAGTATCAAAAAACTACAATTTACCACTTCAGCTATCAGAATGATTTGAAATAATGATACAATTGCATTGAAATGCTATATCTCATGGGTTGAATCACATACAGAGTTTTCAAATCAATCATTTTTTAGCAGTCATTACCACACATTTATTGTAACAAGGAAAGGCAGACACTTTCAACTTAGTTTTAGTAAGCTGCATTTCACAATGGGCTTAAAATGAGTGTAAACCTTTCCTCTTGGAAATTCAGGGTTCCAAAAGGGTTCTTCCTGAAGGGCTAAGGGTTCAACCCAGAACCATTTGCTTCTGAAGACCCCTTTTTAAATAATGGGTTACGCAAGGGTGATTTGTTTGACTAAAGGTCCCATTAAGAACCCTTTTTGGAAGAAAGGTTTCCTGAAGGATTCTTTGCAACTTTATTCATAACTTTATTCATTTATTTATTTTATGTGCAAATAATTCTAACTTATTTATGTTTACGGCATATGTTGGCACTGCCTGTGCGTGCCTGCGTGTGTGCATGTCCAATGTGTGTGCAGTGTGTTTAAAGTATGAATGAATGACATTTTATCCCCTCCATTATTATTCATTTATTATTTTCAAATGAGTTCCATTTTATTCTGTGCGTTGAATTTTGTTGTATTCATTTACAGTGACAATAAAAGGAATTGAATTGAATTTAACTAAATTGACATTCTCGCTCGAAGTGCTGGAGCGCCCTCTGGTGGAAAACTTGACCGCTCGTAAATTTGGAGCACTGTTGGAAAATACTTCTCGGTTATTCAGAAAACCAAACTCTTGGAGCTGAGCACACTCTGGGAACTCTGTCCAGGGAGACGGAGCAGCAGAGCACCAAGCAAAGCGTAAGTGTGATTAACTTAATGGTTTGTTAACTTGTGTAGAAACAGGACGCTCTGTTATTTCAAACAACTGCACTCTCACTGTAGTGTAAAGCATAAGATTGGATTAACAAACGCACCCTAAGGGTTCCATCAAGAACTGTTTTCATCCAAAGAAACCTTTTTGGGAGAATAGGCTCTTCAAGAATGATTGAAAGCATGAATGTTCTCTGTAGAACCTAACATAAGGGGTTCTGGATGGAACCTTTTACAGATGGTTTCAAGGTTCAAGGTTCAAGGTATCTTTATTATCCCTGAGGGGCAATTTGTGTCACAGCCAGCAGTTAAAACATTTTTTAGGTTTTAGATATAACCCTGTTGGGTTTTAGGTAAAGTGGTTTCAGGTGAAACACTTATAATAGGTTCTATCCAGGAACCAAAAAGGGTTCTTTTATGGGGACAAGAGGAAGAACCCATTATGGTTCTATTTACCACATTTATTTCTAAGAGTGTATGACTGCTTAGAGTTAGGAAACAGCAATTAAAATCTAGAAGTCTACACAGTATTCAGGAAGATGGCTGGCAAACTGTAAATAAGATGTGATTCATAGTAAAGTGGCTAAAACGTGCAAAACCACCAGCATAGTCCTTTAACAGCATCTTCCTCCCCAATAAATAGATAATAAATCTCAACTCCCTCACCATACTCGTCTCTGCTGCCTTCATTCCTCTTCCAGCTTTATTACATAACAGCTTGGAAGAGCCAAGAACAGAGAAGGAGAGAGGAGCAGGGCGGGAGGAGGGGGGTGGCAGCTCCTCTGACCTCCCACCAGAGGGGGGAGACACAGTGATTGAGGAGCCATCAGCTGTGTGCCAGCTGCACCTCCTGCTCCCCATCGCTCCCTCCCCTCTCTCTCTCTCTCTTTCCCTTTTCTCTCTGTCATCCTCACATTTCTCCCCTCCCTCTCACTTCCTCTCTCTTCCTCTGCCAACCTGCCTTGTCTCGCTGGCTCAGTTTTCTCTGGCGTATTCCACCGTGCCCTCTTTCTCTTTCTCCCCTCTTCTCTGATCCTCTAATTCTCTGTTTCCTTCCTTTTGTCACTTTTTTTTTTTTGCTTTAATATACAGTCACTTCCAGCTTCATGACAACTTCCTCTATCGCCTAGTTATGGAAGCCCTGAGGGAACTTAGTAAAAAAAAAAAAAAAAAAGTGATAAAAGTATTGCAAGGCCATACAAAAGCCACACTCGTCACTTTTTGTTCTGTTACATCCCCTCAGGGCTTCCATACCTCCTTCCAACTTTTGTCCCAACACCAACCTTTCCTTTCCAACTTTGTCCCTACACCAACCTTTCTCTTTCAATTCTTGTCCTGACGTCAACCTTTCTCTTCCAAGTTCTGTCCCTTCACCAACTTTTCCTTTTCAACTTTTGTCCCTACACTGTTTTCATTCCAACTTCTGTCCCTACACCATCCTTTCCTTTCCCACTTCTGTCCCTACACCATCCTTTCCTTTCCAACTTTTGTCCCTCACCATTTTCATTCCAACTTTTGTCCCTACACCGTTTTCATTCAAATTTTTGTCCCTTCACCAACCTTAACTATTCAACTTTGTCCCTTCACTGACTTTTCCATTCCAACTTTTGTCCCTGCACCAACCTTTCTCTATAAATTTTTGTCCCAACGCCAACCTTTCCTGTCAAACGTTTGTCCCTAACCTAACCTTTACTTTCCAACTTTGTCCCTACACCAACCTCTTTCAAGTTTTGTCCAAACACCAACCTTTCTCTTTAAACTTTTGTCCCAACGCAAGCCTTTCCTTTCTAATTGTTGTCCCTTCACCAACTTTAACTTTCCAACTTCTGTCCCAACACCAAGTTAACCTTTCCATCTTTTGTCCTTTCACTAACTTTTACTTTCTAACATTTGCCCCCACACTAGGGCTGTCAACGAATATTCTAAATTCGAATTTGAAAAAAAAAAAAATGGACCTTTGAATGTGAAAATTGATATTCGATTGTGGAGAAAAAAAAAACACCACCGCAGCTGTCCTCTTTGCGAGTGGGCATTGGCCTGGGCCGCTGCACTGAACGAACTGCATGACGGGTCAGAGGGGGGGCGAGCGAGAGGTCCGCGGTCGTTTATAATGTAATGTTATAGATAATTGTTTTATGTGTTTTAATGTGTAGGTATGTAAAGGTTTTCAAAGACGTTTATGTTGAAATAAAAATACCTACAGTAGTTATGTTTCCTTGTATTAATACATATAAAAGTATGTTTCCTTGTATTAGTTTGCCCTCTTGTGGACATAATGCAAAAAAAAAAAAAAAAATCGAATGGTTCGAACCTATGAGTTATTTTTAGAAGGAATATTCGAACGTCATTTTTGAGCAATTTTGACAGCCCTACCCCAAGATTTTTCTTTCCAAGATTTGTCCCTACACCAACTTTTCCTTTCCAACTCTTGTCCCTACACCAACCTTTTCTTTCCAACTTGTGTCCTGACACCAACCTTTTCTTTCCAACTTGTGACCTGACACCAACCTTTTCCTTCCAACTTTTGTCCTGATAGCAACCTGTCTTTTCCAACTTTTGTCCAGACACCAACCTTTCCTTTTGTCACTACAATTGTGTCCAGGAGATCCAGGAGGTGAAGGCAGCTGCTGTAAAGGCAAGTAGCCCAGAAAGAGACATGACAAGAAAGGGTCAGAGAGGTATCCAGTCCACCTGTGTGTCCATGCACTGTTCTGCTCCCTTGAGGTCATTGGTTTGGTGTCATTACACCGGGTCAAAGGAGAAGTCAGGGTGAAAGGGGAAAAGGGGGATTAGGATGGTGATGTAGAGAGGTCACTTAAAGGTCAACTGTCCTTTGGAAAAATTTTGTGTTTGCAAGTCAAGTTAGACAAGTACTGTACTGTCTGAAAAAGTGTACTTGCATTTGTTGTGGAATTCCAGTCACCTGCACTATGTCTTGTGTGCAATAACTGTGAGCATCAGAGTTGGCCAACAACTCTGTCAGGGTGAGGGCCTCTGATATGAATCACACTGTTGCTCCCTTAATTATTCATCCCATTTGCTGCTGATCTGGCCCTTTTTTTGGTCGTCTCGGTGTACACCGCAATGGGGTGCATAATTACTGCACGCACATGCATATACACATTTTGAGGAGATGAAGGAGAGTGGAAGGTTACATGTTCCATTTAGGTTGCATGCCTCAGGATTTCATTTTGTTTCACATGTTGTGTAGTTACATCCATTGTCCATTGGCCCATTTTCAAAGTCCTTCTCCCAAAACCTTACAAAAACACTTACTGTAAATGCTATCAAAGTCATAATGTGCACAATAGCCGATACCGGAACTGCTTCCTGGGACAACTTTGTACAGCACACACAGTCTTCCTGAGAAATGTAAGCTTATTTTTTATAAACATTTCTGTTGCACCCTAGTTGAGCTTTACCTCCATATAAAGTTTAGATTATCTGGATGAAATGTTAACTTCTTTACAATCAGCTGATCATTGGTAGTTTTGGCCTCTTTATCTCAGCAATTCATTTGGTCAGAATGATGTAATCATAACAAAGAGCAATGGCTGCTGAGAGTATGACAACAAGACCAAAGTTGTAATAAATCCTCCAAAATTACTCATAAAAATTTATATGCACCCCATATCTGGGGAGAATCATTAGACAAAAACGTGTGTTGATAATGAAGGTGCAAGGCTGGATTAATAATTAGCAAAATGGGCCACTGCCACTTCAGGGCCCTAGACCTCCAGGGGCTCGAAAAGCCCCAAGTTCATTGTGTGGCAACTTTATTATACTAATTTGATTAATCATAAATTTATATGTGAATGCTATAAAAGAACCATTTAAGCACGATATCAACTGGCATTATATAAAGGCCTGTTTATTTTTTTTTTTTTACCATATCTCTGTCTTGACAAAGGGCCCTGTGTCAAAATCTAGTTTTCAGACCTACATTTAAAGGAGCTGTTCAGCATTTCAATACAACAGCAAACAACTATTTGCTATGTGAAGATATAGTGGAGTAATGGCATTCTGAGCAGAGAACAGAGAGATGACATTTTTTGTAGACCAAATTGAAATAAGCATTGCCTAAATACCTTTACAAAAAGCCAATGGGATTTTTCAGTATCAATCCATATAGTTGCATGGCTTCGACGTCACTACCACAACGAGGCTATAAAAGCTGCGTTCAGCATGATTGACCTTTAATGTCCCTGACAACCTCAACAGTCTCAGTTAGCCACTTGTTAGCAATCGCCTTTTAAGGCATTTAAAAGCTTCAAAAATCACAAGTGCGATATTAACAGGGCTGTACCCGACTGAGAATTATGTCAGTCAAATCTGATTTGTCTGTTCAATACAAATATTTGATGATTGTTTTTTTTCTCTTCCATATAAAGTTTTAAAGTTCGAACAGGTGATAGTGACATTCACGCAATATAGTAAACAAGTAACTACGCTAGCAACACACCGGAAATGTGCAACATTTTTTGTTTGATATCAAACAAAAGCTAAAGATTGTATTGCATTAAGATGCTACGAACTATAAATTCACCACTTCAGGCAGAGGAGCGAAGATAAAGTCATCTTAAAACTTTACAGTGCAGAGTCTCTCCTCCTCTGTGCCACTGCATCATGTCAGCATGTCCCTGTACCAAGGAGCAGGGGCGGGAATCACCAATAGGATCCACAATACGATATTATCACGGTACTTAAGTGACTATACAATATTATAGCGATTTTAAATGTAAATAGATTTTTAATGTTGCGATATGCTGAGTAATATGATAAAATATATTGCGATATACTGTGATGTATTACCTTGTTTCAGCTGTAAACCATAACCCCAAAGGACAACTTAGTCGAGTTGTCCAAGTTCATCTCACCTCAGCCATTTTTTTTTTGCAGCAAAATGTATCTCATGGACTGAAAAACCAATTGATTATATTTTTCTAGTAGGCTACCTACTGTTTAATTTGTATTTGTCATATAATAATTCAAACAATAAAAAATCGATACTTAGCACTGTGTGACAATACAATATTACCAAACAAATATATTGTGATACTTTGTTGTATCCATTCATTCGGACCAAAGAGTAATGTGAAAGTCAAGAGCACTCAAGAGCAAAGTCTGGGGACCAAACTGTATAGCACACTGATTAGCAAAATAAATAAATAACTCGCTAGACTTAAAGCATTGTCCTCAGTTGAATGAGGGATCTCTAACTGATGATGCTAATCTCTGACTTTCATGGGGCAGCCCTTGTATTTACAGACAAATTTTAATGTCATAGAACATAACCTGAGAATCTCTTAAGCTTGCGTTAACCAAAGACCTTATTTCAGGCATCTAACAAAAAACACAACTGACATTGACACAATGGAACCAAGGTGCAAAAATGCTAACTCATTTCCAGGTTTTAGGATTCAGTCCAGCAGCACTTAATGAATTCAAGTTACCTCTCTCTGTGTTCTAATCTGAGCTTCTCTGTCCGATGTTGTGGTCAGGCCACAGGTGCATGTTAGTACATGCCAGTCCCTGTGTGTGTATCCCACTGGCTAGCTAATTGCCACTACTCTGCATTGCACTTATACTGCAGGTACCACTGATATCAGGATGTCCTCATTGCAGATGTGTAGTGCCCATTCTCTGGTTCCTCCCAAAGTTAACAATACTAGCTCTGTCAGCACTGTTGTTGTTGTTAGCATTATTTATTAGGTTAGCTTAATTAGCTGCAAGCCACTAGCTCAGACACACTCCATGTCGAGAACCATGTGCATTGTGCAGACAATCCTGCCCCAGACTTTAATTCATAGATGTGCTTTGAATATTGTGTTGAGCTCCCTTAAGCCGATATGTTGCTTACAAGGTGCATAGTCAATAATCAATTTGTATTTAATCAAATATGCACACAGCAGTGGAGCCAGGATGTATACACTGAACAGATGGGAAAGTGGTTAGTGAAGTCACACTTTGGACACTACATGATCTTTATTGGCTGTAAAGAGAGAGAGGGGAAAAAAGAGCTCTTAGGGAGAAAGTGAAATAGACTAAATTTGAAAGCCGTCTGGTTGTGGGCCAGTTTGCGTTACTGTATACTGAAAAGTGTTTTCTCCAAGGGAGACTACTGATGATCGGCCTGACAGTCAGTGTGTTACAGTACATGCTCACACAGCTGTTTCTACCCTTTCAATATTCCACGGAGTCAGGTCGATGATTGTGCTGCTGATTGATACTCAGTTACAATGATGTCAATCACTCAACAATTGCTGTATGAATGAATAAATAACCGGACTTGGATATAAAAAGTGCACAATTTATGAGTTTTACAGCACTTACCTGTCAACTCCCCCACACATACTGTCCCCTGAGAATGCAAAGAGCCCAGGACAGCACTAAACCAGATCCTGGGATTGATGGAATTATAGTTGTTATAAAATGAACCATAAGTCAAACCCACGCAACACTTAGCGGGGTGACCTCCGCTGACTGATGTTAAATATCCCGACACACCAGGAGCGCTGTTATGCAACAGCAGTCTTTACATCCGTCTGGAAATGAGCCCTGTTCGCCTTTGGATGTACCCTACGGTATTATGTGATGAATATTTCAGATTGGACATGAGAATGTTTAAAGTTCAGCATGCAGCAATGTTTGCCTCAGTGTAGGTGTGCTATTACATAAGAGGGAGAGGTGAGAGCAGGTCTAATCAGTTACTGTGGAGCTGTCTGGAGGTGTTGTGTGCCTAATTTCACCAAACACCTGTTGAAGGACTGTTTTCCCGATACTCATGGAATATATTTCTCAAGGGATTGTTAGTCAAAAATCCTGTCTTTTAGAGAGCTCTCTTGAAACGTTTTACTCATCTGAATCTAAATGAACACTTTTCGCAAAGACAACTGCAAGTTTCCAATCAGCAAACGCAATCCTGGCAATGTCCGAGTCACATAAAACATGCTGTTAAATTTTCTCTCCGGGATAAACGCCAAGGGTAAAGCCTCACAACAAATGCCTCAAGGTTAAATCCAGGTTATTCAAACCTGGTAACACTGCTGCTGCCACAACTTTTCTGACATCTCAATGAAATGCCGAAATACAAACTTTACAGAAGGAACCACAACTTAAAAGTGTGATTTTTTTTCTCTCTCTCTTCTGTAGATTGTAAATCCAAAATTGTGCAAGCTTCATGTTTTCCATCCAAACTGGCGTTATGACAGAAAAAAATGCTGTGTTGCCACATCAGGGCTATCCTATAATACAATATTGATCTCTTTGGGAAGGTTGGAGGGAGCCCAGGGGATATGATGTTTTTGGTCAGTAATCACCCAGGTGATGACCCTGCTCAGAGTGAGGTGTGCGTTTACATGGTTGTAGTGTTCGTGTGTGAATGTGTGTGTACATATGGAGACTCAGCATCAGAGGATGATAGCAGGTTTTTGTACTAATGAGCAGAGCTTTAAGTCTTGAATCGGATCCTCAGAGAATTCTCAGCTGCCATTAAGTGACTTTAAAACACTGCAGTTGCAATCTGAGTGCTAGAAAGAGAATATGGAAACCATGACAACAGATTGTCATTATGCATGGTGCCATCATCATCAAACCAGAAAGCATGGCAGTGTTATCCTTCATCCATAAGCAGTCCTAATGTTAAGATATATGACTATCCTAACAGGAAGTCCCTTTTTAAGTATTTTGTGGCATGGCAGCAGGGGAAACTCCCAGTGGTATGTATGACAGAGCAATGGAATACACACCTACATCAACTAACTGACTGATCTCTGTGTCTGATTGTTCACTTACAGAAGGAGCTGCTTTCGTCCTTTGTGCCTTCCATGGTGCCATCCGGCAGCATCTGGAGGTAGAAGCCGTGTCTGCAGTAAAGCCGCGTGACGATGCCCTTCAGCTGGGGCTCTGCAGAGCAAACACAGGGTTAAACACACCTTAGCATTCAGGAACACACACACACACACACACTTGGCAGTGCACGTATATTAATGCACACACCTATGTCAGCATGCACATTGACTAAACAAGAGGCAGGTCTTGATATTTACACTGTGAAATAGTCAAACAGTGCGGTGTGTGTGCTTGCATGCATGTGTCACTGTGGCCTTCAGCAGGATTGATGGGATCCCGGTGTCTGCTAAAAAGAAGCATCCTTCATGGAAAAGTTCAAGTGAGGCGAGCGAGACGTTTTTGCATACTGTGTGAATGAGTGTGTGTTACGGGTGGGTATTTCCATATATGAATACTCACACTAAATTATACAGTACTGGAGTACTAGCAAAAAAAAAATCTGAAGGAAGAATTAGAATGTAAATTGGCCAACAAAAAAAACAAGTGCAATTTGAAACCAATTTATTAAACAACTGTGCATCAATTAGTCTATTAAACAAAAAAATAATAATTTGACATGACAAATCAGAAAACTTTCTGTTGCTGCCATTTCATACACTGTAAAAATAAACTGTTTTTAAATGAAAAAACTTACTGTCTTGGCTGCCTTGAAATTTCAAGTTGATTGAATATGAAAACACAAATTCTATTTATTACAAAATTACCTCAATTTGTTTTCTCAAATTCAGTCAACTTAAAATGTCAAGGCCGCTTGGACACCAAGCTTTCCAAGTTAAGACAGTTTCTCTTTACAGTGAAGGTAATAATACGCAGCACTGAAAGACCTTTTCCAGAATCCAGAGCCACTCTCCTGATCAGTTCAACATCTGTTTGGTTAGCATGAGCTAACACACTAGCAGCGGCTAACATCCAACACAGAGCCATTTAATGGTCCCAACAAACTGATCAAGATGTTAAGGATGTTTTTACGGAGAGCCAAATTATCTACAGAGGTCTCTTCCTCTCCAAAACAAACCGACCTGGTGATGTAAAACGGTAAAAATACTGAATAAAGCAATGTCACGTAACAAATCAGTGTTTCAACGCTGTTTGTTTCGTTGCAGTGGGACTGTTCACAACAGTAGTAGTCACAAAATTGCATATGGCTAATGTTTAGTTTGTCTGTTCTGGGCCACTGTATAAACATGTCAGCACAACATGGCAGACTCCGGGGATGAGGACCTGCTCACTATGTTGATATTAAGGGCTCATTCTAAGACAAAAGCATGAAGATTCTTATTTCCAGGTGATCATACACTAAAGAAAACATACTTATTATATTCCATCTCTGCTAATATATCCCCCTACATCTTACACACTGAACCTTTCATACTTAATATGTGTACCTTCACAGAAAGTGTTGCCCACAGATTTTATATGAGGTCACAAGCCAAAAAGGTTAAGGTCACTGATAAAGTAACAAGGACCTATGTCCTTTAAAAATAAATGTAGGGTTATGACATTTACAATATTTAAAGGTGCGTTAAAGTAAAGTGCTACTGTAGAAGGAAGACTTTTATTAGCCTTTGGTGTAATCATATTTGTTAAGAGAAAATGCTTGTATTTGGTAATGTTTTATGTACTGTTAAATGTTGTAAAATGTGGACCCCTATGACTTTAATTTAATATGAATGTTTGCCTTTTTGGATTATTTGTTCACCATGTAGGCATGTGAGAAAAAAAAGTTTTTCATTCAGGGGGTAAACCTTTGTCGTAGCTGCCTGAAATTATGAGCCCACCAGCTCCCCGTAGTCTAACCACAGTGTCTTACACAAAGAACAGGGTGCTGGGGCGCTGCACATGAACTAAGCAGAAAGCTCAATTTCCTGCATGTAAGATGGCAAAAACTCAAGAAACAAACAAGAACAACTTACCCGCCATACTGAAAGTTTAATGAACCATCTCCTATCATCTGTTTACCCTGCTCTCAAATACCAACTGTCGTCATTTACTCAGTGCACTCCGAGGCATCAGACTACTATTTGTTTCGGTGAACCAATCAGACATTTTCATCCGCCGCCGCTCTAGAGATTGGCGTGTCTTCCTCGAACCTCGTGTTTGTGTTGAGTTTCTTTTCTCAGGCACGCATGACTGAGGGGGCTCGTTCACTCCGAAGTGCTGAGGGAGACTAAATAGTGGATCAGAAGGAATGTCAGAATGCTGAAGTGTTTCCACAATCAAGTTTTAATGAGATTCATCAAATATGGATGAGGACAGAGAAGTACGGGGGCAGCTGGCAGTTGGCCCTTGGTTGACAGCAGGGGTGTGAGAGAGAGAGAGAGAGAGAGAGAGAGAGAGAGAGAGAGAGAGAGAGAGAGAGAGAGAGAGAGAGAGAGAGAGTATAAAGAGACACGCACTGCAAAATCCATCCTTACATTTACACTCCAAAAATTAATTATATACAGAAAAAAGATACAATTTCCCTAAAGCCAAGAAAATACTTACTTACATAAGTGCTACAATTTCACTACAGCCAAACTTTTTTCCCCAATAATTTTAAGGGCATGAGGGTTACAAAAAACAATTTAAAAACTGAATTAAATAAAGCAATGATACTATAATTAAAATTCTTACATGTGGATAATTCGAACACACCTCCCAAGATTAGTGTCACCAACTTAATATTCAACTAAATGTCTTCCCTTCTGTTCCTGGGTCATGACACGGAATAATGCTCAGAGATGTGTTTTTGCAGAGCATTATGATGTCACACTGAAGTTGACCTTTAACCTTTTGGATATAAAATGTCATCACTTCATCATTTTATCCTGCTAGACTTTTGAGTGATGTTTCATTATAATTAGCGTATGGATTCCTGAGTTATGGCAAAAAAATGAGTCCAAGTCTCAATGTGCCTGATGTCATGACATTTACTCCAGGCACTCCTGAGATACCGCATTTACAGGAAGGGGATGGATGCAAGGTCAGAGTGACCTTTCAACACAAAAATCTAATCAGGTCGTCCTTGAATCCAAGCAGATGTTTGTACCAAATTTAAGGAAATTCCCTCCAAGCATTCTGGGGATAGGAATTCCCGAGAATGGGATAGACTTACAGACATACAGAACACAAACTGTAAAATAAACAGATGCAACTACTGTGACATCACCCATTGCTTTGTGGACTCCTGTTTTAAAGCCTTAGGTTTGGCATTTTTGCTGTTGCCATCTTGGTTTTGTGAAGCCAGAAACACTTCATACTACATTTCCCATAAGGCATCTCAAATAGTTTTGTTTTGCTGTATTCATGTTGTAGACATGTTGGCCTCATGGGAAACCAAGACAACCTCATATTACTTCTATAGTGTAGATGACCTGACATGACTCTGACCAAATTTGGGTAGGTGAGGAGAAGCAATTGCTCCTAGGACTGGTTATCTTAATAACAGAAAAAAACAGCAGCTTAAGTGACAGGAAAAAACCTTTTAGTGTGTGTATAGGAAATCTTGTAGGTGTGTCAACTGATAATGCCTGTTTGTCAGACACTATAAATTGTCATGATGTACTAATTCTTTGTTTTTCTAGCATATAAACCCTCAAATGTCCAATCCTGTATTTAAAGTCTCTTTATTCTAAAACACTTCAACACCCCACTTCACACAGAATTCTGAGATGGTTAATCCCAATGTAGGACTCATTTCAGATAAATAGAACTCAGCCTAATTAACCAATTTTTTAATGTGTTACCAATGACTGTATATAAAGGTGGATGACGCATCTCTACCTCCTCCCACTGCACAAAAAGAGAAGCCAAAATATCCCAAGTACGGCCGCTGCCATGCACTGGTGACACCATTTGGAGCCAGAATCTGCACAGTAGCAATCATCACGGTATTGTATAACGTTTTTGCTGTCCCACCAATCGTGAGCAGCACTATTAAACGTGAGCACACTGATTGGCACACAGAGCTGTCAATCAGAAAAATGAACACTTGAACATACAGCAGCATGATAAGAACCGCCTAAAATGACAGAAACCATCTCTGGGAAATCATTTTGACATGTACTTTAAGTTAGGTTCATGTCACATTGGTTAGAAGGGGCAGGATTTATGGCGTGTACTACAGCCAGCCACCAGGGGGCCATCGAGATGGGTTTTTTTTTTTTGTTGTTTTTTAAATCTTTTTTTTTTTTGTTCAAATACATACTCATCAGTCTCATCAATTTGACAGGATTTTTTTCAATTTTAAGAAAAGGTCACAGAATGTTAGAGTAAAAATATTACATACTCATTCTACTTTTTGTCATTGCAAAGCTTACACATTTATCTGTGAACCTCAAAAAGTTTAATTGAGGCTCATTAGGGTTTGAGTTAAGCTTTGATGTCTGTGAATTAGTCAAAGAAATGCTGGTGTTTAATCCTCCCTTTCATGCTGACAGTTGTGACACAACATGTTTGGAAGCTTTTCATTGGAGGTCCTGGCCCTCAGCAGCGAGATTGGGTCGCTGTAACTACTGAAAGATAAAAGCTCATCCATCCATCTCTGGCTGACTAGACACAGCAGGTCAAACGTGGAGTGTGGTAAACTGTAATATCCTGAGTGTTAATCCCAAATTAAGCCTCAGACCACACATCAGGCCATGTGCCGCTTAACACATCTGCCACAGTGCAGAGCCGAGCAACAAACGCACACAGAGGGCTGATGTTGACCTTTAGTGTGACTCCTCCTCCACATGTCCCTGTTTGGTAACGCTGCTGTGATCCAAAACATGCTGCTTGGAAATGCAAGACTACTGGTGCATGTACACAGCCTTTACAACACTCACATACACACACACACACACACACACAGCATCTCTTATTTAACTCATGTAGAAGCAAAGGCTAAAAGCAGGAACTGCCTTGAGTCATACCTGAGGCGATATATTAGTTAAACTATTGGTTTAAATGCACACACAAACACACACGGACAAAGTTCACTTGTATAATGTGACTGTAGGTCCAGAGTGAAAATTTCAAAAAGACCATCATTATCTTTAATAAGAAACAAAACTACAGTTTAACGGTTTTAATAGATGATTTTGTTAACTCTTTTTATTATGAGTGGCTGAAGTGAATAGGTCTGTATTTCTTTGGGCTCCAGCTTTACAGCCGTTCAGCTTATCCCACGACTGCTTGTTAAACAAGACTTTCAAAGTGAAGGATGCTTTGTCCTCACAAACAGAGCTCCGATTCTGTCCTCATAATGTCAACACAGCATGAAACCTGACGGAAACCTAAAAACCTATTTCCATGTCAAAATTTAGACCAAATGATGGAACTGGACGAAAACTGTGTGTTCGTTAAAGACACTGGGATTGATCCTCTGGGGACAGTAGATATGTAATTTCAGAACAAAAAATGAGGGGTTAGGGGGTCGTTAGAATCATCACACATCATCCTCTGGGGACCTGGGAAATTCACATCAAAGCCCATCTAGCCAGGAGGAGTACCAATACGTCAGACAGATGGACAGATAAACTGGCATCCATAAGCTCCTTCACCATTCAGGTACAAATTAAAAGAAGGACATGTGACAATTTATGTTACCTCGATCTTTTCCCCCTGTTGGATGATCTTTGCAACTGCCTCAGCTGTCTGCATGGCCCTTTGGTAAACTTCAGATTGTAGATGTGCTGGACTCTCAGGGTGGTGACGTGCAGAATGCCTGCAGAGGTCAAACTTGGTTTGGGCAAGATGTGAAAATTTGTATCTCACATTCTTACTGGGGTGGCCTCGTGGAGTTGTGTTTGAGTGAGAGACACTTGCATTAAAGGGATACTTCAGCCTCCAAATCATCATTTGTACATCAGTTGCTCACGTCATGTTACACTGGATTCATGAAGAAAACTTTATTTTTCTTGCATGCCCCTATGGTGAATGACGAATCCAAAAACTGAGAGACTAAATGTTTCAAAAACTATTTCAAAACATCTGTTCACAAACTCACATAATTAAAAACCAAGTCATTCATCCAGTTTGTTTGGGAAGTAATGATCATACTTCCCAAACAGACATTCCTTTCCTACAGGGAATTGAACAGAAAGTGAAACTTATCCATGCTCTCTCACACACGGGAATTGTAGCTCACCAAACACTGAAATTCTGGTCTACCGCTGCCTCGATCTGTAGTTTGTTTGTGTGTTATTGTGTGACTTTGGTGGATCCTAACGTGTTGGACCAGCAACTCCTGTGTTCAGTGAGGTAAAATGGGGTCATCCCTATGTTTCCCGGGTTCTATGTTTCCCGGGTTCTATGTTCCCCTCTTACCACCCAAAAAGGTTGTATGTTTCCTGGGTTCTATGTTCCCCGCTCAACCAAAAAGGATTCTATGTTTCCTGCTTGGTTGAGTGGGGAACATAGAACCTGGGAAACATAGAACCTTTTTTGTGTAAGCGGGGAACATAGAACCTTTTTTGTGTAAGCGGGGATCATAGAACCTATTTTGCAGGGTTAAGTGGGAAACATAGAACCCGGGAAACATAGATACGCTCCCCGGTAAAATTACTGTTTTTAACAATGAAGTCTGGCTTTAAAGACAGCACAGATAAGTTTCACTTTAGTTCAGTTCCCTATCAGAAAGGACTGTCTGTTTGGGAAGTACTGAGGATACGACTTGGATTACACCGCACCAACTGTGTAAAAGTTTGTACACATACGTTTTGATACAGTTTTGTTTTTGACCCCTATGACTTCAATTCATAAAGACTTTGAATTCCTTGTTCACACTGGAGTGATGCAAAAAAAGTTTTCCTCAACAATTCAACATATCACTGAGGGGGAAGTATTCCTTTAAGGAATTTCTAGCTACTGTTGTTTCCTGGCAATCGTAAGTAAAACACACAAAGCCTGTCACGTAAGAAGGAGGTTGGGGTGGCGGATAGGAGGGAGTTGCAGCAGTAAACAGTGTTGGCATGAGTGTGTCAGCAGAGTAAAGATGCTTTCATACTGCTCTGCTTGAACTAACACTGTGCTCCATAAATGTTTCACTGATGCTGAAGAAGCAAAGATATACCATGCCAAATATTAGAAATAAATAATCCTGCAACTCCAATGACAGTTTGTTACAAAGTATGAATATATTGTTTTGGTTGCTTCATGTTTTTATGTCAATTATTTATGTAGTTACATGGATCTATATGCTTTGATGCTCAGTCCAGGCTGCATCAGATATCTGAGATGAAAGCCCCTCAAATAATGTTGGAAAACCGTAAAGAGGTTTTACAGCAATGTTAGAGAACTTACGAAAGACAGACTAAAAAAAAAAAAAGAGTAAATATATTAAAGAAGCAAAGGCAGAAATATCCTAACTATTAGTCCCTAACATGGGTAAAGCTAGAAAAAGAAACACTAGAACTTGTATTTCCCATGATGCAACATAATAGTATCTTTTGTTAGACCTTCCATGCCTATTTCTGTTTATTGTATTTAACAACATCCCAAGGGAGAGTGTTGACTAGTACTCCTCATGGAAAGAAAACGTACTAGTGTCCCTTTAAACAGCAGCTCTGATGCACTGAGCCCTGACATGGTTTGGGGCCTCTCTGCAGCTTTGGGCCCCCTAAATAATTCTCTTTCAAACAGCACCCCTGTATAGAGCGGTTTGATGGAGGGAAATAACTGATCCTGGGTTAAGGTGCTTGGGGCTAAAACCCTAGGCCAGTTAAAGCCTGAATCCAGCCTGGGCTTTAACTGAAGGAGGCTTTGAAAGCCTGTACTGACATTTTGGGATTAAAGCTGCCAATTTTAACATTTTTATGCTTACAATTTTTGGACCAAAATTACAACAATGCAGAGTTTCCCAACAGTTTTATTCTTGGCAGGGTGTAAAAGCCTCTGAAATGGCATTAAGACCATGGGACTAAAACAAATTCATGCTCGTACGGACTGCAATCACACTGTCACATTAGAACGTATCCTGGGAATATCATAGCATTAGTCACCAGACAACAGATTTGTTATCAGAGTGCATCATATCCTACAACACAAAAGCATGTGGTGGTGGTGTGTGTGTGTGTGTGTGTGTGTGTGTTTATGCGTTTATGCATGAGGAGGATTTGTGCTCATAATCCCACAGACATTCAATGCCAATTATAGAGTGACTTAAATAAAGAGCAGGATTAATTTCACTTATTAGGAATTTCAACCATTAAAAGTCACCCTGAACCCTCCGGCTGCCCAGGGCCTCAAGTCAGATGACAACTGGGCAGCAGCTAGTGTTATTTTCACCCCCATGACACACTCCTGACAACTCTTAATGTGTGTGTGTTGGACACTTCCAACAGTATGGGCTTGGCTAAAGAAGCAAAGACTATCAGCCAAGGACAATGTCTGTCTGTCATCACATACACAGTATTGGATATATTTTCACGTCCTTCCCTCTGCACATCTATCTCTGTCTTAATATCTCCTCTTAAAATACTATCTTACTATTTATGGTCCGGCCCAATATCACTCAGATGATCCTGGACTACATTATTGATGATCAGTGCCAACATCTAGTACCAGTCAAGGAAATAGTGTGCCTGATATGTAGTGAGGTAGAAAGTAAAGGTGTAGAGGTCAGGGGTGTCTGTTAGACCACAATGCCCAAACCAAGCCCGACAGAACCAGTTGGAGACTGACAGGCTGGGCTGAGTTCAGACAAATACTTACAAATTGGTTCAGGTTAGTGTTTCGCCTACTTGGCATGATGCTAGAAGTATCTGCTTCTTTGCTATGCTGCATTTTGGTTTGCTGACATAAGGAAATTGACATGGCAGCTTAAAGAGCGTGAGTCAGGCTTGGTCAGGTTCAGAGTAGGGATGTCAACAGTTAACCAAAAATATGTTTCACCACTTATCCATGTTGGTCTCTAGATTAATTTTCCCACTCTTTAGTTAACTGCACTGCACACCACCTGGGTCTGATGGGAGCTAATGTTAGCTAGCAGCACTGCTCATTCGGCATTTACTGCTTGTTATGCCGTCAAGACCCAACAGTGTTGCTGTGGAAACATTGTGCCCACTCTCTTGGTCTCCCCCCTGGTGGCTTTAGTGAGTATATGGCTCAATTTTTAGCCACAAACCCCCTTTAGCATTGTCAACTGTGTTAGCTCCGTTAGCACCACTGCCAGCCGTGTCAGCACGGCTAATGGTGCTAACAAAGCTAACAGGACTAAAGGGGTTTAGAGGCTCAAAATGAAGGGTGGTCAGAGGGTGGCCACCACGTAGCGCACCAATCCCCAAACCGTCAGTGGGAAAGCGATCCCAGTTGTAATCGTCCAATCAGCAGCAACGCTAGCTTTCTCCAACCTGACTTGGGTGTTGTGCGGTGAAGAGCGGACAAGGCTAACCAGTGGAGAATGGAAGGTGGGCAGAGAGTGCTATGCTTCCATATGTTAATGCATCTAGCCAGCTGTCTGTCAGTGAAGCCAACAGAAAATAAAACAAATGGATGTCAAAGAAAAATTAAAATTTCACCACCTCTAAATGGACAGTGCTTTAAAATATGTTACTGAAGCTCACAGAAAGGCCTCTTGTTTCTTGTATTTTACTTCATTTTACACTTTTTTCTTGAAAAAAAGAACCGGTTGGTTACCAGTTAATGGCTGTCAGGCTATGCCAGCATTATCAGTTCATTTGGTGTCTCTGTGTTGCAGAGGAGCCCCGAATCATAACCACTCTTTTTTGACTTTGAAGAGCTTCACAATTTTAGTTTTCACATGGTGCATAATTCTAAATATAGCTGTGATTAACAGAATAACTACGAACTTACACAATTTCGAAATAAGACTGCTGGAATTAATGGGGACTTGGTGGCCATTGGGTATACATTGCAGACAGAGTGGTAGGTCTGATGCGTCCCTAACAGGTTTATCTGGTTATGCAGTAACTCTTATTTCTTTCCCCTCTTTCTCTGCCTTCTTCCACTAACTCAATCTCCCTCTGACTTCCCTCTTTCTGTCCCCATCTCTCCCTTCTACCTTTTCTCTTTCCCTTCTTCCCTTCTTCTCTTCTTCCCAGTCTCACCCCAGAAATGCATATCCAATCAGCACAGAAGTCCTTACTTTTGCTCTTTTTAAAGAAGGAAAGAGGGTGAAGGAGTGGTGCAGTGAAAAGACAAGGGTGGAGAGGAAGAACAGTGGTGTCAATAAACATCACTTAACAGCAAGAGAGACACTGCTGAATGACTGACACGTCATTCAGAGGAAGAGTGGGAGGAAAGTGAGATAAAACAGATATTGGAGACAAGATGTATTCCAAAGGAAAAAAAGAGACAGAGTAAATATATGTTTCCCACAGGTAGTCAGTTCACTTCAGCTGCACTGGGACACACCGACGACTTGTTATTGATGTTTCATTTAGCAAGCGTGGTAATTCATGTATTTTTTTCAGGCACTAAAGTCTGTCAAACCACTTGAAGCTGATGGCACTGCGACAATAGCTGATTATTATACTTCCATCTGTTTGTCGAGACGTCATCTTAAACGCTTTCCGTTCGGTCTGTGTCAGCACCAACGCAGCCTGACTCCGGGGAGAACAGATGCGCTACATCACTGACGCATCGCTGATGAATTATGGTGATTGTAGTTCACTAACTGTTTCAGCGTTTGGCAGCGTTAAAGCTTGAAAACTTCATTGGAGAGAATCAGCAGCTTCATGCATCACAGCACCCCAAATGATTCATAACATACAGAGTAGAAGGGCTGCTGGTGTAGTTGACGACGTACAGCCCAGTTGCCAGGAGAAAATGTTGGCATTGTAAGTTTCTGTAAACTACAGGTACATTACATTTGCATGTTTTATACCTATCATATCGACGTTTCTTAAGTGAGGTAGTAGTGAGGAGATGGAGGGGAGGGCGTGACATCTCTGGCGAGATGCCTGCCAAATTGCAGACCACTGCTTGAGACCAACAAACAACAAAACCAGCTGTTTTTTAGCGAGTCATCGCTGCATTTCCAGTCCCAAGACATGGTTGATTTTCAGCTGTGTTTCCACTGGGGATAGTGCCATGAATCTCACACAGAATTAAAAACTACTATCAGTCTAACTTTTCATTGAGTTGGAATGTCTATTAACTTGTCCACCTTATTTATGAGGATATGCTAAATAATAAAAAACACCACTCTGTATAATGCATAAACTGCATCCTCCATAATGATCACTTACTCACTCATACTATGAGAAAATGTGTTTATTACAGTCCATACCATATACTCTTTGTATGGGGTAGTGAATTCAGACACAGACTCAGTTTCCTCCAGTTGCAACAGCCAGCGCCTACGTCAATGTAAGAGTGTTTGTTTCCCTTTGGATTTACTGAGGAAGAATCAACATGTTTGAAGTGATGTTTTCATCACCTTTCACATGTTCCAACATGAGGAAGCTCTGACAGCTTTAACTCTGCCCACTGCTCAGTTTTCTCTTTCAGATGTCATCGCAAGCATAGTGTTTGTCGTTGACCATATTTTCTCCAGGACAAGGACAAAACTATAACTACATAAAAAGTAATCTTTAAAAACAATGATGAAATTATTACAGTATTTCATTTTTTCTGGTCTACTGTTGTTTTAATGCAAAGTCTTATTCAAGGACCTGAATGCATCTGTGATATTAGATCTTGTATCTCCTGATTAGTAAAACAGTGTCCATCACAGCTCAAAAATGTCTCTTGTTAGGAAGTTGATTTAAGTGTTTGACCTGTTACACTACTGTTCAACAATAATGAGCACCTTGTGATTAAAAACATTCCTTCTCAGCCAGTAATATTGTCTTACATTAGCAATTCTTGGAAGAAACAGATTTATGGACTAAATTAATTTACAACTTAGAGTTAGACCGGAAGAAACAGCAGCAAACCATGCAGGCAGCACATTGACAATCATGAAATGCTAAGCTAGTGTGGACGTAATGGTATTTCCAGTTGGCTATCTTTTGTCCTCATATTGAAAGAAATGAGTAGGTCAAAATGCTTACAAGTAACACAAATTTAAAATATGTGACAAAAAAAAAAGTTAAAAAAGTTAAAAGACAAACTCGACAAAAACTTTACACGAAGGTCATCCCATCTCAAATTAGAAAGAGATTTTGGTTTATATTATAGATTTTGTTCAGATTCTATTAGGGCTGTACCTAAATATTCGGATATTTGAATATTCGTTTCTATGGGTAGGTATTCGTTATGAAAATTTGGTATTCGATATTCGGGTTTATTTTTTTTTTTGGTTACATTTTTTTGGTGCTAACTGTAGTCTTTTTGTTGTTGGTAAATGTAGGTTATCAATAAAAATCAAAACTTTTAAATTGCATTGTTAAAAATGTGAAAATATAGTGTCCTACCAACTGAGCTTGTGCGCACCTGTCTGAGGCTGTGGATTAATGCCAAGTTTTACCACTTTATCACTATTCCCTCTAACTTGTAGCTGTTTTTTCATTATCTGTTGAATTTAATATGAATTATGGAACCGTTTTTGTCAACGTTTGTTTCCCCCGTTTTGTACAATAAATTATTGTTTAAAGTTTCAACAAGTTTCTTTTGGAGTGCGTGACACAAGTGTGTTTTGAAAACGGCCACGGACTGTCACCTGCTCAACACATCAGTACCTTTGGATGCCATGACAGTAATAGCCAATAATGTAAAAATATCATTTACAGACCGATTTAACAGACGATCACTGCTGCCCGACCCGCAGATCCATTTGCGGGTCCCGTGGGTTACGGGTCGACCCGGAGCATCATTACTCAGCTCAGTCTATAAAGGCTGTACACACAACAGTAAGGCTATAGACATTATATTATATTCAGGCCAGCAAAACCAGCAGCGCATCGGCCAGTGTCTGCCAGCAACCAATTACTTGCAGAGGCTTCCTACAACTTGTTTCAGCGGTTCCGATTTAATCAGAAGACAAATTAAACAGGATGACTAGCCAATGTGACAATCAAAAGAAAGCATAGAATAATGTATAAATTAAAATAAAATAAAATAAAATAAAATAACGATAAACCCCGGAGGCAGACCGGGGAGGCAACCCCTCTGATGATAACTGAGCCCTTGATATTTGGCACGGTATTTTTAACAGGAAATATGAAAACCTGCATATATTTTGGGGGATTGCCTAAAGGCCCATTTATGCTCACTTTACGCACGAAAGTGTATACGTTCATTTCAAACTATGTTACCGTCACTGCCCACATACTTCCATGCGTCCTTTACATTGGCATGGATCTTAACCAATATATCCACCAGGGGGCAGCCCAGAGTCAAAAGTTCATGACAACAACAAACTCAAAAACAAACATGGCGACTGTGGAGAAGATATTGATAATGTACCTCTTGCATAAAAGACAAAAACAGAGGCAGCGTTGTAGGAGGCGGTGGTCGGTGAGGCCGTTAAATACATCGCAACTGGAGGACGGAGAATTCTTCACACAACTTTTCCTCAAAAAGTTCCGCCATTGTTATTTCTTCTTCGTGTCTCACTAGAACTACGTATCGGGTAGTGACAGCAACACTGCCCCCACGATTTCCGGTGGTACTGCTCCGTTTGGCCCGTATCCGTAAGCTTTATGGAAATGTGCAGAAATACGGACAAAATGAACGCGGAGCACGGACAGAAGGCTCCGTCCGTATCCGGATCCGTATTTAACGTTGAGCATAAATGGGCCTTAAGGCCCCCAAATCACTCATTTTGCACTTTGTACCATTTTCAAGGGCCAGTAATGAAAAATCTGACATTGTCATGTGTCTGGGCAATCATGTGGATCTGTTGTACATTGTTTTGTCTGTGCCCCTACCAAATTTCATGGCTCTAGGATTTATATTTCTGAAATTACTGAACCCCAAAATTGGCTTTCTGTTTAAAACTTTTTTTCTTTTTAAGAGACAAATGTCCCAGAGGTCAAAAATTATGCAATTCTCAAAATTCAGCCAAAAAATCTTTATTTATTTATTTGGTGTATAATCACATAAAAGTTTGAGCAAAATCTAATATGTAAACAAAAAACTTTATCTGATTTGACAGGGAATGACCCACACTTCATCAAAAGACTAAAACTAAATCAACTTCAGGTGTCCAAATTAACACTGCTGCAGAGGCTGTTTCCTCCCATTCTTTAGCCATCAAGCAGAATTGAATAGGCATATTGTAACACAAAACTCTCAGTCAACTGGCTGACAGATTGTCCTTTGTGCTGCCTGACAGGTGGAAACAAAGCACAGTTGAATTTTTCAAGTAATTACTCCTTGAGGCCGAGCAACAGAGCGGCAGCAATTTACAGTTGCATGCTGTTCATGCAGGGAAAGAGTGAAATCTTTCTAGCCTGTCCCTGCATTGTTATCACACGAGGGCATGCACGCACCTTCATGCGCAAAGTTACTGTTTTTATGGCTAAAAATCAACTCCAAGCTCACATCATCTGTGTTCCTCCCTCAGCCAGCGGACAAAGGTCATTTCAGTATAATTCTCTTTTATCGAATATAGCACTGTGGGCAAATTCCTGCTTGGTTGCTGCTACTTAACATGCCATGCCTCTGCACACTGGTCCCAGAAACACTTCTCAGCTTTCTCTGGAGTTAATAAGCTTGTTACTCCCCACTGACTCTAATATTGTCTTTCTCACCACTAGCACGAGAGCCTGAAGCTATTAATCCATGGACATATGGATTTTACAACTGCTAGTATTTCATCTCCCAGCATTTATTGCATCCAGTGGTAAACGCTCGACGGCAGCCACAAAAACAATAACACATCCTGTATTGAAATGAGAACAAGTAGAGTATGATATGTAGATATTTTTTCATATCACAGTGGTTTTTTTGCATATACACTCTTCTCTAAAGCTCAAAAACATCTGGATTCAGGATAAGGACGCACCACATGTATTCTTCTATTTTCATATTTCTCCGTTCACATTAAGTGCACAGCTAAATTGCATAAACTTAGGGGCTCACTGTGGCCCCACTTGACAATGAATAATGGGTATAAAGGCGGGGAGAGCCTATATGGTAATGGCCATATTTACAAGGTCCATCAATCATCTCCAAACCGCCAGCAGCCTCATCCCTCATAGGATGGAGAGAGAGAAAGGGGCGGGACGCCTTCAAAACAAACTGCTTCTCCCTCTTTCCCGTTCGATCAGTTCTCTCTCTCCCTCCCTCCCTCACTGCAGTCCAACTTTAGCTTTTAGGAAAATCAATAGTGACGAAAGTGATGAAGTGCAATCCTGCTGAAAGTTTACCAGACTCCCGGGCTAGACATGTTCTTGGTTGGAATTAACATTACCAATATGAGTTACACAAAGCTACACACAGTGTGCACAGGGCTGACAACACTGTGACTGGCCGAGGCAACAGCAGATTCATTCCCTGGTTCTGGAATTGGCTAAAGTGGAGAAGGAAAATAAGTGCTTGGTAAGGGAAGATCAAGTTGACATTTGTGAAAATGTAATTCTGACATGTCAGACTCTGTATTCTAGAAAAGAGATCAATACCACCACATGAACAGCAGCAGAGAGACTATAGAGGTGAGAACAGAGCTGCCCGTGCAGTCATATTAATTAACAGCCTCTTTACAAATACAGCGGCTGTAACAATACTGTATGTATTAAATGGGGTTTCAATAACCGCATTATAAAACCAGTGGCCACGATCCCTATCACCTACTGTTTCACTACATTTCAGCCATTTTTATGACAGTATGTGTGACTCTGAAGACATGATATGATTTGAGATTGTAAAAATATGATAACATTTAGGGACAGACCAAAGAGGGACCTTATCCTAAATACAGCAATCACATAAAAGCATTAGGTTACATAACTGTCAGGACATTACCAACTGATAGAACATTATTGATTTTGCCTGGATTATGTTCAGTGGTGTGGAACGTTCCACTGCAGTATTTTTATAAAGAATCATTTTAGTTTAACATTAGTTGAACTATGGTAAGTACGCAGATCAGTTGAACAGAAGTTGAACCATATTCTTTAGTTTTTGCTTCCATTAGAATTCTTTTAGTTAATGCTGCCATGTTCACAGAACCCAGTTATTAACATGGTGTGCTCAACATGAATACTTACGGAAATGATAGCCTGAGCTACTACAACAATACCCATGTTTTGATTAATGTACGCTTTACAGTTATTAATGATTTAATTATACATTCCCTACAATATCAAAGTAGAGAAGCAGGGGGTGGCTTCTGGGGCTCCAGCTCCAAATGTTCTCTTTAAAGTCCTAAATCTATGCTATTCCCCAAAGAAATCTAATATAAGTGAACAAATGTAATCGACTGCATAAAAAATGGACGTAGCTACTGTGATGACATCCATTGGTTTGTGGACTCCCGTTTTGAAGCCTTAAGTTTGGCATTTTGGCTGTTGCCATCTTGTTTTTTTGGAGCCAGAAGTGGCCAAGTTTGGACAAGGGGTTGGAGCTATGGAGGAACAAGGGGTGGATTCAACTCATAGACTGTAGCGTTGCCTCGCAGACGGCCTGTCATTGAAGCGGCCCCACCTTCAAATATGCTGAAATTTGGGCTTTAACAAAATGTAAACTGGTGAGTTAGGGCGCACTCACACTAGGGCCAGTTGTTCCGTACCGTGCTGAAGCACGAATGCCTCCCCTCCCCTCCCCTGTCCCCCGCTGGCCCGCACTCACATTATCCCGAGCCCAAGTGTACTCAAGCACGGTTGCCTCCGACACATACGTCATCACGCTGAGATACGACCTCTTCATCTGACCAACGTGAACCCTTCGACGACGCCATTGCTATTGTTGTTGTGGAGGGACGGTCCCATGGTTCATACGTCATCACCACATCTCGTGCGTTGCGTACGTAACCTTGTGCATGCATGACCAAGTGTACCGTGCTTAAGCACACCTCCTCCAACCGTACCGGGCCAGGGAAGTGTACCGTACGCAAGCACAGTACACTTTTAAGTTTAAGTTTATTTACTTTATTAATCCCCCTGAGGGGAAATTCAATGTTTTCACTCTTGCTTGTCAATTACACACAGGTCCGAAAGACACACAAACAGGACCTATACATGCACTAAGTGGAGAGATGTCAGAGTGAGGGGGCTGCCCTTGGTCAGGCGCCCCGAGCGGCTGGGGGTTTCAGTGCCTTGCTCAAGGGCACCTTGGCAGTGCCCAGGAGGTGAACTGGCACCTCTCCAGCCACCAGTCCACGCTCCATATTTGGTCCGGACGGGGACTCGAACAGGTGACCCTCCGGTTCCCAACCTTAGTCCCTATGGACTGAGCTACTGCCGCCCCACTTGCACCCCACTTGCACTCATACTAGCCAAATAACCCGGACTTTAAGGGGCAACCGTGCTTGGGCACGGTACGATTGCCTAGTGTTAGTGTGCCCTTATATAAAATTTCAGCTCCCCCCGTACAGTTGTTATGAATGTTGAAAATAGCTATAGAGACCAAAACTGTTTTAGTACCAGGCTGTAAACATGTTTATTTCTGCTGTAAAGTTGGGCGTTATAACATGGGGGTCTGTGATCTATAGGGATTGACTCGGTTTTTGAACCAGCCTCAAGTGGCCATTTGAATAACTGCATTTTTTGGCAATTTGGCATTGGCTTAATTTTTCAGCCTTGGAGTTTGCCGCTAGGTAAATGTTCTTCTAATGGCCTAATAATCAATTCAAAGAACAGAAGACCCCATTTATTTGACAGCTTTGAGGATCCTTGATTTACAATTAAAACAGCCCAGATTATTATGACATGGATTTTAATTTATAAGAGACTTGGTTGATAAACATTCATACAACATTCAAACATTCAAAACAAAACAAAAAAAAATGTTAATATTAGTGATTAGTTATTCTGTTTATGCCAAATTCCTGTGCTACCTATGTTACATAACTTAAAAATAGTAATATCAGGCAATTTTTGCCTCTATAGGTGGCAGGAGTAAACGTTTTTCATCTTCAACAATTCTTGTGTTGTGGTTTCAGAGTGATGAAGACATTTGGGGAACCATTAGATACAAAACAGGATGTAGGCTCTACAGGGTTATTTTTTTTTTCTTGGCAACTATCATGTTTTTCCCAAATGATGTGCAGATTTTTAGGTGCTCTATTATGCACATATCTGCCATAAATACGTAAAGAATCTCCCTGGTGGAGCATGCCTCTGGACAGGGTGTAAAATTAACACTCGCCAAGCGCCAATGGCGGGTAAAAAATGAGTTTGGCGTGTAAAACAAAAACCCGCCAGTGGCTGATTGAAAATTTTGAATTGCATGTGGGTTTTTTATGTGCTTCGACCATTTCTGCCAGCTGTGTCCAGGGAAGGTTTTTGCTATGGGCAATGTGAGAGACCGCCCAGGGCGCAATCTATGTGCAAAAAAAACAAAAAACTCGCCAGTTTTCTAGACTACCACTCATTTCCACATCAAGTTAGTGGAGTTGGCGCTGGGGTGCCCCTATTATCACGTTTCAGCCAGCAGCAGAAAGGAAAGGCGATTCCTGGCAGTTGTGGGTTGAATGGGGGTCACAGACAGGAATACGGCGGAGGCTGATAGTGCTCTGCGGCACAAGATAACAGCTTACCGGCGACAGAGAAGTCCGACTCCAGGTCCAGTAATTTCCTCTTTTGTTGGTGTCATGACTGCCCAGTAGTACCTGGACAACCGAGCCGTGGCGGCACACAGGTATGTGACGTGTCAGAGGAGCAACGAGCCGTTCACATTTCCACAAACCTCACCGCACTTTAGGGACTGCTCTTTACTTGTCAGGGGAGGAGGGTGGCTGGTTGATTTTTATTTATTTTATTTTGATCCCCCCTATGTTAATCACTTATTCATGCTGTTTTTGAAGTATGAATAAATCAATAAGTAATTTATTCCATTGAAATATCAGTGATGTATTATAGAAAAGTGATTTATCTTTTTATAAATGACAAAAGGCACATGTGCCTCATTTTTGCCATGGTATCGTGATACTACTACTGCAGCCTTTGCCGCAAGCACGCCAAAGAAACACAGAGGACAGGGTTGGATTTTGCCTAAAGTTGGATTTTCATACTAAAAACATAAGGTAATTATTTTTCGTCAAATAAGGCACATTTTTTTTATTTGGCTGGTGAAAAATATGTTTGGACATCACTAGCCAATGGCAGATGAGGTAAAATGTTAATTTTACGCCCTGCCTCTGGACTAGGGCTGGGCGGTATGGCCCTAAAATAATATCACAATATTTAAGGGTATTTTTGCAATAACTATATTCTTGGTGATATGACTGACACAGTTTTACTTGTTAACCAACTTACCTTCAAATATTCAGAAAAAAATGAACCAAAATGATCTTTCATTTCTTTAGGTTGTGAACAACAACAGTTAAATAAATGACAATGAAATAAACAATTATACCAATATTAACGTTAGATAATATGGCCCACCCCTACTCTGGACCGACCCTCAGTTTGGGCTGGACCCCTACTGTTTACAATTTACAATTGAGATATGGTTAGGTGAGGTAAGGCAAAAGTTACTGGAAGATTATGGTTACAGTTTGACGGGGTATGAACTCCACTCACTGGTTAAAAGTTGGATTCAGTACACATGATTCCACCATCTTGACCTACACCTTTACCATTCCATCTTATTACATAAATTGCGGGTATTGTAGCTCCTGCACTGACACTGAAGACAGCATTAGACCACCAGTGAAATAATGTCTATAAACACATATTGGTCCATTAGTAGATGCTGGGAAAAATGTTCATCAGGAACAAGAAACCCCTCGAACAAGAGGTGACACAACACACACACACACACTTATAGGTCAGGGAGAGTGAGATGTTGTGGATTAATTAGAAAAGCAACGGGTGAACTTTTCAGTCTGTGCTCTAAAGCTTAATGATTTAAAGCTTAAATGAATGGCCTAATGATTAAGTCAGAGAGAGAGAGAGGGAGAGAGAAACAAAAGCAGCTGTCTCAGAAGTGAGAGAGAGCGTATACAGAGAAAAGGATAAGGAAAGGGGATAAAGAACAAGATTGAAAGTGGGATGAGAAGGAGAGAGTGAGACAAAGACTGTGGGCATAAATCAAGAAAGGAGACGACACTTTAGAAAAGCTAAAGGAAAGATACCCCTGGGGGTAGTTGTGTTTGTAATAGGTAAACAGACAGAGATGTGGAGACCAAGAGAGAGAAGCAAAGGAATGACTAAAAGAGAAGGAGGGTTGCCCGGTGAGACATGACTAACCTGGATCAGAGAGGAAAAAGTGGGTAAAAGAACAAACCACAGAAAATATAAAACAGCTTTAGATCAGAGACAGAAAACAAGGACAGGAGAGCGTGCAAGTGTCAAAGAGAGAGTATAAGAGAGACACAGGAGGAGGACAGAAATGTTACAAGGCATCAAAGAGAAACCTGAAGTTATGGGTCCTGCTCCAGAAATACAAAAAGATCCAGCCATACAACTGACTGTATTACTGCCAACAAGTCGTCAGAACTTAACACCTAACAGGCTGTTTGATACAGCCCTCCAATATAACCTGTGTATTCATCTTGCACCCCTATTGGCAAGATGACATCATTTACATGCACACTAATATTTCACTATCATTCTGGAAAGCCAGTATACTGAATTTGATCAGGGTCATGGAAAGAGCATATTCCAAAGACGGCCCCTTCTGAATGAAGCATTTTCCGATTAGACGTGTGGTATATGACTGTACTGTTCAGGTTTAGGAGCATTCTTTACAGCGCATTAAGAATATGCATCTCACTTGGGGTTTTTTACCACTGTTTGCAACACATGGCCTCTTCTCTGTTTATGGCCGGCTCTGTGCGTTGTCATGGATACATTGTACACAAACAAACTGGCTAGCAGTTTGCAAGGCCGTGGGATAAAGATGCATGCTAGGTTACAAAATGTACCTGTGGTGGTCACTGTTGGTGGAAAGGAGATAGAAGTTGTTAACTCGTACAAGTACCTGGGATACTTGATCGATGACTCCCTTAATTTTAAACATCATGTGCTGAACCTGGTGAAAAAACTGAGGCTAAAACTGGGTTTTTATTTTCGGAATAAGTTGTGTTTTTCTTTTAATGTAAAAAAGCGTCTAGTTGCTGCAACTTTTTTACCTGTATTAGACTATGGTGATCTCTTGTACATGCATGCCTCTGCTCAATGTCTCCATATGGTTAACTCAGCCTACCATGCGTCCCTAAGGTTCATTACAAATTGTAAAGCACTGACTCATCACTGTGAGTTGTACTCTCGGGTAGGATGGCCCCCCCTGGTGACCCGTAGGCTCCTACATTGGTACACCTTTATATATAAGGCAATTCTTGGTCTGCTTCCATATTACCTGTGTGTTTTCATCACGCAAAAAAACACCGGGCAGTATTCACTGCGTTCTCAGGACCTCTTTATGCTCTCTGTCCCAAATGCTCGGACTGAAATTGGGAAAAGGGCTTTTGGGTATTCTGCACCCTCAGCCTGGAATTTGTTGCAGAATGATTTAAAACTGAAGGAGCTCGTGTCGTTACATGTTTTTAAATCTAAATTGAAGGACTTGGAAGCAGTTTCTATGGGATGTCGATGTTTTTAGCTTGACTGTTTGTACAAATTACTCCCAGAAGCACTCGTTTTGATTTATTGGTAGTTTTTCTTTATGCAAATTTTAGTGCTTGTGAATTGTACTTGTTCTCCCTGTATGTCTCTGTCTGCAACTTTGTGTTTTTGCTGCTGACCGTCTTGACCAGGTCTCCCTTGAAAAAGAGATTCTTAATCTCAACGGGACTAACCTAGCTAAATAAAGGTTAAATAAAAAAAAAAAAAAGCCTGAAAGAAAAGCCCACATTTCTAATTGGACGAAGAAAAACGCCTACTTTTAAACATGATCAAAAACTGGGATATCAACGGGTTTTTGGATATGCGCAAATATCACAACGCTAACCTTTTCAAGAGGGTAGTTGACGAAGTGAAAGAGGAGAGCTGTGTTTCAATGGTCAAACAATTACACCACTGATGGAAAACTTTGAAAAAAATCCTTTTTGGATGCAAAAAACTATTCAACTTTTTCCCCATATTTTGACGTGATAAATGGCATGTTAGGGCATGTTAATCTGAGGCTGCGGGTAAACGAGAATATAGGTGGATTATTCACCATAGCCATGTAAACAGCTAAATAGGAATGTTGTCTTTCTCAGAATATGGGCAGAAACTGGAATATTTTGAGCATGCAAATGTAGTCACTGATCAGTGCCTTGGATAAAACTTAAAAATATCAGTTTTCTGATCTGCAGCCTCAATGGTTAAGGCATAAACCTGATTGGCCTTTGCAGCCAAGGTTAAAAGGAGGCATTGTCAGAGGCCTTGTAGCCTATGGTTTAAGACACCAAGCATGCAATTGTTAAATCATCAGTTTGAGTCCAACCAGGGATCCCCATTGCATTTTATCCAAGACATTTCCTGTCTAACTCTTCTGTATCCTCTCTAATATTGATTAATATTTCTGTCTTTTGGTCACAGAATTTAAACAAGGTTTGTAGTAGATACTAATGTATCTTATAATATGGACAGTAAACCCTAAGCAGGGCCTCCAACAGGTTACTTAGGACTAGTATTCCTAGAAATGATGTCCACATTGGACAAATCTGCACCTCACAATTGACACCCAGTACTAAAATTCATTGCCAATGCAGAAAGTATTCTGTAGTAACGGACTTCACAGGAGCTGGTGGAATTGTGGCTAGTGTTGATGGGAAGCAGGATGTCAGCTTGCTATATGTAGCCTAAACCAGCACACAGGTGGCAGCTGCTAGTTTTCCGGCCATGAAGGTAAACAAACTGTGCGTCAGTGTTATATCATTAATTTAAAAGCCTGTGCTGCAGAGGCCTGAGATAGAGAGCTGTGTGAGTCAGAGGTTTTCACTATCCCAGGACCCTTCTTTACTGATGTTAATTACAGTAACGATCAGCTGGGAGTCCCCGCCCACCCAGTGTGGATCCAGGCCAGGACCCAATATCACCTGAGGGGGAGGGAGGAAGGACAAAGAGACATGTAAGGAGAAAAAGGAAAGGACTGGATGAGCAAGGGGGAACAAGAGAGAGGAAATCAAGGTGGAAAAGCGGAGGAAGAAGGAAAGAAGGAAATGGAGAAGGGGGAGAAGGGTTGAGAAAGGGGATTGATGGGTGGAGCAATGGTGGAGGAAGGACACTACAGGCAGGAGTCAAGAAGATAAAGAGCAATGATGAAGATGAAGAAAAGAGGACATGGAGGAAAAGGGAAGGAAAGAATAGCAAGTAGACAAGGACAGGATAAGGAAGATATGAAACAAGGATGGGGAAATGAGAACTAAGGGAGTAAGGAAGGTAAGCTGGAGTCAAAGTGGAAGAGAGGAAGTGAAAGAGGAAGGAGAGATGGAATGAGATGCAGGGAAAACAAGAGAATAACACCCAAGTGTGGAGAAGGAGGAAGATGGGTATAAAAAAGAAGGGAGGGAAGAAGAAGGATAGAGATAAAGTGTGTGAAAGCGTTTGCAGAGGGAGGGGATGAAAGCGGGCGAGTGAATCAGCAAGAGACGAAGGAGTGGAGGGCGATCGCAGAGGGGGAGAGAAGGGTGGGAGGCGAGTGGAGAGATCAATCACCAATGGCCCTGGTGTTGTAACACTGAAAAGAGTCAATGGCCAGGAACCAAACTTTCCACCCACACACTTCTCTCTTCATCACCAACATCTCTCTCTTTCTCCTGAGAAACCCTGCCTTCCCCTTCCTCTGTTTATTGCTCCCTCCTTCCCTCTTTCTCTTAACGACACCTTACATCTTTCAGCTTTTTAACACCATGCTATATTTCTCCTCTTCCTGGTAAGTGCTGACCTATACAGAGATAAATAGGAATATTCCCTTAAGAGCCATTAGAGGCAAATACAAGCCAATTTCCCGTCTATAGACGCTCTCTAGATGACACTTAAAGCATATTATGCCATAACTCACAGCAAGGCACAAGTGGAGGAAGTAAATATCAGACACAAAAATGGGAAAGAAATTCCCAAAAAGACACAAATTGGCCAAATTCTGAAAGTTTACAACTCTGATGTTATTAACGGGCTGAAAGTGTTGAATTTGCAAAAACGTTTGAGCCTTTAGTCCTGAAACTTTAGTGACTCACTGCCTTATTGAAAAGTTAGGATTTCAGTCTGATGTAAAATCAGCACTTTTATGTACAACATTTGTTTTAAATTAATTTTAAGTGCTGTCCTCTTTGTTTTAACTTGCATTTGCAAGAACTATGAGATAAGCATGTGTCTGGTAAAGGTGAGAAGTCATTGTTTGTATCTGTATCTGTATCTGTTCAACCTACAAAATTATCTACATTAGGAAGGAAGGCCGGAAGTTGGCATTGTTTATACCGTAAGTCACATTACTCATGGGCTTACTCACATTGGTCACGGGCAAATTTTGTACTTGTATTTTCTAACCCTAATATTCATTGGCAATGAAATTGTTGTGCTTTCAAAGAATCAAATTTAGATTAATAAATAAATGGCTATGAAAGAAATCCTGATATAAATAAATGTTAATACAAATATACAGTTAGTCAATACAGTTTTTATATTTAATAAGTATGTTCTTTAAAGGAGTACTTTTGCTATTTTTGGGGACATTTATTTCCTAATGCCACATGTATTTTCCAGCTCTTTTTATTTCCACTGTTTAAATAACTATGAAATACTTGGTGTTAGTGGACACTGAGTCAAAATTCCATGCAACCTATGGCTGATACATACAGTATGTTGCATCTGAAACGGATGACTATTGACTGAAATATAAGGTAATAAAAGGTATTAAAATGCAGGATATTAACATATAGCTAAAGACTACAGGTTGTAAGCTTAGTTTTTATGTATAATTTGCAATGGTTTAAATCCAGCTGCCACACTACGCTTTTCTCTCATTACTCCAGCATGACACCTCCTCCTCCACAATACAAGAGTGATAGCCTGGAACAACAAACCGCACCAATAAGGCAACATTTTGGATTTGAAGTTGACAAAAGAGGTGTCCTAACTGGCTGCAAGCAACGTGGTACACTGTTTTGAGCTGAACTTTTGTTGGATGCCCTGTTTGTACTCAGTCTTGTCAGCCGCTTTGAAAGCACTAAAATGCACAAGATACGGCTTATTCATGGCGTTTAAATGTGGAATTTTCCTTACCATACCTCCCCCCTAATTTTACGACAAAAACCATAATAGGTTTGCAGCTGGTTGGAGGGAGATGAAAGTTTCTGGTAAGCTGACCTCACAAGGACAAAAAACATCAGCACCCTCTAGTGGACCAAAAAAAGCAACTGATTTAATTATTCCAGTGCCAAAAGCTGTATTAAAATGTGTTTTTGCAAAAATGTATAATGCATATAATAAAATATCGATACTTGGCATCCTTGTATTGATACAATATCGCCACGCAAAATATCGCGATACTACGCTGTATCAATTTTTTTCCCCACCCCTACTTACTGTTAGGCTATATTTTATTCATTTCCAGCAGTAAAATAGAAAAGCAAAACTCTATAAAATAAAAATATAATAGGTGCTGGAAATACAGTCATCGAGTCTCCACAAATTTGGACCCAGTGCAGAAAGAGGTACACAGAAAACCAAACCAAACCTGCTGCTTTCAAGGTGTATTCAGACTGAACACAACCCAAGTTTTACCTTTAATTATTCTGCACAAAGTGGACAAGATGTTTTTACAGTTGCATCCACTAACACTACACTGACTTCATAGGCAAACATGCAGCCTCTTAAATTCCTGCCATGTTCATTTTGAAATTGGAAACATTGAAATTGAAAGAATTATTACATAATTGTCGGTGGGCAACAACTTACTACCAAGATAACTGTTAAAAAAAGATGTGGGTGAGAACTACTATAGTATGTGTGTGTAAAAGAATGCTGGAAATAAAAGTAACTTAAAATGTTGTTATGTATCTTTGGTCTTTAAGTTTAAAATTAAATAGACTAATAATAGAAAAACAGAAAACAGACAGATGTCCAAGTCATCATACAGTAAAGGTATAAAAAAATCGGTGTCAAAACTGCTTAAAAACTAATTATGTCAATCCCAAGTTTGATCACACTTGACATTTTAAGTTAAATAGAAAATGCTCCATCAGTATCACCTGCTCCACAATAAACACTGATCACAGTGTTGCTCAGAGTGAGTCGACTATTTTCAGGAATGTTGTGTGGTTGTTTGTCGTTTGTTTATGTGTGTGCAGCTGAAGATCTTGTTACTCCTCAGATGTTTAGAGGCAAGATAAGAAACACACACACGGGTCGTGACAAAAATAGGTCATGACACTTGCTGCTGTCATTCTCTTTCTCAATCGTCTCCCATGACAGCGCAAACAAAATCCATGTGAAAGTGACACCAGATGCTTTGAGGCTGCTCCATCTGCGTGTGTGTAGTCAGAAGCAATGCATGCGTACGTGTGTATGTTACGTGCGCCAAACCACCTGAGAACACCTACACGTGGGTCTCTACGTGTTTATGCTTGTGTATGTGTGTGTGTGTGTTCTTGGTGGAGACTCTGACAGAGATGGATGAGGCAGCGCCGGCCCTGCAAGGGACTTGTGTGCTTTTGCGTCAGTGACCTCTGACCTCAGCGAGGCCGGCAGCGGCAGACACGCTCTCCCACCGTGCATTAGTTAATGACCAATTGCTGTCTCCCTGCAACACACACACACACACACACACACAGGTGGGTTTCTCATCCTAAAGAAGCGACGGTGTGTGTTGGTGTGTGTGTTTGTGTGTGTGAGCGTGTGTTGGAGCAGATGGGTAATGGGCTGGAGGGAAGGGTGAATCGACAATGACTTGACGAATTTAAACAACCCAGAAGGACTCTTTGCTCAATTCTTCACTTGGATCACATCCAGAGTCGCTGATAGAAAGAGGACGAATCAATTTGCTTTCACATTATTATCAGAAACACTTCATGGCTCTACGTGTGGTGGTTTTAAACATCAGGATATCATTAGGAAATTAATTGTGATATCTGGGTGTTGGGCTCAGATTTGACAGTATTTCAGGCTGACAATGGATTTTAGATAAAACTCAAATACTGTGTCAAGTTTTATTGGTACATCTTAATGTAATATCGTACCATATGAAGTTTTATTATGTTTTTTTCACTTCTTTTTCTTTTATAATAAACTATATAGTTTTGTCTTTGTAAAAGGTAAGGTTGGTAATAATGTTTTTTCTTTGTGCCTTAGAGCTCCAAAACCAATAAAACCAAACCAATGAGATACACTGTTGCACTGAGTGTCGTGTTCCTTTAGGGCACTTGTCATGCTAATTTTCAGATTCATTCTGTATTTTGAGTTTCTACTCAGAAATGTTAACCTGCTTTTTTTCCTCATACTGTCTGTGCTGTAGACCTGTATTCACCCTCTGTTTGATACGCCCAGTCTGCTCTGATTGGTCCGTGTTTCTGGGTCTTCCATGTCTTCGTATGTCTATGTACCATCATTGCAGCCTTGTGATAACTGCAACAGGGAACACAGGCACTTTCTACCGTGAAAAATTCACCAGTAAATGCTTCTGAACACAACCAGACATGCTCCACTGGAAATATGTCTGTCATCAACATCGGCAACCAAGATAACATGTTTCCCTGATGTTAGCATGTAGCTATATGCAGCAGTGTAGGCTACAGCGTAAACACTTGCAGTAGCATGTCTAGAGCAAATGGCCACATAAAGATTAGGGCTGCAACTAAGGATTATTTTCATTGTCGACTAATCTGTCGATTATTTCTTTGATTAGTCGATGAATCATTTTAGCGAAAAATGTGTTAAAATGTTGGAAAATGTCGGTCTGTCTCTCCCAAACCCCAAAATTATGTCATCTAATGTCTTGTTTCGTACTCCCGCCACTCACATTTTAGTTCACCTTCATGGGAGAGCGTAAAAAGCTGCAATAAGAGTATTTGTTTAAATGACTCAAATCGATTAGTCGACTACTAAAATAGTCACCGATTATTTTAATAGTCAATTAGTCATTGATTAGTCGACTAATCGTTGCAGCCCTAATAAAGATATCTATGTCTATGTCTACTGAGTAGAAAAGACAATCTAAGGTCTTAAGTTTTTGCACAAAGGGTTTAGTTTTACATATGCTGACCTATGAACATCTGACATTATAACATTGTATGTATACAGAAAATAAGGAAAAGCATAATAGCTCACCTTTAATAAATATGAACATAGACTGTTTTATATTTTGACTTAATCCCACATATATCATCCTGCTGAGGGCACCAAATGTGGATTCATCCACCACTGAAAATAGTCCCGAACCAATGTTTAATTATTATTATAATTATTTAAGCAGCGTTCTCTACAAAACTACAGTGAGCAGCTGTTTTAGGAAATTACTGAATGTTCTTTAAAAATAAAAACACACACAAACCATTTGTGACCTGGTTTACTGCTTTACAGGGTAAGGCTGCTAGGATGTACTGAGAGACTGAGTTTGTCTTTTATTATGATTTGTTGACAAAAAGAAAAATATAAAAAATCCGCAGCTTTATGTTTCGCTTAAGGCTCATTTACGCTCAACGTTAGGTACTGGAAATTGGTGCAGTGTAGCGTAGTATCGACAGTAAGACAAGACGACGACATTTTAAGTCTAGTGCCATCTAGTGGATGTATCTATGCCAATATGAGGGACACATGGAAGCATGTGGGCAGTACAGTTCGAACATTTGAAATGAACGGATCTATTTTTGTACGTAAGAATTGAAGACCTTGTAAAACCTTTAGCAATGTGTTTTAATAAAGGAGAAAGAGAGAAAGGAAAAGGGAGAAAGTGTGTGTTTAGGCTCCTACATCTTACAGGTCCACTGCACATTACACTGTGTGTGATGAGTATAATGAAAATTTTGATTTGGTCCATGTCAGATCTGTGATTTTTTTCTGACACGTCAGTTTGTAAGATGAATGCCTGGTGATACTAGTGCTACAATGTAAAGAAAAAGTATGAAGTGGACACACGTTATCTGTCCACGCTGCTGTCATCTGTTAAGAATTTGCTTGATCAAAAAAATGACATGCATCTTTACATGTTGACATTGGTCGTAGGAGGAGTCAAACTGAAAATATGATGCCACAATTCTGACTGAGAGTATCCTTGTCATCTCAGAAGACCGTTGGTGGTTTTGTGATCATCATTTTACACTGAAAACCACAGATTTCACCATGTCTCTCTCACAACTGTCAACTTTCATCTGGGACATGTAAAATGAATCACAGAGTGTACAGGGGCCTCAGACAATGAGAGAAAAAGAGAGAGGACACCTTAGCTTCTCCTAGCTTAATTGCTTCTTTTTTCCCACACTATTACCTCCTCTCATCCATCTCTAAACATATGGAGTGAACACCTCTCACCTCCTTCCTCCTCTCTTCTTCTTCTTCTTCCTTTGGCACAATGCTGAGCCAGCACTTCTGCCTCCTTCATCCCTCTCTCTCTCATTCTCCGCCATGCTCTCTCTTTCTCTCCAAGCCACAGCAGTGGAACATGGAGCACAATGCTAATCAGGTTCTTGCGCTTCACATACGCTTCCCTCTCTCTCATTCGCTCACACACACGCAAGATAGAAAACCCCGTCTAACGAGTGTCAGGAGTGGTAAGAAGAAACAAACTTTGCCTCGCCTTTTATCCTGACTATTCCTCCAACCCCCTGAACCACTTCCTCCGTCTCTTACTCGTTTATGTCAGCGTCAGCTCCCAAATGAGGAAATCAACAGCCATGGAAGTATAGTACTGTACTTTTTCTTCAGGTCATCCCTTCTGTCATGGAGACTGTACACTGTGATATCTATATCTGCAAGCTATGTAGTGTGATGTAGTGTGATCATCTTTCTTCCACTGGATCAGTGTTAGAAATTAAATTACTTTAGAGTTAACACTACCCTGATTTTGTTATAGTATGCCTAAATCCCAAATTTCCTTCAGCTCATTGTTCATATTTTCAAACTAAATGGATTTCACAGCTGAGTTTCAAAGCATCATTTGATACCAGCAGACAAGAATGAGGAAGTATACTTTGTATCATGCTGTTTTTGAGCTCTAACAAATATGGTTCAAATGCGGGGGGCCCTGTATTGTTTGGATCACATGGTCAGCTCACCATGTGCATGACGGTTGGTGGCTATAAAAGCACCAGTAAAACATGGAATACACAGATAGCATACCACTGTAATGCAGATTGCAGATTAGTCTTTGGAAACATTTTATAAGGTAGGAAATGCATTCAACAACTTCATCAAGCCTTAAAGGAATAATTTGACACTGTGGAAAATAACATGTTACTTTAATGTCTGTACTATAAATATAAAGCTACAGTCAGCAGTGGGTTGTTTTAGATTAGCATAAAGACTGGGTTAACCATGAACCGCATGGATTAACCAAAAAATATATATAAAATGTTCCTTAGTGAGCTTTGCTGGTAGGTAGATTTTATTCCTATGGACAGAGCCAGACTGGCTGCTTCCACTCTTTATGCTAAGCTAAGCTAACTGGCTGCTTGCTGTGGCTTCATATTTACCATTTTTAAACTCACAATATTCAGCATTTTTATGATTGTCAGAAAACAGAAAACTTTTTTTTTTTAATCATGAAATAAATTAATCGAAAATTGTGTTACTTTGGCTCTGATGCCGCCACCTGCCTCTGTCCACAGTCTCCATTCTGGTGCGTCACTCAGTGTCCCACCCACAGCACACATCTGATTATTCACACATCATGAGTTACAGCCTGGCAACACTGAACACTGCCGTGCCACAAACTGAGACCAACACGGACTATGGAGCAGCTCCAAGTTGTTAAACATCACAATCCAATACGATGAAAAAACAGACCAGTGTTCCTGCTGGAAACGTTCTGCTATTAGTCTAATAGGAGATATTGCATATACGTTACTTTAGTTGTATGAGTATGAGAACTACAAGAAGAGGAAGAGGGTGTAAGACAAGAGATGTAGCAAGTTTATATACTATAAACGCAGTTGATTACATACAATATAGACATTTTATACACCAGATGAATGTAACGCAGACTTGTTGATGTGTATTCAACCCACAATATGAGTCACTGTCACATTTGTCACCGTTAGGAAAACTCCGCTAACCACTAGGCTAATTCATGCAAAGTAAAATGCCATTGGCTTGTGCTAACAACATTAGCATGTTGTATTTGTGGGGAAAATGTTTCCAGCAAAAGACAATAGTTTTTCAGTGAACCTTAAGAGTTATAATGGAGCTCAATTTTGCACCTTTGTAGTTGCCATTAAGCCATGTTTTATCTGTTTGAGGTGTGTTGGTTGAATCAATAAAACTTAACTGCACTTAACAGAAACTCAACACAGTAGCACAGTAACCCTACAACCAACTAGTGTTTTGGAGGTGTAAATGCAGAGTATAACACATACCAGCACCAGGGAGGACAGACTGAAATACACGCAAAGAAGGTAGAAGAGCGATGGAAGATAATAAGGCATTTAAAAATGTGTGTGGGAGTTGTGGAGTTCGTGTTATTCTAAAAGCTGTCACTAATATTTTAATTTTTATTGGAAATATATATCAGCTATCGGTTTCCTTTGGCTACTAATTATCAGTATTGGAATCTGCTCTGAAGAGAACATATCGATTGATCTCTAATTTTTAGATTCACTGATTTACCTTTCCAAGGGATATTATCTCAGATGTTTCTTGTAAATACATAAGTTAATCCACTTATAAATCGTAGAATAAAGGTGCTCCTTAGATCTGCAAAATTTGGGAAAAAAAAAAAAAAAAAAAAGTGAAGTAAACAAACCTCACAACAAGTCAATCTCATATATATTACTGTTATTCACAGCTTTCTTGACACCGATCTTAACAGCCTGCTGGTAAACTTCAGTCTGACACTCCACATGAGTTAATGCAAGACAGCAGTAATTGTAAACCCAATTTCAAAGACTGTTAGAAACACTGTAGCCCAAACACGAGCGGCTCTAAATGACTTGGATGTAAACTGGCCATGCAGCAAATGCTTTTTATTTCATGACATTAAAAGAGGCGCCCGGGGTCTGAGAAATTTTGTCCTCGGAGAGTGCAACGTGGGATTCAATATCCTCACAAAGGACATAGGACATACAGTAGAGAGTGTGTGTGTGTCCTGCAGCAGTTGTGTTGCATCTTGTCACCACATTCTGTATGACACTGCTAATTAGGCTCTCAGCGACAGACAGGCTGCACAGGCAGAGATGTTTCACCCACACACAAACAAACGCACGCACACTGCCTGACTCAGGGGGTACCACATCGTCAAGACAGGAAACACCCTGGGTGCCGTGGCAACCTGAGAAGCACCATGGGACCGGCATGCTGTGCATCACCACGGGCGAGAACTACCTCAGGAGTCTGCTGCGACGTGGTTTTGTTTTCTCCCAAATCTCTTGCCATCATTCCCTTTCTCTCTCTATCTCCAATCTGTGTCCCTCTCACTGTGTAATCATATCCTTTACACCATAGGCTCCCAATCTAATCTCATGCATCGGTACTCTTTAATTAAACTGATTTGCAGAGACTCTCTCTTCCAGTCTGTCCTCGATTCATTCATGCCCCCATACCAAAACACACACACGCTCACGCAGTACATCCTCATCCCACTATGTTCTCGTTGGCAGCTCTGCAATCAACTGAAATGCCACGCAGTTCACAAAATGTTACTCCTAATTATTTCCTGATCTCATTGAAGCAGCTGTTCCCCATCCAGTACAATCGCTCTTTGATTGGTGACACCAAACAGCGACAATAAACAGCCGACCAGAATGTCCTGAAGTCAAAGTGTCATCGGCCGTTGTTCGTTCGGTTCATCCGTCAGCTGAAATTGAACCAAGCGAGATGGGGTTATCCTCGCAGAGCAGCGGGTTTTTTGTTTTTTTCAAACCCTGCTGCAGCTAATCAGAGCAAACAAGAGGAAACACACATACACAGGGTTTGTACAGTAGCTCCTGCGCCTGCAAGTCTAATTTGCTGCACAGAGATAATACAAAAAGTGAAGCTGCAGTAAGCTCTTTCCTGCTCTTCCTCTCTTTATAATTTCCTCTTTGTTCACCTGCTTATCTACCTCCTCCTTTTTCTCCCACTATTCTCGCCCCGGTTCTGAGGGATTCAATTTCCCTCCAGCTAGTAAACTGCACTGTAATTATACAAGCTGCTTTATTGAACTGGACTGGGGTAATTCTCTTTATGCGTACAGAGACGGGGCCTCCCATTAAAACCCATCCGGGCAACCCCATCATCTCTGGCCAGCCCCGGTGATCTCCTCCTACATCCGTCCATCTGTTCATCTGTCGTTTTTCTTTCTCCCAGCCGTCCCTTTAGTACCTCTCTTCTTCCTTTTCTGTCGGCGGGTCAGCTTGTCTGGCTCGCTGCTAGTGATTCTATTTATTGCCGTCGTGTATCTCCATTACACCGCAGCAGAGCAGGGGCTGCCTGCGAGGGTACAAAACCCTGCGATAAAACTCGCCACACAAAGGCTTTAGGGGAGGCTGTTGCATCAGCCAAGAGGATGAAAGTAACTGAGTGTGTTTACAGAAGAAGTGAGTGTATTTCAGTGAGTGATTTACTGAAATGTTCCGGTGCAGATTCAACCATGCATTGCTACACTGCACATACACATAACAGTTCACCTATGACACATGTGAATCACACACACACACACACACACACACACACATCTAAGTAAAATAAATAAAACATAAAAACCGTTGAAGCATGCACACACTTCATTGCTTCTGTGATGAAGTGAAGTCTGACAATCAACTAGACCCACCATCAACATTGCTCTACATAATGTCTGAGCCCGCTGGCTGAGGCAGTTAGACACAGGCCAAAGCACACATCTGACAGGAGGCAGAGGTTTGAGAACATAAATCCAAATTATTTTTGTGACATTTACCATACAAATTACTCATAAAATCTAAATATATGAAAATACTTTCAAAAGCAAATACTACTGTCAAGAGTTTTAAATATTCAAGGACTTGACATTTAAGTATTCACAACATAAGATATTCTTTTGAATGGAGAAAGCAACAGTGGATTGCTGGCATCTACAGACAGCATTAATCATGGGTTGTTTATAGCCTTAAAGGGACAGTTCACCTCAAGCTCAAAAGTACATGTTTTTCCTCTTACCTGTAGTGCTATTTATCAATCTAGATTGTTTTGCTGTGAGTTGCAGAGTGCTGGAGATATTGGCCGTAGAGATGCCTGCCTCCTCTCCCATATAATGGAACTGTCTCCTTCTGGAAATTATGAACTGGTTACTCAAGATAATCCACAGACCTTGTTGTGAGCACAAATTATTTTCTCTCTGGTGAATTACGCCTGCCAACTATATCACTGCGCAGAAGGAAATGTGCATTTAATCATGTGCAAGAGGCTCATGCTTCAGACAGCGCAGGATGTAAACATTATTGGCGTCCTACTTAGCTGAGCTGTAACGTTAGCTAGCTCACTAGTGCTTGGTGAGCTGACAGTAGATGCATGCTTCCTTCTGCACAGTGATAAGGTTGGCGGGTTTAGTTTGACGGCTCATGTATGTTGGTCTAGAGGCCACTTTTGCTACTGTACTGCACACCAACCTAATCTGGTGGGAGCTAATTTACTTGCGGCACAGCTCAATCCTTTAGCATTGTGTTTAGCTTTGTTAGCACCATTAGCAGTGTCACGACGTCAAGGGTTGCTAACATAGTTAACAATTCCACTACCGGTTTTGCAGCTCAAAATGAAGCCGCAATACTCACCTCATGGGGGGAGTTACCATATTTCGACAGCAACACCATTTTCACCAGCAATGATCTGCGAATTAGCGCCACTGCTGGCTAGCTCCAACCAAGTGTGTGCAGAGCAACCAAGGCTCACGTTAGCTAATCAGTGGGCACTGCAGGGTGGGCAGTGGGCACTATGTTTCCACATGTTAATGCAACTAGCCTGCTGTCTATCAGTAAAGCCAATAGAAAATTAAATGAAAGGCATTTAAATCCAAGAAACATTACAGTTTCGCCACCTCTAAATGGATCTCACTTGTTTTTTCTTTTCTTTAAAAATTAACCAGCTTACTTACCAATTAATGACGTCAGGCTACCAAAAGCAAAATTAACGAACACTTTCATCCCTAGAAGAAAGAAAATAGTTCCTACGTGAAACTGCACACAACAAGGTCTGTGGATTATCTTGAGTAAGCAGCAAATTTCTCTAAGTCCATTCATAGTCTCTGGAAGCTCGTCAGCTCTAAAAGTCTTCTGTTAGCCCAGTTTAACCTACAAGTCTTCCTGACAGCTAGTGTAATGCTGCCACGTAGGAGAAAAATCACCTGTCAAGAAGCAAAAATGTACTGGTGTCACCCGATGTTACAATGAGGAGCTTAAAGTGAAAACTGCTTCAACATACTGACAGGTAAGCTTCTGAGTGTGTTACTGATAGGTATGTGGGACTCACATTCTGCCTTCCTGGAAGTGTTTTCATGTTTTACTTTTACAAGATAAAAAGCTTCAAGGATGAGAACTATCCTGTCCCCTTGACGAATAGTGTTTATGGGAGTTGTTTTATATTCAGGCCAATATGTTACACGCATCTCACATATACATTACCATTCAAACTATGGAATATCCAAACAACTAAAAACCCTTTTAAAAGTAATAAAAACCTACTATTACTTATCCACGACTACCTCACTGACTCAACCAGAGAATTCTCCTTCCTCTCAGCCCTCTCTACAGGGATGTCAGAAGTTAAGGTCATATCCAGAGAGCATCACAGGAAAGGCAGCATGTTTCTGCCTTTCTGAAGGACACTCAAGGACACTCGAGACGAGCAGATGCTTTGCAATAGGGTGGCTTAACTGGAGCTGACTTAAGATCTTCTTCCAAAATCCGCAAGAGCCAGAGATTCTTTAGTGGCCGACTCAACTGCTGTTTCAGGAGGAGTATGCAAAGGATCTGGCAACCAACACCAACATGTAAAGCCATAATGACTATCGTCAGGCCGATCATTACTGTCATGCAACAGGGGGGCAAAACAGGACTAATTGCTTCCTTCTAAGGTCCTGGGAGATTTACTGTGTATATAAGTGATGGCTTCTGGGGGGGGGGGGGGGGGGGCAGAGAGGCAGGTTTTCCATAAGGTGATCAGCTTACTCATGTTGCTTAGCTCATTTTCTCTCTCTTCGTTTTAATTGGAGGGAAGGTGAGGCGGTGGTGGTGGAGGGAATCCTCAGCCATTTTGTCGATCTAATTGCTGCGGGTGTGGGAGTAGGTTTTTTTGTAATTACAGTTAAGTCAAAGCCCCTTTAGGCTGTGGGAGGATTGAGAGCAGAGAGGCTGAGGAATGTGGAAATGGAAAAGATATTAAATGCTTAAATTTAAAAGGGGAATGAAAGCTTTGCAGCAAACAGCTGCTGTGCCACAGAGGTAGAGTGAAGGCCTTGATGTACACAAAATGGTTTCACAATAACAAGGTTAAATAATCGTAATACTGTTGCTGAAGTTAAAGTGACGAGTCTATTCGTCCCTAGAGTTTTCTTGTAAACACTAGTGTAGCTTGAGCAGTAGGTTTGGGCAGCACTTATTTTTTATGTCATCCTGAGATAGGCATATGGTAAACAATGGTATTTAACTTGTCATAAACAACATAAAACTCACCAAAACTGTCTTAGTCCTGTCTGTCATAGACAGTTCACTGCCCCAACACTAACCAGCTCTGGTTTGGTCAAAATAATTCACAGAGTTACATGTGAAAACGTGCTGTTTGTCCTGCCTGACTTGCTGTTGCTTGCCTGCCTTTTGCAGTCCTGTAACATTATCCTCAACACTCTCAGTTGCCATGTTTCCAAAATCAGCTGTATGAGTGTAATAGAAAGAGGAGTGTCTGTACTTTCGTGGGGTTGAAAATCATACTGGATTTATAAATACCCTGGTATTTGTAATACCATGACACCATCCAAGCCTTCTGAGCAGTCCATTAACCTGAACATATTGTATCTGTCATCTAGCTGACTAGCCAACAGGCTAACATAGCAAACACTCAGCAACAGTAGGGGTGTAACAGTACACAGAAGTCATGGTTCGGTGCAAGTTCTGTAGAGCCAGAAAAAAATAAACAAATGCATACAAATATGTTTCGTCTCAAATATATTAAACTGACAGTTGGGCAAGTATCATACATCAACAAATACTCCTTCTGGTAACTAAAGTAGCATTTTGCTCACTTAAACCTTGAAAGCTGCTTGAAAGCAGCAAGGATAAGGAGGTGGTTTGTCTGGTTTGCTTTTTCTTTCGTTGTTCGACACATCTATGTGATGCAGTCAAATGTGCATTATCATGTTCAATGTGTTTCCATCCACATACCCTAGAACTGCGGATCGACACTAAGAAACCTTCTTTGTCTTAGACACAACTCTCTGCTGTTGCAGCTGGTGGGTATTCCAGCACCGGTGTTTCCTTTGCACTTGCCATAGCTTGACTGACTCACCTGCCTATCAGCTTGTTGTGCTAATCTCAGAACCTGTTGCTAGCAGCGTACAACTAAAGGTTTATGATCAGAATTAATACTTGTCAGAATTGGTTCTGCATAATGTGCATCTATCTAAATACTGTGCACTCTGCGTGCCACAAAACTGTGACCTCTGGAGTGTGACGGTTCGCCACAAAACACAAAACGTTATAGCAGTATGTAACAGGCATGGCCACTTCAGGCACCAATAAGAACTTGACTTGTAATGTTGTGAGGAGGAAACCTTTCTACAAGGATAATGTTCTTTTCTACAAAAAACCCTAGCATTCTAGTAGCTATTTTACCTGTAAGTGTGCCTTGGTGGTTCATGTTTGTTGCCTCAGTGGATGATATATTCTATCAGTCAGGTAAGTCAGGAAAAACCGGCTTACACACATGGGCTGGCACACAGAACAAGCCAGTTCTTATTTCCTCATTACTAAATTGCTATACAGAATATTCTGACAAGTACATAGCTGAATGTGTGTCATAAGGATGACATAAGGGAACTGTAGGTTGCCAAGATACATTGAGCATTTTTAATGTATATTTATTCCTTCGGCTGTGCCTGGCAGTGGGCAGGAGGACTCTGGCAGTGTTGTATGAAAAGTACTTCTGCTTTTGGACCGATTACAATACCACGGCAAAAAGCCTGTTTGGATGTATAAATTCAGACAAACATTGTGTGAGTCCACAAAGTCATTGTCAGTGGACAACCTCCAGGCTGTACATCATGTTGACATTACAGATTACAGTATGGGCGCTGGTGCTTCAGGCTTCCAGAGAGTAGTTGCTCCAGTGTCCAAGGCTGTAAGTTAAACCTGTGAGTATTCTTAAATTGAATGCCAATCCTTTTTAAATGGAATGCACCACCAAAACATAATGTCAGTGTGAAAATCCATTTCCACAGCAAGTTTTTAGTCTTAACTGTCTGCTTGCAAACAACTTCCCGGGCATTTCAGTCCACGTAAGATAAAGGCAATTTTCATTTTAAAACACTATGATTCACGGAGTATAAAGTGGCATAGGTAGGATCAATCACTCTCCATGGGGGGAGAATAAATTCACAGCAGTAAACTCTCCCCTTCTTTACTGCACAGTCAGTGTTTCCCCAAGTGACTCACTGCACGCAACCCGCCAGTCTCAGTGCTTCGCTAACTGAACTTCACACATGCTCAGACGTAAACTGTGATCCACACACACGCCTCAGCTTCCTATGTCACATCCTTTTCTGACATAAGCACTCCCCAGCTCCCTGACTGACATTAATCTAACATTTATACTTCCGCTGAAAGCCTCACATAACACAACACGACCCTGAGGGTGTGTGTGTGTGTGTGTGCGTGTCCGTGTGTGCGTGAGAGTGTGTGCGTGAGAGAGAGAGAGAGAGAGAGAAAGGGAGAGAGAGAGAGAGAGAGAGAGAGAGAGAGAGAGAGAGCTGGTTAATATTTGAAACTGCTGTGTCTTGGACTTGAGTGTTCACTTTACCTTGACACGTAGTAGGCGGAGGAGTGTTCTATATGTATAAGTTACGCCCAGCTTATACTGCAGTGTGATAAGTATACTTTAAGGTGACACAGCTTATTCAACTCCAGCTTGCAGGCACTGGTCTTCATTTTTTGTAAAAACAGAGATCTGTAAGATATAAACATTTTTCCCCAAGTTCATATGTAACCTATAAGCATATTAGTCATGCTAATTCTAGCTGTGGGACAATGTTTGAAAATGGAAATGAAAAGAGAAGAGTCTGATTTTGTTTTCCTTGCCAGTGTGGACATTTTAGCTCTGAATTTTCAGAAATGACACATTTCAATTAGTAATTTTATGTTTATTTAACCCTGATCCCAATCTGGGTCTTTCACTATAGAATATCTATGACACAGAGTCAGATCATATGCTTCTATTTACCTAAAAGTTAAATAAATATGCAAATGACGCATTGAAATTACAGCTGTGGCCTTATAAATCTGACCTAACTGATTTTTCGTGGGTTGCTTGATCCAAATACTAAAGGTCCTGACTCAAGATTAAGTTTATCAGCTTAAATCGTCAAATGATATGTATGAAAGTTTGAACAGAAGACTGCGACTCATGAAATTCAGGTGAAGCAATCAGCTAGAGAGAAGTTATATCACTTTGTTGGAGTTACGGGAAACTACAAAAACAGCTAACAACAAACAATCTTTAGCTGGGTACAACTTTGGTAGACCAGCCCAGTTGCCAGAAGAAAATGTTGGCATTGTATGTTTCTGCAAACCACTGTTACGTTACATCAACGTTTCTCAAGTCACATAATATAGACTTTGTCATCAGGAGGTGGAGGGGATGGTGGATGGCATGACAAAGCGAGACACATGCCAAGCTGCAGACCACTGTTTAAGATCAACAAAGAACATAACTGGTTTCTTTTTAGTGAGTTGTTTTTTGTGGCTGTACCTAACCAAACATTGCCTGGGTCCAGACCTTTCAGTTTGAGTTGACTGATTCATGTGGCAGCGTGACTTGAAACAGCAGTTTCTTGGTTAAAATAAAAAACAACCAATGAGTTCCCTGGGGGGACTACTGATTGACCAATCAGTGCCATGGCTGGGACTTACACTACACAACCAATAAGGAGTAATAACGACAATGGCGGGCAGGATAGACAAGACAGATGCTACTATCAAGACCGTTCTAAGTTAAACTAAGTCATTTCAACATCGCCCAACATCGTTTGTTTTACTTCACTCCACTCCACTCTTAAAACCTTGGCAAAACAGGTATGTTGGCATGGCTACACATCAGTGGGTCTGCGTCATTTCAGTGCGCTAGTACACTGCTTAACATGTACCAGTGAGCAGCAGCAACCACCAAATTGTCAGCTGACAAGACAAACATTGATGGTGGTCTACAGGGCAAGAGCAATGCCAGATTTCCTAGTTGACAAATTATTGCTGGCATGGACAGTAATGTTCACAATATGATTTTATGTAAGTCTTTATAACCTTCACCAGTTGTCTTTCTTATCAATCTCCCTTGACTTGTTTGTGTTTGTATGGGCCATGTGGTTGTGGTGATGTAAATGCCATTGTCGCTGTTGAAATTTAGCAACTAATCTGGCATTTCTGCCAGCTCCAATAACTTTTAAGTGGTGTAATGTAATATATTTGTGGATTGCAGAAAAGTGCAATAGCAATTTTTTTTCCTAGTGAATAAATTGGTCAAACACGTCAGTTTTCAGAGAGCACATAAACCTTACAGCAACCCCTACATTCTCTTGTGCATTAATTTTAGTTCCTAGATATCTTAAAAGTTCTGTCTAGTGTCCAACTTTTTATACAAATCTGAGCCAAATACTTTGATTTTAAAATTTCGTATTTTCCCCTAAAACACAGCAGTAAATATCGTAATGTCTTTTAAAAAGTAAAATAATACATAGATTCAACTAAACTACAATGATGTCAAACCCAGATAACACCAATTGCTATTTTGACAGTGGGACATTTTAAAAGTTTCCAAACATACATAAGCTAGCTAAGCTGTACAGTATTTTTCACAATTATCTATTGTCAAAATAAATAATGCTGAGCACTTCAATAAAGGTTCACTTACTAGCTTTTTCCCATGTATTCAACTCTATTCCACAGTCTTCTTCAACAAATTAAACTTGCTCAGTTTCATTATGTTCCAAGTACAGAAACAAAGAACCATTATGATTGTTATCACATGTGACCAAAGTTTTGTTCTGAGGTCATGTGATGACACCTGACCAAGTTGCAGAGGATGATAAAGTTGAAAGCTTCAGAAAAAGCCACTCAGTGGAAGAAGCCTATGACAGAAAAAAGCTTAGGTATGCAGACTTAGGAGCAGAAGCTGAACAGCGAGGATGGAAAACTAGGATTTGTCCAGTGGGGTGTAGGGGATTCATAGCAAGATCAGCTGTCTCGCTCCTGGGGGAACTCGGATTGTGGGGACAGAGTTTGAGGAAGACAGTGAAGGAAATGTCAGATGAAGCAGCTAAAGCTAGTCAGTGGATTTGGATGAGGAGGAATGATGTCAGTTGAGGGCCAGCGGGAGGAACTGCTAAGCAGGGTACATAACTCCTTGAGATCAGGTGGAGAGATCCACCAATCAGTCCTCTCAGGAGGAAATCCAGGAAGAGGAAGGTTATTTAAGTGTGTGGGTGGCCTATTTGAATCCCTTTTGTTTGAGACCATGCTGCAAGGTGAGTGTGTTTGCTGATCCTGGGAGTTTATCTTCTCTATCTCCTTTAACTTTATCTTATATTGGAGTTATGCTATGTAGCGTGTGAAATAGAGTATGGTGAATGTGCTAGGATAGGTAGTATTGGCACTGTCACTACCTGGAGCTCGCATGTACAGAGCCTGGGTTTGGTTGAAGGTGGCAGTGCTGTTTGAGCTGAGAAAGCCATGTGTAAGTAAGGTAAAGGAGGTTGTTGGGTTGGTGCGGGGAGCAGTGAGACCTGGCATTATGGGAGTGTCTCTGGGACGCCAGAGATCACTGTCTAGCCTCCTGGAGGTGTTGTGGGACCAACTAGACGAAACACTGGTGAAAGCAGGTTCCCACCCGATGACCCCAAAGACATGTTAGTTATCACTGCTCACTGGTCTATATAGTTAAGCCTTGCCATAATAGCTTATCATAGGGCTTAGGAGGTTTTTCACTGAGTGCTGATCCTTTCTCTAGAGCACAAACTTCTTGTGTTTATTTGAATTCAGTAAGTGAACCTTGAGTTAAGAATATTTGATCACGGACAAACAGGCCTTTATATTAGTTATATTTAGGTTTAATTTTAATTTGTAATGAAGTTAATCCCTTTAATAAAACACAACTATATGTTCAGCTATTAATATATAATGCATATGTGTGTATGTGTGGACATGCCTGTGCGAGTATGTGGAAGTAACTGGTGTGTGTGTGTGTGTGTGTGTGTGTATTGACTAATGCAGAGATACTGTCATTGAGGGTACAAGGGCATCGCTAAAAGCCCTCTTTATGCAAATGGAGCGGAGATGACAGTGTGTATGTGTCACAGGCAGGACATATCTCATAATGATAACTTATCTCAGCCAGCAGATACGCCTGATATGGAAAATGAGAGGCACACACACAAAGTGAGCTCTCCCTGATTCACACATATGCATGCACACAATTACACATGATCTCTCCCTCTCTCCGCCTCCCTCTGTTACATAGAGTGCTCATTAACAAATTTATTAATGGCCTCTTAATTATGTCTGCTTATCTTCTTCTAAAGCACCAGCACTGCCCCCAGACTCCAATTTCACTTTAGCTACACACACACATACACACAGACGCTCACACACGGTATGTACATATTTACATAAAACCATTCTCACACACTCAATATACATAACTTATATATGTGAGTGTGTCTCCCGCACAGCACTGAAATCTTCATTACAAACTCACACACATTGAATTACTGGCATTTTTCAGACTAAATTATCTGATGAAGGCTCCTATGAGAGTCATGAATTGACTTCAGCTTCTTTCATTCTCTCCCCTGCTTCATCCCCCCTTTCTTGATGTAATTGAGCACTGCTGGTATAGCTTCATCTTTCCCCAGCCTATCTCTTCCCTCCTTCTCCCCTCCATCGCTCTTTACCTCTACCTGGTATTTTCCCCCAATCTTTCTTTCTTTTCCTTCCTTCCTTCATTCTCTATCAGTCCATCTCTTTCTGCTGCTCCTGACCCTCTTGCCTCCCTCCTTGCTTCCACCCACCTACCCTCCTCTTTATCTCTCCATCTCTCTATCACACCATCTCTTCCTCGCCATTTTAGAGCTGCTTTTAGTTCTTGCTTCCTCTTCCCTATCTGTCCATCTCTCTCTGGCTCTGCAAGATATATCCGTGTGTTTCCCTCCTTCCTTACCTCCCTACCTCCCTTTCTTCTCTAGCCACCTGACTCATCAGCTCCTACAGAGCTGTCCCAATCCTTATAGCCTTTTTTTAAATCAAATTGTGTAATGAGGTAAAAATATAAAGACATCAAGAACTAGTCATTTCCTTTGTCCTTTTTTTCGGCATAATTCTCCCTTTAATATGTCCTAAAATGTGATTACTTTAATGAAAATCAACTTAGTAGTGATACTTTTCCTAGCCAACTAACCAATTCGAAACCAACTATTATTTTTAGTGATGCATTAAAAGGGCAGTTCACCCCTAAATCAACTAGAATTACTGCCTCACGGTTGTATGCCTCTGCGAACCTGTCAAGTTGCATTTACAGTTTACATTCACGTCTGTGAAAACATGAATGCTTCACACACATCTTCCCCACAGCATCATTTTTATCCTGTTAGACATTTATCTGAAATTTTGTTATAATTTGCATATGAATTCCTGTGTTATGGCCAAAAACATGTTTTGTAAGGTCACAGTGACCAGTCTGTGCCAAATTGGAGGAATTACCTTTAGGCCTTCTTGAAATATCGCCATCACAAAATGAGATGAATGCAGGTTCACACTGACCTTAACCTTTGACTGTCAAATTCTGATCAGTCAATCCTTGAGTCCAAGTTGACGTTTTTGCCAAATCTGAAGAAATTCTCTCAAGATGTTTTTGAGATACAACATTCACAAGAATAAGACAGATGTAAGGTCACAAAGACCTTGACCACTGACCTTTGACTTTGAATACCAAAAGTTCTTGAGAGAAACCAGTCATGAGAATGACACAGACAAGGTCAAAGTGATCTTCAACTTTGAATCATGACCACCAAAAAACTTTCAGGTCACTGTTGAATCCAAGTGGACGTTTGTGCCGAATTTGAAGAAATTCCCTAAAGGCGCTCTTGAGATTCCAGGACCGACGGACTGACAGCTCAAAAACACTGGACACAGCTATCATATGGAAGTACAAAATTACATATTTTTCCTCTTACCTTTCAATCTAGACTGACGCATATCGGGTGAGAGGAAATAATTTTTGATTTGGGGGTGAACTGTCCCTTCAAGGTGTACTTAAAAACACTTGTTTAAATTATATTGGCCTATAGACTTTTAAATGATTGTCTTCACTGTATACACACACAGAAATATTCAGGCATTTCAGCACAGGCATATGCACTAACTAGGGTTGGGTACCGTTCATAATTGAACCGATACGGTACCGGTACCGGTATCTGGAATTCGGTACCGGTACCAAACGGTACCTTATTTCAGTACTTTTTAAAGTCTAAACTTCTCAGTTTCAACATTTTATTGAGAACATTTAGGAACAGTGCTGCACGTTAACTTTTGTCTGCACTTTTTTTTTTTTTGTCGCCATTGTTGCTGAGTCTGAGGTGCGAGTTATGCGCTCTCGCTCCACCTCCACCTCGGGTACCGAAATTTGGCACCGATTCATTTTAAGTGAATCGGTACTCGGTAGTACCGACATGAATCGTTACCAAGTACAAAAAGTACAGAGTTTCGGTACCCAACCCTAGCACTAACACACCTGAATTTAACTTCTGAGTAATCACAGCAGCCTTTCAACAGTAGTATGTACCCATGATGCTACATTGCAACCTGACACATGGATCATGGCTGTCATTTTCAGTAAAATAATGCAAACAGCACACCATTCCTTTGACAGCGTGTAAGTGCTTACCCAAGGTACAATACATTATGTACAAATAGACATAGGAACTTTGGGACCAATTTTCCTTGGACAGTTCTGATAAGAAAACACACTCAGTTGCTCTGGGTATGCTTTTAAGTCTCCAAACCCAAATAGAGATGTCCTGATATCACAGCTGTTTAAAGTTAAAACCCTCCAAAACTCCCTGGTTCAACAAGAACTGACAAAAAGTCAATACTCTACACACACTCCCACTTTGGAAAAAGAGACACCTGCAAAATTCAGACACAGAGAGCTGCAACTTAAATAGACTTTGATTGGACCACTAAAATACTGCTGTCCAAATCATGCTCAGTGAAGTGATCCTCAAAAGTGTAAATATGTAACGGAATTTAAGATGATTAAAAACACTTTCTAGTGTGATATAATACCAATTAAAGATCCTCATGTCTCTTCTCTATACCTCCCAAGTTGTGGCATCCCCATTATATCTCTCTTCATATCTTCAGCCTCCTCTTCCTCTCTCTTGGTTACCTCTAGCTAGAGGTCAGACTTCAGTCTGTCCTTGTCTGCTCTAATCACACTATCTCCCAATTCACTTTTAGTCCCAGGGAGAGAGGGTGGGGGAGTGGATGCTTCACTTCATTACACACATTTCTTTAAAAAGTTCTATGTGAATTATTTACACACATACACACACACACACACACACACACACACACACACACACCAGTCAGTCTCGTCCAAACTTCTTGATATTGTTTTCATGGATGTAGCAGGGTAGTTAATAAGGTGTATCAATTCAAGGATCAAGGATTCAATATTATTGATGTAAAGCATCAATCCTCATCTTTAAGCTATGCCTTTATTTTGAAATTCCCATGGCACATCTGTGTTACTATCAAACAGCAGCAGGCAGAAAATGGCAAGCACCCAAGAAAACGACGATAAGGAAATTTACTCCCCTCTTGGGAATAAATCAGTGGTGTGGAAATATTCTGGGTTTTGGAGAAAAGATGAGCCAACAGAAAAAGCACATCATATGTAAACACTGCCGTTACGAGATAAGGAAACGCAATGTACCTGGCCAGGCATCTCACTCTGCTAACTTTACTCATGCTACGTCAACTTGAGCTGGTGTGTTTAAACAGCAGTAGGCTGAAAAAAACATGCAGGCAGGCTAGCCGCTGGGCTAATTTATGCAGTGTAAATGGGGTTAAGATAATAATGGCAACTAGCAAAAAACAAATTTTGTACTTTTGTTAAATGTTCTTGTTGTCCAGCCATGTTTGACGTGTGTTAGTGGAGTCAATTAAAAGTAAAGTTTATTACACTTAACAATTAACTTAATAACAATTATTTAAGTGCTAGGTTTTTTTTTTTATTTGATGGCCAAAAGCAAACAAAAAAGGGGTGGCAGCTTCTTCAGTAACTGATTGTGTTAAATGGGCATATAATATCATCTCTTATCAATCGCAGGCTGCTGAATGGAATTAAATCAAAATCATATTGTGGCAGACTTTTTAATATCAGCAAATACTGTTTTATTGTCCAAAGAATCAATGTAATATTGTATTATGATGACATAACTGATTTTAAAGGAGCTATATGTAAGAAATCTAAAGCAAATAGTCGTAAAATCATCCTAATATGTCACAGAGACTAAGGAATAATGTTCATATAACATACTGATCTCACCGACAACAACAGTATGGCCAGAATATTCACATTTAAAAAAATATTTTACAGTCCGCAAATCATGTTTATGTTTTGAATTTGTGTTTTGGCCTGTTGCGCCACCCACCGCCGTCTACCAGTCACGCAGTCAGTAGAGTCTCAGCATCAGTTACAGTTACGACTGAGCTACAGCAGCACTGCAAGCAGCATTAGCAGTGTCCCGATACATAGCATTGGCAGCCGGCTCCTCCTCAGCTGTATCCCGGCAGCTGGAAAACTGAAGATCAAGGACGCAGCGACGCGGCCCTGCAACGGCAGCCGCCCGTGGGCAAACAAATCAGTCTCCAGCGTGCCGCTGTCCAGCAACCTCGAATCTGTAGAGAGGGGGGGCAGACACGACTTGCGGCAGTATTTTGAATTTGAGTGCAGTAACCGTTTTGGCCACATTCTTACATACAGCGCCTTTAACCCCTACTAGTTAGCTAGCAAGTTATGTGGGAATTTGGTTCTGAATGGTCAATAGTCTCTCAATCGCCAATCGCTAAACAAATCTTAGATCTTGAACGCAATTCTGCGTGCTAACCATGCTACTGGACTTGTGGCACTCCTTCAATATTGTATTAGAAGTGTTTGTTCATTTTACACACATCTGTTGATAGGAATGCCCACTATTCTAATGTTGTAGCCTATTAATGTTGGGATGTAATCTCTCATCGCATTGCATTCATGTTATTCAGGGGTTAATTTGCTGTGTATGCAATACACCTCAATACAGATTTTTCAAAAATAAAAATGACTTGGTTAGGTTTAGAGAAAGATCATAGTGTGGGTTAAGAAAAGTACTTTGTTAAGGCCGGTGGTAAAGGTTGGGATTGGCTGTCGGTTTGAAACATAAAACATACATCTGTCACCCATGTTAAAGCCATTTCCTTTTCTTTTTAAAAAATGAAATCTGACAGCAGACTTAAAAGAATACTTAAACCACAAAAAGATCATTTGGAAATGACTAAGTCATGTAATGTTACCTTGAATTCATGAAGGAAACTTTGTTTTTCTCGCGTACCTCCACCGAAAACCACAAACTTTTGATTTGATTGATTTGACAGAAGCAAAACTCTGTCACAATATCAGTTACCAAACACCCACACAACTCAGGAAATATAATCAAAGTCACATTTACTTTAGTATTTATTTACCATAATAGCCTGGCCTTGAAGAAAACATAGGTAAGTTTCACTTTTAGTTCAGTTTTAAATAGTAAGGTTCAAGTGCAAATGCATGTGTGACAGTGTTTTCTTAATCAATGCAAGGTAACACGAGGTGATTAAATGACAAATGGTCTTTTTGTGGGTGAAGTATTCCTTTAAGTAGTAGAATAATGACAAGGTTAGATGCAGGTGCAAAGTGAAGGAAGCCTTCCTGAAAGCAATTTAAATGGATGGACACAAGCTAAATGGATCTCCTCCCCCTGTCTGCCAGTGCCAGGGTGCTAAGATGGCGCCCTGCCACAAAGTCTGTGTTCTGCAGAGCGAACAGCTGAGGCTTTGCCAGAGTCCATCCTGAGTTTAGTCCATCCCGGGGCAGGCGGCTCACAGGAGGATGAGCCGTGAACGTCCAAGAATCACACAAATCAAACACTTTACAGTACGAGTCTGTGATGGACCTGACTAATTGGGATTCAGCTCTTTGAATCCAGCGTGTTCTCTGTCACATCCAATTTCAGCTACTGAGTAGCTCTATATCGCTGTCATCATTATCTGCCCACTTCCATCTCCGAGGAGAGATCTGTGTGCCACCTTCACAAAATGAACTATTTTGATACCAAAAATATGGAAGATTTATATTTTATACGAATCCTGTGATGCTTCTACTGTATATAAGATGGGTTCAAATATGCTGCACCATACAGTATCAACATTTTAAGACCGATGTAAGCAGTGTGTAAAGGTTAGAGTCAGATCTTGAGCGCTAAGTCATGTTGAAATGATGAGCCCTGATTGAAGAGTATAACATGAATTTGTGATGAAAACTGAGTTGAATAAGTTAGATCGCCTGGTTTCATTATAAGGATTTAATGCCTCTGCCCTCCATCCCAGCATGTCCTTATATGGATTACATGAAGCACGCTGAACATGACTACATGTGTTAATATATCCATTTATGCATGGAACACGAATTATAGCACAGAGTAAGAGACGTTCTGTAGATATGAGTCATCATGGTAGACAGCATCATGGCTTTGAATCTGTCTTGTGACCTTTGTGAATGTCAGCGCCCGACTGCCGCTCCATCCCGTCACTTACCACTTCAAACCGCCTAATAAAGCTGGAATGGTTTAAAAATAATGATGATAAATATCTGCGAATGGCTGTCCTTCATGGCCCGCTGGCCTCGGGGGGGGGCTTACGGCGTTTAAACTTGCAAAGATTTTAGGCAGAGCAGCACTCCCTCTGTCTCTACTCTGCCCTTTAGCTCTCTGCTGCTGGGGTGATTCACATATCCAGCATGAAACCGTGAGCTTTATAATTTGACATAAATGGATGAAAATTATTTTAACTGACTCTCCGCCAGCCTACAGAACTTTCATTTTGAGGATAAGCAGTTCAGATAACATCTGTCAAGTGCTGTACAGCAAGAGAAAAACGTACAGTGTAACTACCAATATATATTCATGAAAAATATCCTTAATATATATATACAAGGCACAGATCCCTTGTGGCAATAAACACTGAGAGTGAAACTCCTTAAGTTAATTTTCATTATAGCAAACCCCTTATGGCTGTCATTTGTTTCAGCAATAGCATCTCCATGTATTTCAATTATGTACTCTCCTCTATGCACATATTACTATATAGTGTATGGTGGTTTTATTGATACTGGCAGGATTCAATTATATACCGAGCTAGAGCTAGAGCTAGAGATTGAGGGAAAATGATACATGCATGTCATATTAATGAGCCAAAAATGAACATCCAAAAAATGCTGACTTAAAGGCAAACTTTTAGACCCAGAGCAATGAAATGTTAAGTTTCAGTTTGACTGTGCCTGATGTTCTGCTGCTCCACCTGTGCCCACAATACATTCCATAACCAAAAAGAATATATATTCCAACGGCGTACCAAATACACCGTTCATCTCCAAAAACAGAAAACTTAAAACATAGCGGCAGACATTTAGATCCTGGCGGGCTGCCACAAATAAATGAATGTGTGGGAAACCCTGAAGATTGAGACCTACCCAGCCCACCTTGGACACAAACTTTTGGAATCACTCCCCTTTGGCAGGAGGCGGCAGTCCATCAGGACCAAAACCTCATGCCATAAAAAATGTTTTGAATAAAATACACTTAGCCTCGTATGCATTGCCTTGGATCTGTTTCAGCCATGCCACAAAACCTTGGTTAAATAGCCAATTTTCACTGAGTCTGCACTTCCCCAAATTATCAAGGGTATAGTAACAGCTCACTAGACAGTGAATCCTCTGCTCTAAGCCTCCCAGCCACAAACAAAATATGAGTGTTGTTGGTTCCACTATCTTCTTTTGCATGATGTTCATGTGAAAATTTTACAACCAATTAAGGCCTTTTTTAGATAAATGAAGTCAATGACATTAAGACTTTATAAGGATCTGCAGGAACGCTGCATACAGTTTCTTCTTCTGCAGCTGGCCTCATCAACCAGACCCAGGAGCCCCAACTGACACTGATTCTTACCCTGATCCACATCTGACATTATTAATAAGAAATGCACATTTTTACTACTATCTCCCCAAATGCCCTTATTCTTTACTTCATACTCCAAACTGTGAACTTCACAAAACTCTACAGCACATTTTTTTTACGCATTTCATTGATTTTTTTTTTTCATATTTTCTATCGTAAATCTATTGATTTTATATTATGTCTCTTGACTTGCTCTGCACCAAATCACCAAGGCAAACCACAAAGAAATGTCAGGTAATTGTTTCACAATGCCACATTTAAGTGGACATTTAGGGAATGTATTGTCATATTGTGAAAGGAGGGTGGCCCGTAACAAGTCTACATTTAGTTTCCTACGTTATCATTGTTTTAAAGTCACTTTTTTTTAATTGATTAAATGTTGATGCTTTGACAAAACCAAAGAAATGAAAGGATAAAAATACGGCAGGTTGACACATATTCTTTATCATGATTTGCTGTAGACAGCTTTTACCAATAGTTTTTACCAGGACCTGGTGCTAGACTTAAGAAATGGTAAAGAGTGCTTTCTACCTCTGTCTGTCTCTATCATCCTCTCTCTTCTCTCTGCGCAGCCTAGTTGAATGATGGATAATTTAATGGCGGATGTAAAGCCACGATTTTAGAGAAAGTTCTCCTCTCATCTGCACGCAAAATCTCTTATGAAAGTACAGCAAATATTTTTAGAGTACATGTACCGTATAAAACTGTGTGTGTGTGTGTGTGTGTGTGTGTGTGCCAGGGGCTGGGGAGGTTGCGCTCTGGCTTGTCTCCAGCTTTACAGATTGATGGCACATTAAAGTGAAGGACGCGTCACGCACCTGTGCTTGTGTACCACAGGGGAACAACACACAGGTAGACAGGGTGCTGCAATCAGCAAGGTGCCCCACACACACACGTATGCAGACACGTACACACGCTTGGGAATTCACAGTGTATCTGACTTGTATATTTTTTCAAAGGGAGTAAACGCATACCAAATCCTTACACAAAGAACACATGTATGTGCCGTAGGTCCAGAGTCAACATCTACACATGTGTCTTTGAAAGCACACACCATGCCTGGAGGGGACTGATCACAGCTCTGGGTGCACTGTGTCCCCTTTTATCATCTGTGTGTGTGTGTGTGTGTGTGTATGTGTGTACAGTCAGTGTGCATGCCTGTCTCTGTGATTTGCCACATTTCTCTCCAAAACAATATAGCCATGTTCGTATTTGTATACACAGATTGTTCACATGTACATCACATGAATGCCTGCAATGTTATATTTGTCTATGCAGCAACATAATGAATTATCTCTATAGGGTCGAAACACTCGCCTCCATCATCTTTCTATAGACGCACACAAGTTACATTATTCAGTGTTATTCATGTACTGACGTGGTAACAGCACTTTAAGTACAGTAAATGCAACATACATGTTTAAAAGCTCCATGTGCATGTGTGAGGGAGAGGAGGATAAGTGGAGGAAAGGCAAGAAGTGGAGGGTTGGTAGAGAGGTGATGACAAAGACAAGAGATAGACTGATGAAGAAAACCGCAAAGAGTGGGGAGAGTCAAGGTGGACATTAGACAAATCCCAGGAAAACAGTGATATATTCACAGGAAAAAGTGTTTTTAAAATTGCGGAAAACATGACAATTTCATGTCATGATTATCCAGGCATAAATGATTCAAGATATTCATTGAAATATGCTTAAAACTCCTAAAACTGCATTAAAACATACTGGAATCAGTTAACCTGACGTTTTGTTTGGACACAAATATTTTAATTGCATCACAGCAAAGGTGGGACTGAGTCATTTTTTTGTAAGTCACCAGTAAGACTCAAGAATTTGCAGACTGACACGTCTCAAGTGAAGTCCCAAGTCCTAAACTTAGAGTTTAAGGTCCCAAACGAGTCATAATGCACTCATCACAAAATGTAACCCTATTCAAACAACAGAGTAATAATACATTAAATTTACAAAAATCATGTATGTTTTTTAAAGAAAGAAGTTTGTTAAACAATTACTAAGCTGTTAAGCTATTGGCTAAGCATTACCTTGCTAATATTAGCCTTGACTACCTGTTCTTTGTGCAACTTCAAATGTCGAACAAAGTTCAAAGCTGTTGCGTCTCCATCTGTAATTTTTGGCCCACACTTTTAGGATACTGCAATTTGTTTTTTTCTTTAAACACAAATGAAATTATCTTTCATATCTTTTTTCCCAACTGGCGCTCAGTAACCTAACATTAGTTCATGGTTCTCTCTCGCAACTTGGATGCTATTGGATTAATACAAACAAAGTGGACTTGGTTTTTATAGAAAATACTTACATTTCACAGAGAAACATTGCAAGTAGTAGTCCCTATGGAAACCTATGAGGCAAGTGAGAAAATGTGTCTTTGTAATTTGGGTGAAAAAGCCTTTTGAGGTATTAATTATTAGTCTGACAGTTGTAGATTTGTAATTTTTGAAATACAATTGGCTCGAAAACAGAAACTGATTAGTGAGTCATGCTCAGTTCTTCTACAGTATAAATAAAATACATTAAATTTATTTCGGTGATCCCCCAAACAAGTGAGGCAGGTTTAGACTCATTAAAACTAACAAACCATCCACTATTACAGCAGACAGAAGCTGATGATCCTCAGTTACTTCACAGCCTGCTGGGTAAAGAATTTGCATTCTCCTGGAGACTCCTAATTTCAGACAGATAACTGTTACACTTTATCTCCTCTTTCACCTCTAAACTAGAAGTGAAGTAATATTCATTTAATGGCAATTCAGAGTTCAGGCTCGCCCATGCTGCTGTGTGCTGATCTGTCGGTCCACAGCACCTGTCAGTAAATCCTACACCACCCTTGGGTGCCACAGTCTCTGCAATCAAAGTAAATTAACACGTAATCAGATACAGACGCAAGCAGGAAAGCATGCACACACGGGCTTTTCCCGCAAGGCCGGTTTATTGCTCACCGTCTTCGACAGCAGGTTTGAGGTGTTTGAGGTGATGTGTGTGTGGGGTGTGAAAGGTAAACACACACACACACACACACACACACAGAAAGAAAGAAAAGGAGACAGGGAAGGAGAGAGAGGAGGAGAGAGGTGGATGAAAATGACATGATTTAATGAGCTTTCTTTTAGACAGTGTCATTTCGGTCAGGGACGCTGTGGTTGAGCTGAGTGAGAGATCAGACTCTCCACGCATGACGAGGACATGTGAGTGTGAGTGAGTGAGTGTGTGTGTGTGTGTGTGTGTGTGTGTGTGTGTGTGTGTGTGTGTGTGCGTGCGTGCGCGCTCAGTGCTATTGTGGATCTCTCTGTGCTGTTGCGTGCCTCTATGTCTTGTTCGGGATCTAGCCAGAAGGCTTTCATGCTGTGCTTTCCCACAGTTGTGTGTCTGTTTATGTGTGTGTGTGTGTGTGTGTGTGTGTGTGTCCTCAAACCGCCACCTCCATGTGACACACGTCAGCTCTGCGCACAAACCATGCGGCAAACTGATTGCATACAAAAATGCTAATGCTGGCTTTACTGTCCTCGGCATGTTAATATTGCGATGTAACTATAGGCATTGATTAAAGGGACAGTGCGCTGTTTTTGTGTTGGGTTTTGACATTGAGGAAAGCAAGGTTGGGTCTGTGGTGGAAGCTGGGGGGGGGGGGGGGGGGGGGGGGGTGGCACAAGATGCTGACTCGACGCTTGCCGGTCATTTGTTACTTGGGCTCTGAAGACGGTGAATCCCAGCGGAGTGGAAATTGTCTAATGCAAAATAAGATGTCGAGTGCTGCTGTGGATAAATGCGATCATATTTGCATGGGTGCTGACGTGCCTCACTGCAGGTGTGTGCATCTCGGGTGAAGGTCATTTGAAGAGCAAGTGTCCAGATCTTAAACCCTTCGGCATCATTGCTCTGCTCTCATTACTTTGGTGTTCTCAGTGCCGTGTCATGAATGTTCCATATGGAGTCCAAGCAGCTCACCTCATTCCTACCAGGGCACTGCAGCCACACACTGATTCTGTGGAACACACACAAGCAAACTTTGAGCCCACACACACATACACACACTCAGGCATATGCACCGGAAATATTCTATTTTGTCTGATAATGATGATTGATGCCCATACAAAAAAAAAAACAAAAAAACGCTCCGCATCAAAACAAATGGCGTCCGGCTCCATAAATCAATTGGTTGGGAGGGGCGGCACTGAAAGCCCACATTGATCATCACACAGGCCAAATGTTAGCATCTCCAAATCATTTATTCCGGGCACCATTTCATACACAACATCTGCCACACTGGCAGAGACAGAGGGCGGAACCTGTTACAAAACAACAGAGGCCATCGGCTGCTGGTAATGCACGCTTTAAAGCACGCGGCGATGTGTCCGTTTGGTGATAGATGGAGGACGGCTGGAGGTAATGAGCAAAAAAGCCTGCACAATTCAAAATGTAAAAGTAGTTCATGGGAGTACGAGATGATTTCCATTGGGATATCAGCCAATATTGTCTCCAAAAAACTCCTCAACAGGAGTTATGACCAAACCTCTGCCTGCTGTTTGTTATCTGTGGCTGCTTGGCAATGGCGGGGCAGTGCAGGGTCAGAGTGGGGGCAGAGCAGAGGTGTAACATGATAAAATGTGAGACATCTTTATGCGTATTCTGGAGGACCTCCACAGTGAGAATATTGTAAAAACCCTTTCGTGAGCATCCTTTCGGAAACAACGATGTAATGAAGCAATCTGAAATGCCCACTGGCTTGTAGCAAGTTAATTTACTGTGTTTTACTGTACAGCTGTTCATTTCTGCATCTTCACTGCACTGTTTCAAAAGAGGGAGCATCTTGTAACTCTCTCAACTGTAGACTGATTCTGCCTAATGTTCACTTCTCCTATCCACAGGCTTTTAATACAGACACTTTGATTTTATTATTCCGTAGCTAGCAACTGATATGTGAGTGGTGCCGTACATGCTCATGGGTAGTTTGTAAGTGTATAAATAAAGGAGAGTGTCAGTGTTTCATGGCTATAAAAGCTATATTGATGAGGCATTCAGAGCCTTAGTTCTGTCAAAAATAAACTGATTGGCAAATAGACAGTTCTTTGCTTTAACTTATCATTATGAAGTGAATACTGATTGCACAGAGTAATGGCTATAGAATAATGCCACCATCTGCGTTTAGATTAGTTTCCTATAACCCTTGCTTTCACCATGCAACTCTGTTGCCCCCTGTTACGAACTCATAGGAAAATGAAGGCTGGATTTATGGCACAAAGGAAGTGCGTCTGCCATCGTGCAACCAAAACAAGAAGAGAAGAGCTTTCATTTTCCTCAATAGTTATCAGTAGCTATCCCCAGTTACCAAAGCGGATTCGTGTTCTTTGCACTTAATATCATGGATGTATAAAGAGAACTGGAAACAGCGATAGAAGTGTAGCCCTGCTCATTCATATGAAAGTTGCTCAGTGGCAAAGAAAGGTGAAAAAAGCTAATTTCCATGGTATGAAATGACCTATTATCTTCCACATAGTAGGGTCCATACAGCAGCCACACTGGAGACTTTCCCCAGCCACCCGGCTAACTTCCTTTTTAGCGCTGTGCTAACTTGAATGAGGATTAAATGATCATGCGGCTGATTTTTTAAATGTTATCAGAACGAATGGATCAAATAATGATAATAACAATAATAACTTTAATTTATATAGCGCCTTTCAAGAGACCCAAGGTCACTTTACAATACAAAGAATGATAAGGAACGAGTCATTTGGTGGGGGTTGTGATGCTCAAAAAATGTATACAGACGTCTCTTTCACAATGTAAGTCAATGGAGAAAAAAGTATTTTTAGGCCCATGTCATCACCTGACAGACCCAGTCGTTGTAATTCAACTTTTGGCCACTATGTAAAATTGGCTTCAAAGCTTGGCACTGTTCTTGGGGGGTTGGGTTACTATCCCCAGTGATGGCAGTGGCAGACAGTGGAACAAGCAAAGTAACTATAACTAGACACTGTGATATTTGCTGGGCTCCGAGGAAAACAGAAAGCGATTTAGTTGTAACTGTGACAGCAGCCACTTGGAAACGCTAGCGGAGGGGAAAGTTAAAGAGTTTTCTGTTTCAACTTTAATGAATTTTTTTCACTCAATTGCTTTTCTTTCACCTATCTATATTTAGGATGAATATGATTTTCAATTTTTCCTGAGGGTTCTCATCATGCTTTGAGTGGTGTTAATAGGAGCTGTGAAGACAATGTGTGCCATTTCAGCCCCATTTTTGGCCTAAAATTTAAAAAAAGAGCATACATTTTGGCAGAAATCTGCACAGTAAAGAGTCATGCTGTCTAATGCTGTGCAGACACTAAATGTTTTTATTAATCTTATACTATACTAAATGTAAACGAAGAACCCAAGTCACTTTTGTCCATTAAACTGCTGCATTCTTAAAAATGACTTGAAGATGTATAAAGTATGGTTTGTCTGTTCCTTTTCATTTCTATCCAGGCAGAGTCTCAGGACAGTAGCCACATCATGTAAAATAATATCAAAGCAAACAAGCTCCCTGGAGTTTAAAATAGATCTTTGTACAGCAGCCATGTGGAAAAACTGACCTGCTCAAACTGCAAGATGTGCCGACCAAAATTTTGGACATGCAAGAAATCCATGCGATCGTTTGACCACCACATCAGTGGTCATTCAGGCAATTAATCAGGCGTCACCGTCCCCTTCAAACTTAGCATTAATTGACAATCAATATGTTAGAAACTCAGCCTGATTCCAAAATTACTTGGGTTACAATCAGGTTTCATCAGTTCAGTTTCCAAATGGCTGTAGCTGCAGCGGTTAGTAGTGTTAGTGTATTAATAATACAGCAATTTGTGGACTATTAAGGAAAATATAATAAGCAATTTCATCATAATTGTTGGATAAAGCTGCATCACGTATAGACCAAAAGGGATAGAGAACAATAGTAAACAAACAAACAAACAAACCTGAATGATTAGAGTCTCATACATTAGACGTGTATCACCTCCGCTCCTGATCCATTAACAATAGAACCAAGGTTACATAACATGGCAGCACAATACCTACAGTATCTCTGCCATTGTAGCATCCAGTGACTAACTGACTGGCCCAAAGACAACATGATTAGACACAGTGGGGAAATACGGCGAGTGAAGAGAGACAGGCCCGTGCTGAGGGAGGGACAGTTATAAGAAAGCCAGATGTCCTTGAGAAGATAAGTGAGTGGTGTGGAGGGGGGACGGCGGGTGATGGAGGCTGTGGGAGAAGAAAGCCAGTCGGCGGATGGATTGAGAAGATGGAGGAGAGAGGGAGAAAGCTGATAAAGAGAGAGACGCAGAGAGAAATATAGTCCTCCGCAGTGTAGCCTGTCCGAAGTGTCCGGTCCACAAGGCAGTAAATCGCCCCCAGTTCAATGTGTGCTCTCCAAACGCTGCCGTACATTATTGATAAATCAGTGTGTGTTAATGAGAGGAGCTGATGTGGCCTGATGAATCACGGCCCAACAATGAGCCTCACACACACACACACACAAACGCAGAGTCTGGCTGAGGTGTGTGTGCCCGCTGCTGTCATTCGTCGTTTGTCTCTGACACAAACACGCACGTATTTTCTCCCTCTCTCCCGCGCACACACACACACACACACACACACACACACTCGCACAAACCAATTTGCAGTGGCTGGATGAACACTTGGCCCCCGTGCTGCAGTAACAACTCCGAGTGTTATTCTATCCTGTTAACAGAAGAGAGGAGGGCTTCCACAGCAGCTCCAGCAGGCAGTCAGAGGACAACACAAGCTATTTTGGTTTCGCTTTGATATCCAATAGGCGGCTTAACATCCTCATTAGATCATATCAGCCCCGAACACACACGCTCATCGCACACGAACACACACGCGCACACAAAGCCGGGTCGAAATTATCTCCCTCCCACACTCACTCACTCAATTATCATGAAATCCTATCATTTGTTTGTGTTGATTTATTAGTTTGTCTGACTGTGTGTAGGTGTGTTTTTATGTTTGTATTGACGCAAGTGTGTGTAATTATAGATATATGCACTTGTGTATATCTGCACTTGAAAGTGTGTGTGTCTGCAAGCTTGCTTTTGAGTGTGTGTTTGCACAGGGGCAAGCTGACCTTGTTATAAGCTGAGTGGGCTGTAGTGCCGGGGCATCATTAGTATGGGTTAGGTGAGGGTTAGAGGGTGTGTGTGTGTGTGTGTGTGTGTGTGTGTGTGTGTGTAGAGGTGAGGGGGTGACAGAGTGGGGAGAGATGGGGGATGACAGTGGAAGAGAGGAGGTAAGGGGTTGGGGAAGAAGGGGTGGGGGGTATGTGGGTCAGTCCAGGACACAAACACACGCCACTCCTCCCCTTCCGTCATTTATAAGCAGGTAGCAAATGTTTGAGGAGACACACACACACACACACACACACACACACACTCACGGTCCACACATTGGATCTTAAATACAACTGCTCCTCTTCCACAATGGCCTCAAATGGCCTTAGACAGTACAAAGGGAACATGAACTGTCCGGTCACACTGCAGTGACGCACAAAAAGACAGTGTTAGATGCAGGATAACATCCACACACACACACACACACACGCACACACCAAAAAACACTCTATATTAGCCATTAGTTTATCTATGGAAAGTGTCAACATACTGAACTTCAAATAGGGACAAAAGTGAGGAGAAATATGTGGTAAAGTCTGGAATAAATAGAACCAAACAAAACAGACAAAAAAACAAAGTGAAACTTTAGACCTCATCTTACAGTAATACTTCATTAAAGTGGAGCAAATTTAAATGTATATTATAAACAATCTCGGAACCAATCAGCTACCATCTGACAAAGATAATGCCGCTGAGGGTGCGGGCCAATATTTCGGGCTGATCCGCCTCCTTTGCTCTACACATGGACTGTTTATCTGCCACTCAAGCATGACTGGTCAATACTGCTCTGACTGCAAATGGACTACAAATGGAAACCAGAACACTCCCGCATACCAATGCATAATATATTCATAGAGATTATATTATAAATAATTAAGTATAAATTAATGAAATATTGAGTAAACTTATAATATATATATAAATAAATTATGTACTATCCTGACACCTTCGATATTTTTGTCCTTTATTTATATGGCTTTCTGGAGGAGTGGAGGTGTGAATGAGAGTGCTTTCTCCAAAAGAAAGGAAGCAAAGTCAAGGTGTATTAAAATTACATGTCTTTTTTCAGTATGACAACTTTTCCACCTAAGTGTTGAAACTTGAAATATTTTTCTTTATTTTCTAAAAGTGCACAGCTGGATGGAAAAAATACCCAGTCTTTAGGAATTTCTAAATCAGGCTTGCAAAAGAAAGCCAGAACATGCAAATATTTACTGGTGAAATTCAAGAGTATTTAGTCGAAACAAGTAGAAGCTGCCACTGCAATTTTAAACATAAGAGTTGAGTAACTCCAAACAAGGACAGAGGCATTGGTACATGATGTTAGCAGCATTAGGTGCTGGCAGTAGTCGTGTTTCCATTCAATTGTCATGCAACTTTTAAGCAAACTTTTGAAAAATCCCAAAGAGAAATGCCAATTAGGAGCATTTGTATCAACTGGTTTGGAGCAAATAAACTAGGCTAGTTCCTTTACAAGCTGGCGGTATAGGCTACGCCCTATGTGTGACCTAACAGAGTAGAAGAAGTAGAGATTTCAAACTGGAAACAAAACAAGTCGCCTTGGCTATCTAATCCACCTACGAGAGAAGAAAACGGACAGAGGTCTTCAGGAATTTGTTTCAACTGGTCAAGTTTTAATAGTTCTTTCATGTCAGCTACTACTGGCCATGTTTTATGCATTCTGGAAACGAAGACAAATTAATGCAATGACTCTGATGCACAGGAAGACGCCGACAGAGGAAACAGCTAATCAATCATGTGAGTTAATGTTTGCCATGGCGGAACTTACTTGGCAAAGGCATTTCCATCGTCCATTTAGCGCAGCAACTCTTTTTGACAAAGGCCAAAAACCATCTCAAGCAAACGTTTTTGCACAATTGAGGAAGTTTTATTGACTTTTGCCCTTTAAATACAGCTTTTCTATCGAGATACTTAAGTCTTGAAAAAAAGTTCCCACACTGCTCTTGCCCAGCATCACATTTTATTGGTTATACTAACATTTCTATAACTCTGGACCTTTGTAAAGCAAATTAAACACAATTTTTTACAGCACTGATCTTAAGTAGATAGTGCTCCGCCCATGTCATGTGCCCCGGTATGGGATTCCTAATCACCTGTGGGTGTGTTTCTCAATAACTGACAGGAACATGTGTACCATCTGTCACGTTATGTTCCACATTTTAAAAAAAGAAAAAAAGAAATGTGGAATATCTCCCTTTAAACTATTGCAATACTTCAAAAAAAACGTTACGAAGACATGGCTAATGTTGCCACGTGACATCACTGAGTAAGTGAGCAATCCACTGGCACACATTGAATTTATTACCTTTACCTGCTCTTGATTATGACTTTAAAGTAAAACCAAAAGTTCAGGAGTAAGTCTACCCTGATATGTGGAAGCCAGTCTAACCTATGGTAGATATTGTAAGTGAACATACACAATGTAAAAAACAATAAAGCCACAGAAGAGGTTATATTACGACTGGTACATGTCTGATGTTACACCACTGACCCACAAAGTTGCCTAATCACCGCTGGTTTTCTGGTGCCACTTTTCACAACGCTGTAACCTGCAACCTGAGGGTGATCATATTGCTTTGGTGCTTTGCAGTTTGAGTGTTCCTCTGCCTGCCTGGCAACTGTAGCAAACAGATACCGTCTTAGGCACAACCGCACATGCTGTCGTAGCTGTCCTTTGACATTCAAGCCAGATGCCAACATTATAATGACTGTTAATGGCTGCATCTTTAATACTGTCACGCTGTCCCTGTGTAGTATCACAATGTAAATGTGATGTTCATCCAGTAGTATAAATTATAAACCTATACACGTACCAGTGCTGTAATTTGTCAAACTGTTATCAGCTGTCTGGAGTGAAATCTGGGTGGAAGTTTTATTTATAAGCCTAAGGTAGTTCCTGGAATTTTATCGTCCCTGTTTGTTTTATTTTCAAGTGTGTGCATATGAGAAATGAAAATTTTGTGCTTGACAAAAGTCAACAGAAGCCAAAGGAAGGTAACCAGAGTCAACGGAAGCCAACGTGACAATGGAAGCCATCAGAAAACAATGAGAACCAACCAAAATACAAGACAATGCGAGAGACTATAAGCCACAGGATGCAAAATAAGCCAACAGCAGCCAAATGATGCCAGTAGAAACAATGGAAGCCAGTTGGAGGCAAAGTGAATGCAAGCTGTAAGCAGGCTGCTCTGAAGTGCTGCCAGGAGGAGGAAGACGAGAAGGAGGAGGAAGAGAAAGAGGAGGAGGAGGTGGAGGCTACAGCTCAGGAATATTCTGGTCGTTTATTGCTGGCCAGGGGTCAACTCTGGCCTCGGGCTGAAGCTCGGAGAAGGAGGGAGAGATTCACATATGATGAGAATACACCAGCACACACACACACTTATTGCCAGGGGTCAGTAGTGTCCTCCCCATGCTGGCCACACACACACATGTAGAGAATGATGAAGACGCACACTGCCACACGTGGTACTTAACACAGACCCCTGTAAATCAACCTGAAATGGTGATGCTGGTAATGCCTCTCTAACCACAGCCTCCATACCTCGTCCCCGCCATTACCATAATAAATCCATCAGAGTGTGAGAAGCGCTGAAGCCGCTGGGATGGAAATGGTTTCAAACAATTGGCATGGCGCACGCGTCGCCCGTTCCCAAAGAGCTGGCACCACCACGACCTGTCCAACATACTTTACTACCGTAATTACAATATAGAGAGCAGCCGCCTCTATGGCAGATGCTGCTTCCCACGTTAGAGGTTCCCCACGTAATTACCATGATGAACTTGGCACGCCGAGGTAATAAATATCACAGAACACACACGCGCGCCAACACACACAATTGCACAGGGCAGAAAAGGACACTCATATACTGTGCATGGAGGTAGACGTGGGGAAATGAACACACACACAAATGCATAGTGGTGAGGTGAGGACAAGCCCATTCAGGAAACACAGATACACAACATACTGTTGTACAAAGTGATCCAAGACCTGTGTAAAATAAAGTATAGTGAGCAAAAGTAATGAGAAAGTACAGAGGAATCAGGCTTCTTACACATTTACCATTTCAAAATCCCTATTTTTTTAGACTTAAATTTCAGACCATATTTCACATCTGAGAACAAAAAGCCAGCACTCAGAGGCTTGCATTCACCCATTATGGTTTAGTCCACATTCCTTTGCAGAAAGTTGGACAATGTTTGACTGTCAAACATGCCTAAACTAACAAGTGCTACCTATACTGAAATTATTTCCCCTTAAAATATAAAATAAACAAGATTGTATCATTGTTCCCAACATATTTTTTTAGTTAATATAAATAAAAAAAAGTTGAAAAAAATTAAATAATTTCATTTTCATGGCATTTGTGCAACCTTGTTTATTCATTGTTTCTGTGGAATCCACAATGAACACAGCTATATATAGCGAGCCTAATAGCCACATTTTCTTTTGAACTAATTTGATCACAGATGTCCACCGTCCTTGGGACAGAGCTGTGCGTTCAGGCACACGGCATACTTATTGGCTTTGAAATTTTGTCTGTGCTGACTGCCTTCTCCACTTGCCCTGAAAAACACTCTGCTTGTCTGATCAATTTATTTCTAGAAATTCTACATTCTATATTTTAGAAAACGGAATATGAGCAATTGTCTGGAAAGACAAACATTTCCGCATACATACATACACACACTGCATGAGAACCCTGAAGGAAAACCGATACCGTTATCAGTGTTTTCTTTAGTGTATCATCACCTGAAAACAATAATCAGTCAGTTTCGTTACTTTAGAATGAGCCGTTTATATCTGCACTGGGAGCGGGTCCTCGTCTACAGTGATGGTAATGTTGCACGGCCATGTTTCTACAGTAGCTCAGAGGGGACAAACGGAACAGTGGCTCTAGAAAGAGCCATTTAAGTTTTTCATGTCGGCAACTGTAGTTTGTTGCCCCTCCAATAAGAAGCTTCAGAAAATCACAGATTTTTTAACATGAAACTGCTTTATTCAGTATTTTAATGTTTGTTTTGGAGAGGAAGAGATGGCTGCAGATAATCTGGCTCACAGTAAAAACCTCTTAACACCTGGATCTTAAGTTAGAAAAAAAACGGTGAGCACACATTAGCAGGTGCTAGGCTAACGGCCTGTCTTCAACATGCCAAACGGCATCGGAGAAACACTGATTTGTAACGTGAAACAGCTTTGTTCAATGTTTTTACCAGTTTAAGTGACTAGATCCATTCGTATTCCTCTGTGGATAATTACGCTCACCTCCCGTGTGTCTGGTTTGGAAATAAGGTGTGCACGAAACTGCTTCATTCAGTGTTTTTACCACTTTAAATCACTTAGCCCGTTTGTATTGAGAGATAGGGACCTCTGTGGATAATTCGGCTCCCAGTAAAAACCTCCAAAACAATGAAGGAATTCTAATTGGTTTCAACTGGTTGCAGTCTGCATTCCTCACTACTAGATGCCGCTAAATGTTCCTACATCTTACAAACTGCTCCTTTACAAAAAATAACTTTCAAAAATTAAAAGCAGAAACCAAAATATTGCTCACTAAAAAATACATAACAGGACTCTTTAAAATATAATTGTCCCACAAAAGAGCCAATTAATTATTGCTCAAAATTAAATCATTTACTCAATAGAGCTTTTGATAAGAGACAAAAATCAAACCTTGACATCAAAGTGGTCTGACCCACAAAAGTACATTTTGTTCACGGACAAATAGCCAGCTCCCTTGGTGTGCGAGCGTGTGTCTTTACTGTTCAGTCCTGACTCTCTGTATCTAAATTTCCGAATCTATTTCCAAAAAGACCCAAAAGAAACCTCGGAAAACCCATATTGTCAAAAGGTATCCACATTTTGTCATCATTAACATCCAGTATCAACACTACAGACCCATCACTCATCAATTTTTTTAGGCTTGTAATGTCAAAAACAATCACCATATGTAGCAAATGACGCACTCACTGCACAAATCAAGTGTCACTGTCTCATTTAGCTCCAATGAATAATTTTGCAATTACATTTAACATGCTAACACACAAGACAAATTAGGCCGCACTGTGTGTAACTTGCCTTGAGGGAAGCGCGGAGAGAGTAATGGCCCCCAGAATTGCAAATGAGGTGCCTCTTGACATTTTTATATCACAGTAAATCACTGTATGTATGAGCCAAGTCCGTTGTGTGTTTGCAGATTAGCAGCGTGTGTGTGTGGATGTGTTGACATGCTCCTCAACAAAGTCATCACAACAGTCACAACGCAGGCTAGGTTCTGCCTCTGGTCAGTGGTACAAATCTGTGTGTATTAAGCTGGATTTGACTCTGTCCATTTCCTGTTTAACTATAAATACAGGACATGTTGTGTACAGCTACCAGCAAGATGTGCTGGGATGTTTCCCAGATTCAGATTAAGTCCTGCACTAGAAATTACAGGCTGGGGATGTTCTTTATTGAGGCTTTACAGTTGAGGATTAATCTGTAGTCTGGCAAGTCAACCATCAAAATCCAGTTATCCAGTACAGGCAGAAAACGGAGCAAAGAAGAAGAGAACAGGGTGTAAGAAAGACGAAGAAAGTTGGAGAGTTTGACAGGAAGGCCTGTGGGGACTCACCTGGTCTTTTTTCCATTTTTCTCCCTCGACTGCCACATAGTCGAACCTTCGATATTAATATGAGGATTTGCTTTTGGCAGAGCGACTTGTTGCTCTTTGGGCAGGGCTTGCGTTTGCTGGCGATCTGCCGGTTTGCCTGGGGGTCCTTGACCTCCCTGCGCTGGCGAATGAGGGAGCTGGCGAGAGCGGCCATCTTCCCAGCGCTGACCCTGCCGCCGCCTCACCAGCCTCTGGCGGCTCGGTGGCGCCCAGGTGTCGGGGGGTACCGTGGGCCACCCCCCTGCCCGCTCACCCAGGGCGACGGAGCACCACTGAGGGAGGGGGGCAGAGTGGAGGAGGGGGCTTCTGAGGATGGGCCAAAGCAGAGGGGAGAAAGGCAGAAAAAGAGGAAGAGGTAGAGGGGAATAATGGTGGATCCCTGAAAGGCCCACCCAAAACTGAAAAACTGATGGTCGTTGAGGTTTGGACTGATGAGCCTTTAAATGTCCTTCTAGCTGTTTTCTGTTTGCAAGGAGGTTCAGGTGAAGCCTTCGTACGTCACTGTCCCTCCGTTGGGACAAGTCATGCTGTTATCCACCCAAAAACCAGTGCACTGTAGCCCAGCAATGTGCCCCGGTGCCTCTGTCCCAGTCCTAGTGTTCCCTTACCCCCCTCCTGGAGCTCCGGTGAAGTTCAACTCAGCCCCGTCCGAGAGGATTCATCCACAGAACCATTCTCCGCATGATGAAACCAGACCCAAACAAAAATCACATTTAGTCCTCTTAACCCGCTCAGTCCTGCAGATCAGAAGCAAGAGCCGTTTCAAACGTCCGAATGTCAACTCTCCAAAATAGCAGGAGTGACACCGCTCCTTTTCTTCCCGTCCCTCACCTGTAAAATTTCTCCATCCGAAACAGCGTCAGAGCAAGAGAAGTAGAAGAAGTAGACTGTCCGACCTGAGGTATCAGCTCCGCAAGCTGGGACGAGGACGACAGGGGTGCGGATGGACGCTGCCGGACGGACGGTTTCTTCACTGTCTCTCAAGCTCTCCTGGCATCACCCCTTGCATTCACCCGCACCCTGAGTGGAGAAGGGAAAAAAAGACAGGAGCTTGATGAATCCAGCATTTCCCAGAGATAGAGGTGACATTCATGAACGAGAGAGCGCCGGGATAGAGAGACACACGGGGACACAGAAAGAGAGAGGGGAGAGGGAGGGAGGGAGCGCAGTGAGTCTATCTATCCCCCCTATCGGAATCGGGCTCTCCAACTCTCTCAGCAGCGCGCTACACCACAGCAGAGCGCAGCGCTGTGTCCTTCAGCCACACATGCCGCCTCACAGCTGGGAGAACGAGGGATGAATGAATGGAGGGAGACAGAGAGGGAGGGTGGGAGAGGAGATGAGGTGAAGGGGAATAGGGGAGGGGGGGCTGGCAGGTAGCCGTGCCTTACGGTAGATGCTGTAGTGCCGCTGCTCATGCGAGAGTCTCCACCGGTGGGTGACAGCAGTCCGATCTGGTTCTGTTGAGTCCAGCTGCAAAGTGTGTGTCCATGTGTGTGTGCTAAAGAGGGGGTAAAAAGTGTGTGTCTCCCGGACAAGGCACCTCTCTGCCTAGCGCACGTGTGAGGGAGTGTGTAGGAGATATGTGTGGAGGAGCGGCACAGTGTGAAGGTGTACGAGTGTGAGGGTGTGTGACATGTACGTATGTGAATCTGTATATGTGTGTGAGAGTGTGTGTGTGTGTGTGACTCGCTCTCTTGCTTGTCCCTGTTCACAGTGCATTACCGAGCGAGCGCTGGCAGCGTGCTTCACATGATCTCTGTCTCTCCCTCCCTCACACACACTCCCTCGCTTACTCTCTCTTCTTCTCTCTCTCTCAAATCTATTTCCCTAAACCCTCCCCTTTGCTCTACTCTCTCCCTCCCTTCTCTCCTCCCCCTCTGTCACTCTGATCCCTCCTTCAGTGTCTGTGATTCAAAGTCCCTTCCTCCCCCACCTCCCCTATTCTCTTCATCACTTCTCTTGTACTGGGCTGAGCCGGGCCGGGTCAGAGCTGAGGTGCCCCCATCCTCACAACTCCACCCCTTCTACTCTTCCGTCCCACCCCACCTTCTCTGATGTGATGTTGGCTTAAAGAGACAAACTAAGGGAGGTTGTCAGTGCTGTGCTTTCAGCTATGACAAGGACGTATAGATGCTGTGACACAGCCTGAGTCAGTCGGGACCTTGCGTCTCTGCCGTCACATCATCCATACATCTGTAAATGCATCAGTCAAACACACTGTATCACATCCACGGCACATACAGTACACAGTCAAGTCCAACAGAGCAAGGGACTAGCAGTCTGATCAGACAGGTTGTAAACAAGCCAACAGTTTAGTCCAGCACTTTATTTGGAGGTCAAACCAACAGTGTTGCACCCAAATTTGGATAATAATTTCCTGTTGCACAGCAAAACTGTGTGTAGGCACAAGTACAACAAGCACAGTAGGTCAAAGTTGAACCAAGAAGTTGGTGTATGATGGGTGTTTACAAATGACAGTTTGGGTAATAATCTAAGAATTCATATTCACTTTTTTTCTTCCAAATAGGTTCACCTAAACTGGAGGGTTTGTTTAAAATCCATCCCAAATTAAACTGAATTTCTTTTGGTCTGCTTTTTTGCAGGCGAGTACCTTTTTGAGCCACACTAGTTAATCTGTTCATAGTTTGGTCCACCACCTTGGTCCAGGTTAAAATAATTACTTAATGGACTGTCACAAAATTTTGTATGGACATCCATGGTCCCCAGAGAATTCTACTTTGGTGATTCCCTGACTATACCTCCAGCACAACCATACACATTCCCATCAGCCTCAGCTGTACTTTGTCTCTAGTGCTAATTAGGGGTGTAAGAAAATATCAATACACTTGAGTATCGCATTATGTTTTGTGATACTGTATCAATGCTCAAAGGCACTGTATTGATTGTTAATTAGCCTAATAGGTTACATGCAAAGATTCATGGTAGTGGATTTTTACCATTGTGTTTAATCCCCCAGCCACTAGATGCTTCAGTGTTGTAATCTATCTTTAGTCATTTGACGCCCCCCACTCCAAAGTAACATCATATCAGTAAACACAAAGACCACAGGCCTATAAAACGGACAGAGGGTACACTGCTAGCATTGAGTTTTCCTAAAATTAGATTAGAGCTATATATCCTTGCTTATAGTATCGCAATAAATCACAATATATTGAATTGTAACCCTTGTGAAAGGAATCATATAGCCAGATTCTTGCCAATACACAGCCTTAGTGCTAATTCCCAAATGTTTGCAAACTAACCTGCTAAACTAAGACGGAGAACATGGTAAAAATTACATCTGTTTAACATCAGCATTTAGCATTGACATTGTGAGCATACTGGCCTTAACATTTGCTCACAACACCTTAGTGCCTAAGTCCAGCCTCACAGAGCAGCTAGCAGGTTGTAGAGCCTTAAAGACGTCCACACCAAGAACAATAACCTTAACAAAATACTATAACAATGTGAGCATGATTAGGTTTTGTAAGAGGTGGCACCAATCATGCGCCACACTAGCCAGGTGTGTCGGCAGCTCAGGAAATAATTGGCAGTGTTGTGAGAGTAGCATTACTCAGCCAGTACATAGTCAATCAGTACATTTACATGCACAGTTAGGTCGAGCTATAGTTATAGCTCAACTAGGCCATTTAATTGGACTAATGTCCTTGTCCCAGTATACAAGCATGGTAGGGGAATCGATTCATTGACTTAAGTATGTCCAACTCCACTGCAATAGGTGGTGATATGCTCCCTTTCTGCTTGTTCGGACCTATCGGACCTTTTTCCGGTTGACCTATTACGTCACAGTCCAAACAATCGACAAACACGTTAGGTACGGTTAGCTGGCAGCAAACTGGTAACACAGTGGACAATTTTACAGCTCATGTAACGCATTTATTGCTTTCAACTTCCGGGTCAAAGCCTGGGGCAGAAACTGTGGAGCATGCGCTGAGCACCCCGGCCAGTTTGGGTCCGACTGACTGTATATATGCAGAAGCAATGCGACTCCAAATTCCATTGTCTGGGTGTGTTGGTCCAACTATGAGAAATGCGCTTTAGTATGAATATCAACTCCAGCCCTGGTGACAAAAACAAAGTGTCTCTGCTGTGTTTGGTCAGGAAGCACACACAGGAAAAGCTAACAGCTGTCAGTGTTTCTATCTTTCATCAAATTGCTTTGAAAGTGATCCCAATAATATTGTTTACCACTCTCGTCATTAAAGTTGTAGTGAGGACTCCGCCATCCAGTTGAGTTAGAAGAGCGAATTCTAAAGCAATATAGCTGTTATGATACTTGAAAACTAGTAACCCAGAATGAGATGGACCATGACTGAGACTTTTTGTCAAACTTCATTAATGTAAATCTTCATTGCAAATCAGCACTGACAAAACCTCGGCTTCAGCATAGAACATGTCACATGACACGTCATTTTTAAAATAAGTTTTGTTATATCAAAAAGGACAACTAGTAATGCCTAAAATACTACATGTGATGACGATTATTAATCAATGTCAGGAACACTTATCTGAGGTGAGGTCGCTTCATGTTTTGGTACCATATATGCATCTCTAAAAAGCGAATAAGAAACTAAACACTACACATGCTTCTTTTACTTTGTTAGCTTGGTGTTGGTCCATATGACCCGTGTGATTTTGCTGCCATTTTGAAAAGGAATCTCCAGTGCTCTCACAAAATTATGATTTCAATAACAAGACACTATCCTGGCTAAACTAAGGCCAAAAGTAGTATTAGCATTTCATGGTTGTACGCCTCCGTGCACCAGTCAAGTTGCACTTACAGTTTATCTCCATGTCTGCGAAAATATGGATGCTTCACACACATCTTCCTCCGGGCAGCACAACAGATAAATCACCACAGTTTCAAGATGAGAGTCACCAATTCAGTATCTGACCCTTCTGTTCCTCAGATATGACGTTAAATACTGGCCAAAGAAGTGTTTCAGCAGAACATTATGATGTCATAGTGAAGTTGACCTCTGACCTTTTGGACATAAAATGTCATTTTATCCTAATAGAAATTAGTGTGAAATTTCTGTCATAATTTGTGTATGAATTCCTGAGTTATTGACAAAAATGTGTTTTGTGAGGACCTTGACCTTTGACCTTCAACCACTACATTCTAATTAGTGAATTTTTGAGTGTAACTGGACATTGTGCCAAATTTGAGGAAATTCCTTCAAGGCCTTCTTGAGATATCATGTTCACAAGAATGAGACAGATGCAAGTCACAGTGACCTTGACCTGTGATCACCAAAATCCAATCAGTTCATCATTGAGTCCAAATCTAAAGAAATTTCCTCAAGGTGTTTTTGAGATATCACATTTACAAGAATGGGATGGAAAGTTGGAAGGCGGTATGGACGGACGGACAACCCAAAAACATAATGCTTCCGGCCACAGCCACTGACGGCACAGAGGCATAAAACAACAAAAACACTTGAGGGGCTTGAGCCAACTATTGCAAGAGGCAATACCACCATCAAATTTAGCCTGCAATTTAATCTTCTGTGAGTGCTGGTATTTCCTCTGACTTCATTTGACATCTCCATACCTTCTCTGTTGGCCTCCGTTCAAACTCTTGTCCATGAGGGGGAATTTATTAATGCTCAGGCTGAATAACACTGGTGATAAGCTGGCAGCATGGCAAGATTTTCATCAGCCTGTGGCCAAAGATGTAATGACATGGTGAAACTACATCGCTGAATCTCCCTTCCATCAATCCTACGTTTTTTCAGCAATTTAAATGTGTTTGGTGTTTGTGTGCTCAGTGAAGACTGTTCCCCCTGTTGGAGAAACAACCAATCAAATTAGAGCTTTGCTGGCCAGATCAAGTATGGGCTTGTCATCTTCCTGTGCCAGCGCCAGACAAACTGCCACAAAAAAAGGGCCACAAAAATAATGATTACAACGCTAGACTGAAAAATGAAATGAAAACAAAATAGCCAGTCAGTGTGATTATCAGGCTGGGTCAAAGCATCTGAAGCTAAATCCCACTTCTCCTCTCTCACACAGCTAGTTTAGAGTTATATTCTATTAGCAACACTAGACTGGACCGGTGAAGAATTACTAAGAGCAGTTCCCTTGATAGGCCGCCCACACTGCTGAAAAAAAAGAAAAGAATAATTCCCCTCCTGTTTGTGATACAAGGTTTGAATTAAATTGTGATGACAGCAGAGCAACAGTGCCTCAGCCCCCGGAGCAGTCAGCGTTCCCCTGAGAAGGCGAATGTAAAATGATAGTGGGGTTCTGTGATTGTAGGCAGACCTGCTACTGGTCTCTCCCTCTCCGTTTCTGCTGGCCTTGCAGGGAACGAGAAGAGAAAACCCTGCAGGATTTCCCCGACGCACACACTCACACACACGCATATACTCAATCACCTATCGCTACCGTATTGCAGTTTCCTGAGCTGTTAAATAACGTAATTATCTCCCTCGCGCTCTCCTTGTCCTGTCCTCTTACTGCACCATGGCTATCTTTCCAAACTCCCCTCCCAAGAGCATCCCCCACCCCTCGCTACACACACCTCCACCTAGTCTGGAAGTTACCCCACAATCCCCAGCTCCAGCCCTGCCTCTTAAATCACACACTGGGCCAGCGCTGAGCCAGACAGTCCACTAGACTGTGGGAAAAGCCTGGCAGCTTATAAGGACAGTTTCAACAAGCGAGTGGAGGATGGAAACTGGTATGGAGGCGAGATTTGGTTTAGGGGGGTGTAGAGAAACAGACGCTGGTCGATTGCGATGAAGACATCACTCGGCACAGGCGAGCCAAGACATGGTACAGAGAGTGCCAGGAGGGAGAACAGAGCTGCCAAGGAGACAGACAGGAACACTGGCCAAGACAGAGAGACAGAAAGAGACAATGAAACAAAGAGGGACAGAGAGGAAAGATATGTACTGAGTCAGTTTGTGTGGTAACTGTGTGCAAGCCTGCGTGTGTGTGTATCGGTGCACATGTGTGCCTGTGCCAATGCTATCCACGGGTGGCTGGTCATGAATCTGTTTTCTGAGCGAGTCAGTTTCCATCGGCAAATGCCTCTGAGGGTGACACCGTGATTGGGCCTCGCCAGCCACAGGGCAGCAACTGCATTGTTTTCCACCCCACCCTCCCCTCCTCCCCTCCTCCTCTTCCACTCAATCCCTCCATCTATCCATCCACCCTCCATCTCTTCACCCAGACAGACTGGCCCAGTTCTGTCTGCATGTTCCAAGTTCAATTCAATTGCAAGCTGCTATATTAGTATAGTAAGGAGACCTTTAAAAGGTGCTGTATATGACATTCAGAGCATTAATACAGTAGCTAACAACTGCTTGCTATGTAAAGATATAGTGCAGCAATGACGTCCTGAACAGAGAAGGAAGTTACACTCCCCTTGTATGTTGTGATCTGAGCTCTTCTGTTCTTTGTTGTTGTGGCCTATCCGGCCGCAAGAATATGTCAGTGCATGTTAGTCCTATGAGTGTATCCCATTGGCTAGCTAATGGCAGACAGTGGCGGAATAGCGTCATCACGGGAGCGCAGTACCCAACCTCCAATCCCCCTACTCTCAGCAATGTTGCCATTTGTTAGCACTGTTCGCGCTATTAGCACCATTTGCTGCTAGTTGCTAGCCACCGGCTCAGCTACGTCCATGTTGAGAGCCGTACGCAGGCAATCCCGGCTCAGACTATGAATTATAGATTTGCTCTGAATGTTGCATACAGCTCCTTTAACATCACACTAACTATAAAAATACATGCAGTGTTAACAAAGATTTTTCCAGTGTTGTTGATATTGTTTACACATATTTCAAGATGCTAATTGTGAGATGTTAATGTTTTAAAATGCTAACAATTAATTTTAACTAATCAACTTTTGAATGTTAGCTGGGCGTACATTAAGGATATTTTTTTCCATGTTATTAGCAAGCAGCAACGTATGGGCCTGAAAAATGAAACTCACACGAAGTGCCAAAAACTTCAGTTCTTTGAATCGCCACTTGAGGGTGGCTCCAGAAGCCAGTCAACCCCACAGACCCTAAGCCCCCAGGAGGAGCACCAGACTTTGAAGCCAATTTTACACAGTGATCAAAAGAGGGACTACATCATCTGGGTCCATCATTTGATGCCATGGGGCCCAAAAAGACTTTTTCCCATAGACATACATTAGGAAAGAGACGTCTGTAAACCTGTGGATACATTTTTTTGAGTGCCACAACCCCCCCCCCCCACGAAATGACTCATTTCACTTTCAGAATTTGATCCATTTTATCCGATAACATTTTGTAAGTATAGAAGACTTGCACTGGAATGTATTTTATCCCCTTTCAAGTTAACAGAGCACTAAACTGGAAGTTAGCCACTCAGCTGCACTTCTCTATCAGAGCCACCCCTTGCTCCTTCACAGTTCCAGCCTCTTGCCCCAATATGGTCACCTCTGGCAGCAAAAAACCAAGATGGTGACAGCCAAAATGCTGAACTTGAGGCTTTAAAATGAGAGTTCACAAACCAGTGGGTGGCGACACAGTAGCTACACCCATTGTTGTTTATTGTCTATGATTAGTAGGCTACAGTTAGCATATTAGCACACTATAGTTAGCATTATTCTCTAGGGCTGTAGTCTCCTGGTCGACCAGTCGATTATTTGGTCGATATGCTCTCGTCCAACCAAATTCTCATTTCTCACTGACCTGACCTGACATAGTTATTTTATGGACAGTGTGTTAATAACCATCAACAGACTGAGCACAGTCAAATACACTGCTCACACAGGAGCGCAGCACAGCACGGTACACACAGCGGAGCGAGCATATGTTGCGTTCAGGCGTTGTCAAATTCCAGCACGCCATAGCACAACACAGCAGCGTGTCAAGCGGGCTGAAACCGAGCAAAGTTGCTCAATTTTTCATTTGTTATTATTAGGGTTGGGAATCTCTCTGTGATAGACGATTCGATACATATCTAGATACACAGGTTACGATACGATTCAAAAACGATATATTTTAATACAGAACGATTCGATAAGATTCGATACAGTGTAGGAACGATACGTTTCGATATGATTCTATGGTTAACATTTGTTGATGTAGACATTAATCATACATTATAAAATAAAGAAGCCAATTCTATAAAAGTGACATTCTTACAGTATTTTCAGATTTGTAAAAGACCACATCCCCAAGCATTGTTGCTGTATGGCACTGGCAAAAATAAAATAAAAAGACAAACAACAACAAAATCATATGTCAAATGTATTTATTTTTAGACATGGACCAAAAAAAGACTTGCTGAATGAACATCATTTTGTTGGATGGGATCAATATAAAAATGAGAAGAAGTTTTAAACTTTAAGTGAAGTGAACTTTAAGTAAAATTTAAGTGTTTTAAACCTACTTGTTGTGTTGTTTTTAATGGTATTGTCTGTGTTTTTGTATGTATCTTATATGTACTTGAGTCTGGAATAAAGTTTATTATAACGCTATACAATATAAACATAAAGCAGAATAAAATAATAACATGCAATGTAGGGGCAGAATCTGACATCTGTTATTAGTTTATAACATGGACTGTGATGACTAGCAGCTTATCACTGACAGCATGTCAGACTATTTCTCTGTGTTTGCTACACTCTGTTTGTCATTTATAAAAAGATAAATCACTTTTCTATAATACATCAATGATATTTCAATGGAATAAATTACTTATTGATTTATTCATACTTCAAAAACAGCATCAATCAGTGATTAACAAGGGGGGATCAAAATAAAATAAATAAATAAAATAAAAATCAACCAGCCACCCTCCTCCTCTGACAAGTAAAGAACAGTCCCTAAAGTGCGGTGAGGTTTGTGGAAATGTGAACTGCTCGTTTATCCTCTGACACGCCGCATACCTGAGTGCTGCCAGGGCTTGGCTGGTATTTCTAGGCAGTCATGACACCGACGTAGACTTCTTGGACCTGCAGCCGGGCTTCTCGGTCGCCGGCCGATAAGCCGTTATCATGCGCCGCCGTATTTGACAGGAATACGTATTTCTGTCTGTGTCTGTGACCCCGCGTTCAACCCACAACCGGCAGGATTTGCCTTTAGTTTCTGCTGCGGCTTGGCTGCTCCCTGGTTTATCCAACCAGCATTAGCTTCTGTTCCTCAGCTCCACCGGTCAAGCTGGCACTGATGTTTACATCCATTATCGTTGTCAGTAATGCCGCCGGCTCTCGCGTTGTTTTCAAGATGCAAACTGTTAAAGTCAGTCAACCGATTGCTAGTCTCGCGATACCCGAATCCATAACTCTACAATCGATTCATCTAAGGATTCATGGCTGATTCGTATCGATTGAGGAGGCTGCTACCAACGTAGCCGTATCTCTTGCTTGTCAAACCAGATATCCGGTCGTATCGGTTAATCGTTCCCAACCCTAGTTATTACATAGTTTGTTATGGAGTCCATGATTTCCCTGTGACACTTACAAATGTTTGCGTAACTGTGCTTGGATGTTGTTTTATGAGGCTCTGGTGGCTTTCAGTTGTCTCTTTGTCTTTAACGTTACACGGCTCGGCTTTCTCTCGCATGCATTCTTCCTACTTTTCTCTGTGCTGTCTCGAGTGCTGATATAGATTGGTCGTGTTGCCGCTGGACGTGGCGACTTTAGCTTTTACACTTACACAGCACGTCTTTCTGTTCAACGTTGCCGTACCTAAATCCAAAGTATCGCCATGTAACAGACGTTTTTTTCGCCACCAACTCAGCCTGTTCATCGTCGTGCTCATGCTCTTCTTCAGCGTCTGTGTTGGTCACTGCTGCACGCCAGCTGCATGCACCAGGATAGCTTGTGGGCGTGATGTCAACAAACTCCACACACTACAGGAGAGGCAGTCACGTTCACAGGCACACACGTTAACATTTATTTACATTAAATCGCAAATCGCAGCCTTTCTTGTGGTTATGTAATCGCAGAGCCTGACATCGCGATTGCGATTGTGATTAGATTAATCGTGCAGCACTAGCGGAGACGAATGAAACCTAACTCAGATGAGACTCAAAATGAACCGTTTTCAGGCTTTCTGCCTACTGCAACTTTAACACTTCTCCACCGCCGACTAGCGTTTTGGAGGTGTAGCTGCAGAGTAACACAGACACACCACCGCAGAAGTACAATGAACGTGCAGATTCTTTTTCCCCACGACTAATCGATTAGTTGAAGATTATGCACAACTTTAGTCGACCAAGAATTTCTTTGGTTGACTACAGCCCTATTATTCTCACACTATAGCTTTGGCATATATAGTACTGCCAAAGTATATTAAACCATATGAAGAAGGTTAATGTGTACTTTAACACACTGCGTTTTTGTATTTCTTAAAAAATATACATCAATTATCATTATTTCTCTCTGTCATTATCTTCCTTCTCTCCACATGTAACCCATCCTAATCTGTCTCCTCCTCTTCTTATTACTCATCTCATCATCCTTCCCCCTCCCACCATCACTCCTCATGTAACCCTCTTTATTTCTCTCTCTGACATTCTGGAGGTGACTGGTCCTGTTTTGTCTCTCAGTCTAATCTCAGGCTCATTATGTAAAGGCGTGTTGGCTCATTTGTTATTTCTGGCTCCAATAACCCTGATTAAGGCTGTGCTTTTTTCCTGTCTTTCTCTCCGCCTCCTTCCTCCATCCTGTTATCAGTCGATGTTAATGATAGCAATACTGCCCCTCTTTGAGAAGGGTTCCTCCCTTTTGTTATAAGGTAACAAAGACATATAAATTCTGAAAGGGGCTGAATGACTTTCACATTAACCTGCAAGCATACTATTCATATGTATTTACATGGCAAAATAGTGATATTTTGAGTATCATTTTGTATTTGTGGCTAAGATCAATGTAATATGATGATGGTGAAACAAAGTAAACACGTAACCATGTACTTCATAAATGACTTATCACATACCAATCAGGAGGAAAAGTGCCAATTCAGGATCTGTTCTGAATCCTTTCAAATCTGACAATGCTCTCCATCTGTTGAATGACCCACCAAGGTTGACTCGTGTTTTTACCTGTGCTCTATCACTGTTCCTTTTAGCTTCTTTTGTTCTTCAGTCAATTATTTTCCTTTCCTCCATTTAAATGATGACCATACTACTAACTATAAAACTCTATCTGGGAAAATGTTAAAATAGCGATGTCTGGGGTACATGCCGTAAATCGTGTCGTCTGATTTCATGGAGAATCAAAACTAGCCAATCTTTTCGCTGATGGTCTTGTTTACCTATAAAACGTATATAGGGGCATCAGTATTACATTGAGACAGTTTCATATCCAGTGAAAACTTGTAGCTGCTTTAACACCTGTCATGAATTGTTTTTATCAGCTATGAACAATGTCACAACGGTGGTTTTGTGTACTTTGCCAGGTGTTGATTTTGACAGATTTTGTCAAGGCGATAGTGTCACAACCATGCAAACACAGTCATGAAACTTTACAGGTGTGTAGTTTAGATCAAAATGAAGGTCGAATTCAAGACACCAGAAGTAGGGGGTAGGTGGAAGGAAAGGGGACACTTGCCCCCCCCAATTTACACTTCTGGCCCACAATCATTGTATATCACTGATCATTGTATCACGGCTAACAAAATAAGGTTCTAGAGATGAAGAGGAATCCCATTCACCAAGACCCAGTTTAATCCTGGAACTACATGGTACTCTACTCCATCCAATAAGAATTCTAATAATTAATCGAGAGGGCATTGGGACACTGATTTAATTTGAAAGAATTAAATTAATTAAATAGAAGTGCACAAACTTCCAAAAAGGTGCTGTGCTTCAGAGATGAGAGTATGGAATAAGAACAAGCCAGTTGCTATTTAAGACGTCTGACAGTGAACACCAGATGCAACGCAACGCAAGATGGGCTCTAGTTTTATTTTGTTGTTTGCTAAAACAGATGGGAATTATAAATACTGATCTGACCACATGACTGATCATACGGTGAGTGTCTCGCTATGGACAGCTCACTGATATTCAGATTTCAGTGGTGCAGGGAGAGCTTCAAAATGCGACGAGGACAGCACAAAGGGAAGGGGTGAAAGTAGTGGCACTCGAGACAACATTCCTAAAGGTGCACTCAAGATTGCTCTGATATATGACAGTTGAAGTTAATAAGCTATGTTGTCAGAAAATCCAGCAAACGATGATGTCTTGTAATGGTTTATGAATTTGGTTGCTCTTTGGCAGCCAATGCTGAAATCTCTAGGGGCTGGAGCATCCTCAAATGCACCAACAAGGAGACTTTGCAACTGTCCATGCTACCAACTCATTGACAGCCAACAGTTCAGACTTGGGTCGCGGTGAAAATATTACAGAAATGTTACTAGGCTCAACCTAGTCAGACTGTTGATGTACTTTTATACAAGTCACTAATCCAAACATTGGATCAGACTTCTGTGAAGGGGAAGTCAAAGTCAAAACTACTTTTAAAAAAATAATAATTTTATGTCACCAGTCTGATTCACACATCAATGCTTGGTTACCTGTTATCGTTCTTGTTTCATATCTGCTCCTACTGTGGAGCAGAGCAGGCTGGAGGAGGGGTGGTTGGAAGGATATAGAAGAAGAGGTGAGGACAGAAGGAAGTGTGGGAGGCTGCAGCCTCGCGTGATATACATTCGCATGGGACAGACAATCTGCTCAGATCTGAGGGGATGAGTACAGAGGCAGAAACAAGAAAAGCAAACTGAGTCACAACAGGGATATAAACATAAAGAGAGCAAGAAGCCCACAGCTAATTCATAAAGAAAGATGGATGTTTGGGAGGAAAGTAAAGGAAGGAATTTGGAGATGATGCATGATGGAGATGCACAAAAATCTTTATCGTATACATTCAAGCATCCACACTATACCAAGAAAAATTGTACAGTGGAGGCAGAGCTGTATGACATATAGCTCAGGATTTGTCATCTCGACATCAGCAATTGCATGGAGGAAGCCGAGAGCGCTAATACATTATGGCTTTATATGTCAGCAAGTACATGCTGCCTAGACCTGGTGTCACAGATAAATACAGCCAATAAAGATAGAAAACACACACAGTGCATCTATAAAACCACAAATAGAGCCACGTCAAAGCTGATACAAGAGGTTGAAAAGTGCATGTTTGTCATTTGCGTGTTTTATGAACTGTGCTGAACTGAGTTTGTGTGTGTCTGTAGGTGCTGCTCCATCTGTGTGTTACCCCACGCTCACCTCTAAATCCCTCGATACTGCTGTGGATTAGATGCTGGTAAACTGTGCCTCAGCTGCGCTGTGCAGCCTCAAATAATGCAATAATGCACCATCCCTCTGTGTCAGTCAGTGCCTGTTAACCGGCACCAGCCTGAGACAAATGGGCCCCAAATTGGGATTGATATGGAGGGATTTTCTGTGGGGGACTTTAATGAACACATGATGCAGGTATCCGCAGCTTTGGTCTCCCTAGATGCTGCAAATGAAACTCTTGCTGACAGCGAGTGAGACTGGACCAGGATGCTAATGTGTAGTTAGCATGTGTTACTACTGTTCAACAGAGATGATTATGTTGACAATTTCTCAGGAGTTTACTTGACATCGTAGACTGCTAAAAAAAAATTAAGGGAACACTTAAATTACCTCCAGCAGGCTATTGCTGTGTATGTTTCTAACCAAAGTATCAGAAACAGACTCCATGAGGGTGGCATGAGGGCCCGACATCCTCTTGTGTGACCTGTGCTCACAGCCCAGCACCGTGCAGCTTGACCGGCATTCTCTGGAGAACACCAGAAGTGGCAGGTCCGCCACTGGCACCCTGTTCTCTTCACAGATGAGAGCAGGTTCACACTGCTCTCATCACTGAGCACATGTGACAGGCATGAAAGAGTCTGGAGATTCTGCGGTAAAGGTTATGCTGCCTGTGATGTCATCCAGCATGACATCCAGGTTTGACGGTGGGTCAGTGATGGTCTGGGGAGGCATATCCTTGGAGGGTCACACAGACCTCCATGTCACAGCCAATGGTACCTTGGTGCAGGACACAGCCCAGCCTCATGTGGCCAGAGTGTGTAGGCGGTTCCTGGAAAACTAAGATACTGATGCCATCTCATTACCCTGACCTAAATCCAATGGGGCACCTATGGGACGTCATATTCATGCATCCGATGCCGCCAAGTACCACCACAGACTGTCCAGGGGCCGCATTCACAAAGCTTCCTAGAACTAAGAGTTGCTCCTAGTGAAGAAATGCTAAGAAAATTCTTAGAATTGTGACATTTGCTTAGAATTTCCCCTTAAAGTTAAGACTAGGTCCTTGAAAAATAAAAGTTATTCACAAAGTGTCCTTAAAAGCCCTTAAAACAGCTCCTAAGGTGAAAGACTGTAAGGAGAAGGGAGGAGGACTTTTAAGAGGCTTAACAGTATCTAAAGCAGAAGAGAAAATGGTGGAAAGATGGAGAAGTTGGAGAAATACTCCCTAAACACTGGATGACAGTGAGTTTATGAAATGCTACGGATTAGATCATGCAATAATATGTGTATAATAATGTGTGTACATGACCAGTGCTATAACGCCAGAAATAAAATGATCACAAGATATTTGTAAAACTGGAAAAATGCATCAGTGCAGTGATGAGTCTGTCTCAACCTTCCATCAACAGAATGATCACATTACCTATGACAACACTTTCAGAGTCAGTAGTTCCTCTGATTTTCACTGGGTGTCCACACCTTACAGGCTCACAAAAGGGTATGTCTGTAACAACACATCATATCTGTTAAAAGAACGCATCACACCCATCGCACCGGGGTCATCCACACCTCTTCACTAAGGTAAAAGTTCCTGTCTCTTCCTTGCTCAGAGTTGCTCAGAACTTTCCTGACTCACTCCTAAGCTAGGACTCCTTACTAAAAGATTTCAGGTTTCAGAATGTTTGTGAATACAGCCCCAGGAGTTTACTGATGCCCTGATCCAGGTCTGGATTGGAGATCCCCCAGGATACCACCTGCCGACTCATCAGGAGCATGCCCGGATGTTGTCAGGAGTGCATACAGGCACTCGGTGGCCATACACACTACTGAGTCACATTATCTTTTTATTTTGAATTTCTGTGTTTTGAATCTAGCCATTAGCGGGCTGATGAGTCGGCAGGTATATTGCTAGGTATATTCTATTGCTATAGAATGTGTTTATGCCTCAATGTGACTATGCACACAGCACTATAACACCACAAACAACACTATGCAGCCATGCACAGTTACAGACAGCAAATCACTTTGTATACAGTCAGAAGCCACGCAGAATATTTTCAGATGCATACAACACAAACCTATACGCCAAGGACATTACTAACATTGTCAGGTCTATGTGCTGTAAAATTGTTACAGGTTGTAACCAACACACTACAACCACGTGTACCACACAATCATTATCACTACTAACAGAATGACACCAGTGAAAAGACTGCACACTGAACATAACTATCCCTGTCTCCAACACCAGGTCCAACTGTACTAACAGCCCACGGGGCTGAGCTGCTGTATTATCATTACCAACGGTCAACATATAGAAAAGCATGAGTTGGCACAATACACACATTACACACATAACACACAATAACGCATGTCCTTCGTTGACAGTTAAATAATTAATTTAAATAAATATGTACTCACTGATCACAGAAGAACACCGTCACAGCCTCCATGTCACCTCTGAAGACAGGTTGCTGCTCGACCTTAGCTGTCGTGCTCCTCAGGTGTTAGGTGTGTCCTCATTAGCCGACGTAAATCACGAAAAACTCCGTGTTGTCATACTTTTCTGCGTCACAGTCAACTTCCACCTTCAGTTGTTTTGACGGAATAACACATTTTCACGCGACTTACCACGCGGACACCGAAAAAAAAAGTATTTTTTTAATTTAAATTGATGCGTATTTTAGGTGGTTCATCCAAACTTGGCGAGTACGGCACTGGTACAACCTAGCATGTGTCTCTGACGCAAGATTTGAGCACCAATCTAAAGACGGGATCAACTGGGGTCAACTTTGCGGGAATATGATAAATATTCATATTTTATTGTGAATTAATCTGGTTAAATTCACTTTCATTTGCATGATTTTCATATTCTATTTTTTGTATATTTAAAAAAAAACTTAAAGAAAATAATTCATTTTATCTGACAGGAACTTTTCAGGGGGCGTTTAGGGCCTTTTTGTTTTTGCATGCATTTAACACATAGGCTAAGTATTGAGTGTTCCCCACTTATATAATATAGTTGAGCAAAAATGAGGGTTTACAAAAAATTATATATTTTTGTACAGGTATAAAGTAAACTAAGAAAAGTTATTCTCTGTCACTTAATTTCAGTTACAGTTGGTCCTCTGAAGGGTCTAAAAATAGGCTAGTGATAAGAACCCAACCTCTGTATCATCAACTCTGACTCCAGCTAATCATACAACCATTCAAGCCAGTCAGTCAGCGGTCCAAACACCAGCCAACCATCCAACATGCAGCTAGAGTGAAAGTGCCTGTCATCCAAAAACCGCACCAGCCAGTCAGTCAGCCAGGTAGAGCCAGATGCAGTGAGGTTTGTGGAGCCGAGATGTATTCTACCCAGAACAAAGCTTGCCAGCCTCACACTGCCACCAGCACAATAACACCACATTACTCCACAATACAATGTAAAATTCACACAAAGGCGTTTATTGCTTATTATAAAAATGAAAAAACAGTTAACTATCTCCTTTGTTGACTTTTGAGTATCATTCATCCTGTCCCATCAAATGTTCTCTATAATTTGTGCCTCCGCAAAGGACAGGAAAGCCTGTTTTCTGCACACAAAGTGATTATGTGAGCACAGTAAAGCATTCCTCCCTTCGTTTTTGTCTGCAGTACAAGACAAGTAACAAGACAGAGGCCCACAGAAAATACATTAAAGATTCAATGAACAAACTCACACTGTGCTGTACACAGCTCGGGGCTGCAGACTGGAACCAAAATGACAATTAATGTGAGCACAGGTGCTGTTAGCTTCAGTTAAAGAGGAAGGTGCAAGGCATGACATGCTATCTTTGCCACCAGCTTTCCCAATTTACTAAAGTGACATCGAAACTTGTTGCTTGTTTTGTTTGTTTACTGTAAGAATACAAGCTGTTATGAATAATTAATTTGTTTCAAGTGCAGTTTTTTTCACTCTGTCAAATAAAGTATGAGATTTTCCATTTAATTAAAACCTGGATTCAGGACCTTGTTAGAATTTAAATCCATATAGCCCTTCATTAATTTAAAGGAACAGTGTGAAAGATTTAGTGGCATCTAGCAGTGAGGATTGCAAATTGCAACCGGCTAAAACTTCTCTTGGTTTTAATTCCTTCTGTGTTCATTGCTCAGGAGGTTACCACCAGGAGCTGAATTATCCACAGAGGCCTCCTCCTATCCAAAACAAACTGACCAAGTGATTTAATCTGATAAAAATACAGAAGAAAGCAGCTAAAAATCAGTGTTTACTAATCCATACCCATTGAGTACAGCATACCATACCATGACTTAGTCATACCAAAAATTAGAAAAAAATAACAACATTCGGCCACAGGTGGAGCCACAGCGATCAGTCGCATTTTAGCCATTTTTAACCCAGTTGCCAATTAGAGTTAAATTTCTCCAGTCACCTTGAGGCGTCCTGTTCTACATATCTACCAAGTTTAGTGAAAATCGATATGGCGGTTAGGCCTAGATAAGAAATTAGCTCTCTAGCGCCCCCATTTTGTTTGATGGGGTCAATAATGGAGGGGTCCCCTCAGAATATGTGTGGTCATATGTCTACAAAGTTGCGTGGTGATCGGTGAAACCCTTGAGATGTTATACACCTTTATGTGACGAGCCACGCCCTCCGCAATATTCATTGCCTTATAGAAGCTCAGTTTTAGTAAGTTTTCCAACTTTTGCCAAGAGGGAACTTTAGACATTGGTCCCTAGATTATGTTCACCGAGTTTCATACAGATCGATCAAACTTCCTAGGAAGAGATCGATTTTAAGTTTTTTTCAGAAAAAAATTCAAAATAGGGGAAAATCTATATAACCGGAAGTTATGGGTTCTTGAGGCAAATTTGTTCCTCATGAGGAGAGGCATCTCTGTGCAAAGTTTCATGTCTCTATGACATGAAACCCCTTTGGCCAATTGATGTAATATTGCTTCATTTGCATCCTCCCATGACCCTCTACCACTGTGCCAAATCTGCGATTGTGCTCACGGTTTTTCTCTGATAACTTAAGATCCAGATGTTCAAGAGGTTTTAACTGGCAGCTGAATTATCTTCAGAGGTCTCTTCCGCTCCAAAACAAACAGATCCGGTGACTTAAATTGGTAAAAACACTAAATAAATCTGTTCTATGTTACAAATCAGTGTTTCTCCAACGCTGTTTGACATGTCCCAGACGGGCTACTAGCCGGGCACTTGCTAATATGTTCTCACCTTTTTCTCTAATAATATGGTGGCCGACATGAAAAACGTGAATGGCCCTATCTAAAGCAAGTGTTTGGTTTGTCTGTTCTGGCCTCCTGTAGAAACATGGCAGAGCAAGATGCCAATCACAGTGGACGAGGACCCAACACAACTCAATTCTGATTTCAGGTGATTATTCACAAATAAAATCACACTTATTACATTAAATTCCATTTCAGCCAATGTGCTCATATATAATCACACACACTGAACATTTAAGATTTCAGATACTTGAAGTCATCTACAAAACAGGTTCAGCAATAATATAGCAAACTTGCAGACAAACAGCACACTTTTGCCTCAAGCCACATTGCGTCCTATTAAGAGCTAGGGGTTTCAGGTTAGGGGTTTCGGCAGGACTTGTTAGTTATTTTCTTGTCATAAATATTGCACTGCCCTCTGCCACCATTCATTTTACCTGGGACTGTGTCTGTGACATTGTATTTACTGAGAGGTGAAGATGTAATGACGCCAGATCAAGGTTGTTTTTCCTGCCTGTGGCAAGTGCTTACCTAGAAAGCCAATCAGCTATCAGGACTGTGTACGAGAAGACAGGACAAAAGGATGGAACATTGATTAAGAGTATTTTTTCAGTACAAAATGCTGGCATTGTATGTTTACCAATGTGATTGGCTATTCAGACAATGAATGGGAAAGGACAAAAAGGACATAAACATAAAAGGACACAGGAGTCATTTAATAAAAGAGGATCTTCATTACAAAGGGCCGAGACAGAAAATAACACAGCGAAGGACTTAAGTTGTGCCTCTCATATATAAGTTACAATCAGCATATTGTCCTGTGTCTTTAATCATGTTTGAGAAAAATCGTGATGATTCTGTGAGACACAGATGAATCCATACAGGGCAGCTGCTGTGACTGTGTATCAGACAGTCTCAGGTGTTGGCAGCTTCAATAAGGCCAGCTCATCCCTGATTCATTACTTTCAGTTTCAGAAAAAAAATCTCATATTTCAAAGTGTCCTGCCACTGTCTGTAGTGTAGTTAGATTTTCACAAATCACACAAGGAAATGGTAGTTATAATTACATTTACCCACTTCAGTTGACAGCTTGTTGGCCCTCTGTTAGTGCGCCAAAATATATTGGTATATTAAGTCGTTAAAAGCCTTGTTGTGGATGAGAGTGTGTTCTTGCTCATCTTGTCTCATTAAGGAAGTGTTGAGAAATCCCTTAAAATGAGTTTCTGGCCAACATTTGAGTGCAACATTAAAATATAGCAGCGGAACCCATGCTGCCCTACAAAGCGGCAAGGAAATGTAAAGCAATTACATAATGGCCAAAAATGAATTAATATCAGTAGCTGACTTTTTGACACTTTTTAACATAATTTTACTGTAATTTCTGAAAAAAGTGCGTAAAGTTTGGAGAACCAAATGGAGCAAAAGCCAAACTGTACCATAACTTCACTCTAATAGAGCTGTTAGCATCTCATCTGAACTCTGCCAGAGAGAGACAGCAAAACTGAACAGCTAAACCAAGAGAGCCATATCATGTTTGAGCTAGCTGGTAAAACATGCTATGCTCATGTCAGAAGGGATTGAAGGTAGCGATAGAAAGATTTCCTTTTTGACTGTAGAGAACTGCAAGTGTTCACATCACTAGACACCTTCAGATGGAGTCATCCCTATTTTACCAAGGTCCTGTATTTGTGAGATCACAGTCCATTCATTCATTCATTTTCCGTATCCGCTTATCCTGTTAGGGGTGACAGGGACAGGTCATCAGACTACCGCAGGGCTAACACATAGAGACAGACAACCATTCCGGCTCACATTCACACCTATGGGCAATTTAGAGTCACTAATTAACATAACCTGCATGTCTTTGGATTGTGGGAGGAAGCCGGAGTACCTGGAGAAAACCCACAGGAGAACATGCAAACTTCGCAGAGAAGGGGTCCCCCACCCAGGGTTCGAACATTCCACTCCAGGTTCATCAAAAACTGATAGCTCATAGTTTGACATGCAGGGCCACTGACCAAGCGTCAGTATTTGATGTGTTAGGAGTGAGAATGTGAGATCGCTAATCAACCCCAATGACCACAATAAAACACTGCCACTGAAATGTTAAGTTACTTCAAACCTCAGAATTAATAAATAAATAAGTTTTTCTGAAATTAATTGTGTTTTGTTTGATTACATTTATTTCACTTAACATCAATAATAAAAATCAAATTCATTGTCATACTTTACCTTTCCCTGCCTGAAAACGGTGGATTGCCCCCTCTAGGTTGGGACAGAGTTACTGCCCCAAGCAAGGGAGTTCAAGTATCTTGGGTTCTTGTTCACGAGTGAGGGTAGAATGGAGCGGGAGATGGATTGGCGGTTTGGTGTGGCATCTGCAGTGATGCTGGCACTTTGCTTGACCGTCGTGGTGAAGAAGGAGCTGAGCTAGAAGGCAAAGCTCTTGATTTACTGGTCCATCTACATCCCAAACCTCACCTATGGTCATGAGCTCTGGGTAGTGACCGAAAGAATGAGATCGCAGATACAAACGGCTGAAATGAGTTTCCTCCGTGGGGTGGCTGGGCTCAGCCTTAGAGATAGGGTGAGGAGCTCGGACATCCGGCGGGAGCTCAGAGTAGAGCCACTGCTTCTTCGTGTCGAAAGGGGTCAGTTGAGGTGGTTCAGGCATCTTATCAGGATCCTTCTGGGCGCCTCCTGTAAGAGGTGTTTCCCGCATGTCCCACTGGTAGGAGGCCCCGGGGCAGATCCAGAACATGCTGGAGGAATTACATATCTTGTCTGGCCTGGGAACGCCTTGGCGTCCCCTGGGAGGAGCTGGAAAACGTTGCTAGGGAGGGGGGCATCTGGAATACTTTGCTTAGCCTGCTGCCCCGGCGACCCACCTTCGGACTTGGCTGACCTTAACTAAGGACTCAACTTGACTTGACATAACCTGTTACACCTTTTATCCTCAACTTCAGTGTTTTGTAGTTCCCCCACTTTGCCTTTCTAGGGTAGCACATAGAAATACTTTAACAAACACATGTATCTTTGGTCCCTCTGTGGATGTGCTCCCATGTAAGAACACACGCTTCAGAACAAAAGGGGTTGACATACCTAAAGAATCAAGCCAATTAAAGCTGGATCCCACGAGCCGCTTCTACCCTCAAATCTCTTTTTTAAGTAAAATGAAAGTGACTCTGTTCAGAAGGCTCTCTGGCAATCTCTGAAACAATACACGGATCAAGAAACAGCCCTCCCCTCTCATCTGCAGTGCTGCTTGTATATGTGTGTTTGTGTTTGTGTGAGCGTGTGTGTGTGTGTGTGTGTGTGTGTGTGTGTGTGTGTGCTCCCGCTGCTGAGTATACTGTATGTCCAATAGTGTTGAGCTGAACAGCAGTTGCTCCATCTGTGAACCAGTCACTCTCCTCCACACACACTGAGTGTCACACATACAGTCTATCACCCTCTGTATGTGTATCAGATACAGCCATGAATATTCATACATGTGAACAAACACACAGGCAAGAAGTCTAGACTCAGCAGAGGTTAAAAACAGGAAGGGTTCATTGAAGTTTTATTGAGGTGACAGGATGGCACGTGAAGGGACAGGATAACAAAGAAGCAGCACAGATTTGAAATGAATTTCAAAAAGGGAAGGAGAAGCAAGGAGACAAGAGGAGACGCTGACATTATGTCCACAGACAGAAATATGCTGATGAGGGGAAGAAGACATGAGAGGAAATGAAAGGAGGAGATGAAAAAACAGAAAGATGAAGAGGGGAAGCTGACAAGGGACGGAGCATTAAACCCACTCAAACCGACAGAAGAGAGGAGAGGCAGAAACGGCTAGCAGCTCTAAATACTTAAAGAGCCACAGCGGACCGAGGAAGACAGAGAGAGGAAGAGAGAACTGACCCATTGTCTTGTGAAGATACAACACCCAGCCGAGCAAAGCGGACAATCTCTCTGCAGCACAGGACTCTGCTCTGTGGCCTCCACCGGCTCCATCGCCTTTATTCTGTTCATTAGAAGTTTCTTTACTCCCTCTGAGAGATGTGGAGGAAGTGGGGTGGGCGCTACACAGCGAGTAAAACTTTGTTTTTCACACCATTTTCAGTGCACTGTTGCGTGCCTCGCAAATGAGCTTTATTTCTTCATTTTTAATCAGAGCGTTTGATGACTTGTTACATAATGGCATTAGTAGCACTGTGTGTCTATGCGTGGTTTGGTGAGGCTTTTTCTCTCCTGGGTGATTAGGAGGGTGATGCACAGTGCAGTGATGTTATCAATATCCAGAGAGATATGTGGGGTGTTTTTCCAAAACAGACAGCACAGGGAGATGGATTCAGTAGGGATTAAATTCAGGAGGAAATGAGGACAATTTCATTGTCAAAGGCAAACTTGGTGTAAGAACACCCCAGGAGTGGTTCCCATTCTATGGTATATAAAACTGGACATACTATCATACAGGGGATTCTCCTGTTCCAAGAAGTTCAGAGACTCAATAGAGACACTTTAACAGAACGGCAACCCAGATTCAAACGTCCAAAAACACATAAGTGAAACTACAAAATATCTCCATACTGCTCGTCCGTAGTGATCCAAGTGTCCTGAAGCCCCAACATAAAAAGTTGTTTGGAAAAATGTCATTTAAACTCTGTTTTTAGCCTCATTGTAGCCTGTAGCTCTAAAACTTCACCAGAGCCTCCCTCGACATATGGGTGATAATGGCTGAATTTTCATTTTTGGGTGCATTATCCCTTTAAGGCAAAAACACACCAGCCATGAATGCAGCATATCAAAAATACGCCCAAATTATTTTCATTGTACAACCCCACACTGGCAGTGACTAGACACACGTCGGCGCTTCTGAATGCGTCACCCCATGGCACTTCAGGGGTGGAAGTCACTAAGAGTCTGTTGTGACATCTCACAGATAACTCGTCACCCAAAGCAGCCCTTAATTATGCTTAACTTAAGCCTTTATAAAATCTAAATAGGTGAGTAATATAAAGATTCACTCCCTGAACAGTTGTCAGGAACAGGGAAGTTAGCTATGTTGTTCTGAGCATCTAATAATGCCATGGATAAGTTTACAATGGAGTTTGTGGGTGGCCCAGTGCGTCTCACACCGATGCTAAAGGGTGCCCCCGGTGTCTTTATTATGACGTTGGGGGCACTGCCTATGCAGCGTATTTTGACACCCTAGTCTGAGTGTAACCAAGGCTGATGCTGGCTTCATTTTTCAGCCCTGGAGGTTGCCACATGACATAATCATGCTAACATTGCTAATTTGAACAAAACACAAAGTACAGCTTTGGTGATGTCATTAGATTTGTTGGTATTTGGAAAACAAAATCTTGACCTGATGATGGGGTTAGAAGAAAAGTTAAGGGATCATCACATTTATTTCCAATTACCCTAAGGTGTACATGAATGTAGTTTGTCATGGCAAGTCTCCACAAATGTCTCATGTTGGTGCTGAAGGGAAAGGCAGGCTAGTCAGGGTTTTTATTAGTTTCCCTTTTAGAGATAGCACTTTATATAGTATTGATATTCTCTGGATTCTCTGGATATTCTCTGACAGCAGGTTGTGTTAAGCAGCAGACTTTCAAATTAATGTACAGTGACTTTCTCAAGGGCAGCCCAGAAGCACTTTAATGTTAGAAAAGAGGCTGTTTCTTGTTCATTTCTCCACTGAGTCTTTCACCAGACAGTCTGGCAGTTCAACACTGACATATTAAATTTTCTTTTCGTGACACTGACCACTTTACTGAGTGCAGAGCAATCTCCACTTTACAGGACACTGAAGACAACAGAAGGATAACTTGCAAGACAACATGATTTTTTGACAGTCTTAAAGCAGTGGTTTCAAACCTGAGGGTTAGAACTGCAATTCAAACTTGAGTTGTAGATTCTGGGTTTTAATCTGATGAGCTAATCATGGTGATGTGATCTTGTTCTGTCATTAAAAAGCAGTAGTCTCTTACTTTCCAGTGGTTCAGTGTAATTAACAGTCTGCCATGGCCAACAGTAATAAAAACGTGCAGTAAAATAGAAAGAAATTAAGGTGTGCACACCTGGGAAATCCAACAGAGGAACAGTTTTACAGACTGCGCTCACACTTCCAGTAACAGACAGCTTGGGTACAGAGAAAACACACGCACATACACACACACACACACACACACACAGATACACACTGTAACTTCTAATTAAAAAGGTTTCAGCAATTGTTCACAGAGGAGCTCCCATCAAGACCTGGTTCACTGGTGATATATTAACTCGAGCTGCTCAAAAAGAAACTGCCACTAAAAACTAGTGGAATTTTGAAAACATAGCAATTTTAAATCTAACCTATCAGATCAAATCAGTTTCTGACTGCGTCTTCATTACCAACACTTGATCACATTTCGCCAGAGCAGGACCTGACGCATTCAACACCCTAGGAAGGCTTCCCCTAGTGCCCAACAACCTCCCAACCAAAATTATTCTCCTTCTTCTTATTATTATTATTATTGATAAGCTCACAAACAATAATAATATTATTATATTATATTATTTTCTTTTTATATGCCTCTGTGCTGGCGAATGCTGTGGCAAGAGGGATTATGTTTTTGGGTTGTCCATCCATACATTCGTCCGTTTGTCCATACGTCACTATGTTCGTCAGTCAGTGCTGCCCTCCGTCCATCTTGTGAACGCGACATCTCAAGAACACCTTGAGGTCACTGTGACCTTGTGTGTCGCATTCTTGTGAATGCGATATCTCAAGTAGGTCTTAAAGGAACATCTTCCAATTTAATACAAACGTTCACTTGGACTAAAGAATAAACTGATTCGATTTTGCTGTTCAAAGGTCAAGGTCACTGTGACCTTGTGTCCATGTCATTCGCATGAACATGCTATTGCAAGCAGGCCTTGAGTGAATATCCTCAAATTTAGCACGAACATCCACTTGGACTCAAGAATAAACTGATTAAAGTTTGGTGGTCAAAGGTCAAGATCACTGTGACCTTGCAGCCGTCTCATTCTCTTGAACGTGAATTCTCTTGAACGCGAAATCAAAAAGTGGGTCTAAAGGGAATTTCCTCAAATTCTGCACAAATGTCCACATGGGCTCAACAAAGAATTGATTGAAATTAGGTGGTCAAAGGTCAAGGTTACTTTGACCTCTCAAAGCATGTTTTTGGCCATAACTGTAAACTGTAACTGCAGCTTGACAGGTTCATAGAGGCATACAACCACAAGGCGGTAATTCTATTTTTCTACTGTGCCCCTAATGGTTTTTGCCGTTTAATTTCCTGTTACTTTAATACTCGCCACATACACTCCACCTTATCATTTACCCCTATGTTAGATTTTTTTGAATGTCAAAAAAGCATAAAAAACAATGCAGTTTTGGTGCTCACCCCCAACAGGTGGCATCCTAGGCAGCCACCTATGTTGCCTGTAGGAAGACCAGTTGCTGCATTTGGCTTTAAATTGATATTGGTGCTAGAGACCTGCTTAGAAGCCTACACACCTGCTTGTTTTCTAATTTACTCTCTCTGTGATTAGGAAGTGGAATGCAACACCTCAGTGTAACATGCACTTGAAACGAAACTGTGTAGAAAAGGACAAAATACTCTGGATGAGTACAGGGACGTAATGGGCAGCACAACGGCTGGCACACACATTTGTATCAGCAGAGCCGAGCGCTTTGGATGCAGCTGATGGAAAACCCCACTAAACCGTGGAGTTGTGTGGAGCGCCAGAGCTGCGAGCCGGTGCCGGCTGACAGACAGCGAGAGCTGGCGCCGGGGCAAGCGAGGCCCACTAGGTTGGCACCGCTGCAGCTATAGAGCTGTTGTGTGATATCACTGCGAAACACATTGAGATTAGCCTGCCATGATCCACAGAGAAAAGAGGGATGGAAGAGGAAGCGAGGGAAGCGGAGATAGAGCTGTGGAGTGGCTTTCATTATTTAGGAGGGGTCCTCTAAAGTAGACAAGGAGAGAAAAATCTTTTCTTTTTTACATTCTCTACTCACATAATTGTACTTTGGTTGCAGCCCAGTATTGCCAATATTACACAGATTGGACAATATCCATTATATCACTGCAACACAGACACATACTCATAATTCTATCTCTTTCCACTCTTGTCCTGTTCTCTTTATCTCCCGTCCTTTGTCTTCTTTTCTGGTTTTGCCTCGGGCTCTGCGTCTATGTAATCTCACCCCTGCGCTACCTTGACAAGGCAGATACGCCTCCCAGTCGACCCTCTGGGTAAATTAGCCCTCATTAAAAACATGGAAGTGTCTCCCTGCGGTTCAGCCCATCTTCATTTTTTAATCCCAACAATTATGACATCTCCTGGTGTGAAACCTCTTTTTCTACTTCCTCTTCTTCTTTTTTGCTCCCATCATGTCCTATAGGAGGTTGTACAGTGTATTCCAGCCTGCCTGGCACATGAAGAGAGACAGCAGAGTGACCTTTGATGGTATTAGCTTTGTGCTATGTGAGTGAGTGTCAGAGCGGGAGAGTTTTCCACACAGCGTGATATCCTATGTGTATTCTATATTTATGTTCTATAATGTATGAGCCACTGTATAGATGAGGTTTTGACAGCAGGGATTTGCTAAATTGGATTAGCCATTATCACTGAGGATTACAAATCTGATGGCAGTAGCCAGGGGACAACCCCTCTATATAGTATGATTGACAGCTGATCAGCTCTGTCATGTGAGGCCCACGCACTGAGTGGGCGGTGCCCAGAGGCAAACAGCAGCTTGGAAAAGTTGCAAGTAGCAGCTGATTGGCTGGCTGGTGGAAGGTGAAGTGTGGAGATCACATTCAGTTCAGGATAATGAGCATGTTCAGGATCAGGATACAAAGCTTTCATCTCCTGTCTGTTGGATTTATTTGTTTGCTTTCTTCTCACTGTATATGGAAGTCCAAGGCTGCTAATATCGAAGGCAAATTGTTTAATCAAATTTAACTTTTATTTTCTACTCATGATATATAAAGTGGCAGTTTTTATTCATATACTTAAAAATACATGACTACTGTCAAAATTAAAATTATGCCATGATGGTTTTAAAGTAAAATTGAGATTTTTTTTTTTCTATCACAGGAAGTGCAACAAAAACCTGAAAATGATTTTTCAAGCTGGAATTTTAGATGAAAAGTTGAGCTGGGTCCTAAATTTAGCTAATTTGTAATGGCAACAAAATGGAAATAACCTGTTCCGTCATAATATTCATAACAGCCTGGGCTCTTTTGGAAACCTGTCAAAGTGTCACCTCTATGTCAAATGGGAGTGGGAGGAGTGATTAAGTCCAGACAAAGAGGTGGTAATGTCAATTTTGCTCAGAACAGAGGGAATAGGTATTTTGGATTTATTATCTCAAAAGTTTATTTCCAGGGTATGAAAACAGAACTTTAAGTGAATACATTTTTATAATGGTGTGTTATGAGTTCTGAAATATTTTCAACCTTTATTTATGTGTCCACGTAATGGACATAATTGCTCTTCTTCTTTTTATTGGATTTTATCACCATTTTGTGATGTTACACTGACTTCCTTTTTACATAGCTGATTGCTTTTGATTGAATAGTGCTAGAGATGGTTCCAACAGACAAATTTACACATACAGCCTTTCCTAGCACTAACATTTTCAAATTTTAAATAGTGCAACCCTGATTTAGTAAATTACAAATTTGTCACAAGCTTGTTATTACAAAGAACTTAGAAAGGACTTTACACAAAGGAGACACAAAATGACCAAAAAATGAGCTCAAAGAAACACAAAATTTAAGAGACACGAAATGACCTCAAAAAGACCAGAAAGGACACAAATGACTTCAGATACACAAAATAGCCTCAAATGACTTAAGAAAACACAAAATGACCTTAAAGAGACACAAAATGACTAAAAAAATGACCTCAAAGAGACACATCATGACCTCAGGGAGAAACAAATTTAAAAAAAAAAAAAAAAACCGACACAAAATTACCTCAAAAAGACCAAAAAGGACACAAATGGCTTCAGATACACAAAATAGCCTCAAATGACCAAAGAAAACACAAAATGACCTTAAAGACACACAAAATGACTACAAAGAGAAACAAAACAACCAAAAAAGACACTAAACATCCTAAATGATACATAAAATGACCTAAAAGTGACACAGAAAGAACAAAACTACCAAAAGAAGACACAAAATGATGACAAAGAGACACAAAATAACCTCAAATGACCCCCCCAAAAAACACAAAACAACCTTTAAAAGGCACAAAATGACATTACAGAGAAAAAAATGACTACAAAGAGACACAACATTTCCTCATTGAGACACAAAATGACTATTAAGAGACTCAAAATTACCAAAAAAGACACAAATTGTCCTCAAAAAGACACATAACAATTAAAAGAGACACAACAAAACAAAACCCAAGACCCATAATGACCACACACAAAGACAAAGGTAGTGAGATCATTTGCATATCTGTGCCCAGGGGTCCATTGTCTTAAAATCTACCCATGGGGATGTGCATGTTAGTGCATGTGAGTCCCTGTATGTGGATCCCACTGGCTAGCTAATAGCCGCTGCTCTAGACTATGCTCATATGATAATGCTGATAATGCAGTCCTGACTAACAGCTTCTTCCCAGAGGTAAAACACCCAACCTCTGGTTCCCCTCCTGGTTAACACTGTTAGCTCTGTCACCACTGTTGCCATTGTTAGTAATATTAGCACTGTTAACTGCTGGCCACAGGCTCAGCCACCTTTATGTTGAGAATTTTGTGCAGACAACTTCAGACTGACTCTGAATCATAGACATTACCTGACTGTCGTATGCAGCTCCTTTGAGAGTCCTGTATGTAACTCTATAGAAAGGCAGCTGACTGTTGAGTGTCATTCCCAGGTTGTCAAATATTGACACTTTGAGTTGGTGGTTTGATCCATGTATAAACCCAAAGAGTTGGTATTTGACAACCTGGAAAAGAGACTCAACAATCAACTATCTTTCTCTGGAGTTGGCACCTTTAAATGACTCAGTTAATCTTGGCAGCTTGAACTTCCGTACACGCTGACCCATTGTTGATCTTAAAGTAACCCACTGCTTCGTGAAGTAGTGTCATCAGAAAAGCACCACGTTGCCCATGTTCGCGCTGTTGCCATTATCCCCTCCAGACCAGACTGACTCCTCAGATGACTAGAAAACAAGTGTGTGTTGCAGGGGAAAATGATATGAGCTTAATTTAAGTCCCTGGATGAAAAGAGCCCTTCAGGTCTAATGTGGCATAATGAAAACAAAAGGACTGGCAGGCGCTGTTAAATACGGCTGTTACATCATGCAGCTGTGGTGAGTCACAGTGTGTCGCCCAGGTTGGTGGGACGGCAGGAGGAGTCGGGGGAAGGGTGAGGGGGGTGGGGGGGCTGAAAGCAGTCTGATGGTTAAAGGGGTAATAAAGGGTAGGAGATGCAGTGAGGCTGTGACCCCTGTCAATCTGCTGCCTGTTAGAGACAGACGATTACTGAACAGGGGTCACACTGTCAACCTCGGTCGACTTTAATGAACGCTGAGTTATTTACTCTGGTGTGTGTGTGCGGTGGGTAAAGGAATGCATGCGTTTTTATCATGCAACAGGCTAAAGGTTATATACAACGTGTGTGTGTGTGTGTGTGTGTGCGTGCATGTGTGTGTGTGCTAGAGAAGAGATGGAGGACAGGATGACCAGTCTTAAATCATGCAGCCCTCGGTTGTCATGGCACAGCGTGTGTGTGTGTATGTGTGTGTGTGTGAGTATGCACTTGCTCTCTCGGCCAGTGGAATAAATAGCACTAATGTTTTCCATGTCACCTTCATTTGCACAGTCAGCACTCTCCCTTTGTGGCTCAGACACAAACACAATATAAAAATACAAAGTCTTTAACCTTTATTAAGAGGTTTAACAGCAGGGAGACTGAGTCACTGTAATATATCACACTCATCAAAGTCTATTAAAAGTCAACAGAGATAAATAGTCATAAACAACTTTACAGAAAGGCAATACTAATCTAATCAAATGGATCCAACTCTGCTGTCTCTGCTAGTCAATAAAAACAGAATTAATCATCTTAGTAACGACTTCTCCATCACGGTACAGTAGAAAGTTCACTTAAGTACATTTCTGTTTGCAGAAAGTTAAATGGTGGCAATTTAGAAATAGGTTAAAGGTTAGAATCTATCCATGTGCACAAGACAAACAATTTCTCATGCAGCACCACCACAGCTTCAATTAGAAAATCATAGATAATTTAATTTAACAAAAACACAACCTGTGCTCGAATTCCCTCTCAAATAGATGGTGCAGTGAGTGGCTTTTCATTCTGATTAAAGAGAAACAAAGAACCATCCTTTAAAAATGTGCCATTAACACTTACACAAATCACCATTCTTTCATTTTTCCAAATGTTTTGGCCAAATTAATGCCTGGTTCACACTGCTTAAAGGGATAGTGCACCCAAAAATGAAAATTCCAAGCCATTATGTACTCACCCTCATGCTGAGGGAGGCTCTGGTGAAGTTTTAGAGTCCTCACATCACTTGCGGAGATCCCAGGGGAGGAGTGGGTAGCAGCACAACTCCACCTAATGCAGGCTTATGGCGCCCCAGATTCAAACGTCCAAAAACACATAATTGAAACCACAAAATATCTCCATACTGCTCGTCCGTAGTGATCCAAGTGTCCTGAAGCCCCGACATAAAAAAGTTGATTGGAAAAACATAATTTAAACTCTATTTTTAGCCTCATTGTAGCCTGTAGCTCTAACTGCCTCTCTGTACACTGCGCTCACGTGTGCGCACTTGCGCACAAGACCAGAGAAAGCATGTGAACACACATGAAGGCGGTGCCCATGTCTCAGAGTCTCGAGCAAGCGCACACGTGAGCGTGGTGTACACAGAAGCAGTTAGAGCTGCAGGCTACAATGAGGCTAAAAACAGAGTTCAAATGACGTTTTTACAAACAACATTTTATGTCGGAGCTTCAGGACACTTGGATCACTACGGATGAGCAGTATGGAGATATTTTGTAGTCATACAGTGTGGGCTCGGATCGTAAATGACAATGATACACGATAATCCATTGCTTCATCTCGTGTAGTGTGTCATAGTAGACGACAACTGATGCCATGTCTGGGACGCCTCACGACATCCCGACAGAAAGTCTAGCATGTTTGATTTTCTTTTTGTGGTTTACGAGTTCTCCCGTCACAGCTGTCACTTTGCCGTGGACAACTGTATGGCAACAACAGCCCAGCCTTTTTGATATTTCCGCTAGGACATTACCACGACATAGTAAGAGGAGAAAAATGATGGAGTGAAGTAAAAGAGGCACTTTAGCAAAACCCGGTGAGTACTGCCATTAGCATCGAGCTAACAATGAATGGTATTTCTTCATAATAGAGAAGGAAATTAAGTAATAAAATTAAAAAATAGCGGCAGGGCTTTTACTTATCACAACTGCAGAGGGTACCAGCTTCATTTAGAAATGGAATATTTATTAATTCCTCTGTATTTTTCTATTTTAATTTTTAACCTGCACCCATTTTGTCCTGTTAGATTTAATGCATTGCATCATAATTTTAAACTCAACACTTCCTAAATTTGTTTCAAATTTAAAGCTCATTATAATTTCGGTTGAGAGAACCCCTTCATTTTCTAAAGAGGCTTTTATTGTGAAAAATTTGCAGGAACTTGTTGGGGAGGATTCAGTGACTTGCATAATTTGCATGCAGTACATCAAATGTAGCTCCTGCCATATAGTGGCCCTTTTTTTTTTTTTTTTTTTTTTGTTAACGTTACTGCAATAACATTTTGGCTGGGACATGAACAGCCATAATGACTGAAATAATAGTAATAACACAAAAACGGGACAAGAATAACAATGACATTACGTGCATTGTGAAAAACCACCAGCGATGATTGGTCGTAGATCAGCATGTTGTCTGTCATGACTGTCGGCCAAGTCACGGCAAGATTTTATGACTTCATAATCACCTAATCTGACACAGTGAACGTCGGAACAGACGAAATGTTGTGTAGTGTGAACCCGGCATTAGTCTCATTTAATTACTTTTTTTGGGAAAGGCAATAATAATGATGTTTTAGCTTCTCTTTTTGGTCTCTTTTCTCTTTGATGCAACAGAGTGAATCTTGATTGATGTGCAGTCCCTTTACAGCAGCCCTGAGCCCATGGTGTAGTGGGAGTAAAACACAATGTTGAGTGTGATATGATGACTGTAATGAATATTAGTTAGAACCAGTTGAAACTGATGTTAGTGACTGAGGTCAGGGTAGATGGTTAGGTCAACAAAAGACTGCAAAGGAACTGCAGTTTGTATTCTGTTTCTTACCAACAGTAAACACAACAGTTCCAAAACCTTACTGAAGAACAATGACTTTCCCTAACCCTGCCCATGTGGTTATTGCATCTTTACTTTAAGGTCTACTTTGTGGTATTTAGACCACAGATCTAGTATATTTATAACTATGTTTTTATAAGTTTATAATCACCTGGAAATAAGAGCCTTTGTGTTTCCATTACCTTAGAATGAGCCATGTATATCTTCTTCAACGGAGTCCACCATGTTGTTTCTACAGTAGCCCAGAGCGGACAAACCAGTCATTTGCTCTAGATAGGGCCATACACATTTTCGTGTCGGCCACCATAGTTCTCCTACATGCTTGGCACATGGTTTCAGTTCTGCAACCTCACCACTAGATGCCACTAAATGCAATGCACCAGACCTTTAAACAAATCTCCTTGGAATCTCCACCTGGTAACCAGCCCTAGGTAAATGTTTAGAAGACTGTGGTCATGGTTAAAACAAACTGTGAGTCTGGTGATAGTTAACATGTGGCATGTACTTTGAAACAGAATTGCTAATGTTGCTGCAGTGAGAAGTTAGCAGAGTGAGATGCTTGGCCAGGCAGGTAATGTTACACTGTGTTTTATCTGATAACTTAGATACAATCTGATGCTTACATAGGGAATGTGCTCTGTCTGACCCATTTTTTGCTCCGAAATCCAAAATATTTCCACATTGCTGATTTATCCTCATTGTCTTTCTCTTGGCTGCTCGCCATCTGCCTGCTGCTGTTTGACGGTGGCACAAACTTTCAAAATAGAAGCATATCTTAAAGATGATGATATAGATGGATGTTTTCACTTTGCATTGATGGCACTGGATCGCTGATCATCGAATCAATTATATCAATCACCAATAGATCAATAGATGACCCCTATTACATATGTGATGTACTTATCTTGAGTTATGTTGTTGTTAACTTAAATTACGTAACAAACATTTTTATTTTAACCCAAACTATGATCTTTTAATAAATCTCAGCCAATAGATTTGGTTTTTAAAAAATTAAAGCTTTTTTTTTTTTTTGGAAAAAACATATGGTTAGGCTCAACATTTATACAGGAAGCAAACACCAGGCTCCTGGGTGAAGGTCTGGTTTTGTTGAACCCAGCCATAACCATTTTCGCCCACCCTATAGAGACTCTCCAGCTCCTAAAATTACGTTGTTATCTGATGGTGTTTCAAACTGACGACATCTGGCAGTGTGTCATGCGCCTGTGAAAGGGTGCCTTTTTTCTGTGTCTGATGCCAAAATCACTGACTGAGTGGCTGTATTTGGTGATTTCGGAATGAGAAGGGGTTGATTTTCATAACTTACACCTTTATTGACACTTTGACTGCTTTCACTTCTCAAGCCCACTTCAGACCAATGACATGTGACGTGACAAAACCATTTGAGAATGTTGCAGAGAAAAGTTGCAGCGGTGTGAAATGGCCAGTCTGGGCTCAACTCAAGCTGGCTGATGGTGTTACCTGCAACTCAGATGGTCAAATTGCCAGTGGCTGGTTTTAGAACGTAAAGCATGCCACCTGTTTCTACAGCCAATCGGCTTGTAACCAGTGCTTTAAGTGGGCCAATACGCACCGGTACAGAGTACCGGCACTTCTAGATTTTAGCCCCTGGCATACCGGGACTTTTTACGGAGTACTGGAACTTCTCATGAGCTCATAGTACCCTGTCCTGTTTTATTTGTATGGCTATACTACATTACCCATTGTGCACCACTTTGTGTACAAGTACGCGCCACACGCCTGTCCCTTCTCATGAGATGTTCGCCGCGAAATCGAGTCTGCCGAAGAATAAGAAGAGTTCTCATGTTAGTACAGTTGCTGTTGTTAGTTGCACGCTACATCCCATGGCTAGTCGCAGCCAAAAGTTTTGTTTCATACAACGGGTGATTTCAGTCTGTTGTAAATGTTACAGTGGCTCCAAAAGGGCACAAAAAGAACCCGGACCAGGCCGGAAACGTATGATGACAGTGAAGATGCCACAGAAAATGCAAGTGAAGAGCAGCCTGCAGCAGGAGCTAGCAGTAACGCATCTGCTAGCAGCCAGGCTAGCAGCGAGGTGGCGTCAGCAACACCTGTTGCCATCGACGTCAACAATAACCCCGTCACAGGATGGCCAGGCAAGGAAAAGGCAAAGGGATGCTATAAGGCAATCTAATATTAAATATAGTTTCCACAACTGCAGTGGCCTGGGACACATGTAAGTTCAAGAAAAAGATTTTTTTAAAATCAGCATCATGTTCTAGTATTTGAATGTATCACTTAATGATCTGCTGGTACCGACCGCCCACCGCCTAATTTACCTGCTAACAGTTGAATAAGGGGAGTACCGGCACTTATTTTTTTTCCACTTAAAGCACTGCTTGTAACCAAAATGACCACAGACGGCGCATTTGCTGCTGCTTGCTGTATGTGCTTTATCTAATCAGCCAAAAAATAAGCCTGAAAAGCTGAAAATTAGGACGACAGTACAGAGAGTTGTTGCATAGGCTAGAGATAATACACCTGTCTCGTTGCACGTAGTTGCCTGTTTCAACTTGTCTCATCGCAAATCTGAACTAGGCATTACATGTCAGTTGACGCCGGAACAGATTTATATTTTCTAACTGATGTTTCGACTACTTTTACCACTTTCATGTCAACTGGCATTTGAAATGCTCTCATTTTTTAGTCATGAAACTGACACATCCATTACTTTCGTTTCTTGCCCTTCAGATCACAATTCAAAGGCCTTTATGGCTTCACTCAGCACTTGAATTGACACGTCAACTTTCTTTAGTTGTTACACTTAAACTGCAGCTAAAAAGACATTTAAAAAGTTCAGTTTCAAGAAATTATTTAGTATTTGTGTTTTGACTGCAACTGTTATGGACTCAGTAATTTATTGGTTTTGATTTTAAGATGAAAAATTTCAGTAGCGAGCACAAGTAAATCTGTGGGTTTGTCAATTCAAGTGCCACCTTTCACATTACTCATAGTCATTATAGCCTTTGTTACTGAAAAAAGTGGTAGTGCAGCTTTAAGTGTAGGTTTATTTCATCATGCAGATTCAGGTTCAGTTTCCAAACTGCACTTTGGCTTCCCAGCACACGGTGACTGACTCCAAACTGTGATAGCAGATCCCAACCTGTGATCCTCTGGCGCCCAGAGACACATTAGCTCTCTTCATGTAAAACAGATGTTCCTCATTCCTCAGCCCTCACTACAGCTGCTGCTCTCCACCCGAAGAATACGAAATGGATGGGCTCTCCAGGATATTTATCATTAAGTAATTGCACGCGAAATCAAGCGAGAGTCATTATGCTGAAAGTGGAAAATAATCTGAGTGATTTGACTCCCTCCCCTTCAACCTTCCTCTTTCTTCTCTCTCATCGCCACCTCCTTTTTCTCCTCCTTCTTTTATCCTCCACCTTTTGCTCTCCCCTTTCACCTCCTCTCTCCTTCACTTTCTCTCTTCCTCTCCCCCCAGAGTGACCAGATGCTGGCAATTTCACGACTGTTGACTTATTTACATTTCTGCAATCATGGGAATATATGAATATTTATGAAGCTGGTCTCTTGCTGTGGGGCATCTGCCTATACAGCCTGCGTCTTCCTCTGTGTGTGCATGCATCTGTGCATAATATCCATAATATTGTGTTGAACTGTTGGATTCTGTGTGTTCATCAGCCATACATTTTATGTGTGAAATTTTGTCAGCGTGCAGAGAAGGTGTAACAGCTGGTCAGTGTGCGTGTGTGTGTGTGTCTGTACCACAGATCCCTTGGCCTCTGAGCTGAGGTTTCCTTCCTCCTCTCCGTGAAGACATGCGGGTGTACGAGAGAACCGGGAAAGACCAGATGGAAAAAAAAGCCAATCAATATTTCATGAGAGCTAAAACCTCACGGCACACACATTTTATCTTTTCTCTCCCTGAACACTGTTTATAAATGGATTATTTCCGGAGAGCTGAAGGATGTTCGTGGAATGAAATACAGTATGTTTGAGGCAGTGAGTTTGCCTGGTTGATAGATGGGGGTGTGTAAAAGTCTGATGACATAGTTTTATGTCAGACTAATGCTCTGTTGGCTTTGGTCTTTTCATTGGATTTGTTGACGCTACGAAAAATATGAGACTCGCTGTGTATCATTTTCAGTTAGGGATGCACCATAATATCGGTATGTCATCAGTATCGGCCAATATCGGCTTTAAAATGATCAGCCAACATGTTTTCTCTTATTTTGCACAATGAATAAATATAACATATTGAAATGTATAGTATTTCAGGTCTCCATCTGCTGGTGGGCCATCACGATGAGGAGACTTGCTGATGATCAACTAGGAAGGGAAAAAAGTGGATATATCGATATCAGTATTGGTTATTGGTCAAATGAGTTGCTACATATCAGCATATCGTTATCGTCAAAACATCCCTATTTTCCATCTCACTGACCCGAAAACACGTTTTTAGTTTCATATACTATTGGAAAGAGTAGATTTGAGGCGTTCTAATGATACCATTATTGTTTTTGTACTCCAAAGTTTAAGCAAAATATGTCATATTACATGGTGACTGTTAGCATGCCATAATTTTGAGAAAAAGGCCCTTAAAGGAATACTCCTACGATTTGGGAGTTATGCCCTTTCTCTATCATTTTCATATTGAGACAACATGATCGATATCTTTTTTGTGTCTGTACGTCCAGTGGCTGGGTCTCAGTGGTTAGCATTGTGGCTTAGCTTAGCTAATACAATTGAAGTCTATAGGGGGTGAGTAGCCTACTAGTAAAAATGAAGTATTCTTTTAAAGTTTGCAGTATAGCGGACACAAAGTTAGGGAACAGATCCCATTGACTTTTCAAACTGAAAGTGAAAGCTTCAGGGGTTGTACTAGCTTGGGGAAACTTTTACTTTTGAGCCAACAAGGTAACAACAATAAGCATACCCTACAACACAGTCCAGGAAGAAGAGAAAATATTGTTTATGTAGCAAGTGTAGTTTGTTTGATGGACAAAGTTAGCATTAAGTTAGCTATGGATCAATTCTAAAGAAAACCCTTATTATTCTTTTGATCGGTAGACCTGTATAGACTAAAGGAATATGAATAATCAGGAAACAGACACATATCAGCTCAGTGGCCTAGTGGTAGAGTGTCCACCCTGAGACTGGGAGGTCATGGGTTCGATCCCCGGCAGGGTTATACCAAAGACTGTAAAAATTCATCCATCAGATGAAGGTCCATGCTTGACCAAAAAGTTGATGAAAAAATAAAGCAGAGTGAGTGTAGGAGTCATCTTTTCTTTAGAAGTTTAATGTTGAACATTTATGAAGTTAGCATAAAGTTAGCAATGGACTTCACACAACAGTATTTACAACTTTGAACAATTTTATTAAAAACCCATTTCATTCTTCTGATCAGTGGACCCCTACAAATGAAAGGAAAGTGAATAATGGAGGAATGGACACACATTCAAACTTTAGGACCTTTAGGACTTTAGGAGATTTGCCAATTGTTTTTCTTTTCATCTTTCTTGTTTACTGTGCCAGTGGATCGTAATGAATTAGACTTTGGTGCTCGTGGTTTATGTAAACTGAGCTGACCATTCTGAATTGTGGAGAATCAAATCAAGCTAACAATGAGTAGCTCAAGCGGGTTGCCGGCAGGTTTTAAAGGTTTTAATATTCTGAAAGCCAAGACTTTGTTCATTTGAAATCAGATGAAAACCCACAGTCATGGACCCTGCTTTGTCACTATAAGACTTCGATTCATGATTTCAGAGTGACATGGAGAGAGAGTTAGACCAGAGTGCAGTTGACAAATGTTTGCTGCTAGCTTGTCATCCTGCCTGTACAAGCTTCAAACTTGTATTTATCGTCTGAATCTGGTGATAAGAGTTTCATATTGTGACAGCCAGGACCTCAAAACCATCATTCATTTAAATCATCACTTAAAGTCAAACAAAATCCCAGAGTAAGCCAAAATTAGTATGTTTCCATAAATCATAAAGTCATAAATAAGTCTGGCTGAAAACCATGCAAGCAGGCTAAATTCAGCCTTGTTGTTCTGTGAGGAGATGCAGTGATTTCAACCAATGGTGAGTAAGAAAAAAGTTTAAATAATACATATAATTTGTTAAGTTATGAATGGAGGAAAGTTCACTAGCCACTAGGCTAATTTATTCAATGTAAACATGTTTGAGCGAATAATGAGTGACGAGCAAAAACAATTGATCAAATTTATTCGTATCAAATCAAATTCTATTTATATAGCACATTGCATACAAAATCATCTCAGTGCGCTTTTACATACAACATTGGTGAATAAAAACAAATTAAGTCTTGACAGCAATTTGTCTCTAGCCCACCCACCCACACAGACATACCCAATCATATATCCCCAAAAGAAACACTAGAGAAGGGAAGACGAGACAGAGGGACTATTCATAGGCCTGGGAGAACAGGTAGGTCATAAACTTGACTTTGTTGCAGAGAATCTCAGATCATCAGGCAGTTTGTTCCAAAGAGTGGGACCATAATAACTGAATGCACCTTTAACAAATTTATTTTGGGTCAAGGGCACAGTTAGGAGACCAGTGTCTGATGATCTGAGGGTTCTAGGGGGTATGTAGACTGTGAGCAGGTCAGAAATGTATTGAGGAGCCAGACCATTAAGTGTTTTGTAAACAGTGAGGAGTATTTTAAAATCAATTGTGTATTTTATTGGAAGCCAGTGAAGTGTTTTGAGTATGGGAGTAATATGTTCCATTTTTCTAGTCCCGGTCAGTACTCTGGCTGCAACATTTTGAATAAATTGGAGCTGTCCAACAGTCTTTTAGGGAGTCTGGCAAAAGGGCATTACAGTAATCTAGTCTGGAGGAGATGAAAGCATGGACAAGTTTTTCATAGGTCTATCTTCCAGAAAGGGCTCTCTGACAGAAAGTTCTGAAGGTTATCCCATGTGATGTATTATGTGTGTTAGTGGAGTCATTTTAAAGTGAACTTTACTGCACTTAAGCAATTACAGTTATTTACTTTTTTGTGTTGTTTTTATCTTTTATGGCTGAAAGCAAAAAAGAAAGGGGTGGCAGCTTCCTCTGTAATTGATTGTGTTATATGGGCAGTTTCATCGAGGCAGGCCCCGAATCACATCGTATCGAAATTGTCTTCGTAATATTGGCAAATATTGTATGGCTGTCCAGAGAATCTATATGATATTGTTTTGTGATGAAACCAGTGATTTACACTCCTAATATGTAACGTTAAGGTCAGCATGTTACATTAGTTAAAATAACACAGTGTTGACTTTTGGTTTTACACAGGACATTAACAGCTGACAAGTGAACAAGTGAAGGAAGTCAAAGTGTCAGTAAAGCTGTAAGTGATGAAAGCCAACAGTGCCAGATGCCGTCAGTTTGAAATGCTGCCAGATGACAATGTAATTTTAGGAGCTGGAGAGTCCCCTATAGGGTGGGCGAAAGTGGTAATGGCTGGGTCCAGTTTGACAAGCTGGGAGTGAGAGCATGTTGTGAAAGCAAAATTTCATTTGAAAGTATGTTAATGGAGCATTTGAATCTCCTGCAAAGCTGTGGAGCTGAACCCTAGAGCAACTGTCACATTTTGTTACCAGCAGTGTTAAAAAAAAAAGTATTCAGATTATTTACACAAGTGAGAGTAAAACAGTGTAATGTGATAGAAAAGGAAAATGATATCTTAAAGAATGGATGAATTGCTGCACACTAAAATGTTTTGTGTCTTCATCAGGCATCACACTGACAATGTGAAACAACCAACAAATCCACAAGACCCACAAGAGCATTTCCTAAATTAGCACCCCTAATGGTTGCAGTTTTAAACATGTGGTTAATGCTATTAAGCAGTCACATTTTGGTTATTTATTTAGTTTTATTTAGCCTTTATTTAACCAGGTTTGTCCCACTGAGATCAAAGATCTCTTATACATGGGGGATCTGGCCAAGAATAGCAGCAACACAGAGTTTAAACAACAACAAAAAATCCACATAAAAGCACATAGATATGAGTCACATAAGTTAAGTTTAGGCTAGGGTGACCATATTTTGATTTCCAAAAAAGAGGACAATCAGCCGGCCACGACACAGCCTACTTAAATGATACTCGCAGTTTACTCAAAAATGCCTTATCATTTTAATATATTTACAGTTTATATGTATGGATAGAAAATTCAGTTATATTACAAAATAATATCTCTCAAAGACAGAAATTCAGATAGGCCCCAATAGGGGACACATACACACACTAGAGTGTGGCGATCTGAGCCCAGTGGTACCCGACGGGTCGGCCGGGTTTGGTCAAAAATGTAGCTATAAATTGTATTTGGGCTCAGGTCAGATTCGGTCAGCTTTCAGTGAAAATGTAGTGTAAAAATAAATAAAATCCTATTGTCTGTCCTGTTTATTGCTTGGGCACTGTTATTTACGTGACAACACCTGAACATAACACACACAGACACACATTGGCTGTTTGTTTCTACCTCTCCCCTCGCTGGAAGTCTCGGACCTCCAGCCGCCCGCCTCCGCCTTGATTAAACACTGAAAATAAAATAAAAGAGGGAGACAGGTTTTTCCTGTTTTATCTTATTTTGTTTTATTTCTCCCTCTCCTCTCGCTGGAAGCGTCGGACCTCCCGCCTCCCGCTCCCGTCTCAAACACAGAGGTCTCCCTCTCCGCACGCCCGGCCTGTAACCGTAACAACTGTGTGACACAAACTCAGTGCTTTGGTCATTAAATAATGTCGGGCTCGGTTTGGGTTCGGACAAAAATATGCGGCCCGTGCCTCACTCTAACACACACACACAAACACACGGAAAACCGGACATTATCATCAGTTTATAAAAAAACCCCGGACACCCCGGACGGGACGTAAAAAGTGGACATGTCCGGGCAAAAAAGGACGTTTGGTCAGCCTAGTTTAGGCACCAAAACTACTGGCTGAGGTGGAAAGATCATGGTTAAATAAGGATGTTTGTTATGTAATTTAGATTACTAATGTAACGTTAATTTCTCTATCGTATCAAGATGATCCCCCCACCTAGTGGTTATATCCTAACTATGGGAATTATCCCCATCTGGGGAAACAGACATAGAAAATTAATAATCTTTATGACACACCACTTTATGTGGCCAGCATGCGCTGGGCTATAGAAGCCCCACCCTGCACATGCAACCACTGATTTATTGATTTCCTCCTGTCGGAGTCAATGTGAGAGCAGAAAGAAAAGAAAGAGGAGTTTAGCATTTCGTCCACTTACCTTCATGTAGGTTGGAGAGCTAGCCTTCGCAGGTTCCTCTCGAGGAAAGCTAAACGCCGTTTCTTCTCCTTGACTATAAGGAGTGAAACAGTTGAGAAGGGTGCCATATCTATGTATTGCAGCTGTCTGCTTACGCACAGTGGAGGCATAGCAGCTCGCTTAACCCTGATTCAGTCAGGGGGCAACGTGCTGTGTCCCTCTAGGAGGTAGTTACCCAGCCTTACCCAGCCATGGTGATGTCGTATATTATTGTCAGTGCAGTGTTTCCCACAGGATTTTGGGAAACTATGGGGGGGATTTTTGAACATTGTAAATTGAAATTGAAATGAATTTGTATACAAAATGTACAGAAAGGTAAAATCATCAAGTTTTGAAAAAGTATTGCAATTTCATTTTGTCTTTAATGTTATTATCTTATATTATCTTTGTAATATGATTATCTTATATAATGTTATTACTATCCTAAAACATTGTCCAGGTCCTCTGAAACTCTGCAGGACTTATTTCCACCCTGCCCAGCAGCAGTACCGTGGCAAACGGTCCCTAACTGCGGGGAGAACGGAGCAGGCTTCCCCGGAGGTCCGCCGCTTTTCCCGGTCCCTCTTCTCCACACTTTGGGCTCTAGTTTCGCAGACCGGGTGAGGCGGGGGCGCAGCGCACCTGCGCTTCGCTAACTGGGTGTGGCCAGGCAGATTTTGCAAGTTTGGCACACCGTGCGCCCTGGCGCAGCTACTTCTCTTTCCCACCTCCGTCCCTCCTACCGGCGCAAGTCGGAAAGAGGGAGGAGAGAAGGCGTGGAGTGGGTTTTACACACATCACACCAATCAAATGAGCCCCTCTCCTCGCCCTTAAATGCGCCGCACGAAGGTGTAATGAGAGTTTACTCAATTCACCATGGCAGAAGAGAGCAGCAGCGTCAGATGGCCAAACTTCTCCCAGGAGGAAACTGATGTTTTGGTTCGGGAGCTCGCAGTGTCCAAATATACGGAACTGCGAGCAGACCTCCATGGGCTGATGATGCAAAGGTAGCCTGGGAGGAGGTCACCACAATTGTAAATCAATGTTGCGTTTCTCTCGTGCACGCGCGCGTTCTCTATTTCTCTCTCGCAGTCTCACTCTGTTTCTTTTCTTTTGACTTTTCTAAGATGACAGATGCTGAATATATACTCCCTATCTGATGCTGTGGCTGTTTGTGGTTGGCTGAGAGGGATGTGAACTCATTAGTTTGCAGCTGTTTAATCAAATCAGGTTGGGTTTCCATTACGCGTGCCAAACATGCCAAACGGTGCCAATCCCCTTTGATCTGACATCAGATGTAACGGGACAGTCGATATAGAGATACATTTATGTGCTGATTGCAGATAGTTGCATTGAATAGTGGTTTTGTGGCTATTTATTGCATCGTTAATGTGCCTGATATTCTGGAAACCTGCCTGTGAGGTTTTGGTGACGTGTGCGCACTGTCCGCCGGTCAGCCAAACTTCAGCTTACACCGGCTGCGCTCCGCCTGCGCTGACAGTAGACCTGGTTTCAGCTGGCGAGCTTTTAGCGCACCTTCGGCGAAACCTTTTGGCACGGAACTGTCACTGCGCCAAGCTGGATCTGTCGACACCTCCCCCCTGCTGCGCCACCACACCCATCTCAGCGCACCTCGGTCTGCCAAACTACCAAACTGAGCGCGCCTCGGGTTGCGCTGCTCGAAACTAGCTCTGCGCGGGGTTCGCCACCCTGCGCTGCGCCGGGAAACTAGAGCCCTTTGACTTATTTCCACCCAGCCGACAGTGGGACTTATATTCATTGTGCCGACAGTGGCTTGGAAAACCGCCCATAACCGTGTCACACGGGGAAGAGGGAAGGCGGCTGGAGTTCCTCCAACATTTGCGGTTAGATTATCATATATTTTTAATGACAAAAATATGGGCTGCTTCGGCTGATTTTTTTTATGCGCACATGTGCCCCTAAATATTTTTTACAGTTCGCACACACATATTTTTAGTCGAGTGAAACGCTCGCACTGTAGAGCGCTGGATCTGACAGCCTGAGCACATCGGCACAAAATGCTACGACGTTCGAGATATTATTTATATCATGAGAAGTCAATACTTTCGGCAGCCTAACTCTTTTATTTAGAAACTATGGCAGGTCAAATTAAACTATGGCGGGCCGCCATAGTTTCGTTAATTAATGGGAAACACTGCAGTGGCCTGGCAGCAGGCTGGCCAACTGAGCGGTCTTCCTGCACCCAAACCCTGCATCTGGCACGGTTGGTCGAGCATATGGTTGCATCTGGTGCCTGGGCATCGGTACAGTGGCACACAGCGTCTGGCGGTGTCACAGACCATTGAATACACAAGATGTTGTACATTTGTTTAAAGTTCATTGGTGTTTTTTCGTATATACACACATTGGGTATTTTCTGTTGGTAATACACCTGATGGCAGGGATGTCTCATTTCGAATACCAGGGAGATGCTTGTGGACCTGCATCTGCTCTGTCTCCTGGGGCCCCTCGCAGTTTGTCTTAAAGGGTTCCCATAGTTATGATATAACTACTGGGTGGGGAGATAATCTCAATATGATACCCTGAGTGAGGAGATTATCTCCCCAGGCTCAAGGCTGCTCGGCACCCATTCCAATCAGTGTTAATCAGTGGGTGCATGCGCAAGGTAGGGCTTTTATAACCCAGTGCATGCTGGCCATGTAAAGTGCTGTGTCTTAAAGATTATTAATTTTCCATGTCGATTACCCCAGATGGGGATAATTCCCATATTTATGATGTAACTACAGGGCGGGCAGATAATCTCCAAGGTTACAATGTAACTGCACAGTTAGTACGTTACATTAGCTAAAATAACTCAGTGTTGACTTTTGGTTATATATATATATATATATATATATACATAATGTAATATCTTCCAACATTGATTTCTAAACAGAAAATAAGCTTTAAGAGTTTGTCTGTAGCCAGTGGACACTTGGTAATGTGTGGTATTAAAGATATGGACTCTGGATCTCTTGAATTAGTGTCAGAGATTCTTCTGAGGACAAGAAAACATGATAAATTCCATAAAATAACGACACACTTCTTAAGTTCGAAAGTCCGAAACTTCCTAAAAATACTGGGGCAGCTTCAGATTCTCTCTCATTTGGTACCTGCATGCTCAGCTATCCAAACCCTTTAGAGAGACATATATTTGTTCACTCATTCAACAAACCTGTTCACTGTGTTTTTATCTTGTTCAAAACTTGACGTCTTTTCAAAATGGACACAAACTTCATTTTTGAACAAGTCCAAAAAATGAGACCGTCGTCTTTCTCAGAAGAGGAGCAACTAGAACAACTTCTACCAAGCACAAGTAAGTTCTTGTAAATGTAAAGGTGCACTGTTCATGTTTATGTTACACTGTGTTGGAAAGGTTACTTTTGAAATGTAATAGGTTACAGATTACTAGTTACCCTGTTAAACATGTAATAAGCAATGTCACAACAACCAGACAACATGCTGTCTTCACCTCCCACCCCCAAACCAAAATATTATACTCCAGTGAGACACACAGGGAGGCAGCTACACTAAGCTAGCTTGTTACAACATGGTTAGTAAGATGTCAGTGATGTTTTCCTGTTGTGTCACATCAGTGTTGCACAGGCTAAAAAAGCAGGGCTCGAGACTAATGGCCGCAAACTTAAATTTATGAGCAGGTACAAGAAGAGTACAATGACTGTTTGGCAAATGGGCTCTGTGATCTCACTGTTGTGTGACGAGATGGCGGTGTCCCTGTAAATCATGTATGGGACGAACAGAGATTGACACAGTAAATTCATCTATAGTTTCTCTGATAATGCTACATCGTAAACAATGAATCCATGTTGAAATCAGCAGGAGAGCTTGTTAATGTTAGCGCCAAGCAGCCAACAGCTGACGGAGGTTGCATTGAGTTACATTATGATGCATTCAAGATAAAAATCAAGGACATTTCTCAGGCATTTCTATTTTTTGCTGTATTGAAAATGTACCATACTGTGACACTACTTGATCTCACCGAACCGTGAATTTTGTAAACTGTTACAACCTTAACTGTAACCAGTTACAGTTACAATTGATTAGTAGTTTCATTATGTAAAGCCCTTACATGTAGGCTAACGTGTTACTCCCCAACACTGATTGTATAATAAGGTGTTTCTGTGAACTGCTTCAAACTGTATCTGTTCTCAGTCTGTGCTGCAGAAAATGATGCTGAGGCAGTTTCTGCTCATGAAGCAGCAGGATCAACTTCCTGACTATTTAACTGTCAGAGACATGAAGACCTGGCTGCTGACAAGAAGAAGCTTCCTGGAGGAGTGAGTCAAACTGATCATTGATTGGACTCGTGCACTGATGGAAAACATATTACATGAGAGCTATTTTACAAATGTGTAGTTGTAGAGATTAGCTAACCAAATCTGCTCTTATTTTTACAGGTTTCAGGAAATAATTGAGAGGACAGGGACTGATCATCTGTTTAACACTGAACTGGTGAGTAAAAATAGAGGATCTGCAGAATTTAGGGTGATATTTAAATGTTAACTTAATAGCATCATGTGAAATGAGTTTACTATCAGCAACATTTCTGTTGCGACTAACTGAGTGATGTTGACAGGCCTGGACCACAGCGAGACACTTCTGTCCCAATCAGATGGAAGAAGAAGAAGAAGAGCTTCTGGAAGAACTGGACAAAGAGGAGCGTCTTTCACAACTGTTCAGCAGAAGGGTCACATTGGAGGGCCTTCAGATTTTTGTCTCAGTCTTCCACCCAGCAGCAGAGGAAGATGTACAACTCTCCCTTCCATCCCTGCACAGAAATCTTTGGTGGCATTCAGATCACCAACAGTCTGCTCTCTGCAGAGGATGCCAAACCAGCAGAGCTCTTGGAGCTTGAACAGAGTACTGGTACCAAACCTGGTGGACACCGCTCTCAAGTTCCTCCTGGAGGAGCCAGAGTGGGCAAACGAGTGAAGCTGCCAGTGCTGAGATCGGCACACTGCTTAAAAAACCAACAGCTCCTTGTCTCTGTCAGTTTGGAAAAGTTTGTCAAATTCTTCTGCTTTGCGTCTGCACCACAACAGTGCGATTCATGGTCAAAGCCATCTATGAAAGGTTTGACAAGCACTTTAAGTCCTTTCGCCTGAAGGACTACGATGAACGCTGTTACACTGCCAATGAGGCCGTCATCTCTGCCATCAAAGATATGGACTGTGAGATGCAGTCTGATGCATCCAGCCTGGATCACCTTCAACTAGAGGAGGAACTTCTGGAGGAGAGGGAGTCTTCTCCACAAGTCACTGTGGATGAGGAGATGGCCACTGTGCAAAATGATGTGGTTGTGTCGATGGACAATGAGCTGGAAGAGGTCCAGCAAGAGGAAGTGAAAGGAGTTCTTCCATTGTTTCTGGAAGATGATGACAGTCTACCTTTCTGTTTCTACTGAGGAAATGCATCAAATAAATACCATTCATTTTTAAGTACATCTATTCTTTATGTACTGTTTTTACATATTTCAGTAGTGTACAAGAAATCTATTGAAAACAAATTAAATGTTACACAAGTACATGCTGGTGTTATTTATATTTGAACAATAATTCCAAAGATCTCACTATAGATAAAACATAAACAGTTGGTGGGGGCACCTTTTCCCTGCTCCTTGTCAGCCAGCATTTAATTTCCTTGCTTATACAGTACATCCAAATAAAAATTCAGCTGACTGTACTGGAGAGCAGATATATTCATGTTTTATATTTTCATATTTCTAATACATTTTGGCTGTGTATTTCAGTCAGCTCAACACTCCTCTGGTTCAAATGGCCTACATTGCCACAAGGTTTGGATTCATAAGACTTCCCACTGTTTGTGTGTGTGTCAGGTTGAGGGATTTTAATATTTTAAGAAAAAAAAAATTAAAATATAAATTACCGTAGGAGTATTTGCTGTTATCACTGGAAGATGGCTTTTGCTTGTGCTAAGCTGAGCCAAACTCATCTGTGCAGGCCTGACCAGGCTATGCATGCATAAGTAACCATACTGCTGATACTGTGCTGGAAGGCACAAAGAGAACGCATACAATCTAGGCCAGAGCACTTATCGTCTCTGTTTGGTTTGCTCTCCTCGTTACCATGTGAAGTTTCAAAACTTCAGGCAGCACAAAGAAAAGTTTTGCCCCCACTGTTCGTCCTTTCTTTAGCTTTGGATTTATTTTGTGTGAGATTTCAAAAAGACATTTTGGGGGGGGGAGGTCTTTGTGCTGCTGCAGTTCTGCATTCTAGCAGGAAAACTGAAACCCGGAAGCTCTGGGTTTCAGGTAATGCTGAGTCACTGGTACCAACAATTGTAGGATTCAAATGCAAGACTTGACACTCAACTGGTCATGTCAGAAAGTCTTTACTTGTAAAATAAAAATAGGGTTTAGTACACAGGTGAAGGTCTCAGGTTCCAGAGCAAGCTTAGGTGTCAAAGTCAAAACACAGAAACAAGCTTTTATAACCAAGAGAGGGAGTTTTGGGCCTGTTACATCGGAGCATGCGCCGTTATCACCTTTGTGAGGTGTCACAAATGAGGTAAGATCTTGTGCAATAGTGGACGTAGCCAAAATAGTGCTGGCTCTAGCCTTGTTAAGAGTACAGTTGAGCCAAATACTCGGATGAGATGAGTATCCGGTAACAGATAATATACTTTTTCCGAGTACGAGTATCATACGAGTAAAACGTGTCATTGTAAGTACTCAGAGAAAGGAAAATCCTCATTATGGTAATAATGTTTCATCTGTTATTCTTGCGATATATAAATATGGCAACCTCTCATCAGTCCATATAAATTTCAGGCTTAAAATTACAACCTCTGATTTGGCCCAACCAACTTTCGATTTTAACCCCACCCACTGCTGTCATAAACCCCGCCCATTTTGAGTACAGATACAGATAATTTAGCAGGTAGAACAGATACAGACACAGATTCAGATAATGGTGTCCTTGCTCATCCCTAGTTATGCAGACTTTTTTACATGATTACACATAAATGTACAGTTACTCTTTCTTTATATTGAGTAACAGAGACATCCAAATGCGGAGGTCACTGCTCCAGGTAGCATTCTAGTAATAGCTTTTTTCCCAGGCTTCTGATTGGACATCTTTTCCTCCCTTTTTTGCGTGGCTTTAAGGTAGGGTTATATCGCCACCTGTTGGTTTGGCATGCCCTTGTCAGCACTTACAGTATTTTTTGTGCTTTTATTTGGAAAGGGACTTATTTGTGTGTGGACAGGAATTTTTTGAAAACAAAGGATGGAAAACCCCTGTTTTCAAAAATAGCCATGTTTCTATGGACTCTGTGTAATGCCCTGGACACACTGTGTTGCAGAGCTGCCTGCTGCTATGGGTACTGTATTTCCACAATTAAAAGCTGGTACTCCACTGATTCATGGTGCTGTGTAAGCCACTGCATTTTCAACAACATGGTCAAGCAAATATTTCACAATAAAAAGCCTGTGTTAACAAATTTGTTCACAGAAATGCTGTCACAAGGCTTTCATTTTGAAATGGAAACAAGAAATTTGAGTTAAAAATATTTTAATGTCTATGACAGATATAGACACTGCAATTGCAGTGAACGGTGGCATGACTTCAATATGATCATCAAAAGACCAATTTCACTGTATATTTTGCTGAAAACTGCCAAGTTACACGGAAAAAATAGGCAAAACTTCAGATCTCTAGCTGTTCCTGGGCATAAGATGAACAAAGATCAGGGAACACAGACTAAATACACTGGGGAGGAAATGGTAAAAAGGGACAGGTGAAACCAATTAGGACAAGGTAGGCAATCACACAGGCACACAAAGGCAGGAATTTAGGTTATCTGAGACGAGACCAAAGATGAGTATCAAAACAAAACAGGAAATAATGACTAAGAACCAGAAGCAAGAACAACATAACCTTAAGACTGGGATCTGACATATGCTATATCCATAAAACATCTGAAAATACATAAAAATTTGAATTATGTCCTCAGTTGTTTTTCATAACTTACTTATGAAACTGCATCGCTAAGAGACAGCTGGCCTTCTGTTACTGGTATCTAAAATCTTTCTCCAACTGTTCTGGAGTTGCAGAAATATACAGCCTGTCTAGGATGGTATACATTCAGATCTTTGTGAGGTCTTGGGTTACAAAATCCCACAAGCATATCTTGTCCTGCACTTGGGACTTATGAAGGGTACGGTGCACAAGAGAGATCAATATTTGGTCAAGATCCTCCTTGCCGCTGGAAAGAAAGCAATTACAAAGAACTGGCTGCAGACGGACGCTCCAAATCACAAAAAATGGCTGACCATGATAGACGATATTCAGGTGATGGAGAATCATACATACAGGATATGGATGAATGAAGAACAATTTGGAAAAGACTGGGAAAAATGGTTAAACTATAAAACAATAAGACGATACAAATAATAACACTGTCTAGGTAGAAGTAGGACCTGTCTACTCCCACAGGCCCTATTCATCTTTTGTTATGTTCTTGAAGTTTTTTTATGCATATAGTCAAGCATTTTCTGCTGAAAATCCTTGAGATTTTCCGCCTACGTGGGGTATTCCCAGAAACAACTTCAACAAGCAATGAAGTAAAGGGAGGACAGCAAATAGAAACCACAGAACAAGGCAAACCACAACCAGGACAATGTATTTGTTTTAAATATTGAAAAATGCACTTATTTTTTGTGTCTAAGGGACTCAACCGACACTGACTGCTCATATCGCCATTGTAAGTGTATGACTACATCATTGAGAAGATCGCTACAGAGAAATAAAACATTTTTCTTACTTTTGGCTGGATCTGGTCTGTTTGTTATTGTCTTCCTGCAACTCAACTTGTGAGATGTCAGAACGAGACTTCTCCTTGAGTGAGATTGGTTAGACACAATAAAAGACAGAACAGATCAGTTAAAGTCACCTGATAAAATGTTGGCATTGTACATTTCTGCAAACCAGGAATACATTACATTTGCATGTTTCACATGTATCATATCAAAGTTTCTAAAGTGACGTAGAATATGAGCTGATTTTGTCCCTGAGAGGTACAGTAGAAGGGAAGGTGGCTGGTGTGTCACCTATAGATGATACACCTGCTAAGCTGCAGACCACTGTTTGAGACCAACAAACAGCAACACCAGCTGTCCTTTGGCAACCCTATGCTGTGTTTCACCAGTGTTTCATGGCACCAAACCCGTGTTTGGTGTTTTTCACCTCACCATCCCTGCTTTATCAGCAGCTTTTGTGACACCAAAATGGGTGTATTAAGCCAAAACATGATCTTTTTCTAACCATAACCAAGTTATTGTTGTACATAAACCTAACCACACCTTCACCACAGAATTGTTAAAAAAATAATAAAGTAGCCACTACAAAATAATGTGCAAATGTCGCATATCCATGGTTCGCACAAATGCACAAAATGTAAAATGGCAACACTTTCACTGGCGCATTTTTTCTGTAAGGTCATTTCCATGTGTAATTATAATAATAATCTGAGCCTGTCAGTGGCAAAAACAAGAACTTCTAGTGGATGTGAATTGATAGTGCCAAATGCCCCAAGTGGTTACATTGCAGGCCATTTTGCAGCTGCCAGTGGCAACACCCAATATGCTCCATACTGGACCAATTTCCAGAACTGTTGTGTCCATCGTCACTTGGACACAAAAACATGGAAAAATAGGGCCCAGTCAAAAAAATACCAAAGTTGCCCTTTAAGTTACCAAAGATGAGGTAAGATGATATAATTTTATCGATACGAAGCTTTAGAGGCGATGGTGTACCGTAAACCTTCAATTACAAATAATTCATTTGATCGAGCTCTGACAGACATTAGAGAGAGACTGAGTTATGGTACTCAAGGATTACGGTGCCCAGCATACCGAGACAACACCGCTTTATCCTGTTAAAACAATACTCACAACTTTTTTATGAAAAACCCTTTTGATTCTTTTGATCTGAGGACCCTTATAGACAAAAGGAATATGAATAACTTACGGGGCAATCAATGAATATGCATGTAATTTGAGGTTTTATACATCTGAAGAACTTCTATAAAAACAATGAACTGCTTGGCAACAAGACCAGGCTTCTAATCAAGGCAGGCGTTTATTCGCCAAAATGTGTAGCCACACTGAGCTAGTAAAAGAGACTGAGCGTTTAATTGGGAATAGGCTTTTAATTGAAGTTTTATGTTATTTTTGAACTCCCTTAATGCCGGTCTGTTCCTTTATCAAGCATAGCTGATGTGATCTTTTTAGTGCTTTAGAACTAGTAAACGTAGTGCTTAATTCATAAAAGATAAATGCTAATTTCTTATATGTTATTTATAAAGTAGCAGTGCACAGTTAAAGGTAGATCACCCCTCTTGTTGTCCTTGTGTGTTTAATATGTTGCTCAGGGTGAGAAGGGTTTAGAGAGGTTAGTGTGACTGATGAGGACATCAAGAACAACCTTGATCTCTATATCAAGCGGTGCAACATTTTCCCGTCACCAACAACAAGCCAAAACCAGCCCATTAAATGCAAGTCGTACCTACAATTACATGTTTAAGTGCATAGGCAACAGCCATAGAGTCAATATCGCTGAATTTACTTTTAAGATGTCCTTTTGAAACATGATAAGAGAGCACAGTGTTTACCATAAAAGGGGCGACCACCGCTGTCCTTTATAGCACATTATAGCCCTATAGTGTGAAAGTGTGTTCGTGTGTCCAAGGTCTGTAGTGATTGATGTTCCTTCAGAGGCCTCGGGGCTTTGGGGACCGCAGATATGACCTCTGCAGAGGTGAGTGGATCAGCAGCCCTGCTATGACTGACTGCGTACCTGGAGGAACACTCCAGATGCCTCCTCTGACCTTCTCCTGTGTGGAAAACACAAGGGACACTTTGTATGTGGAGGTGAACTACGTGTGTGTGTGTGTGTGCGTGTACAGTGAGCCACACATGTCCTAATGTACTGGCAGTTACGCACCAGCACACACATCCCAAAACATCCAGTGGACATTCCTTATCTTCCCAGAGGGGTAATGGACTGATAACCAAAATGCACCACATCCCCTCCTCTGTATATCAGCCTATAGAGCTAACCAATCACAGCAGAGTGTTTCCCCTGTGATGTAATTCTAACTCAATCACTCTGATACATCTCGGACTCAACCCTTGACACACACAAACACGCACACACACTCAGATGAGTAAAGAGTAAAATTTAATCACTTATTTAAATAGCCTCCCCCTTTCATTCATATGCATGGCAACATACACACACACAAACCATGAGCCTGTGTGTAAAATGTGAGAGGCTGCACACATGACAGCATCCCCAAGGTCAGCTAGTGTGCACAAGTGCACGTAAGCAACGTCAGATAACTTTACTAGTTGCGAGTGTGACATCTGCCTTTCCCTGCGTGAGCCTCCATTACATTGGTGTGGGGAGATAGTAAAGTAACAGCTCGCAAAGACACACACACACACACACACACACACACACACCTGGGGTCGCGGTCCTAAATCTTCATCAGCGGTGCCACCTCGCCTGAGGATCAGAGCAGAAAAACTCACTGATGAATGGCTTTATATTAGGGAGTGTGTGTGCAGAGGAGACATAGGTGTGTGTGTGTGTGTGTGTGTGTGTGTGTGTGTGTGTGCATTCATCGGTATGAGGATGTATGTTAGTACTGATGTTCCTGCAGGGATTAGCTTCAAACCAATCAGGACAGCATGGTGAGATTAACCTCAGTGTGATTCAACAAAGCAGGTACATGCACATCTACAAAGTAAACACTGTCCTCAGATGGTCCACACACAGCTTGGGTCAGTAAATGCATCACTCACCAGGTATGGCTTAGCCTGTAGTTGCATTTAGGTTAATGCTATTTTTTATATTTATTATTATATACATTTATTTTAAAGCTGCACTCATCAATATTTGTACACCAACAATGGATTCAATGACTGAGTGTAATGTGACAAACGTGCAGCTCCCCTCAGCTCTGCAGGGCGTTTCAGCTTTGTTCAGCTAATTCTCTTGTATTTATGACCTGCAACTTGACTGTTTTGGTTCACTCTCACCTCTCTTATCACCCTTGTTTCCAGCAGCAGCAGGCAGCTGTTTTCAGCAAAAAAAGCTCTGATAAACCTGCTGTACTCCCCCTGCTCAACAGCAAACAGCAGACAGACACAGTTAGGGATGAGCTGGTGAATGAAGTGGAGCATTTAGCAGCTAAAGAATTCCATCAGGAATTCCTGGAGACCAAAATCAGAGCTAAAAGGAAAGTGAATATGGCAGTTGTAGACCAGCAGCTCCCATGTTTGGTGAGGTAAAATTACTGTTTTTGTCAATGGAGTCTGGCTTTGAAGAGAGCATATAGTTTCACTTTTAGTTCAGTTCCCCATCAGAAAGGTCTGTCTGGGAGGTACTGAGCAGACAACTGGATAAATGAGACATGGATTATACTGCAGGAGTTGTGTAAGAAATTGTAAACAGATGTGTTGATATAGTTTATGCTGTTGTTAAACGTGGACCCCTGTGACTTCAATTCCAACACATTCACACTCTGACCTCGTCACATATCGACATACAAGGTAACCTGGGTGCGTTGGTTGTTGACGTTCTGGGACACCGTGTCAAGTTCTGCTTGTTACATAAATTGTCTTCATTCAAGATACACTTATGTTTTCACAGGAAATTTAAGGTTTACATACAGTCTCTTTCAAAGTAATACCCCGAATTGACGTTTTTTTTTATCCTCCTTCAACAACGAATACACATGGTTAGGTTTAGGCAACAAAAATACGTGGTTAAGTTTATGAAACAAAACAACAACTGTGTTTGGTTTAAGAATCTTACGGGACACAAACACTGCTCTCTCAGGTAAAAGTCCGTGTTTGTCAGACCATCTACCACCCCTCCCACCTGCCCCAGTCGGATTTTCACCACCTTAAGTTTCGTCCTTGTCCCACTGCGTTTCCCCCTGATTCCGCTGGCCGCCATTAAACTACAATGGGAACCGGCCACGTATCATGCCAACTTTAAAGGATGCCTTTTTTCATTGGTTCCTGGCGCCACAAGTCACTGCCCAAGTGCTGGATTTCGACGACTTCAGAGTGAGACCTGGCTCTCAATTCATTGAGAATTTTCTCAGTTTTTGGATTCTTCGTTCACCGTGTAGGCATGTGAGAAAAACAAATTCTTCTTCATGGGTAACTGATATACATATTAGCATTTTGTGGGTGAAGTATTCCACCATATCTTATTTCAATCAGATAAACACGTTTTTATGGTAAAATTATTATTAACATGTGAACGAATGAATAAGAATGTGGAAAGTCTTTGGCAATTAGACTCCGTAGAGATGGTTTGATTTAAGGAGAGTGATGAATCTATAGTCGAATAGGGAACCCCCCTGTGGTCTAGACGCTGGTGGTGGTAGAGGTGGTGAAGATGAGATGAGAGGAAGATGGAGAAGTGCCGATGATAAGGATGAGTAGAGGAATGAGTCTTTGAGAGCTTGACCTGGACTCTGGATACACTGTCTGGATGTGACCGGGGTGGAGGAGGGTGCAAAGATTCTGCCTAAAATGATGGCTGACAGCAGCAGAAGAGAGAGCAGATTTAAAAATTTGCAGTGGCATCGTGATTGGCTGAGAGATCTTCGCAAAGTGTGATTGGATAACTAGAGGAGTGAACACCCATAGTCAGCTGATTAGAGGGAGCAGTGAGAGTGGGATGGAGAAAATGTGAAAGGGTGAGCACGAGAAGGGTCTTCCTGATTGAACTTACGTTGAGCTTCATATCAGTCACTCCTTTGAAGCAGAAGTTGGGGTGTTTAAATTGCTGGCAACATTTCATGACACAAGTGAAATTAAAATAGGTAGTTCAGAGAGATGCAAACAACCCAACCCATATTATCACCCCACCCTCATTACAAAAAATTATTTGGAAGAGAAAACAAAGGTGAGCAATAAAATTACTACTCAAACTGCCCTTCCCAAACATCCATAATAGTTTACAGACAAAATCCGAGCAACTTCCTTGGTCAAATATGCAAATGTAGTTTTCTTCTTGTTTTTGTACTACGCCCTGCTTTCACCTTTTTCTTTTTTTCTTACTCTAATGCTCTCTACATACACTCCATTCCACCATTCCCCTTATGTTTGATTTACTGGAATGTTAGGGTAAAAAGAAAAACGTGGCAATTTTGGCACCCTCTGCTCTGGGTGGCATCCTAAGCGGCTGCCTATGTCGCCTATAGTAAAATCCATCACAGACGCCATTACTTTTATGAGCTTAGTAATCTCAGAAAAAGCCATGCCTATGAGCTTGCCTTCAGAGACTCATCCACAATTTATTTTTACTATGACTTGTTAATTTTTACTTTATATATAGCTGCAGAGTATGTAGTGAAAAAGGGATCCCTCCTTTTACAGGGAACAGCCCCTGTAAAATGACAGGGAGCCTTTTATGTGTCTGTGCCCAGGGGCCCGTTGTCTGATGATACGCCAATGGACCAGCAATATTACTGTATTCCCTGATCTCAGAAATGAGATGTGGATGGTGTTAAAATAAGAGCCAAACTGTAACAAGCTGGAGTTATGATTTAACACAAGGTGCATGATCCCTCCAGGTCAAACTGGTGGTGTCTGAGATGATGTATTTAATGCCACACAAGAACAAAAGAGTAGAAAGCACTGAGTGGACAGATTGTACAGAAATGCTTATCTCCAATTCCACAGTCCTGTGGGTCTAACTTCAAATGAATCAGATCCATAGATCTCAATCCAGCTTCAAGTCTTTGACCCAACCACTGTTTCCACGTATTGAGCTTCTCTCCATTGTTTGTGGTTTTGTCTTCGACCACGTCACCACATTCTTTCATTGGCATCTTGATATTGACCACTTTGCTTTGATTTATTTGTATTCATAATGGCACCACAGTGACTTTCCTTCACTGTGACTCCCCAACTCATATTGTTCTACGCCAGCGTCCCCCTTGAGACTGGACGAGAGGTGGCGAGCTGTGACAAATGACTTTACAAGTGATTAGTTAAAATAATTGATTGATGGGTTGATTGATCCAGTCATTGACCTCTAATTAAAAGCAGGTGCACACCTAGAGGTAAAATGCCTTGAAGTAAGGAAATGCACCAACCGATCATTTTATTGGAATCCACTGAAGATCTGAACGGTCATCACATCCTCATACATGCTGCAGGAAGGTCCAATTCGACTGTATGTCTTGAGTTACTTAGAGTTAGAAAGATTTCTTCCTAACCCCTCTCGTTCTCATCTGCTTATTATCTAAATTCCCAGATGAAACACAATGCAAAGACGTCAAAATGCCAGAAATAATGGAGGGAAGTAGATGATGCAAAAGCCATTATGCGCTCAAAACTCATGAGGGATTCTGTTTCTGTATTAGCCGTGAGTGTTATACACAAATGCCTGGGGATAGAGTTGGAGTAACAATTACCTCTGGGAGGTAACACCACAGGCAAGAGGAAGGAATTTAAACAGAGGAGTTTTGGTAAAAGTTAATGTACCTTCATTACAGGAGTAGTCACTGTATGTTCTCTCTCAATGGAGGCCTGGAGGGAGAACTGACTACACCAACACAAGAAGCGAAGCTCAAGCACGCCATTCACACAGAGAGGAGAAAGAAATAAACACACAGAGGGAGAGAGACAAGAAGAGATGCTGGATCTCCTCGAGAATGAAGAACCAGAATATGAGAAATGAGAAATCCAAAATGAAACACCGACAGCAAAAGAGAGAGAGAGAGAGAGACAGAGGTCCCAGGACGATTTTTGGTAGAAGGAGGTGTAGTGACAGCTATGAAAACCATCATGATTCCGCACTTAAAGAAAAAAGTGCTCTGGGTTGTTTGTATTTCTTTAAACCATTCATGATGGTCTTGTGTGGCACTAAGCCTAGGATGCAGCAGTGGTGCTCTTGTAAAATAGTGTTGGGCAGGAACTTGTTTTGATGGAACATTGCCATGCAGGGAGGTGAGCACTGGCATAAAAAAGGCTAGATCCAAACAAGAGAAAACGACACAAAATAGTAAGAGATGTTTGAGGCCCTGATCACACAGAAAACGTTTTAGCAGCTGGAGGCAGCATTTGTAATTGTTTTCAATGAGAATGAAGCTTTTTGCTTCGCTTTGCTCTTGGCACCTGGCGTTTGTATCTGAGTGCTCTGAACTCCTCGAGTTGAAACCACTTGAAAAGCATCTCACGTCATGTTTTTATTCATCATCTCTTTCCCATTGTCCAATGGGATGATTTGAGAGGCGGGGTTCTGTGATGGTCATGACAAGAAGTTTGGAGGCGAAGCTCCTGGACCAACTGGTGGTACTCCATGTGATCCACCCTCTTTTGTAGGGTCTCATGTACCCACTGTTACGCCCCACCCTTAGGCTGCCCTATGGGGCGAACAAAACTCAATCACTGACCCATAACAATCACATGAACACCTTTAAAACACTCAAATCCATGGGATATATTAGAATTAAAACAAGCAGACAAGACAACAAAAATCCCTCGGTGAGAGGCAGCAGGACCAGCAGTCCCCACACCAGAGCCTCTCTCCTCTGCTGCTGGCACAGGAGCTCTTAAGCACCTCCTCCATGCCAGGTGTGCTGCACCTCGTTAGGTAATGCAGCACACCTGAGCAGATCTACAAAGAGGGAGAAGGGACAGCAGCAAGGAACACACACAGCCATAACACCACACAGATCTTTCATTTCCCTGTGCCCAACAAAATATTTGCTGACAGCCTCTCACCCTCACCCAGAGCTACAGCAACATTTTAGTAACTTGCTAATAATTACTGTGAAACAAAAATGGTAGAATGATTACACAGGAAGGTTAGTGCAAGGACATGACGGAGTGGTTGCCTGGCAACAATTAAAAAGCACAGCAAGCATTTATTTTTTACTAATGGCATTCAATTTTTAAAAAAGGCAGAGAGGTGTGTGATCAGGGTTTTAGAGTGTAGGTTACTAGCTAGGAGGTTGTTGTTGTTGGTGTTGTTTCACACACAAAGCTAAAACAAAGTGTGGGGATAGGTCTGGCTATGTGAGACTAATTTCACATAGTAACAAGGATGTTGAAAACCGTTATGCATTTTACTGTCTGAGACAGGCAGCTAATGACATACTTTATACCCTCAGTCTACTTCCTGTCAATGGCGCCGGAAGCGGGGGGGCAGGGGGCCAGTGCCCCACCCCCCACTTTTACCCTCCTGCCACATTATTTTTAAGCCGAATAAAAGGTCCCTATATTACATTACTTACGGTGCCCCTCAATGCCCCTCTGCGGCTCCGTAGTACACAAACATAAAACAAAAAATAAAGAATCTGAATTTAAACTCATTTTGTCTGACTTACATTTATCTCTTTCATATCATGAATGCATAGATCTGTGCTTTTGATGTGATATGTAGCCTGCCTGACTACATAGGCTACAGAGGCCCTGGACCTGCTGCGCTCAGAGGTGGAGCGGCATTTTGATCAGGAGGGACTCTGCATAGCTGCAGGGCAAGAGCAGGCACTTCTTGAGGCGGCTCGGGGGAAACGAGAGCGGCTAAGAGAGCTTAGATCGGGCCCAAAAAAATCCAGCCCGACCTGGCCCGAGCCCGTGCATGTTATGTCCGGGACGGGATTTAAATTATGACGGGATTTTAATTATGATTTAAACCAGTCATTTTTCAATAAGTTGGCTGTCATAATTAAGAGTATTAAACCACAATTCTTGTTATTTGAATGACAGAAATAGGATCTTTATGAATGGCGCAACACGGAAGCATGATTATGTAATAAAACAGGTGTTTATTTTAGGATCCAGGTGGTGTAGGGCTGTGCGCGCACAATGTTGCAACAGGGGACAGCCCTCCATTCCAAAACACCGCCATTCCGAACCAGCCCCACTCCGAAACTGATTTTCAATCAAGTTTGAGAATTGTATTGCGGAGATTTGCACAGCGGCGGCTGGATCTTTGCTCTCAAACCACCAAAAAATGTGATGGCACAACAGTCTCCTTCAGTACATTATTCTATGCTTTCTTTTGATTGTCACATTGGCTAGTCATCCTGTTTAAGTTGTCTTCTGATTAAATCGGAACCGTTGAAACAAGTTGTAGGAAGCCTCTGCAAGTAATTGGTTGCTGGCAGACACTCTGTGCTGCAATAAAATGGTTAATCAGCAGTGCCGTGCACTGTAGAGCCAATGCGCTGCTGGTTCTGCCGGCCTGAGTAGAATATAATGTCTATAGCCTACTGTTGTGTGTACAGCCTTTATAGACTGAGCTGAGTAGTGATGCGCGGGTCGACCCGTAACCTGCGGGACCCGCAAATGGACCTGCGGGTCGGGCAGCAGTGATCGTCTGTTAAATCGGTCTGTAAATGATATTTTGACATTATTGTTATTATAATCACTGGGCTATTACTGTCATGGCATCCGAAGGTACTGATGCGTTGAGCAGGTGACAGTCCGCGGTCGTTTTCAAAACACTCCAGAAACTTGTTGAAACTTTAAACAATAATTCATTGTACAAAACGGGGGAAACAAACGTTGACAAAAACGGTTCCATAATTCATATTAAATTCAAAAGATAATGAAAAAACAGCTAGGCCTATATAAAAATATGTTAAAAAAAAAAAAGAATATCGAATACCAAATTTTCATAACGAATACCTACCCATAGAAACGAATATTCGAATATCCAAATATTTGGGTACAGCCCTATCCATAAAGGGTTCAAAGTGTTCAGGTTTCATGCAAACACTGTTAAGAAATAAACTGTTTGCTTTTTTCCTCCCAAGATAAAGTTCGTGATTAAATACATTACCTGACTCTTTGTCTTTCTTCACCATCTTTTTAATGAGCGAGGACGAGCGTGTAACTTGCTGCAAGATACTGCTGCTTTCGCTAAAACACACTGTTGCTGCTGTTGCGCAAGCTCACACTCAACTCAGGCTGTACTTCAATCCCTGATCACTACGTACCTTTAACTAGTCCCTATTATTAACTGGACAAGCCCCAGACGCACAGCACTTTTTGGCCCCCCCACTTCTGAAATGAATCCGGCGCGCCTGCTTCCTGTGTGCTAAACGTAACATGCTAAATTCCGTTTCATTACTGGAATCTACAAAACTGCCCGTCGCAGCTGATTCTTGTAGTGTGGCTGCACCTGATGAGTGACCATCCTCATTAGGCGAGGTTTTCTTGTTGGTAACCATTTTCTTATGTCCATTTCCACAGAGAAATATAATTGCTAATATTTCAATCAGGCTAGCCAGACACTGGCTAAAGTGGAGCATCATACTGACTTGCAAATAAACCATGCAAAAGTCTTGAGAAGCTGACATCCCTCATGTTGTTATCATAGACTGTATAAAAATAATGGGTGTAGCCATCCATTGGTTTGTGGGCTACTGTTTTGAAGCCTCAAGCTTGACATTATAGGCATTGCCATCTTGGATCTTTGGAGCAATAAGTGTCCCTAGGTGACCATATTTGGAGGAGAAGGTGGAGCTGTGGAGGAGATCTGGATCTTGTGCACAAACAAAGTGACGCACATCCAGTTTCGCCAGGGACTGGCATACTAGTTTCCGCTTTCCTTCCCATCTCAGTCAGAGCTGCTCACAAACAATGACAAAAAATGCTGCATGTAAACCAAAAGAGTATAACGTTTGCGAGTTCTACAAGTTTCTAAGAACTGCAGGTGGCTCGAATGATCTTTGCTGTGTGTCACTTTGCTCAGCTTTGGGTCGATACAACAGCCATTTCAGCTTTTACGGCTTTCCAAAAAACACCAGCCTTCATGCATTGTTGATGCACAAAATCCAGAGGACAGGGTTGCTGACGACCCAACACACTAAGGTTTGCAGCCTTTATTTTGCGGATAATGAAATCATCACTACTGCTAAGAGTAGACAAGTATTAGCCACAAACTCCATCACATCATTGGTCAACAGGAATAATTACACCAACAACACACGGGCCGGTGTTTCGGACACCGAACTCAACCGCACTAGTTTAATGACCATGCCCTTAATTATGCCTAACTTTTCAATAAAATGTATAATAGGTGAGTTATATGAAAATTCAACCAATTCTTTCAGACTTTTATACCACTATAAATACATGAATTCCACACATTAATGTTGTAAGATAGTTGAATACCAAGGAAACATTTGTATAAGCACACACTGTATATCCAAGAACAAATAACGGGCCACATTTCTGGATGGGCACCTGGCCCCCTGGGGTCCACCCATAATGCCGGCACTGGATTGAACCAAAACATTGAGCTGAGAAATGCTAAAAGGAGAACAGCTTCAGCAATGGGAGTAACTAGGAAATGTTGGCATCTTTCCCCCCTGACATCAGTGCTGTGCAGGACTGTGTCATCACATAAATCAACTCCAATATCTCCATGCACTCTCTCTTCATGCACTCCGCTCCCTCCCTCCTGTCTGTGACTGGCACTCTTCCCTCCTCCCACTTTCATTGACAGAATCTGAGGTAGACATCATGTGGTTGTTTCTTTGTTGTTTTTCTTCTCTCCTCGGTGGAGTGTGTGATGCTTTCTAGCCCTCTCTCACACACTCCACAGCCCCCTCTCTGCAGGTGTCCCTCCCCTTTCTGTTTCATTCACAGCGCAGTGCTGAGCGAGATGACTCATCCTACGGTGTGAAAGACGTGAATTGCTCTCTGTGTTCATCCCAGCACTTGGTTCTTTTCCAGTCTCACTCACTCTCACTGTCCTTCCCCATCCCTCACCACCCCCTCCCTCCCTTCCACTCCCCTCTCTGCCTCTGTCCATGAAGCACCGATCCGTAGCTGGGCTCCGTCACATGCAGACGTTGATGGACAGGGGGAATAAGTGGCTGCGACAAAGGAGCACATTTTATATATGCAGATAGAGCCGTCTGACAGTCACCTCATGTCAACCCTCGCTGCAACTGACTGTTACTGTACACATCAGTGGATGCCTCAGTGCCAGAGCCTGGACACGAGAGTCACAGTCCTGTTACTTTCACAGTCCACTTGAGCTCAAATTTGACTGAGAAACAAACCTACTCTTACACAGACTGGTGTTTGTGGTGCCACAAACAGAAAGATAGGGACGATGGATAGCATGTCGTATCATTTCAAATGTGACTTTTCAGAAAGATCACAAATATGTAGATTTGTGAAATTGTTTCTAAACATAATAAACTCGTGTGTATCAGTGTTAAAAGTTATCACCAATTTTTAGTGAAAAATATCCAGATTTCTAAAAAGAAATGGATCAGTTTAAACTCGCATTTTATATCAACTCACACCCAGCTTCCTCCATCGTTGCAAGATGTTCCAGCAAATGAGGTCTTTTATGGCACATGCAGGCAAAGGTAAAATATTGAGAAACCATAGCAGCGTATTCTATTCACTGAGTAAAAAATAAAAATTGACACCTTATCTCATAATTACAACATACAGTAAGATCTCGTAATTTTGAGATCCTGGTGTTGTAATTACGAGATCTTATTTTGTAATCATGAGATCCTGATCTAGATAGGGATGAAGTTGCCATTTGCTTTTGTTGTTGATGATTTGGAGTCGAGGCTAAAGGGGGAACTTCTCACTCTTAACTCAGCTTCCCTTCACACTGCCTGGCATAAGCAGTCCATCCAAGAGCTCCATGAACAGTCAAACTTAACAGAGCACATAATGCTTATTCAACTACACCACAGACTGCCACTCTCTGTAATGGTAGTGGTTTGATATTTCCATGTTGAAAAACTAAGAAGTTATTGAATAATGAAATGGGTCGTATTGCATTTTTACCACGGTCCCTAACTACGTGTGTTGGACAGACAGTTTGTTGCACTCTTGACTGCATCGTCATTGTTGATTATTTCCACGTGAGTAAAATTGTGAAATATCTGCCAATATTAGCTTTCCAACATATTCAAAAACTGTGGGAAACTGAGGCTATGATATGGAGCTGTTGAAGAAAATAGCCGTGAAAAATGGCAAATACCCAGCCCATTCTTATTCTGAAGTCATCATATAGGCCTAACGCCCATTTGCAGTCGCCTGTCACGTCTATATATTACAAGCTAGGTTTCCTTTGGTATCTGCTGTTTATGTTCCAGGATGCTGCAACCAAACATCAACAACAAAAGCACATGGCAACTTCATCCCTGTCCAGATCAGGATCTCATAATCGTGAGGTCTTATGTCGTAATTGTGAAATCAGGCGTCATTAAAAACAACAACAAATGGGCTCGTAAAATTCCTGAATTCTGTGAAATTAAAAGATAATAAGGAGCTCTGCAGATGCAGTGTAAGCTACATGTGAGCACACTGTACATGGTTACAATTCACTGTCACACTGTCTTGTCTAAAAGGTTTTAAAAGGGTGTGTGCCTTCAAATATTCATTCATATTCAACATGACGGTTCCATCTTCCTTTATTTAGAGGATATAGATTTCTTCTGCATGAAAGCTCAGTCGCTGCTTTGATGCATCCATGTTTGGTTAATTGAAGCACATAATGTATCATGCTCGACTACCTGAGCACTAATCTCTATAAAAAGTTATCTGCATATGTATGCAGACTCTGCAGAATCTGGAGGCAACGGCTCAAGATTGTCATCTGTTAGTCGTATTGATCTATCACGTTTGAGCAGCAGTCTGAGTGTAAAAGAGGTGGAACACATTGGCCAAAGTGCAATCTCAGAACCCACTGACTCTCATCTGACTACTTTGTTTGTTTTGGTTTTTTTTTCATATCTGCATTCATATGCAGATATCTGCTTGAAGAGATGAGCCAAAAGGCTTGGCTCAGATATCTGCCAGCTACACCTGAACCCCTGAAATTATGGCCCTCGCCCCCAGAGGCTTTCTGTCAGCAGACCAAGTTCTGAGATTGCCTGAGTTAAGGCTACTATAGAAAGATTTTTATCTGAATTAAAAGGTATGCGAAAGGTTAAGGGATTAATAATCAAAAAAATATAAGGATTTAAAGAGGGCTTTTTATGTCTAGAATTACCTTAGAGACTTGGCTTTAACATCCTGAGGGAGTGTATTAAAATTGTTTGTTAGAGGTCAGAAAAGGGGGCTAGATTCAAAATCTATGACTTTGTTTACCCACCAATTAGTAACAAAGAAAAAAAAGAATAATTATTATAACATATTGTGGTTGAATGTTAATGTTAGGGCACACAACCCTAGCTTGGGAACCAGACAAATCTGGAGGCTCAAGGTCCCCCTCCAATTCAGACAGATTTCCAAATGACCTGACCTGACCTGACCTGCGTCTGGCCAGTCACAACCGCTTATCTAATGTGGGGCTTGATTCAGACAGTGACTGACAGCTTGCAAAACCTTTGCATAATAATACACAATGATGTAATTTTTGGCTGACACACCCTCAAGACAGGACACAAGTGAGTATAAACCTATCTTAGTAAAGAGGAGCCCAGTTAAGGCAACAACAAATATGGCTGCAGCGGATGTGGAACTTTCCCTTTAAGTACTAATGTTAGACTCTAATGGCAACTAATACTACATCATCACTGCTCATCTCTTCACACTGTAGTCTGTTTACATTCTACGTTACCATAGACCGTATATAAAGATGGACGACGTTTCCCCACTGACCCCCACTGTACAAAAATGAAGCCAAAATATCCTTGCCATCTTGCACTGGTGACGATATCTGGAGCTAGAGTCTGCGCAGTAGTGGTCCCTGCCAATATCGTGTTTTCGCCCATACACCCATCTGACTAATCACAGGCAGCACCATTGATCGCAAACATACAAATTAACACACTCAGCTGTCAATCATGACATCCATTGCCAAGGTTTGCAAGGTTTATGACCTATAATGCAGCCAGCCAGCAGGGGGAGATGTTTTGGCTTCACTAAGCTGTCATGTCGTCCATCTTTATATACAGTCTATGTCCATCACTTACCTCTATGTTACATTTTTCACTGCTCTGATTGGTTGTAGGTCTATCCAATTACATCCGGCGACATTCTGATCTACAGCTGTTGATAACTCCCCTTGGAAATAAAAAATGAACTGCAAGGCTCAAGACTAACTCCCATTACAATTTGATGTGGTGATGTCAGGCTAGCTCAACCCCCTCCCCTCCCTGATCATTTCTGTAAAATGATCTGCAGTGTTAGTCTTTATCTGTATGCTTACACACTGTACATGTAGATGAAAAAGTGTGTGTCTGTCACATGTTCATGTCAGTGTGTAATTCTATAAACATGCAGTACAAGGCAGTGGGTGTGTGGACAGCATTCTGCACTCAGGATGACTGAGCTCTGCTCTCTAACAGTGTGTGTCCGTGTGTGTTACTGAAATGTAATCTTTAATTTCTGTGCATGTTTGTGTTTGGTATTGCACGGTACAGATTGTAAAATGATGGATTGCCCACAAACAGAAAACACACATGCGCGCACACATGCACTATCACTCTGTGCTGTGCTGTTTTAATAATATGAGTTCACACCTTACATAAAAGGCAATATCAGATTCAGAGTATTACTCCGTTTCATACCTCCACATTCTTCTTCCTCTCCACTCCCTTCATCTGTTTCCATTATCTCTCCCTGGAGTACTCTGCTTTTCCTCCAATCAGTCGGTCCGCAACTCCTTTCCTTCTTCACTTCGCCCCCCCCCCCCTTCTCCGCAAACCTGTGTGCAAAAATGGATTACCTGGCTTTCTGAATTATTCCTAAAACATATTTCTGTGAGCCCAAATAGAAGCTCAGCAGGAGAAGCTTATAATACAACAGTGTGTGTGTGTGTGTGTGTGTGTGTGTGTGTGTTTAGTGTCTGCAAATACCTGGGCATGTACATACAGTATGTAGATTTTGAGTATTTGGGCAATGCAAATAATTTTGCACACACACACACACACACACACGCACACTTTCTGCTGCATTCACTTCTGCCTCCTTTTGTCCCTACCTTAGCTCAATGTCAATAAAAGCTGGGGCACACACACACACACACACACACACACACACACTGACCAAGTCCTGCATTACTCAATCATGCTCTCTTGCACTCACACTCACACACACACACACACACACACACACACACGTGAAAGTGGAGGGACTAAGCATCGCATTAGAAATCCATTTAACTTCTCCACGTCTTATTTCATTCACATTCTGTGTGTGTGTGTGTGTGTGTGTGTGTGTGTGTGTGTGTGTGTGTGTGGATCTTTGATGCTGTGTACACACAGTGTGTTTGAACGTGTGTGTTTAACCTAAAGTACACATTTCTGTGCAAATGTATCATTGATTTCTGTGCATGTTTGTGCATATCCGTCTACACGTGCAAAGATGCAACATGTCTTTTTTGTTTTGTAGTGTGTGTGTGTGTGTGTGTGTGTGTGTGTGTGTGTGTGTGTATGAAAGGTACATTTCTATTCATGTCAGTGAGCTCCCATGTGTGTGGTGAGCAGGAGTGATAGAGGAGAAAGGGTTGGATAGAGGAGAGGAGACTTCACAATCATTTCCCAGCGCACACATGCATACACACAAACACACACACACACACACACACACACACACACACACACACACACACACAGGTAGATCCTATTAAACTAAGTGCAATAATAAATACAGCTCTGTTGTAGAATTATTCATGTCTCTGTCCTCCCCTGGCCTGAGCGGTCCATGTAGTGGGGGAGAGGGAGGATAATTGCAGAATGAAGAAAAGATGATGGCAGCACGTTAGCCTGCAGGCAGAGGGGATGACTGACAGCTCAGAGGTTATTAGTTCAGTCTGAGGCTGTGGTGCCTCAGTGAACTGATGAATGGTAAGACAAAAGAAATGTAAACACCTAAAGTTGGCTTTGAGCTGCTGGGATTTTTGATACTTTAAGTTTCTTGCCTTTTTTGTGCCAAGAATTTACAATGATGCAATGTTTCAACCTCAAACAGCAATTTAGACAAATTAGACCATGAAAACTATCCATTGAAACCCAACATGAAATGGTAGACACACTCCACTGTACCCATTCCTTTCATTTTGCTGTGAAGGGCTCTGATTACCCAATATTTCAAATGTGTCAGCATTTCTAAGACTTCTGAGTAACATATTTTTGAACGGACAGTTCACCCCAGAATCAAAAATACGTATTGTTCCTCTTACCTATAGTGCCATTTATCAGTTGAGTTTGTTTTGGTGTGAGTTGCAGAGTGTTGGAGATATCAGCTGTAGAGATGTCTGCCTTCTCTCCACTATAATGGAACTAGATGGCACTCGGCTACATTTTAAAAAACGTAACAGTAATGTCTTTCCAGAAATCATGACCTGGTTACTCAAGATAATCCACAGACCTTGTTGTGAGCAGTTTTCTGTGGGAACTATTTTCTGTCTACCAAACTACACCGCCAACCATATCATTGCCCACAAGGAAGTGTGCATCTACTCATGGACAAGAGGCTCGTGCTTATGACTGCATGAGACGTAAACATTAATGGTGTCCTTTTCTTTTAGGTATGAGGACATGTTGACCACCATGCTGCCACCAACTACTTTAGGACACTTTTGCATGACATGGGTTGTATTAGAGTGAAAACCTCTGGGGCTAAAAACTGAAGCCAACCAGAAGTGCCAAAAACTGCAGTTCCTTGAAAGGCCACTTGAGGCTGGCTCCAGAAGTGAGTCAATCCCCACAGACCCCCATGTTAAAATGCCCAGCTTTACAGCAGAAATAAACATGTTTACACCCTGGTACTAAAAAAAAAAGTTTTGATCTGTAAAACTAATTTCCCCATTCATGCAAAAGTGCAGGGGGTGAATTTTCATATAACTCACATATTTACATGTTTTTAAGGCTTAATGTTACACATATTTAAGGGTGTGGCCACTTTGAGTGACAGGCAGTCTGTGAGGCAACACCAAAGTCTGTTTCAATCAGGGGAGGCAGATGACTGAAGTAAAGATAATGTTTAATACAGAATATGGGTGCACAGTTTGACAGATGATTTGAGCTGATTAAAATTTAACATAAGTCTTTAGCGCTTAGCCACCAGAGGGAGATTTTTTGTGATTGAGGGACATCCGAGCAGTAGCAAGATCATTCTTCCCATAGAGTCCAGACACTGGTGGAGGTGGTGGCTGATGAGGCAGATGAAGCTAATGAATACGAGAAGACCAGGCAGTGATGCGGAGGTTGGAGGGTGCACTCGACTGCAGCAGGGAAGAACTACAGGCAAAAAAGGAACCATATTTAGTAAGATGATAGGCTGACAGAGAAGGTGTGTCACTGTGCTATTGGTTGATTGTGAATCAGCTGTAGAACAGCTGATGGCTTAATTGACAGCCTAGACAATGACAGCTAGAGATGGAGAGTGAGCTTGTGTGTAAGAAGTAAATGGCAGGGTGAGAAAGAAAAATTGCCTAGGCAAAACAAGTATTGTGTTCTTGACTGAACTTTCGCTAGAGCTTCATGTGTCAGTTCTGGAGGCTTTAGAATGGCAGTCTACAAACCAGTGTGGGAAGTCACGGTAAGCACGTATTTTATATAGTCAATAGTCTTATTGGAGAGTAGGAACAAACTACCTATGTGGTTATATTCACTCAACGGCTACTTTATCAGGGTACACCTTGCTAGTACCAGGTTGGACCCCCTTTGCCTTCAGAACTGCCTTAATTCTTGGTGTCATAGATTCAACAAGGTGCTGGAAACATTCCTCAGATTTTGGTCCATATTGACATGATAGCATCACGCTGCTGCTGCAGATTTGTTGGCTGCATATCCATGATGTGAATCTCCCGTTCCACCACATCCCAAAGGTGCTCTACTAGATTGAGATCTGGTAACTGTGGAGGCCATTGGAGTACAGTGAACTCATTGTCGTGATGATTTGAGCTTTGTGACGTGGTGCGTTATCCTGCTGGAAGTAGCCATCAGAAGATGGGTACACTGTGGTCATAAAGGGATGGACCCAGTCAGCAACAATTCTCAGGTAAGCTGTGGTGTTCAAATGATGCTCAGTTGGTTCTAAGGGGCCCCAAAGTGTGCCAAGAAAATATCCCCCACACCATTACACCACCATCACCAGCCAGAACCATTGATACAAGGCAGGATGGATCCATGCTTTCATGTTATTTGTGCCAAATTCTGCCCCTACCATCTGAATGTCACAGCAGAAATCGAGACTCATCAGACCAGGCAACGTTTTTCCAATCTTCTATTGTCCAATTTCGGTGAGCCTGTGTGAATTGTAGCCTCAGTTTCCTGTTCTTAGCTGACAGGAGTGGCAGCTGGTGTGGTCTTCTGCTGCTGTAGCCCATCGACTTCAAGGTTGGGCATGTTGTTGGTTCAGAGATGGTCTTCTGCAGACCTTGGTTGTAACGAGTGGTTATTTGAGTTACTGTTGCCTTTCTATCATCTTGAACCAGTCTGGCCATTCTCCTCTGACCTCTGGCATCAGCAAGGCATTTTTTGCAAATGGTTATAAGCCCATAACAGTGTTTCTGTTCAGCTGAGACTGTACAATATGCATATGAGAGCAGCTATCCTCCTGCTGTCACAGAGGTCAGCGACAGGGTCAAAGATCTGATCCCAGTGATGATCAGACACGACAATGTGTCACTGTTTCACTGTTTCCATCTTTAAGACAGACTATTCCCAAATGTTAGTTGGTCCAGTACAATGGGGAATATGTCAGAACTTCAGTCTACATGGTTGAACTTACTATTCACCATCAGAGTCATGGCTTCACATGGATGCCTGTAGCAGCTGATGAATAATTACAAGCTGTTTTCATAAATAAACTATAAAAGATGATGCTAAGGGGGAACATTTGCAGTAAGGTCATGAAATGAGGACAAGCAGCCTTAATATGCTGCTACAGAAACAGATCATCACACAATCTTTATTGATCTCCGTGGGGGAAATAGTCTCTTCACTCAGCCCTCCCAGTCTCAGTCTCTACCCTCCCGTGTCCTCACAGTGGGTTCAGATATCAGCCCGAGCCGACAACAGGTGTGAGCTCAGTTCAAATCTGGCATTTTAGATTCAAAGCCCCCCCACCTCTCCCTGCACGCCGTTACAGTGTAGCGTCTTCACATTCTGGCAGTAAACTTTGCTCAAGTAATTTCACTTCAAAGATACCGAGGCCGTGACCAATTTTCCTTGCTTCCCTTCTCAACGATAGTAATTACACATGGATTTAATTAATGTGGGAACAGGAAGGGAGGAGCAGGGAGGTCTTTGAACTGTATGTTTGGAGGAGACGGAGAACGAAATGGAGAAAAAAAAAACAGAGTTAGAGTGAGAGATTAGTGAGCGAAGGAAGATTGAGTTATTTTAGATCGCAAATGTGTGCCAGAGCTTAGGCCAAGAATCTCTGGTGGATCCGTAATATGTCAGTCTTTCTTCTGCCGCCTCCTTTATCCATCTGTCCCTTCTGTCTAATCTTTTTCTTGTTGGAAGTTTAATGTGTCCCATTCGCTTCTCCATCACACATGCTTTTGTCAGGCCTGCCTTTGCTCTTTCTCTGAGGCCCCCCCTCCCCGGGATGGTCGCTTCCCTCCCTGTCCCCCATCTCCTAACTCCCTTGTTTCCTTTTCTCCTGGTCTGCGGAAGAGAGGAGAGGGGGAGGGAGGGGGGGGGGAGAAAAAGCAGACGGCACAAGACAACTTCTCAGCGCTGCGTCAGCACCGGCCGCCTCTGGAGAATAATAAAACGGCGGGATAATTCAGCACTGACGAAGGGCTAATGAGGGATGGAGGGGAATGAGGGAGGGAGAGGGGGGTTCGAAGGAGGGAGGGTGAGTGGATGCAGGTGGTCTGTCAGTCAGGTGAGACCACACCATAAAAAATTATTACTGAAACAGTACCAAGTCCTTCATTTGCATAAACTTCTTAAAGAGGAGGTGTAGTGATTTCAGAGGCCTAAACATTTTCAGGTGTGTAATGTTCCCTCTGTCAGCTATATTGGAGGTCTGCATTTTCCAAACTGATAAAGCTCCATAAAGCTCTCCATTTGTTTTCATGTCTACCTGCATGCCTTTTCTTAAAGGGGTAGGTCAGATTTGTTTCAGATTTTTTGAAGTGGGGTTGTGTGAGGTACTTATCTAAAGTCAGTGTATTACATACAGTAGATGGCAGGCGGCAATGCCCACAGTTTGAAGAAGCAGGCAAGACTTAGGAAGTTAAGCAATGCACTGCTGTGGAAAGAGGCACCAGCAAAATATATTTAACATTTAATATCAGTTTCATGTACGCTATATATAGAATACAGAATTTTTATTGCTTTACCTTGCAGTCAAGCAGCCCTTTCCAGTGGGGAACTGAAGCCGTTATCTATGCTCTCTTCAAACCCACCAGACTCCTTTGACTAAAACAGGAATTCTTTCAGCCGAGGCACCAGAAGAAAATGTTTGTATTGAAAAGGGGTCGAAAAACGATTGTTTTTAACTGAGACATTGCTACATTTCCAGCCCAGATTGTGACACAAAAAGCAGTTGTTTTTACCATGATATTGATGCATTTTAAGCTGGGATATTGGCGTGAAAAGCAGTTGTGTTTATGTATTTATTTTTTAGCAAGGCATCGCTGCGTTCCCAGCAGGCATAGTGCCACAAAGAAAGCAGTGAATTTCAGGTGGGGAATGTGCCCCAAAAACTGGTTATTTTAGGCCAAAACATAATCTTTTCCTAACCATATTCAAGTGGTTTTTGTGCCTAAACCTATAACCATGTTAACCACAGTGTTGTTGATACATAAAGTTTTAATGTATTTGCTACATAATAATGTACAAATGTAACGTATCTGTGGTTTGCAGAAATGTACCATGCCAACATTTATTCTAGCGATTGGGTTGCAACTTAACAGTAACATCAAAATGAGTTCCACAGTCCACACACGCACATATAACGTTACAGGAAGTTTAAAACAACATTAGGACTTTTTAAATGGACCTAAATTGATAAAAAAGATGACAGGACTCTGGTGGGTTGGATTGCGTCACGTCCACGCAGCGTCCTGTAATATGTTCAGACTTAACAGTAACCCAGGCGTTGCTTTTACTTTCTCTACTTTAACAAACATTAACATAAAGCTATAAAAGAGACAACTTTTTCAGCTGACGGTAGCTGTAAAGCTAGCAAAATGCTAAAAGAGCTAGCTGGACAGGATTACCTCTCCAGACACGGTAACATTAGGCTACTTCTCCTGACGACCTTTGGCTCTACCGCCTAATGAAATGTAATTAACATGATAAAACTCACAGTCAACCTCAAACATCTTAGACAAAAGCCATAAACGAATAAAAAAATAAAGAAATCAAGCATGTATCATCATCTTACCTGGCGCAGAGGGGGCTGGGAATGATCTGTACATTTTTCGTGGGTCCGTGAAAAAAAGTGGGTCTGTAGGCATCGAAAAAATGATCGCCCCCTGCTGGTACTGCAACTTCAGGGAGGCGTGTCTTTTACATGCCTAGGCGAGGTAAACCGTGACCCTGACACGGAATCCCCTATGGACCGGTGGGTGTATTACACGCTTCACCGTGATACTGGGTTGAATATTATGTGGCTGTGGTGTTTTAAAGGGTTAGTTTGGATTTACCAAAGTCAAACAATAACACTAACAAACTGACTGATTTTTCTAGCGGCTGAAATATGTTTTGCTGCAGCCTCCATCCACAGGAGCACTGTGTCACTCCGAAGTTGTCGAAATCTGTCACTTAGGCAGTGACTTGCGGCGTCAGAAACCAACGAAAAAAGGCGTCCTTTAACATCTACATGATGCACGGCAGGTTAACATCACCCAACAGCATCAGGGGCAGGTGGGAGGGGTGGTGGATGGGTCCAACAAACACCAACCTTCACCTAAGAGAGCAGTGTTTGCGTCCCGTAAGATTCTAAAGCCAAACCCTGTTCTTATTTCCTAACCACATGCTTTTGTTGCCTAAACCTAACCATGTGTGTTTGCAGTTCTGAGAATGCACTAACTGATTCTCCAAACTCTGACCGTGCCATGGATGTGTACTTCATAAAACCCCACTTCAAAAAAATCAGAACTATCCCTTTAAGGTGTTTGAGCTCTCAGGGCCACCGTAGACCTTTAGTAATTAACAGAGAAAAGTACAAATGCCTAATGGTTTGCAAATTATCCACCACCAAGTATCCACCTCTGTCCCCTACATATCACATTAGCTAACTAATGATACGGATATCAGCAATTCTGGCCTTGATATTGAAATGAAATTTTGTGATATCACCCAGCCCCAATTTATGAATTGCTCAAAGAACAATATTTTTGTACGTGTACAGTATTATAGATTCTATGCCCAACTAACATTGACCCTTACCCGAGAGAGGGGTGCTCGCATCCCGTAAGATTCTAAAGCCAAACCCTGTTCTTTTTTCCTAAACCTGACGAAGTGTTTTTGTTGTTAAAGGAAAAAAACTTTGCAATATACGGTGTTGCACCGACATAGTGCGTTTATTTTGAAGGAGACTGCGTGTAAACGTTAAATTTCCTGTGAAAACAGGAGTGTATCTTGAAAGAAGAGAACTTGACATGGTGTACCAAAGCATCAACAACCAACAATCCCAGGGTACCTTGTATGTCCTATGTGGACGTGGAGAGTCCATGACCAAAATGTCAATATGTGACAAGGTCGAAATGAGAATGTGTTGGTTATCTCTTTAAGATGGAAAGTTAGTTCTTGAGAGGGATCATGTGACACAGTCAAAAGCTCCAGGAGAGTAACTAAATAAAACCTTGTGGTGAGATCATGTTGTCAACTATGGGTTGAACCCCAAACTTTTAGGCAAACTTGGACGAGAAGACCCTAAAATGCTCAACAACAACAAAAGAAGAAATGACTGGCCAAACACTGCCTCTACTTTTCATCTATCTTTTCCTCCACTGAACAAATCCTCTCGTATAGGACACTGATAAAACTTCCACATCTGGGCTTTTGTATGTGGCAAATTAGTATGTGCCATCTGTTAGCAGCATATTTGCTGGTAATGGCAGCGCAAGTAAAAGGGGAGAGCAATCATACTGTATCTCTGAGCCCTTTTGAACACTGGAGGTTACGTCAAAGCTGGTGTGTGGCTAAAGAAGTCACACACACAGACACCAACAATTAGCAAGTGTCCTTGTGTCACCAGAAAAATCCTGACGCCCTCATCTAATGTGAATCAGCAACACTTATTAAAGTATTATGTAGAAAAAGAGAATATGAATAATAAAACATTTCCTACAGCTTCATGCAGCATTTTATAACAGGTGATCTCCTCTTCCTAATATGCAAACACACACACACACACACGAGGACAGGTAGGGACAACAGAGGAGAAAAGGCTTGTAGAATAAGAAGATGTGACAAAGACTAATTCTGCAAACATTCATTTGAACCAAAACCTCACACACACACGCACACACACACACACACACACACACACACAGATGCAGCGATCCTCCAATCACAGCAAACTTGATGACAGGCCCAAACTAATGACAACCCCAACAGAAAAAAAGTGCTTATGTCAAGAACAGCAGGGGAAACACTCAGCTCGAGGAGGACGTACTTAGCCAAAGACTCTCTCTGTGTTTTCGTCTCTCCTGAGTCTGGAGATGAGAAAACTTGAGGCTTTTTTTTCTGGCCAGACCACAAAGTCAACAGAATCGACTACGGAGTCAAAAATCAATGAGCGCAAAAATCATTTTGGCATCTCTGCGTCAGGTTAGAGCCAAACATATGGCTCATTTGTATAAGGCATTCATACCTTGCACAATGTAGGAGATTAGTTTTAGCTTAACACATAACAATAGATGAAAATGTGACCCACTGATATTTCACAGCATTAAATCAGAGCTGCAGCTCCGATGTGTCACAACATTGGCTGAGGCCCCAGGTGTCCAAAAGAATTTAAAGCGGAGCTGACCTTTGATGGAACGTGGAGCTGGAGCCATGATTCCTGTCCAAATGTTTCATCTGGATCAGTTAGCTCTTTTGTCTGTTCTGTAGGGGTGAGGAATATTCACTATCATTGCAATGACTGTGTGATGAATAAAGCCTAAAGATTATACTTTTACTACCGTTACTAATAGGGTTGGGAACGATTAACCGATACGACCGGATATCCGGTTTAACAAGCAAGAGATACGGCTGCGTCAGTAGCAGCCTCCTCAATCGATACGTTTCAGCCATGAATCCTTAGATGAATCGATTGTAGAGTCATGGATCGGGTATCGCGAGACTAGCAATCGGTTGACTGGCTTTAACAGTTTGCATCTCGAAAACAACGCGAGAGCCGGCGGCATTACTGACAACGATAATGGATGTAAATATCAGCGCCAGCTTGACCGTTGGAGCTGAGGAACAGAAGCTAATGCTGGTTGGATAAACCAGGGAGCAGCCAAGCCGCAGCAGAAAATAACGGCGAATCCTGCTGGTTGTGAGTTGAACGGGGGGTCACAGACACAGACAGAAATACGTATTCCTGTCAAATACAGCGGCCATAGTGCTCCGGAGCGCAAGATAACGGCTTACCGGCGACCAAGAAGCCCGGTTCCAGGTCCAAGAAGTCTTTGTCGGTGTCATGACTGCCCAGAAATACCTGACCAGCCAAGTTGTGGCGGCACACAGGTATGTGATGTGTCAGAGGTGAAACGAGCCGTTCACATTTCCACAAACCTCACCGCACTTTAGGGACTGTTCTTTACTTGTCAGAGGAGGAGGGTGGCTGGTTGATTTTTATTTTATTTATTTATTTTGATCCCCCTTATGTTAATCACTTATTGATGCTGTTTTTGAAGTATGAATAAATCAATAAGTAATTTATTCCATTGAAATATCATTGATGTATTATAGAAAAGTGATTTTTCTTTTTATAAATGACAAACACAGAGTGTAGCAAACACAGAGAAATAGTCTGACATGCTGTCAGTGATAAGCTGCTAGTCATCACAGTCCATGATATAAACTAATAACAGATGTCAGATTCTGCCCCTACATTGCATGTTATTATTTTATTCTGCTTTATGTTTATATTGTACAGCGTTATAATAAACTTTATTCCAGACTCAAGTCCATATAAGATACATACAAAAACACAGACAATGTGTGATTTTGTTGTTGTTTGTCTTTTTATTTTATTTTTGCCAGTGCCATACAGCAACAATGCTTGGGGATGTGGTCTTTTACAAATTTGAAAATACTGTAAGAATGTCACTTTTATAGAATTGGCTTCTTTATTTTATAATGTATGATTAATGTCTACATCAACAAATGTTAACCATAGAATCATATCGAAACGTATCGTTCCTACACTGTATCGAATCGCATCGAATCGTTCTGTATTAAAAATATATTGTTTTTGAATCGTATCGTAACCTGTGTATCTAGATACGTATCGAATCGTCTATCACAGAGAGATTCCCAACCCTAGTTACTACCATTACTACGGTGGAGTTTAAATATACTATTTCTGGGCCCCTTGCAGTGACTACATGAAGCCTGGAGTCTTGTTGCCACCATGAGGTTGCAACTCAACCAGTGGAGGCTCCAGGAAGTTACTGCGCCCAGCCAAAGAATAAGCCCACACATAACATTGCAGATAGTCAGTTTCACTCTTTGATTTGTATGGAATAAACAAATATAATATTGTTGCTAGGGTGGAAACTTTGTATCTCCATATTTCATCTTTTTGTCCTTGGATCCTCAAACTGTTGCCATAACCTCATAGCTCCACCCCGCCTCCATCGAATTAAGTGCTGTAATAGAGCATCTTTGATACCGCACATAGCGGAGCTGAAGATAAACAATAATCAATTTTACCCGCTCTGTTCCCAGAGAATAGTCTCCTAGCAGCAGGGAGTGAGGCGGAGGGTTGCGAGGTGTGCTAGCTTATTTCCGCCATGACCCTTTAAGCCAGTTTGAAGGTTTCCCTCCTTTGTGATTACTTGACCCGCCCTAATGTGTTTCACCTGTGCCTCATTGTCTGCCTTGTCTTAGGCCTAGTCCACACGGACCCGTGTGCTTCTGAAACCGAAGTTTTTCGGGCTCAGATTTTCTAAAAACAAATCGTCCACAGGAGTGGTTTGATAAAAAAGTATGATATCCACACAAAACCGCAAAACCTGCTACCAAGTGATGTAATACACATGCCAAAGCAGTAGGTGGCGATGTAACTTCTAACAGAAAGGCCATTTTAACCAATCAGAAGTCAGAGTCAATACCGAAATAGGGAAGTGCGTAAAAAAACCCAACCTGACCCACAAATATAGCGCGACCTAATTCAACATCAGAGGCGCCTGAACGACCAACTACACTACCACGACAGCCTTGACAGGCCTGCCAACAGAGGTCCGACACGGCTGGATCCAGAATCTCCGTTGGCAGGTCCGTTGCTGCTTTCATGGTAGTGTAGTTGGGGTAGCAACATGAACAGCCTCCATCAGTGGTTGTTAGGTCGAGCAGCTGGATATGCCATCCAAAGAGAGCAGATAGCACGCTCATAAATAAAGTTAGCACCAGCGTGTTTGGTCTGTCATTTCACTAGCTATTTACTGTCACTCTGATGTCAAACATTGGAAACAGTTCATAAAATACTGCGGTTATCCTATCTACATGCAACCGCTGGCACCAGAGTCTTCCAAAAACTTCACCCTGGACTCTAAAAATACACGGTTTCAGAAGTAGTCTATGAGTCTGCTTTGTGAGTCCTTCACCAGTTTGTGCTTGACAGTCTGCCTCATTTGTGGTCTGATAAACAGAAAGAGAAAGATTTTTGCCAAACTGAACATGTAAACATCTCACAATATAAAGACACAATACCAACTCTGACAATGCAGGGTTCCATTATTCTAGAAAAAGGGTTTCTCATTTCCTGTAAAGTAGCAGTTTGGAGGGCGGCATGGTGTTGCAGTGGTTAGCATTGTCGCCTCACTATAGGAGGGTTTCTGGTTCGAACCCGGGGTGGGGCAGCCCTTTGTTTGCATGTTCTCCCTGTGTCAATGTGGATTTTTCTCCGGGTATTCCAGCTTCCTCCCACAGTCCAAAGACATGCAGGTTAATTGGTGACTGTAAATTGGCTGTAGGTGTGAATGGTTGTCTTTCTCTCTGTGTCAGCCCTGTGATAGTCTGTCAACGTGTCCCGGGTGTACCATGCCTCTCGCTCAATGTCAGCTAGGATAGCCTCCACAACATGATAGGTTTTAAAAACTTGCAAATATAACACTTAGAAACTGACACACTTGAAAAATGCTAGTCACCAAATCTTAGCTGCACACACTCCAACATGCCCCCCATGAATCCTGCATGAAACAAATGCCCAATACTGTCATTCCGCCAATGAGGTGAGACTTGCATGTCAAAATTTATTGCATGTTGATATGCTGACGTTTTAGGTCTTGATGCGATGTGATTCTGATTATTCTATCAGCTAAAACAATAATGTACAGCTACAGCAGCTATGCACCATGGCACAACATCAGGATCACGTCATGTGATGGCAGCTTCTCTAGAATACATAGTAGCTACAGTACAGCAGCTACACAAGCAGTTACATGGTCAAAAGAGTGTGTTAATCATGAATTTTACAACAATTTCAATGTGCATCAATCAAGCAGAACTGAAAACTTTCAGCTTAATGATGTGAGATTTACAATGTGTTATGACGGGGCCATTATAACGACGTGTGGTTTTGCAGATCGGCCAGAAAGGACCAGCTGAAACTGTACAAGGGTAAAAGGTTGGGAGACACCCGCAACGTGTGATCAGCATGAAAACCACAGCAGGGATAGATGCAGAGCTCTCTCCTGGTTGTCCTCTCTTTCTCTCTCCTCCAAACTCTTAATACACGTGATTCTGTAATGGAGATTAATGCACACTGGCACAGGAACAAGTTTAACACACACACACACACACACACGCACTGAGGGTGGGATGGTGAGGAAAGGAAAGAGGCTGTAAATATGAAACAATAGAGTGTGTGTGGAGGGGTGTCCTGGTCAGGAAGAAACGGGGACAGAGAGATGAAAGATAGATTGGATGTGCTGCACTGACCAGTCACCAGAAACTAACAGGGATTACACCACTGTGGGGGTTTAGCTCTTACATGCACACACACACACACCTACAGATGGCGTGTGTGAACTCCATCAGGTAAGTGAGGCGTTAAGGAGGTTGCAACATCCAGCTTTCCTGCCTAAACGCTTCTAGGTTGAGGTTATGGATTTATGATAGCTCCACTGAGCATTTTTTTCCCTGACTTTGAAAACACATTTGGGACACACACACACACACACACACACACACACACAGTGATGGCACACACACACCGACAGACCTCTTCATTTATGCAGGATGTAACTAGGGTGACAGGGTGAGCTTACAATGGTCCACTCCTGTTACTGTTGTGTGTGTCAGGTGAACACATGTCCCCGTTCAGCCCCAGTTTCTCAGTGACAGACAGCCCGGCGCTATGGAGTTACAGCCTGGCCTCGTTCACACAAACACACACAAACTGTCCAAGCTGCCGGAGGGCTGAGGTTACAGTGGCCTATTTACGAGGGAGATTTGGTCACAATTACTGGCAAGGGATTACTGCAGGTAGGATGGGAACGCATGATGTCATAGTGGCAGCGGTGGACTCAAAGGGTGGCCTTCCAGTAGAGAAAACATAAATTGCCTTTAAGATCCCCCTTTTAGCGGAGACAACATGATAAAGTGCCCTCTACGGTTGCCTTCCATTGGAGAAAATGTAATTAAGGGCCCCCTAGGGTGGCCCTCCAGTGGAGAAAACATGTAGAGGTGCCCTCCAGTGTGTTCTTCCAGTAGAGAAAATGTGATAAAGTGCCCCCTTGGATGCCCTTGTAGTGGAGAAAATGTGATTAAGTCCTTTCTAGTGTGCCCTTCCAGTTGAGAAAACTTGATAGAGTGCCTTCTAGGGTGCTCTTCAAGTGGAGAAAATGTAATAAAGTGCACTCTAAGGTGCTCTGAAATGGAGAAAAATTATGAAGTAGCCTCTCTGGTGCCTTTCTAGTGAGGAAAATATGTATATACTGCCCTGAAGTGTGCCCTTACAGTAGAGAACATGTGATGAAGTTCCCACTAGGGTGGCCTTCCAGTGGAGAAAGTGTGATGAAGTTCCCCCGAGGGTGCCCTTCCAGTGGAGAAAATTTGATAAAGTGCCCTCTGGGGTGCCATTGCTGGGGAGAAAATGTAATTAAGTGCTCACAAGGGTGGCCTTCCAATGGTGAAAACATGACTAAGTGCCCCTAGAGTGGCCTTCCAGTGGAGAAAGTGTGATGAAGTGCCATCAAGGTACCCCTCTCAGTGGAGAAAACATGTAGAGGTGCCCTCAAGTGTGCTCTTTCAGTAGAGAAAATGTGATTAAGTGCCTCTTAGGGTGCTCTTCCAGTGGAGAAAACGTGATGAAGTGCACTCTAGGGCGTTCTTAAATGGAGAAAAATGTTATGAAGTGCCCTCTCTGGTGCCCTTCTAGTGGAGAAAATATGTATAAAGGGCTCTCTTAGGAGCCCTCCCAGGAGAGAAATTATGATGAAGTGTCCTCCTGTGTGCCCTTACAGTAGAGAAAATGTGATGAAGTTCCCACTGGGGTGCCATTCCAGTGGAGAAACTATGATACAGTGCCCTCTAGGGTGCTTTCATGGTGGAGAAAATGTGATTAAGCCCTGTCTATGGTGCCCGTAAATGGAGAAAGCTCTTGGGTGTACTTTTAGTGGAGTAAATGTGATGAAATGCTCCCTAGGGTGCCAGCTGGTAAAGAAAACACTATTTTTCTTATGAATACAAGATTAAATGTCTACAGCCATGCTTACTGCACTGTGAGGCTGGGCAGGTATTTGGTCATAAGATGAAAAGTTAAACTTGCAAAAATGTATTTATTTGGCCACATGGAGGCAGAGGAAGGAAATTTTGAACATAGAAAATTAAGATCAAATGGGAAACATGTTAGCCAAGTTGCTAATTTACACATCCAGCAGATACAGGGCATGTTAGCATTCATTTAAAGCCGTGTCTCTGCAGATGGGTTTGTCAAGCTTTTTCACTGAAAACAAGAACAGCGCTGTGAGTGTGGTGAAAGTGTACAAAAACAGTGAAGTTGCACGTTGGACAGATGAACTATGTGCTGACACTCACTACGAAGGGACTGCCTGAGTTAATGTAGTTCATCCTGAGGAGGACGTGAACATTTACACCAAATTTTACAGCAATCCATCCAATACATGTTAAGATATTTCAGTTTGGAACAAAGTGGCTAAAAAGAAATCCATTCATAACCATTGAAAAACCTGAGAACAATGACAGAGGATAAGAGTCTGAAACAAAACAAATAGACAGTTTCAAGTTGAAACCTAAGCGACCATGAGGCTGGACTCCAGTGAAATGTAATACCTAATTGTCTCACTCATTCATGAGGTCATAGTGTGGACACTCACATCTGTAACTAACACAATCCAGTGAATTCCTTGCTTCATAATCTGCTTAACAGACATCAACAGATTGCTGCTGTCAGTGCGTGCATGTGGTTTGAGGTACGAATAAAAAAAATTGATATGATGTGTATTTGTACCGAAAAACATCTGCACCATCATCACATAACTAATGACAGACAATAGCTAAATATATAAAATGTCAGGGACCACCTGGGGACGCAACTGCATATATGTCCTCGGCATAGGCTATGATTACCAGTTTATGACCAAGAATTTTCAAGGAACCCTAACGTGGGTATTTCTTCAAGGTTCTTAAAAGAACTTTCAAAATGATACTTTGCCATGTTCCCTGTTTGAAAAAGAGACTTTTGAGTTAAGAGTAATTAATTTATCGACCATCATTTCTTTAATCCTCCAAGTAATGCGCATGGCATGTCATTTCGAAATGTTCTGCAAAAATAGGAGCATGCCTCTAATACTACTACTCTTCTTTTGGGTTAATTTCATTTGGGCAGTGGCAGATTAAGGTGGTCATGGGCCCCTAGGCTACTCTTTGTGGGGGCCACCCCCTTACTTATCATGCTTTACCAGGAGAAAAGTAATCTAGTCCCATGTGTAAAACCTTCTGAGGAATATAACATTGCCTATGCCTACTCCCTGAGGTGTTGATAGAACATACTGGCGTCTTGAGTGGTTGAAGTGTTCGTCCGTCTGGCTAAGACTCCTTTTCTTAGTAAGATCATGAGCCATGGTTAGTGGGCTTTGCTTGTGTCTTTGCCATGGCTAGAGCTAGCTAAGGATCCTGTTGCATGTTTTTCAGCCAGGCTAATGTCAACCTTTAGCTGGCAGTCTCCTGCTGTGGACATGATGTAGTTGTCGACTAGATGAAGATCCAGAAGCTTTGAAAGATCTGGTCAATGTAGGGATTTTCTTTTGCAGATCTTGGGCACAGTATTCTTTCAGCTTCTGTGCTTTTCGTTTTGTTATTTACTAGTATATTCTATTTTTTTATTTTTTTTTTTTGACATTTTGCCAAAAAAATGCCATCTAACAGCAGGGACATACTATTTGAAAACCACATTGGCTTTATGAACCTGACATCATGTGGGCTAACTGATTATTGGGTAGGTGTGTCCAACATCTACTCAATCAGCTCCTTAATTTTTATGATTCTTATGGGCTAATAGGGGTAAAGGGTTTTCTCTGAGGTAAATTTGAATAATTAAATATAGTCTGGTCAATCTGGAGCCCTAGCACACATGGGGCCCCAATATCGGAGCCTAAGATGACCCGTGTATTAATCCATGCCTGCATTAGGGACAAACTACAGTATATGAATAGTCCATGTCTTAAGTAAAGTGCCCCAACATGGAGACTTTTTTTAGCTACCACAATAACATCGTTACGATGTACGGTGTCCTGTAAGATACTGATTTGGTATTTGGAGTAATTGTTGCAGCATAGAGACACCTTAGAGGAAAAATAGACAACATTAGATCATAAGTAAGACTGCGCTGCTTTAGGAAAGAAAGTCAATTCTTTGCTGATCATTGGCCTTTTCTATGGACAAGAAAAAGTCTTATGTTACCATGACCCTCTCTGTTTTTGGTGTTTACTAAGTCGCAGACAAACTCTGCAGAGACAAGTCTGGTAGCTATAGTAACTAAGGTAATCTTTAATTCTTCTTGACTTCCTCATAGTCTTAAAAGTTCTGGGGCGTCGGTGGCTTAGTGGTAGAGCAGGCGCCCCATGTACAAGGCTGTTGCCGCAGCGGCCCAGGTTTGACTCCAGCCTGTGGCCCTTAGCTGTATGTCACTCCCTCTCTCTCTCTCCCCCTTTCACACTTGTCTGTCCTATCCATTAAAGGCTAAAAATGCCCAAAAAAATATCTTTAAAAAAAAAAAAGTTCTGCACTACCATTCATCAAGCCAGTATTTTAATACTGACAGCATGTGGATCTGTGTGTGTACTGTCGACCTGGAGCATCCTCTCACTCTCCTAACACAGTGTGACAGAGCAGAACAGACTCAGGTGAAACAGTCTCAGCACAAACACTGTCTTAGAGCGCCCTCTGTTGGACACTGCATGTGTTGCAGCTCAAATTAACTGACACTGTAGTCATGATTCACAGAGGATGAGTAGTTTTCTTTTAATCACCCCGTCTCCTTAAAACAGTGAGATAAATAAAACTAAAGCACATATGACAAATGTATTGCCACACAATGTGATTTGAAATGTAGTGATTTATTTCATGCTAAAGCTTGAAGACTGATCAATATAAACCCCCAGAAAATAACAGTAATAAATACAGCAAATCAGCCATGATACAGAGAAAATAATTTGCACTTACTTAAAAAAAGAAAGAGCTCAAGTAATAAAAGAGATATGAAATTCAATTTCTCAAACTGTGGAGTGATTTGGTACAGATTCTTATCTTAGCACTTGACTACAGGCCGGAGTACATCTGTGCAGATAACGGTGAGAAATTAGATTTGATGTGTCCTCGAGTGGGGAACAGATTAGAGAGATACAGTGGATACATTCATCGTATTTAGTCAGTTATTTATCCGCAGAAGCCGACTGAATCTTAAACAGAATCATCAGAAGTTTCAGCACAAAAAAACCCAGTAATGATTATAAATAGAGTAGCACGGAGCAGAGACCGAGGTTTGGGAGTGTCATCCGTGTTTCATGCAATCCCTGGACAGCAGATAGTGAATCACAACGACAGTTAACCTTAGAATTAGAGTAGACCTTTCCATAGAGGGCTTGATTGCATATCTAGAAACTGACACTATCTTAAAATACAGGATTTGATATTCACGTGTACAATTCAGGAAAAAACATTGATTGTTTCCAGTGTCTAGTAATCTCTAACTAGGCCCATTAAGGTACAAAGTGAGACACACATTTTTTTACACTTTCAACAACTCAAACATTACAGAGGCGATGAGAAAGTATCTTTACATCAACTATGTTTTCCAATAAATAAATTTGCTTTATGACTATTCAAAACTTGTACAATTTGGGTAACCACATTTGAGCCCGTCTTTAAAAAAAAGTGCTGAAAATACACCTGGCAAGCTGAATACACACCCTGCTTAGACATTCTGCACCACTCCAACAACACGCTTTGGTTTCCTCAGGTTCATACACACAGTCGCACACACACACACCATTACAGACAGATGCTGCGACGAAAAAACATTCAGTAGTAAGCACATGAAATTTATAGACCCAGATGTTGTGATATGTAACTCAGAAATGTCTGAAGGAAAAACAATCCATCTGCAGCTTAACTATCACAACTAACCACCACCACCTTGATATTTATGTAAACTTAACCAATCATGTGCTTTTTAGCGTTTAAACCCTGCCTATGCAGCAACACTGGAAGCAGCAGTTTAGTGCTTGGTAAACCCCATCACGTCAAAGTTTACCCATCAGTTTGTTTGCAGTTAGCGTTCAGCCAACTTTCCGCCTCAAATCCATTAAGGTAAAACAAGTAAGAGCCACAAAACTAATGCAAGTGACAACATTAATGCTTGTCTGGTTACTTGTTGTCTCCACTAAAGCATTTGCAGGCTGCACAGCTCCTAATCAAATCAGTGTGAAGAGTGTAAACATAAGGTTGGAGTAGTACCAGGTTGGAGGGGCTTTTTGTTGCTCTGGACCTCCAGTGCTAAAAGACAGAAAGATGCCAAACCTCTGAGGAGGAATCTGGATGGGAGGAGGGAGGAATAAATAGGAACATTACAGCCGGAAGAGTGAAAGAAAATGAAAGAGGAAAAAACAGAAATAGGCAGAGAAAAACGGCAACGGAAAGAGGCAGTTGTCCAGGCCCCGCAAGGCCCATCTCTCCTCTTCAAAGGACCAGAGCAGCACCCGTCTCCCTCCCTCCATCCATCCTCTCTCCATCCCCCTGTGGATGACTCCCGTCTGGTGAGGAACGATAGGGCCCAGCGACTAACACACACCCACTGAGGGTATAATTCAATGGGCAGCATCTGGGTGTCTGTCTGTGTCCTGCTGCGCGGCTCCTCTCTCGGTGAACACACATATACACACACATAGCTCATTAAAAAAGACCAACCAAGCAGAGGAGACAGGGGGACAATTATCAGAATCACTCAAGTCAGAACTAGTTTCCAAAAAATCGAATGAGACACACACAAAACTGAGAGTTTCTGCAGAGAAAAGTTAATAGACACGCTTACATGATGTGCAACAAGATGTGCTGGGCCCTTTGTGGGATACTTTGACAGTTAAGTACCTTGACGCAGTCGTGACTGTGGTAGATAAATAGCCGAAGTCCTGACTCTACAGCTATTCTGTACCTGTCTTTTTTTAATCCAATCCATTTTTACGTGATCAATACACTCCTGATAATCTTAATCCTTGTATCTCCATACTTAGGGTTATATATTCTAAATCCCTTATAAAGGGCCTAGCTTAACACTCCAAACACCAAAGACCAAAATGTCTGCTCAGGTAGTAGACTCAAGAACTTGAACAAGCTCCAAGAATATCTCAAATGTAACAACTCATATCTTAGTACAATACAAGAAAAACACAGTATTATAATAGAATTAACCAGTTTATAACATATTTAACATCTCAAACCTTTTCAGTCTTAACCTTTTTCTGAGGCCTGGTCGCACCAGAAAGCAGCACAACAAAATTAACCCACGTCTGTATGCAAAGTACAACCACGCTTCAGAGGTTGCATTAGACTTATTTGTTGGCCATCATTTTATACAGACAGGGTCTGGTGACTCTGCGCCAGGGACAGTTTGTGAGAGTCTGCCCACACTGATACAGTGACAGGGCTAAGTATTAGCAACACGCGGCTAACGTTACCTAACGGTTATCAACGGATTTAATTAGAGTTGAGCCTTTTCGGTGTCGAGTTTGAGGCCGTTTGACAGTTCTGTGTTTGATGTTAGCCACTGCTGTGTCAGCTCGTGCTAACCAGCTTGTTCTCACTGGCATATAAAGAAAGCTGGATACACTGTTGGAGGCTGTAACCAGCTCAGCTGCGCATGATGCCAAAAAAACCTTGATTTCCGTGGCTTCAAAATTGCTCGGACCTTCCACATCTTTGGGCCCACAGAGAAGGCACACTAGAAACGTACACCAGCCAAGCAGCTAACTTCAGGTTTAGCTTTCTGCTAACTTAAATATGGATAAAACAATTTAATCATGCGACTTCTCTAGACTTTGGATATATTATCGGACTGAATGGATCAAATCGCGATAGTGGGTTTTGACACTCAAAGAAATGTTTCCACTGACTTACAGAAATCTCTTTCACAATGTTAGTCTATGGGAAGAAGTATTTTTGGGTCAAATGGCATCACGTGACAGAGCCGGAAGTTGTAATTCCACGTTTGGCCACTATGTAAAATTGGTTTTAAAGCCTGATGCTGTTCTCGGGGCTTGGGTGAACTGACCAGTCCTACTTTTTCACCTCATTCATCAACGTCATCACAATTATTTTAAAGAGTTTTTAAAGAAACAAAATGAACTGCTGTGTCATTTTGCAGTGATATGTAGTAATATCGCCAACCAATGTGATGGCTAAAGCAAAGAGGTAACCTCTTTGGCTAAAGCCAGCTAGACAACAAGGTCATGAACATGAGATCAAAGGCGAGATAGCTGATTAATATGCACACGCCACCAACTGGTGAGGGGTGTGAATGACTTGAAGTTATTGTAGATTGCCCTCAGTGTTTGAATATGTCAAAATGATGGAGGGACTTCGGATTTTTCCATCACTGATAAAAAAAAATCAGTTAATAATGGAAAATAGTTGGTTAATGCAACCTCTGCTATCGCTCCTATTCCATTGAATTTGCTGCAAAATGTGGCTGTTTTTTATTCTGGTGTGACCAGGGCTTCAGTAGGAGAAAAGGTATATTAACATTCTGACCATAACTCAGGTTTGATCAAGAGCAGATGCTAAGGGATGCCTAAGACGCATGTTTCTCTTTGAAAAACACAGCTCTTTGGTACATTCCATTACCCAATGAAATGTAAGCGGCATTGAAATATAGTTTAAGACCTAACAAGGAATCATATACATAAAAAAAGGTATTATGAATTATTAAAGTATTATGAATACCTGAGAAAGATTTTTTTAAATGAAATAGATGCCATAAATCGAGGCATGGGGGTCAAACAAGAGGGCTAAAATGTAGTTGACAGAGAAAAGAGACTCTTTGTTCAAAGACTCGGCAGTTCTCCTCACAACATTACATTCAGTTACATCAGCCACACCTTATTTTTCCTTTCTAATTCAGCCATCACCCACTCTGATCTAAAATAAAACGGAGAGAAATGCAGCGATCAAGGAGCTTTTCTCCCTCTGTCTTTAGAAGTGTTAGTAATATGTGAAAACCCTTAGGCGTACATATACACACATACACACACACACATACTCAGTGTTGAGCTCCACTGGACTTATTTCACACAACTAAAGCCGGCCCTTGTCTTTGTAGCACCAGCTGATAAGTCTCATTAAGGCCAGCTCGTTAGGAGAGGGCCGTCTCCGTGGCAACAGCTCGGTGACATCATGTCTGTTGTGCGACGTCCGCTATATTTGTCAGTAGTAGGACATGTGTGTTTTTGGTTTAAAGAGTCGGTCAAGCAGCAAGGCTTTGTTTCATTGTTCAGCCTCAGGATGGTGAACAGCAGGAGTGTGTTCAGTTCCAGGCCCGCAGGGTTCTAAAGGAAAACACCTGCCTGGTTTTTAGTCTCCGTCTCCTCTGATGTGACGTCTCAGAGCATTTTTAGAGTGTGTTCGTAAGCTAAACACACACATTTCCACACGTCTTCTCTGCAGCGTGTCTGCATCAGTAGAACTTGTCATCGATGCGGAAGTGTGGCCTGGTGACATCATCAGGGTTGAGGAAGACCGATATGGATTTCCCAGGGTTCTCCGTGACCAGCTGCTGCAGTCGCTGCGCCAGCTTGTCCTCCGAAGGGGAGATGATGCCATTGGCTGGGTGGTGGCCAGGGGAGCCGTGGCCGTTGGTGCTAGCTGTGAGTTCCTTCTTCAGCTGGCCCGCCTGCTGGGCTTGGTCCAGAGCCGCCCGGAGGTGCTCGCTGGGATCCGAGCGCACATGGGCCAGCTTCCTGGCGACGAGCAGCGCCTGGCTGTCTGTCAGGTGCTCCAACATGTTGCACTGGGGCAGGAAATAGTTTGGGCAGTTTTTACCCAGGATGCAATGTGCCAGGTCATCTAAGAGACCCAGGAGGAGGCGGCCTGGAGTGTCTGCATCAGGGCAGGACAAATAGGCGGCGGGGAGTCGGTCACAGGCCCAGAAGAGAAGGGTACGCAGATGATAGAGGCTGAGGCCTGTGCGTGGACGTGCCAGGATACGAGACAACACGGCTTTGGCTGCTTGGAAAGCCTGAGCCATGGGGTAAGGGATGCACTTCTTCAACTGAACCTGGTAGTAAGAGAAACAGGGGACTAATGAATTAGGAACAAACAGGATTAAATGTATAGTGGTAAACTTAACATGAATATTTGAGAGATACACAGATGGTGTGGGACAAAAAGAAAAAAGAAAGGCAAATAAACAAGGACAGAAAAACAGACGGAAATATTGTACCGATGCTTTAAACCTAATACAAGGTGGCGCCAAACATGACACTAAAATAATAGTCACAGTTACAATCTACTCACCTCGCTGCGTGAGAATGCCAGCCTCCACTCCCTGTCGGGGCGACCGCCCAGCGGGGAGCAGCAGGGCAGCAGATAGAAGCCAGATATAGCTTCCTCCTCTGTGATTTTACCATCCCAGAAGTGGTTGGCGGTCAGCCAGCCTTGGGCCACAGCAGGCCAGCCCCGAAACGACACCACAGGCAGCAGGTCATACAGCACCCGGCTCGAGCCTGCCTGCAGAGAGGAGGGTGAACATAACTTTTTTTTTTTATTATGTTTACAAGAAAATTCCACAGGGAACCTTTAAGCAGCCTGTCATTCCTTATTGATTCAGACATTTTTCAGCAATGTGTACCTGGAGGATGATAGTGGTGAGGGGTCCATTCCTCTCCAGTCGATCTGGGGTGGGAATGCCTCTCTGGGGGCTGCGCCTCAGCTCCTCCACAGCCTCGCTCACCACCCCCCAGAACCAGTCTGTCACCAGGGAGGGAGAGAAGTAGCATCCGTCCAGAGACTGAGGAGAGTCCAGGGAGGGGATAGAGCCTTTACCTGAGTAAGGAGGAGAGGGAGCGGTGGGGGATTAGAGAAGTCAGTGGTTAACTACTGAAAAGTTCAGTTAACTGCACTGCACAGGGTCTGGTGGGAGCTAGCTAGCGGTGTCACTCATTCAGCAATTACTGCTAGTAACACAATCCCGACACAACAGAGTGGCTGTGGAAACACTGTGCCCACCCTTCAGTCTCCCCCGAGGTTGCCCTGGTAAGTAAGCAACTCAATTTTGAGCCGCAATCCCCCTTTAGCATTGCCATTCACTGTTAGCTCTGGTAGCACTGTTAGCAGTGTCAGCATGGCACTTGGTACTAACATAGTTAAAGAAGCAGTTTACTTACTGGGGTGATCTGGGGGTAAACTGGAGGGTGGCCGCCATTTTTCTGCAACCACACTAATTACCTGTGGTAACCGCCCTAGCTTGCTCACGCCCGACCCAGGTGGTGTGCAGTGTGGAGCTGGCAAGGGTAATGTCAGCTAACCAGTGGAGACAGGAGGGTGGGGTGGTGGGCACTATGTTTCCACAAGCCAATAGAAGACAAAATAAAATAAAAGATATTTACATCACAAAGCGTAAATATTCCCACCCCCAAATGATTAGCACTTTGAAACGTGGCGCTAAAGCTCACTGAGTCAAAGAAGCACTGGTCAAAAATTTAAGCAAAAAAGCAAATCTTAAGTGCCATGTTGTAGGCAACTGGACTGGCTTGAGTTTCTTGAAGTGGCCTACAATATAGCACTTATGATTACCATGACCTGGATGACTGAGAGTCTTCACCGATATAAAAAGCAAAATTACCCAAAACAGACATCTTATCCATAGTAACCAATACACCAGATTTACCAATGCTAGAACAATTTCTGATTCTAGCTTATCAAATAACTTGCAACATTTCTCTCTGTTTAATTTGTACATGTAATACATTACACAATACTGGACTATTGGACAACACAAGCAAACTAAACGCTGTTACTTCCTTAAGAAGACCTTTGGGTACTTGTTGTATTGTTAAAAGCAATAGCAGCAGAAAGGTGCCAATGCTTAGCTGTCAAAAATCAAATCTGAGTTGAACTCTTGTCACTTTTGTCCTCTTTTTAACCTTCCAGTAACATTTTGCTGGGATATATTTATATCCTGAATCACCCCATCCTACCACCACAAACACTGTAACACAAGACCCTGCGGGAAGTGTTACGATACGACCAGAAAATGTGGCAAATATGTTTTTCCAAACTGCCAGAAAATTAAAGCGATTCATATCAATAAATGTCATTATTTTTTTTTTCTCATCTCCGTAGTCTCACACTCGCAAGCGTGTGGCAGATTGATGTCGCTTTGTAAATCTGGAAGCCGCCGCGTGAGCTTGAACTTTCGGTTGTGAAGTTATACTCATAAATGTTTCAGCGTGTATTTCCTGGGGAGGCATTTCTCGTCTCACCTATCTGAGGAGTTAGACGAGCGCGGGCCTCGGCTGCTGCTCGCTGGGCGAAATTGCATCACAACATCATGCATCAAATTATCTCTGTGAAACATGAACGAAATTCAATCAGCTCCCATTCCTTCCACTCTGCACTGCTACAGTACCTTCACTGTTGTCTATTCCACTCCTTCCTCCCTCCCTTCACTTATCTCTTCATCTTTTTTTTAATACTTGCTTACCCATCTTCCTTCCACTGTAGTCTTCGCCTGTCTTTTCTTATTTTCCACTATCCCTGCTGCTCTTCTTTCTGTCCACCCTCACTGTTCTTTCGTCTTCTGTCCTTGCAATCATAATCAGACTTATTCGACTTACTTATTTCTCCCTCTTCCTCCTCATCTTCCTCAGTAGGAAGCCCATTCTCCTCCTGGCAGCAGATGCTCCAGCGGGACAAGACATTGGAGTCGCAGAGGCGAAGGCTGAGCCATGAGTGGCAGGGCGGGGAGTGCCTCATGTCCAAGGTGACGGGCTGGTTGCGGTCGTGGAGCTTGAGGGCAGGTACAAGCAGGGTGAAGTCCAGGTCAAAGTCTGCCCCTTTGGCGTAGTCCCCAAGGTCTTCGGGGTTCAGGTCCAAGACTCCCTCCCGTGCCCCACCTGACAGCAGCAGGTACTCGTTGGCCACAGGGAGGCGCTGGTCTACCTTCTGGACTAAACCTGGATGGAATAGGGGTGAGGAACAAACCCAAAATAATTAATCACAATCAGCATATTCAGAGCCACTGGCATGTGTATATGTGTATATAATACTTTTCCACCAGCAGAACGGATGCAATGAGCGGAAAGATCTCTCTCTCTCCTTCTCTTTTACGAATGCATACACACATTAAAATGCATTCAGCATTCAGATGCACGGACAAGCTCAGAGCATGCACACCGGCTCTGGCAAACGCACTGGGACAGAAAACAGCAGGTCCTCCAGTGAGCGAGCCTGGAAAATTTCCGGCTTAGTTTGTTTTGAGAGGTACTGCATATATTTATGAGTCTGAGCTGCAGTAATATTGACACAAGAAGGAGTGTGAAATTAACAGCCCCCTCAGTGACCACTGGGCTAGACACTAATGATAATTTCAGCGGCTCGCCTACATGTGCGCTCAGCCAGGCCTTCATTTCAGTTCCTCCACAAACACAACCACACCACGAGTGGCCGAGAGATTTCTCCTGTTCGACATCAGCAGGAAACAAAGGGAAACCACTTAAAGGATATTTCTGGTTTATTACAACTTGGGTCATATTTTGTAGCTTGTTTAGTTAATTGCTGAGATCTGGAACATGGTAATATTACTAAATGGAAGTCAGATGGGGCAAGAAATATGAGCAATGATCATCTTATTATATTGCTAAAAAGTATTCCTCACTCTCCTCTCTGAACAGTTTATGTGAGAGAAACTCGAGCCTCCAAATCCCTTTATGGCTACTTAGCTGTGCTGTAAACTTTCCAGGCTCTGGACCCATGGGAGCCGCAGTGCTGGAGTCAAGTAAATTATGTTTTGCCGGCTTAAAAGAGCAACTGAGAAAGGCTTGATCTTGCAACCAAACCTGCGCTGGACTAGAGCGAACTGCCAGTTACAACGGGTCAAAGGTAAAGCATGGTCACTTAAAAAGCCGCCGCAGGGGAGAGATTTTGAGAGCCTTAGCCCATCCAGGACAGTTAAGTGGCTGCAGACAGCTGAAACAGGGGCATCAGAGCGAGCCGGCAGGCCATGCCTGGGGGCACAAAGCTCCACATGATTCCTCTCATCCAATTACATGGGCACACAACCTCAGTGGCATGTTGTCATGTAGTGGCATGTGTGTGGATGTGAGAAAACTGGGAGTGTGAGTCAGAGGCAAAATGCCAGATAAAAGCGAAAAGCCTCCACAAAGTGGCATCAATAGAAACTCATCCTCAATATTTCTATTTTTGGAAATTTAAAGTGATAAAACTGTTGAATTTTTCTTCATGAGTAGCACTCAAAGTGTTCATGTTGATAAATTGCAACCAACCAATCATGGTCTGACTCACAGAACACATCCTTTTGTGAGAGCAGCACCCTCACCCACACAATCATTTGCTACTTTGCATCAAAAAGGTAGAGCAGCTTGATGGAATATAAAAACCAGGTGGGAAGAGATCCAGAGACTAAAAATGAACGAGCGACTTAAGTGGGCGTCAAAGTCAAAAGTGCTCACGAGGATCTCTCTGGTGCTTTGCTTTGAAAAGGAGCAAAGTGAAAAGGCCTCATTTGACGCGACCACTGGGGGAGCAGTCAAGAAAGGCAGAAAAATATAAAGTATGTGACAGCGCATCTTTGGATTTTTTGTGTTTCTCAGCAGAATCAGCTCATCTCCCTCTTCGAGCTCCATTCATCTTCTGACTAGACTGCTGCACTCTTTCCCAGTGCACTTAATCCAGAGAGCTAAAGTTCCTCAGCCTCTGATCTCTCCCATGACATCTGCAAGAGCTCCACCATTAAATATGCAAGCAGTGTTTCACTTTATAAAAGTGTTCCTAATTTTTAAGTGAATACTTCAGAAAAGATCAGAATTAATATGTAGAAAATGAATATGAACCAGTGATCATTAATTAACTTCTTTATCAATGAATCTGAAATTAGTTTTCAGGATTGGCTCATTAATAATATAGATAGTTAGACCACATTTCAAATTATTTTAGTTGACTTATAGAAGGTAGGTAATAAGACCGGTTGCATTATAAGGTGTTATTTGGTAGAAATTACCTCCACCACGGAAGTTGTGCTTTCAGTTTGGTTTGTTTGTCAGTTTGTCGGCAGCAGTGGTGTAGTGATAGTTGATGTGGTAGATGTACCACCGGGAAAGTTAGGTTACCAAGGAGGAAGTGCGTATGCTCTCCTACAGTATATATTCAAATGGCTTTTTGGCTGATAGGTGGGTGTACTGTAAACAGACAGAAAAAGAGGTGGGTATACCCTGCGTATACCCTCCACTATACGACTGGTCAGCAGGATTACTGAAAAACTACTGGACCAATTTTCATGTAACGTATTGGTAGGGTGTAGGATGGGCAGATCCATGAAAGAGATTTCACTTTCTTTAACATTGCGAAATAGGCCATTGGGAATTAGGACATCTTAAAATCCAGTTGATGGTAGTACAGCTCAATAATAACAAAACATAACCAATTGCAGAAATAGGATGACTCCTTATCACAATCAAAATTCAGGGGTACCAATAATCATCTGGGGTAGCCTACACATGGAATTGTTCAAACACCATACAGAAAGCAGACATTATGGAGCATCACGGACAGTGGCTTTATGAGAGTAACGGTACAACTGTAACACCGCTACAATTGTAAAAATGTTTTATTCTCAAGCTAAGCAATGGCTACGGAAACATAAATACACACTTAGCTTGTTATTTCAGTGTAAGCATTTGATATTCGTACATATGTACATGATTGTAAAGTGTTCTATAGTATAAGGATGTCAACTGTTAACTACCAAGAATATTTTTGAGCAGTTTATAGATGTATTTTGCTATTCTTCAGTTCACTACTGCACTATCTGGGTCTGATGGGAGCTAGCTAGCAGCTCCACTCATTTGCTGATTACTACTATTAACTCTTTGCTGACCCAACAGTGGCACGTACTTCTGTACTTACACTTGATATTTTGAGTGCATAAGTGCGTTCACACTGAGAAGTATGGAAAAATGCAGTGCACTATGAGTACCCGGATGGTGCGCTCAAAATGGTCAAGAAGTTGAGTGTGGAACTATGGACACTTCTTGCCCTCAGTGGTCACCATCTTGGCTACGTAGCGGAAGGGGCCCACTTAGCACTAAGCACCACTATACTGTTGTCGGATATAAGCCAGTTGTATGTTTACTGGCTTAATTTAGCAGTCTGTAATGATGTGGTACTGCGAACGATAACGCGAATGCTAATGCTAGTTTGCTAACTAGCTAACAGCTGCACATTTTGACGTTTTGGGCAAATGGTGGCGGTAATGCTCCACTGGCCATTTACAATTAGGCATTAAAAGAAGAAGAAGAGGTCGAAATTTGAGGTCGTCATTTCCGGTAAGTGCACAACGGCCGTGTTTGGTTTGAGACAATACTACCCTGTCGAAATTCGTGCCCTACGCCAATAAGTACATAGTGCACATAGTATAGTACATAAAAGTGTACTAACGGAAGTATGTGATTTAAGACACACCATAAGCAGCTCAATTATTTAGCCGCACACACGCTCAAGCAGCTCTGCTAAGGAGAGTTAGCAGTGTCAGCACAGCTCGTGGTGCTAACATACTGTAGCTACCAAAAATGCTAAAGGGAGGGTGGCCACCATGTTTGGCAGCAACACCATCCCACCACCGTGACAATGTAACTAGCTATGATCGCCAAATGAGCAGCGCCACTGGCTAGCTCCCACCTGACCTGAGTGGTGCACAGTGCAGTGCGGCTAAAGCTAACATAGGCTAACCAGTGGAGGTTGGGCAGTGGCCACAATGTATCCATGTTAACACAGCTAGCCAGCTGCCTGTCAGCAAAGACAACAGAAATTAAAATCATCAAACATTAAAATTTCACCACCTCGAAATGGATGGCGCTTTGAAATGTGGCGCTACAGGTCATTGAGTCACCACACTAAAATGAAAGGCCTCTTGTATTTCACGCCTTTTTTCCTCTGAAAAATCTACCTGTTAGTTACCAGTTAGTAGGTGTAGGGCTACCAATAGCAAAACCAAAACTGACATCCCTAGTTAAGTATGTGAAATATTACAACTTAGGAGCACACCATTAATACAGTTGAGATTATAAGGCTTCAGTTAGGCACAACCATATTTTGTCATCATTCTAATCATTTTTTTTGGAAATATATCCAGACATGTATAGTGGTTGCACTCGCAGATTTGCATATAATAGAAACCTGGACTATTGGTCTTGGTGGAGGTCTGCACTATTTGAGTGCCCATCTAGTTTCACTTATTTATTTTCATTTGCTTATTTCTGTCTGGCTGAAACCCCCTCCTAACCAAATCCACACTCTTGGTATAAATGATATCTTGAATAGCCTAGTTTACAGCAGACTTAGAACATTTCATACAAATAGCATGCCTCAATAACTGTGAGTCAGAGAGTCTTTCAGCCTTGTCTAATTTAGATTTAAAATTCAAAAAGTCTGTACTACTCTATCTGATATTGGTTGGTGAAGAGTTGTACTTCCCTGCTGCCGTTATTTATTAAAGAGGTCTGAGTGAACTTTGATGTGATGCTACTGTCTAACCGAGTTTCCTGAACAGTGCTACAGGTTGTTGCAAAATAATTAGGTGAGTTATTTCAGATGATTAAAGGAACACAGCAGAGTTGGGTGACAGGACAAACACTCACTTTCTATAGTTGCAAAAACTGCATCATACTTAAGTCATCTCTCCTCAGTCTGAGGTGAGTGTTTGTGCATGCAGCTTGCGAAACAAATTATGACCAATCGATTATCAGAACTTGAAATCTGTTAGTGTGGAGAAAAGAGGGGAGGGGAGAGAGACTGGACGAGCAGATCAAAGAGAAGAAGACGAAAGAGGTGGGGAAAAGACAGTGTCAGAGGGAGGAACGGATCAGACGCCAGCCAAAGGGCAACAAGTTTGAAGCTGCGACTCCTCTGATTTGTTTGGTTTTATCTGCCACTGATAAATTGGGTCAAATAGGCGAGGAGGAGGAAAAGAGTGATGAAAAAGAGAATAAAGAGCATCTTATCTCTCCAGCAGTGGCTTCAGTTAGAGAGTGGAAAAACTGTATCAATTAGCGAGGCTTCTTCAATCTCCACGCTGGCTGCGGGAAGTTTTAAGGTTGTTCCAAGGAACACAATCTATTTTTTAATCCAAACTCTCAAATCGACAGTCGCGCTGCTGCTTTGCTGGGCGTCTGCCAGCGAGCGTGCGCGCACACGCGCCTGGATGCACGCATGAACACACTCCAACATATATGCCTGTAGACACACAGTCTGAGAATAGAGCTGGAATGGAGACGGTCTAGGCTGGTTTCACAGCCACGGATTAAACCTAATCCTATAAGAAATGTCTTTGAATGTAGATTTCCATTAGAGGGAAGTTTTGTGATAAGAGCTATTTTCAGACTAGACCCAATTCCATGTCTGTGAAAGGACTATTTGATGGCTATTGGTTACTCCATCATGTTCAGAATGTGGTAGTAGTAAAGCCTACCTACCTACCTGCATGGCATGCTTTCACATGCTACTGTAAGTGTTGGAGCTGATCCAGGGCCTCCAAAACATACAGAAGTTTTCTGCCACCCTTTTACCAGGTGCATATTTACAAAAAAAGCATTATAACAACTAGGACTGAACCAACGTATCGGCCCAACCTCAGTATCAGCCAATATTGGCCTTGTTGACTGGCAGTGGCCTAGCAGCAAACATGACATTCACAGACAGCAGTGGCCGATGTTTTTCTGTTGTGTCACATCATTTTTGTGAAGGCTTAAAAGCAGGGCTAAAAACTAACAGTGTCCCAGGGACAACATAAAACGTGTCTAGGATGAAAAACAATCAGACACGCGAATGCCTTCAGGACAAAAGTAGGGGATGGACCCTATTTTTCTCTGATGCCACATTGTGAACAACAAATCTGTGTTGTAATTGGCAGGAGGGGAGCTAGTTAACATTAGCTGCTAGCAGCTGGTGGACGGAACTGCACTGAGTTACATTATGATGCATTTAAGCTCTATTCAGTAAAAAGTACCGGGCGAAGATAAATTACAATATTACCATGAGGTGTTCAAATGTAATCTTGTTTGTTTCTGGTGAAAAACAAATAAATACAGCTGTTTGAAGAAGTGTGTGTTGATGTTTTCACAGCAAAACAAAACAGATTTTAAAGAGGGGATTATAAGGGCTTTTGAAATAATTACTTTTTAAAAATAAGATGCTTTTCATGTGGGAGTTAGTGAGCATGTGTTACACTGAGGGCTGTTTCATAAAATTGTACGGTTTAATCAGTGTTCATCCAAAGATAGTGTGATGAAGGGCTGAATGCGTTTTAAACTGTTCAGTTATTGTTGTATGATGAAGATTTTCTTGTGTCCTTGGCACAAAAGGGGGAATAAACAACAAAAACAGTATAAACAATACAAACAAAAATACATCGCTATCAGCTATCTGCCAAAACGTGATTTTATATCGCTATCGGCCCAGAATTTCATCGGTGCATTCCTACTATGCAAAGGTTTTACACTAATAACATGTAGCAAAGTCATGAACCAAACTTCCAAGGTTAAGAGCCGTGTGTGCTGCAATCAAGGAGCATTCATGCTGATGCTCGAGTCTTTGAAATGACCTGTTCCAGGAGATGAGGCTGGGGGGGAAATTCAATATCAGATTTTAACATCGATAAATCATCACAACTTTAATCCTGGGAGATAACTATGATTACCATAAACAAACAGCAGGAAGAGCTGCAGCCGCTACCAACCTTTGTGCTGCGGTTTACTTGAAGAAAAGTAAAGGAATTTAACTGGGGTTGCTTAAAAATCTGTTTTACAGTGAAAGTAATGCAGGATTTTACTCCAGTTTTCACAATTGTAGCGACTAACATGCATATTTAGTGTGGACAAGGGGTGTGACAAGCTATTCTGAAGACTTAAAGTAAAGAAGAAAGGGGGACAAGTGGCAACATACTTTCTGGCATAAAGATAAATAAGGCTCAGGGGAACTGTTGTCACATTGAGCATGGCTTCTCCTTCAATATGTCCAGCATGAGTCAAAAGATGAGAAGATATATCATGAAAATGTCAAAAAAAGGATTTACTTTACATCAGCACGGCCTAACATATTAAACAGGCCTTGTGACTGGGAGGTCCCTGGTGAGGTTTACAAGATATACAGGTGCTGGTCATATAATTAGAATATCATCAAAAAGTTGATTTATTTCAGTAATTCCATTCAAAAAGTGAAACTCGTATATTATATTCATTCATTACACACAGACTGATATATTTCAAATGTTTTTTTCTTTTAATTTTGATGATTATAACTGACAACTAATGAAAATCCCAAATTCAGTATCTCAGAAAATTAGAATATTACTGAAGACCAATACAAAAAAAGGATTTTTAGAAATGTTGGCCAACTGAAAAGTATGAGCATGAAAAGTATGAGCATGTACAGCACTCAATACTTAGTTGGGGCTCCTTTTGCCTGAATTACTGCAGCAATGCGGCGTGGCATGGAGTCGATCAGTCTGTGGCACTGCTCAGGTGGTATGAGAGCCCAGGTTGCTCTGATAGTGGCCTTCAGCTCTTCTGCATTGTTGGGTCTGGCGTGTCGCATCTTCCTCTTCACAATACCCCATAGATTTTCTATGGGGTTAAGGTCAGGCGAGTTTGCTGGCCAATCAAGAACAGGGATACCATGGTCCTTAAACTAGGTACTGGTAGCTTTGGCACTGTGTGCAGGTGCCAAGTCCTGTTGGAAAATGAAATCTGCATCTCCATAAAGTTGGTCAGCAGCAGGAAGCATGAAGTGCTCTAAAACTTCCTGGTAGACGGCTGCATTGACCTTGGACCTCAGAAAACACAGTGGACCAACACCAGCAGATGACATGGCACCCCAAACCATCACTGACTGTGGAAATTTTACACTGGAGCTCAAGCAACGTGGATTCTGTGCCTCTCCTCTCTTCCTCCAGACTCTGGGACCTTGATTTCCAAAGGAAATGCAAAATTTACTTTCATCAGAGAACATAACTTTGGACCACTCAGCAGCAGTCCAGTCCTTTTTGTCTTTAGCCCAGGCAAGACACTTCTGACGCTGTCTCTTGTTCAAGAGTGGCTTGACACAAGGAATGCGACAGCTGAAACCCATGTCTTGCATACGTCGGTGCGTGGTGGTTCTTGAAGCACTGACTCCAGCTGCAGTCCATTCTTTGTGAATGTCCCCCACATTTTTGAATGGGTTTTGTTTCACAATCCTCTCCAGGGTGCGGTTATCCCTATTGCTTGTACACTTTTTTCTACCACATCTTTTCCTTCCCTTCGCCTCTCTATTAATGTGCTTGGACACAGAGCTCTGTGAACAGCCAGCCTCTTTAGCAATGACCTTTTGTGTCTTGCCCTCCTTGTGCAAGGTGTCAATGGTCGTCTTTTGGACAACTGTCAAGTCAGGAGTCTTCCCCATGATTGTGTAGCCTACAGAACTAGACTGAGAGACCATTTAAAGGCCTTTGCAGGTGTTTTGAGTTAATTAGCTGATTAGAGTGTGGCACCAGGTGTCTTCAATATTGCACCTTTTCACAATATTCTAATTTTCTGAGATACTGAATTTGGGGTTTTCATTAGTTGTCAGTTATAATCATCAAAATTAAAAGAAATAAACATTTGAAATATATCAGTCTGTGTGGAATGAATGTATACATTATACAAGTTTCACTTTTTGAATGGAATTACTGAAATAAATCAACTTTTCATGATATTCTAATTATATGACCAGCACCTGTAATAGAAAAACAGTACAGTCTTACTTACAGCGATTGCACAAGCATTCTGCCACACACCTATACCGAATACACATACTATTAGCCTCGCGGGGGCATTCAGACATGTCTGCTTTTAAAACGAAGCCACAAAGCGACACCGCTGAGAAATACCCCTGAAGCGGAGCAGCAGCATCATGGGAAAGATGTCCTTTCTCATCACAGCCAGAGCGGAGTGAAAGTATTCTGCCACACACCTCTAGTTTGATAGAGAGTCCAAAAATAGCTTTGTAAATCTCTCTGGAAAATGGGATTCCTCTATATAAGCCGATGACTTCTATACACTGTTGTGGTTGCTGGAAAAGGCTGCTGAAAGCGCGAGAGGGGGTCTGAAACTGGGCTGCACTAATAACTTCCTTTGCATTTATTTTTAAAGTTATTTTATCCGCACACAGTCGACTGTCTCCACGTAGTTCCATAAAAATAACCCAGGTACATGGCACGGCAGAGTACACAAGTAAAAATCCTAAAAATGTGGTGTTTCTCTGCCTGCAGAGCAGTGTGGCTGTCCAAAAAAGTAAAAACAGTGACAGGAATACTTCAGCCTTTTGGGAAATACATTAGTTTGACATTGTGTAAATGCAAAAACAAACTCTGACTATCAGCACCTCTAAATTAATTAATCACTTAATAATGCGAGAGTTATAGTTTGTTTAATGTACAAAAACCAAAGTTTGAAAAAAATCAAGCTGTAGTTGTGGGCGATTATCCTTGATAAAAGTATAACAAATGCTCAATAAATATTTGATATATTTAAACCACCCATACACCAGAGGACGGTGCTAATGTACCTCAAACACTAGTTGCGGACCCGTGTCACTTGACTGGGACTGGAGTCAGACTCGAGTCACAAATTTTATCACTTTGGATCCAACAAAATCAACAAGACTTGCAACTTAACTTGGATTTTAACACCAATGACTCGTGATTTGGACTTGGACTTGAGCCTTCTGACTTGGAAAAGCTTGAAACCTTTCACCAAGCCAACTTGGGAAGAGAATGTTATTGGCATTTTTACAATATGATATGAGTTAAACACAACAAGGCAGGACAGAAACATACAAAATTCATTCTGTTGCGGCAGGCGTTAATAGTGCCATTATGCTGTGAAAGTTGCACTTGTTTTGACAAATACTACAAATTTTAAAAAAGCTTTCATGATTTTTGCAAATTTAAGATGTTAATATTCATTAAAATAGTGATACATTTAGCAAAAAGCGATGACTTGTTCAGGACTATAAACTCAAAGTTAAGGACTTTGGACTTGGAAGTCTTGACTTTGGACTTACGAGCAAAGACCTGAGACTTACTTGTGTCATGCAAAACAATGACTTGGTCCCATATCTGACAAACAGTCAGTCAGGTCACAGGAATAGAGGTATGCCTCCAGGCACAGTGGCTGACAGGCTTGTAGTGGGAGCAGAATATGCAAAATACCATTTTGCAAATTGAGTGTCAGGGACACCAAAGAAAACGCAGTGCCCATGACCAGCTCTAAGCATGATGAAGCCACTGTCGACAAGAACGGTCTCTCAGCTTAAGTAGTTTGGAGATCTTTTGGCTATTTACAATCTGACAAAAAAAGAGCATCATGCGCTACAAATTGTGCCAAAGACACATGCGAGCAGGCAACAGCACAAACCTGTTTCATCATTTGAAACAATATCACCTGTTAGACCAAGCAGAAAGTAGGAAGTTACTGAGCCGTCGACAAGTACCAGGCCAATAGGCGTGACTACCCAGCAGCTAATGCTAGTATCAGCATTTTTCAGCACCATGCCATACAACAGAAAAACGGAAAGACACAAAGACATCACAAATGCAGCTGATATTTCATTTTTATTGTGCTAACATTTTTGGCTATATAGCCCAGTCCTACACTGTAGTATTTCTTGGAAAGGAGTAGTGACTTCCTGGAGACTCGTCATCACAACTAGACTGCAAGGTCACTACTGGAGACTGAAGACTTGCTGTTGTCGTCTGCCTTCAGTCTTTATGCTAAGCTAAGCTAACCATCTCTTGACTTTATCATATTTAACAGACAGGTATGAGAGCAGTATCTATCTTCTCATCTAACTCAGTGAGAGAGCAAACAGAGTCCAAAAATGTTGAACAATTCCTTTAAAAGATTTTTTTAATGATGTAGAAAACCTAATTATTTTAATTAAGACAAGTGACCCTTTAAAGTGTCGGTTCAAACTGGTGCAACATCGAGCTAATTGTTACGTCTCTGCAAGTTCTAGATTCAGGGCACCTTGGTGCAGGAGCTTATAAAAGAGAGGATGTTGTCTGAGTCAAAATAATATTCACAATTGTTGCACATCCCCTACCTCTGTGTGACCTTTCCGCTATTTCAGACAATAAAACTCTAATTCAGCAGCAGAGCATGCCATAACAATAATCTTAAAAGCAGCCACATCCCAAAAGGAGCAATTCAATCTTTTACAAATGACTCCTGACTAATATAGTCTCAAACCGGATGTTATCGCCGCCGTTCAACCGGCACTTCTTGCAGCCTCACCTCGCACACTAATAGCAGGATTAATCCCAGACAACCCAGCCATTCCGCCTGCTCGCTGTTTATTCATATCAAGGCAGGAGATTAGGTGGGTGGGGATGGGGTGTGGGTTTGGGGTCTCAAACCACCGAGCCAGGTGTGTGTATGTGCGTGCCTGTGTATGGATATGTTCAATACAACAAACAGGGCTCAGAGGGATGACAGACACAGTGTGTCTAAACCACCTGCAGAGACAGAGAGGAGGCAGGAAGCTGTCAGAGCCTTCCAGCTCCTTGCTGCTGCTTTGATGCCGGCTACACTGTGATACCATGTCCCCATAAATGACAGGCAATTATCACTGAAAGAAAAAAAGTGTCACTCTAGGTTAACGTTTACATTTAAGGCAGCAGGGTTGCCTCGTTGCTAGAGAAACTAGGCGCAACTAATCCTGACCTTTGATATTCCTGTTAAGGAGAGGAAAGAGAGGTGATCAATTAAGTCTCACATTAAATTATTATATCATTACAAAAATGTAGCTTTTTAAAAAATATGCTCAAGATAACAGACAAACATAGGTGATTTTGCATATAGAGTGCTGAGTGGATCAGTTTTTTTTTTTGTTTTTTTTTATGCTAGGCAAAATCCGGAGGTTAGCATCACCCTGGTTCCCTCAACAAAAAGCTAATGGGATTCTTAGATTTTGGAATATTGTAGAAAATTTGCTCTGTGACAAACAAAACATTCTGATATTTGAAGTTTTGTTCAGCAAGGTTATCTGCACAAATAAACACCACTTTATGATTTTTCAAGTGTAAATGCAATCACCAGAAGTAAAAACCAATGTTAGACTATAAACGAAATACACAGCGGTAACATAACTTCAACAACAGCACCACAGCAAGACTGTACAGCTGTGTTTGTCTTGATGACACTCTCGTAGTCAACGTAGTCTCATTTAGCCACTTGTTAGCCACTGCCCTTTTTAAGACACATGCAAATTAGGTTTATCAAGGTTTAGTCACTCTGGCTATACACTAGTACACCCAGCATTTGGAACTGTTGCTCTTCCAAGTTAACACATTTCTAAAAACTTAAATTATTTGAAAAGGAAGAGAGAAATATCTGTCAGTCTGTGCCCTCGAAACATTCCTGGATGCATCATGGGAAACTTTTTTTTAAGGATTACTGAAAAGTGTCAAGGTGTGTGGCAAACATACACTTCTAATTTTTTTCCCCCCCAGCAGCTCAGACAGCTACAGCCTACACATAAGATACTGTTATCAGTTGACAGCTACAGACCAAATGATTCCTCCCTCTTCGCCTCAGGAATACTTAGAAGTGTGATCATGAAAGAGCAAAAATCATAATGTCAGCGATTATTAAAATGAGCAGCACACAGTAGATGGTATGTCACGCAATGTCAAAACACTGCTCACTGAGCACGCCAGATTCTGTAAGTCATATTTAATTACAATGGAAGACACTTAATGATTGATGTGATTTGTGTCTGCGGCCATGTTCAGTCACAGGATGCTCTACTGTGTTTAAACGACAGACAGTTGTGGGTTGATTTGTTACAGAGCTTTATGTCACAGGTTGTGGGCTGAGGTAAATTTACATCATCTAAACCGTGTTTTGTATTCATTTTCACTGATGTGCCAGCTGTCCAACAATTCAGATTAAATGCCAAACAGGGGTGAGTCAGTGAGCAACAATGACCATCATTTATGGCAGGCAAGATGCATCATCTGTGCAGCTTGGCACTGCTGCGTCTGCGCTGATGAAAACTGAACAGAAACAAAGCCTAACTAATCAAATACAAATATTTCAGTCATCTACTGTTGCAGTGCCACGGATCGGGCCTGGCTGCCAGATGAAGACTGGCTCTCAAATCCAAAATGGCATTAACGGAGAATTTGTCAGCCAAAGCAGCCATGTGGGCCCCCGGATCCTGAGCTAAAAACTACAACTGAACTCTGAACATCAGAGCAGGGCCCTCGCAGTGAGGCAGGGAGGTCACAGCAATGAAAACAGCCTCCACAAAGAAGTCCAACCAGCGTTAATGGGCTGGAGTGAGAGACTGGCCAGTTTTTGTGTCGCTCCGGCAGCTAGCCAGGCTAAGTGAGCTGCTCTCCCAAAGGGGATAGAGTTTCCACTCTGATGGTTAAAATTTAACCAGGTGGGGGTTTTTTTCCCAAAAAATAAAATATGCATCGCTTCGCATAAAAGTTTTTGCAGCCTTAGAAAGGTTAGAATATTTTAATGTCTGATAAATGCACCCAATATTAAAGCCTACAGTGTATGTGGAAAGCTCCACTGCAACTAACTTGTGTGTGTGGCCCAGGTAAGTAGCTAATATAACTTAATATAACTAAAAGGTTACTCCTAATGGAGCTGTAATGATCTTTGGCAAGCTTGAAAATTACAAGATTTATTTATAGTAAAATAATATGGAGAAAAAAAGTTTGGAAACTGTATCTCTGTGTTTTGGAACAACTGCAAAGTCTCTTTGAGCCACAACGATATCACAGAAAAATCTTGAGATTCTAGTGAGACTGATTAATGTGCAGGCCCTCATGCACCATCACTCATACACACACACACACACACACACACACACACACACACACACACACACAGGCTTTGTTTTGTTTTTCATTTTTCATCAAAGCTCAAGGTGAACTCTTGACTCGCGCCTGTCCCGACTTGGAAGAAACCAGCCCAGGTGCTGATCACCCTTCTCAGTCTAACCGCCTTCACTTATCACTGTTCAAACCCAAATGTACATCAAGCTAAGTGGCCTAAGTGTGAGGAATAGCGGGAAAACAAAAGGGGCTGATGTAAGACACCCAACAGTACGGCAAGAAGTGGAGGTCACTGTAGGACAGAGTGAAGATCTGCCGCACTGCATAAAGAAAGAAACTCACTTGGCATTTCTGTTCATGACAGTTACTCTATTCTTCCACATCACAAGATCCTAGGAATGCGCGGACTGTGAAATTCTGGACTGATACCCACACCACTTTGGCTGTTACCCAATAGCACCAATGTTTTTATGTTGTTAATTTTGTTTTTTTGTGGTTTACTCCCCCTTTTGCCAGGGAAATAATAAACTATTCTTTGTAAAATAGCTACACTGTTAAAAATCAACAAATTCAATTATGCAAATTTATGAAACAACCTTTAATATAATCATCTTTCAACAGAAAAGATCTTAAAAACAGCTTCAAAAGCCTTTATTAGCGAGTGAATATAACATAATTCACTCTAATAGCTATTTAATATTGCTGTGAAATCAACAAATTTCTTGTTCAAACAGCTGTAGTTCAAGTTATTCAAGTTTTGTTATCATAAACTAAAATTTACAAGATTTATTTAAACAAATGATAAGTTATAATTTACATTCACTGATTACTTATTTGTACTGGGTGGAGCTCTAATGCATCATACTGTATCTCAATGGAACCTCCATTAGCTGTTAGCTCCAGTGTTGTATTGTAATGTGTTCCCTGTCCAATAGTGTTACCCTCCTGTTAATGTGTAGCGCCCCACTTGGTGGTTAGGGTTAGGGCTAAGGGTTTTGAAACTAGCTCACCTCTTGTCAGTTTCCACGCGAATTTGTAGTTAACATTGTAGCATTATCAGAGAAACAATAGGGTGTGTCTCCTGAAAAGCTCAGTACTGGTACTCAATACCTTCAAGGTATTGACTGAAGTAGCCCAGTACAAGTAGCACTGAAAGATCTCCAGTCATTTGATACCCATATTCAATCCGTTTTGCACCAGGAAGTCTGGGTTATTTGTCGGAGTTGGCAATTCAGCGTGCCGAGATGGCATCAACACACTCAGTATACTCCAATACAACACTGGCTGGGCATGGACACACCCCGGGTCGTTGGCTACCGACTGGAGCTTACGTTAGTTAGCAGATTAGACTGTATATACAAATGTAAATGTTTTAACTTCCGTCAAAATGGACATGCCCAACATCTTTAGCTCAGTTAGATTCTCCACAATTCAATCGTTAGGTACATTTTTCTGAAACCATGACGCATTGATGGTGAGTTTACTGTATCGGGGTCCCGGGGAAGATCTCATTTCTGTACGCCGTTGGTTTCAAGCCCTGCTTTTTGGCCTGCACAAAACTGACTGCTATCATTTGCCATTAAGCTAATGGCAGTCAACAAGGCCAACATCGGCCGCTAAATTGGTGCATCTCTACAACATATGACAGGTTATTTTTTCTTTTCTCAGAGATATAAATGTCAAAACCCAAGCCAACACAGAACAGCACTCATGACTTATTAAACTTGGATCAAAAGAGTCCATTTTCCCTGGCACCAAGGGGAAGATGAACTCTGAACTGAACTCTCTCAAACTAACTTTAAGATCTAAAAAAAGTTGGGTTTGGGGCATGTCTGGGCCTTGCACCAGATCTTCTGCATTGTGGATCCATTTCTGCCTTCATCAGACTTTTGTTTTTCAGAAAGAGATACACAGTGGCCCCTGTCACGCTTGCCCAAAGGCAAACCAGTGTTTACTCAAACACAGGGTAAATAAGAGCCTGTTCTTGGATCTGTCAGACTGTGAAGAAATTTACTGGGTATGCTTGTGAGTGTGTGCAAGTTTATTCTCTTTTCTCTTTTCTTTTCCCTGACAGAGTGCAAAACACAGTGGGTGTCCCGCTGCAGCTCGAACTTTATAAAAAACCTGGCCACAGTCGCATGTGTCCAGCATCCACGCACACATGCACACACCTATGCAGCTTCTGCAGTCGGCATGCTGCAACGACGCCCCTCCGTCAAGACGATGCTTTTCAGGGCTGCCTTTCATCCTTCGCAGGGCCTTGAGAGACACACAGCTCCTAACGCAGCTACCACCGCATACTTGACTTTATATTCCTAGAATCCGACACGAACCGTCTCCCTCTGTGTAAAGTGCCAAACTTTTTCTTTTTTTTTTTTCCTTTTTTCTTTTCACAGTCGGAGCTGTCACAGCAGGCGGCGAGGCACAGGGTATGAAAATACTAGCAAACCATTGGTGATTATGCCAGGGAGGAAGCAGCCTCAAAACTGGGGGGGGAATAAAAAAAAAAAGTTACCAGGAGATTCTGAACCGAGAGAGTTGGAGCAGACAAAGAGGAAAGCAGAGGGCTTTGCACCAGAGTCATGAAAATGAAATATGAACAAAGGAAAAGACAGAAAAACAGCGATTGTAGTTAAAAGTTCATGCAAAAAAACGAATCCCTGTATGTTCAGTTTGTGGTGATACAGTGAAATGAGAGCTTGGATGCTATTTTGATTTGTGTGATTTCTCTGCGGGTGAGGCGGCCTGTTTGAGGAGGTTATTTTGGAATCTGTAAACCAGTGAAACACCACTTATTTGACAAGAATTGTTAAGCTGAGTGTGATGTTATTCTGTGACACAAAGGGCCGAGCAGTACTCAGGCCTCTTACAGGCGGAAGAGGAGACGGACAGAGGACTGGCAAAAATGTAACACTGGGAAATGAAACCACAGATGTGAGCTGAGCGAGAAACTCTCAGGATGCTGACCAAACATGTTTTCTTTCCAGCGTACATGGACGGACTGATAGTGACATGAGAGAACAAGGATGACAGCAGGGAGGGGGGAGAGTGCCACCTATTGGACGGACAAACACACTTCACTTTTAACTCCAAACTGACAATAAAAACAAAACAATACGTTTGAGACGGCTTCATGTCTCAGTTCACAAACCCCTCTCTCGGTGGTTCAAGTTATGCATGAAAAACAGCAAGCGTGGATGCCAGAGAGAGAGTGGAGCAACACATTAGGAAACTATGAATCATATATTGGATGTGCTTGAATTGCACCATGTCATTTAGGAGTCAAATTTGCATTTGAAAGACACCAAATGTGCAAGTTTCAAATCACTACATCCACACTGCCACAAATCAAAAGCCTTCAATTTTGCATATAAGGCATGAGGAAAAAAACAACCGTGCAATAATGTGTCTGCTTGGGGATTAAATTGGAGATATTGTACCTTTTCACATGTATAATTTCAATGCAGACTGTAGTGTTGATCGTGTTTGTCACACGCACCGTCTCACAACCTGAGTCATAAAATGTGTCTGCAAAAGAAAATCGTGTCCCAACACATTTAAATGAGATCCTGCAGTTTTGTCCTTTTTGCCTGAATTAAATTTGTCACAACTCTGCACACAGAAAGTGACCTATCACAAACCACCACGAAAATGCTACAGACTGAAGTCTAAGGGTAGAATAAAGTCTCAGAAATAAAGGAGAGATATCTTCTGTTGTGGGTGACCAGTATATCAAATCCAAACTATCACTTTAAGAATGAAATACAAAGCAGCATGTGAAGGCGCCTCCAGAGATAGCAGGACTTGTCAACATTAGACCTTTTGCTTCTACCTTCCCTTTGGCATCAATTTGCATAAAACACAATGGTTTCATGCATCTCATTCTTTTCAGTATACTATAAAAGCCTCTTGATACACTACATTTACTACTAGACACTTCGCAAAATTTCCTCTAGCTCTGCAACCATATTTGAACACACAAAGTTTAACTCATAAACAGCATGACAATAGAGATATACAGCACAACATGATGTGGATTTGACTACGTATTTTGTTCCAGGATGAGATTACTTTAAGACATCATGTCAGTTGAAATGTACTGAGTGCAAGAACAGCTCAGTGCATGTTAAGGCACGTTCAGCAGCCAGCCTATTAGACTGGAGTTGCACTGTGTAGCTTCCTGGATAAAATTACTCATTGCTCTCACTGACGCTACCCTGGGTAAATAAAGGGGAAAAACAGATATATGCTTCTTTTCCTATACACTCAAACAACATGCACACTTGCATACTAAGAGAAGTCAGCGACAGAGGCAAGACCATTCACAGAAGAAACATGGCTTAGTTCCATCTGCGTTAAAACAATGTGGACAACAAATGTTTTCAGTATCTTGCAAAGTTTAACAGTAGCTGTCCTGAGAATCAGCCGACACTTATCTTTAAAATCATGTCACTTCATACCAATTTCAAAGCTTCACACAACAGCCTTCACAGTCAGAGCTCTGTGTAACAGAACTCTTCCATCAAATTAGTGAACCGTGGTTGCATGCCAATCAGTTTCAGTATTGAAGACGATGTTTCAGATAAACTGCGATGCAGAGCATATTATCCGCTGTGTTTCGTTTGCTGACATACCTAGCATGTTGAAGATGAAGTCCTTGGCGGTGTGGACCTCTAAGGCCGTCTGGTCTCCGAACTCTCCCTGTTCCAGCACTACCAGCTCAGACACCTGGGATGACAACTGCTCCAGGGTGGCCCCCGACCGGAAGTCCACCTCCGACAGCTTTTTTGCAGGGGCTGGGGAACGCGGCGCCACTGCACTTATCAGGGAATCCATCTTGACAACCCTGTGAGGTAGAGAAAGAGAAATTGTAGGTTTGTTAGCCTTTATCAGCATGGTTGTAATATCGCAACAGCCCTATTTTCACAGCTAATTCAGTCCAGATGGATCCCCTGGGGGGGGGTGAATTATACCATCACAGAGCCAATTATAACTATTGGTTTTGAGGTTAACTACTGAGCACCCTAGAACAAAACACAGGCCTACTGTATATTTGCCCTGTTTTCTCACAGCTTACAATGATTGTTTAGACTGGTTTACTTCCGGAGCCTACATGTTTTTCTTGCCATATAATGCTTCCCTTGTTTTCAACAGCCTCGTGTGAATCATGAGACTTTGAGGGGCAATTCAGGAGAAACACATGACATCAGGGAACAACTAACATTAAATTTTAATAGCGGAAAAGGTGATGCTGATGTGGCAGCTTTGATCAACAACCAGACATTTAACCTGAAGCTAAATATTTTGGGTTTGACTGCTGAAAGCCCCAAAATGCACTGACAGCATGATCTATAAGAGAATGCTTTATGCCACCATTGTCTGACAGTCCAACCTGTTAGAAGACTATCTGTAAAACATGTAGCATTAGGTACTGATATGATCATCATAAAATATCATAAATAGTGTACTGTTTGGCAGCCTAAAGTATATTCATTAGAGGAAAGCAGTTTCTGTTTGAGCCTCTCATGTCATCAGTTTGTACATTTGAGACTGCTGCGTTCATGGTCATATGTAAATCACAGCTAAATCACTCCTTCTCAAAAACAAACCAGCAAACCACACAGTTCGTTCAACAACACTTTGGTTACAGCCTTTTTTTAATGTCTTATATCCTGCCTTGTATTCTAGCATGTGTCAGGCTTCAGCTGGTTCAGTCGTGTCTTAAGAAACGGGTTAAAAATGTACTTTACCGTTGACAGGACGACATATTTAGCATGCCAGGGCGAGAGTCTGTAAGGACTTACCGTTAATTATAAGGGCATTACGTTTGTCACAGTATATTGAGTGTTTACACGTTTAAAAACTATTAAATAGTGCGCCCCAAAAGTGACAAGCCCAAAACTTATAATGTAAACACAGCTCAGTCGAGTGGAATGACAACATGGCCTCTGCCCCACCAAACTAGGTCAATTAGCGTGCAAGCTCCCCCCTGCTCCTAGCTGCTAAGCTAATAGCCGAGCAAATTAGCCAGCCTGCCGTCAGTTACATAGCTAATTAGGTAATTCGTAACCGCTAACAAATGAGCCTGGGCTGCGTTACATAGATCTACATGACTGCTGTGCTGACGTATTAGTACACCATTTGACTTGCGGCGATAAGGTCGCTGTGGCACCTCGCCCACTGTCAGCTAATTTCTTTTATTAGCCAACTAGCTTTATCAAATTAGCATGCTAGCTAACATGACAGGTGGGGACAGTGAGGATAAGTGCAGCGGCACACAAACGCACAAACACACATTCACACTAAAAATCTATAGCTACGCACACTCACACACGTACACACACAGATACACACGCGCACGCGCGCGCATACACCCACACGCACCCAGCTCGGGTCTCGTTAGCTTGCGAGTCGCGGATCACATTGCGATCATTAGCTATCAGGCTAAAGCTGCCAAATGTCGCTAAATAGACACACACACACCCTTTACACAGTGACGCGAGGGAGTTTTCTTCGCTATCTTCTACGTTCACTGTTATTGTGATCCCTGTGCTTCAATCCGCCTTCTTCAGCTGTCATTTCCAACAGGTCCCAGGCGCCACCTTCCCCCTAGCAACACCGTCCCAGAAATCATGGTCCTTCTCTGGGGATCCAGGGATTAGTAGTATGTGTGGCACGCACGCCCCACATCACAGAACTACAAACGGATTTGTGAGGTCAGGTTTATGATTAAAATTGCGCCCGTGTCCTCGCAGAAGAGATAAGTCTGTGCTAAGGTGTAGTTGTAGCAGGGCAGGGCGGTTTCACGACTGCACAGCCAGTGTTTTGATGCATGAGCATGTGAGTAGTGAGTCCAACACAGCAGCGGTGTCCCTGCGCCAGAGCGGCATGCTGGGAGCTGCATATGGAAGTGTGCAGTAGCTCTCTGCCCATCCCTGTCTGTTAACAATAATGCCTGTGAATACAGGTGGGTTACAGTGTGTACAGTGGATTGCTATACTTTGCCATGGAGATAGATCCTTATATAACAATATTTTGAATAACTTGTGGTATTATATAGATTATGGAAGTACATGTTAACTTTGAGAATGCACACAGAGGGATGTGCAGAACAGTACAGGTTATATAACAATAACTATTAGTAGCCATCACAAAGTGTTTAGCATAATATCCAGGAATTGTTATTATCCAGCTGGGAGAAGGGCAGTGATTGTGGTTAGGCTGTTGCGTAATCTAAATTATATAACACAAAGTTTCTATAATGATACTTTGAAGGTTAATAACTAAATTAAATGTAATGAATAACTTTTTCTCCTGTGGCCTTGGCAACACTCATCCCATCCAAAGTCCATCAAAATTAAACACACTGCATAGATATTCTCCAATAAAAATTTTAAAAAGCTCATATTCTCAAAGAAAATCATTACAAATGTAATCCAGCAAACTCTACAAAAAGGACTTGAATCCGGTTTATATTAATCCAACATAAAGTGTCCACTGTTCAAGACGTATTTCAGTATTTTATTATTACATTTGAATAAGCAGAGATTAAAGAAGCTAAGAATTCCTTAACCCAGATCCTTCACTTCTCATAATGCAACTTAATCACATCTTTCATTAGAACAGTGGTTCCCAAACTGGTGGTCAGGACTCTCTTAAGGAGTTGCAAGATAAATCAAAGGGTAACATGATTTTATCCTTTCCCCTCATATTTTGCCACTTGGACAGAAGTTCCTGCGTTACTATAATGACGCCAGGAGCAGCCTTTTGTGTTTTATCTAGAAGGTGTTAGCGTCGTACCTTCCTGACATTTCACCCTGGTTTATGGTATATGACGGTAAATGTGTAAAAAAAAAATCAATAAACATAAAAGCTGGGGTATGTTATTGTCTAGCCTACAATGCTGTATTCTAATATAAAATTACTACTTAGACAAGTCCTGCTGGGTTTCAATATGTATAGCCATAGAATAATGAATAGATAGGAAATAAGCACCCTCATGACACTTGTTGCTGTGGTGGCTACTGACACACCAGTGGACTGAACAGAGATGATGTGTCGAACATTATTATGTGGCTAATAAACAGCTTTTATAGCAGGAAGAGGTCATCTCAAGACACGGGGTGAAGGCCTTTATTTTATTTACTTTTTTTACTACTCCTGTGACATTATCCCCACCACTTATAGTCGCCATCATTCTCAGTTCAGCTGCCTTTTCCACCAGTAGTGACTGATCTCTGGTGGCGTGTGTGTGCACTACAATATGTCGTCTCAATACAACTTGTCCGTATCAGTTGATCTTAAAGAGGAGTGTCTGTATTATGACGGTATTGAAAATGATACCTTCAGGATTTCTAAATAGCTTGGTATATCATAATACCTTGATACCAGCTAAGCCTCGTCAGCGGTTAGGTTTATGCAACTTGGTTAAGATTAGGAAAAGATAATGGTTGACATTAGTTACGTGCATCAACTCACAAAAGGGTTTGGTGATTAGGTTTAGGCAACAAAACTACTTGATTATGGTTAGAAAAAGATTGCAGATGTTGCTAAAAAAAACTGGTCAGTTGACTCATGTAAGGGGTAGGCAATTGGGTTTAGGCAACAAAACTATTTGGTTAAGGTTTGGAAAAGATAATAGTTGATGTTAGTCACGTGAGACGACTCACATAAAGGGTTGGCAGTGAGGTTTAGGCTACAGAACTACTTGGGTAAGGTTAGGTAAGGCATTCTCACTTCAACCTCGTCACATATTGCCACTTGGTCAGGACTTTCCACATCTACAGTACATATGACATGCAAGGTGGCCTTGGTGCGTCTGTTGTTGATGTTCTGGGACGGTGTGTTAACTTCAGTCTGTTACATGCATTGTGTCTTTTCAAAATACACCTCCATTTTCACAGGAAATGTACAGTTTACATAAAGTTTCTTTCAAAATAAACATACTACATCAGTGTATTGGTGTCTGATATGGAAGTCACTGCCCAGGCGTGAGTTAGGAAAAGAATGCAGATGTCGCTAAAAAATACCTGGTGAACCAACTCACCTAAGGTGATGGCAATAAGGTTTAGGCAACAAAAGGACTTGGTGAAGGTCAGGAGAGGATTGTGGTTGATAGTTATGTGAGTCAACTCACATAAGGGGTTGGCAGTTAGGTCAAGGCAACAAAACTACTTGGTTATGGTTAGCAAAAGTATGTGGATGTTGCTAAAAAACACCCAGTGAGTTGACTCACGCAAGGGGTCTGCAGTTAGGTTTAGGCTACGAAACTACTTGGTAAGGTTGGGAAAAGATCGTGGTTGATGTTAGTCAAGTGAGTTGACTCGTATAAGGGGTTGCCAGTTAGGTGCAGGCAACAAAACTACTTGGCTATGGTTAGGTTTGGTGGCACAAATGTTATCAGAAAGGCAGCTTACTGAAAACATTTGGTTTTGGTGGTACAAATGCTACAGCTGATGTTGTGTTTGTTGTTCTCCAGCACTGGTGTCTTTGGTCAAAGTCCTGTGCTTGTTGGACCCATCCAACTCCTCTCCTGCCCATCCTAAGCAAACTTTCATGCTCCTTAAACTACCCCCGCTGCTCTGAGTGTCTAATAGTGACGCAGGTGGGTTTACAATGGAGTTGGTGAGAAGCCCAGTGCGTCTCACACAGAGGCTAAAGGTACCCCTGGCATCACTGCCCAAGCAGTGTATTTTGATACCCTGGAAGTGAGACCAGGCTGCTATGGTTATTTCTTTCCTACCTGGGATCACCTGGGTGTAATGTTTTGGATGTTTCTCCAGTCTTTCAAAATGACAATAATTTTATCTCTTAGGGCGAGGAAATCATACTTCCCATGCGAGAAAAATCACCAAACTTTGCACAAAGGTCCAGTCCCATGCCAGATTGCCTCAGCTGCAAAAACAGGCCAATAGTCCTGATGGTGGCGCTACAGCAAGCCTCTAAACTTCAAAATTTTGAAAATTCACAACAAATGAACCATATGTGCTACAGATTTGCAACTTTCACCAAAATGTAGCCCCAATACTGAAGAAACTTTTGTACATTTAAACCTATTGCAAATTATGACGTCCCTCACTCTGTTTTTTCAAAAAATGTAAAACTTATTAAACCTATCTCCTCCCACAATTTTTGCTCAATTGACACCAAACTTGCTACAGAGCATCTTCAGACTGTCCTACACAAACAGTCCACACAGATTTTGGATTTATCGAAAATTGAGCCTACAGTGCATCAAAATGTTTGACTGTAAACGGTACTGTAAACATATACATGCAAATTCTTGCTAAATACATTTTCAATGTTCATTTTAAAAAATGACAAAATTTTGGAGTCATGGTAGATGATGTTTGGAAAATATCAGAATTTTATCTCAAAAACTGAATTTTTTACAGCATTTTGAATTTCGCTCTCATGCGAACAATTGGAGTCAATGCAAAAATGGTATTTTTAAATATCAGTTCTTCACTTATGGAGCCAATAAATCATTGTTAAAAACAAATTACCAGCATCTCCATGCTGTCTAGATGCAATTTGTGTATTTTCGGATTTTTGTCTTAATAACTGAATTTTTGACAGCTGTTTGAAATCTGCCTTTACACACTAACAGCTGCTGTCTTGCACACAGGTGACTGGCTTCGTCAATTTGTGAAGCTACATGGGACATTTCTGTTTGCCAATTAGCTCAGTGAGATAGAGGATGGTTCTTGGTGTTGAAGATTGTGAGTTCAAGCCTCAGCTCATGCAACATTTCTATATGAGAAACCTACCCAAACTTTTCATAAAGGTCCAGTCCCATGCCAGATGTCCTCAACTGGAAACACAAGACAATAGTCCTGATGGTGGCGCTACAGCAAGCCTCTAAATTTCAAAACTTTGAAAATTCATAACAAATCAACCATATATGCTACAGCTTTGGAACTTTCACTTTGAAATTTGCTTTTCCATGGCATGGATGGCTACTGTCTGACACCCTGATGCTGGGCTTAGTCAATTTGTGAAGCCACACATGAACTGTCACTTGCCAATTAGCTCAGTGAGCTAGAAGAAGGACCTCAGTCTCAGAAGTTGTGAGTTCAAGCCACAGCTAAGGCAGAATGGACATTCTAATGTGAAAGTTCAGGCATCATGTTGTGTGGATTAGAGACTACCAAGGTTAAAATAATTATGATCCAGGCAGTTTTTGCCTAAAATTGCCCGGCCCCGACCATTGCTGCGCAGCAGCTATAATTTCATCATTTGAATGCTGAATGAAACAAAGTTGAAACGTCTTGCATAGTGAAACTTTTCTGGGACACCCAAGGATCTCTGGCAGTTGTTCCACACTATATGGGATCCACTTGCTGTTTAATATGCATGCATAAACCACCTTGATTACTCTCCAAGTTATTCATTTTCTGCACACTGCTAAACTTCTTTGGATTGATAGTGTCTGAAATAACCTGTCAGACCTCTCTTTTAGCCTGTCGATGGATCATTACTACCTCTCACACTGCAGTCTCACTCACGGTGAGAAGAGCTGTCTGTGTAGCGCCATACAGTGTCTGATTCATCAGCCTATTCTGTGGCATAAGTGGAACATTTATCAAGGTAATGCTGTACCAAACAGCACTTAATGAGCGAGCTGAGAGAGTGACACTACCCGTCTGCCAAATGAGAGACAACCCTGGCCTTCAGCAGACACTGTGAGACGCTCAAAATAATGAGTGCAATCTCTCCTAAACTCACTGCTTTGAAGTTCTACTCTCTTCCTTTGCCCTCTTTTCACCCAGAAAGGGCAGAAATGGAAAAACATTACCAGCTCCTTTGACATTCCTCCATATATCACCCCTGTCTAGAATTGGTGCTACCATAAAAATCTTCCCCTTTGCAAGTCAAATCAGGCTGAAATTGCAGGCGTGTGGTGGAAATGTTTCAGGTCAAGTGATGGTGTGGTATTCAAGGATTCAATCTCTGAAGTCAGCGCTTGTTCAGCAAAAAGAGTGAAGGAAAGGTGCTAAAAGAATATGAATGAAAGAGGGGAAGGACCCTGATGTGGGTGAAATGAAAATAGGGAAAGGAAGATGAAACAGCAGAGGGAAAGAAATAAGAATATATATATACATATATATACATATATATTTGCCTTGTGCAAAAACAGGAAGCACGAAATAAGTATGAAAAGATCTCTCAAAAATGATTATTAGAGTCTTGTTCATCAAAATTGTACATATCACGTAACTGTTCATCTAGCTTTCCTTCATCAGCGTGGTAGTGAGGTTGGTCCCATTGTCTTTATACTGTGTATTTCCTCCAGTCATGTGACCTTTAAATCACCACAAGGTATCCAAAACAACATTACAACCCTCCTTTCAAAATAGTGTTTACACATTATTTTATTTACTCTGAACACATTAAAATGGTTTCTAAGAAAGACTTAAATGTCCAATACAACAATACTACCACCAGTTTAGTCTTAACCCATTAAGGATCAAAGTGTTCTGCCACAATGCAATGCACAAGGAAATGGAGGAGCTGCTCACAATTGGAAAAACATAAATAACTTGTGGGTAGTGGTGAAACAGCTTTAAACTTGAATTACCTTTTTGTGGTTACAATGGAAGAAGGAAGTGCTGCCTGGCTCTGATGACTGGTCCGACAGGCTCTCTTTGGTGAGGCAGGTACATTTACAGAAAACAATATCCCACCATGAGGAAAACATCTACGCATGTCCAGACTCATGTGACAGTAGACGATGCTTCTAATATGGATGTTGCTGCAAAGAAAGCTGCCATTTTGTTGGTGCCTCACACACATCTTCATCCCAGCAGCACAGAACATCTATACAATCAGCACAGTTTCAAGATGGGCACCCAAATTAGTGTCACTAATTCAGTATCTGACCAAATGTCGCCCCTTCTGTTTCTTAGTTATGGCATTGAATAATAGCCAGAAAAGTGTTTTGCAGAACATAATGTCACAGTGTATTTGACCTTTGAATGCTGGGATAAAATATGTCATTGGTTCATAATTTAATTAGACATTTGTGTTAAAATTTGTCATACTTATCATATGAATTCTTGAGTAATGGCCAAAAAGGTTTTGTGAGGTCACAGTGACCTTGACCTTTGACCACCAAAATCTAATTAGTTCACCCTTGAGCCCAAGAGGATGTTTGTGGCATACTTGAGGAAATTTCCCCAAGGTGTTCCTGAGATATCACCCTCATGAGAATGGGATGGGAGGGACACAAGGTCACAGTGACCTTGACCTTTGACATTTGACCACCAAAATCTAATCAGTTTATCCTCAATATCTAGGTGAACATTTGTGCAAAATTTGAAGAAATTCCCTCGGGACGCTCCAGAGATATCACCTTCAAGAGAATGGGATAGGACGGACAAAAGGTTACAGTGACCTTTCTCTTTGACATTTGACTATCAAAATTGAATCAGTCAGTAATTAAGTCCAAATGGACGTTTTAGCCAAAATTGAATACCAATGAATGGACAGATGTACATACCTAGATACGGAAAACCCAAAAACATAATGACTCAGGCTACGGCTGTCACCAGCGCAAAGGCATAAAAATGATCAGGAAAGAAAAATAAAATTAAATCTTGGGTAAAACGTTCAGATTCTATTTGCGAAGTTTAACTCGGAGCAGCTTTCCAACGGTGCGGTTTGACTGATGTCACACACATTCTATAATTTCATTTAGTATAAATGATACATTGATAATAGTATACTAGGTAATGTGCTCTAATTAGTATGTACTTGGATTTGAGACGCAACTTTAGTCTTGTGTAACTAATGATTTGACAAAAAAAAAACTTGAGCGCAAGGATATGTCTTCATTTTTTGGGTGGAGGGAGGTGTTTATCAATAATGAAATTTATTTGTAGCCCTATAGTAAATATCCGGAGAATAAAGCATGACATGTTTAATTTGGGCTTGTACTGAAACTCACACCTTGCTGCCCATTGCTGTGTCTTTTCTCAAAGTAATAAAAAACGCATTTTTTTTCCAATAATTAGCAGTGATAAGCACGTACTAAAATGTTACGGTCATAGGAGAGGTGATTTATGACTTTCAACTTTTATTCTCAGTTGTAAACCTTCCCAGTGTCATTATAGACAGTTATCATTTAAGCAGCATAACCCCAACCATTGCCACCATCTACCATCTCCCAGCTGGCTAATAACAATTCCCAGACATTACACTGCTCTGTGAGACGGCTGCTGCTGATAGCGGTTATGGCGATATGGTAGCAATGGCAGCTCCCATTGGTGTCATCCCCTTAGCTCCTCTGATGCATGGCCGTCATCACTGTGCTGCAGATTGAAGTGAAATGATTGAGTATAAAGCTGTGAAAAGGGAGGCTGTAGTGGCGGGGCCTCAGTGTCCATTGAAGTGAGGGAATAATCTATCTGAGGGTTTGATAGCGCTGACCATCATTTAAGTGGCTTGAAAAGGTCAGCGGAGGGACCGGGATGTGGGAGTGCTTGGGATGGACATTACAGTCATTCCGCTCCACTGTGCGAGGCGCCGCCGCCTGATTGATGCCTGAGAGAGGATTTGGTGTGTATTATACAGCATGCACTTTAATATATTGCCTGTGCGTGTGTCTGTGGAGAGATATTTGTGTGTCCCCTGGTCCATGTGAATGAGAGGGGAGGAAGCTGTGGGTAATCATGTAAGATGGCCTGGGCAGAGTGTTTCATTCCAGGTCTTCTGCCTTTCCACAGTCAGCCCATCAGCTCCTGTAAGCTCTCCATCGCCTTACTCACTCATGAGTGATGACTCTCACACAACCATTCTCTTCATCTTTGACCAAAACAGACTCAGACCGAGAAATCAATGGAACAAGGAGCCGTTCCCCCCCACAGAAGAAGCTGATGTAATTAAATCCGTCTGCGGGGTAAGAGGAGTAAAGGATAGGGAAAGCTTGTGAAGTGCAGGGGAAGTCCCTGGAGGGATAATTAACAATATCTACCGTTAGTATCTGTGCTTCTTCTTTCTCTGACGCTCGCTACAGTACAGACTGATGCAGAGGCAAAACCCCAGACAGACTTCCTACCAGTTGGTTTGCTTCTGCACACTATCCTGCTATATAAAGTGTGGATTAGACAGCATACAGTACCTATAAGTACATTTAATACAAGACACACTGCTTCAGTTTCAGTGTCCTGGTAGTGTTCATATTTTAGATGTCACATAATTAGATCATTGGAGATCACCTGATCATAAGCAAGGGGATTCTATTGACTGTAATATCAATACACCTGTATCTGGGAGGTCCGAGTTTTGCTGAGTTGGTACTGTGGTCAAACCTGCACCAGGAAGGCAAATGAACACTCTGATAAAAGGTGTCAGGGGATGGTAACAAGACAGTTTCCAAATCAATAATTCACAACACAACAATTTGCCTTTTCACAGGGGGTTATGTGGCGGACTATTTCTTGGCCATGCAGGCATAGTAACTATCTGGAGTCTGTCCTGGTTGCCTGGCAACTGCTTAGAGACAAGTAGTCCAGCATAACACCCCGTAAAATGTTGAATAATCATTTTTACACTTCATTTTTGCATGAATGGAATAAATAAGCTTTAGTCTGCAAATGAGTATCTTAAGCAGTTCTGGTAGGCTGATTTTGTTTTGTTAGACATAAAGGGATCAGCTGTTCTATATTTAATGGGTGGATATGATAATGGCATCAATCATCTTGTCTAACTTTCTGTCAGAAAGTGAAGACATGTATATTCCAAAACTGTTCCTTAAAGAATCCAAGGCTGAGACCCAAACTCAGACCCCTCCAGAGGCCCAAAAGCCCCAGGTCTACTGCATGTCACTTGGTTTGTTGTCGGTTTTAGAGTGGTTCTATTTCCCAATCTAGAATTGAGGTCCATCTTCAAGCTACTTTTCTGGAGCTTTCAAGTGTAGCAATTTTGGCACTGTACTTGGTGGTCAGGTTTAGCCACAAAAATCACTACATTATGGTTAGGAAAAGATCATGTTTTGGCTGTTAATACCCAGTTTCGGAGGCACAGTTCCTGCTAGAAAAGCAGTAATGTGTTGGTAAAAAAAACCCAGCAGTTTTTCATTGCACTATCTCCACTGGAATAACAGCAAAGGGTTGTCAAAAAAACACCCGTGTTTGGTGGCCAAAAAGCCTCTAGAAACACAGCAAAGACTCAAAAACAATTGGTTTTGTTGTTTGTTGGTTTCCAATAGTGGTCTGCGGCTTTGTCAGGGGTTTCGCCTGGGTAACACGCCATCCACAATCCCATCCGCCTGCCAATGATAAAGTCAGCTCACATACTAGTAGGTCTAACGTATTCATGGTTTGCAGAAATGTACAACATCTTCTGGCACATTGGACTGTCTGTTGAGATGTCATGGAGATGGATTTGCTGAAATCGGAGCTCAGCGGCTGTTACGATATTCATTTGTATACGAAGACCATGTTATACAGATGGAAGCACAAAACCTTGAGCTTGGATTGATTTGTCAACTATATTTGCAAGGTCAAAAAAGCACTTTCATGCTTATCAAAACTATTTTACACTGTGTTTGTAGTGCATATCCATAAATACCCTCGCTAAAGATTCATCCAGCCTTGTTTGTGAGGGTAGATGCGAGGGGTGTAAATCACAAGTTTCATAACAATATGATATGGATTTTTTTTACAACAATAGCTACAATATTGGCTGATATCACAAAAAGTCTGCGATTACTGTACAATTTTGGTTCAGTAAAAGCTCGTCACTGTCTTTTCCTTGGGTGCTTACCATTATCAGCCAGGCGGTAGACCGCTAACACTGTTTGAATGTGCCACTGAAATGTCAAAATAAAGGGGTAATTTAAAGATAACAATATATATCAATATTTTCACTTTACATCATGGACGTTGGATGGTTGATGATTGAATTGATGCGTCAATCCAAATCCCTAGTACATGGTAAAGTGAATGTGGCATAATACTAAATCCTGATTCAGAGGGAGTGAAACTATTTTTTTGTATTTCATATTTGTAATAAATTTAGATCTCTTTGCAGGGATCTTTTCTCCCTTTGAACTTAAAGGGTCTTTTTCTGTTGATAAGTGTCAGAAGAAGGCACACTGTATTTCCCTTAAAAGGTGCTATAAACAGAGGAGAAAAGTGCTGTAAAAAGAAGACAAATTACAATTTGTTTATACAAAGTGAGAGGACTGAATAGCTTTGTCTGAATAACTTGGAAAGTTAGGGTAAAGGAGATTAAGGCAGTGTCTCCCTTTATCTCACTTTCCATTTCTTCCTCTCCCGTGTGCTCACACATTAAATAAGGTCTGCCAGAGCAGAACATCGTGATCCAGCTGGATTTTAACACAGAGGTGCTGTGCTGGCAGCAACAGTCTCCACACATCTGAATGTCAGCTGTCAGGAGGGGAATAAATAGCCCTTAAATAAGACTGCGGTGTGAAACTGGTCAAAACTTGCAGCTCATGTCTTGTCAGAATATCACATGATTTTCCTCTCAAGTATTTAACACCGAGCTGAAAATTTGATGATGGCGCTTCAAACATCTGACAGTGCGGAACACCCTGTAACTTCCAGTCAGGTGTCTCCCATAATCTCTAAAAGTTGTGAGTCAGAGATATGTGACTGGGTGTTGGAGCTTTGTGTGCTGTGTGATTGCTTGGTCCTGAAATAGCAGAATGCTTCCCAATAGCTACTTAATTCTAATGAGGGTTTTATGAGTTGTGATCAAGAGCTCATTGGCAACGGGGTTCAGTCAATAGCGCCTTCTCTTCTGAGCGGAGCCTCGGCTTATGGGCCAACCCCGACAAATTGACCCGAAGATTTATACAGCTATTTTCTAAAGGTCCCCATTCGTGGGCCTACAGTCAGGAAGGCGAATTAGTGTTTCAATGGATTTCACTTTCAATTTGAATGCGGAGTGGTTGGAACACGGCCCCGGCTAACGGGAGGCCATGGGTAATGAACTCCTTTGTGTTCTGCCACTTAGAGGATCAAATGCTTGAGGCTGTGAAGACATTCGGCACTGCAAGAGAGATGATTTCCTTCGACTGCTATAGGTGGCAAATCCTGTGAGTTTATCCACCCTTTACTGAGAACCACACACACTGATGACCCCTGTTTAACTGGCATCAGTTCATCAATTGGGATTAGTTTGCATTTCAATATTATGACAGCTGTGAATCGCTCCATGCTTTTGCACCCAAATTAGCAGTGGATGTGAAGGAACTGCCCATTGGTCCGACAGCCCATTGTTCCGACCATATTAAACCCATTGTTCCGAAGTCCGTTCTGAAATCATCATGATGCCCTGTGGTTAACGTCTGTTTAGGTTTAGGCACGAAAACCACTTGGTTAGGGTTAGGAAAAGATCATGGTGTGGGTTAAAATGAAAAAGAAAGTGACAAACACATAAGCCGTGAGCCTGCTTCGCCTCAAGCCTTTCCCAGCTGACCCAGAGCCGGTCGCGGCGCACCATCAAGGTAGAAATACGCCCGCCGGGAGCCGTTCAGCACCGCGGACCGTCAGACTAATGGGATGTCGGACCAATGCGCTGTCGGACCAATGACATGGACCCGGATGTGATCTATATGGGTACTACTCTTCTTTTCACATGTGGTAACTGCAATTGGGAATTCAAAATAAACAATAATATACAGACAGGCAGCTTGTCAAAAATATATAGAATGTACTCTGAGCTAATGCTAACCTCAACATGCTAAAGTGCACCCAGTGACAATGCTAACATGCTAATGTTTAGCAGGTATGTTGACCATGCTCACCAATTTAGTTTAGAGCATTGGCATGCTAACATTTGCTTGTTATCAGTAACACAAAGTTTTGCATGTGTTTAGTCTTAAGTTAATCAGGTGGCGACACTGATAGCAAGTGGATGACGAACATTAGCATGATTCATCTTCTGGTGACCGTGAATGTCTGCAAAAGAATTCATGGGTCTTACGGTAATCAAGAGTCTTGACCATTGTGGTAGACTGACTGACATTGTTATCCCTTGTGCCAGTGGCGTAATGGAGGGTATACACAGGTAAGCAGGGTATACCCACCTCTGTATGTGGCTGTTTACAGTATATTCACCTATCAGCCAAAAAGACATTGGAATATATGGGAGAGTATACCCACTTCCTCCTTGGTAACCCACCCTCTACCTAGTAGAACACCCACCTCATAAATTACCACTACACAACTGCCTAAAGCCATGCCGGTATAGCATGCTTAGAAATACGTATTAGTAAATGACCCCTCTCTGTGTCATAGACTTTTGCATTAGTGGATTAAAATTATTGATGCAGTGACCTGTAGGTAGCGTTTATATGTTGTAGCTGCATTTTACAACGGTAGGCAGTTTATTAAGTAAGAATTAATCATATTCACAAATTGACCTTTTGGTGTGAGTTGCAGAGTGATGGAGATATCAGCTGTAGAAATGTCTGCCTTCTCTTGAATATAATAGAAATCGGTGGAACTTGGTTTGTGGTGCTGAACTATACCCGCCAACCCTGTCACTCTGCAGACAGGAGGCAGACATCTCTAGGGTTGATATCTCAAACACTCATCAACTCACACCAAAACAATCTAGACTGATAAATAGCACTACAGGTAAGAGGGAAAATATGTTTTTGATTTGGGGGTTAACTGTCCCTTTAATCTGCAAAGTACTGTCGAGTATATGTGGTGGAATGAAAAGGTAGTAAAAGTATTAAGTAGCTTAAATTAGACATGCTCAGGTAGAGTACCTCAAAATTGTACTTACAGTGAGTGCAGAACTTGAAAAGCATACTGCGCTTGCCAACCACTTGGAGAGGAAATAAAAATCATCCATGTAGAAATATTGCAAACCCAACAATGTTTAAGAAAAAGTATTTTATTTCATTTTAAAACCCTTCACATTCCTTTCTTTATTTTCACTCTATTTTCCAGACCTACGCTGTATAAACGTACAGAAAAATACAAACTGTATCGACTGCAGTAGGGGGAAATATAGTAGAATTAAAGAAACAATATATACTACTATAATACTCACAGTTGCAAACCTATGAATTTCTATTAGCTCATTAGCGATTTCCTTTCCAAGTACAAAATTGAATGCCATTGAAAATGTTAGACCAACAAATTGCTGAGGTGAAAAAATGCGTGACATACTGTATTTGTTTACTTATCCATTTTAAACTCAAACAAAATAGTCAAAGGGCACCAGTCAGAAACAGACCACAATGGTAGCGAAGAGATAATGTGGTTGTGACCTTATCTCCTGCTGACACCCACAACCCAGGACGGGGAGCGGTTAGATGGGTGACATTACTCAACACATTTAACCTTTCAGCCAACCCTCATGAGCTCTCCAGTTAATCCATTCAACAGTCTGACAGTTTAGTGTCACGCCGTGGCCCTGTGGAGGGGATGCGAACTGTTACAGTTCAGAGGATCATGGACAGCCAGCCAACGATCATAGCTACACCTCCCATGGGAGCCACCTTGCGTAGACCGGGGTCCCCTGTCAGGGCCTGGTGGTACAGAGAGCCACAGAACATCCCCATGCCCGCTACCAAGAGGGTACCAGCCTGTATAGAGGAGACACATGAGAGATATGTTTAATCGCTTTTTTAAAATCAGTTTGGTTATCAACAAATTGCAGCCTGAAGACTGAAGTATACAGCTGGCAACCTGTCACATGACTGCTGAAAGGTTACAGATGACAGTATACTGGGGAATGGGGGATTCAGCCTGTCCAAACATATTAGCAATCAAAGCCAAATGTTTTGCTCCGCTTTGGTTGCAAACTACCATAATGCATTATGATAAAAGCCTATCTGTGCATCGATTTTGTTCCTAAACCAACATGTGTTCATATGTTGTAATTTTCTTTTATTTCTTATCGGATCCTAATTTGTATTTCTTCAAATTAGCTGAGTTACTCCAAAATCTTTGCTCGCACCCCCTGGCAACAGCAGAGGTGCTCCTAGCTGGAAAATCACTGGAGTATAGCTGCTACCAGTCTTCACAGCAGAGCTGGGTAACTTTCTTTTTTTTTTTTAATTAATTTTTTATTGACATTCAGCATCAGACATTCACATCCAGTACATCATATTTGCATACATCATACATCTATTGTCTGCCCTAAATGCCAAAATAATATTTTTTTGTTTTATATCCAAACAATGAAAAGAAAAACAAACCACAAGAAAACTATGTACAAGTAGGGAGTGATCTTTTTAACACAACACAATCACTGATTTGAGAAAATAAAATCAGGCCTATGGGGCGTGACATAGTTGACCCAGTTTTCCCAGTATGAGCTGGGTAACTTTCAAAGACGTCACCTTCTCTATTCACAGCTGTGAGACAAAAAGGTAGCAGGAGCTCAAATGACTCAAAAAATATGATATAATTATATATGTGTAACTTCTTCCATTTTTAGCCAAACTTAAAGTGACAGTTCACCCCAGAACCCTCTTACCTGTAGTTTTATTTATCAGTCTAGATAGTTTTGGTGTGAGTTGTCAAGTGTTGGAGAGATCAGCTTTGGAGATGTCTGCCTTCTCTCCAATATAATGGAACCGGGTGGCACCCGGTTTCTGGAGCACAAAGCAGTGATACAGTTGGTGGGTGTAGTTTGGTAGAAAGAAAATAGGTCCTACATGAAACTGTCTGTGGATTATCTTGAGTAACCGGGTCATGAGCCGAGTGCCATCTAGTTACATTATACTGGAAAAAGGAAGACATGTCCATGGCCGGTATCTCCAACACTCTGCAACTCACACCAAATCAATCTAGTACAATAGTACTACAGGTAAGAGGGAAAATATGTTTTTTGGGGTGGGGGGTGGGGTAGACTGTCCCTTGAAGTAGCACTGTTACACAGGGGTAGTGGGGTGATAAGTTAGGCTCATTCTGAGGTGGAGAACCTAAGTACATGAGGTCCCACAGGAAACACTGAGCCTGGAGTCAAATAATCTTCATCAAAAGCTCCAACTAGATGTGAAATTGATTGGATTGGCCACTACAGACATCCCTTGTAATTTGGCATGCATCTCCTTTTCATGCAGTTTGTTGATTTCAATCAGACATTTTGTGGTTAACGAATCTTTAAATAGCATTTAGCCAACAAATACTTGGCACTGCAGGTTTGACATATGTTGAGAATTCTATTAGTCATAATGTGATAAAGCCAAGATACACACACACACACACACACACACACACACACAAACAAACTACAATTTCACTGCTCCATTGCCAGCTGTTATGCCACAGGTTTGTAATTATGACCTAAAGGAAGACTGGTTTTCTGAGTGGGAATGGACAGGTAATGGCAGAATGACACTATCACATTAGTCCAATTTTAGAGGACACTCAAGTGCATCCAGCCCTGGAGTCAGTATTAGGCTTCCATACTTACCACAGCAGGTTTGCCACAGTGGGCAGCACCCAGCAGGGCCAGGCTGTGGTAGAAATGGTACTTGTTGGCAGTTTCAAATAGCTGGAGAAGCAGGCACAGAGACAGAGTGATCAGAAAAATTCTGCCTGGAAAAGCTAGAAGATGGCTACTAATGCAGTGTAAATGGACTACGAGACATTGGTACTAGTATAATGGGGGAATGGGTACTATCATGCACCTATTACACACACGTTACAGTCTGTCACAAGACTGAAACAATTATCAATTTTTAAGAGATATTTTGGAACCCTTTTCCTGTGTCTTGACATTTCTTAAAGTTTCCTGATCAACATGTTAGACAAAAAATCTCACAGGCACATGAGTATAAAAATATTGCTACAGTGACTCTAAAATTGAGCACTAAACTAAAACCAGTCTCAAAACTGCATAATCAAAATCAGGATTTCTGACCAGAAAACTGAAGTAGGAACTGTATTAAGGGACTGCGGCAGTGATCGACAATAAAGGTTAGCAGAAAAATAAACTTTAAATATTTCAATTTGCTGTTTACATACCACGACCTGGTAGTCATCAGGGTCTTTGTTTTTGAAACCTAAAGCAAGAAATATGGAAGAGAAGATTTACATAAAGCAGCATGTGATATGAAATGTGACATTCACGTGCAATCTGACATTTGATCATTTTAATGTCAATCAGCAGACTTCCCTTTGGGGTATCCTTCCGTTCCCCACACACTATTTTAGTAATGGCCTCTTACTGGATCATGAACCCCCTACTGTCATGATGCTTTGGGTCACTTTAGACTTTTGTCATTTCTTGTGCACCATGTTAATGGTGACAACATTGGTCTTGGTGCATTTTCTCGTGTGGTCAGCCATTGTAGTGTAAATATTACTGACTCAGGATAGTAATGAGCCAGCCTACCGTCTCATGATCATTTTAAAAGTTACCAAAACACAGCAACATTTAGCTACTAGCAGGAAACGCTACTTGCACTCCAGACTGCACGTATGCCACTGACCCACTCGTTAAATAAGCCTTCTTCCACCATGACACACTGAGGAGGCGGGTCACCTTGATTCCATATTTGTTAATTTTACAAAAATGACGTGCTGCTTTGTATGTTTTTTGGATGCCGAATTAACAATTAGCCTATAACACATTAGCATGATATTTTTTGTATATTAGAGTTGTGCAGCTGGGTCGATGACGAAGCTAATCTTAAATTAGCATCTTTCAGGACGAAGGCTGGTGCGGTAAGCGTTGACATGACAGTTTTTCCTGGTTGTGGTTTACTATCCAGCCAAACGGCAAGACTCGTGTGTGAATATGGAGTGTAAGCTAACGTAGAGTCCCTACCGTGAGCTCCGTATGCCCCTAGTCCCACCGCCGAAGCTCCTGATAGAGCTGCTAACCTTCGGACGATACCTGAAGCGTTCATGTTTTGAAGCTGCGTGTGTCCGACAAGCGTTGAAGTGAAGGTAGTGTTGCATTTAGGGTCATTTTGTAACCCCTACTTTTGCAGTCCTATTGTTACGGATTATGGCTTTACCGCGCAGAAAATATGACATAATGTGACAAAAATTGTGCCGCAGAGAGAGGAGGGATATAAATTTACATCAGCTGTAGGTTTTTTAAATTTTGTTTCTATCTCATGAGCGCTTTCATACATTGATTGATTATTTGACTCGTTTTTAATTACGTGTAAAAGTATTTGTGAACAACAAGTAAAAATAAATACATGTCAGAAGCCATACAAACATTACAAAACAATAACATTTGCAATGACGTTTGTATTACACATGATTTCAGCTCCCTCACATCTCTTTTTCATATGCTTGTCCTGATTACGACATTCCGCTGAGTCCGTAAAGGCAGCATCTCAGAGGAACGAAACTACGTTCAATCCAGGGCTCCTGGCTGCCAGGCACATCCGATATCTGTTTGGAGGCTTGAACCAAAATGGCGACTGCCGTGCTTCAGTTTCAGCCCACTGGGCAAATTTCATAACTCTACCAAAGAGATCTGACACTGACATGACACTTCAGCAGTGTTGTAATGGCTTAAGGCTTCATACTTAGGCTATGAATATATGAGTGTAGGCATTTTATACTCCTATTGCTGGCCAGTTCTGACTTCCAGAGCTTTCAAAAAACACTGCAACCACAGTGAAAGTGAAAAAAAAAACACTATTATATTATATTATATTATTTATTATATTTTTATTCTATTTTTGTGCTAAATCTGGTGCTATCAAGGCTAAGCTTGGAGGATATGAAAGGTTCAAACTCACTGTTACTCAGTGACCTTCATTTTGCAAATGGAAGAGAAAATCAAACATTTTTATTTTTTACCTCTGCTTTGTTTAAGGCCTCACATCTGATATGCATAATTCATGGCAGGGCTAAATTATACTATTGTGCCGCTTTTGTATGAATAATTAATTTTCGCCACAGAGGGGTTGCTGGGCTTCAGAGAGGGGTTTATGCCGCCCATTTCTTCCAGCATCACCGTAGGCACTAAATTGCCACATAACACTGAATGATAGGTTCAGCCGTGCGGAGGGCGCATTAGTGTGCAGCACTTTGCAATTTGTCCATCAGTGCAATTTGGGAAACACTGGTGAATTTCTCTGCTTTAGTGGATTACGCCTAATGTTGGATGTGTTTTCCTGCCAGCAGAGGTGTTGGGGACTAATGCTGATGTTACCCTTTGATGAAAACACACTAATCCCTGCAGAGAAGCCACCAAAAGGGGGTGCTGTATTGCTTTCTCGTCTGCCAAAGTTCGTCCATAGAGGGATTGTGTGTGTGTGTGTGTGTGTGTGTGTGTGTGTGTCTGTGAGAGGGTGGAGGGACTTCTTCCAATTATCATATTGACATTACACAGGGTCACACTGCATTACTGTAGAGTCGCTACACCACAGTTTCCGCCGAGCCTTGTCCTTAGCTGACTTTGACACAGCTTTAACACAATGCATACAATTAACACATCTTAATGACCATGTGGCTAATTAAAAGTAAGCCTTATGAGTCACAAGCCTTAATCATCAACTGTGAACTGAACCTGTAGCCAGTGAGTGTTGTGATGTCGAGTTTCCTTTGGCATGATTTGGCTTGTATGCAGAAGTATACTCGCTTACTGTGCACAGAATCCCCTCGAAATCCACTCACACACACACACACAGACATAAACACAGGTCATTTTCATTCTGGCCCATGGCAGATGGGACAGCAAGGACAACAATGAAGTATGGCTTTACATCTTGTTTTCACAGACAAGCGGCAAATTATCTCTAAGTCCCAGCAGCCGTGTGCCGTGAGGTTCTTCCAAGAGCCAACATCCATCTCACTTCAGCCAGACCGCCTCTCCTCTCCTCTCCTCTCCTCTCCTCTCCTCTCCTCTCCTCTCCTCTCCGGTGACTGCTTTACTTCCTAACAAACCTCAGCATGTTTGAGCTGAAGCGTGTGCATGTATGTGTCTGATCTCCTTAGACTGTTTGCCCTCGGCCTGTCTTGTCAAGATTGAGCCGCCGTCCAATGAAACATTCGTGAAAAACAGTCAGGTGTACAGCAAGCAGAACATTGCTCCTGTAAAACGGCAAAATCGAATGAGCACTTCCTGCAAATGGGAACTAGTAGCTTGTCTTGCAATGTAAAGATTTACATGACAGCTCCTGATGCCTAACGTTTTATTTCATCCTGGTGCAACGTTTTCCTTAGAGTATGACAATGGCATGGTGTGACAATGACAAGGAAAGATGCTTCACAAATGTAACTTTGTCACCTTGCATTTCCACATTTTAAAACAAGTGTATGCACACCTGGAATCTCACTTTTCTCTTGACTTAATGTACTGCTGTGGGTTGTTTTGAAAATCCAATTTCCTATTCTTGTTAGCTCTGTTGTTAGGTATATCTGGTGGCGATGCATCTTCGTTCTGCAAGGGAATTTTAATGCAAGGCAAACAAAGTGGAAACAGCCGGTCTGGTCAACATGAAAATGAACATTCTGCTTTCTTTTTGTTAGCTGGTAACAAGACAAACAGGAACATCGTGAAGCAAGACCTTATAGTTATCATCATTTAAAGAATTAGGTACACCTGTTCATCTCCTCATTAATATTAACTAATCAGCCAACTCGATGCATTTAAGCATGTAGACATGGTTAAGACGACCTGCTGAAGTTCAAACTGAGCATCAGGTGATTTAAGTAACTTTGTACGTGGCATGGTTGTTGGTGTCAGATGGGCTGGTCTGAGTATTTAAGAAACTGCTGATCTTCTTGGACTTTCACGCACAACCATCTCTAGGGTTTACAGAAGATGGTCCCAAAAAGAGAAAATATCCAGTGAGCAGCAGTTCTCTGGGCAAAAATGCCTTGTTAATGTCAGAGTTCAGAAGAGAATGGCCAGACTGGTTCAAGATGATAGAAAGGCAACAGTTACTCAAATAACCACTCGTTACAACCAAGATCTGCAGAAGACCATCTCTGAACCAACAACACGCCCAACCTTGAAGTCGATGGGCTACAGCAGCAGAAGACCACACCTGCTGCCACTCCTGTCAGCTAAGAACAGGAAACTGAGGCTACAATTTGCACGGGCTCACCGAAATTGGACAATAGAAGATTGGAAAAGCATTGCTTAATTTGATGAGTCTGGATTTTTGCTGTGACATTCAGATGGTAGGGTCAGAATTTGGTGTAAACAACATGAAAGCATGGATCCATCCTGCCTTGTATCAACGGTTCAGGTCGGTGATGGTGGTGTAATGGTGTGGGGGATATTTTCTTGGCACACTTTGGGCCCCTTAGAACCAACTGAGCATCATTTGAACACCACAGCCTACCTGACTATTGTTGCTGACTGTGTCCATCCCTTTATGACCACAGTGTACCCATCTTCTGGTGGCTACTTCCATCAGGATAACGCACCATGTCACAAAGCTCAAATCATCATGACAATGAGTTCACTCATTGTACTCCAATGAGTTCACTGCACTCCAATGGCCTCCACAGTCACCAGATCTCAATCTAGTAGAGCACCCTTTGGTTGTTTTGGATCAGGAGATTCCAATCATGAATGTGCAGCCGATGAATCTGCAGCAACTGCATAACGCTATCATGTCAATATGGACCAAAATGACTAGGGAATGTTTCCAAGGTGTACCTGATAAAATGGTAAGTGAGTGTACAGACTTTCTGTGACAGTCTCCTTGCTATAGGGTGCCACCCAGCAGGGGGCTGTGAACGGTCTGTAGTTGGGGTACAACCTGCAGCCCTGGCAGGGCAGCTCACTTTAATTTGTTCATCAGCGAGTGATCATCACAGTCAGAAGAAGCAGGCTGTTCTCAAACACTGTTTGTACGGTTTCCTACAAAAAGTTATGCACCAAAATTTGTGCATATCCCATGTAATCATGAGTCAATAGCTTGTGCATGACCCACCTTTTTCGGAGGGCTGCGATCACGTGACCAATGCGCTGACAGGAGTAAAGAAGGGATTGGTTGGGTTAATGGATGGGTCACAAAACACGGGACTTTTCGCCAGGAGACCAGGGTTCGTATCTGTGTTAACTCTGAGTGAACTTTGAGTCATTTTAAGGTACATCATTACCATGTTTCTTTTCCTAGACCTAACCTGTATGTGCCTAGACCTAACTTTCGTAACTACGCAAATTACGTAACTTAACATTAAGTACATAACGTCATTCATGGGGCGCTAATTCTTAGGATATGACAGGAAATGATGTTGGTGTAAGATGGTTATTGGTGTTCATGTCTCATTAGCTCTTGTTTTTGTTCTTTATATGTACATATCATATGCACAGTGATGCAGTAGTCAGCACTGTCGCCTCACAGCAAGAGGGTTCCTGGTTCAAGCCTTTCTGTGCGGAGTTTACATGTTCTCCCAGTGTCAGCTTAGCTTTTCTCTGGGTACTCCGGCTTCCTCCCACAGTCCAAAGACATGCAGGTTAATTGGTCTAACCTGCCCGTAGGTGTGAATGTGAGCGTGAATGGTTGTCTGTCTCTATGTGTCGGCCCTGCGATAGTCTCGTGACCTATCCAGGGTGTACCCCGCTTCTTGCCTAGTGTCAGCTGGGATAGGCTCCAGCCCCCCCGCAACCCCCAACAGGATAAGTGGTCACGGAAAATGACTGAATGAATTGTCTAGGGTGCTGAAGGTGCTAGGTCCGGCACTCCTGAGTGATACTTTCTGAAATCATGCACGGTCATACCGTTAGAAATGTCACAAGTGTCATCCATCTCCTCCACTGTCACACTCTCAGCTCCTCATGTCTCAGGGTGAACATACAGCAGTGTAAGAGAGCAAAAAAAATCAAAAACAGGACGGCTCCATCCTGCCGGCAATGAAATGTCCTTTGTGTGCCAAAAGCTTTGCCTGCTGGGTGGCATGCCCCCCCCCTTAGATTTAGAATGAACCCAACATTTCTAGAATTCTCAATTAACCTTGATGTGTTTTGACGGTTGCAGCTCTTCACTGTCTTCGGCTCACTTTGAGGAGCTGCAACCACAGCCAATTATTTATCTGTTAGGGCGCTTTCATGTCTCCGAGATGTTTAGTCACAAATGTACGTATTGTGCCCCGGTGTCACAGCTTTTCATGCTCTGGCTCTGTCACTCGTCCATGTCATTACATCCCTTTCAGCAAAGGGGAAAGAATGAGGGGAGAGGGAGAGGAAAGGGAGGCCGAGAGAGACAGAAGAGACAGGCCTGTCGAGTGACATTTTGTCTGGGCGTCCAGGCTATTGTGTGCTAGGGGAGACAACACCAGTCATTGCCATTATACTGGCTGGCAGAGCGGCACACACACATACACTGGACCAAAACAGCCTCAGGTACACACACACACACACACACACACAATAGTATTTGTCTCCATTTTCGTGTCAACACAGAAAAAATGTTGTTTTTGTGGATGTTTTCAGCAAAATAGCTCCATTTTCTTCTTCTTTTGTGGAAAGCAAGGCGGGCTGTTTCTGATACTGAGGTGACTGTATATATGCAGCTCCAAACAATGCAATCAAAGCACCTTCAGACTTATTATTAATCCACTGACTGGTATTCAAATAAAGTCACTCTCTCCTAAATGTCAGGATGTTTGTCCCCGGCATTTTTGCACGTACAAAAACAAACACTCAGGCATGCACAAGCATAAAATCTCAAATATGCATACACACTCACACACACACACACACACACACACACAAAGTTGCGGTTACAGCAGGCTCCCCACACCGAGCGAGCATAATTAGCACACTCGTTAAGCTCATCTGCATCTCTCTTCAAAGGAGATCGATGCAAATGGGTAGGATTTAGCCACTGGCGGCAATTAGGTCAAAAAAATATCCTAGCTGGAGAAACTCGGTTACAGCAAGGCAAAGTCGGTTTCATCGCGGGGAATAAATGCATTTTCTGCCCCTGCACTGAACGCATAATAGAATCCAAAATGAATGCTTTCATTTAGTCTCATGTCAAATCAAGTTCTGTTTAATCACGTTCGGTACCAGCCCTCCTGGTTATCACATAATCCTGGGCTTTAAGGTACAAGTACTGGCTGTTTAGCCGAATCCTGATACATCTCATTCCTCTGTGTCTTTAAAGCGCCATTGTTTTCCAAGACATATCAATAAGCCACACTGTTGTATTGGGTGTCATGTTGTTTCATTCCCATGAACATACACACACTGTGGTTCATTTTGACTCGATCCCACATACACTATGCTGCAGCTGTAAATACTAAGGAGTATACAAAGTGCATTAAGCTAAACATATTGAATATTTACTCCTGTTTGAGTAACATTTACTAAAGGAACCAGTTGTTTTAGGTAACACAGGAAGACCCTGAATCATTGACGTCACAACAAGTAAGGAATGTTTTATGTTTTCACTGTTGTATAGTCTATGTCTAAAGAAATATATGTTGATTTCATTTGCCAAAAAGTCCCTTACAAACAAAGAAATGTGCAGTGTGTTATCTTATGTATAGTGGCATGACTTCTTTGAGGTGAGTTAGACCCCAAATAGGGACTGAATTGACTCCCCTCCCTATGTGGAGTCAGAAGTGACCATATTTGGACTAAAAGGTGGAGCTATAGAGAAGCAAGGGAGCCCAAGGACAGTATCAGCAGACAGCCAGTGACTCAAAGTGGCTACACCTTTGATAATGCACTACTTCTAGCCTCAATAATACTTAAACGGGTGAATTATATAAAAATTTACACCCATACAGTTGTCATAAATGTTGAAATAAGCTATAGAGGCCAAAACCGTTTTTCTACCAGGCTGTAAACATGTTTGTTTCTGCTGAAGTTAGGCTGAGGAACCAGCTCAGTGGCCTAGTGGTAGGGTGTCCACCCTGAGACTGGGAGGTCGTGGATTCAATCCCTGGCCGGGTCTTACCAAAGACTATAAAATGGGACCCATTGCCTCCCTGCTTGGCACTCAGCATCAGGGGTTGGAGTTAGGGGGTTAGATCACCACATGATTCCCGAGCGCTGGGTCAAATGCGGAGAACAAATTTCACACACTCAGGTGTGTGACAATCAGTGGAGCTTTACCTTTACCTTTATTTTAACATTGGGGTCTATTGAGATTCACTTCTGGAGCCAGTTGCAAGTGGCCATTCAAGGAACTGCAGTTTTTGGTACTTTTGACAACTCAGTCTCACTCCAAAGTTGTCGAAATCCAGTGCTTGGGCAGTGACTTATGGCGTCAGACATCACTTCGCCATGATACGCAGCCAGTCGCTTTTTTTATATAACAGCAGTTGGAAGCATCAGGGGGAAACACAGCGGGACAAGAATGAAAGTTATGGCAGTGGAGGTGGTGGTGGATGGGTCCAACGAACACTGACTTTCACCCAGGAGAGCAGTGTTTGTGTCCTGTGAGATTAGAAAGCTGAACCCTGTTCTTTTTTCCTAAATTCAAACATGTGCTTTTGTTGCTGAAGGATAATCAATTTGCAGTGTACCAATGTAGTGAGTTGATTTTGAAAAAAGACTGTATGTAAACAGAAAATTTCCTGAAAAAACAACAGGCATGACATGACTTGACATGGCCTCCCAGAATGTCAGCAACCAACACACCCAGGGTACCTTGCACGTCGTGTCTGGACGTGGAAAGTCCATGATCAAATGTTGATATGTGACGAGGCTGGAATGAGAATGTGTTGCTTTTGTGGTGTATTTTTCAGCCCCAAAAGTTGCTGCTTTAAAAATAAAGTTATTTCATGTGCTGTTCTTTCTGTCTCTGTATAGCATCATTAAACCTCCCTCTCAGTATTTAATATTATTGTTGTTGTTGTTATGTCTTTGGACAAGAATTGTTGAGATTTATCCATTATGAAAAGGTTGGTGTGTCCATATCTATAATACAATCAATATATCAATAAATCAGTTTTTGTGGTCATGTTACATATCATATCCAGGTCATGTGATCTGCTACTTAAGCACAGCATAAATATTAGTGGGACCACAACAGAAAATCACAGATGGACATTTAATACCCAGGAATTCACACAGTAGACACTGCTGACCATCCTTGTAACAGTGAGGCCACAGATTTTTAATAATTAAGTATATTTTCAGTTATTCAACTATCAATCAATTATAAAAACTCCTAAAAGATGTTGCTTGTAAAAAGTGTTTCCGTGAACCAGTTGAGGACACGGTTCACACTACACAGTGTGTGTGCACATGATCAGTTTGGTGCCATATCCGCCTCATTTTGAACCAGGAAAAACCCTATATTTTGTCCGAAATGAGGACCCATAGTGGTCCACTGGAAGGGAAAGGACCTAATGACTTCATGTTAGCTAATATTAGCATGCTAACACGCAAAACAGTTGACATGATAGCCTACCTGCTAAACATTAGCATCTTATATTGTCGTTGTTAGCAATGATATTAGCATGTAGCACCAAGTTCTGCTGCTCCCCTCAGAACTGCAAGAGGCAGTAGATGTGCCTTTCTTTTCTGATTTCATTTTTTATGTTTTCCACAATAGAATGAATCGTCTCAAAAGGAAAAATAAATGTAACCCTGTTTTCTCGGTTGGTCGCGTTCTCCAGTCCCTCTGGCCTGTGGGTAATAAGTGGGCGACAATTTCTTTTTGAATAATCCTCTTTAATCAACGCCAACAAGGCAAGACAGCGTACAGCAGACTTCCTTCTCTCAGGGTCCACAGCCAACTCCCCACTAAGCACTTAAAACAATCCAAAAACGAAATGTGTACAGTTTACATGTGAGCTGACGGACTGCCATGGACTCGTGTTGATTTTGATGGGTGGCTGAGATTGCCTGTCCTTGACTAGGCTCATGAACAAACATCCCATCCTGTTGTTGAACGCTCCCTCTCCTTCTGTCCTCGACATTTTCCACCACTGCGCCATCTACCTAATTTATATTTGTGTGAGAGTCAGAAAGTGAGATACGGAGAGACAGAGAGGCAGCAGATTAGTCTGGCAAGCATCTTAATCAAAGCTGTCACACAACATGTAACATTGTGGCTGCATAGGGGCTGCTGCGGCTCAGGTCATCCATCTCATTCACTTTACCTTGCTTATTTCTCCCGTCTTCCAGCTCCATCAGTCTGTTTTCACCCCTTTAATGAGTCCCCCTCTGAATGCTTGTTTTTCTGCAACAACACCTGAATTTCCATGCCACGACACTGATGGACATGTCGACGCCGGGAGCTAAATTCAAGGCTGGGAGCAAGAGAGAAATGGAGGGATGGATGTTTGTATCCATAAGTTCAACATTATGAGGCTTTTAATATTCTAACAAGGCAAATGGTAGCTAAAAAGGTGATCAGCGCCCCTCCCAGCCCGAGGAGTTAATTAGCAGAGGAGTGTGGCTCGGCTCGGAGGGATTTTTGGAGACATCTGATATGGAAGGAAGGGAGCAGGTTATTGGAGGTTAAGCTTTGCTGTCCAACATCCCAGTGGACAATCAGGATTAGCGGTAAAGAATGTACATGGCACTATCGGTGCTTCTATAGGTTACAACAAAGTTTTCTTTGTTTGGAAGAGGAACAGAAAAGAAAACCCTCGCAGCAGCTTCACCGCAGGGTTTTTATAATCCTGGGCTCATTAGTCATGTACCTGGAGAGAAGTTGAAGATGGGAAGCAGGAAGTTGGACCAAAGAGAAGATGTGTTTTATTGGTACTTTCTCAAAGGGAAGTATCAGGGGAACATTTTATGGAATGTCTTCATACATCAGTGAATCAGCTCCATAGGTGACTGGCGGGTCCCTCATTTAATGCTGCTCTGCTCAACTGGCGTAATGGAAGCTCAAAAATGAAACCCTTTTTCCCAATTCCAGCACAGCACCGTCATGTGCAAGCGAACATACACTGAATCCAAATGCTCTGCTACACCTCCATCCACCCACCTTGGTTCATTTTAAGAGCATGTTTTACTCTGGGAGAATATTTTCATTTTTTTCCATTCATTTTCATTTTCTAAACACTCACCTTAAAATGAGTGCACTGTCTGCCTTAACTATACAGTTAATCTGTATGCAGCTTTCACAGTAAGGCTATTTTTTTACTGCTGCTATCTATAATTGCAAAAAAAGACATAATTACCTTTTGCCAAGTTTGGCACAGAAGACAGACAAATACTTTTAAAGTCATATTTTCAGAGTTGCTCTTATTCTTGAGGACATAAAGGAGTGAAATTTGAAAACATCTCATTAAAACAGAAGAAAAATGTTATTTTGTGTGTTTGTGCTACAAATAACCTGGGGAGGCAGGTATTGACAATTTCAAGATGCTATTGCTCAGCAATTAAAGACATTCTCAGATTTTGTATCTATTTTTTCTGCTGCTGATGTATGTTGCTACAGATCATAAAGCACATTTAAAAACAAAAATCATAATTAGCTGTTGGTGCTGTTGGTCAGTATTTTTTTGTGTTATGAACTAGCTTGACACTGAATCACTTCTGCTTGAGAACATAAATAAAGACAGCCTCTACATACATTTAGGTCCAGTGGCTCTCAAACTCTCTCTGTCATGTCCTACTTTGGAAGCAAAAGAACATTTCATGCCCCTCTTTACCCTTGTAAACCAATTTAAATGGTTAGTTCAGCTAAATTACAAAAAGACATTTTTTGCCTCATAGCTGCAGTGGTATCTAGCCATGCAGATAGGTTTGGTTTAATTTGCCTCCACCCCAATACAATGGAGGGGAATGGAATTAGTGGTGCTCTTAGAATTGAAAAATTACATTTGAGAAAAGAATCATGCTGTCTCCATGTGCGTTGTTCTGTACTTACACTCGCGATTTTGAGTGTATAAATGCATCCATACTGACAAGTATGGCAAAATGCAATGCACTATGAGTACCTTAATGGCGCACACATAAAGGTCAAAAAATTGAAAGTAGAGTGCTGGACATATCTCACAATCTATGGATGCTATCTTGGCTACGGAGCAGAAAGGGAAGAACTACCAAACTCGTGAAAATGGTGGCCAAGGAAGGTGCCGTGGCTTGTGGTTGCAGTTTCTCTTATGAACAAGCAAAAACGCCGCCAGATATTTTGGTGGGAAATGACTGCTGTCAAATGTTGGCAATAATGTGCCGTCCGGTTGCAATTTGCCATTAAAAAAAGAAGAAGAAGAAGCAGTCAAATGTTGTGATCATCATTTCTGTTAAGTGCATAATAGCTGTGTTCAATTTGAGACAACACTACCCTGTTAGAATTCACACATTATGCAATTAAGTATGTAGTGTACACAGTGTACTACATAGAACTGTACTAACTGATATACCTGAATTGAGACACAGCATTAGTCTTTCTTCTTCACCTGGATAATCTGCACCACCAATTCAAGATGAAGGGTAAGTGCTGTGATTCAAATTATTCAGACTTCCCCATGAATCATTCTCACTGGAAAATTCCCTACTGATGTAATATTCCATATGAAAATGGTTGGCAGTGAGGTCTGAGGATTATCCAGCAATCCAAGTCACTGCGCTGCCATGAACGTGTTAAAGCTGCATGCCTATTTGGGAGTTTCGGAGCTGGGATATTAACATTTTCACACCGGCCATTAATAGGCAGCAACAAGCAATTGTGGATATATTCACACAAGTGTGTCTAAGTGAGTCTAAGCCAAGTTGGACAACTGGATGCAGCCGGACTTATTTCTTCTGGTGTGCTAATTTTAGGCCAAGGCTGGGCCAGATCATTTTTTGATAACAGTCCACTGATGTCAGCAACCAGAACTGGGCCGGTTAATCTGCCCCAATTCTGGGGTGTAAATCATCCCGAGTCTCAGCCAAGTCAAGTAACTAGACACAGCCTGACTAATTTTTAACAGTGTTTGGCCCGATGCTGGGCCAAGCCACTTTTGCTACCTAACCCAACCACCAATATATTCATCCAATCACCCAGCCTTACCCAACCCAAGTCTAAGCTGAGTCAGGTAACAGGATGCAGCTAGACTTATTTCTTCTGGTGAGCCTAGTTTGGGCCAACGCTGGGCGAGGACATTTTCTGATAACAGCCCATTGATGGCAGTGTTGGCAACCAAACTTGGGATAGTTCATCCACCCCAGTTCTGGGGTATACATCATCCCGAGTTTTAGCCAAGTTGGGTAACTAGGACACTACCTGATGAATTCTTAACAGTGTCCCGAGTTTGGCCCGATGCTGGGCTAGGTCCCTTTTGCTACCTAACCCAATCACCAATGTATTCATCCAATCACCCAACCTTAATCTGCGCAAGCTGAAAACATAAAACTGACATACTGCCACCTAATAAAGTATTGTTGGAATATATGGCCTTAAATGGCTTTAAAATCAAAACAGTGCTAAACCTGCTGAACGAGGCTCCATTGAATTTTTTTCACATTCTCATTTGATCCATTGCTATATACAAATATTGATTTTCTTATATCTACATCATTTTAAATGAACTAGCTACTTCTCTATCTTTGTCCATCGCATATCCACAAAGTAATCTGTCAGCCATTGTGCACTGTTGTACAAACTGTATGTGGTATTATCTTCACTGCTTTGTATTTGTTTAATTCTTATCTAGATCCTCCTCTCTGCTGCTGCAACGAGCCCACTTTCCCCATGGGGACTATTAAGGTTCCATCTAATCACCTAATCTAATAATGCTGAAAAGTTCAAGTGTTCTACACATCGCGGGCAAATTGTTGCTTTAAGCCGAACGTCATCCATCTGGAACAATGATGTTGCTCGTGATAGAGTCGTTGAGATGTCTGTCATTTGGATACTCTTCCCAGAGGAGCCACTTTCTGCTTTCATTACGTTGATTTAACTCCGCTCCTTATGCCGTCTCTCCATTTCCGAATGCTTTGCTCACAAGGCAGCAAGCTGCAGCGAAAACAAAAGCAATGCGAGCGGTGGGTGAATTGAATATATCAAAAACAATTAGAGTCAGCAAAATGTCAGGCCAGGATTAGTCTGCCTAATAACCTGGAAAATGATGTCTCGTTCTGCTTATAATTCATAATGTGCATGTGGACACAAACACACAGGCACTCAAGAAGGCTGGACAAGTGTGTGTTTGACACTGATGCATGATGCAAACTGTTGGCATTACAGATGATGGTTATGCTATCTATCCACGGAGTTGGCCATGTCACGTCCTGGTTCACATTTGATCTAGCCTTGGTGTACTTGCCGTATACTTGTCCATGCACACAGTTTCACCGTGAAAGGAAGCACAGTAACTAATATCAAACATCAAATATAGAGGTTAAGATGATGATTGGACTTCATAATATCAAGGTCACATTTTTCAACATTTTCTTTGGCAAGTACGATGGGGTGTTCCTGTCGCACATGACAGGATCGTTGGTCCCACATAGACCACTGGTCTACATAGGACAACGCCCACTAGTAATGACTTATGGTGCCAGAGAGGCACGAGAATGGTTATGGGCTTCTACCCCATTCAGGAGCTAATTATCAGACAATGGACCCCTGGGCACAGATATGCTCCCCACTTTGCTCCCACATAGGAGCAAGACACACACACACTTTATAGTAGTTTAGCCTAGTTTAGTGTCATTGATTTGCATCTCTCTGTCAAATTATTTCATCTTTTTGTGATTTTGTATCTCTCTGCAGTTGTTCTTTGTCTCTTTGGGGTATTTTAGTGTCATTTTTTGATAATTTTGTGTCTCTTTGTGGTTGCTTTGCAGGTCTTTGTGGTCATTCTGAATCTCTTCCTGGTCATTACATGTTCATTTGAATGATATTTTGCAGATGAGGGCCAGAGGGCCCTTCTTATACTTGAGGCCCCCCCTGAGGCCTGTGTCTGATAGTCTCATTCAGTAATCCTTCCATGGCTCCATCACTGCCAGTGCACAGCTGGTTCTGCCCCTAAAACATTATATTATATTATTACTTCATCATAATGCACACACAAAATGATAGCAGACAACAGTAATAAAGTGAATCTTAACCTTTTGGGGGATACAGCCTGCAAGCTAGCACTAAATATTTTAGATTATTTACATCCATGGATGTCGACAAGGGCGTAAGTTTTGTTTTTAACATTGAGGGGGGCGCATATGAAACTGGGGGTTGGGGTCCTCCAGCAAAATTTGAGCATTAAAAACTTAATTTCCTGCATTTCAGTTAATTCTTATGTCGCAGTTTTTACCTTTTCTGCATCAAGTTACAGTGATAATGTCTTTAATTTGTGACGATAAAAGTTCTCTGCTACTGTCATGTTTTTAAAGGGGAGACAAATGCACATGTTGTAAATACTGGAGGGGCATGTCCCTTGCAATCCCCCTGAAAGCTATGCCTATAGATGTTGAATTGATTGCCAGAAACTAGCTAGCAAGCTGGCCAGCAAGATTTGTTAGATCGAGTTTGTAGGCCAACAAATACTTTATGTTAATGTAACACTAAATAATTGTTAGTTTGCCCCACTTGTTTCACTGAAGTCACAAACAGTAATAAAATAATCTAGGAATTTGACAAAAAGTGGGTTAAAACGTTCTTAAAACCAAATGCATTGCCACAGATATTACAGACAGGACAATACAGCAGTTAGTAAGGTTACTGGGAAAAAAAAAAGTGACATTATGAATATACATGGCACAGGCAGTGCAGTTGCACTGGGGCCCGTGGGGTGGAGGGACACGTAGGGAGAGTGGGCCCTTGCAAGCGATTCAGATTGCCACCTTGAATAAATACATATGTTCAAAGAAGAGTGATAAAAAAAATGTTCTGAATTTAAAAAAGGTGCCATTCGTTATACATATCCTCAAAAGGCGAATCCATCTGCGTCATGGTTTGATTTTTTATTTTTATTCTTTTTAAATAGTAATAAACTATGTAAAACAAAGTTATATAGTTTTTCTACATAAGCATTAAATCTATTTAAAAAAATATAAAAACTATTAAATTAAGTGATTAATTTTCTTTGATATTTTTGTCAGATTTGCAGTGATAAGTGCTGGGTAATATATATCAGGCACGGCGCCAGGATTTCAGTTTTGGATGGGCCAGACCAATTGTCGGTGGGCCTTAAATTACAAACGTTAGTAGATCACTGTTTAACTGAATAATAGTGACTGACTGATATACTGCGATATTACCTGTGCTTGCTTCATACAAATTTCAATTGCTTGATGCTCCTTAAATATTTGATTGCATTTTATAACGTTTCAGTGCATAGGACGGACCTACCTGCGATCGCTCTCCTTGGTTCTGACCAAAGAAGAGCGCTAGGCAGCGCTGGGGGGGAGCTTGGAGGTGCCACCAGCACCCCCAAGAAATGTTCAAACAAAATTTCACTTTTTCACTGTCACTGCATAAAATTGTTTTTGTTCAATTGTGTGACATTATCTGGTGGTTATATTATTAATAGGCTATCTATGAATAGGCTAATGCATCAATTAGCAAACGTACCATAAATTATGTATTATCGGGTGCCCGATAATACATTATTTACGGTACGTTTGGCATAGTCGATAGTGTTGCTGTGTTGCGTTAGTGTGGGCTGTTTCAGGACCAAGGACAGTGCCCGTGACCAGCCACACTGTCTTTGGTCCTGAAACGGCTTACGGCTGTCTGTCAGATGACTCTGAGATCGTTTGTGCACGTTTAAGGTACCTAAACAAAGACTGCTGCAACATAGTCTACTATTAGAAATTAATTTAAACAAATAGAAGTTGATTCACACTTCCAGATCACTTGGAGCTAGCCTAGCCTACCGGTAAGCTGATCCTGAACTTCATGTGTCTGCTGAAATCAAAATAGACATAACCAGCTTTTTAAAACTAAACTTTTAGACTATTTTAGCACAAATTGTGTGATTATTAGCTGATTTTGAATCATTCATGACAAAATTAAAATATTAGTTTTATGTTTTTGAAGAAAAGTTTAGGGTGGATCTGTTGAAAAGTGGGTGGGCCTAGGACCATCAGGCCCACCCATAACACCGTGCTGATGTCAAGTCTTTATTTCTGTCAAGACAATACATGCACGAGAGCGTGCACTAGTCTAGGGCCCGTCATAATAGTGTGCACTGGGGCCTATCGTAATTTCCTTATGCCACTGTGTTACTATCCTACATAAACCAATAGTCTACAAGGACAGAGCTACTCAAAAACAATCTCTTGGAAGTTCATCGGCATATTCTTTTATGGGTGTGAGTGTGATATTGTAAAAATAGAAAAAAATGTTGTCATTTGATCCATAGGCTAAACGTGAGAGAAAAGTCAGATTAAGGGTATGATAAGTGTAATAAATCCAACAGCATATAGTACAAATGGACTGCAAGATTCAACGTATGTGAATGTGTGATGCCATTTGCCATCATCCATAACCTCTGAAAGAATGGGAGGCCTCCTCCATGTATATCAAACACTCACATTTTCCCTTCATGCAACTTTACTATCTCCTTACCCTGAATAATACATCAGTTTCGAGCTCCTCTCTCAGCAGGTTTCCACACATACACACTCATACACAAACATGCATGACAGGCACAAGACAGACATGGCATATGAACCTATTAATGTTAATAATGACTACATGTGCATATATGATCACAAGGCCGTAAACTCAAAGCTTGTGGGGCAGAGGAAGTCATGAAAAATGCAAAGTCACACTGTGCAGGTCTCTTTCTTTATGCCTCACCACTGCAGCCGCCAACCATGGGACATGTGGTACTGCAATTAGTACTGGCCGATTCATGGACGTCTGTACTACGCCAGTGCTCAGATGGGTACAATTAAAAGCAGATGCCACTGTAGTTAATGGGGTGTGTATGTGTACTTGTGTGTGGTATTGGGATGCTGAGTTATAGACAGAAGGGGGGGGGGGCATACAATGGGAACCAGTGCAAGTGGAGCTGCTTTAGCATTAATGGGCAAGCTCCCTGCTGCTCCAGATCAGAGAAGAAGGATACAATCCTGACCCCAAGGGGCTGGAGGCTTGCTGAGGAGCAGAGATATAGGAAAACAGGGAGGGGGGGATTGATGGAGGAGTGCGATGGTAACCTTGCAAGCTAGACGAGCTCTGAGCGAGCATGGGAAATGGAAGACAGGTTGAGAGTATGGTAAGGAAGTCGCCACGAAACCACAGGTCACGTGCTCGCTGAGATGAGAGGGAAGAAAAGGAAAGAAAAGAGGTGAGAGAACAGGATTACAGGAACATGGGATTGGATGTAAAATGAGGGGAGAAGGTGGAAGGGGGGTGTAAACCACTGGGAGTCAACTGGGATGAGATGAGCTGGAGGTGTATAAGTAGTGTGGTGTATATTCCACTGAGAAGATGTTAATTTTAATGATTAGTACGTCTTTTTTTACAGCATCATTCGGCACACTGGTTTACCCTGTATTTAAGGTGCATCCTGTATAGGACTGGGTGTCAGTACTAAAATTAAAGGTCCCAAATTTTGCTCATATTTACGTTCTTACTTGTATTTTGGGTTTTTACTGGAATGTGTACATACTTTAATGTTCAAAAAACACATTATTTTTCTCGCCCTGTCTGCTGGAATATACCTGTGATCACCCTTTGTCTGAAACACTCCATTTTTCTGTCCCCATAGGCCGTTTCACTGGAACTGGGTAAACATGAACTGAATTGATGTTCACTTCCTGTCAGCTGACGTCATTCACATACAATGCAAAACATTCCAACCAAAAAAATACAAAAGGACCCATTTAGAATGTGTATGTATAAAACAATCTATATAGTGTAATTGTGACATCACAAATTCACGGAAATCTTAAAGGTTTGTTTGTGTGCATTTCTCTGTGACCTAATCATTTTGAAACATTTACAATATTTATATAGCACCTATACCTTCTTTATTTTTTAAAAAGAAATTGAAATCTGACTCGGTTTCCAGTTAAATGATAGCCAAAACGTCCTGACTCCCCGCTGCATCAGCAAACTTTCTGTTTTTGCCATCTTTGAAGCCGCCCTCCTCCCGACGAATGGTCAGTTCAAAGTTAGCCTGGTTAGCGCACGCTATCACAGCAGCAGGAGCTAACATTCAGCACATAGACATTAAACAGTCCCAACAAACTAACAGTGACATCGAACTGGCTTGACTCTGTCTTTACACCTGTTACCTGTTAGTCGTTCGGACAGGCAAACTCGCACAACTCTCTCCGGCGTGGAGCTCTCACTCCTGCAGAAGAAGTTACAACTAATACTGTCTGTTGTGTGTTGAGGTCGAGTGAGGTGACTTTGATGTAGGTGACAGTTGAGCATGCTGAGATGCCACCAAAATTTTCCTCCGTTTCCTCCAAAATTTTCTTTTTATCAGTATCACTTTAAGGCTACTGGTATTGGTACTGGTATCAGTTATTTTAAACAATACCCTGCCCTAGTGCGGTGGATTAAATTTACCTCTAAGTCTCACCTGACCTTTAATTTTTTGATGATTTAGGATCTCATTGGAGCTTTGTCTTTCTCCATTTGATCAATGTAAGTGCAAAGTTCACTCTCCTTTAGTGAGTAAATCGGGAAAACAGAGCTTTCTGAAATTTCTGAAATTGTATGTCAACTTATCAGCTGTGTTAAAGGTCCAGTGTGTAGGATTTAGGGGACTATATTGCCAGTAATGGAATGAAATATTCATAGCTATGTTATGTATCACCTGAAACTAAGAATTGTTGTGTATTTGTTAGCTTAAAGTGAGGTGTTTATATCTGCGTATCCACTGAGTCTGCAATGTTGTTTCTACAGTAGCCCACAATGAACAAACCTCCGGCTCCAGATAAGACATTTCGTTTTCTCACATTCGCATGTCGGCCACGATAGGTTTCTTCCATGCCAGGGAATTTGTAATTGACTGCAATTTGAAACCTCACCACTAGATGTCACTAAATCCGCCACACTAGACCTTAAAGACCAACTTTCTGTGACATCTATCTTCCTTTTTTGATGTTTAAAGCCCAGGGACTAATACTAGCTTTAATTATCATGCAACATGAATGACCCCTGACCAAATCAACACCTGTGCAGTCATCTGACTACAACACTGTCCAACAGACGGACCAGAAAGCACTTCCGTGCTGAGACTGAGTGGGATATGTGAATATCTAGAGGACAATAATGCATCAATGTGTTGTTTGCTATTAAGCCAAGATTTCATTCTGAATGCTCCCCACATATTTTCATCATACTATGGCAAAGGTCACACTTCTTGGTGACTGACAACCGTGTGTACTGCCTAGGGCCATTGACACTCCATTGAGCTACATCATACGGAAGCCACACATTCTCAGTAGCAGCTTCACCCCACAACAATGTTCTAATAAATTAGTGACATTTAAGCACAAGAATCAAACGTAAACCCAACTTGACAGTGATAAGTGAGAAACAAAACAGGATGCCAGGAGGTAAAGAGTGTTGAAGGAGGAGAAATTGAGGTTGGAAGCACACCGGTTACGGACCTGGAGGGCAGATACCTCGTGGTGGGCAGGAAGGTAGAAAGAGAATTGAGAGGAAGCGAAGGGAGAATAAATGTGAAGCTACAAGGAAGTCAAGAAAGATTACGAGTAGTGAAGTTAGAAGTGAAGAAGGGTGAATCAAGGTAAGGAACTCAGACAGGGTGCGATGTATAAGAGGTTTAAAGGTGTAAGGGTGAGAACATGGAGGACAAGATGAAGGGCACAGAGGGGAGCAGGGTGAGATTTTTGAACTTCCAGTGTCATGCTGTATGAGTGTGAGGCGGTTAAAGGCTAATCAGTGCTGCAGGAACAGGAGGAGAATGAGCACATTTCAATGAAAGTGTATATTTGTGCCATGCAGTTTCTCTACTTCTCCTGGCAAGCTAGCATCCAACTGTGCTAAAGCCCAGTCTCTTTTCCCCAAAACAGCTTTGTGAATTAAAAGCACCTGGCATCCGCTCGCCGGAGTTCTTTCAGCTATTTGGAATGACATCTTTGCAGGCATTTTCTCCCGCTGAGGAATAATGACGTTGCGTGTAATGTGCACGTGTGCACAGGTGAGCACGTTCAAAATTACCATCCTTAAAATCAGTCGTGAAAAATCAAGTAATTGTTCCTTTTTGATATTCTGTTTCAATCTGTGAGACCATGCAAGCTCTCACAGTCTGCAAACAGAAGGGATTTGTGGGCATGCTCAATAGGTCAGGCTGCAGAAAAAGTAAATTAGGCGGAGAGAAAATGGGCTTTCTGCATACTGCCTTAGACAGAAAGGTTAATGGCTTTATGAGATTGCAACGACACATTATTGCAAACACCTCGGAGCAAACAAATTATTTGATTGTAATATTGCAGGATGTAGCTGTTGTTGCAGCCTGTTGTTAATGGAATATATTAAATCCACAGACATGTGTAAATGTGTGATAATGTCTTACAGCTGCACTGACATGTGTATGGACATGCCTGTATATGTTTGCATTTACATCTGCGACAATGTGCCCCTCTATGTGCATGTCCGTATAACTTGTTCTGTTTAATTTCCAAGCTGTTTCAAAGCTAAGCAAAGAGAGCCCGAGGCAGGTGTCTGCAGGGGCCTAGGGCCCCGGGGCCACATCAAAGGGCCTTTTGACTGGTTGCTTATGTGTAGAACTGCACTAATTAAGCACAACCCACTGTAATAGTGTTCTGGTACATAAACAGTGCAGAGGAATCCTCCACAGATCTGCAGCTCCCCCTGGGGCTCCACAGTGGCAAACTGACCTCTAACACAACATATATCACAGCTGGGAGTGTCCATGTGCAGGGAGGGATGGTGTGTGTTTTATCTGTGTTCGGGGAGGACAAAAGGGGCTGTGTGCGTCATGATACATGTGTTTGCTACCGTGTGTCCATGCAGTCGATCAGTGACAAACCGCAAGGAGTTGTGCGAAACAGGCAGTGTGTGCAGATCTTGGTGTGGGCTCAGCTGTCAGGTCTCCCCGGTGGGCCATTACCTCTGATGCTTGGCTAGGGTCTATCAAGTGTAGGACATCAACATCACCCTTGTACATGAAGACACACACACACACACACACACACACAGGCTTGCTACCTCCTCACCTTGGTCTGATGGGATATCACTGGGGGAATGTACATCCACCGCCAAAGACAATTTGTCTTGATAGCCGAGATCGCAGCCCCAAAGCGATCTCTCTCTTCCTCCCTCTCTCTGCCTCATCTGTGTCCCTCAGGTAGCTGGATGTGTCCGAAGGTAAAAAGCACGACGGGCTGACATGATGTTTTGGCTGATTGACGACAGGCCGGCTCACCACATGAGTGGAGAAGCAGCCCTGCCTGGGGTTTATATGGGGAAGCGAATGAACACTGGCACATGGATGTTAAGCAGTAAATCTTCTCTACAATGAGATCTGGATGCTGCCCGGGAGCACATGGGCGTCATTTGGATATGACTGTGGGGTGACACTCATTATACTTCAGCTTAAGTGACTGCAGATAGCTGTGTGAAAACAAGCAAAAGATGGAGCATAATTCAAAGTTGCTGTTTTTTTTCTGAATACTTTTATCCTGTGAGCTGGGAATTCCTGGCAGGCACTCGCTCGCCAACTCTGGATACATGGCTCTGCAGTGGGAGAGTGACTGAGGCAGATGTTTGGCTGTGTTACGACCCTGGTAATAAGACAGACATGTGGCCTGTGCTGCATCCAGAGGAGCAGGTGCTGCCACCACGCAGCCATTACCATCTGCATTGATGAGATCAGGGACTCGGCCATGCTGGATGTTAGATGGTTATTATCCCTTAAAGTAAAACATAAAATAAATAAACGTACAAGGTGGTGGAGTCAGCAACCCACCCCCAAAAAATCTGTATAATATTCCAAAAGGGACTTGTAGTGCTGATTAGTGAGTGCACAACCTAATCTCATTGTATATTATATCTCTTTTATCTCTTGTGGTATCACTATAAAATTCATTTAATACCCCATTTGGCACTCAAAATACTGCTGTGATATTTATCCCTCAGTGATTAACATGTTTAGCCTCCTATAGGGATTAACAGGCGAAATAGAGAATTACATGCTCTCTGTGCTGAAAGGGTAAACTATGATGGATGGAGAGATGGACTGAGGTAAGGATCGATGGAGGGATGCTTAAGGTAGTTGAGTGAAAAGTGAAGGGGCAGTGGGAGAGGGAAGGTGCAGGATGGAGGGGTGGGTGAAAAAAATGGGCTAGTATCCCTTTAACGTCTTCTGACGTCATGCTGATGCAGATCTGCCCGGCTGGATGCGAGCGGAGGAGAGGAGGAGAGGAGTAGAGGGATGCCGAAAAAATGAAACTCCTCAGCACTAATTTTTCTCATCTCTCTGCGTGAGAAGATGGACACCGACCCTGCGACACCCACTGTGGGCTTAATACGTACTCCCACTACTGAGTGAACTTGAGCGCGCGCCGCCAACGTAACAGAAACGGAGGTAAACGCGACACATTTTTTAGTAAAAAAGCGACCATATTGAGGTCAGAGGAAAGCGTTGCCAAGGCGACCAGCTTGCTAGGGAGGACACTGCGGCGCGCGTCACGCGCCGGGAACGAGCGTGTGTGCTTGCGAGGGTGCGCACGTGCGCGGGCGCGCGACAGCTAGCCGAGGCGGTCACGGCATCCACACAGCAGCAGCGGCAGCGGCAGCAGAGGCAGCATCTTTCCCCCACACAAGACTACCGGAAGACCGCGCAGTCTGTGTCCGCCGTTAACCGAGACGAGGTGAAGCAAGGCGAAGCTTGCACCGTGACTCGAAGCGGTGCTCTGCGGTGTCGGAGGTCTCCTTGAGGGGATTTATTGAGGATTTATCGACGACGTCCCAGAGAAACGCTCAAAAAACACTGAGGAGCTGCGACCATTGGTCAACACAGGTGACACTTCCCGGCTGTCAAATCTGCCGAGACCCCGCAGACACGACTTATTTTGGTGTTATTTTTGTCGTATTAAGGCTTCGATAAAAACAAACATTCTTCCCGAGGCAAACCGGACTGTCAGCCGGGAAATTAATTAATATATTGGCGTGCTGGAGAGGACGGGGACTGAGCAGAGCCTGCTGTTCGGATGGGGAACCATACTATATCCTGCTGTATGTGCTGTGTGATGCAGTAGCTTTATTTTTGGTATTCAGACTCCACTGTCATTGTCTCCAGTCATGAAGTCCCACCTGGGTTGAACGAGGCAGTGTTGTCTGGGGGACATTTTTGAAGGTGGTGGGTTTTTTTTAATTTGTTTTTTAGAAACAAGCACTTTTTGCTTGCTTGACATTTACCGCTGCTGGAGGAAGGTTTAGTGAAGAGGACACGGAGGAGAAGGAGGAATCTCAGGAAAAAAACATCAGTGGGAATCTGGCACCCCACCAGCACCCGTGGATCACAAATTAACAGGTAGGCTGAGGTTTGCATGGTCAATGCTAATTTCTACTGAGACTATTCTTACCAAAAAATCCGAGTTACACACTGTTCCTATTGATCATCTCTCCTAATCTGCATTAAATTAGCATTTTTAACTATGCGTGTGTGTGTGTGTGTGTGTGTGTTTATGTGTGTATGCTCGAGGGATGTCTGACACCTGCAATAAGAAATGTAAAGAAATGAGGATCACAATCAACAAATTGGGGCTAAAATGAGGGATTTTTCTTTGCAAACATTTGATATCTGTTGCCTATATGTCATTTCTAAAACATATATTTTTGGAAAATTAATGGAGATCAATGTTGTCAACAGGCCTCTTGAAAAAAATGCATTTGGAGTTGTCCAAAACATGTCTGCAATGAATAACACCTTGTACTTGAACAGTTTTTTGCCCCATCTGTTGGATCTTGCAGCATATTGTTGTATGTTGTATGCATGTGTATTTGTGACAGACTTGATGCATCCTTCATAACAGTGATGTATCCTCTGTACCATTAATAAGGACTTGGACTCGGAGCTCCTCTGGTGGAATGAGAGAAACAGAGGCTGCTATTCAGTCAGCCCGAGCTCGTTCCTCTGTCCTCGTAACATGCAGAATTTGTAGCTTATTAATCAAAGTGCTTGGCTGAGATTGCACCAATGCCGGATAAGTCACTGCACATATGGCGATCATTTTGCCCTTCTATAATTGTGTATTGTTTGGGGTAATAATGAAATGAATTGGAGTGGAATGGGAATTTTTACAAGCAAACCAGCCTGTGTTGCAGACGGGATTGAAATGATGAACGCACACACACTCACAAAGGTCCCCCTTCAACAGTTAAAATCATCCTTCAACTTAATATGATCTTCATGGGGGCTTTATACTCAAAAGACCCAGGAAACGCCATGGCCATGAGAACATATTCCTCTAAATGCTCCCCTCCACACACACACACACACACACACACAAATAAATGCACACATACACACACAGCACGAAGAATGGGGCGCATTTATATGCTGTGGCTGGTGTTGTGGGGCATTCGGATCGGCAGGGCCTGCTAGATGATAGAATTCAGCAGGGACAAGAAGACCTCTGTTCTTATCTGCAGCGACGAGAAGGGGAAGGCAGCTCCGCTCAGCTCAGCTTGGCTTCTCTCCTTGGTTTAGGCAGCCAGCCTGCCCTATATAGCAGATAGGGACATCTCCTCTGTGGGGAGAAAGCATTTTAATGGAGGCGGGGGGAAAAAATGTGCAACTGTCCTTGTGCTAAATAGATGTTGTCACAGAGGAGTTGTTATTTATCTGGATGGTGGCTGGCTTGAAATTTTGAAGACCTGTGGAGATATTTAAAGGGGATAAAGGTGGCAGGCTAATGCATTGTGTAGAGTGATTGCAGGCGTTTGTGTGTTAAAGAGGAATATGCACACAGAATGGGAGAAACAGGGGGAGACATCCTCTGCAGCAGTGCAATATGGTGTATCCTAATTCATTTTGGGTCAGTGGCTGATTTACAAAACATAAATGCCAGGTGGCCTTGTCAAAGAGGCCTGTGCACACTACTTTATGTATCTGAGCACCCTGCATGCGAGAATTTGTTCATTTTCTCTGTGTGTGTCCCAAGCAAATTGCATGCAGACCCCTGAAAGCATTGCTCAATGCCATCCATCCTGGGCAAGGTGCAGCAAAGCTGGAGGCAGATGGGGCTGAAGCGTTTAAAGCGCTTTGTCGGGTAGATTGATGGCTCCTAGCGCGGGTCGCCAAGCAGTCAACAGATGCAGGCTAGTGTTGTGACAGGGTGGTTTGAAATAGCCATCACAATCGCACACAACCACACTTTAGCAGTCCTTAAAAGCCCTACCTGTCCGTTTACGGCTAATTTTATCCCTCACTATTTATTTTTACTGTGGATAAATCGGTGACAGCAGGTCCCCCAGTGCGTACGGATGTTTTCTGACTGTGGAGATGACAGCAGTGGCTGCTAATTTTAGGTGAGAGGTGTCATCTGTGTGAAAAATCTTCAGCATTATGGCAGCTGACGTGTTGACTAGAGAGCTGGAGACTCGTCTGATGAATGCTGGTGATTTGAAATGTTTGTGTAGCAAACTCGAAATGAATTAGTAAAGCCAAGGCTGGCTGAACACACAGGTCCTCGGGGAGGCGCTGTTGTTCAAATTTCCCTCCTGTTACGAGAAGCCGGGGAAGGGAACTATGTGTGTCAGTCATTGCTTTGAAGGCGCACAAATGTATTTTCAGGACTGCTGGCATCATTTTATTTCCCTGACAGCGAGAATAAGGTTCCAATGTGACAAACTGTACAGTTAGCTGTTGTATAATTGATGGAAAATTGAATAATTTCACAACCTGTTTGCACATTTGAAGGGTCTGTTTAGAAAAGGTGACTGAGAGCAGCTTGTTAGACAGACACACGGTTAATGAACAGCTAATTTATGGAAGTAACAGTATTCTATGTCCCTGGGAATCCTTCTATGAGTGGATGCTGAATGTTTCTGCAGATTCTCTGACACGTACCTGTTGCTCTGACTGCATCTGCCATACTATTAAACTCCACCACCAAACCCTGTTTTTCTCTGCTTCTCCAGTACAAAATAAAGCTGATTAAATGGAATAACTCCACAATGGATGCTCTTTTTTTATATGGCAAGGCTTGGTAATTGACAATAAGCTGTTCACAATGGGAATATGCCTCCCCTTCTCCCTTGAGCACCAGGCTCCCCATGTAATCACCCATATGTTTGTTGTCATATGCTATTGCTCTCTACCCATTGAATGAATTCCACTTCTGGACTACCTCCCTCTTCCGCCAAAGACAGTATGCTTTTGTAAGACCACATATAGTCTGCAAGTAGTCTGTTCTAGGGCTGCAATTATTTTGTAGAATGTTTCCTCAATTAAAGGTCCAGTGTGTAGGATTTAGGGGGATATACTGGCAGAAATGGAATATAATATGATAAGTATATATTCTGTAGTGTATAAACAACTGACAATAAGAATCATTGTGTATTTGTTACCTTAGAATAAGCAGTTTATATCTATATTGAGAGTGGGTTCTTGTTTGTGGTGATCGCTATGTTGCACCGCCCCATTTCCCAGACTGGACATACCAAACACTGGCTCTAGATAGGGCCATTACCGTTTTCATTGGCCACTGTAGTTAGAAGCCCCTGTCGCAACAAGCACTGCTTGAAAAACACTGTTGTTTTTTTTACGTGAAACTGCTTTACTCAGTGCGTTTACCAGGTCTGCCACTAAATATCCCTAAATCTTACACACTGATTTACACACCTTGATTGATTTACTGATTTGCACACCTTTACGACACACCTCGTGTCGATGAATTGTTTGGTTTGTAATAGTGTTGGGTATCGTTTACATTTAAATAGATAACGATACCAGTACTGGTACTGGCACCTGGAATTTGGTACAAGTACCCAAGAGTACCCTTTTCTGGTACCTTACTCTCTCTGTGATGACACAAATGTATTTCAAGTTGTAAAAGATAAGTCCAAACTCCGAGCTTCTTGATGAAAATGCAGAGTCTATGGGATTACAAAGCAGAGCAGGGTGTGCTGCTCTGTTAGTCTCTTCAGAGACAGCACACTCTGCTCCGTCTCGGTTGCAAAATGTAGATAAATATATAAACAGTGCCTTTTTAATTGGCATTAACCTCTCATTTACGTATGTATTTCCAGAAAAATAGACTTGAAGCCTACATGAATGCTTCAGGTCGAGGTAACGCCCACGTGACACAGCTAAGAGTCGAGCCTGCATGGGGCTGGTGCAGACAGCTGCAAAGATTAAAATAAATGTGTATCTGTTGCTTGGGGCATGTGGGGAAGGTTTCCCCCTTCACTGCTGCCCCGCGTTCCAGCTGCACACCCTGTTTTTATCCGCCCTCCATTGTCTAGAGTGGCTGCGATCAGCTCCAGTGGTCACCTAGCAGCAGGAATTCAGCTCACTTTCTCACCCAGATGTGCTCCCAGGTACCGAAATTTGGTATAGATTGATTTAATGGGAATCGTCACTCAGTAGCACTGATGTAAATTGGTCTGTAAAAAAAGTACAGAGTTTGGTACCCAACCCAAAGCATTAGAAAACAGTGAGAAAAGCCTGTTACAATATCTTAGAGCCTAAGGTGACCTCATCAAACGTCTTGTTACTTCCAACAAACATTTCCAAACCCAGGAATATTAAATTCACTATAATGCAAGACCAAGGTAAGCAGCAAATCCTCACAATTGACAAGCTGGAAATATAGTTTTATGATTATCAACATAGTTTGCAATGAATTATCTGTCGATCCCAACATTGATTAATTGACCAATCATTACAGCTCCACACGACTCCTTTATTGCCTTTATTCCTCATTTGTGCATTCATTTGTTTCTCTTCTCCATCCATTTGTGGCCGACTCATTTATTTGGTTCAAAGGGAGTCTGGCTGTTTGTTTTTTTGCAAGTGTGTGTCGTTGCTATGGCAGCATCTTTTTGGAAGGATAAGCCCCACAAAGATTTTAAACCTGAAGCTTTTGTTTTGTTTTTGCTGGTTTGTATGAGTGCTTCTTCTTGTGTCTGTGTATATTAAGATGGCAAAAAATTAATCAAAAAACAACTGACATCACCATATTGACTGCTGCAATGTCCAAATTGCTGGAGGCTGCATTTTTTCCTTTATGATAAAGCCCAGTAAACAACATTCTCTGGTGCTGTGCAGAATCCTGTCATGAAATCGTTATGCCCAAATATTTTATCCCATTCGAAATAAGCAAACCTAAGCATTAGCATGCCTTATTTACTCCATTTTTGCAGCTGGCAAAAAAAAAAACATCTTCAAAAGCTGTATGTCTATTTTTGTTATTTTTTTGTGGTTCTTGCATATGTGGTAGTGAATGCTGGCAATTTTCTATTAGCATTATTAAAGGTAGATGATGAAATCATATTGCTGATGGTTGTTCTCTGAGCAAAGTACCTCCATCTTCCCTGCGCAGCTTGTCAGTGTGTCTGTTTTGTTGCCATTCTCTCAGAGTTCTGGTCTCCCGCAGTCCCTCCACAGTGGCCCATCTTTCTGCTTTGTCTGAGCCTGTTGAATGAGATCTTTGCTCTCTGGGGTGCAAGATGGAGACGAGAGGTTAGAGCCATTACTTGTCTCAGCTCCATCTTTCCTCTCTCTTTCTCTCTGCCTCAGTCCTCCTCTTTCTCTTTTTATATTGCAGCATTTTGTTTGTCCCCGCTTATCGTTTCTGTCTCTCCTGCCTTCCCCTCACACACTCCCTCCAAACATCCTGTCCTCCGTCTCCTCCGTTTGTCTTCAAACGCCCATGTCGTCAGTCAACCAGAGGCGAGCAGTGCCGTAGTGTCCCCTGTGGGCTCATTAAGGTTAGATCAAGGTCGAACACTCTCTGATACATTTTGATCGAAATAAACCTGATGTTCGCTTCCCGAGTCTCCAGCCAACAGCGGCGACAACCTGCACATCGCCACTCCTTCCGCCTCCCGCTAGAGCCACGCTGACCACCAGCCAAGATCAATGAACATTTACTCCTCTTTTCTTCAAAGAGATAAAAGCCAAAGGAAGGCACAGAGACAGTGAGAAGCCACCCAGAACACCCATTGGCCAGCTCCGAACCTCTAACTCCCCTCTCGAGTGAGACAGCGCAGGAGGTTGGATACAGCGCCATGTTCTCTCTGACAACAAGAAAACCTGCAAAGATTAAAACCACTGTTGAGTGAATTTTTGAACAAATAATTCATCCATAATAGAGGCTAGAATGGGATTTCATGCCTCTGTGTTGCAGAGTCAGGTCCTGAATAGAAAGTGTGATACAGATTTGATGGAATCAACAGCACTGGAGTCAGCAACAGCCGGGATTAAATACATCCTGCTTTCTGGCCAATCAGATTGACTGACAGTCAGAATCCATGTTGCTCTGAGCGGTGCAGCTGATCCCTCTGGCATACTGAGTGCCTTCCCTGTATTTCTCTGGTGCATCCATGGAAAGTCTACCTGTGTGCTTTGTTTTTGTCCTTAATACCCCTCTGCAATCCCTTTTCATACTCCAGGGATTTTATACACAAATCTCACTGCAACATAACTTTGGAGATTAATGTGTTTATGAAATATTCTTTTTTGTTCCCCCCCGCGTTATTCATTACAGTCTCGTGCTGTCTCCCATACACAGCACCGCATTGCATCTTTGTCTCACAAGTGCACGCTGCCTGTTATATTTCGCCATCAATGGTGACGCAGAGAAATTGAGTGAATTATGGTATTGACAGCATCTCAAGGTCAGGAGTAGCCACATCCTCACGAGCACTCCATAGTAAACCCTCAGCATCGCAAACAAGCTCCGGGGTCAACGGGTCTGGAGACATGCAGGTAGGCAGGCCGCTATCCCTGCCCTCTTACCCCAGACACATACAGAGAGAGGAGGAGAGGATGTGCTCTGAAAGTCAAGTGACCGCGGGTGTCACAAGAAATGGAAAAGAGTGGAGGTAGCGAGCTGGAGAGCAAACAGGAGAAGCAAGCTGTGAGGGAGCATACTGTACAACAGGGAGAGAGAGAGAGAGAGAAAGAGAGGGAGAGAGAGAGAGGGAGGGAGAGAGAGAGGGAGGGAGAGGGATGCCACATTACAACACCACCATCTCTATTTTGCACTCTTAACATCTGCTATATGCTACCTCATCCCTGCTGTTGCACACACATTAGTATGGGCTGACACACCACCGCACATATTAGTATGAGCTGTCAGCCGAAGCCCTAACAACTAGCTAGAGAAAGACCGGTTGAATGGTAATGCTGGCAAAGGAAGCGGCAGCAGTAGTTGCTGTGTTGGCCAACATGCTGGAGTGTTATCACCGTGGCTGCACTGTATAATGATGAAGGGTTGTTATAAAACACACACATTTCCCTCTTGTGCTAGTGTGTGGTGTCTCAGTCAGTCAAACTTAATGAGCCTCCATGGCGGCATAGCCGGTGGCTGTCCCGTACCGTTATCCATTTGATGTCCATCTGTTTACTTAAGTAACGTTGGGTTGCGGTGGTTGGGTTTGAGGCACGGCCAGAGCTGGCGGCTAATGGCGACACTTGAGGATGCAGAGATACCAGTCGCTGCTGTCGATCTCCCAGGGGTTACTGCCGCTGTTATGAGTGCTGCCTGGAGGAGCTCCGGGTGAGCTGTTTTCAGAAACATAGTCACTACCTCCTCTACTGCTATGACTTGTTAAGAAGTGGATGGGTTAGGTGCATGCATGTGTGTACAGTTGCATGCCACCTCTTCAACCTCACTTTTAGAATTGAGCCTCAACCTCTCCACCTCTAAACAAATGGAGCCTTTCGAGTACTTCTGTATGCCGTCGAGCTCCAGTTGATGCATTGTTAGGCTGCTGGGCTTTAGCTGTCGTGATGGCGGACGCTAATGAAAAGAATAAGCCTACATAGTGAATTAGGATGTCTCTTCCTTGACAGGCTCTTCCTAGTTTCTGGGTGTATTTGTGTGTGTGTGTGTGTGTGTGCTGGTTAGGGACGAAAGCGGAGGCACGACATTGATGAATGAGCGCCAGAATGGCAGTGTTACACTTTCGCGCTCGATGACGCCAAGCAGGCAATGATCGTCGCTGTTATTGTCACAATCAGCAAAGAAAACACTAACCCCCGGGATGAACAGGGACACACACACATGTGCACACAAACACACACAGTGAAAGGTTCTGCCTTTGTGCACACACTAAAGAGCAAACGCCTCAAAACCTTTGGCACGCCTTTCTCCTTTGATTTGTTTTAACTAAAGGCACTTTCTCTTTGTTTTCTCTTAATATTTAAGGATGCGGCATGTGTATCCTCCATCCTTCATAGAAAACAATGCGTGTTGGTTGAATCATTCATCTGTGGCTCTTCACACTGTCTCTCAAGGCTGCAGCAATTCCTCAGCTGACAAATGGTAGCAGGAAAGAGGGGCTAAATTCCAATCTGTGTGGATCACTCCTGGGCCAAACATCCTGCATGAGCAGATTTTCGCGGACTATACTTGCACAGGTAGCAGCTCACAGCACCGAGAACATAAATGTCAGTGTTCTGACTCGTACCGAACTTTATTGAGTGCACTTATCTGCTACCCTCAGGCTACAGTATCTTGGTGGAAATGACTCATCTTCCCTGTGCAGTGCCCTTCATATGTCCCTTCTGACTGTCTGGAATTTACCGAAGGGGTAAGAAAGAGGAAAAGGGATTTTGTGGTAAGACATTCAAGATTTTAGAGGGCAAAAGCGATCACAGTAGGAATGTAGGAGATTAGGAGCACAAGTATAGGAAGCATGCAATATAAAGGTAAAAGGGATAGGAATGTATAGGTGGGATGTAAAGAGAACAGCTCACCATTAGAGGAAGAACGATTGTGCCTTGTCACCTTAATTAGCCAGGGTATGGGAGTGTAACCTTGATCACATGCTAGTGGTATTGGCTAATGAGTGGTGAGATTGCTTTTCTGGGATACATGTTAACGTGTATCGCTTTTAGATAGTGGAATGTGATGGGATGGGGGGGTTTCTGCAAAGATGAAGACCTGGGAAAAAAGCAACCACAACTCCCCTGGTGCCAACATGAAACAATCTCTTTCCATTTGGGTTTAAACTCTAGAGACTTGGAAATAAGAAGGGGAACAGGAGAAGGGGGCGGCGATTTAGAAGGCTGCAAGTCAGCAGGATTTTCTGGCCCTGTTTCTTTCACTGCCTCTTTCTCTCTCTCTCTCTCTCTCTCTCTGCTTTTGTGGGGAATAAACATTTCAAAGGATGAGCTCTATCCCTCTCACTGGAGAACGTGCTTCACATTTTGGAAGACAGAACAGCTGCAAGCGTGTGCGTTTGTTTAAGTGCGGTTGATGCGTGTGCTTGACACGTTTATTCCTCCTTTTGAGATTTTTTTTTGACGAGTAAATATCTGAATTGATTTTCCAAAGGTCTCTGAAAGACTGCCCCATGGATTGTGTTCTTGACATCTTATTTTGCACGACTTTGACAAATCTGAAGAGGTGGAGTAGTATTGATTCAACTAGGTGAGCCGATAGTTCATAATCATCACCAACATGAAGAAATTCCCGTCAGAGAATTATTGGATGGTCCAGTCAATTTAGTTAAGCGCACAAATTGTACTCACACAGTTGGCTCCACATCCTGCCAAAATCTGTCTACCTCTTGTCATCACCCTCCTAACCTCCTCCCATTTGGCCTTCCATCCCTCCCTTTTTCTTTTTTACCACTGGCCACTCAGGCCACCCCCTGCCCTCTCCATTTTCTCCTCTCTCCACTTAATTAACCCATTGATCAGGATGCTCATAAATTAGTCCTCTGGAGAGGCCCTCAAAGAGCACTCTTCCCCTTCTCTCACCCAGAGCCATCTTTTATTGGCCACACTGTTCCAAACAAGGTCCCTGGGTCACCCTAAGCCTCAGTTGTGTCATCATCCAAAGCGGAATGTATTTTTCAAAATTTAAGTCGATTCAGCCGCTCGTAGATTTACAACGGGGTAGCGAAAGCTGTTGAGCGTGGAAAGAGGAATTAAGGCAAGTAGGGAGCAGGGAGTTGGAGGTCAATGCTGCTGTTGTACAACCCCTCAATTCATTAGACTCACATAGCTCAACCTTTTCATGGCACCCCCCTTGTGTCTGTAAATGTTTTCCCCCTTCCTTCCGTCTCTCCCTCTCTTGCTCTCTGTCTGACCTGTTCTCCAGAGCAGGGTGCTGGGTGCCTGCTCAGAGATTTGCCCAATTAGGAGGATCTCAGTGATCATTATGGAGGGAGGCCATTATAACAACCTCCTCAACATCCTATTGCCTATTTCTTCCATTTCTATCCTGCCTCCTTACTCAGTTTCCTGTTTACATCTCTTGATACCCATTAACAAGTTCCGCCTTATCTTAATTCTTTACCACAACCTCTTTCATTGTCCCTCTTTTCCATTTACCCCTTCTTTTCCTCTTATTATTACCATACCACCCTTGACTGACCTTTTCTGATCCTTTCAGCAGTTTGTGCTCCACTCCTAAATTCCATTCACCCTTACCCTCCCTTATGTCTATAACGTTTTATCTGTGCCCCATGGTGCGTCACACCCTTTGCACCTTGTCTAGTTTTCATCATTGCCTAACGGAGTGTTCAGGGGTGTTAAATGGATCCGAACCAGGAACATGTGTTATCTATGGTCTGATTCAGTGTGGGTGGATGGTTTGATTTAAAGGTTTGGCTCCCCGGTACATGATTCATTCCTATCCCCAGGTCTCTGCTAGAGCCACAGCCAGGGATGGGAATTTTAACTGAGCCAGAAGCTATATGTGCGCTTGTGGAAGTGTGTTAAATATAGAATGCTTTGGCAAACTGCAGAGGGGGATGCATATAAGGACAAATATTTTCTGTTTAGAGTGTAGTGACAAGAGCTTTGTCACAATAAAGCTCACATGGGGTAGCGCCTGTGTGGCACGAGGGAAATATACTTACCCACCACCATAGTGAGCTGGGTTTGCTCCTCGGCTGTGGTGCTTCAGTCGACGGTGGGTGCTTCATCAACAACTTTGACAGGTACCAACTGGAAGGGAAGCCAGTGAAGGATCATATCTTTGGCTCAGTTCCAATACACCCCTTGCCCATTGCACTTAGCCCTTACCCCTCCATTTTGCACATTACTGTGCAGGGGTAGGGTGTCCTGATTCTTGTTGGGATAGTAGGGTAGGGTGAAGTTTAGGGTTACATGGCCCTTCAAATGAAGGTTTTTCAAACAGAGTGTTGAGAAATCATTGGCAAGATGGCTGCACAAGCGAAAAAAAGAAAGCCACCAATGTATTGTCTTTGTTATTAAAGATTTTAAAATGATGATAACCAGTATATTTTAGCTTAAAGTTGTTTCAGTGTATTGAGGACCCTTTGTTTATAAAAAGAATAACAAAAAAATAACCCCCAAAAAACGCTAGTAGTATGCTGATGTCTCAGTGGCTAATAAGCTAGCTAACGTCACATTTTTATTGCTGGTTTGTTCATAGCGGTCAGGGATTTTGACATATTTCTGTGTCGCATTCTCTCCGTAATGACATATGACGCCCGAAATTTAACTTGTTCTTTTTTATTATATAACTTGTTTGATCAATTAATAGTGTGAAATTTAAGTTGTGAACAAATTGCGAGCATCCATGGCAAATGTCACTGGGATAATACTATTTTTGCATAATTATGTCTGTTTACCATTGATGACAATACTGATGATGTATCAGGGTCTTGAAGCACTGTCCCATTTTTAGGGGAAGATATCAACCACTATCCCTTGTAACGCTAGTCTGAGAGGCAAAGGGGCACTTGAAAAAAGGTTTAGGGGTTTAAATACGAAATGGGATTGGGCCTTTGCTGCACTACAGTAGTTGCTCCACAAGTGCCAGAGGCGTGGGACCTAATAGTGTCAACCTTGGGACACATTGCACTCATTTTGGTTAAGCATTAGAGACTTAAAGAGTCAATCAGTATGGGACGAGATACCCTAGACCCCCACCCAAGGCCAACAGAGGGTGTAAGAAGCGCATGGCTAAAAAAGCTGTAGCCTCACTGTTACTATGGGACCTTTTTGCATGTTTGTTGCATTTGATTTTCCTTGTCTCCTTGGCAAATGGTGCTTGTGTTCCTTCTGAAAGGATACCTCTAACAGTAGTAATAAAAACATACAGAAGGTAGTGCCATCCCTTGTGGCCTTGTGCAAATAAAAAAGAGGCAAAGACAGTGAAGATTCAAAGGTACAGAATGCCTGCAGGGCTAAGAAGAGCTGAGCATGCCCAAGGGGTGGTGAATGGATTTCTTTCTGCTCATGTGGTGGCCTACTGTTGCTAAGGCTTGAGGGAAAAATATTCTGCAGAAGATATTATTGCCATGTGTGACTTGAGAGCTCCAACTCATGGGGTCCGCCATGGGGTTATCTATCTGTATATCCATCTTTTTGTATGTGTAATGGGGAAACACATTTCTTTCTTTTTTTTTATCATAGAGCCAGGAGCAAATTTGTCAAAATGCGTGTGTGTTTTGAGAATAGTTTGAGGCACAGCAGTGGGTTTTATTACCTGCTGTTAATATTTTGACATTTGACATGAGTTTGAGAGCCTGAAGTTTTGTGTAGGAGAGTCCTCATTGTTGACCGCATTGTGTTGGACTGTTGACTCCAGTATGCCTAAGTGGCTCTCATGGCTCGGCCTGTTACGCACATGCACACAAGCAAGGACACACACATGCAGGTTTACAAGCCTCGGGCATATTTCACTATAGCTGTCACTGCAGCATAAGAGTAAATATGTTTTAGGGAATAATCTGATCTGCCAAGTGCCCTCTCCAGCTCACGAGTCTTTTCTGTACAACAGTTATAATGCTATTACATGTACTCTTGTCAAAGCCAGACTTCAAGGTCAGTCACGACAGACAGGGATTTAGAGTTGGAGCTGAACAGAGAACAAGTTAAACATTGTGGTTTTACGCATTAGAGTAAAATGATTCCCAAGGGTTCTACAAGTCAAGGTCAATGATAACACTATCACATGGGCCTGGGTGGGGATATTAAACACCATCCCAACTTTATCCCTCAAGTGACAGAGTCTACAGAGATTAGCATACCTGTCAGCCCTTCAGTCAGCATGTTTATATACTGCATAAAGAATCTTATTTACAATTATTATTTACCACGACATTGTCAATAAGCCTCATCCTATTTACATCCAGCCTTTTCATCACCTGTGTAATCCTCAAGTTTCTATGGATATACAATATTTTACATTTTCGATGCACAGTTTTGCAGAATTAAAGACCCTGAGACTGTCATGGTATTTGTTCTCCTACTGTGGGTTGGTATGTCAACAACTGAACCCTGTATAAAGCAAAAACATAAAAAGAAAAACCTGGAAAAGTCATGTCATTTCACAGTCATATTTTCCAGGCCTGAAAAAGTCATGGAATTAGTCAAAATCATTGAAAGTATTAAAAAAGTCATGGAATTTTGCTCCACTTAATGTAACGTAACGTAATGGCAAATTTATTTTCTGTAGCTGTCCACTTAATGTAGCTGTAATATGTGTCAATGTGTGATGTTTTGATTACCATTTAATAGGTTTCATTATTTTCTCCTCTTCCTTCCTGTATGCCAGCTAGCTGAAATTATGTTTGACATTTTTTTAAATCTGATATGTTTGCAGGGTTTCTACGCAAGTATGGAAAGTATGGAAATAAATTTGATCAATTTCCAGGTATTAAAAAGTATGGAAAATGAAAAATAAAGTATGGAAAAATATTTATGTTTCCAGACTATTACCACTGTTCTAAAATACTGTTTTCTAAAATAGAAAATTAGGTATTTCCAAAAATAATTTAATCAATCCGGATCGTATCTTATGCCGGGCCAAGCACAGTTTGTGTGAGAGCAAACGTCTCAGAAAACATCCCATCCCTTTTACCTGATTGACAAGAGGTATGTCCAGTCCGCTGCCCTATGACCCTCCTCCAGCCCCCCAGGTATCAAGTTTCACTCCAACACTGCACCTTCGACAAGAAGACGAGTTTCACGTGGTTCACAATGGGTAGATGCAAGTTTTTGGATGGATGGCTTGACGATACCGTATATAAATACTGGTTGGCCAAGGATTCCCAATTCACACACAGAGCTAGATGCAAGCTTTGTGTGAAATTGTTTGACATCGCCAACATGGGGGAGAAGGTGATTCTGAGCCACATGAAAGGAAAAACACAGACGTCTCGTTACTGCATCACTTGGACCCAGAGTCCCAACCTTTTTGCCTCAGCCCAGACATTGAACTTACCTGAGTTTTTATTTGCATGCCATTATGGTACTTGGCTACAATCGCCTATTAAGAATAATTAAATATGATGTGAAATATGATACACTGATATATTTACTCAGATGTCGCATATTCTCTGGAAAAAAAAACAAAAAACGCAGAGAAGTCTGGAAATTAGGGTATGGAAAACTATGGAATTTTGAAATTCCAAATGTGTAGGAACCCTGTGTTTGAAAAACGCCAGGCAAGTGGGGCAAGAAAAAAAATTCTGTATCGTTGGTCCTTGAAAAGTCATGGAAAAGTTAGGGAATTTTGTCCATGAAAGTATGTGGGTAGTACTAGTACTAGAGGTTGGGCCAATGTTCAAACTGGTTTGACATTAAACCAAACACCGCACCAGATTGATATACCCAATTTTACCAGATGTCGCACTTGACTCAGCAGCTGCCCCTGAGTGGAACATGAAACCTTGGCCTAGGATCCTAACCGCAAACAAGTGTCCAACTACTGTATTGTGTAATTTCATAGCTTTCTGTCCATATTGAATCCCTTAGATATGCACTCCTGTTACATTATGTAAACAAACCACGTAGCTATCCAATCTAGGATATTCTTTGAGATTAAAGAGCTAAATTTACAAGAAAGAACTCACAAATGTACTGCCAGAAAGTCACATCATGTAGTATAAAGAGTGACACAGTCCATCAAGGGAGCAAGATGTGGTGGATTAATGAATCAAGCATGGGACTCTCACACAGTTGACTGAGGTTCAAGTCCAGTGTGAGTCAACGTTGGCTTAGTGTTTCTAGACTAAATTTTCAGATAACACAATAGACCCGTTTGTGTTATCGTCATATTTTGACATTGCTCTGACACCCAGGAATTTACATGTGAGTGTAAATAGCATTGTTGGCTACCGACACTTGGATGCAAAATGCATCTGCAATAGTTTCATTTGTCTGACTCGATTTAATTACAGTGTATTTCTTGGCATGTGCAGTATACTGTAAATAGTAGTAGTAATGTGAGATCCACCCTGAAAGCATAGCAGTGTGTTCTTTAGTTAACACTGCTAGTTAGCCTGCAAAAGTGGCAGCATGAGTTTAAAGATGCTCCCAAATCATTTAAATCATCCAGATTTTGGAGTATTAGGTTTCAGAGTACATTGCAACAATTTGATTGATAAGAATACAATAACTGATATGGCATTAAGTTGGAAAGAAATGTTCCCTGTAAAGAAACATGCTTAACCATAACCCTCAAAACTCCATACATATTAGCTGTGACACTTCTACAAGATTCATATAAAGAGCTTATGTCAAGCTATGGAGTACCTTGTGCGAAGATTTCATGACACACTGCTCCTTGAAAACCCTCCCCTTTCCACCTACTGTACCTTAATCCCCGCCATTATCCGCAACCTGGAAGCAGTGAAGTGGTGGTAAATTATGACTCGCAGTCAGTCATCATCATAAAGCTCTGTTCAGCTGACGCCAGCCTCAAAGCCCCAGCTGTAAGTACGCAGCATCAGACCAGGGGGGAGGGCTTTTTCATGCCTGTTTCGTATCTCTGTAGTACCCTTCCCCCCAACATGCATGAGGACCACCTATTGACAGTCGCATTTAATATTTATCATACCTTTACTTCATGTTTTATTTAGTTGTATCTATGTGTGTGTTTTTTTTTTGCTTTATAAGAGTCAAATTCACTGTATTTCAGCCCATATGGTAGTTTAGGAGTTTAGGTAGATTTCGTCTCTACCACCTCCTTGCTGCCATCACTCCTTGTTTTGATCAGCCACACACTAAATCGGAACCAACATCTAGTCTATCGTGTTATCTTGAACTGATGCATGATGGGTACAGACCCTGGCACAAAGAAGGAATCATCATTCATCTGGCTGTCTGTGTCTGTGATGGAGTAGCTGCCATGGTGCAGGACTATCGTCGGCCCTTTGCGTTACATTATGGAGCAGAGCACCACCCGCATATAAACAGGTTCTTTGCATTGAGAAATAGTGTATATGAAAGCATCCCGGAGAGATTAATGCAAAGGGGAAGGGAAACAAATGGAGTCTGTAATTTAAATAGGTATAATTTGCATTTGTATATGTGTGTGAAACAAACACACTTTAACTTTTATACCACACACACATACTAAGCAAGTACTACAGGGTTTTAAATGACAACTACACACTGCTTGTTGCACAAACCTGTTGTAATGTCTTGCTCATGCGCAACATTTCTTGTACAGTATTTCCACCAGGCTGCCTTTTGGGAGTATGCATAGTAAGTTATATTTGAATTTACACAAAGCTGTAAGCGCACAACATACACACACAGAATTGCGTCATTCGAGATCAATTGAGAATTGTGAAAAAGAAATGTACAGTAAATGTATGCAGACACACCAAGCGTGCACGCACACATTCTGTACACATTAAGCTCACTCAAGCATGAACGATACTTTCTGTAAGTACCAAATTACAGCGCACTCACACGGGTACACATATGCATGATTGCACGTATACACACTGTGACACGTGCCAGACACTTGGCATAAGCACTGACACCTGTATGCACAAGTGCCCATGCTACAGAGATACATAATATTATCTCAATGGATTGTAAGTGGTACAGTTGAGTGTTGCATCTATTTATCGCGTTGTGGCGTAAATGTCACATCAGTGGCTGGCTTGCTGATCTCTTGCACAAGGCACACTGACAAGTCCGCAGGCATTGAGCCTTGGTGTCTTTGTCGTCTAAGAGAATATTAGTTTTCCTCTCAACGGTTGCCCTAAGTACCCTGCTCTATCAAAACACATACGTCAGGGCTTCTACCTGATGTGAGGCAAAGTGTGGCTGTCCAAATAAGTCTGGTTGTGTGTGTGCAGTCAGGTTTGTTGTATTTACTACTGTCACCCCTGTATCCCATTGTCTCTTTCTTTGTACTGTTGTGTATTTATGAAAAACCCCATGAATAATCAGAATAATAGGCTGCACAGATTGAAAATGAGTCTGGAAACCTCCGCAAATAGAAAACAGTCACCTATTCTGCTGCAATTTTACTGAGTACAAAGGAGGTTGTATTACTCAGTGACAGCATTGTTGCTGTTTCAAACACTTTAAATGACCTGCGTTCACATTTTCCTGGCAAGTGACCCTGTGTGGTCCTGCCAATATTGACTGTTTCCCTCCGGAGCAAAGGTAGAAGTAGCGTTGGCATTATTGTAGCACCACAAAACCTGTGTGGGAGGAGGTCAGAATGGATTTTTAGTTGTACAAAGTGTCTAACTTTGACATCAGACATTGCTGTTGGCGTCCTATTCACCTTCCAACTGTCAACATGGGTTTCTTTCGACCATTATTGTTTCCCAAGCTCACCCTGGTTTGTCTTGTCCTCCCAAACCAAGTTGGTCTTATAACCATGACCATAATATTTCCTTAACTTTGACCAAGTAGTTTTAGTCAACTAAACTTCACCAAGCCTTAGGTCAGTAGTTTTTTAATGGTCATATTGGTCATTTTTTGGTGGCTTTAACACTGGAAGCTGCTGTTAGCATCCTGTCTCCAACCAAGTTGTCATGATACCAGAATATTAGACTTTGATTACTAACTAGCTAACATTATCCCTGCAGCATGTTGGCAGCCATTCCCAACTGATTCAAACAGGGAAAAATAGCCACAAATATGAGTCCTTACTTTGGCTTTACGGACATGCTTAATGTATTTTAACCCTGTTACAGTATAAGACACTGTTTTTGTTTTATATGCTGCTGAGAAGACACCCCAGAAGATTGCTCATTCAGGTGGAGCTCCATTGTTGTTCAAAGTAAAAAAAAAAAAGGTCATACTTTATGATGTTAGTTTGCATAAATAAAAGATGTAGAAAAAATCAAGGTAATTCCCCGCGCTACTTTTTGCTGTAGTCCTGAAAATGCACAGAACTGAGACACTACTGTGTTGTATCAATCTGATCTGTTAATTTCATGAACCGATACACCTCTAACTTTGATAAAATACTTCTTGAAGAAACGATACTAAATTCCTGTTTTGATACCACGGCAAAAAGACAAAGACGTCCTAGGCGAACTTTTTGTTTTATAATCAACAACCTGCACACAGCACTGGTGCAGCCTTGAAAATCTGATTGTAGATATTTTGGGTTTGTTTTTGTTTCTAAATAGCTTTCAATACTATATGATCGAATGTATAACTAAGGGTGATCGTATCAGTTTAAACACATAGTATCTAGGGCTGGGCAATATGAGGAAAATCAAATATCACCTCGATAACAATATTGCGACAATATTGTAGGGTGGACAAGTAAGTATTTACACAATGAGATTTTTGATAAATAATCATCAGTAATGTTTACATAATATCTAAGTGGGTAAAAGAAAATAAGACAACAGCTAGAATTACATTATTTTACTGTAATGCAGCCTTCAAAACCAGGAAAAGATGACAGTTAAGATATTACGATATCCAAAATCTAGGATGATATTTGGTTTCATCAGTGTTATAATGGCATATTGCTCAGCCCTAGTGGTATTGAAAATGTATTGTTGTTGTTACCTGAATTTAATCAAACCATAGCCATACCCAGTAGGTCAGAAAATGCATTGTAGACAACACCAAGAATGGTACAACTATTGTGTCAGAAATGTTTGGAAACTCATATCTTAATGGTAGGCTTCGAACAATGAGTAATTCTAAGCTGTATGCAGTCCTGGCTTCTCTTTTCATTCAGCTGAGACACACACATACAGTACGCACTTTCAAACACACACAGGCTCGACTTCCCGATCCATTTCCCCTCTTCTTCCTCCCGCTCGTTTCTGTGTGGTCTCCGCTTACAGTTATGTAAGGCCCCAAAGCAGGTGTTGTGGAGAGATTGTGTTTTTCAAGCTATTTCTGGGCACAGGTGGACATGGACAGTCAAAGCAACACATCAACGCTCCCCAGACGATCCTGCCATTCGGGAGCCCAGATGTTTCAGCTCTGGCAGAATAGATCCTGTGTGTGTGCGCATACTAGCGTGTGTAGGTGCATTAGTGTTCCAAGCGCTTCACATTGACATCGCAGGAATAAAAATGCGAGTGCAAGGCAGCAAAATAATGTGATTTTATCTGCACATACTGTGTCAGAAACACATTTATCTTGCACTTAAAGGCTGTTGTGACACTGGTTTAATGGCCTCAGGCTGGATATCTATGTTTTGCAGTACATATGTTGTGGTCCGTCATGCCACACAATGTACATGCTTTTTAACTGCCACGTAAGGAAGATAAACATCCTACAGGTTCCATGTTTATCTGCAGGTAAATGCAACACAGGAGTGTTCTCCGTGATAGTGGTGCTCAGCTGATAAGAAACAAAATGGGATCCGCAGCGTGGCTAGGCCTCGACGATGAGACATCCGGTCAGTATACACGTGTGTACATTTGGCGCGAATGGCATGCAATGCAGAGATTAGAGCACTATTTCAATGATAAGGTTGGCTTTTAGAGAGTGACGTGTAGCCTGACGGATGCTGCGGCTGTGATGTAAAGGATTATCCCATTACTGAGACCTGGGCATTAGTGCTCAGTCACTCACCTCAGGGAATGACAGAGGGATAGAAAGGGAGAGGAGGAGGGAAAATGCAGGGACATGTGAGGTGTAGAGGGTGGATAAAAAAGATGAGGAAGGGTGGCTGAATGAGGAAGAAAAGTGAAAGTGATGGAGAAAGGAGTGAGAGGGATACAGGAGGGAGAGGGAGCATAAAAGAAAGGGTTGAAAGAGCAGGGATGAAGTGAGAGACTGTGCTCTGCTGCATGGATAGAAATAGAAAGGGGCAAGAAGCAGCAGTAACCAAGACAGGACATTACAATGGGGGGAGAAGGAGAAAGCTGGAGCACTAGATAAAAGCCGATGATGAAGATTTGATAGTGTGGCTGTGAAAGAGATAGACAGTGCATTAGGGAACAAAACCATGAATGATGCATCAAAGAAAGGACTGTTTGAGTTATTGGGGCTGGGAGTGGGGTGGAGGGGGTCGCCTGAAAAGAGAATCTTATAAAAAGGGGAGAGAAAGGCGATTGGCAACAAAAGCGAAATGGAGGATTACTGTGGATGGCAGTAAGATGAAGAAAAGACAGAATGAAGGGGAAATATGTGAGATTAGAGGCAACAGAGAGGAGTTATTCCTGGACCAGTGTGGCAGGATGAGAAAAAAATGATGAATAACTGAGGGATGAATGAAGAAGGTGATGTGTATATGAGCAGAGACGGAGAGCTAGAGGGGGAAATGCAAGAAAGTAGAGAATATGGCTACAGAGAGAAAGGCTGATGAAAAAAGAGGACAGGTCATTATTCTGTCAACCTCTTTCCCCTGTGGATTGATCCAGTGATCTGGCTCACACACACGCGCACACACACACACGCACACACGCACACACGCACGCACAGGGGCAGTAGACGTTGAACCTGCATTGATTTGATTGGGGTCCTGTCTGGTCTTGTGTTGGCTTGTTGTTTACGAGTTCTGTGTACAGTACATCAGCGCTTACACTCACTCACACACAAATACAGCACAGTGGTTTACAGCCTGACTCCAGCGTTGCCCTTGAGTGTGTCCATATTGCGAACACAACCTTCTATCAGCCATGCCGAATCTATAGATTTAGGGCTTTTATTTTGTAAACCTGACAAATGGAAGACCTCGAGAGGACTGTGAACAAACAACCAAACGGTCAAACATAAAACATAAGATTACTGATAGGTTTTATGGGGGTCACTTTCACAAGCGTGCCCCGGCCATTCCTATAAAACTCTTTGTTAACTATATAAAGACACTGTTTCATTGAAATGGGGAATGAAATCTTGTTATGGGTGTTAGATTTAGTCATGGTCATGGGTCAGGAAGCTGTAAAAGATTATGTGCTGTTAGTACAACAATCACTCTGAAAAGTACAATTATCATTCAGAACAAATATTAAGAATAGCTTGGGTTGTCCATCTGTCCCATTCCTGTGAAGGACATATCTCAGGAAAGGCCTTGAGGGCCGTATATTTGGCACAAATGTCCACTTGGGCTCAAGAATGAACTGATTAGATTTTGGTGGTCAGAGGTCAAAGTCACTATGACATGTGTCCATCCCATTCCCGTGAATACAATATATCAGGAATGCCTTGAAGGAATTTCTTCAAATTTGGCACAAACGTCCACTTGGACTCAACAATGAACTGATTAGATTTTGGTCGGCAAAGGTCACTGTGACCTCAGAAAACACATTTTTAACCTTAACTCAAGAATTCATACGCTAATTATGAGAAAAAAATTAAACAAATATCAGATGAGATCAAATCATGAAGAGATGACATTTTGGTCAAAGGTCAGCTTCACTGTGACATCATAATGTTCTGCAAAAACACTTTTTCTGCCCATTAGTCAATGAATCATTCAACTCAGGAACAGAAGAGGACATTGTGACCATAAATCCCATTAGGTCAGATACTGAGTTGGATGTCCACCTTGAAAGTGTGTTGATTGTATCCTCTGTGCTGCCAAGTTGAAGATGTGTGTGAAGCATCCACATTTTAGAATATGTATCTTCTTTGCAGCAACATCCATATTTGAAGCATTGTCTACTGTCATGGCTACATAAAAGTCTGGACAAACATTGATTGACAGATATTGCGGAGGCATACAACCTTGAGCTGGTAATTTTAGTTTTAAATACTGGGTTGTATAAGCACCTTGCATTGTTTCTGTAAACCTACTTTGTTTCCTGAACCCTTTGCCAGAACATCTCGATCTGTGGTGGCATGCGAGGAGTAAGATAGGATATGTTGGTACAAGCTGTTTGGCAAATGGCTTTAAAGGTTAGAAATGCACACTGAAGCTAAGTTTGTTGTTTTGACTTGGATTTGTGTGGGTTATGCCACTGTCAGATATAGCCAGCAGGTAAAGCGCACAGCTTGCAAGCGAGTGCTGTTATACAAACTGAGAGGGGATGAAATAACACCTATTTCTTTGATGATGTCTTTAGAAATTAAAGTAGTAGACTCTGAGCTGAACCCAAACATGAGTGGGAGATGAGCAGCTGAAGAGCACAGCGACAATTCAAGTCAAGTGCTAAATGGCAGTGAGTCATTACTTTACTTTCAAGGAAGAGCCAATCCACCAAAGAAGCTGTGATTAGATATATTTGCAGTCCAGTAGATTTTGTCATTATACCTGGGTTGACTTTGATCATTATGTTTACACTTATATTTTTAGAGATAAGAAAATAACAGTTTAAATAAATGTTTGTTGCACCTTGAGCTTTAGATTCAGATACTGCATTAATGGGTGGCTAAGACTTCAACTGTATGTTACTGGTCCTTAAAATACAGTGAAGAGAATGTATGCTTTTTGCTCCTTTTTCTGAGGACATCTTAGCCAATACTTTTGAATTTGAGCACTCTAAGTTGGGAAAGCTAATGTTAAAGCCACTGAATCTTTATCTGAACTGTGACATCTTTACAGTATGTAACTTTATCCATCTCCAGACTATTTATTGAAAGTAGAACATGCTTTTTAGGACTTTGTCCCCCTCATTGGTGATTATAGATTTGGTCTGGAGAGTTATTGGAGCTGTGGAGTTATTTCACATTATACTTCACCTCTGTCTCTGGTAGGCAGTAGTTAAAGTTGTTAATATAAGTCTGAACTTGTCTTCTGGCACTCTTCTATTTTGAATAGGGAGCCCCTGGCGAGCTAGCATTTTGTTGGATTAAAGTGCTGTTCTTACAGCTCTTAAAGCTTTTAGACTTTATTAGAATGGCAGATGATGGGATAATACATATTTCTTACTATGTAGTCAGAAAGATTCAGAAAATAATGCACCTAGATTGCCAAAAAGATTTTATATAGACCGTTCCAAGAAACAGAAATAACCTCTGTAATGTCTAAGTGTACATACACACACATAACATGCAGGTCTGCTGTGCCAGAACATGATGTATACTATCAGGTCAAAGGGTGCTGGATGACAGAGAGACAGAGAGAACATGTGGCAGATGTCGCTGCATGTTGGACTCACATATGTATATGGTACAGCTCCAACATGAAAACACGTGTCATCTGTTAGTCCAGCGACTGCCAAGAAGGATGCTGTTATCTGCCCCCTATTCGCCTCTCCTGATTTTCTGGAAACATGACAGCATTTAATTTGTCTCTAAATCATCCCTCCCAGCCTGAGCACGTCAACCAGTTGAGATTTTGTCATTTTTTTTTGCCCACACAGGCAGCAAGGGGGAAATTGCTGGGCCGAGCCAGTCGATAGGGAGCTGATGATGCTGGGAAGCCATTGGCCAATGGGGTTCATGCAATTAGACTCATTGCTTGTGCGAATCAGTGGATCAATTAAGCCATCTGAGGGACCACAAAGTGGGCTGTCTCTATAGGGGGCTGCTGGGTACAAAACCATCAGACTGTGCCAGGTTGAGATTGACTGGCGAGTGATAAGTGATGTGAGTGAGGGAGAGATGAGCGTCACTCAAAGTCTGAACACAAAGCACTATCCCTACTAGCAGTCACTGTTTATGAAATATTAGGAGGCACGTGGTCATTTTAACACCCTATACTCAACACATTTCTGTCCAATTTTAACAAGGGTAATATTTCGTCTGTTCCACAATCTCACTTGTGGCAAAATATTGGGTGTATTTTTCAACCTACTAATTTCCCAGAAGACAATTTACAGCCAAACATTTTGAGAGAAGAGAAAATTTGATATAGAGCATTTTTAAATTACTTTTGCAATAGTCTGTTTCTAAAGTGCATCAACATGTTGAATGTAGAGACAAACTAAAGTGAGATTGCGGTGCAGCAGCAAATGTGTGAGTCGGTAATGTAAATTTTATCGAAACATAAATAGAGACATTGAGTGGAGTGCATGTACAAAATGTGAAAGGCCACAGGGAATGCATAAATGGGGCTTGCTTTCCATTAAAGTGGAACACATTGCACATGGAAGACATTTCTGATAACATAGAGCGCTGTATATTACACTGATGTTGGGGGAAAACTGCAGGGAAGAGCATTTTGATGTCAGTGTAATGAAAAAGCAGGTATTACATATGCTACCGTAGTCTGTCAGCACAGTGTAGGTGTAATTTGAACAGTCTGATACCAGAGGTGTGGGCTCAAGTGACACGACTTGGATTTGAGTCAGACTCAAGTCACAGATTTGATGACTTTAGACTCCACTTGAAAGATCAAGTCAACTTAATTTGGACTTTACCACCGATGGCTTGTCAGTTCATTTGGACTTGAGCCTTTAGACTGGAAAATACTTGATACCTTCCCCTAAGCCCAAAGATTAAAAAGTATGTTATTTCAAAAGTGTCATTTCCTGAATCAACTAACATTAACGCTATTTATTCCCAACAAGTCGACACTTAATCCCCCAGATGATCCAGTTTGTCTGAACCAATCCAATAGCATTTAGTCAAGTTGAACCAGTTCCGGAATTCTGTTTCCTTACTGAGCGGATAAAATTATACTAAAGTAAGGTCAACAAAAACCGCAGCTGCAAAATGTGTGGGTTGAAAATTGCAGACGGAGGCGCAACAACCTCCAACAAACTTGTTTTAACATAAAAGTACAAAATTAAAAAAACATTTGTTACTTTTGTAAATTTAATTTATTAATATTCTGTTGTTAAAATGGGATTACATTTGGCGAAGAGCACATTAAGGGCACATTAACATAATATTCTCAGTTACTGGAAATACTCTGGTTTAGGCAAGCGGTGGTACCTGGGTAGAGTGCGCATGAGGCAGGACATGATGCGGATTACAGATCGATCATATAGCTGGTCCCTAATTTGGTCATAAACAACAGTGTCTTGCCTTTTCTTGAATATGGCTGAGGATTTTACCAGCAGTAGTTCTCACCATCTGTCCAGTTAGTCTATTTCATAGCTGAGTCCATGTAAACGATCCTTATTCTTCACCTCCAGATGTTTGTTTTCTTCTGTTTTTGAGTCACATGATAGAAATGTCGTCAACATGCCCACTCGCTTACTGGGAATTCTCAGACATTACGTGGACCTTGTAGTAGGGAGTTGGCAGGGTAAAGTCGCCTCAATGTCAGATCCAACGGACCTTTGCCTTCACAGGTACAGCTCCTACGAATAATGTCTAGATAATTTCAGGGTTGCAGTGCATGTGTGAAAAGGCCGTATGACATGTTCAGGACTTAGGGCTTAATTAAGAACTTGTCTGTCTTGACTCGAGACTTGACTTTGGACTTGAGTGCAAAGTCTTGAGACTTACTTGTGACTTGCAAAACAATGACTTGGTCCCATCTCTGTCTGATACAGCCATACACTTTAAGCTTGGAAACTAGACACTGCAGTAAGTGAGGGAATAAGCAGCCACGACTTTGTTTGAATTTCTCTCATGCCTCACCTTTAAAATAGCTTTAACTGTCTTATGAAGTGGCACACACAAAAAAAAAGAAATGGGTACATTATGCTCCATCTCATCAGGTGGGCCTGCTTCTTCATTACACTTTTATTATCACTGATATTAATTGTCTCATTTCTTTATGAGTTGCAAGGCTCTTTGTGGCTCCGCTCTATTAAAGTAATTGGGCAGCATGCTTTGTTTATGAGTTTTGGATGAGCCGACTCCGCTGGGTCATCGTCACTGCGGCGCCAGGGAGACCAAATGCTGGTCACTCCAACTATAACCTCACAATCGATCACAGAGCTTGGGGGGATAGAGAACTCTAGAGAAGGCAGTTATATAAGGACGAAACACACACAAATTTGCACCGAGGACAGGAAAAAAGCAATCTGTGTGTGTGTCATGTCTTCTTGGCTTCTTCTTGGCTGTATCTGTGTGCATTGGGTATGTTTGACTTTGAAACATTTTTGGTGTCCAATTAAAAATGGGCCACATAAAACAGATGCCTCCAAATTGCGGTGTGGTGACTGGAGTGCTCTGGTGGGCCAAATGGAACCAGCTCTGCCAGTCTTCATTAACTGAAGCTGAGCTCTGTGGTACTCAGCTCTGGCAACACACTTAAGGAGGTGCTGGGGGACCCTGTAGGATGCATGAACACACACATACAAGACATATCCAGGCACATGTACACACGGACAGAAGACCCTACAAAGCCGAAAGTGCATGGTGTGAGAGATCAGCACATACACATTTACGGTGAGATAAAGACCAAAGTACAAATGCTACAAAACACACATACACATACACACACTCTCTTACCTCTTACACTGCTCTTGACGCCAAACCTGTCAGCCCACAAGTGTTTGAGAAAAGAGTTAGAGAGGCATGGAGTCAAGATGGCCCCGGTTGATTAGGAAGTAGCAGGCGTTTACCTCCTTGTGTAAAGATGATAATGACAACTCCAGCAGCCCCTTTGGCCACAGCGGACCAGTGCTGAGGACCTGTGAAGAGGAGCCGGAGTGGCTGGTGGGCAGAGGTTTGGCTCTTCAGGTTGAAGGGCGCTCAGCGATACCAGTGGTGAACTTATTGTTAAACAAGCTCTGGGTTGTCCAGGGCTGTCCGGGGAATAGTGAAGGATGGAGAGAGAATGGAGTCTGATGAAAATCTGATGAGGCCGGTTGAATATAAGTGGATATTTACCAATGCTTGGGTGCATTGTGGCCCTTTGTACTCTCTCCGCATTTGTCACTGAAAGCTTGTACAAGAAGTAAAATAAACCGATACTTTTGAAACAAGTCAGTTGCAGTCAAAATAAAGAATAATGTTTGCAGATTACCCATTTTCCCACATAAATACTATGATATTGTGCAGTTAATCTTTGTGTAAGAGTAGGCGCAAGTTTTTTCCAGAAGAAGGACATCTAACGGATGTATTCAGATATTTAATACTGGCTGTGAGCTCAGCACAAAACGCCAAACCACTCTTTCACGTCTCTCCTCACTCTTGACAGCAGGCAGCGTTTTCCCCCTTCTCTCTGGATGACTCTCTTATATCGCCAGCTCTCTTTCTTCCCCATGGCTTCAGTTTCTCCTGACTCGGCATCTCCTGGCCAGATATTACCAATAGTCCCCGTGTCAGAGCGCAGTGTGGGAGTGAGATAAACAGATATTAGGTGGCCTTGCCATCTGCAGGGACGGGCCGGTGCGAGGCTTGGCTGGGCATCAGTAGGCACTGAAGGGCAGACACTGGCGAGGACAGCAGAGACCTGCTTCTGCCAACAAAGGTTTAGGAGGAAATTGATTACATGTCATTGCGAGGCTTCAGTAATCTGATTCCAGAAAACCAATATCTGTAATCACACATATGCAAAAAAATAAAACATTAGCTAAAAACAAGTATAGATTTTGTTAGGCACAGTATTTGTGATTGTTGATGGACTTGTACGCTTCAAATTGATTTCCTGTTTTAAATTTCCAGTTTTAGTCATTTTTACAAGCAATTTTCAAACACCGTGCAGGTACGTAAATTTGTCTTAAGTTATGAAGTGTGATAGACTATTTCTAGTGGGCAACATAAACAGACTGATTGGATTTCTGATTCTGACAAAGGTTTAGGTCATTCGTTCAACATTTAGAAACACATGTACAGTTTCATGTCACATTAATTGACTAATTGGCCACGTGGTGGCAGCAAAAGCTGTATCAGTGATATATTAGGGCTGCCCCTTAATAATTGACCAAATGTTAGTCGACAAGATTTCATTGGTCGCAGAGAAAAAAACAAAAATGTGAAACTCTTTTAGGAGCTGCGCCTTGTGTAAATAACTCAAAACCTATATGTCTGGACCATGTGGGAATTTAGTTTGAAAGGACAGACACGGTAAGAGGCCACAGTGCCTGACATTGCAGGCTGGTACCTGTGGTACCAGGCTAGTTATTAACATTAACAGGCAGGAAATCCAAAGTGTGGGATCATTTTGAGAAGGTGAAGGACGAACCAAAGGTGATATGTAAACTCATATTCATTGGTCGACTATAAACATAATGTATCATCTGGAACATGTAAGTAACTACATGTCCATTAGCCACTTAGCACAATCATTGCTAAGGTGCCTCGCTCAGTGTGTGACGTGCACTTGTAAATAAAATATAGGCCTATATCAATGAAGGTTCATTGGTACGGTTTTGTATTTCTCTGTAATGTAGCACAATGTTAACAATGTTACTTATATTATTCTTTTCAGACTTTGAACTCAAACCATTGTGTTGCCCCGCCCAAAATATATAATTTAGTAATTGAATTATCGTAAACATGCAGGCGACTAGTTTACTAAGGGCCCTAAATGACAACTATTGGGGTACAAGAAAAATTCTTAGTCGGGGGCAGCCCAACATATTATCACCTTATAAAATTGATTTGGTGAGTTGCCTATTTTCACATCCAGCAGTCACTGAGCAACATTATCATTCATTTCGAGTCATATTTGTGTCCATCTGATGAATATGAGGCCAATATTCTCTCTCTTCTAGCTCTGCTTTGATCTCCACCCACCCAAGGGAAATTATGCAGTCTGCTGTACCAACAAAGTTCTCTCTGAAGCTGGGGTGTTAAGTCCACACTAAACAATACGTTGAAACCAGTTCGTTAGATCGTAAAGCTGTGTCGATGTTTGGTTAATCTTAGCTACTCTGGCGTAAAGTCAAACAGACTTGGCCAAACAGAATCAAGTTGTCTTTCAACCTGCTGTGATGGAATAGCAAAGAGGCTAACAACTAAAAATAGCTAACGTAATAACTAAACAACAACAAAAAGGTATGTAAACTAGGACAAAACAGTCTGACTAGGTGTATATAACCTTGATTAACAGAAGATGCAAAATAACAGTGACACTGAGTGGTGAAACCGTCAATTACAACATAGGGTGATGTAACGGTATGATATACTGTTGTAATGTTAAATAAAACCTCCACTGGCAAACCGTTATAAATCAGTAATTGATTATTGGAAAGTTATCTAACCCTGTGCCACATAGAAAATGTATATGTAATTGCCCACTTTCTAATATCATCATAGATGCCCAAGGGGTGTAATCGTTCACAGAGAACGTGTTGCCATAGCACACAGCTGGTATGATTTGCTCCCCCTCATCGTTCAAGTTATCCCACCTTTCAAAATGATGCACCTTGACAACTGCTACACCTACTGAGAGCTAGGTGTAAGATTTAAGTTGTGACTACCTTCTTTCATCTGGTGCAACCCCTAAAATGTTGGTAGCAAGTAAACTCCACTGGCTCTTTAGCTGCTAAATGCTACATCATAACCAGCTAGTTGCTAACTGTCTGCCATTTTGGTGGGGCAGGTAGTGTACAGTGGGTTTACAGGCCTTTTTCACTGAAAACAGCTGCCTGCTTTGAACCAAAACAATAAAGTTGCTTTAATTTGGAAACCCTGTTTATTTATAAGCATGGAGTACTGATGGATAGGATGGTTTAAACTGAGATTTGCAGGTCCATACAAACTGTATTCAAGAACTTAGTCAGGACTACTTGCCCGAGTACAGTATGCATGTAAACACACTCATTACTCTTCCTAAAGTCGGCACTGGTGGATGAAATAGACTCAGAGCTGTGGTCAGCTGGCAGGGAGCCACTGTGAGTGGCACCGTGTTGCTCTGCAGTTCCTTCGGCGCTCTATCGCTCCATCTCTGCCTGTCCTCAATCACCTCTCTTCCTCACCCGCTGCTCCCCCTCTCCCCCCTCTGTGTTTTGAGAGTTGTATGTTCAAACCGAAAATTCTCAAATGGAGAGGCTGATTCCAATAATACTATTGACTCATCAGCACACACACTCTCTCTCTCTCTCTGTCTCTCTCTCTCTCTCTTGCACACACACCACCAGGATAAATAGACAGACTGACTCACAGATATGCACACATCAAATACAGACACGCATTGAAGTACAAACAGACAGAAATACACACAGATGTAAGACACACACACACCATGATGACACAAACACAGAGGAAGATGCACAAAGACCACTGTCACACACATACACACAGCCTGACACACACACACACACATACACACACACACACACGTTTAATTTAAATCACCACTGCACCCGCGTACGTCCCAACACTCCACTTTTAATAGACCTCTGCCTCTTTATGGCTTTCCACCTCCTAAACCCATCAATCCTCTCCTCTCCCTCTCCCTCCATTTCTCTCCCTCTCTCTGTCTCTCTGTCATATCTGATTGGAGCGGTGACGCAACCTCCCTCTCTCATCCAGCCTCCGTCTTAGCCTGCTTTATCTCGCTTCTCTTTCTGACCGACTGCAATCATTTTGTCTTTTTGTTTTACCCCCGGTTCAGTTTTTTCCACCCCCTGTTCTCTTTCTCTGTCTTTTTTCTCTCTCTCCCTCTCCGTCTCCCTCTCCCCACCACTTGCTATCCACTTGCTCTTCCTCTGCCCACCCCCCCACCCCTCCTTTTTTTTTTTTTTTTTTACTCTGCTGCTAAGAAGGCTGGAGCCAATGCAGCAGTGCATGTGGAGAGGGATTAGATAAAAAGGAGAGAGTAGAGGAGAGAGATGAGTAGAAAGTGAGTCAGAGAAAGAGACCAAGGACAGCAAACAGAAAGAGGCAGATTGACTCAGAGGCTGCAAATGAGTGTTGGGGAGGGGATGGATGGATTGATTGAGCAAGGACAGATGCTGCACGACTCACAGAGCAAAAGAGATGCTGATGGGAGTCGGATCTCTGCCGATCAAATATCTTAATCTTAACTTTTTTAGTTTGTTTTGTTTCATGGATTTGTACGTTATGTAGCGGATACGTTGAAATTTTATGTTTCTTTATTTTACAACAACGCTGTGTAAACGTGTGGTTATGTTCAGGCACAAAAATCCCTTTGTTATGGTTAGTAAAAATGTTTTGCCTTGAAGTACACGCTTTTCATGGCACTTTCCATGCTGAAAATGCAGCAGTCTCATTAAAAAACAACCATCTTTGGTGGCACTATCCCATTTGTAAGTGCAGCAAAGTCTTGGTGTATAATTACCATTTTTTTTAGCATTATCCTAGCTGGAAATGCAGCAGTGTACTGGCAAATAACACAACTGCTTTTAGTGGCACTATCCCATCTGGAAATGCAGTTTTGTCTCAATAAGAAACAACTGCTTTTTGTGGCAAAATCTGAATGGAAATGCAGTGATGTTGTGGTAGGAAAAAAACAACTACTTTTCATGATGGAAAAGCCGCAAAAATTTGGTGGTAAAGAATCTGCTTAAAAAAAGCGACAGGTTGCCGAAACACAGGTTTTTTTGATTGTTGGTCTCGAATATTGGGCTGCAGCTTGGCAGGGGTCTCACCTAAAGGTCCCACCATCCACCATCCCTTCCACCATCACATGACAAAGTCAGCTCATATACTATGTCACTTTAGATATTGTCATATCATTGATATGATATGTATGAAACATACAAATGTAATTAAGAATAGAATAGATATGTGTATTGCAGCAATCCATACAAATTAGTGATTTGAGATGCAGAGATCATTTGCATATTATAAGTTACAGTTATTTTGCTGCAACAGCCTTACCCGATCTGGTATGAGTAGTAGCTTGTAGTGACTAATGTTAGCTAGGTAGATATGGCTGACATTTAATTCTAGCAGTCTGCATTATCCCACAAATATCACTTGAGACCATGAAGTTACTGTCAGATTTGCACAAAAAAATCACTGTCTTTCACTCACATTAACATATTCAGGAATTAACAAGCATATTTCCATATATTCAAATGACCAGTTTTAACAGGAACCCCTCAGATAGAGGGGAGTGCAGTGTTTCACCCCATTGGACAGAGCTGAAATTAGCTGAGCAAATAAACAGGGTAAATGAGAGGGAAGGGGGACGGAGCGGTGGTGCTGCAGAGAGGCAGGCAGCGTCGGCTGGCTCAGGTGTGGCAGGTGGCAGGGGTCTAGGGTTAGAAGACAGCAGGGCCTGACCAATACATCAGCCCACCTGCACCCTGCCTCCCACCTCCTCGCTCCTCTAAACAACTCCCAAACCAGTAATCACACTCCCTCACACAGCTCCTCAATAACAATTACTCTCCTGGCTCACCCCTCCCTTCCCTTGTTGTGTCTTCCATACAATCAGGCACCTCGTAACCCCTCACCACTCCTTTTCTATCCCTCCCTGCTGCTTGGTCCTATTTGACTTTGCTTTAATAGAACCTCAATAAGTATTTAACGTGCTTTCTTCATAGTTCTATTTTGAATCATTCCAAGTAAGCAAACAAATACGATTAATGAATATTTAACTAATGAATCCAACATTCCCACCAGTGATGTCACAAACATGTGTCCCCAGCAGGGCTGACTGAAGTTTAATTTGTTGGCTGACTAAATCATTAATCGACAATGTGTGACAGACATTTTTGATGTATGAGGCTAGGTTGAATATGAGAGGGGCTTTTTCATTTTTTTTCTTTACTGAATTAATCATGACTGCTGTCCTGCTCTGACCCCAGTACAAGCCTACTGTCGCTGAACACTGTCTTCACTGTTTATAGCGTAGTATATTGAACTCGGAAAGAAAATGGGTCTCACAGGATTCCTTTTGGACTGTGCAACTATTACAATGTGTCAGGGTGCTCAGTACTGGACATTAGGCTCAGTTTCAGAAAGCTAAGCTCTGGGAATACACGAGGGTCGAAAGAATCAACTGCCAGGCCTTAATATGCTGCAGACTTTTATGTGTTTTCAAAAGCAGAGTTCAAAATCAGTTCATTTAGAAGCAATATCTGCTGTGTTAAGACCCTCCCAGATCCATAAATACTTTCTTATTATCAGTGTGAGAAATAACTCATCAAGATGACACAGGATAAGCAACAACAAAAGCACAAGGGAAATGTAGAGGAAATAAAATGGAGCCAGGGAACATGGTACAAATTGGAAAATTGCCTTCCTCAAAGACATTTTTCAAAGATATATTCCTGGTGGTGGACATTAGTGTTGCATGGTATACTGATATTAGAAAGGTGTTGCAATACCCTGCTGTTGAAAATGGTACTATACCCCATGTTATTAGTACTTTAGGAATGACTGTTTTAATAAGAGCCATATTTCCTATGAATTGTATCAAAGGCTCGACATTAAGGTATTCAACATTGAACAGGACTGAGGAGAAAAATCTGACATAGTGGAAGTAATAGAGGTTAAAGGGTATCATAGATTCAACCTGGAACCTGTTGTCCCATGTTTTTGTGTCTTAGTGACTAATAATGCGGCAGTTTTTAAAATTTGTCCAGTATTGAGTGAAACTGCTGAAGCTGGTGAACACGGGTGTAGTGTAATGCCTGTGGGCAACTGAGCATCGTCAGTTTCCGTCCATTTAATGTGTTTGTTTTTGCCACTGATAGTTATTCTAAGTGTTTGACAAAATTATAGAAAGTATCCCTACAGTGGTCAAACTATTTGTTAAAGAGTAAGATCCTTTTTGTTTATCCAAATACACTCCCAAAATCACTGTCGTCAAATCCACCAGACTCTATTTAGATAAATGGTAATTTTATCATAGTGAAACACCCTTCATTCAGAGTTGACAGAAGCAAAATAAAACTCATAGAAACTGTCCTGGGTGGTCTTTCCACTGTTCAAACAGTCACCAGTTTTGGTTGGGTTTAAATAAACCCTTATTGCACAAAGCTAGATCTAAAATAATCCTGCACTATACATGCTTAAATTACTATTTATTGAAATGTAATCTGGTGTGTTTAGTGATGGTGATTTTGGGGCTGTCACTGGTTAAACAAAAATGATCTTATGCTTAAACAAAAAGAGTACCTCTGTAGGGTCCATAAGTTGCCAGACACTTGACACTTGAAATAACAATACGAGCCTGTCAGTGGTGAAAACAAGCACTATCAGTGGACGTAAGTTGACGGTGCTCAAGGTTACATTGCAGCCATTTTTGCTGTGCTGGCTACAGCAGTCTCTCTCAATACTGGACCAATTTCAAAATGTGTTGTTCCTATTAGGCACTTAGATACAAAAACATAAGAAAATAGGGTTCAAGTTGAAAGATAATGAAGTTACCCTTAAAACTCTGGGGTCGACAATGTTATTACGACATAATGTTACAAACTTTAATTATCTCTCTGCCCAAGAGCTAACGTCAGTGGTTGTGCAGTTTCAATGAGGGCTGTGATCAGATGTGATGGTATCTCTTTCAGAAGCCTTGAACTGCGTTGTCTTTTTGGAGATTTTGTAAAAACTAATCTGCAATGATAAATTAGACACTAAATGTCTTCTGAGAATCTTCATCCTTTTTTGTGTTGAAAAGTCATTGTTGTTGTCAGCTGTCCATGAAGCCTTGGATTCAGTCTGTCGACCAATCAGATGCTGTGTTCCTGACTGTGTGGGCAACGTTTGGCAAACGTGTCCTGTCATCTATTATTCCATTACTTCTACTGATCTTTTATATTTTTGCTGTGGTATCATTTCAGGATCAAGCTATTTAGGCAGGTATTGTATTGAAGTCATAATGACAATACTAGTGGACACTAGCGTTTTAGTGAATGAACTCATGAACCCACGCTTTAGCCTCCATTAGACCAAAAGCAGCTGTGTTTAAGTGGCTCGGGCAGGTTGGTGTGGAGGGAATATAATTTCAAGTGCTGTATTACAAAACCTGTCTGTCAAGCTAAATCACTCCATCTCTCTTGCCGTCTTTCCGAGAGACTCTGGCACACACGCACAGACACATATCCACACATCCACACACGGGGGTGTTGAGGTGAACTGTGAGGTCTCAGTAATACCTGTGTGCACAGGGGTGTTTCAGTGGTGAGAGGAGCCCTCAGAATAATAAAGGGATGGACAGAGGTGAAGAGGAGAGGAAGAAGAGGGCAGGAGAGGAGGAAGAAGAGGAGGTAGGGGGAGGTAGAAACTGAAAATAGCACAGAATCGCCAGCAAAACAGGCTTTTGCGAAGTAACATTTGCCCCGAGCAAAAGATTTGAAGTCTCCTGGAATAATAGATTCACCATGCGCTCTTTTCTTTCTCAACATGGCTTTCTCCCTCACCATAAAGAGCTGCAGTAAATGGAGGGGAAGAAGCAGAATATTTTGTCCATTTAGACACAAATGTTTCTCCTCAAAGTTGAATTGAAACTTCAAGATCTGAGCATACCTTTTTTCTAATATTGACAGCATAATTTTGACAGTAATGAATATAAGTGCAGTGGTAGCATTTCAGAAAGATTTTAGAGTGTCTGCTTCTCAGTTAATGTCAGTATCATCCAAAAACCTTCTGCTGTACAGCCACTGATTATTTTTAGGTGACTGTTATCCTGCTCGCTACAGTTCCAAATTGGATTTAAAGCGAATAGCACAGTGCAGCTCCAGTTAGCTAGGAACACTTTGTAACCGTTATGTAGAGGTAATGTGTGACCTGCAGAACACACCTAACTTGGCTTAATAACAAACCGAAAAACACAATATGAATAGAGGAGTTTAGAGAGTTGAAAAACAAATAAGGTGAGGTGGGTTTTGCAAGGTAACACTACCTCTGGATGGCCATTGGCAATATTAAAGGGCAAAGTGACATCGCACATGTTCAGACATAACCTCAGTCTGAAATGAAATATCCACCACATAAGTGCTGCATTTTAAATAGGTAGTCCAGTCTTAGAAAAATAGCACTCATTTTGTATTGATCCCTGTAGGGAAATTGTCTTGCTGTCCCACTTTGTCCACGGTGAGGACGAAGGGTCAAAATCCGCCGCAGAAAAAGTGCCCTGAAGCTACAGTAACAGGGATACAGTGTATTGCTCAAGGACAATCCAGCAGATGCTTGCTGATACGGTCTTGAAAGGTTAAGGAACATCCTGCTGGCTAAATAATTGATAGCAGAAATTTAAAATGAGGATTTAAAAGCAGAGGAGGTTATTTAAGTCCTCCGTCTGCAACAGTCACATGCTGACAGTGTGGATCCTCTGTATTTTATCATAACTGTGAAATAAAGTATCTGGTAATGTTTGCCAAAGAAAGCAATTACTTTCAACCTAATCACCAGAATAAATGTTGTACGTTTCTGAAAATCTTATGCTATTATGCAGCAAATATGTTGAAATTTTATGTCTCAACAATGTTAGAAAATGTTAGGAAAAAAGATTATGTTTTGGCTTAAAATACCAGCTCTTACGGGTTAGGGATGCACCGATCCGATATCTGGATTGAATATCAGCCCCGATATCATCAAAATAGATGGATCAGGTATTGGAAAATGCAACCTATACCTGAGGCAATCCTTTCCCTTTAAATCCATTGCGACGCGAGCTACGTTATACAGCAAAGTCATGGAGCAAAGGAGAGAATCCACTGTGTGGAGGTATTTCACACTATTTCAACTGTTGTTGCACAATTGTTTATTTTTGTTAAAGATAGATAGTTCATCATTGCATCAATCTGTTTCATCTTGTTTCATTTTATCTTAGGAAAGAACTGTGTAGTCATCAATGCCTGATGCATCTAGTCTTTTCTGTTCTAACTGTAAAGGTATATAGCTTTTTAGGTCAACCATGGTATATCGGATCGGTATCGGGTATCAGCTGATACTGAAAGTCACAGCATCGGGATCGAAACTGAAAACGCTGGATCAGTGCATCTCTATTACAGGTAGAATCTTGACTTGAAACATAGTGATGTCTCGGTAATAAAGAAATGCTTTTCATGGCACTAACCGAGGAAACACACCAATGACCCACGAAAAATCAACCGTTTTTGTTGTTTGTTGGTCTTGAACAGCGGTTTGCAACTTGACAGACATCAAGCATAGGTGTCAGACCATCCACCATTGCCTCCATCTCTCGGATGGTAAGGTCAGCTCTTACTCAATGTCACTTTATAACTGTTGATATGATCTGTATGAAATGTACAAATGTAACATATTCCTAGGTAGCTTAAATGTACAATGCCAACCTTCCGCCGACGGGGCTGTTACTTTTTAGGGCAAAACAACGAGTCCGAGATGGGTTGGAATTTGGATTATTGCAAGATTTTATATATGATTACTATGGAGAAATAAGCAGATGTCAACATACAGTAGCATTTCCCTTGAGTGCTGGTATAGACAAAATGATCAGGCACTGTTCATACATAGCGTATACCTATAAAAGTAATGCACCAGTATTCATATGTAAGTAATTGGAAAGGCTGCAATAATGTGACCAGTGCGCTGATTGGAGTAAAGAAGGAAGTAGTATAAAGATTGAAGACAGAGTATGCATGAGGAGGCAGATTAAGGTGGGTGGATGGGCCAAACAAAGAAAGGACCTTCTCCCAGGAGAGACTGGTGATGGTGTCCCATGTGAAGCCAAGTGAACTTTAGAGTTATTTTAAGGTATGTCCTTGAGTCGTACAAAAAGCACACACAACCAGACGAACACTGGGTGCTGGACAACAGGTCATGCAAAGACGCGAAAACAGACAAAAACAATGTATGATGAAGAGCGTGAAGCTAGAAATTAAATATCCATGGGAGCATAGTTTAGTGTGCAGACTCTATTTTTCAGTTTTTTCATCATCTATTTAGGACACCCAACCATGTTTTTTTCCCCTCAATCTAACCTACGAACTTTACGTTGGGTATGTAAGGTGACGATGCCCAGCCATGATTGTTTTCCCAAACCTACATAACCTACATAACTTTGCTTGCCTAAATCTAACCCACCTAACATCATGTTAAGTTATGTTAATTGTGACTATGGCATTCCTGGGGTACTAATTCGTTAGGTATCATACGAATCGTTGTATGAGGATATATTGAAATTAAACTGGGTAAATACTACGGTATGTTGAACGTGCTAGCCTTGCTAGCCGCTCTCCCTGCTTTCCAGTCTCATAGTACCATACCAAATGATCTCAGGACATCACCAGGTCAAAATGTGTCCAATACTTTTATTTATAACCAAAAACAAGTGACAGTTGCTAGCAGTATGGCAGGCCAACAAAAATACGACATAAATGACATTCAAAAGATACACACTAAGAATCCATCCATTCATTTACTAGATGGGTAGATAAATGAACCAGCGAGCATCTTTATTGCTCAGCCACATAAAACTCTGACCAGAGGAGCATGTGTTGCCTAACAAAATAATGTGATTGACCATTCTGTCAGGAGCAGGGAAACCTTTTGGGACCACAGAGGCAAAGCCATGGCACAAGTAGATAGATGCTCTGCCCAGGCCAGAGGTCACCACTGCTGGTTCAGTACCATACAGATAAAACCATGCTGGCAGATGTGGGCGAGTGTGCAGCCTGGACACACACAGACAAGGTGGTTTAAAAGAAGCTTGAGGTCATTGTATTTATAATAATAAAACACGGCTGTAACCTTAACTTAACCCTAATTAAGAAACATTTAAACTATTTATTACTCAATGCAGCTAAAGTCGAAAAATGAAGCATGGCGTTTCTCAAAAAAAAAAAAAAAAAAAAAAAGGGGGCCTATGGCAGAAACACCTAAAAACATACACACACACAAACCCCTGCATACAAACATCTGCATAATTACCTGCTTAACTCGTGCCCGATAAACAAACACACGCTCTTTTTCTGTCCCTCGACTCCAATCCCCCTCAATCCCCAATGCAGCCAGTGAGTTCGTGCTTGGGTAACAAAAGCAAAATCAAAGTGTTGTGTGAAATATGGCTGGGATTCGTTATTAGGTGAAAGCTTTGTTTTCCCTGGCACGCAGGCAGACTGGGGGATTTAAGCCTCCCTATTGGAAAGCATACAGATTAGCCAGGAGGGTTAGGGTACTTTTCAAGTTTGTAGCATGATCTGAGCTGGCCATGTGTGGAGAGGAATGGATAAGCATTCGGCAGAGTTCGTCATGGCTCCTGGTAAGCGAGAAGAAAAAACATGGAAAAGCAGAAGGCCACTCCTTGGATGGTAGATAGTCAAGACAAACGGAGTCCAGGTAAATTAGAGTGAAGATTTCTGGGAAATACGCTCGCATTTGGTTTAATTTGCTGTCATGTTTGTTGCTTTTCACTCAAACAAGCATTAAAGGAAAAAAAATAATACAATCCCCCTTTATTGTCATTATCCCCTCCCAGTTCACTGCACTTGATTGGTCAGCTGGAGATGAAAGGGTATTACTCATGCATGCTAACGTGAATGGAAGATGCTCCTCTCTATTTTTATACAATATTTATATCTGCATATATGTGGGAGAGCAAAAAGAAACCCCTAGCTCAAGGGCATACGACTTTGGGCACGTTGTACACGCACTTAGACATGCTAAGTGCTAGCATGCTAGCATGTATGCATGAACACACATGCACACACTATACAGGCATGCACTCAGGATGGCTTTTGTGGGGGCAAGGCTGTGCTGCCCTGTCATCTTTTATTCAGGGCAGCTCTATATGTGTATTTTCAGCTCAGCATCACTCTGTATAGATGAGCTGCTCTCTAGCAATGGGATTTAGGAGAATGGGATCGTTTCAGCAAAATGTTCTCCTTCACTGCCCCTTTCCCGCTCGTAAACACACACATACCTCAAACACACGTACACACATTCTGCGTAAATTACACATCATTGTAGCTGCTCTGCATATTCATAGAGGTGCTTTGTGCCAAAGCCGTGGCAACATTCCACGTCTAACAGCAGCGTGACACAGTCATTTAAATACTGTTCTCCCATACTGCACTACACTCTGCTTTCTGCCTACATCAATTTACTATATATAGACATGCAATGAACATTTAATGTCACTGGGAAAATGACTGACTTAAAGGGACAGAGAGGGAAGTGCGAAGGGATATTGAAGGAGGTTTCCTGCCAAGACCAGAGAGCACAAGGTCACAAGTGGCCAACCACCAAGGGGAGCAGAGATGGAGGGATGAGGGAGGAGAAGCAAGAGGGAAATAGAGGTGAGGAGGTTTTGTGGAAGGAGCCACAGCCCCTGTGGTGGCCTCGATGACTCAGCGGTGGAAGCCTGAATAATTAGAGCCATGCTCTGGGTCCCTGCCATCATTAGATTGGTGCACATATTAAATATTCAATGAGACATTTTGGGCAGACGTGTTCGGGAGCAGGCGAAAGGGCAACTTTGCCGGCGTACGTGTCATGTGCCAACAAAGATATGTAACCACGTGTGCTCTCTGAGGGCTGTTTTCTGGTGTGACTTTGTGAATGCATTTGTGTGTGTATGTGTATTTGCATGTACTACATACATGCAAGTCTGGCTCTTGGGTGGCTATAGCCACTGGAGTGAGTTTGACCCTGGTAGTCAAGGACATCCGTACACTAAAAGAGAGAGTGGAATCTGTGTATCATGATGACAGTGGCCACCGAAACTTTTAAATGCACTTAAAGCCAGGGCATTTGCTTTAATGCTGCTTTATGGCCCACAGTGCTTGACAAAATGAAACATGTCGATGGGTCAGTGTATCTGAGTGCCACGGTGTGTATTCAGGCCTCAAGGAAGCACGGCGGGCTTTGAGGCCAATTTTTGGAGTGGCCAAACACTAGAATTATAACTTTGGCGTCCGTTAAGTGATGCCATTAGGCCCAAAAATACTTTTTCCCATTGACTGACATTGTGTAAGAGATGGCTGTAAATCAGTGGATACATTTTTTTTTAATCATGACCCCCGTGAAATGACTCATTTCACTATCAGGATTTGATCCACTGGGTCCGATAACATTTCATAAGCCTAAAAGAGCTCCATTTTTTAATTATATTATTGCCCTTCAAGTTAGTGCAGCGCTAATATGAAAGTTAGCTGCTGAAAAGTAGTTTGCTTTTAGGCTCGCAAAAGTCTGTAGTGTCCTTGCTCTTTGGCCTAACAATGCAGAAGATCTGGGCGCTTTCATACGCCGGAAATAAAGCTTTCTTGGCCTTATGAAAATTCCATAATGAATTATACATCCATGTGCGTATTGTATAGCTTCAAGAAGCAGACAGCAAGGACTACAGTATGGGATTGAAGGAAATTCATGATGGGATGCTAAATGTTGTGTATACTGTATCTAAATCCATACAACCAAAAGGTAGCTGGGGGTAGCAGGTCGCCTGATGGAGTCAGTATAAACAAACGAATGTTGGCCTTGAACTGGCAAACAATTTCATTTTATGTCAGCCAACCTATCCTTTTCCAAATAGCCAGAAAGCAAATCTGGCTGATGCTGGTAATCTGACATTAGACTAACCCTTCTTGATGTAGCTGTATGTTAGCTGGCTGGTTAGCTAGCATTTTGCTTATATTACCTAACTTAAGAGGTCACTATATACGATGCAATATGTCCGTAAAGATTGGGACACCAATGTAATGTGCCGAGTGTCACTATTACAGGTCCCTCAGCCACATCTATGAGCCATTTTCAGAATTTGTTTTTGTGCTCATAACAGCAAAGAGAAAAGTGATCATGGTTCTGCCGAGTAACACGCTTGCTCAACTGTTAATCAATACAGCAATAGTCAAATAGTAATAATTCAAATGCCTATATGTAAACATAGAACAAAACATCGCTTGAGGATTGTTAGCTCTAAATCTACCACTGGATCTCTTCCATAAAAAGAGTCCTCTTAGTATGTACCAATAGCCTACTGGATTTCTAAAGGTTTCTTAAGTCAATACCCTTATGCAACAATTGTCTTTGGTTGTTATGTTATGCATGTGAGATGGACTTGTTTAACTGTGTTTTGTGCTTATCAAGGCCATGGCGTGTAGGTGTTTCTGCGTGGGGGCCATTATTTGTTCTAGAATTGAGTCGTTTTGGTTTACCTTGCTAAAACAGAGCAGAACAAACACACACCTACACTCACACAGGTGCAGGTACAAAGTGGAGGGCGGATGGGGTTGCTCAGGCATCTGCCCAGTTACCCTATTTAGAATTTACTGCCCATTAGCCTACATAATCCACAATATGGCTGTGTTCCTAGGTCATGTCATATTTCCTCAGCGACAGACCAGTACAGCCCGAACAGATGCTGAACGGACCCGGATCACTGGCGGAGCAGAGCCACTTCAGTACCAAGCCTGTAATAAATGTGCAGATTTCTGACAGGCCTGCAGATTTGGGGCTTTCTTTTCTGCTCTGTTTATTTTTTTTTCCATTGTGTAAGCTGTTCATAGAAATTCACTGTCAGACAAAATGAGTGAACTGTACATATTGCATCCCGCCATCTCAATAGGTGATTTAATTAGCCTTCAAAACAGATGACTTCTTTTAACTGCTTGATCGCAGTCAATATGTTTAAAAGGAGTGGTGTCTAATTTGAAAGCAAATAAAATGAACGTCTAAAATGAAAATGAAATCAATACGTATTGACTCTGTAACTGTGACAAATTTGCACCATAACAAGCCATTTAGTCTTCTTATAAGTCTAATTTTATGTTTCATCCTCTGCTTCTCTGTGCTTCCAGTAGAGCTGTACCTGTTTTGTAATAAGTGCTCACTAACAAGACAATGTACTGTAACAATTAGACAAATAAGATCACTCCTCATTCAAATCTTTTGATTTCTTTTACAAGGTAATGAAATTGTCTCTCTGCAAAGGCTCTGCTTATATAATAGAGAACAATATTCAAACGCTAAGACCCCAGGCAGAATTGTTTAAGATGGATAATTGTTTTAAGGTAATTGTAGGTAATATTAACTATGCATCTAAAACTGATTTTCATCTGTTCAATTAGGCCTGTTACAATAACTGCTTTTGTTGAATGAGATATTGTCCCAGAAATAATTGCAAAGAATGATCTTTTTATGCCACTGATATAATAATATAATGGCCTATTAATGCAAGTACACCCTTTTAACAAGCAATGGCCTGAAAATTCTTAAGAAAATTCAGACATTGGAATTCAAGTATGAAAAAATATAGGAAGTGATTAACACCTGCTGATATATAAGAAAGCACTATCATACGTAAAATAATAGTACATTTATGGGAGTAGCCCAAAATTACTTAGTTTGAAACCAAACAAACCAAGTGATACCTCTAACTAACTATTCACAACTAATAGACAAACTTAGTGAAACTCTGTTAACACCACAGTGACCTACATAATCCAGCTGGTGTACTGCAGTTGGGGGAGGGACGGCATGGAAGCTTGGTGGTTTTCTGGTGGATTTACTGGAGTGGAGGATGAAGTTGTTGGAGGATAAAACTACAAACAACTGACTTTTTAGCTTTTTCCCAGGGGTTGCAAAGCTAATGACTATCAGGGACTGTGCCTCTTTGACTCCAAAAGTGTAGCTGCAGGCTACCGGTAAACTACACTGTGGCGTCTTCTAAGTGTTATTATTTTTCTTCTGACTCTTTGCATGTAAATACAATGGGCAATATCGGGGTCGGCAAAGTGACAGTCCATATATGATACGTTAATTCAATAATGGAATTATCGTGACAGGCCTACCTTCAGTGTTACATATAACAGACTGCAGATTTATTCTAGGTTATTCTACTTGACACACCAGTGCACAATGTTTGACACACTCAGATAGCTTCTTCTTAATATAAGACATCAATTTCACAGGTACCAGTTTATTTTTAAATGCATTAACATTAACTATACTTATTGTCTAAAACAGTTGTTTCTTATACGTAAAACATTTCACTAAGACGCTCGGATCAGGTCCTCTGTATAGTCAGCTTTGTGTCTTAAGAGTTGCTACAAAAGCTCTAATGTCTCAGACTTCCTCTGATTTACATAAGTTACCTTTAAATATCTTTCTCTGTCATCATTTTGCTTATTCAAAAACTTTTTTTCATCCTTAAACAGATTGCCAATGGATCCAGTCATGCCATCAGTGTTTGTCTGTCTATTTAGAGATTGATCATTTTTTGTTTGATTGTGTCTCGTCTCAAGTTGTACTCTTTTTTTTCTCTTTTAGTTAGTTTTTTGTTTGTTTTTTCTTTTTCGGTCATTTAACATCATGTCATGTGCTGTCCCGGGACCCCTTTGAAAATGTGATGGTACATCTCAAGGGGTTTGTCCTGATATAATTAAATTCTACAACGATGGAAAATATGAAGGGGCACAGTTTTACCTGAAAGCACCTTCCCATTTAAGAGTCGTTGCACAGGTCCACAAATACATCACAGTTTTCTAAAGGTTAGATCCTCCCCTTTCTTTTTCTTTTTCAGTTTGGTGACATTTTGTTTGTGTATCCACCCCTGTTGTTTAAAGACTTGATTGTGAACGTCAGCAGATGTCACAAGCTACAGTATCTCCTATAGGTCGGTACAGTTGGCTCGCGTCCAGGTTATTTGGAAACCTCACTCACTCTGACTCAGACATGTTGGCACACCGCTGTGGAGAATAAGCATGGTAATGAAAGAGAGAACACATTCCACACTATTTTCTCCATCAATCCTCTATGGAACAACATGCCTGCTGCTTGCGGCTGATGTATTGTTACTGTACATTGCGCAGTGGAGCTCCATTTGTCTCAATCACCAGATTCTTCTGTTATCATTCCAGCTCAGTTACTTTTTGTGGATGTTACCAAGCATAACAAATGAATAATAGAGCACGTATTCATTACACAAATAAAATGTGAGACGTGCGTGTGCCAAAAGTCTCTTTTTACAAATGGCCCTTTGGCTGTGTTTAAAGAGACCAATGGTGCATTTAGCCGAGGAATAATCACAAGCATCAATACTGGCATACAGACTAATGGCCAATGGACATCAACAAACAAATGTAGCAGTGCACTAATTGGGCAGCTGTACTATTGAAAACTGTCTGCTGCACAAGAGTGGAATACTAGTAGTCTAAATGTTAAGTTAAAGGAGATGGAGAACACAATACAATATACTAACAATAGATCAGAAGCATTCTGTTTGTGCCTTAAAGGTACACTACACTCCAAAATTAAAAGAAATATGTTTCCCCTTACCTGTAGTGCTATTTATCAGTCTAGTTTTTTGGTGTTAGTTGCCAAGTGTTGGTGATATCAGCTGTAAAGATTTCTGCCTTCTCTCTAATAATGAAACCAGATGGCACTCGGCTTGTGGTGCTCAAAGTGCCAAAAAGATACATTTGAAAAACTCAACAGCAATGTCTCTTTCCAGAAATCATGAGCCATAAACTCAAGTCAGTACTAGTACCCTTAAAGTGATACTAATACCATTAGAGTACTGTTTTTTTCAACGTCATTTGGTACCAATCATTTGAATGGAAGCAGTCAGCTGTGTAAAATGCCATCACCCCATCCGAAATGAGTTTTACACAAATACGTTTTAATAGTGTTCAAAATTAAAATATTTATATTATTTATATTACTGTACTAATTACTCCATCAAAACCACCTAACTTGACTTCACCACACTGCTGCGGCCAATTACGTGTTGCCTTTAATCTAAGAAAGCAAATCCATCCATATATGCTTTTGTTTTCTATATCTGGGTACAAAAAAGAATCGGATGTAGGTGTCATTTGACTGGAGAAGTTTTGATAGTACTTGGTACTGGTTTATTTTGGTCGATAAGGAAGCGTGCATCTACTGCTAGCTCACCTAGCACCACTGAGCTAGCTAACGTTTCAGCTCAGCCGAGGTGAACAGCATTATTGTTTACATGTTGCACTGTCTCAAGCACAAGCCTCTTGTCTGAGTAGATGCACGCTTCCTTCTGAGCAGTGGTACAGTTGACGGGTATAGTTTGGTAGGAAGAAAATAGTTCCCACATGAAACTGCTCACAACAAGGTCTGTGTATTATCTTGAGTATCCATGTCATGATTTCTGGAAAGAGACATTACTGTTGAGTTTTTCAAATGTTGTTTTTTTTGGCACTTTGAGCACCACAAGCTGAGTGACATCTAGTCCCATTATATTGGAGAGAAGGCAGACATTGCTAGGCCGATATCTCCAACAATCTGCAACTCACACCAAAACAATCTAGACTGGTAAACAGCACTACAGGTAAGAGGAGAAAAAGTATTTTTGATTTTAGGGTAAACTTTCCCTTTAAGTTCCTCAAACTGGATTTAAATCCTCTAGCACTCCTGCAGTCCACCTGGAGAACATAAGACACATCAGCCAATCTCCGCTGTCTCCCCTTCCCCAGTCAATGGTCCCAAACCAGATTGACGGCTGTATATTGCATGCTTCTTGATGGCCCAAGGTGCGAGTGAGTGAGTTTGCCACTCCGCAGGGAGAGAGAAACAGTACAAGATTACACGCCAGTGTTCCACTCCTGGGCCAGGCTCTGTCACAGCTCGCCTCAATCTAATAAACACATGTCTTTATTGATCTAGTCCGCACTCTTCCATGTTTTCGCACTTCCCTCTCCTCGCGTTGTCGGTAAACGCAGCACTCCCTCGGTACTGCATTTGATCTTAATGCTATGAAATGAACATGGGGAAGAAAGTGTCGGCTGTTTTGTTTTTTCATATGTGTGTGTGATATGAATGTTTAAATATACATGTGTCTGTAAGATGATTAGAGCCGATGATGCAGGCATGGCTCAAGTGGGTTGCGAGTTGATGCTGGCTGCAGCCTTTTTCAGTGATATAAGAGTGAGTTAGGGTTTGTTTTAATGGACGCTGGGCTGAAAATGATATAAACAGAGAGAGCCTGCAAGTTGAGCATACTTATTATGCTCTATCTGTTGAATTCTGTGTAGCTATTAATAATGACAGCAGCGGGGAGCAGAGGTAGCAGTTTTGAGCGACAGCATTATTTTGTTTGATTTATGATTTAAATAATTAACCAGTATTTTTAATTTATGATTCCTACAGCAAAGTATACTACACACAACACTATGTGAAAATAGCCCATATCAGGCAAAGAGTTTGTATTTTGTTAGCTTTTAATGGATAATTGATTGTTTATCATTAACGTAGCACTGATTTAAGGCTCAAGAGTTTGCTGTGCATTTATGAAGATAGTTACCACTGCTACAGCAGCTCAAGACTGTCATGTTATGTCTTCTTCAGGTGGAGAATTGGAGTTAAGGTGTGTGTATTCTCTGACATGTGAGTGTGCAGCATGCCCTGACCAGGTGCAGTTGAGGTGATTGCGGTCAGTGGCTCGGCATGTTGGGCTTTATGTGTGCACTGAACCACGTCAGGGAAGTACCAGAGGAAGATACGGCATGGAGAGGAAGATGGGATGAATAGGGAAGGGTGGAGGGGCAAGTCATTGGGGTTGACAGAGGAGTAGAGGATGACGAAAGCAGTCACAGAGAGATTTAAGGCCACAATACGCTAAGGTGGCCTGCAACGAGGGTAGTAGGACACAAAGCACCAAGGAATTAGAGAGGATGAGACGCTGAGAGGAGACAGAGCAACATCTGAGAAACTTGTAGCTCCAGTCTTGAAAGATTTTCACGTCCCCCCCTTCTTTCCTCTCTCAATTTGCAAAATATGCAGTGCAAGTCACACACAGAAAATCACATAAAATGATTAAATTTTTTGGATAAACCCCAAATTGATATGGAAATCACAATTAAGATAAGGGTACACTTGCAAACACACACACGCACACACGCCCTTGCTTTTACCCAGCCATATCTATCTCACATGACTGCACACACTCTTAATAATCCATCCACTTCACACACTTGTTGTGAGACAGTTCCCCTCTGTTTGCCCTCCTCCAATTTAACACTTTCCCTTTCTCTCTGTCTATATGTGTGTAACTGCTCAGTCAGCAGGCTCTGCCACACTGTCAGACAGTGTGGGGGTGAGGTTTGTTGGATGGCAGCATCTGTTTACACTCAGGCTGTTCCCTTGCACTGTCGTATGTATATCTACAAAAGTAATGCACCAGTAATTTGTATGTATCGTAGTTATATATATAGTTATATATCCTAGGGAGTTAAGAGTTAATTACTAACGAGCAGAACCTTATGGCCGGGCTCCACCGGCTGAAAATGTAAGCATCACGTCAGCGTAGCATCGTGGCATATTCATTTGGGCTCCACTGACTGTGTACAGAAGCGACATGTAGAGAAGCCAGCGGGGTTGTTTACCATTTGCCGAGCCGACAGGCTGCATTTAGGCTGCACGAAATGTTAAAGCATTTCCCATCTAAGTTATTACATATATTTGAGTTATCTACAAGTTTACTGTACTGTTTATCATCTACTCGCTTTCAAATGTCCGCCACAGACATTTACACAATGTCACGGATAAACATGGGTAAATGCATGAAAAAAAATCATCACATATCACCTCTGATAATGGTTTAGGCTATTCATTTAAAAACACAATGTGCTCGTTTGTGTTTATGAGCGAGGTTGAACAGGTAGTGCCAAAAGCATAAAAATCTATATGTGGCAGAGATAATTTATTCGTGGCGCACCGCCACAGATAAATGAATGTGTGGGAAACACTGGTAGGTAACCTTACTTTAAGTACATAAAGTGATGATGCCCAGCCTTGTTTCTTTTCCTTAACCTAACCTACGTAACTTTACTTTCCTAACCTAATTTATGTAACTGTCCTCAGTCTAACCTACATAACTTTACTTTTCTAAACCTAATCTACATAACTTAATGGAATGTAGATAACTTTGTATTGTGATGAAGCCTAACCATGTTTGTTTTCTTAAGCCTAACCTACTTAACTTTACTTGCCTAAACCTAACTTATGTAACTTTACGTTATGTATGTAACCTTTTGTTAAGTATGTAACAGACTTTGCCCAACCTTGTTTCTTTGCCTAAACCAAACCTACGTATCTTTATGTTTAGTATGTAACCTTTTGCAAAGTACGTAACGTGATGATGTCTAACCATGTTTCTTTCCCTAAACCTAACTTACGCAACTTTACTTTCCTAAACCTAATTAATGTAACTTTTCTAAATCTAACCTACATAACTTTACTTACCCAAACCTAACCTACCTTACCTTACTTGCCTAAACCTAATTTATGTAACTTTCCTAAACCTAATTTATTTAACTTTCCAAAACCTAATTTATGTAACTTTCCTAAATCTGACTTACATAACTTTACTTACCCAATCCTAACCTAAGTAACTTTACTTTTCTAAACCTAATCTACATAACTGTAACTAACATGTCTTTGGGGTCATCGGGTGGGAACCTCCTTTCACCAGTGTTTCGACTAGTTGGTCCCACAACACCTCCAGGAGGCTAGACAGTGATCTCTGGCGTCCCAGAGACACTCCCCTAATGCCAGGTAGATAACTTTGCCTTAGGTTTGTAACGTGACAGTGTCTTACCATGTTTATTTTCCTAAACCTAACCTACCTAATTTTACTTTCCTAAACCTAATTTATGTAACTTTTTACGTTTCACTTTTTACAGCAGTCTAGATGAACAACCGTTCAATTCGTTTTTAACATGTGGTAACTTTTTCCGAGCCGTCTTTAAGCGCACCATGAGTAGACGGCGCCAGGTAGCATACACATGCTGTCATGTTGTGATCTGAATCAATCGCACAGACGAGACGTGTGCTGCTGGGCACCGCTGTGTGTTAACTATGTTCAGCAAACCAGCCAGCAAGAAGCAAAAAACCTTGCACAGTTTCTTCCAAACAAACCATGTAAGTTGAGTAATGCTGTTGCTTGTAGATAATGTTTGCTATGATGACTAATTAATAGATGCCAATATAGAGCTCGTAAGTTGCGTGTTTCCGGTACATGGGACCTTAAAAATCAATTTCTCATAATGTATTTCAATGGCTAGATGAAAATTATTTTCTGGTCCCATTTGAATTGTGCCCTGAATTTCACATAGGTTGTTTGTGAATTTTTAATATATTTTTTCATGCAAAGAAGGCTACAATTTAGCGGGAAGAAGTTTGATACTGTTAAGTTTTGTGTGAGAGCGCTTTGTGGACTACAGCTCTTCGCTGCTCTCGGCGCGTATGATATACGTCACCACTCGCACTCAGAACATGGCTGTGTTTCTGGTACACTTCACCGCCTTCTTCCAAGGAGAGGACAAAAGTCTTAGGCCAGGGCAACACCGCCTGCGGAAGCACTGCGAATAGCCTCGAAGCGAAGCCAGTTTCCTTTCGGCGCACGTGTTAACCGATTGTGTCATCCACACCGGCTGCGCCGCGCCTCGCAGCTCCGTCGCGCTGCGCAGCTCTGTGGCCAGCTCGCGCCCTGCAGCAATCGTTTTGGTGTCCGGTCTATTTTCTGCGCGAGCCGTGAGTGAATGTGTGACAGAGACAACAGCTGGGAGCAGAACCGCTTGTCGACCAGCGTGGAGAAATGCGCGTCTGATGTGAACGGAAGTGCTCTGGCACGCGCTAGAATTTCGGTGCGCTGCGCTTCGCAGCACTTCCGCAGGCGGTGTGGCCCTGGCGTCAAGCGTGGCAAAAACCTCTACAAGTCTGTTCTTGTTAGAATGGTGACATTCGGGTACAAACACTCCGGCATCTTGATCTGATGGCTCCGTAGATCGTGGCAGAAGATGCAGCAGCAGCAGCACTGTGAGTTGAGAAGTGGAGGGAAATTGTGATGACGTGACGTCACATAGGCGACATGTAGTCTTTCTCATTATGTTGTTTCCACAGCCTTTAACTGAAGAATCATACAATAAACTGTCAGACTCTTAACATGAAAAAATATTATTTTGACCCACACAAAACATTTGTGTAATCCCAGGCATTTAATGACTGGGACTAGAAAATAATAATTTTCTCTCCATTGACTCCCATTCATATTTTCCGAGCCTAGAGGTCCGATGGGGGTCTACCGGAAGGGGCGTGACTTACGAGCTCTATATCAAGTTAAGCTAGTTAACAAGAATACTAATGTTATTGTTACCTATGTTAAATCGCTTGCTAGCTAGTTTCATGCTAGGAATAAACCCACTCCTCCTTAATAAGAACTTGTGCTCACTATTGCTTTGCACATATTTGTTTAATCTTTATTGCCACAATAGAAAGAGCAGGGTCAGGGAGGAGACAGTGGACCAGAAGCCAGCAAGAATGATCATGCAGGGTCTTCACAGGTGAGGAGAGAATATAACTGCCTGAGAAAAAATATCTATAGCATAAAAGTGACTTTGCGATTAATTTCCACAGCTATGTCACCACTGCTGTTCTTAATTCTATTTATAAATTTTGCTTTGCACATTTATTATCTATATTATTGCGATGGATAGAAGAGGGACAGGGAGAAACCAGGCAGGTATTTGGCACTTAATTCTTTGGCTGCTTACCCTGTAGATGCTCGAGGATCATTCTGTGTCAACTCAACCAGAGTTTGGCAGCTAAAACTTTAAACTTTGATAGTATATCATTTTAAAAAACTTAAGTTGGTCCCCTGGTGCTATACTGTGGCTGTTTGGGGTTATGTGGTTTTTAAGCCGCTAAGGAGGGGTGCAGTTGAATGCGAGAGGATAAAAAATCACTCAGTAGACCTCTTAACAATTTGTCCCCCTCACTTCTGAAATGATGGCTACGCCCCTGCCTAAATGTGAATACCTAAATAACTTTACTTACCCAATCCTAACCTACGTAATTTTACTTTTCTAAACCTAATCTATATAACTTCATTGTAAGTAGATAACTTTACCTTTGGTTTCTAATGTGACAATGCCTTACCGTGTTTGTTTTCCTAAACCTAACCTATGTAACTTTACTTGCCTAAATCTAACCTACATAACCCTATGTTAAGAATGTAACCTTTTGTAAAGTACATAACGTGACGATGCCCCACCTTGTTTCTTTTCCCAAACCTAACCTACATAACTTTATTTCCCTAAACCTAACCTACATCACATTACTTTTTTAACATCAGTAACTCTATGTTAAGGATGTAACTTCACGTTAAATCTGTGAAGTGACGACATCCAACCATGTTCCTTTTTCTAAATCTAACCTATGGAACGTAACTTTCCTAAACCTTACCTACATAACTTTATGGTAAGTGCGAAACATATTGTACGCACACACTCCCAACTTTCACACACGAACATTTCAGACACATATATTTTCATACTTTGTCACATGCTGAAAGATGTATTTTTTTTCGAAGTGGACACATCAAAAAGATAGATTCACTCATCTTGAAACATGCACATTTTTCACCTCCACATGAGTTATCTCAGAGGGGATAAGTCATAATCATTTACAATAAATACAGTCATAGCTCCATTTGGCTCCTAAATGACCCAGTGGTGACATTTACTCCAATTAGCTCCCCTCCTATCAAGTTGTTTTCGATCAGTGCTAAGTGGTTAGAGATAAGAAGAATGGCGCTGCTGTCGCCAAAGCCTGCGTCTCCTGCAGCTGAGCCGAATTCTCCTGAGCCGTGACCGCAGCAGTCATCTTAAAGAGCCCCCATCCCTGCAGCCATTACACACCTCGTTGGATTAAAAGTAAGCAGGGAATCATGCAGCGACCAATGGTGTGATAAAGGATGGGGGGAAGGATGTGTGCGAGTATGTATGTGTGTCACCCCATGCCTGCTGAGGTGCCCCATGCTTCAGAGTGTTTTATGGATGTGCATAGTTAATCCACATATTGTGTGTTGGATCATCAGGAATATGAAATGAAAATCACTGAATCCTGAAAGGTTTTTAAAAATGTTTCTCTTTGAAAGAAATAAAAATGATCAGCCAGATGGACTAAAGTAGATAATCCAGTGAATCATTCAAAGATATGAGACGTCCTGGAAATTTTGTAGTGAAATGATCTCACACCATTGACATTTATGGACAACATTAAAGCTGCAGTGTGGAACTTTTGTCTCCCCTCTCTGACAATTGGAGTAATTAGACAAACATTGTCGACATGTGCTTATGATGTATGCCTGCAGGGGAGCTCACCACATTTCCCCCATCATCCTGGAGTGCGCTTTTCAAGTCTTCCTGTGCAAATATCTTGACTTAAATCCTTCCTGTGAGCACTACGTTTCTTTTTTATCTGGAGCACCCACTCCAAACACTTTGCTTGGACGCTCGGATTGTCCACCACAGCTTCCGCCATACTCCTACTAGCTGCTCCGTTGGAATGGTCTCCCCCAACACATCCTGCCCCCTTTAGTTTGGCTAGGTTGATATAAACCAGTCGCACCTGCACAGAAAATTTACCACAGACACCAGATACAGCAACTCCAGTATACTACAAAATACAGAGAGCTTTACCCACTGGCAATAGGCTTAATCAGAATTGTGTGAACACATTTGGCAAAAGCCCAGTCGCCAGAAGAAAATGTTGGCGTCTACATTTAACAAGGATTCAGATCAGCATTTCTAAAGTGATGGAATATATAAGTTAATTTTGTTATGGGAGGGGGGGGGGCACGCCAATCTGCAGACCACTGTTAGAGGCTAGCAAACAACAAAACCAGGTGTGATTTAGTGAGTCATTGCTGTGTTTCCAGTGGCTTTTATGGATCCCAAATGCAAGTATTTCAAGGGACCTGTCATTGTTTTTCCACTGGGGATAGTGGCACAAAAATGGTTGCATTTTACCTAGACATCACTTAGTGTCCTGCCGGGATAGTGGCAGGAAAAGCGGTAGTTTTTGCAAGACATTACTGCTTTTCTAGTGAGAAATGTGCCCCTAAAATTAAAATCAGGTATTTTAAGCCAAAACATGATCTTCTCCTAACCATAACCATATGGTTTTGTGTCTAAACCACATTAACCACAGTGTTTAAACATAAAGTCTCAACATATACGCTGCATATTAACATGCAAATGTAACCTCCTTGTAATCTCCAAATGTACTATCCTTGGTTTGCAGACACATGCAGTGACAACATTTTTTCTGGCCATTGTGTTTTTGGCAAAGGTTTGAATGTAATAGAGATTTATACGTAAAGATTTTGCACGTAAGCTTTTATATTGGAAAAAAAAAACTCTCACAAGATTATAACAGTATTTACATGTAAACAATATTTAATTACGTATTATGCTGTCCAGAGAAATCGTGTGTCTCTAAATTTGGAGAGGATGAAGCGCTCCTAAAATGTTCCTACTATGTAAGCATAACAAACAATTTAAAAGCCCATTGGATTATCAGGAAAATGTATCGTGACAAAGCTGAAAACAGATTTTCATTTTTGGCTTATAAAAAGGTGTATTCTAGACAATATTCAAAAGCAAATGCACAAAAGTTATAGTCATGCTCATCCGTATTCCAAAATCATGATTGTCAATTTAGACATGTCAGCTATGTGTTTTGACAAAATAAACTGAGGAACGATAAATTATAGTAATTAATAGCTATTATGAATGAACTAAATGTATTTTCTAAGCTGGAGTTATTGCAGTAAACCTCTGCCATTTCACACTTCATATCTCCTCCCTGCCCCTTTTCCTGTATACCTTCTAGTAAAGGCGGAAATGCCACATGAATAATGAAGAGGAGCATGTAATCGGTGTGTTGGTGCATGTGTGTGTGTGAGAGAGAGAGAGGGAGCCTTGCAGCATTAGAACAGGTAGCAGCTTAGTTGTTGATGCTGATGTGGTCTCAGTATGCATTTCGACAAGGTTATATAACACATCATGCTGCGTAGCTGGCGAGCGGCGTTGCTGCTATTTATAGAAACGCTTTGATGGAACAAACTCTGTGACACACAGACACAAAAACATCAACCTGGGCGTGTTTGTGCAAACTCATTTGTACGCTGCACAAGCAATGACTTATAGCGCATTATTCTTAATATCTCTCCCTCTGTCTCTCATGCACAAACAATAATAATAAGCTCCTATCCAATAAAGCACAATTGTTAACTATCAGAGGGACAAAGAGGTTGTATTAAATTCAGAGGCTGCAGCAAGTAAACAGATAATTATTGATGTGTCCTGATCAGTCACCCTGTCCGTGGTGTCCTCTCTCTCCTCTCTCTCTCTCTGTCTGCCTGTCTCTCTTGGATGAGTCAATCTCTCAGTTCAGCTTTCTCCATCTCTCTTAAGCACACACATATACCTGAACGCGAGTGCACACTCGTACTCGCACAAATGTAGACAGAATACACACAGCCACAGTCTGGCGTGACATTTTCCTTTTGTTCATTTAAATACCAAGGAGTCCAGACAAAAAACCATTACAGGGCGCAATGTGGCGTGACGGCTTTTTGATCAGCTTGAGAGAGAAATAAGGGGAGAAATGTTAGGGGCATTACCACTCATTTTGTTGAGGTGCTCTGATAACGTTTAACCAGCTGATTGCTTTGTTTAGAGCCCTGCCCGCCGCCGCAGCCTGGAAATGTAAAGCCGAGCACACAGTTGAATAAATCCTGCAGCATGTGTAGCATTTGAGACATGCATTGGAGTGTGCATACATGGGCGCAGCTATTACGGTCACATGCATGAATTATTTTGCAACTAGACGCTGCAATACTGAGATTTTCAGATAATGTATGCAGCACCAAATCAAACAAAATTGCATACTTTAAATGTCTTCTGTGGAATCCACGAGCACCCACAGTAATTCACCAAAAGACTGCAGCAGAGAGCCACAAATCCAGCCTGTTGCGACTCTGTTACTCTTTCATGTCATGCGAGCAGCCACATGCTTTGTTAATTTCCCTCCACGTCCACCATATGCTACATTAGCACCCCACTGTTTAAGATCTATGTGTTAGCATCAGCTATGAACTTAACGGTGCTCCCCGAGGTAGGATATGGCTGAGCCTGAGCACAGCAGCAAGTGCAGCATCCATCCCTCCGTACGCAACAAAATAAACCTACCCATATAGAAAACAATCTCAATATAGAAATTGCCTTTTATGAGAGCCCATAACAGTTCAGTCTCCCCGCTCGCCAGTAGCTGTCACAGACTCCTGATACGGCACAAACAAAAGCCTCAAATACATAAATCTTGATAAGGTTGTATCTCAACAGCTGGTCATGTTATGGAGGACTAGATAACACAGTGAACAGGCAGCTCTGGGAAAAATGAACTAGCATCAGGAATTTAAACACTTTTTGCTAATGTCTCAGCCTTCTGGTGTGCAAACATTAATTTTATAGAAAGGGAACTTAATCACCAGATGCATCTGCAATTTTAGATGTTTTTGTCCTTTCCAATAAAATTGCTGTGACAACTGCACAGTAAAAGCTGTAAATTTACAATTATTTCACTATCAGGTTCCCGCCGCCCTTGTTTTGATCTGAATGATTAAAAAGGGTGGGAGAGATCGAGCGGGAGCGATAGAGAGAGATATGAGGAGAGAGAGGAAGGAGCAGACATTGACAGCTGCCCAAACCGAGCTGCCTTTCAAGATATCAGAGCAACTGCAGCACCTCGGCAACCGAACAGATAAGACTCCAGCCAAGATATCAAACAGCATCAGCAATAAGCAACAGCCACAAACAAACACTTTCGCAGCCAGCCACGGGCTCCTCACCAACCGCTGCCAAACAGCCCTGGGCCACCTCAGCAGGTTAGGGGGGGATGGGTGGAGGCAGGAACGGCCCAAACAAATTGGAAATGTCAAATGGTACCCCGATCGACCTCGCTCTGCTTCCTCATCAAAAACTTAATAAAGAATTTGAGATGTTGTAGCGTTTGCTTTAATATGTTTGATGTGTTGTTTGAGGAGGAAGTGGTACAGGTGGGATGGGGGCACTGAGAGGGGAGACATTTAAATGAATGTGTTACTCATCATTGCATCATTATTTTACTGCCTTTAAAATATAATACCAGAGGGCAGTTAGGGGTGAAACCTGGAGGGGTGCCATGAGGTAACTAAAGCACAAAAGTACCATAGAAAAATTCAATATTTTAATGTATGTTTGATCAATAAAGATCCCCAATATACATGTTCATTTAAATAAATGACCTAATGCTGGTGCCATCACAGTATCCAAAGCAGCTGGCAATAATTTACACTGATTTTACAGATTTTCTAAATATATATGATTACAGTTGTATGCAGCATTTACAGCATTAATATAGCAGCAAACCACTATTTGCTTTGTAAAGATATAGTGGAGTAATGGTGTCCTGAGCAGAGACTGTTGTAATCGGAACTTCTCTACAGTCAGTTGTGGTAAGCCGGTCTGGCAGCACATGCATGTTAGTGTGTTAACCCCACGGACTAGCTTAGTGGCGCCACTCTGCAATCTACTCTTACAGTGGTTACAGCTGATAGCGATATGCATCGTTGTGGAGGCGTAGCGCCCAACCTCAGGTTGCCCCTTGGCTGCTAGCTGCTGGCTCAGCCACCTCCATGTTGGGAACCATGTCCAAACTACTTAAAACATTATGAATTTTGCATAAAACCCCTTGAAATGCAAAAAATAAAAAAAGTTTGCAACATTTCATTTTTATTAAGACAAACAAATAGAAATTTGAGCCATGTTACAGCCATGCTTCGTTAATTAGACCTATTTATTGGGCGGTGTCATGATATTACGTGTATGGTATAGCAGTGTGTTTAGAAATCCCAACAGTATAATTTTCAAAGCCATCAAAATATAGATCCTCATCTTTCTATTAGCCTCATACTAGAGAGGCTGTAGTGAAGAGTGTACATAACGCACCACCAGAGGTCAGTCTGGTGAAACAGGAAGCTGAGCTGACAAACATGGTGAGTGCCAGTGGTGGGGATAACGTTACAGGACTGTACACAACCAGCCTGCAGCAACAGAGCAGAGCACTAACTATTGAAACAGTGGACTATCTAATTAAACGACTCACTAGACTAAGCAAGGTGGTTGTTGTGGAGTTTGAATGAAATGTGTTTTATGATGAGTTAACAAGGCAGTTAAGCTAGTCTTGGTTCGGTGAAAGAGAGAAACTTGAATTCTGAAGTTCTCTGCATTATGTGACGTTATTGTGTATGTATTAGACTGAAACAGCTTAGAAAGCACGCAGAATGTAGCAAAGTCACCAGTTGCGAGGGGCGTACCATATACCTTGTTGTTGTTTCATAAAAAATATATATAAAAAGTACGTATAAAAAGTACTCCCTATTGTTTGTAAAATTACTCTTCCAAACTACAACTTCAATGAAACGTGTAAAAATATATTTGATGCAATTAAATGTTTGTTAGCATTAGCAACCGTAAGCTATTTTATATTGAGCTTTTTTGATCTGCAAAAGGAAGAGTGTGTTGTTTCTTACATGGTTTCACTTTAAAAGAGTTTGCTCTTTGATAATATCATATATGATAATATAGTAAATAATGATAATGACTGTAGTAATTAAAGGCAAATTCCGACTCTTTTCTATCTATTAGTTAAGTCTTTATACCTCAGGGCCTGCTCCTTAATGGGCTCCATTTGTGGCCCCTCTTTATGTAAAGAAATTCAACAGTATGGTATCAACAGTGTGTTATCATTTATGTGATACACTTTACAGCGTGTTTTGGATGTTTTGGAATACTCTTAGTCTTTTATGGTGAGCCGAGGACAATACACGGCCGACGGCAGTAGATTCATCATTCTCTTCATAATGCCGGATATGAATCATGCTCTCTGTGTTGTCCCCCTGCTGAAGGAATTAGTTAAGAGTTGTGAGGCTGTCCCATTCCTCATCCATTTCCTCCGTCTCATTTATCTCTGTCTTCCTCAGGTTGTTTTTTTTGAGCGCTCAGATTTATTGTCATCAGCGCAGAGGTGCAATGCATATCTTACTTTACAAACAAGACAAAGATTAAGAGACACGGAGAGAAGGAGCAGACAGCTGAGCCCATTATGAGAGGAAAATTAGATAATCAGCAAAACCACAGACATGCCACTTTCATTCCAAAATGAGAAATCCGTTTGCATTTCCAGGGTGGGCTTTTGGCACAAACAAAACAGACCTCGCCTTACATTATGCTGCATGCCACATCAGTGTGACACAAAGAAATGTAGCTGTACCTGGAGGGATGGATTTATTTTACTGGACTTTTTACTTCAGCGGAGATTACTGTTGCATGGCAACCAAAATCTCCTAATGCCCAGTGTATAATGCATGTTCTTTGTGCTTGTAAATCTCTTTTCTCACTAAACCTGCACCCTTCATTTGAGCCCCATCATTAGGGGTGGCACTATTTTGGAATGTCTGGTTTTAATGTAATTACGAGTCTTGGTGTCAAGATGTGTTTCAGAATCCATTCTCGATTCAAAATTTATTCTTAATTGTTTGTTGGTTTGAAAAGGTGGCACTTTTTTCAGGCTTTTACTCAAGTGCACTGTGTGTGTTCATTAAAGCTCTTGATTACTGTGTGTGCGACATGGCGTTAGGTGTAGGAATTTTTGGAACCCGTGAATTGATTCTTAATTGTAGAAAATTGTGAAGTGATTTTTGACATGATTACAGTCATGTTTAAATATTACAGCTTGTGTGAATGCTCCAAACATGTATGCCACCGGCTGCTTTAACCAGTGCATGAGAATTTATTATGTTATGCTTTTCTGATACCTAACTAGGAAGCAAGAAATCTCCGTATGTAGGTATAAATGCATGTGTGTGTCCTTCACATATCTGGAGAACCATTCATTCGATCTACTCTGGGTGGCTGTATTGCTGGGGCCGCAAGGACGCGCAATGTCGAAGTGGTGCACTTTGGGCACATGACATGTTCAGTATTAAAAAACTTTGAATACACTGCTGAACAGTGCTCTGTAGCTCTGTGCAGCAGCGGGGGCGGAGCTTTAGGGCTCTGTGAAGAGTCCACCTGTGTTTTCACTAGCAGTGGCTTGGGGGTATTTTTCTTGGCCATACTAATAACTAATAACACTAATAACGTTACCACGGGTAAATTATGTCTGCTAATTAAATCTATGCTCTACTTTTATAACTGCAGTGGTGTGGACTCAAGCATGTCTTTACCTGCTGAAACTGAGTAAGTCTGCCAGAGACAGCTGCAAAGATGCAGATCACTGTTTTAAGACCAGAAACCACAAAAATGGTTGTTCATGTCTGAGACTTTGAGATGCTTCCTGTGGAAATCTGGGTGTCCTTAGCGACACATTATAGCATTCCCAGAGGGGATTGTGTGGGTATTTTATTTTTTAAAACTGGAATTATTTCCCAACCAATTGTTGAAATGTAAAGTTTCAACAGCTACATAATAATGTACAAATGCTACCTATCCATGGTTTGAAGAATTGTTTAATATCAACGTTTATTTGGGTGATTAGGTTTAACACCTATTTGGAAATTAATAGTGTATTTCACTGGTGGTTGAATCTACAACATAACCAGTAACTTTGACAGTCTGTCTTTTAAATATAGTAATACAATGTTTTCCGGCACGTTGGTGTTGTGGTTAGCACTGTCGTCTGACAGCAAGAGGGTTTGAACCCAGGGTGTGGGAGCCCCCGTGTCAGCGTGGGTTTTCTCCAGGTACTCCAGCTTCCTCCCACAATCTAAAGACTTGCAGATTATGTTAATTGTTGGCTGTAAATTGCCCGTAGGTGTGAATGCGAGCGTGAATGGTCGCCTGTCTCCATATGTCAGCCCTGTGATAGTCCGGTGACTTGTCCAGGGTGTACCCCACCTCCCGCCCAATGTCAGCTGGGATAGGCTCCAGCCCCCCATGACCCCCAAGACCATAAACGGTTGAATAAAGGATGAATGAATGTTTTCCTCTGAAGTAGAAGTACACAGTAAGTAGTATACCATAGAATTGCATATGTTTAAGTGGTTTTGAGGCCTTATGTACGATATTTCGAGTAAGGCTATAATGATCTGAAATAGCAACATAGTTCAATATTTTTCACATCTAAAAAAAAATGTAAAACTTTTGGGGCCCAGGTGTGTTGCTCAGGACTCAAAGAAGCACAGTGTTGAGTGTGAGGTTGTTTGGACGAGTGGTTCTTGAGAAAGCTACAAGCAACCACAGGCCAAGCAGTGGAGCCATTCTGACCAGGCGTGGGTTTGCGCATGCCAGCACTGCACAAACTCAGACAAATGCCGCTGAGTAAAACAACCCAAGGAATTATGTTCACATCGGTTGATACTGCATCTAATGGTGGACTTCTGTTGCCAGTAGTGTATCCTTTAAGCAAGGTGGAAAGTGTGGGTGAGGAGGTCAGGGTGGAAGGGCTTGTAATGCATCCAACTTCATGCAGGAGACCAGAGTTCACATCCCAGCAGCAGCCATCACAGTTTTTCCCTTAATAGGCTTTTAGTTTCCTTACACTTAGCATAATTGAACCATAGTTTATTGGCAATGACCACAATCTTTCTATAACCTAATTCATGCTGTAGTTTCAAGGTGCATGTTTTGTATATATTTTTTTCTTTGAAATGTAAAAAGGCACACAAAATAGAATAGACAGACAAGAAACCCTCCAAAGAAGCTATCTTAAAAACTTTCCCTTAGAACAGTATTAACTTTACATCACTGCCCAGAGGACATTTTGTTCTCCTGAAGAGTCAAGAGTTTTTTGCACCTCATGCTGAACTTCTATCATGAGGTTTTATATGAGTTCACTAAAGGTGAGCAAACTCTCTTTCATAACTAAACAGCGTGGTAAACAGAGTTGAGATGGAGTCACCCTCCAGTACATCCCTACTGCTCTCGCCTTTAAATCTTCTTTCAATAGCTTCTTTATCATTCTGCTTTTTCTCCAGCAAGCTCTCTATTCACTCTTTTGCTTCCTTGCTTCCTTTCATCCTCAAAACTCTATCTGTCTCCCTGACATCTTTCCTCCTCCTCCTCCTGTCCTTCATTTGCCCCTGGCCTCCATCCCTCTCTCCCTCCATCAGCCCACCTCCTCATCCCTCTCCAGCTCCTCCATCTTAGCTCGTCATTGCGGAAGCAGGTTTTTTTTTTTGCATGCTGGTGATGTCACAGGTGGAGTTTGTGTGTGTGTGTGTGTCTCAGAATGATATCGCTCTCCTTCGGACCGTGTGAATGAGATGATCCACCTTCTTGCGGCCTCCCTGCCTCCATCCTCTCACCCCCCCCCCCCCCCCCCCCCCCGCACTCTGCTGCACACTTCCACTCGCATAAAAGAGTCAATTTGTCAGAGATGTCAAGGGTGCTAACGAACAGCCAGCTTCTTGCCATATGCCTGTGTGTGTGTGTGTGTGAGCACGTCCGTACTGTTGCTGCAGCATGGTGTGAATGAGTGTGTGCCAAGTGTACTAAGCAGACAAGTACACGTGTATATATAGCCGCTGTGTGGAGGGCTATAAGACAATTACGCAGGTGTGACATGTTGTTTTTGCTCATTCAGCCTATAGAGGTGGCGAATGTGTTAATTAATACACGGCAGCTCTGTGTCCTGTATGCGCCTTGGCCTGCCTGTCTGTGTGTTTGTGCATATGTATTTCTCTGTGCGTGTGTGTGTTAAGGCTCCTCTTCCTCCAGCGCCGCCTGAGGAGTGTGATGACCAGTCTATTTGACGGGCGTTCCAGTCACAGCGGTTGCCCCGTCACTGCAGTGACTGGGTCATCTGAGTTAATTATTCTCAGCGCTGGTCCATCATGCTCCATGCTGTGAACACGCACACACACACACACACACACTTATACGCACACATACGCTGTCACAGCCAGACATGTGAAATTGAAGCATACATTCTCCCGGCTTAACTTAAGCATGGTGCCTTTTAACTAACTCCAAAAACACACAAAGGAGCACCCTGGGGCCCTGTACTGTGGAGTGTCCTAAGTTACACTGACACATCCAACCACGCAGGCTGTACACTAAATGTATGGATTTCTACAGTTGAGTTTGAATGACAGTGACTAATGTGAGGCAGTCTTCTTGCTAATTAAAGTCTAGTCATACATTAATTACCGTGAGCTGCAGTATTTAAGGTCTTAATTGAGTGCTGGATGATTTTCCCTTTAACCTTCGCTAAACCAGGATTTTCTTTTTGATTACTTTATCTTCAGACAAAAGTTGACACTAAGGAGTAAGAAATTATAGTTTCCTATTGTCCGTTGTAATACAGAACTCTAGTATTACATCTCTTCTAGATGATACCATACCATAGGACATGCAACATCTTAATTTCAATGGAATTCTATGCTGCAGTTAACATTTGTGTCCAGCTGCACTCCAAAGCTCAGCTTCTCTGATCGTGCTTCTGAATACCATGCTAATCCCTGTAATATGTTACACTAGCTAGCTCATTCACTTCTGTCAAAGATGTATTGTTTCTCAGGAGAATAGGGCAGAACGTGTTAGTGTCACATTCTAAATGCAAATAATGACCATGCCCAGAAGCTAGAACTGTGGTTCTCAACCAGGGGTCGTAGAAGGAGTTCCAGGGGATTGCCAGAGCAATGCAGAATAGTTTATTTTCACTCTTGAATTCAATATAAATTGAGGCCAATGTGAGTCAGAGTCATATGAGTGACTATTCAGATACAGTAGGTTTACTTATTCTCAACTGTGGTTGGCAACTGTCGAGTTCCAGTCTTAAAAGACAACTACGCCTCATTTTCCACATTCATACATGACATCTCTATGGTCTAAGACAGTTCCAAAAACACATCAACAACTCTCTCCCAAATCTAAGCTGCAGTGCTAAACTAACATTTGTGATGTCATAGTGTATAAAGTCTGGAGCTGCTCCACAGACAATGAATAGGGAAAGATGTTCCAGATGACACAGAGAGCCCTCAGGTGAATCTTCTGAGTATATGGGTAGACTTTCTGTTTCAGAGAACACTACAATAGAATAAAACTCATAAGGGTATAAAAAGAAACAAACATTCTGTGGGTCCCCTTAATTGTCTGTAGAGCAGCTACAGACTTTATACCCTATGACATCACAAGTTTGAGACTTACCTCTTTGGTTTCTGGCTTTGAGAGAGAGTAGCTCATGTTCACAAATATTGATTGGACGTTCCTAGGCCATGGAAATAACATACTGGAATTCCTTATTTGGGTGGTGTTCTCCTTTTATCATATCTAACAATCAAAATAGACTATTTGCAGATGATGGTCCCTGAAGCAACGTCTTATCAAATTAGGGCACCTTGACACAAAAAAGTTTGAGAACCACTAAGCTAGAGGGTCTCTGTGGCAAAGCACACATTTTAGATAAGGGAAATAAGTAAATGAAAAATAATTCTTTAATAGCCATATTCAATTGATTCTGTTCTTTAATGTCACGCATTTATTAAAAATTAAGAAACTGTCTTTAGATTTTTAAAGGAGCTATGTATGACATTCAGAGCAATTCTACAGATTACAATGACAGTGATTGACTGCATCTGGCTCTGAACATGGAGGTGGCTGAGCTGGTAGCCAGCAGCAGTACTGACAGAGCCAGCAGTGTTAACGGTTGACCGGAGGGTGAGCGTTACACTTCTGTGACAATGCCGTTCCACCACTGTGGGTCAGGACGCAGTGTGGAGCAGCACCAGTTAGCCGGTCTTTGGAATACACGCACTAACATCCACTCGCAGCCAGACTGTCTACCACAACAATAAACAGAGAAGCTCAGATTACAACACACAGATGTTGTGTAACTTCATTCTCTGTTCAGGATGCATTACTCCACTATATCCTTACATAGCAAATAGTGGTTTGCTGCCATATAAATGTTCTGAATGTTGTATAGAGCAGCTTTAAACTTAAAAATATAAATATGGGGTTTCTAGTTAAAAGTCCTGTGTCATATGGATTCTTTATTTTTTATATAAATATATAGCATCCTAATAATCACTTTTACAGCTATAAAATGAAGAATATATCATTTATTTCATGGTTAACTTTGTAGCACAGCATCTTAGTATTTGCACCCTCATTTGTAGTATCCTATTAGTTGTTTAGTCACCAAACAGTATGTGGGTGTAATGACAAGCTACTGTATCTCCTAAGGCCATACACAGAAGACACAGGAGGGAATGTAACACAGTATGCATGTCTTTGAGCATGTTAATTGAAATCATGTTTTCCTTACCCATGAATCACTTAATGCCGCAACTTTAAACATCACACATATTTGCCCTCTGGCTTTGTTTATGTATATTAATTAATGCTGTGGTTGAACATTTTAAGAAGTGCTGTATTCCCCTTTAAATGCATGCTCAATGGAACTACATTATTTACAATATAAGATGTATTTATGGCTGTATGTTAACATTGAGGCAAGTCCTGGCTGACTATTTTGGAGCAGAAGGTAAGCCATATGCGAGTGGGTGGGGTGATGGCAAAATGCTCGCACAGATATACATACACACACTGTTTGTTAGGAAGGCCATGCTGTTCAGGCACTATCAGAATTACATTATTGCGCAATAGCGTTCACAGAGCGAACCAAATGTTCCAAATGTCTCTGGGTCTGCCTCTCTCTGTCTCACTTGGTGTACCACAGTGGGATCACAGCTAAAAAGGGGAGGGGGGGATCCCACAGCTAAAAACAGAATCCAAACAGCTAAAAAAAAAAATAAAAAAAAATCCTAATTTGGCAAAACAAATGAGCACCCTCGCGACTGCGAACGCATTAGGGGAGTGATATGCAAATGAGTGCTCCATGTGCCTTCAAGCAAGCTTGCCAGATGCTGGTGAGCTGAGCCCGGCGGGAGTGTCGTGAGGTAGATCTCACAGAGAGAGGCAGGGGGAAAAAAAGAGGGGGGAGCATTGGAGGAGAGTGTTTAAATGTGGTGTGATTAGCGCTGAATATTTTGGCAATTGCCCTGGCTTGGCATGAGTTGTGAAAGTTGTGAAATTTATAGGAGAGTGCTTAGCCATTCCTAATGTAGCACAAGTGATGATAAAAGTTTTTTTGGACCATGTGGGTGTAACAGTAAGCATCTACAAATCACATGTGGGATGTCCCTGTGAGGATTTAACAGCTGACACATCTCAATAAGGTAGATTTACATAAACATGGCCTGGAACTTGCAAGCAGAGATCACGAAACACATGTGCCTTACATGAATTTAAAGAGATATTCATTACTAATCATTGACGGTATGAGAAATCAGTATGATAACTAGGGCTGACACCTTGTGGTCAGTTGGTCTATTAGTTGGTTGTTTGGTCAGTCGTTATGCTCTTGTCCAGCTAAATTCTCACTGGTCGGACAATCGCTGGTGTTACTTTCATCAGGCTCTGTGTCCACCTCATAGACTGTATATAAAGATAGACGACAAGACAGCTTCCCATGTCATGAAGTCCGCCCTCTCCATGTTAGTAGATGGAACATGGACCAAATTAAACACTCAAAGTACACATCAAATAATTATTTCCCAAAGATGGTTTCTGTCATTTAAGGTAGTTTATAATCACACTGCTGTATGTTCAAGTGTTTGTTTTTCTGATAAGTTTGGTTTTAATTAGTTATTTAATGCTATAGAACAGGGATTTTGCAACATGATTGACAACTGTGTGAGCCAGTTGCTGGGCTCGCATTCAGTTGGGCTGCTTGGGGATGGTCGGGAAGGTGTATGGGCAGGAAACTTGATACCGCGGGAATCATTGCTGCTTACACTCTGGCTCCAACCTGGCAGCGACCGTATCCAGGATATTGGAGCTTAACCTCTGTACAGTGAGGGTCAGTGGAGTTGAGTTGTCAATCTTTATATACAGTCTGTGGTCCACCAAAGCATTTTTTCCCGGCTGAAAACGGCAGGCACTCTTCTGAAAACACCCAACTGGGAGAGCTATAGTGCTTTGGAGGTGCAGTGTTCTCTTAGTTTAGGCGCTTTGGTTGCATCTGGTTGCTATGATACAGAATATCAGTGGAAGTAAAGTTGTTGGCACCAGAAAGAGTACTTGTTCTGATCCTTGTGGTGAATGAAGGGAAGGCTGGAGTACATAGTGAGAATGGAAATTAATTTCTCCTCCTTTGTTGTTCAGCACTTGTACATGCAGGATATGACCATAGGCTGTATGATAAAGATGGACGACATGACTGCTCCCCAAAGTGAAGCCGAAACATTTCAATCGCACCCTGGTGGGTAGCTGCAGTACAGGTCATTAACCCCACCCCCTCGATATTAGCGGATAGGAAATGGGCCAAACTGAAACTCAGAGTATGCATCAATTTTTTTCCCCCCCAAAGCTGTTTTCTGGAGGTATTTCCTATCCCTCTGATGTATGTTGAAGTGTTTTTTGGAAAAGTTTGTTTAGTTATTGATACTGCACGATAATATCGGTATGTTCATTGGTATTGGCCTATATCAGCTTTAAACTGAACTATCAGCATCGGCCAACATGCTTTTTGTATTTTGTACAATAAATATTACATACTGTGAAAAGTATTGTATTTTATATCTCCATCTGCTGGTGGGCCATCACGATTAGAGTATACATGCATAATAGGAGTCTTGATGATCACTAAAATTAGGTAGGGAAAAAAAGTGGATATGTCAATATAGGTATACGTTATTGGTCAAATGAGTTGTTAAATATCGGTACAAAATCCAATGTTGTGCATCCCTAATAAAAAGGGGTTTAACCTCATTATTGACAATCAGTGCACTTGCTATCAAAGGTGCTGCTTGCAGTTAGTTGGACTGGTGTATGGAGTGCACAAACTTTGGCTCCAAATGACATCACCAGGGCAAGATGGCAGCGGCCATATCTGGAATATTTAGGCCAGAGTCCTGCACAGGTCCAGTTTTCAAGATCCGCCCCGACCCGACTCGGCGACGTACAAACCCACACCCGAACCGCAAACCCGCGCATCAGGCCAATTAGTACCGCAACCTGGTCCGACCCGTTGAAACATGACCCGCAGCCCGACCCGTAACCCGGATTTAAAGTAATCATTTTGGGTCATATTGGCTGAATATTGAACAGCATATTGCCACAGTTAAGGTGCCAGTAAGTAAACAACGACCTGAATGAAGCAGCTCTCACAATAAAAACCTGACTTCAGCTCCATCATCAACCCTCTGTGTTCTTCTCCCATACGAGTGTAAAAGCACTCGTTTTTTACGTTTAATGCTTTTAAACTTTTAATCTATGTAAAGGAACTTTACATGTGTAATAATAGACTTACTTTCTGTCCAGAGCGACGTTCAGCAGTTACGAGCCGTCACATGTTTTTAGAATCCATCGAGGAGAGAAGTAATCCATCAGGGAAACACTTCAGAAACATTATAAAGTGATAGTTGTACATTTTATCCACTTATTTCTCAAATACCTAAATAATTATTTACTGTTTTGGAAGTGGGGCTTGTTATACGGTGGCAGCCATGTTGATTCTGTCGTCCAATCACAAATTGTGTTATTGTGGTGAAACACATGTAAACAGCTGAACCAATGCCTGTTGCGAAATAGCGGAGGCGATCCTCAGAGAGTAAATAATGACCAAGATAGTTATCTGTAGTTTATCGAACTAATGACTGATGTGTTTATCTAAAACCCGCGATCCGACCCGCATGTTATTTTTTCCACCCAGATCCGAACCCGGGAAAAAATGCTTTTTTAAAAACCACCCGCAAATCAGCTGTTTTTGTGGGTACCCGACCCAGTGCAGGAGTCTGATTTAGGCTTCATTTTTGGACAGTAGGATGAAGTACAGAGGTGTTGTCCGCCTTTATATACAGTTTATGGATGTGATCTCTATACTGTATTTCAAATGTGTGATCATTTAATTACACACTATACTTGTAAAAAATCTAAACACAGTGAGAGACATTATTTTATTGAAATATTATATTACCTCTCACTGTGTAATTTTCCATGTGACATTATCAATTGAATATCCATCTAAAAAAATACAGTTCATTATTTTAATCAGTATTCTGATTGATGATTGCCAGGCTACAGAGTTTTAAGAATACCAATTATAATCAGCGTCTGAAAAAAACAATTGGCGGAGCGCTTACAACAACAGGCATCCTGAAATGACTGCAGCAAATAAAAGAATGCATTAAAAATAAAGCATACATGTGACAGGTTTACAGGTTATAAGCAAATGTGCCAGTGGGCAGTAGTAGTTCTTCCCATAACTAGCTATACAGATGGAATAATAAACAGAAGTGTGCGCAGATGTGTAAACTGCGCAGTAAGCACTTCATTAGTTATTTAAATAGAGGCAATGCATACTGAAATAGATACATTTCATTGCAGATATTCTCTATGGATTGGCTCGTAAAACAATAAAATGCTTACAGTAGAGCCCATGTCTGTTAACACATGTCCTTAAGATAAAATAAATGTTTATATTCCTAATAACGTGCACATCAAACATTTGTTCTTATTGGTTATTGCTCGCTCTTGCATACACATTTCTGTATGAACCCAATATGCCTGCATGAGCAGCTTGAATGCTTATATATAATGCATTGTGTGCTCATTGTGTGTGTGTTAAGTGCACTTGTCACACATTCTCAGAGCTACATTTGTGTAAGAACAAGCACATTAAGATCACATTGTACCCGACTGTATGCGAGCAATAAGCCGTCGCTCTCTGAACATGTGTGCTATTGTGCACTTGTTTGCTATGTTGTGGCCCTTGTGTATGCACTGTTTGTTAACACACCTGTTCGCTCAACACGCGTGTATAGTGAGAGGGCCTGTTTCCCAGTCACAAAGCCATCCAGCTCCAGTGAATTAAAGCAGATGAATCACAGCTCCACAGTTCAGTAGGCCCAAAGAGGCTAGTGGCTGACGCGAGCGTATTGTTGTGAATCAACCACCCCGTCGGAGCACACTGCGCTCCCTCTTCCCTCCCTTTCCTAACAGCCCGTGTCACCCAGCTCCCTTGCCAACACCCACACGCACACACACACTGAAAGCTGTTAGCTGCCGCAGTTTGAGAGCAGGTGCTAGCGTGGCATGGCAGCGCCCACGGGGCTCAGAGGCTGCAGACAGACACCAGATCAACCGCCAGTTTTCTACATTCTGCTCGGCGACCGCTCACTGGTGCCCAGCCCTAATTATTATTGGCCGCTGTAATTAATTACAGAGCCTCGGAGCAGCCGGCAGATATAATCCAGGATCACTCCCTGACTTCAGCGGTGTCATTCGGTGTTTCGGACTGTGCCGGTGTGGCTGCCGTCCCTGAGACCGGGTGATCTCTGTGAAAGGACACACTGTGGTTCTGTACCAAGATTTTGCAGCTAAGCACTTGCCGCTCAATTTTGATTTGGCACAAGTCTGCAGACATATGGTCCAAGGTTAGGCTGACTGATTTAGCTTGGATTTTACATCAAATTATTTAGCTATTGAATTAAGCTATCAATTTAAAATATGCAATCAAATATGGGAATCCGACTTTATAGTCAATGGTAGCGCCTACTGTTGGCCTGGAAGGGCAATCATTCTTGTTGGGAGCTATAAAGATTATGGCTTTATGAGCAGGGGATTTGTCCTCTCCTTGTGGTCAGAGGGCTGCTGCTGCCTGCCTACACACTAAAAGGGACTCACAATACACACACAAGCGCCAAGATTTAGGAGAAAAGTAGATGAGTATTGAGCTTGGAATATATCTCAGTGAAAATTGCACCCAAGGGAGAAAGAAAATAGGGAGTGAGGGCTAAAGAGAAGGGAACACAAAGGAAGGCAACTAAAATGAAGGCGTCAGGAAGACAGGGTCGAGGCTCGACGGCTGCAGTTGCAGCATCTAGATTTGCGTCATCTTTTAAAAGTGAGTTTATGGCCGTACCCGACTCACCCCCTCTCTCACCCACCCATCTCAAATTACAGCACGGGCTGTGAGAGAGGATCAAACAAGGCGCACTGTCTTATTCATTTTTCATGCTGCCGCACTGAGGAACCAAAGGGAAGAAGAAGGAGAGGCAACAAAACTGAGAGGCTGGGGGAATGAAAGAAAAGAAAAACAGTGTAACCTACTTTTTTTTTTGCACTGCGTCTCTGGGTGCATATGTAGAAGCTTAATGAGTGAAACACACATGCACACACTCAAAAAAACACTTTCCTTGTAATTGAGTTGGTGCACAGGAACAGTGGATCCCAGAGGTGGGAGCAACAATGACTGAGAAACACTGACAAAGAAATGGGGACATATATGCTAACGTGCGCACACACCCTCACCCCCGGCGGCCCGCGGCAACATGCCACCGAGGATTGAGCATGACCTGCCTCCCCCCCGACACCAAGGGGGAACAAGTCTCTCAGGCCTCCTTCTTCTCTTCAGTCGGTCTTCAGTCTCTGTTCAGCGGTGGAGCCGCCACTCTCCGCTTGCACCTCATTATTTCCTCTGGAGCCGAGGGGCAAAGACTCCCGATTCCTTAGATGCCGAGATAGAGGGAAAAGAGTGACAGATAGAGAGAGAGAGGCGGCGGCGTTCGATATCCCACTGTGCTGCACCACACTGCTGTGACACCTCAAACATGCCTTAGACTCGTACACACACACACATTGAAATACAGTAGCAGCAGAGGAGGTGGGATCAAGAAAGGAGGAAAAGGGAGGGAACAGATTATATGAGTCGTACCATGGCGGAAAGACGAAGTAAGCGAGGAGGGAAAAGACAAACTGTGTGAGATGGGATTGGAGAGGGAGAAAGAGCAAAGGAGGAAAGTGTGGAAGAAAGACAGAGAGGCAAGAGCCGAGTAAAACTTTGTGCAGGAGGACATTTTGCTAGTAAACCCTGCAGTAGCTGAGGAGATGCAGGAGTGTTTTTGTTTGCTGCACACCACCAGACCTCATTCAGTCATCCCTGGATACACATGCTCAGGAATCTAGATGTCTCCTCAGTCTTTAAGCACCATGATGTATGCAGCCATGAGCGGCATGTTTAAGAGCAGTAACTTGTTTAAAAGGGAGTCAGCATTTTTAAACAACTCATGGAGCTAGCGTTAGCCTAATTAACCAGCTAGCTGCAGCTGAAATCATTTGCCAGTGACAGCTGTCATTTCAGCTGGCAAAACTGACAGTAGCAGACGAGAAAAGAGAAGCCTGTTTTTTTTCTGCTACTGTCTGAAATCAGGGGCCTTTGTTTCGAAAATGACTAAGAAGTCTGAGTGTCAAATCTGGCACCATTGCTGTAAACTGCATGTGTGTCTGCTTTTCCTCTGTTCTTTTCAATTGTAGCTTGAACATCTTTGGGTTTCACTCTGAAAGATTGGGTTTTTTTGGTGACTGTGACTTTAATGTTTTACATTCTCATGAGCAATCGGGAAATTGGGAAAATAATGCTCCAACTTATAAGCAGAACATCAGTATTGGCTGTTATTCACCTCGTTGACTGCCATTGGCATATCAAAAAAAAGGTGAGAATGGCAGAGATGCCATTGGGACAAAAGGGTACAGTAAGCCTGGGCAATATATCGATATTATACCAATATTTTGCTATGAGACTAGATATTGTCCTAGATTTTGGATATGGGTTGTCTTTTTCTGCTTTTAAAGGCTGCATTACAGTTAAGTGATATAATTTTCTGAACGTACCAGACTCTTCGATGTAGCTATTATGTTCCTTTTACCCACTCAGTCATTATATCCACATTACTGATTACTTATCAAAGATCTCACTGTGTAAATATTTTGTGAAAGCACCAATGGCACACAATATTGTCGCAATATTAATATCGAGGTATTTGGTAAAAAATATTGTGATATTTGATTTTCTCCGTATCGCCCAGCACTAGGAAGTGGTAAACCCACTATTTATGCATCAGGGCACACACCCTTTTTACCCCCTGATAATGCTACATTACAAACAGCAAATCTTTGTTGAAATTTCCAGAAGGAGAGCACAGTAACGTTGGCTGTTAGCTGTTAGCTGTTGGCTGTTAGCAGTTGCTAACAAAGTAACAGCTAGCAAAGTTTGTATTAAGTGATTATATGTGTTTTAATGTGTTCAAATCCTATTTAGTAAAAATTAGTATTGGAGGGAGGTAAATTATAACATTATCAACATGTGTTCAAATGTCATATTGTAAAACTTATTGTTTTGCGAGAAAGTTTCATATATACAGTTGTTTGAAGGAGAAATTTGTTGATATTTTTACAGCAAAATAAAATAGATCTTAGAGAGGGAGTTTATAATATACTTTATATCTTGGTAAAAAGGCTTTTTAAGCTTTTTTTTGGTTATATTTAAGATTGTTTAATAAATTTGTATGATTAAATTTGTGCTCATTCAAAGATATGATGAATGATGAATGAGTATAAAAATATTTTTTGATATTTTAGAAGGATTTCTTTGTCTCCCTGGCACAAAAGGGAGGATAAATAATAATGAAAACAAACTAAATAACAACAAAAAATACCAATATTGGCTATTGGCCGAACTGTTATTTTAACAATCAGTAATTGGTGCATCCCTGGAAAATAATTGTATTTGCAGCCCTCATCAGAGCACATATAGAACACACTGTACTGTACATAAAGCTTGCAAACATCAATATGCACATCAGATCCTGTGGGGTAAAAAAACCCACCCAGCATTCCATATTATCGTGCTGATCATGTATACAGTGTATTTATGAGCAAATCTTCTTCCTTCAGCTCTCCCCCAGTTGTAAAACAAACACCGCTCTTCACGATGAGCTCAGCTATAGATTAAAGCAGTGGATGAATATTCATCACTCGTGTTAATAGTCAAAGAGGAGAAGGAGGAAGATCTGTGGGAGCGAGGAAGAGTGTTTAGCTGCTGCAACTTGTTATTAATAACGCTGATTAGAATCTGAGGGTTACTCTCACTGTGCCCTTTCTTTTGATATTTATCCCTCACACTCTCCTTGGCTTTAGAAGGATGCAGCGCAAACACCTACTTTGAATTAAATTAATTGAAGACCGAAATAGACAGGGTGGAGAGAGGAGGACAACAGGTAGAGAGGGACGTGTTGGTGTGCCTCCTTGTGTGGGAAGCAGGCAATCATACACATCAGCTGCTCGTGTGTCTCACTGGCCATCTGTCAGGGACAACTAGATCAGGATGGCAGTGCTCCAAACCCTCCCCTCTTCCTCTCTCTATCACTCTCTGTGGCATTCATCTTTATGTATATCACTCTTGCTCAAGGTTCATAGCTGGTCATTACCAGCCAAATGACGCTGACTTCATTTCTCAGTGTCACGTCCTCACTTGGCTGCACCATCCTGCTTTTTATATCAATCTCAGCGTCTTCACTTGAATCTATCCTTAACCTTACTGTACTGCAACAAGCATATAAAGCTGTGCCTACTTACCTTGGCTCTGCACTGTAATACCAAATATAAAGTTCACTAAAGATTAAATTTAAGGTTGTTAAAGATATTCCATGCTGTCGGACAGTATCAGATATATTCTGTATTCATTAAAGCAGCGGTGTCCACACTGAATGAAATATTCAAACCACAGACTCCGAGACTTTTATGGCTGCACCTTTTCATTAACTAGAAATAGTCTAGCTATCTGAAATTCAGAATAAAATGTTTTGTATCTTTGGAAACTTTTCGGTCTTTGGGTTTGAGTTATGTTTGGGGCTCAACATGAGTTTGTGAAATGCTTGCAATGGGGTTTAAGTCTTGCTAGATAAATGGAAAACAGTAATATTTAAAGAAATTTTGCCCCTGGCTCAACATACTTTATGGCCAGTAAAGACAGTTAAATTGCCTCTAATAAAGTACACCAGCAGCAGCTTTCCCCAGTCGTATTAATTAATTTAACATTCTAATAAACGAGCATCTAAAAAGCTTTAATTTCTTTAATCTCTCCGTCACTGACAGAGCAACAAATATGACTTGTGTTGGGGGGGCATTAGCATGAGGTATCTATTCCATATTTGCTGTATTGTACTCTGCAAATTCACATTACACTTTCAGTTTATCTGTTGATGTCTTAATATCTCTTTCCTCTAGAGCCTTGATGGCATCTCAGTTGGAAAATTGCGGATTTCTGTCACTTTACACAACTTCTCCTACCTTCCTAATCCTCTAAGTCAATATTTTAATGGGAAGCTTTTATCTGTCCCAGGTCGCAAATCCCTGTCTAACTGTAAACAAAGTCCAAGTGCCTTTCTGCGTGGCAAGTGAGCAGCTGTAAGCTACGACTGACATTCATCAGCTTTACTTTAGCCCAGCTCGGGGGAACATATGTCCTTATGTACCCTCCATTCTGCCACTGTTACTCTCTGCATGTGTCAGATTCCCCTCAGCATTCATTTGCTCAATTACACCCCGTTCACCCCGTCTCACAAACACGGTGTCGCCATTTTCTGAAACTGTGCCCCATGTTGCCTCGGGCTACATCCTCCCCATTGGTGCATTAGTGCGTCCCACTCACCCAGTTTAAAAAGCGACCCCTTTCATTTACCCCCATTTTAGTGCTTGCTCTACATCTACATCATATTACATTATTGACAGCAGACACCTATTTAGAGTTAAAGACCGGTCACACCAGAAAGTGGCACAGTGAAATTTGGGGTAATTAGTGAACTACTGGTGTTGGCGACCAATTAACCTTACAAGAGAATCTGTAATCAGTGGATTTGATTGCATGGATCAAGTGAAAATTTAGCTTTTAAAATGCTAATGTGACCTGGCCTTAACTCACCACGGTACTGTAAAAACAAGTTAGTCGCCAGAAGAAAATGTTGGGATTTTATGTTTGTACAAACAGCAGTTAACAATTGTACATTTCAAATGTAGCATATCAGCATTTCAGACTGCATGTCTATGAGCTGCCTTTCTCATTGGGAGGTAAAGAGGATGGTGGCATGAATCCTAGGCGAGATGGCTGCCACTGCAGACAACTGTTCGAAACTAACAAACAACAAAAGCAGGTGTTTTTTAGGAAGATAGCAGGGTATTTCCAGCGGTGGATGTGGCACCAAATGTGGTTGTTTTTAGGAATTCACTTGGGCATTTCCAGCCTCAATTTTGGCACCAAAACCGGGGTTTTTTAGCAAAATATTGGGGCATTTCCAGCCCTGGTTGTGGCATCAGAACTGGGTATTTGTAGTGAAACATTGGGGTATGTCCAGCAATGGTTTTAGCACCAAACCACTGAGACATCTGGGCATGTCTAGCTGCGATTGTGGCACCAAAACTAGGTGTTTTTTGGAGCATCTTCAGCAGAGGTTGTGGCAATGAAAGTATTTTATACAGAAACGTGATCTTTTCTGAGCTGTAAACAAGTGGTTATTATGCCTTAACATAACCACACTTCAACCACAGCATTGTTGAAACATAAAGAAAGGTAAGGTTCATTGTACCTGCTACATAATAACATACAAATGTTACATAGCTGTGTTTGCAGAAATCCACAAAGCCTACATTTATTCTGGTGATTGGGTGCCCTCAAGGTCAGGGAAGAGGACTTTTAAGCCTTTAAACCTATATCACTTTAGAGCTCATGGAAGTTAAAAGCAGTTTTTTTTTTTTTTACAAAACAACTTTTGACATCATAATATTTCTCAAAGCCTGTTCAGTATTCATCAGACATATCATGAATGATGCACTGTAAAACCTAGCGTTTCATAGTCGTCCACCATAAAAGAAATGCGGCCCCTTTTTGTTAAAAAGTAAAGGTAAAGTAGATTTTTGATCACAAAGAGAAGACCTTTAAAAGACCCATTTCAGCCCAATTTAATTACCACTGTAAGAAACTCTTAAAAGTTTTAAAACTCTGCCTGTGTCTCCATCATAGCGTGGTATGACCTACAGTGCTGTGATCCAAGGTCAAAGCCACTTAGAAGACGGTAAAATATTTATGATATATGTAATGTGTTTAATAGCAGCACTCTCAGCCAACTACTATATTTCCCCCCCACACACCTTCTCACGTTTCACTGAGCTGTGGCAGCGTCCTCCAGCCGACAGAAGCTCTTTCCCCTGAGGCAGGACCATGCTGTCCTCTGCCTCTCCTGGACGCTCCCACTGGAGAGGATGTGTGTGTGTGGGGGGGTTGAGCGGCTCAGGAGCTGTCCTAAAGCAAGGAGAGGTAGGGAGGGAGGGGGACTTAGAGCTAGTGATTTATAGAGGAGACAGAGGAAGAGGGAGAAGCAGGTAATCAGAGCACGACGGCAGGGCAGTCTGTACCAGTGTGTTTTAAGAAGTAGCAGAAAAATAAGAGAGGATACGGCATGCTCTTCAAAGCTGGATACACTCATCCTCTTTGGGTGAGAGGAAAACGTCCAGAGTATTTTGCCAGACTAAGTGATGGGGCCGCGTATAGCTTGTGAATGTGTTTGTGTGTGGCTACGAGGCTGTGCTGTCAGCCTGTGATTAATCTACCACTGTCTGTCTAATTACCACCCATGCCCCTCCGTGTTCCTCGGCTCTGCCACAGACGCGCTGACCCACACCGGAAACTCACTGCTCCCAATGCAAATTAAAGCCCTGTAAATATTTGCTTTTAACTCTTGCCGACACATTGTTTCCAATTTTGCGCTCCAGTGGTCCACAACCCCAACAGCCCCCCCCCCCCCCCCCCCCCGCCCACACAAGCTTTACGCTCAGACCGCCGCTACCCAGCGCCGATGTGTATGTGTGTACATCTCTGGGTTGTCAACAAGTTTACTGACAGCCCCGACACTCTCCTCCTCCTCCGTCTAGCCATCCCACTGTCTCTGCATCCTCCCATTGTGTCTGTATTGTAGCTGGCAGTCTATCAGCCCATTCTCGTCCACTGTCAGCCCAGTCTAGTCTCTATAATGCCTGAATAGAGTCTGGGGAGGGTGGGAGGGAAAGAGGATAGACAATGCACAATGTATAAAGATAGAAAAGCGGAATAGAAACAGTACATTTCAATGTGATTTCTTAAATATGGCAGAAAAGTTTTATGCCTTTGTGAGGCAAAAAAGTTTGTCCTTTACAAAACAATATGTTTTCACGCTTTTAATAGCATTTGGATGTTCTGATGTGTAACATATTTGTGCACATGGACTAATCGTCCGTCAAGCTGCTGTCACTGTGGTGGCATCTCACTTATTAAAGGGACAGAATTTAAAAAATATATATTTTTCCTCTTACCTGTAGTGCTGTTTATCTGTCTAAATCGTTCTCGTGTGAGTTGCGGAGTGTTGGAGATATCAGCTGTAGAGATGTCTGCCTTTTCTCCAATATAATGGAACTAGATGGCACTCAGAAAATAAATAAATAAATAAATACATTTGACAAACTCAAAAGCAGTGTCTTTTTGTTTCAGAAATCATGACCTGGTTACTCAAGATAATCCACAGTTTCATGCAGGCACTGTTTTCTTTCTACTGACCAAACCCGCCAACCAAATCACTGTGCAGAAGGAAACGTGCATCTACTCATGGACGGGAGGCTGAAGCTCGTAACAGCACGAGATGTAAACATTAATGCCGTCCTCCTTGGTTGAGCTGTAACGTTACCAAGCTCAGTTGTGCTGGTGGAACTACCAGTAGATGCACTCTTCCTTCTGCGCAGTTTGCAGGGGTATTTGGGAAGAAAAAAAAACAGTTCCTACATGAAACTGCTCACAACAAGGTCTGTGGATTATCTTGAGCCATGATTTTTGGAAAGAGACATTGCTGTTGAATTTTTCGAATCTATTTTTTTTTTTGGCACTTTGAGCACCACACGCTGGGTGACATCTAGTTCCATTAAAAAGAGAGAAGGCAGATGTCTCTACAGTCGATATCTCCAACACTCACAACTCACACCAAAACGGTTTTACATTGATAAATAGCACTACAGGTAAGAGGAAAAAACATGTTATTTAAATTCCGGGGTGAACTGTCTCTTTAAAATCTGCAATAATTTCACCTCATAACCACTTCACATATGAATATCTTGTGGCCCTGTAGAACCTGCTACATGAAACATAGTCATCAAAATGCATTTACAACATGGTCACATGTATTCTAGAAGTCCTCAAAAACAAAACTTTGCTCAGCTGTAAAGGAGAAACTCCAACAATTTTACACATAGGTGCCTGTTTTAAAGTTTAGTGGGTGAGAACTACTTCATATGTGAAAAAAAACAAAAGTTTTCTAAAGTTGGGGTTGAAAGTTTGAAAATGAATAAATCTAAGCATGTGGAGTTAGAAAGAAGCGAGCTTACCAGACCTCTGTAGCCCGCCGCTCAGCTCTGTTGGAGGCTAGCTGCTCAAGGCTACATTAGCGGCTACTATATCTCTGGTCCTGCTGCATTGATTTTTACACTTAAAAAAAAAAAGAAAAACTATGAATCGTGAGCAAGGCAGTGTTAGAGGAGTGTGATCAGTGGGTCACTCTTTTTAATAGAGGCCAATGCTTTCACCTGAAAATCACCTCTATTCTTACTGTATCAGTTACTTCAACAATAAATCTCCTTTTATCTCCAGATGAAATGGAAAGCAACATTCACAAGTTTATCTCCATGAAATCCTTATGCCCCGTTGAAAACCTTTGCAAAGTTACATTCCCAAGAGAACTCCACTTGAACCAATTGATATGTTTTTCTAAATGATGCACTCTGACCATCATCATGCATGTTTGTTGTGTTGTTGCCTCACACTTTGGACGGATCATGATACATAATGCTATAAATGCCATGGCAGAAAACAGTAGGTTTGGTGTTTAGCATTATGGCTTCTCCATGACTTTATCTTAAGTCAGATCGCCGCCATGACCTCAGAATGCATTTTTTTCTCCTCATTTGCTATTATAATGTTTTTTCTGAAGAGCTAAATGTTAGTCTGTCGGCCTGCTCTTTACATCCCTCCATCTTCTTAATGTTCATCCCCCCCTTCAGCTATATGTGTTGAACTCTGGCTCTACTCTGATTCTTTCTTTCCCACACTGAGGGAAGGATGGAAGGATGAAAAATAATAAAATAAATAAGGCATTGACAGGAGCCTGAGTGAGCACTGACCTGGCCGCCGGCTCTTTCTATTCGCGGCCCACACAGAGGCCGTCAGCAGGTCGGCAAACATACAAACACACACACTCACGCACACACTTATGTCTGCCCCATCTACTGGCATTAATGTGGCATCTGCAGAGATGAAACGGCCCTTTTTCTGTTCAACCACTCAGCATCCACTCTACCATGCCCTCCAAATTACTTTGTGATCAACACATCAAACTGCTGTCACACAGATAAAAGCACACACACAGACATCGCCGACATACAGAACTCCAAACAACATTACATTTTTGCTAAATGTATATACACAGATGAAGATTTGTATATGGAGAAATGGACACACAGTCACAGGGACATCTGAATTCTCTAGTTGTTCTGTTGTGTCTCAGCTTTGATGTATTAATTAGCAATTTTGAAAACAAATGAGCTCAAATACTGTCAGACCTTGAAAGCCCTGAGATGATAATGAGTGTAATGTATTTGTGTGCTTGGGTGTGTATGCATGTGACCGTGCCTGACTGCACACTGACAAGGTAAATGTACTGTGTATATTCTAGGATTTGTGCGTTCGCCTGCGGAGATTCACGATTTGTCTTCCTCTGTCTGCCGCTCTGTCTTTCTTCCTCCTGACCCTCAGGATCATTTCAGGGCAGTACCTCCTGACCTCATCCGTCCAGCACCTTTCACGCACTGAATTCCAGCTATTAGCCTGCACCAGCAGCCTTGCAAAGTCAGGTTATTATCTATCATTAAGTTGAACCCAGTGCACTGACAGACAGACTGGCAACACAAAACGGAGTGAGAGGTGGCAAGCAATTACAGGGGAGGTCTTAGTGGGTGGTTCTGCGGCTGTATTGGAGTAGAATTGGGTGGAATTGGTTTTGGTGGGATTTAGATTGTGCTCGGTAAGCTATGTGGCAGAATGGTGATGGATTCGATTCTGAGACTGTGATTTCCACGTTGATTTGTCCACTGGAGGAAAACTGGGGAAACTTTTAAGAAAAAGAGCCACATTGAACTTATGAAACCAAATGAAAAGTTGTATATGCAACAAGAAAAACATACAACACACACGAGTGTAGTTTGATTTATCCTTGCTCACCAACATGTGTCCTGCAGCTCAGAGTGTTGCCAAGTAAAAGTTTTTTATTGAATGTGTGGTGCAGGGCTTCACAAGTCCTCCTGGTTCTCAGTAACTAAAACAAGAGCAAAGTCATGAGTCCAAATGTTGTTCAGTGTAAGTGGGTCCAGGTAGAGTTCTGTTCAATTCCATGGGTCTTTTTACTGTATCTAATACCTGGGTGGATTGAGAACTCTGATCATAAGATGTTTCGTAATCAATACAAGAGAAAGTATTTTTTCAGCCATAGCTGCTCATTAATTAATTGAGTGTTCAGTTATAGATTCTGGTGGGTCCACTGTACAGTATGTTGAGTCAGGTCTCATTGTCCTTGATTCTACCTCAGACCGGTTCTGACTGTCCTTTGGGCCCTTTTGGATCCTCTCATTTTTTTGACAAGTAGTTTGGCAGGATGGGGTTGGGTCGGTTTTTTAGGGTGTGTTTTGGATCAGTTCAACTTTTTTGAACTATGAAGACGTTTATATTTGGTTATATTTGTACACTTCTAACGATTTAATGAGACAGTACCTTATTTGAATTAAAAATCAACCAGTTTTTTGTCTGTTTTAATTTAGCAAAGTTCTTTTATGGTTGAGTATGTTTATGCAGCAGTTAACATTTGAGAACTTTGGCGTCTTTGTTAAGTGAAAAACAGGTCCTGTAGAAAACATGCATATATTTCTCAAAATAATGTGTCGAAAGTCATCATTTTGGTATCAGGATTAGAATGCAGGAGTCATATAGGCACATGCAATATACTGTTACCCTTTTCTATTGTAGATGATTGCAGTGTTGGGGGGTTGTCAGTTACTTGTAGTTCAATTACTAGTTTAACTACAATTTACAGCAATTGGATGGCAGTTAACTACATTCAAATCCCGGTAACATTTTAAGTAGATAACTACTTTGAGTCATGTATTTGATGTAGTTAATTACAAACTACATATTCACAGTATTCTCATGACATTTTCTGCCATACAATATGGTAACAGGCCACAGACTTAAATCATCTCTACTTTGCAACCAAGATGTCCATGAGAGAATGCCATGAATTTCCTTGTCTATCTCAAAAAATGCTCCTTATCCTAATCTTAAAATTCATCCTCAGGCTGCCTAGGTGAGGACTGTTCTGCCCTGGTCCCTAAATTGAACACACCTACACTAAACTCCGTGTCACTTCAGCTGGACATCTTTAAACAATATGAGATTCCAAACTCAGATTGTGATGTAGTTCAGATGGAGTCAAACTACTTTTTTAAAAATTACTTTTACTTTGACGAGCTAAATTTTTTAAGAGAAATTAAAATATAGTTTAATACTTTTTTATTGTGATGTAGCTGTAGTTTGGTAAACTATAGTTTTAGTGTAGTTTCCCCAACAATGTGGCAGATTATGTTGCCATTGTAATAGAGGACTCCCCCTATTCAGGTCTGTCTAGATCCACCACAATTTGGATGGGGTCTGATTGTTCTTTACTTATTGTTTGATCAGATGGTTCCTCATTGAAATAAAAAAACTTACCAGTTTTAGACAATTTGATCGATTAATTGGTTGCGTATGCCTGCTGTGTTTTGGCAGCATTTGTCATTTGAGAAATGTATCTTCTTTTGTCACTTGAAAAGGGTTTTGCTCAACTTAAAGCTGCAGTAGGTAGAAAGCCTGAAAACTGTTGATTTTTGAGTCTCATCTGAGTTAGGTTCCGTTTGTCTCCGCCCTGAGCCCCTCCTACCAGACGAGCACGTGAGGATTTTATCCTACTTGGTTCTATTTCTCCCTCTATGGGAGCCTTGGCTCTCCCTCACCGCGCAGCAGCCCTCCCCATCCCTCCCTCGTGGCCTCGCACATAATCCCGAGCCTCGGCTCTCCCTCACCGCGCAGCAGCCCGCCCCATCCCTCCCTCGCGGACCCGCACATACTCCCGAGCCTCGGCTCTCCCTCACCGCACAGCAGCCCTCCCCATCCCTCCCTCGCGGACCCGCACATACTCCCGAGCCTCGGCTCTCCCTCACCGCGCAGCAGCCCTCCCCATCCCTCCCTCGCGGACCCGCACATACTCCCGAGCCTCGGCTCTCCCTCACCGCACAGCAGCCCTCCCCATCCCTCCCTCGCGGACCCGCACATACTCCTGAAGCTCGACTGTCCCTCACCGCGCAGCAGCCCGCCCCGCACATACCCCCGAGGCTTGGCTCTCGCTCTCCACGGAGAGCCCTTGGCTCCGCTCCCACGGCCGACCCTCGCACCCTCCGGCCAGGCTCGGCCCCACCTCATCCTTCCCCTCCCTCCAGGGCTCCGGGGAACCGAGTTCTGTCTACCTTTTTTTGGGTTGTTTAGCCGTGTAGGCAGTTGCTGTGCTGGAATAGCTGTTTTACCTGGTGTACTGTTCGCCATTGCTGCTTGCTCTCCCCTTCTGCTGGCGGCACGGGAACACGCATATGCAGTAGAACAGCCAGTAGGAACGCAGTGGTCTGAGCTGACCTTTGATTGGTTGATGCACATCAGCACAATACTGATTCTTTAGAGGCTGAACACAGAGCCATGGTGAGGTGCAGAAACCTATTGTTTGTCTCAGACCACTTGATTTACATTATGCTTAGAGGATATTATAACATTTTTACTCAATTATACCAAAACAGTGTTGCCTACTGGAGCTTTAATGTTGCTACTGGAACTCATAAATCAAGATGTACTTTGTTTTAAAGTCAAACAGAAAAGCTATACTGTATATGACATAGAGGAGGAGTAGTAGAAGAATATGAAAAGACTCAAGCATCAAACCATGTTCCACAAATCACCATTTCCTTTTTGATGTATACATGAATCAATTACACAGCCTCATCTAATCCAACTCCACACCCAGGCTTTAAAAACATCAAGGAACAATGCTTATTTCCTCCCAAATGAGGTCCAGTTTCAATCACACTTACTGATCACACTGCAGTCACCATGAGCGGAGACACGACCTTCACATGGAAGATTAACGGCAGGTTAATTGGAGGAAGCCTCTGTCACGGCACATAAAAGTGGTGCAGAACGCTCCTCACAGCAATTAAAGATAACAAAGTGGGCTTGCTGTAGAAAACATGGAATCATAAGCACTTTATGTAATTCTTGTCTTAATACGGGCAGTGAAGCAGCTCTCCCCCTCGTGGCAACAACATCAAAGTGTGGTGTCAGTTTTGAAGTAGAGATCGGTGGAATAAAGGACGAGAAATAATTTGTGGAGTATGATCTCTGGTGAGACCCGCTGTAATTAATGAGGGAGAAAATTGTTCACATGTACACAAGAGAAAGACACAATGGTCAGAACACCTGCAAAGTGTAATGCAGTGTAATTATCCATTATCTAATTATGCAGTAAATTGTAAACTTAAAATAGTCCATTTTATCTGGGACTGTTCTGTCAATGAGATGTTTCAAGTCATAGCTTCTGGTCTTGTAATGAATTTTATCACTGCAAAGTATTTTAAATCAATGTATATTTTGGTATAATATGTAATAAGTGTCACAAAGACATTCATAACATGGCAAAGCTTCAACACACCTCCTCACAGTGCTCCGTGGTCAATGCTACTTTCTCATATTCAGATTTTACTTGTTTTACAGGGTCTCGTAATTTCTTCAAGAGGTGATATCCCTCTAATAGGTTTAGTGACCCTTTGTTGTAACACTACCCCACCCCAACTATGTCAAGTAAATCTAACCCTGCATAATCACCTCATAGCAAAGACTTCACCTATAAAAAGTATAGTTAATTGAGTATTGTGTTAAGCGGTGTATTTCATGTTCCTTTGCCTAAAGGTTTTGTATGCAACATTAGTATAGCAGCAAACTATTTGTTATATAGATATTGTGGAGTATTGACGTCCTGAGCAGAGAATGAAGCTACATGACCTCTGTGTATATTGTGATCTGAGCTACTCTGTGGTTTGTTTTTAGAGCATGTTTGTATCCCACTGGTTAGCTCATTGCTGCTGCTTTGCACTGCACATATGGCAGTTACCAATACTATAGGGACAACCTTGTTGAGGAAGTGTAGTGCCCACTCTTCAGTTCCCCCTGGTTAACACTGTCAGCTCTGTCAGCACAGTTGCCATTGTTTAACACTCTTTATGGTGTTAGCTGCTAGCTGCTGGCTCAGCTAACTCCACACTGAGAACTGTGTCCACATAACTCTTACCCTTTGAATTTTGCATAGAGCCCCTTTAAAGAAATAGTTGGACATTTAATGGAATATTTACTTGAACGACAGTCAAATGAAAGAATTGATAGCACTCTCATATGTATATTTGGATTTGTAATTGGTGACAGTGTTGCAGTAGTAATTTGTGATATGTCAGTGTTGTGTTTGTAGGTTGTTTTCACTGCCATCTAGTGACCAAAAAAAATATATTGCTGGTTTATTTTCTGCGTGAGCCGCGAGCTAATGTGTCAAGCTGGGTAGTTACCCATGATGGAAAAACAGCCCCAAATGTGACTGAGACAACAGCTGGAAGCAGAACCGCTTGTTGACCAGCGTGGAGAAATGCGCATCTGATGTGAACATAAGTGCTCTGGCTTGCGGGAGAATTTCGGTGCGCTGCGCTTCGCGGGCAGGGCAGGCCCTGGCGTTATGGGCGGTTTTCCAAGCCACTGTTGGCACAGTGAATAGGCCTATAGTCCCACTGTCGGCAGCATGGAAATAAGTCAAAGTGTGGACGAGTCCCCGCAGTTAGGGACCGTTCGCCACGGTACCGCTGGGCAGGGTGGAAATAAGTCCCACAGAGTTTCAGAGGACCTGGAGAATGTTTTAGGATAGTACATTCATTTAGCAGCGGCGTGTCGCTGCTGCTCCTTCAAAACATTTTTGCAAATGCACCACCACTCTGAGACATCTGTGCATTTGCACAGCGCAGCAGCCAGTATAGTGAGGAGAGCAGCGGTGAGGAGAGTGGGGGAAAGCTCCTATTTAGGGATGCACCGAATATATGCAAAAAAAACACACACATTCAGTATTCGGTGGAATAAGTGAAAAGCAAGGCCGAATAATAGCGGCGTGTTTTGATAACGCAATCAAACAGCGTGCGGTGACGAACAGAGTAAAATGTCGGCAGTGTGGTGATAAACAGTAACGGTGAATCCCGCCGGTTGTGGGTTGAAGGGGGGTCACAGACACGGACAGGAATACGTATTCCTGTCAAATACGGCGGCGCATTATAACGGCTTACCGGCGAAGAAGTCCGGCTCCAGGTGAATAACTTGTTGTCATGACTGCCCAAAAGTACCTGAACAGCTGAGCCATGGCGGCACACAGTATGTGTCGTATCAGAGGAGAAACTTTAGGGACTGTTCTTTACTTATGAAGGGACTTGTCAGGGGAGGAGGGTGGCTGGTTTTTATTTCATTTATTTATTTTATTTTGATCCACCCTATGTTAATCACTTATTCATGCTGTTTTTGAAGTATGAATAAGTCAATAAGTAATTAATTCCATTGAAATATCATTGATGTATTATAGAAAAGTGATTTATCTTTTTATAAATGACAAAAGGCACATCTGCCTCAGAACCATGATACTTTCACTGGTATTGTACCATGGATCCCAACTGAGGGATGAGGAAACACTGAACATTATAGGCTATAAGATAATCATATTGCAAAGATAATATATATAAGATCACATTAAAGACAAAATTAAATTGCAATATTTTTTCAAAACTTGATTTTACCTTTTTGTACATTTTGTATACAAATTCATTAAATAATATTGCTTGTAAATGTCTATTTGCATCACGTTTATTATGGAAAACACATTATTTGATCAATTTACATTGTGCCCCTAAAGTTCTTTGTGCGCTCCTTACTTTTTCAACTTAGGAGCTTGGGAAAAAAGTTAGCGTCAAGCCCTGTTAACTATCCTGGGTTTGTCCAAAGGTAACGAAATCCACCTTACCAGCGCTGCTTAAGTTGAGGTATTTCAGGTGGTTATATGCTAGGGGAGCAAACCACAAGTTTCATCAAGATAACATATTGATACGATATATGCTAATCCACAAAGTTTGCCATGATACGATTCTATTTAGATTCAGTTCAGTTCAGGGGCCTGCAATCGATATAAGAGGCTAGGCTGCTAGCACTGTTTGAAAGTTTAGGAAGGAGGTGTGCTTGGATGGAAAGGTAAGACAGACATGCAATGGGAATTTTAAAATAAAGGTGTATCTTAAATATAACTATCTGTATTAATGTTTTCACTTCGTATCAATGATATTGAATCGTTGATCATTAATTGATTGATATATCGATCGAAATGGATGTATCTTTACACCTCTATATGTTTTTTATGTATTGGACTGCACATATTAAGCTGCAGTTATGACAACAATATCAATCTTCTCATCTAAGTCTTTGCAAAAAAGTGAGTAACAGTTTCCCAAAATGTCAACTATTCTAAGATGTCAGTATATTGAATACTGTATTCATTTTGTAGCTCAATATCACATCTCCACACTAAGTGCCTATACAGTCAAATTAGGCTCCCAAACTATTTCCCCAGCTCACAGTAATTTCAAAACTTTCCTCTGATGAACGCTTTTCTGTGATTTTCCAATTATGAGCAAAAATCTAACATGACTTGTTTACCAGCACCTGAATTGTACGCTGTGTTGTAAACATGCATTGTCTTGCTGAGCTTGCAAACTCTCAAGACATTAAGCTGCCTTATTTTCCTTTTAGTGTAGATGCTGGAGAAACATTGTCTGATGTTGTACTCTTCAACAGACTCCTGACAGATCAGTCATCCTACTTTCTTCTCCACCTTACTGAGAAGTATTTAGCTGTCCATTCTGTGTTTTATGCTCAGCATTCACTGTCGACTCTCCCCTTTTTCACAGATCTAATTTTTTTTGCAGCAGAGAGGATATCGACTATACTGAGCAATGGTGACATTGTTATAGCCTAACTGTGAGCCTAATAATAAGGAAATTACCACACCATCTATCCGAGTTTGTTAACAGACGGGAAACATTTCAGGTCAACAAATTAAGCAACAAAACTGTGTTGACAGACTGGACCAGCCAGAGGTTGCAGGTTTGAGTCCTGTGACCATAAACGGTGTCCTGAGGCATGATGCCAAACACCTTACTGCTTTCAGATTGTACGTTGCTGTGGATGAAATGTCTGCTTAAGGCCCGCTTTGTACCCAATTTGAATACTGTTAAGTCAAGGAAAACATTTTTACCATTGTTTTGCATCTTTTCCTCTCCGTCTTCAGTGATACGCAGCCACACGGGCCTGTAGCAATACAGCCTGCAGTAAACAGGCCGGTCAAGAATTGAAAATAGAATCCTTTGTATTGCATTGTCCTCCAGAGGTTTTTCAGGGGGACACATTTCGATGAGAAATACCAAGTGAGAGAGGGTGTGTGCAGAGAAAGATGAGGTTTATACTGATGGTCTGCCACTGAACGACCTGTGCGGTCGCCCTCCTTCTCTCTCTCTTGGGGGTTGGGGAAAAATATTCTTCAGATGACATGAATCATGGATGAGTGTGCATGAGTTTGTGTGTGTGTGTGTGTGTGTGTGTGTGTGTGTGTGTGTGATAGTGCTGCATGGATGCACAGAGATACAGTGTTTCAGGAGAACCTGTTCCTTTAGATCTGTGTCTGTAAGTGTGATAGTGTGTGCTACCTGCATTCCAAATACCACACACACTCCCAGTGGATGTCTCCTATATGGCTCGGTGTCCATGCTCCCACCAGTCCCCCCCCTTCATCTCTTCATCTCTGCTTTGCCAATCGCTTAAGCTCTCCCACTGCTCACAGCAAAGCTGGACCAATTAGGCCCTCTAATTGAGCCAATTAGCAATTAAACACTCAGATGCACCCCGAAATTCTGGAGGTCCCTCCAGGCACACTTGTGCCTGCCAGGGGCTTGGATTTTCACCAAGGTTTCTGGCTTGTGTGGGCCTCTGCTGCCCTCAGTTGCTTGAGGTGCAAGTGAAGGGCAAGATGACCAGTTGGAGGATTCCTTTGGATGTGGGCTTTTTAGATGTCCACTTCTCTGAGAAACTCCAGGGTCAGTGAAGCAACGCCTCATGTGGCTTTTATTCAAGCACTCTGAAGGGTCTCTGCTGACCAGAGCGAAGTTTTTCATTAACACCAGGACCTGTCTCCCTTCCATCTACATCCTCATCTCTCATTTGTCTCTCCCTGTCCCTGCTCCTTTTTCCCTTACTCTCCCTTCATCTCTGCCTTTCTATCTCCCAGTCTCTTTTATGTGTTTTGGAGGATGAAAATTTAATGGTAAATGTTGGTGTGTGTGTGTGTGAGTGGGTGGAGGGGGTTGTCCCTGTGCGCAGTGCAAAGCAGGCTGGTCTCTCCATGGTTTAATTAGAGCACACATCGCGCTGCCCGCTCCTCTGTGCGAGGGCACACTCCCAGACACACACACATGGGCGCGTGGGTAGAACAACAAAGTCCATGCTGAGAGGAACAAAGGCAGGCACCAATATATTTAGGCTGCACGCACCATACCAAAAGAAGACAATGAGCGATTACAGATGCGGAGGGCTCGCTCGCAATTAGCACTCTCTGTTTTTCACCACACTTTTTCCTCCGACAAGCCGGAGTAGATCCACCCCTCAAAGAGCTTGTTGTACATAAGAAACTTTATTATTACATGAATGAGCCTCCTTATTTGTATGTCTTACATCAGTGTGAGTGAGAGTGCTCGCCTGCTCATCAGCCTATATACTCTAATTATCTGCCGTCTTGCCTCAGGACACTTAACTCCCATACTTTCAAATTCAAATGGCTTTATTGGTAGCAGTAGAGGGGGGGGGCAGACAACAAAAACACAGAGGCGCTTCAGTGGGTGCAGGCGATGCAATAATACGGTTAATGATGACTTTAAATGGGACAATTATGGCACGGTGATAAAACAACAGCAAGCGTGAAAGAGAGAAAGAGGTAATGGTGAATTTTAAAAATCAGATAAGACGGAAATAGAGTGTGTGAACTTAAAAGAGATTTCTCTGTTTTTCCTGCACTGTCTTCATTACTGCTGGGGTGCTTGCCCCCCTACCATTACATAACACCACCCAACAATGTTATGACAGTATAATCTCCTCCATGCCTCGTGCATTTTCTGACTGTTACATGAGGATTTGCACATTTCCGCAGTAGATTACATGAATGAGCGTACAGTGTGTGGGCACTCATTCATGTGTGGGTCAATTAAGGCTTACTGTGCGCATGTGTGTGCCTCTGTGCTCTGCATGTAGGTCTGAAAGTGTCCCGGGCCGCTGTAAGCTGCTTACAGGCGCACATTATTGACCTTTGACCTTACTGGGCAGTGAAAGGCTCACCCTAATCTCTGGCCTCTACTCCTCGTGTGTGCCGTCTACTGTACTCTTATCTCCAGAACCAGCACTGAAGCCGCTAAGAAATTAATAACCATAAATATTGAGGCATCAGTAGCAGGGTTGTTAGAGGAAGACTCCATGTAGTGGCGTGACTACATCGACTGCACTGTATTAGCTCTCTGCAGAGATGTGTTAGGAGTAAGCTGGCAGGTTAAATTCAGTTCACCAGGAGGGATTTGGTGTCCTCATACAGGTCAGATCAGGACAGTGTGAACATGTCTAATTTAGGGTTTCATGCATAATAGACAGAGATGGTCGTGTAGAAATGTGCATTCAACATGGAGTATACATAAGGCTTCTAAAAGTTTTACTTTTTCAAGGAGGTAGAAAGCGAACACATTTTTGTGAGTGTCTCTACATGCCAGAGAATTGCGATTTTTAGCCTGTGATGTAATGATGTGGAGCGAAACACGTTGATCACCACATGAAATGTTCCCAAAATGAGTCTTTTTTGACTTGATCTCAACAATACTGCCTGTTGAGGGTCGTTTCATTTCCACTGCTTTCATTTTAGGAAATATGTTGGCAACAGTTGAAGGGGAAATGTTGCGCTGACAACATTTAATGGAATATATTTCTGCTTCAGATAAACTATAATCTCTCTTATCTTTCTCTCTCCCTCGCCCATCTTTGCACCCTCCCTCCTTCTCCTCTTCTCTGTCTCTATCTGCAGAATTCTGTTAAAAAAAACATCAATCAAATGATCTGGATAATAGAAGACCAGTAGGGATGGAACGCAACAGAACCATGGCTGGGGAAGCGTTTCGGATCCTTGCTGCGCAGAATCAACACTGACCTGGCATCCACACTGAGGTCCGACCTTCTTCTCCAGCACCCCAAGGACCCTTCTTTCCCCCCAGCAACTGCTTTGCCCACCTTCTCACCTTCACTTGGCGCTCCTTGTTTTGATCAAACCTCCGAAAAAGCTCTGCCTGCTTTTGTTTTTAATCCTCCTCTTAAGCGCCACCTTCCAGACTGTTGGTTATAATCCACATTCTCGCATAAAAAGACTGAAGTACGCCAAAACAGACTAGAAGCAGGTGGCTGAACAGTATGAATCCAGTCATGTACCCCCTTTCACTCTCTCTAAGTAAACAAAGTCGGCGGGGTTTGTCATCCAGGACACGCCCCCTTAGTCTCATGACAGACTGGTGCCTAATGGGTGTGCTTGGCCTCATCCTGCTCTTCAGCCTGGCCTCGAGCCAGAAGATAGACCCTTCCAAACACCCCATAGTCACCACCAACTACGGCAAGATCAGAGGCATCAAGAAGGACTTGAACAATGAGATCCTGGGCCCTGTAGAGCAGTATCTGGGCGTCCCCTATGCCACGGCGCCCATCGGCGACCGCCGCTTTCAGCCACCTGAAGCTCCGGGATCTTGGCAGGAGATCCGCAACGCCACCCAGTTTGCCCCTGTGTGCCCTCAAAACGTCCACGGCGTGCTCCCGGAGATTATGCTGCCCGTATGGTTCACAGACAACCTGGACGTGGCGGCAGGTTACATCCAGAACCAGAGCGAGGACTGCCTCTACCTCAATATCTACGTGCCCACAGAGGATGGTGAGTGGACAGTATTAAATAAAGGGGTGTGGGAGAATGGGAGATGAGGAATTTTGTGGGTAGCAGTGGCAACAATGAAGAGATAATTGACTGTGCGCTAAGCCCCGTCCCTTTAGGTACTCTTATTATGCCTGTCAAGCTTTATGTATGCAGTGTATGATAATGACAGGGGTAGATTCACCACTGGAATTTTTGCAACAATGAGAAAAAGTTCAAAAGAGCTCTTATTTCTAGCGAGCAACCATCTTTTTTTTCAGCTGAAATGGCGTTGGTAGACTTTACGTCATCAGTATGAGTTGGTTGGAAACAATTGGCTGACTTTTTCACGTTTCCAGCTGACTCATTTAAAAAGAGAACCCTGTAAGGGGGGTCTTAAATATTTACCTGATGGGTTCTCATGCACTTTTCATCTTTATACCCAAGAAAAGCAATGCACCAGAATTCGTATATAACCTACATAATCATGAGCCAGTAATTCCTATATAATCGTAGTAATTGGGAAGGCTAAATTCACATGACCAATGCGCTAATGGGAGCAAAAAAGGAAGTATAAAGAGCAAAAATCTGCACAAGGAGGTTGGTTGGTGTGGTGGATGGGTTAAACAAACATAGGACTTTACCCCAGGAGACTGGTGTTTGTGTCTTGTTTGAAATCAATTGAAGTTATTTTAAGGTACGTCTGTACCATTTTCTTCTCCTAAACCTAACCTACGTGACTTTGCTTTTGTAAACCTAACCTTCTTAACTTTACTTGTCCAAACCTGACATACATATCTCATTCTCGGAACCCATCGGCTATATTCGGCGTCTGACTTCCGGCAGACGGCGATACAGCCTCTGGGGGCAGACCCCCGATGTTTTGGCATTCCGGTTTGAGGAGGCGAATTTCTGTTTCCGACTTCCGTTTATATATAAGTAAATATGCTGAACCACTGCGATGGATTCAGAGTTTGCAGTGATTCCAATTATGTTCCGCCTCGTTAGTTCACCGCACGGAGCGTGTAATCTGGCAACAACTGCAGCCGGCTCAAACGTGATTGATCAATATCACGCGGACTACAAACACCATACAACCGGAAACCAGGGCTCTTCCGCTCTTCTTCCGGAGGCAAGGCACTGAATGTAGAGTCTGTATATAGAGACTATACATATCTTAACTTCCCTAAACTTATATGTCACTTTTTGTTAAGTATTTTGCGCGACAACCCCCTATCATGATTGTACGTAACATTACATTAAGTATGTAGCATGATGACGTCCAACCATGATTGTTTTTTTCAATCTAACGTCCGTAACATTACATTCTTACACCTTACCTAACTCACAGCCAACCGTGATTTTTTTTTTTTTTTTTTTTTGCATGTGCTTTATAGTAGGTTGGATACGTTGGATGATAACATACCTAACAGTGCGTGCAAAAGGCAAAAGCTACCTATCCCAGGCACAAACTCATTGTCCTCACCAGTCAATGGTCCATGCAAAAATCCCATCCACAGTCTTTATATGCAAAGTATGGCTCTACTACAACCCCATATACACAGCTTCAACATGCGGAGAAATCCAAAGCTTTACAGACCTGCTGTGCTTAGTTATGTTTGCTATGCTATCATTGGAAAATTGCTTTTCAAGGGAGGGGTTTAGCGAACAGGCAATTAGGCCCACTCATAAGAAAGAGGAGCCTAGGGAAGTTCACTTAATGTGGAATATATGTCTGGAAAATGTTGTGAATTCTTTTGCAGGTTTATGCACTACTTTAAAACACCATAAATATTGCATATGGATATGGTGGGGTGTGTTTGTGTAGGGGGGCTTATATAAAAAAGAAACAATATGCAAAATATTCCATGGAGGGTCAAAGAGTTTTTCAATTACCCATCCCTGGTTTCACAGTACATCCCATTCAAGGTGTTATAAAGCAAGAGAACAAAGGCCAGGACTGAAGCAGTTTCCAGGCACTTTATGAGAAAGGGATTAGGTGACATTTGACTTTTCTTACTTTTTTTTACTGTCAAGAACCCTCTTCTCTCAACTCAGATCTTTCTGCGGACGTTTTTGTCTGCCCGGGCACTATTAGGTGCACGAGCAATAAAAGAGAAATATTTCCATTTTGTCGGCAGGTGTGATATGAAGAGTAGAGACTTCCATCACCCCTCTCTCTCCTTGCCTAGGGTATTGTAAGACGTGTTTCACATTTGTCTTTTCATTTATATATCTCTGTTATAAGCTGCACAAAGCCAGCACCTTTCACAGAGAGAAGGCTGGAGGAATCATGTTGGCGGGTTTCCCATGCAGAAAATGTTTCTTGGTTTGACCTCAAACTGGAGGTCTTCAGAGAGCAACTTTTAAGAGGAATCCGACTAAATAAATCTATGTCTTGTGGATAAAGCATAGTTTTTTAAAGCACATGCACTCAAGTTTAAACATAAAAATTCAACTAGAAAAGCAGCCCACATCATCTGCTTTGACAGTATCAGTGTCAGCGCGTGTGTGCCTTTATGTTTGTATTCATCTCTGTCTCTCTTGCTGTCTATATGTGCACATCAGTGTGTATGTCAGCATAGTGATGAAGCACTGATTTACACTTTCTTCCCTCTAACACATTCTGGTTTCCCTGTCAGCACTTCCATCACTTGACTGGACTTTTTTTTTTTTTTTTTTTTTTTTAGCCCCTCACAGCTCAACACCCTTTTTGCCTTCCTTCCTTCCGCCTCTCCACTCCCAACACTACAGCCTCAGCCCTCGACACCCTGTCATTGCCACTTATAGCTCCTCGGGGCACATATAGAACACTATACATCAGGTCTTGAGTCATTTCACACTGCCGCACAGCTTGTTTTTTTTTCTGCTGTTTTGTGAGATGTACGACTTGGTGGAAAGTGCCATAATACAGAGAGATATACACACACTCCCAGCTGCTGGCTTACACACTGTTCCATTGGTGTACAGTGCACTATCTGGAAATGTCACACAGGTGTAAAATAGTGACCTCCATTCATGTAAAATCAACATTACACCGAATATTGTCAGCATACTACTTCACTATATCGATGAGGTACGAAAAAATATAATATCCACATTACAAATAGCCTAAATACAATCAGTATAAATATGTCTTTATTAGGGATGTTACTTTTGGTAAATGTTTGCCTGACACTCATTTACAGTTAACTAACTGGGGTATTTTTGAGAAAAAAAATGCAAAATGGCATGAAAAACAAGAAAGACTTTCCTTTTAGTATGGCGCTCCATTGACTCAGTTAGCTTTAGCAACAAATTAGCTGTGGTGCTATCCATTTAGAGGTAGAAGTTTTAATGTTTCGTGATGTAAATGCCTTGCTGTTTATTTTATTTTCTATTGATTTCTCTTTTTTGACAGACAGCATGCTAGTTTTGTTAACTTACACAAACATAGTGCCCACTGCCCAACCTCCGGTCTCCACTGGTTAGCTAGCTGCTCTGCACAGCACACCCGATAGGCAAGAGCCTGTTTTGCCACCATCGGCTGCAACGGCTTTGCTGTGGAAACATGGTGGCAACCTGTCAGTCTCCCCCAAGTGAGTAAGTGACCTAATTTTGAGTCGCGAAACCCCTTCTGCATTGTTAGCTATGTTAGCACCACTAGTCGTGCCTACATTAACAGTGCTAACTAAGCTAACAGAGCTTACAGTGGTAATGAATAAGTGGTGATGCTAGCTAGCTCCAACCAGACCTAGGTGGTGTGCAATACAGAGCGGCGGCAGCTAGCTAGTTAGTATAGCATAAATACCTTATTAGCTGTGTTGTGGTACAGCAAAGAGTGCTGCAGGTGTGACGGGTTTTTTTTGTTAATCTCGTCCTGGCTCCCTTGTCAATGGGATTTTCTCATTAGATTTTGGATTGTACAAATTAGCTTTAAATGAATGATACTTACATGTTTTCTTAGGCAAGATAATCATCACAAATTAACACAACTTTTATGATTTTTGAAACCTAAATGCAATCACCGGAAGTAAAAAGCTAACGTTAGGCTATAAACAAACTACACGGTCGCATGACTAACGTCGCCACCACAATGAAGCTGTAAAGCTGTGTTCGTTGTGATGATGTCCTGTCGTCTCATGTCACTTGTTAGCAACAGCTTTTATCAAGACACATTAAAGTTTCGGAGTTCATAAGTGGGGTATTTACAGACTTATTTTATGTCGTGGAACAAAAAGTAAAAGTCTCTTAAGCTTGGTTAAGCACAGACCTTATTTCAGGCATCGAACTAAAAAGAAATAAAAAACAAAACAAAACATAGACTTCGAGACTAGGGGACCGGGAGTGCTAAAATGCCAACTCATTTCTGGGTTGTAGGGACTTATTCCTGCACCACTCTATAGATCTGGTACTAAACCAAGACTGGTCAGAAATATTCTCCGTGGTAACCATTAACTGTTGACATCCCTAAAACATGTAGTTGCAATATATGCACTCTTTTCATCCCTCATCAACATTGCTGGTAGATTTATGGTGGTCAAGTGAGGCATGACATTGCTTGCCTCAGCATTCCTCCGACAGCTCCAGGGTTGTCTTTCTCTTTGCTCCTCGTTTCCTCTGCTTCTCCTCCCGCATTGATTTTAAGTCATTTTTTACACGTGCTGCTGGGGAGGGAGGGGAGGCAAAGAGGAAGCAGGAAAAGCAGAAGAGAGGAGAGAGAAGAGGAGAAAGCTTTTGGGCAGCAGATCAAAAATCATCCACAACTCGCCATCCACCGGGACACAAACACCACCACACATAGTTGAATACACTCACACACACATACACACTCATGCTCTCCCATCTTTTCTTGCCGTTGATCCCACTTCTGTTCTTCTTAGTTTTAAATAATGAATGCAGCATCTCAGAGTCTCCTGAGGCCTTTTACTTGTATCCTTTTTATAGGGCACCCTTAAGACAGAATCCTTAAAAACCTCCTCTAATTTTAAGTGGATTAAGCCTGCAGAATTACTTCTTAATGCTGCCATCAGTGCAAATGGAGGAAAGTGGGACACTCTTGACATGAATGTGTGTGTTTGTTCATAGATAAACAAATACGCTAACATTTGGTGGTTACTCATGGCTCCTTAATTAATACTTAAGTACTTAGTAAGTTGCTAAGCTAGCCATGTGTTGTCATTTTTTCATTAATTCCATGGCACTCATGAATAAATATGTTTCTGAATGTGTCATACTTTTGGGGGGAAAAAGAGAACATGACTAATCTCTTACAGTAATAATACAAAATGACACGTTACTATCTGATTAACAGAAACTTAATCTAATATGCAAATGAGGATTTCAGTGCTTTTAGATTTTATTACTTCCAGTACATGAAAATTTTAGAGCCTGGAACAATATTTCTCGGTTCTTAACTCATCAATCTTGAATCTTAACATTGTTCTCAACACACTTAATAAATCATTATTATACATTCTAATAAAAAATACAAATTATGGTCACACCTGCCATTAGGAGTTATGGACAAAAAGACAAAATTTCATCCGCACCCACTCCAGCACCATCATCACCACCACCACCCTTAGCTCTAATACCAACATGGGTAATTTCAAATAAGCTCATAGACACAATATGATTACAAAAAAACAAAAGGTCAAATCAAAAAATTCCAAAACACAGGGAAAATAATAATATCAAATAATAATTTCAAACATGACTGTGACATATATCCCCACTTTCACCTTAAAATAAAACAAGGAAAGAAAAATAAATGCCCTCCAATAACTGATTAAAGGAAAACAGAATCAAACATTGATTAAAAGGTTACTGCCAAGCATTGATTTATAAGATCAAATCATGAGTAAAAAAAAAAAAAAAAAAGTACTCTTCATCCATCACCATAATTAATTTCAGTGTTTACTATACGTTAATTTCAGAATTTTTAGAGATGCCAGTATGCAGAAATATTCAAATACACCATTTTAAAAAGTGGCCACATTTTGCCTAGCCAAAATTTAGCCTAACTTTGCACCTTCCCGACAAGACAGTATGACATGGTTCATGATACCAATATCTCTAGCTTTGAAACTGAACACACAATGGGGATTTATTTGCTTGTCTGCCTCGTGCTTTACTATTGCCTTTTCATACCTGGTGTGGTCCAAACTGGACTACACCATTTTCACAGTAACATAGGGGGGTGGGATATCAGATGACGGGTGGAAACATGTTTTGAAGATAACAGTAAATTTATTCATCATGGAAACACATATAAATGTATTGTCACTGATGAGTCCTACCTGATCCCATTTAGGGGTCAGCTATAGACCTTTGCATGGGCTGCTCCTGGGTCTTGAACCGTACTCCTCAGTACCCTTTGCCCCCCTTGATTATGGTACAAATACATAATACAAAATACTCTATGTGACCCTTATGAGGGGTTTACAATACATAATTCTGGACTAATGTAGTCATCAATTAAATAAGCAACGATCCAGTATCAAGGTTGCAAAGTGAAAACATCAATACATATTATCATCTTTTAGATAGGCCCATATTTTCAGATTCCCATGGCACATCCATCAAAGCGCATCTCCTTCCTAAACATTTAAACAGTGCTAGCGGCCTAGGGCCAGGCAGACAGTGGTAAGCAGCCAAGAAAAAAACAATGAGGATATTTACTGATATCATCTTATATTGATCACAGGTCCCTGAATTGAACAGAATTTAAGTTGTATCATGGCAGGCTTTCTGATATCAGCAATTATCGTATTGATCGATTTAATTTCGTTAAGTGATGAAACTTGTGATTTAAATCACTACCTTTTACCCAACATGTTTTTGAATTTTGAATTTGAAGTTTTCTTTGGTGGATGGTCCTGGCTTTCCTTTGCCAGTATCCATGAGATGGTCATTGGAACATCATTATAATGTAAAGGGTTAATAAACCCAGCTTGTTTCCTTGTTGTCCCTGTGGAAAGAATATCAGGTGTTAGGACCCAGGGGAACTGGTTTTGCCCTCCAGCAAGCTGCTCCCTCACCAAGTGCAGGGTGGGAGGGGCTCCACCAATTCCCCTGGAGATGACATCCCATAAATCATAGCGAGAGGTTTTCATCTGGCTCCTGCAGAGTCACGGTGGATCAATAGACGAAGGGAAGGGAGGGAAAGACCGGCTGCTGCTGCTGCTGCTGCTGCTGCTACTGCGGCTGCTGCTGCTGCTGCTGCTGCTGCTGCTGCTGCTGCAGGCCCACAGACAAACCGCATGCTTTCCTCAGCAGTCAGCAGCCATTAACGCAGAACAAGACTTCATGGTGAATAAGTCGGAGTAGCTAGACTCAGCAGCCCTCAAATGGGAACTCGCTGTAAGTGTTAACCAACATACGGGATCTCATATAGCTGCGCTTTATGCTCTTAGGCAGAGGGCATAGAAGTGATGGAGAAACGGTTGCTTTGATGTTAACAGCTTTTGGGTTTGTGAAGAAGGCTAATCTCGTCAGTGGACCCACAACACCTGCTGAAGCCTCTACACCAGCTGCGCTGCCTCCACACCAGCTGTGTAGTGTCTTTACTGGCTGCGCAGAGTCCACTTGTGCTTCAGCTCTTAGCATTCATAACTGTGACCTTTTCCTACCTGCTCAACAATGCTCCATTTAAAACCCCCCCGGCTAGGCAGTGTACTGTTGTCTCATATATTTTCCCAACCAAATTATAAACAGCTCACCCCTGTCTTCATTGGATTATTCTTGCAAGTGGTATATTTTTTTGCCTTGATTGTTTTTCTGACACAGGGAAGCAAAACAGAGATGCACCATTTTCTGAAGGGAAGGGCCATGTCTGTATTGGTCTGTTCCCTCCTTCTTGTTTCCTTAAAACCACGGCCCACCCATTGGTGTGACAAGTTCTGAGTGCTGTTGACCTGTACCCACTAACCAACCTATGGACAGTATCAATATGCATGTCCCACAGCCCACGACAAGCTTTCAGATGACATCTTTCACAAGAAAAAAATATATTAAAAATGTATTTATTACAGTGTTACCTGTGTCAGACCATATGCAGGTTACAGTATATGGTGACTCTAAATTGACCGTAGGTGTGAATGTGAGTGTGAATGGTTGTCTGTCTCTATGTGTCAGCCCTATGATAGTCTGGTGACCTGTCCAGGGTGTACCCACGTCTCAACCAATGTCAGCCCCCTCATAACAAACAATAGGAGAATATAGTATGTGCTAATTTGACAATTTTGTCCTCTTCTTGGTGTTGTACTGCGCCCCAGATGCCTTTGGCCTTTCTTATTTCAGTGCCTTCCACGTACACTCACCTCTACCTTTTTCCTTTTTTTTTTTTTAATTTTCTTTTTTGGGGTTAGCACCACCCCCGCTGGACGCCCTGGGCAGCTGCCGATGTCACCTACAGAACTATTAGACTTTTCTGAAGCATCTGAGCTAGTGACATCCTGCTGGTGACTGGTGTAAACAGCCATTTGAGATTGGTAATCCCTAAATTAAGGATTGACTTCTCGAATAAAACAGACAAGCATGGATCTAGAACAAACTGAGATGGACTCCACCACACTTAGGAGAACTGTATTCGTGGTAGGCTGAGGTTTAACCCTGATAAGCTGTTACAAAGTGCCTTTTTAAGCTGCTAGTTGTATTCAATTACTCCTGTTGGAGGAGGATATACATCAGTTTTGCCAGAGAATCCTCTGGGATTTGAACCGCTAACCTCAGCGTTGTCAGCTGCGTGCTTCTTTGGCTGAGCTGCAGGGTGCGAGCCGAGGGCCTTATAAATTATTCCATCCGATACTTCATCTATCTCCATGCATCAAACTCAAACTCCCACATCTCCCCATTCTGCAATATTTCAATTTTCTGAGGAGATTCATCAAGAAGGGTTCGATACTAACACAATAATGCGCACGGCAGCCGAGGGCTGCGCTGCGACATCGGCATCGCCAAAGGGCTAGAGATGAATAAATAAATAAAAGGGATAAAACAAACAGATAAATAATGGAAAGAGAGAGAGAGGTGCCAGCATGCAGCAGTGGAAATATGATATATATTGCCTCTGATGCCAGAAAAAAACCTTGATTATTCTGCTCCATCTCTTTCTTTATATCGCCTCTTTCTCCTGCCGGCCCAAGTTGATACCCTCTGAAGAACAAAAATGGAAGAAAAAAAGGGACGATATGGGAAAAATAGATCACCATCTTTCTTCAGGCAGACTACACTTCCCTTAGAATGAACAATTGCTGTTACAAACAGTATGGGTGCCTGTAGCTCCCAAGGGACTCTTGAAATATCTGTCTTTCTCTCCCTTACACCCTTTATCACTCGCCCAAAACTTTTCTTTGATGTGAGCACGCTCGCCAGAACCGAAGGAGACAAAAACAGAGCCCTTAATAAAAAGACAAGGACAGAGTGAGAAGCTGAGAGTCAGATTTGAAGGCAGGCATCTCTAGGTAGTTGTCATTTTATAGAAGATGGAGGTCAGAGCAGAGGGCCTCATCCAGCCTCTGGTCCAACCCTTACAAACCAAATCTGACAGGGTCCATCTTTGTTTTTGCGCCTCCTCTCATGTTTCACCTCTCCCTCTCCTCTGTTTCTCTGCTCTATCCTGAGGCACGGTAGAGCAGACAGAAACTGGCCTGCTCGGTCAAAGGCTTTGTCTTACTGCGGGAGGTTGTGAGGGTGAAGAGAGAATCAAATCAGCCAGGGTCGGTCACTCGCTTTGTACTTTTCCATTCATCTGGGATAGTCCTATACACAACTAGAAAAGGCCACTGGAAGACACAGTACACAGGGCGTACAGGGTTGCTGAAAACTCTGCCAAGGACTAAAATGTAGAAAAGTTTTTTGCCTTTAAAGATGAATGATCCTGAACTCGATGCAGAGTTGTTTTGTCAGTATGTCTTTTGAAAAGTTGTTTTTATCATGAGTACTTTCACACAGAATTCTAATATTATGTGGTAATTTTTTCAGAGCATTCACACTGCAAATAAAGTCATCAACCAATCATGTTGTGCCCTGATCATAAAACAACAACACGGAGGCTCTGTAGTCCTAATCAAGACGCCGAACTTTCCACCTTAAGGGTGGCAGCTCATACATGATCCACTCCGTCTGTTCTTACCTTTCACAATAAGAGCCCTAAACATATACACTGCTATACTCGTTACCATAGGGAACTCAAATTCACTGAGAGCATTTTGCTGAAAGAAAAGGGATAAAATAGCTTACAGTAGAGTAGGCCATACGACGACTTACCTCAGACAGAGCTGCAGATGCAGCTCTAAATAACAAATAGGTTTCGCAGTAGCTTCTGGTGAATCTACAGGTTGTTACGACTAATGCTAATTCACATCACCACTGGTATAAATAGTTTTGATGTGAAAAATTCATAGATTAATTCGTTTCATCAGTTAGAACTTGGTGTTACAATCCCTGGAGTTTTAGCACGCTTCGTGCAAGAGCATGGGTGTTTTGGCCTTGACCCACCGGCAGAGCCACCCTCCGACACATCATCAGTTGTGCACCTCAACCTCATTTGGTGTTTCAACTTTTATCACAAGACACCGCTGAGGGAGGCCCACCACAGGCTGATCAGCCCTGGGTGTATGTCCGAAGATTGGCTCCTCTTTGGTCACCTAGGGGCCCAGACAGGATCCTTTCTCTTCAGCCATAGCCAATGACTGCACCTCTCAGCTGTATTGGCCAGATCCCTGACCTCTTTCCTCTGGGCCTGCCCGTGAATCCCGATTTCCTTGAGGAGCCCTGTGGTGGATCTACGGATGAGGCCTCTGCAGCCTACCTCAATCGGTTGCACCTCAGCTTTCCAGCCTCTAGTCACCACTTCAGTTATGAAGTAAGTGTAGCACAATCTCTTGTGTTCAAACACCTCCTCCATGGCATCCTCCCAAGGGTCAGTTAGTTCTATGTGGAAGGTAATTCACAGTTTCGTGTTTTGTGTTTTTATTAGTCACATCCTCGGTGTGGAAAGCCCTTTATTATGCTGAATGGAAAAACAGTCCACCAATCAGAGCTTTGTTGGTGGGGTTAATAATAGGATGACATTCTCCTGGATAGCTAGCCAGAGACATTCATGAAAAATAGAGAGAGGAAAAGCCCATTAACTCTCTAATCCACATTTTTTGAATTGGTCTGAAAAACACAAACTGCCTAGCAAAGCTACTACAGCTTTTATGCTGACTGAAAATGACATGAACGAGTCAGATACATCTGATTGTTAGGCAACCCTAAGGTTGCATTATTACAGCAAGATATAACACAAAGATTAAAAATGCAGGGTAATATGACTACTCTATGCCAAACTTTGATCAACCTGGTTGGACCTCCAGAGCTTTCATTCATAACTGTGTTCACATTTAGCTTCTGTAATTGGTCTAAATTGGCCTTAAATCAAATTACAGAATGACAAAAAAATTGCAAAAAACAAAATCAACCTATAAATCAGGATGTAGACATAATTTCTTTTTGATATTTTAGATACACAAAAAAGAAAATATTCTGGAGATCTACTTAAAGACAGAAAGCAATCAACATGTCAGTAAAAATGGCACGGCAGTTCCCCAGGGAAGACAAAACTCTATCTCTGTTTGATATTAGCAAAACTCTGGACAGTAACATCGCTCCTTTGAGCACAGACCTACAATATCCAATATGAAACATGAGCTGAGGGGAGGAGAGAGCAGCAGATTTTTAAATTGCTGACTGCTAAGCTGGTGTAGCCCGCGGGTTTGATGGACTGTTGAAATGGAGGAAAGGTTATTAGAAATGTGACCAGAACTACTGAGGCTGACGTGTCTTACAAGACAAATCATAACTGTGCAGACAAAGGGAAGATTTAGGGAGAACCCGGATCAGGTGTGAGAGAGGGAATGAGTGTGTGTCTCTGTGTGAGAACGAGGGAGAGAGAAAGCTCCGAATATTGTGAATGTGGAAAGGAGTTACTTTCAAATCTTGCAGAGTGTGTTTGGATTTGAAGGCAGATTATCTGTGAAATTCCTCCTCGTGGGATGCAGTCCAATTTTATAATTGGTTGTGGTTGTAAAAGTTTTGAAATCGTCTGTGCTAACTCTGGGCTAACATTTTACTTCATTAAAGTGTACTTACGTCATTTGATGTGGTCAGCAATTCTACAGAAGCAAATTTGTTTGCAAGCATTGTGCACCATTGCTACTTTTCTGCCCACTACTTGAAATTTGACTGCACCGTTTATGATTTCTTGATTTTAGTCAGGGAAAAGTGTAGAGCATATCTGGATTGTAGCTGTCAAACTTCATGTGACTCAAACATGAAAAAAGCCAAGGTATATACAGCATTGATTTACACATTTTATTACATCCACAACAACAACAACAACACAAACAGATAAACACTTTTAGTAAAGCGGGGCATACACTGTACAATATGAGCCTGTTTTAGAAATATTGTTCAATTCCAGCTCCCACTGTACAAGTAATGTACTGCAATGTAAAGCCAAAGCTCACAATTTATGTGCGCACGATTTAACAGTCTGCGGTCTGATAAAGCCAAGACCTGAGTCTGTTTTCCACTATACATGTAAAATAGACAATAAAACGGCTGGTCAGCCCCTGGGGACTGTTCTGGCTGTTGACAATTGTCAATAAAGATTTGTTTGAAAGCTCTAAGGCTGGGGGCAGGTAGAAGCTTGTTTGCAAGCAGAGGTATGGTCACAATAATGTAGAGACAGGCATACTAAAAAGAGCTTACAAGTCAATTTGTACAAAAAAGTGTCAGTAGAATTTTTGATTCCTTCTCTCTGAAACACACACACACATGCAAGTTCACAAGTTAGCAGCACCAACAAACTAACAAACATTGGCTGAGTTAGAAAAAAAGGTACTGACCTTGGGGAATTGACTCATGACTCTACTGTACGTACACACCAACAACGACCAGAGCTTCCAAAGCGGCGGAACTCATTCATTTTCAATGAGAGCCCAGCAACTTGGGTGACCAAAGCGACCGGAGCAGTCTGGAGGGGAGTTAAAAGTCGTTTAACTTTATGGTAATGAGCTCTGACGTGGTTCGGCGGCAACCAATCGGAATGTTGACGTGCTTCGATGAAGCGGGTCCCAGAGAACAAGCCATGTAACTTTGGTTCCTACAGCACACTTGTTCCGACAATGGATATCGAGAAGTTTATTACTTGCGTTCGTGCCCACTCAGTCCTTTATAACGTGTCGCTGTTCGGTTACAGAGACCAAAATAAAAAGAATGAGGCTTGGGACGGCGTCGCGGATGTAGATGGTTGGTCTGATGAGTTTTAAAGTGTGTTATGTTAGAAATAGAGGAGAGAATTGCAGGCTAATGTTGCGACGTAGTATGCAAGTCTTGAGCTTGAGCTTTTTGACTGGACGACAGCAGGCGGCAACTACGCTGCTTTCAAGCCAGTAGTCTGCTTTGCGGCTCCTTTAAATTGAAAAGCCTGATCAAATGTTCAATGATTCACATGATGAGCGACTAGAGCGCCCAAAGCTGCCACAAACATTTTTGACAGTCATGCTTCTTTGGCGCCCGCTACAGACTTAGTAAGTCCTGTTGTCAACGGGGTTTTTTTCCTAACCCTAACCACATACATACAAACTGTTGTATAAGGAGAGGTTAATTGAAAAAGCTTCCAAGAGGAGAGGTTTACAGGAAGTGCTTGATGTGAAGAGGCAGTTTTTTATTACTCCTTCTCTCTACCTTATATATATTTTTTAGAACTGATAAACAGACTGTTTAATCTTGTTTTTAAAAGGCTGAAAAAAATCCACCACTCTTCAGACTGTAAAACTTGAAATGCAGAGTGTTGATCTTCCAACAGCCACATGCTCACCTCTGGAGAACTCCAAAGCTTGACAGGCCTGCTGTGCCTAGTAACGCTTGCTAAACAAGATTGGACGCTGCCAGTGCATCTCAGTACACTTCCATTATGCACTTCCATTAATTCTTGAGGTTATAACTCTCAATGAAAAACACTGAATGGGTTTGGAACATTTGAAGTGCAACTGCGTTAAAATAATCCCTGCAGATATCGATAATGACTGTAATTGGAGAAACGATTTGCATAATTTACTCAGTATCTTTACATATTGTGGATGCAAGCGAATGCGGCAGTTTCATAATGCGATTACACGACTGAGACAGAGTACACTGCCAGATTATGATATTGATCACATTTTGAAGCTTTCAGTTAGCCTCTGAAGGAGGCTGAGGAGCAACAGTATAGTTACTGAGAGATGCTGAAATGAAGAGAGGATGGGAGCCAGGGAGGGAGGTTGAAGGATTGCAGAATTTAGATCGAAGACACAAGAAAAAGGGGGAAGTGGGGCGGAGGGGTTGTCTTGGCAACCATCCACCACTTCCTGTATCTTCCTGTCAAAGGCTGCGTGCATTTTGCCTTTCCACTAGACTCTGAATGAAGGAATTAGCAAGGGCTCAGTTCCAGCTATTTATAGCCTGTAAGCCAGAGAGATGGAGAGAAAGAGGGTGTGTGTGTGTTTAGATGCATGCGTGGGTGGGTTTTAGAATTCAGTGGGTGTGTGTATGTATGCATGTGCATGCACATCGCATGATCCTAATAATCTCAGCGGTGTGTTTTTGCCCGTTTTGTCGCATTCATGTGGGTCATCAGTTTGATCGACTCTCTTGTCCTCCCACATCTTTCTCTCTACTCCTCTCATTCAGCTTGTATTATCTCTCTTCTTCATGCATTGCCACCCTTCTTATCCAGTCTCTCTTCCCTTTACATTCCATACCATACATACCATTTTACTCTAAAGCATATCCCCCTCCCTCCTCCCACCTAAAATTCTCACAGCTTCCCCGTCATCACCATATGCTTTGGATGAGCAGTGAAGGCAGAAATAGGATTTAGCTGTAGACAGTCCATTTAAATGATCGTTTTAGCCTCAGGAGAGTGAATTGACTTTACAACAGTACTTAAATAATAAGCTCTCAGGCTTTGACTATCCATGTTCTTTTGGCTTTGCTTCTGTAGCAGCGCTCCAGCACAATCTGGGATATCATCTCATTTAACTCGGGGATTGATGAAGTACATCTAATGGGATTTGATGAAGTCTGATGTACCCTCTCCAACAATTAAACATTCCATTAAAAATAAGCCCAGGTGGGGCAGCGGTTCAGAGTCAAGCTGAGGGACAAAGGCGCTCTCTGACACAAACTCTGCCTTCCAGTCTTTCTGTAAATGTCTCAAGAAGATCTGTTCCAACTTGTTAAAAAGACTTAAAGGAACACTTCACCCACAAAATGACCATTTGCATATCAGTTACTCAATCCATGTTATGCTGAATTCATCAAGAAAACTTTGTATTTCTTGTATGCCTTTATGGTGAGCAAAGAATCTAAAAATGGGGAAAATTCTTGATGAATTGAAGTAAATGGGGGCCACGTTTAATAACAGCAAAACTATATCAAAACATAGTTTTACAAACTCTCACATGAGTCTTGCAGTATAATCCAAGTGTCATTTATCCAGTGGGATGCTCAGTAACTCCCAAACACATGCATTTTCACTATATATAGTGAGAGTTCATAAACAGATGTTTTAAACTAGACATGGACCCCATGCACTCAAATTCATCAATAATTTTCTCTGTTTTGAGATTTTTAATTTACTGTTGAGGCATGTGAGAAAGTTTTCTTTACAAATTCAATGTAATGCACGGTAAGTAACTGATATATATAGTCACCTTTTACTGAAGTATTTCTTTAACTCAGACTTTTAAAGCTGAAATCTGCAACGTTTTATTTTAAAGCTGCTCAAATCAGTATGTTTTCATTAATACAATAAAAAAATGACTTTTCAAAAGCTGAAAATACTTAACAAATGTGACATTAGCTAACCTCTCCACATTCTTTGCTGTAATACTATGAACATCAGAAAGTAAGCTTCGTATCAATGAGGTGTTAAATTGATAGAATATTTACCTCACAGCCATAGCAGGCCTTACCCATTACGCGATGTAAGCAGTTGCCTAGGGCCCCTGGTATCTGGGGGCCCCGTAGAGCAGAATATTTTCAGTTACCTAGACAACAAAAATAAAAGCTGAACAAAAATTGGTAACATTGGTAAAACAAAAACAAAACAACTATTAAAAATGAGACGTTAAACAAAATGAATGAATAAGACAACAATGAATTTCAACACAAACTGGGCTAAATATCTTCACAAGCTGTTCTTTGATAGTTTGCCAGCACTGCAGCCCATGATTTAAGTTTGATAAATTACATTTGGATGTCGATGAAAGAAATAGAAAAATGTATTAACTGCAGTTTCTTTAAAGATAGTGTTGCTGCTAATAGGTCCCACTTGAATGTTTACATGCTTATTTGTACATTATGTGTGCTTAAACTTATGTTTACAAGTTGGTTAGACCATGTGAAGTGGCTAAACATTACAATGAAGGGGGGGTCCACACCAAATACTGCTAAGGGTCCCCAAAAGTCTAGGGCCAGTCCTGCTCATGACAAACTGTATTCTCCTGTTTAATAGCTGGATATTTACTTGTATGTTAGACTGAAAGTTTGGTTGGTAAATGCAAAAGCGTTCTTCCTAACACGTCTACAGGCATATTTGTGGTAACTTTTTCAGCACAACCTCAGCTCATTTTAAGACTGTAACTTCAACAATCAGGATAAACAGAATTCGGGTTCGTAATATAATGTACAGCGGGAACGGACAGTCGTAAATTGTCCTCAGCTCTCAGTGTGTTTGCCTTTTATAATTAATCCTCTGGTTTATTGATACAGTTCACATTCTGAACTGCTGAGTCAGCCCGTTCAAGCCAGCGTGGTCAGCTATCCTGTTACCACGTTGTTGATGAGACCAACAGTATTTGAAAATTACTGAGCAATGCTGTGCAATGGAGATAAGCTCGAGTATAGAAAGAGAGTAGTGCAGTGTTGCAAGAGAGGATTGAATTGTATCATTGAACTGAGTGAAATTGATATTATTATTTGATTTTCATATAGGAGTCTTTTTTTTCTCCTTCGCACTGAATAGAAAGTCTTTTCACTTTAATAGAAGAAGCACTTGAGAAGGAAGAAGCTCAAGTAATACTGCTAGTTTATAAGGATTACAGCACAGACTGGACCTTTTAACGGGATCGTATCTACCTCGGTTTCCTCTCTCCATGGAAATTGGAAACAGATCGTGTTCACAGACTGGAAGTGTACCTGTTATTAAAGTAACCTTGAGAAAAGACGATGTAGGAAGATCAAAGAGCCCAGCAACCTGTGAGGCGAACAGGAAAAAGACGAATTCAGCTGTCTGGGGATTAATAATGGCTGTGGTTTGCCCCAAGGCTAACTGAAGAAGCACATGTATGCAAACACGCACACACAGGCAAACTCTTGTTGGTACATGTACACACTTAGTCACACACAAAAACAGACACACACTTGTTGGAACGCATGAACATCCACATGAATTGAGGTATGTTGCCTTTTCTCGCCTTTACCTACCTCCCATCCGCCCTCTCTCCCTCACACACACACACACACACACACACACACACACACACACACACACACTCCATCTCTTTCAATACAGCTCAAAGGGCCATCTCTTCAGGGCCTCTGAAGCCGAGGTGGCCGGTGGCAGTGAATGCAAATCACCCCTCTCGCACACAGAAACACCCACAGCTCCCTCTCTGCCAGGTCCCTGCTGCTCACGAGGCCTCCCACAGCACTGAATGGTAAGGGCAGAGAGAAAAAGGAGAGATTAAAAGAAAGGAGGGAGGAAGGGATAGACAGATAGAGCAGGAGGTTATCCAGAGGTAAGGCTTCCTCCTCTGGTAGAACGAGCCTGCTGATGTGTTCACTATGCATCGGTGCAGCGTAATTCATCACTAGTTAGCAAGAGTAGCTGCTGGGTTCAAGCTGACGCCCGGTATTAATGACTTGAAGTTCTTTAATCCATGGGCTGCACAGCTCCAACACCTGGGCTACTGCAACATACAAGTACACACACTTTTTTTTTATTCTACAGTACAAGGTTAAAAGGAGCATGCAGTCAATGGTCATGAATCAAGAACATATTACAATCGTGCGTTGTGCTGTCAAGCGATCTAGAGTTCATCTGGCCTGTGCTGCATTGAGCCAAAAAGAACAGCAGCAGTCAGCTCACACTGATGTCAGCGCACATTTCAGCACCATGGACAGCATCAGAGGACAACCGAATCACATTTAATGCCATGTTCTCTGTTTCTCCCACTCATAGCTGTGTCTGAAACTATTTACTTATTCACAATTCACTGCCCACTTTATGGGAGATTCTATGGATGAAAATATATCATTTTTGGAAACAGGTTGTTCTTTTAATCCAGCAGAGGCTTAAATTTACCTTCCAGGAAGCTCACTAGTTAGCTCTTATCAATTGTTAACTACTTTTAACAGGCTTCACAAGATAATTAACTTATTTTGAAATATATTTTCCTCTGAGTTTTGATTTCCTTCTTGTGAATTGCTGAATAATTTTACCTTTTTTGAGATACTAGGGCTGTTGTCAACCAAAGAAAATCTTGGTTGACTGATTTTCTACCTACTCTTTAACCCATTTATTGGTCAGTGGGGAAAAAATTGCCATTATCTCTAGATTAACTACATCGGTTGCAGTACCCTGAGTGCACTCTACCTGGTAGCATTCTGTGCCCACCAAAAGTTTCTTTTCCTGAAGCCAATGCATATATTTACACTATGCTATAAGCACCAGCAGCGGGGTGAAGTGCCAAGTGTCTATTCTGTGCTGAGCGCTGCATGTTTGACATTTTTTTCCAGTCATAAAGAGTTGAAAAAAATGTCCTGCTTTTGGTACAACACTGCACTTGTCACTGTCACTTTCTACCCAGCCATCCAATCACAATGGAGGAGGGACAAATACCACAAGGACCAACAGTCACATCTTACATGTTCAAGTGCTGAACAATAACAGGTCCATCCTCTTTCACTATGTGCGTCCTCCTTCCCTTCATCCAGGGTCAGGGCTAGAGCAAGTACTTTACCTTCTTTTGACATTTTCCCCTCCATGAATATCCTGTCATAGCAACCAGATAAAATAAAAATATCTGGTTCCTATCAGCTAAAAATGGCTGCACCTTCAGAGTGCTCTAGCACTTCCAACTAAGAAGCAAAAGAGCAGAAGAGTGTGGACATGCGACCTAATGAAAGTAACACCAGCAACTATTGAGAATTTGGTCGGGCGAGAGCATATCGACCAATCAGCCCACCAACCAACCACAAGATGTCAGCCCGAGGGGAGACAGCACTTTTTTGGTTTAATCTGATCTGTATAAAAAGGTACCTGCATATTTATGCAGAATCTGTTTGTGGTTCAAGTGGGGATATCACATTTAAGCGCAGGGAAACAGTCCATGTGATAAGCAGAGGAGGCAAAACGCATTGGCCAAAATGCAATCTCAGAAACCATCAGCTATCTTCTGACAACAATTTAGCTTTATATTAGGTTTTTTTTAAGATTTGATCCATATTTCTGTGAGAAATGTATTTGTCGAGAGTAGCTCAAATGATTGGCACATGGAAGAGTAAGTCCTGGCATGGATGTGTGCTTGCTACATCGGATCCCTGAAATATTATCGCCATCAGACCGATAGCCCATGGGTTCTGAGATTGGGTGTAACCTGTCACAACTGGTACCATATGCATCCAGTGACAGCAGGGTTGCAAGTGGATACAGTTTTTAAGGGCACAAAGACGAAAAGGTTAGGAACTACTGCTGTGGTATTTAATGTTAATCATTCTCACTAGACGTTCAGTCAACACGATGAAATTGCGAATTATATAATGAATAGTGAAAGGTTTTGGACACAGCTATAGTCTTTACTCCACCTCACTATCTCATCCCTTCTTATCAGACCCTGCTTCTTCTGCTCTGTCTTTGAGTCAGCTCTGCTCTCTCTGTCTCTCTTTGCATCTTTTCATGGCATAAATGCAGTATTTTACCTGCAGTAAGGGAGTTCTGTTTACTCAGTCGAGCTTAAAAAGTGCCCAGTAAAGTTTTAAAAAATTAAAAGAATTCCCTAATCTACTCCAGCTCAACGGATAAAAAAAAATTAGCAATATTTTCAAGGCACTTCATTTCCAATCAAAAGTCCACAGAGCCAGCCCCCACTTGATCTTACAGTAAATTCAAGAGCTCCAGGTTTAGTTTCTAGGTGACACAACGGATTAAACTGTTGGTCTTTTGGTAAGATGGACCTTGGGGGGGGGGGGGGGGGTGAGGTGGCTTGAAAGAGAGATGGCGATTGAGCTGTCCAAAAACATTAAAATAACATGTTTTCTGTTCTATCACTGTTGTCAGCTCGGCCTTATTTCCCAGGAGTCTCCTTTATTTTAGCGTTCAAGTTTAACAGGATTTCAATCCCACTTTAGAAGACCTTATTGGGACAAATTAGTATAAATGGAAAATCTGTCATGAACTCATAACTCAGTGTTAGTAGGGGTATTTCAGAGCAGACTTTTCCTTTAATGGAGTATGTACAGCTGGTACACATAAGGATAGGGACAGATGAAGAGCCAAAGGAAGACACAAAGAAAGTAGTACAAAAATATATATAGGCATGTGTCTGCATCTTGGTGTCCCTGCCGGGCCTTTGACCTAAATTATTCCCCATGCTCCATCTTGGCACTTCCTCGGCGTGCCACTCTGTCAGCATTAGGAGCTCTGCCTCATCCGCTCACTGGTTAGTAATGTCCCAGCACTGCGGCCCGCGGTGGAATAAGCTCTTACAAGGCTGGCCTGAGAGGAGGAGATGGATTTAGATGGAGGCAGGGAGGAAGGATGGCAAAGGGTCAGCCTCAAACAAGCTGTGTGCTTCACCTCTTTGTATCCACGCTCCCAGTCCGCTCCTCCAAACATATTCAGCTCTTTCATAGACATGCTGATACTGCTGTTTCCACTGACCATGCTCATTGTGTAGAGGATGACATCTAGTAGTATGTCTCAACATTTACATTTACAGTGCAGGCATTTAGCTGACAGTGTCAGATAGAAGTGTTTGGCTTACAATGTGCAACAAGAAAACTTTATTACACTTTTTCAAGTGCAACAGTGTCACTTTTAGACTCATTTCCTACTGTTGTATATAGACATTTTAATGGTTTGATTACAAAAGTAAAACAAGAATCTAACACTACATGTCACAGGAATATCGTGTTGTTTACTGTATGTAGTTCTGTCTCACTGGTTCACCCAGTAGTCTTTTACATATCAGTTTAAAGTCATTGACTCAAGACAATAAAGAGACATTTTAGGTGCCATTATCCTGCAGTTGCCACTAATTGGGTCCTGTTCACCAAAAGTTACATAGCCTTGCTGTAATTTGCTTTTTTTTTCAGTTATTGAAATATAAAATGTCACAAAATAGATAAAATACACACCTTTCTAGTGCCTGAGATGGGTTACACTGCCAACAGTCCAAATTTTTTCAAAGACCCAAAGATTTTCAATTTGTAGTGCAACAGACAAAGAAATCAGAAAATTTAGAAAATCCTCATATTTGAGTGGGTTGCACCAGCTCATGCTTGGCAGTTTGCTAAATAAATGAAGTAAATCATCAACAGATTATTAAAATGGTTGTCGGTTAATTTTCTGTTGATTAGCTAATTGAAAAATGTTTCAGTGTTAATTTGATCCAGCTAGGTGTGAAAAAAAAATGTAATGAAATGAAAACAAACAAATAAACAAAACATGTATTTTTGGTTCTTGCCTTTTATAGCAGTTTTAGCCTGGTAACTTTCTAGTAGTAATACTACTTTATTGAACAATTTTAAGGTACTCAAAGACACTCAAAGACAATTTACACAAGTTAAAACGATCATAGAAAACACAGACATGAACACAACATTCATCACATATTAAGATGTATTGAGATGTATTTTGATTATTTATTTAAACTGGTACAGATTGGTGCGGTCTCGGATGTGTTTGCAGAGAGAGTCCCAGAGGGAGAATGCTCTGTCGCCCCAGGTCCGGTGCTGAGTCCTGAGTGATGTAGAGAGAACGTTGCACTTTATAACTGTATGTTCAAACATCTAATTGAGAAAAGGAGAGGAGGAAGAAGGGGAGAGGGTAGAAGAGTGGAGAAGACCTCTGTCTGTTACATGTAATGGAAACTGCTTTGGTGTTAAAGCAGCAAGAAGAGTTCAAAGCCCGCATGGACGGATAAACAGCGACAGTGATCTTGGATCATACTGGAAGGTTATTGCACAGATCAACAATCCTTTGTTTGGGGCAGAAATAGCCCAGGGGTTGAATGACTGTTCAAACACACAAACACAGATTGGCTCCTTTGTGTTTTTTTCATGGACAAAGGCAAGGAAAGCCAACATACCGCAGAGATTACCTCAGAGATGAAATACTACATGAAATGGCAACAGGGCAGCTGAGCCTGTCGGCATTCTGATAGCTCAACATAACAACCTCCCACCATATTTTTCTTGTTTCCCTTTGCCTTCTCCACCTTCTCCATATGTCAGACAACATAAAGACTCTTCAAAGGTTAGCCCAATAAAGAGCACACACGGCTCTGCTGACAAAACCGCAAATGTCAAAATGGTTAAAAAGTAGGCTTTTCTGAACTTACCCGTTATCTTTTACATGGGGAGACAAACAGCAGGCGCTGTTCTGACAGACCCGGGGTATCATGGGAGGTGGAGCGAGAGTTTCTCCAGTAATCTATCACCTCTGTAGCGGAGGGAATCACGCTATCGAGTCTTGGAATTGACTGGCTCAGCAAACACACACACACACACGCACACACACACACATATTTTAGCACTAGGGCTGAACAATTTGACAAACACAGAAAATTTGACAATTGTTTTGCAAATTATGATCATTTTTGAGGAGGGTCTAGCTGCAGGGCTCTAGGCTCGGGCCCACCTCCTCTGTCGGACTCTTTCCTGTTCTGAGCTTGGAAAAAAAAGTCTCAGATTGAGTACGCCCACCAGAGACAAACATCAGGATACGATGGCATGTCTTCATTTGTTTGAAGGAGCCACACAGCCACCACTAACACTAAGGTAAACAATACAGTCTGATATTTTGATATAACTGTACCATATAACATAACAATAAGCAGCAAATACCTTTAACTCACTTTATGCGTTTGCTAACACTAGCTAGCTAATGTCGTTAGCAAACTAATGTAATTTCAGCTAACGTTAATGTTATCCTGTTAAAAGTACCTCATAAGTTACGGTTATATCAAAATATTAGCTTGTAATGTTTACCCTTGGTGTGTGGCTTGTTCAAATTAATGAACACATGCTATTTATCTATGATCATCTTATAAACATAGATACACTTATTAATTACCAATAAGCACGACAAAAGCACAACAAACAATGCATATGTTGCCTAAACTTGAAACCAAATGTAATCTGTCATCTTATATTAGGCCTAGGCCTATGTTTACAGTGGCACTAATGTCATACAATGAGTAAATACATGCACAGAAGGCTATTTTATTTATTAACAATGAGCCATATAAAACAATACACTGTGCAATATAATACAGTAGCATGTAAACTTTAGTCATTGATAAGGAAGCATGACAAACACACATTATTTTCAATCTTAACATCCAATAACACACATGATTTTGCACCATAGCATATCATTTTCCACCCTAACACACGACATAACACTTGACTTTCCATCTAATACATGCTATAAACACATAATTTTCCACGTAACACACCAATAACACAACACACATGCCTTTCCACCTTAACACACGGGATAATAAACATAATTTTCCACCTTAACATAAACAACAAACACGTGGTTTTCAAGCTTAACACATGATAACACAAGAGAGAAAGAGATAACATGTGATTTTCCATTTTAATACATGCAATAAACACACATCATTTTCCACTTAACACACACGATAATGTGATTTTTCACTCTAACACACGCGATAAACACAGAATTTTCCACCTTACTGTACCCGTTTATAACACCCATGCCTTCCCACCTTAACACACGGGATAATGAACACAATTTTCCACCTTAACACACACAAATTAACGCATGGTTTTCCAGCAAAACACAGAATAGCGTGATTTTCCACCTTGAAACGCGATAACACGTGATTTTCCACCTTAACACATGGGTCCCAGCGATGCAGATGGGCCTAAACCTGGAGCTCTGCATGGGGACCCTGTTATTACTTTCTATCAAAGAAACTATCTGTGGTCTATACAGTATTTAAGTTTGTACCAAGGATGCTTAGAATTTGTAAAAATGAAATCATGTAATAGCTTGTTGGTGAGATCTCAGGGTGCAAACTAGAAAAAAAAAAAAAGCTCTCATACCACTGACTAAATTCAGTGGAAGTTTTAGTAGACATGCATTTACCCGACATTGTGAAGGGTTATCGTCCTTGGAGACCAACCATCACTGTTAAACCATAGATTTATACCAGCCCATATAAAATCAATGTGTTGAAGAGGGGGTGTTTCTCATTAAAAGTTGTGCAGTGCTTACACTGGGGATTCAACGTGACATATGAAGTGGTGTAACTATTGGATTTCCTTTCTTCATTTGGTCACCTTATGAAAAGTTAATGTGGGAGCTCCCAATCTCCAGTTATGTTCAATACTCTTGGTTGAGAAGAGCAGGATTTATGGTTGACAGTGTGAGAGGTTGCTGGTAATCCCATAATAATTTGATAATGACTGTATAGTAATAAAATCCTGTATTAATTCTATAGTAAGTGCACTGTAATCCAGACTCAGACTGGAATCTAAACTCTAAAGCACACGTCTGTAGATGTATTGTATGCATGAATGCATGAGCAGATAAGCCTACGTGTGTGTGTGTGTGTGTGTGTGTGTGTGTGTGTGGCTACATGGGGAGAAAATGGCTCTAACCTTCATGCCTACTCGATCATCACCACTCCGTAAATGTCACTACATCTGCCTCCCCGCCATTCTCTACATCTCTGTTTACCTCTTTCTGTCTGCTTCACATAATCTCTCTATCTCTTTCTCACTGCCATCTCTTTATCTTTAGTTTTTTTATCTATACCTCTCTTATTTCCCCCCTCCACCACATACCCCTGCTACTGCAACACTTTAACCCTCTTATTTCCTATCTCTGTTTCCTAACTTCCCTCTCTACCACTCAATATTTTCTTTCCCTTTTACCCTCAGCTTCACTTTTTCCCTTTTCCTTCTCATCGTTTCTCTCACTTACACTCTTTCTCCCACCTTGTTTTCACTGCTCATTCCTCTGCCGTTAAAACACTTTCCTTCTCCCCTCTCCCCTCACAACAATCTCTTTCCCCCCACAGACTGTCCTCTCATATTTCTCCTCTGCCAACCTTGATACTTTCACAAATGACAGTCTCCTTTTCTTTTTTTACCTTCATATAATCATCTTCTCTTTCTTTGTCTCTCTCATACACATTATTTTGAAAACCCTACGTCAGCATAACCTATGGTCCCCTGTTCTCTCCATCCTTCTTTGTCTTTCTCCTTTCTTTCTTTCTACTTAATTCCCCCCCTTCAGCCAGGTTGGAACAATATTTCTCGGGCTCTCAGTCTGAGGCTTCAGAATGGGGCACCAGGAGAATGAAAAGGGAAAGAGAGAGCGGACAGAAAAAAGAGACAGAGACAGAGAAAAAAATGGGGGGTATAAAGGGAGTGGGGGAACAAGAGTTGGAAGAGGGAAATGAGAGATGGAAAGTAAAAAGATAAATTGAACAAAGTGAGACAAAAAAGAGAGGGTTAGAGAATTACAGCTGAGCCAAACAATGTGGCAGTAGAGGCTCATTCACTGTTCATGCGTATGGTACACCTACAAAAAAGTAATCCACCAGAATTTCTACATAACCCACGTAATGCTGAGTCAGTGATTCTTATATAACCCAGGATATTGGGTTGGTAAAGAAGGAATTAAAATAAAAGGCAAAAGTCCATGTATGGAGGCAGGTCGGGGTGGAGCAACGATTAAACAAACACATTTTGTCTTCCCCAGGAAGACTTGTATTTGTGTACTGTGTGAAACCAAGTGAACTTTGAGTTGTTTTAAAGTAGGTCATTACCATGTCTCTTTTCCTAAACCTAAATTACGTAACTTTACTTGAGTAAACCTAACCTACATAACATTATGTTAAGTATGTCATCTGATATCATACAAAACCAACACATTGTCACTCCGACCTCGGCACATATTGATGTTTGCTCATGGACTTTCCATGTCCACATACGACGTGCAATGTATCCTGGGTGCGTTGGTTGTTGACGTTCTGGGACACTGTGTCAAGTTCTGCCTGTTACACTCATCGTATTGTTTCAAAATACGCTTCCATTTTCACGGGACATTTAACGTTTTCATACAATATCTTTCAAAATAAAAGCACTACGCCGGTACAACACAGCGAATAGATGTTTTTTTTCTTCAACAACAAACACACGTGGTTGGGTTTAGGAAAAAAGCCTTAGCTTTAGAATCTTACGGGCCACAAAAACCACTCTCTCAGGTGAAAATCGGTGTTTGTTGGACCCATCCACCACTCCTCCTGCCCGCCCCAGTTGGACTTTCACCACCTTAACTTTCGTCCTTGTTCCGCCGTGTTTCCCCCTGACGCTGCCTGGGGCCATCAAACTATAATGGAAACTGACCGTCTATCATGCTGATGTTAAAGGTTTCTGACACCGCAAGTCGCTGCCCAAGCACCAGATTTCAATGACTTCAGAGTGAGACTGGGCTCACAAACCACTGCATGTGCATTTTCATAAGCTATACAAACTGTTGTATGACAGCATGTTTGGCAGTAACAGTTGTACCCAAAAATGTTACCTTAGGTGTTATCAGACAAAATACAAATAATTTAAGCAAATAAGTTGCACATCAATTAAAACTGTAAGTCCACCTAGGATTATGAGCTCACCCACACCGAATTCAGAACTTTCATTGTTGTAGTATTTTTTTTGTCCCATTTCTGCAAATTTCAGAAGCCAATAAAAACAAGCCAACCAATAAAGTAATGACTTTTGCTTATATGATCAATAGATTCTCATGGATGCCAATGATGTACTTGTCTTAGTACCATCTAGGACCCTACAATACCAAAATGACGACACTTCCGTTGACTCCTGTGGTATGCTGAAGTTAAACCTCACGCGCCCTCTAGTGGGGCATGAGGGCATTACATTTCCGGCCAGAAAACCCATTCACTTACAGTATGTCTGACGCGCACTTGCTTGTAAGTTGATAAAAATGGCCTTGTTTTTACTTTTAGGTGTCTTGGTCATATTAAGTCATGCTTATAATTTGTTTATTTCAAAATGTAGAGAGTAACATTATGGTAGACAACTGTTATTTTTCTTTTTACCTGTAAATGGTAGATTACAGTAGATTATGGTAGATTATGCTTTTAGGTTTGCTTGACTTTGGAAACGCACAAGAATTCCTGGTCGACAGCAATGCAGCAATACTGAAGTTCACTCAGTTCTTGGTCGGATATGCAATGCACTATCCCGCCACTAGAGGGCACGTGACCAACTTTCCGCTTGACCAATGTGTGTCGCTACTCTGGTATTGTAGGGTCCTAGTACCATCATGCCACAATATGGATATTAATCTTGCAAAGTAGTTTCCTCTGAAAAATAAAATAAAGTTTATAAAAATAACAAATATAAGGGAAACATCTGGGGAGCTGAGCTTGCTTGTGATGGTGAGTTGCTGTCAAAGAGGGTTTAACATACTTAGTTATCAAGGTAACATAAAATCAGGCATTTCCAAGAGCATTATCTTACATTATACGTGTCAGAAATTATATGTAGTTGTTGTGAAAGGTATTTTATAAAACCCGACCAAAAGAATAAGCAATAGAGTCATATCAGTAATTAGATTCTGTTATACTTTATCCACTCCAGGTATGCATTATGAAAACCAGTGCATTGAAGCTCAGCATTTATACTCGTCATAATAACATGGCACCACCCACAAGAAACGTGCCTCCATTCTAACTTTTCTACACAGTACTGTACACTTGGAATAACAAGCCCATCTCCAGTGTGTAGAGTTGAGTGTGTGTTTGTCAAAGTAAAAACAGTGATGAATTGAGGATTGTGTGGCAGTGCAAACATTTCATTTTCAGTGAATATTCGTCTCGGCCTGGGCGTGAACGGTCCGTATGCGAAAAAAACAATATTACATATTTTTGTTTGGTCCTCAGTGCGCAAAAGCCTTTAGTCAGATCTGAGTCTCACGTCAGCTGTAGATATTGTTTCCATGAAAGAGACAATTCACAAACTTGATATGAGGCAGTGCCAGATAGTCAGAGTCGGCCAGCTGTCAAATACTGTATGTTGCATCTGGATAAAAGTCAGCACAATCAGTATGTACATACATCAGCTACAGCTCACAGTCAGCTGTTATCACTGCAGAGTCCTGACGCCCTATTGGAGGCAAAAAACCTCGAATAAACAAAGGTGTAAGTGGAAGCAGATCAGAAACATATTGTATTTTATGATTTGCTGTGGGCTGAGGAGAAGAAATACAGTCAACATATTTGTTAGATTTCAAGGATTTCACACAGTTGGCGAGAAAGACTGAATGTAAACAGAACTTTTGCTTGTTTACAAGAAAACTCCACAGGGAACCTTTGATGAAATATTCCTCTGTTTATAAAGTATTTATGTTAAAACCTGATGTTCCAGATATTTTAACAGCTTATGATAAATGTCAATCTGCAACAAGATCCTTGAGGTCCTGTTATACTGAATGATTGATTAGCACAGTACCTTTACTGTAAATACATTGCAAAATATTTTGATATGCTGTCCCCTAGGTGAGGATGTGCTTCGTCCCTTTAGCTCCACTGCTCCGTTACAATTTTGTCACTGTTCCAATGTCCACTTTGCACCAAGCTGTTTTATCTGCAGACATCGGATGTCCAATATATACACTTTTACATTCATATTGAGTACACATTTGCAGCACATTTATGTTTAATTATATAACCGATAAGATACTCATTTTAATTCCTGTACCATAGCACGCCATCTTAATTTTATCTTCTCGAGCACATTAGCAGAAGGAAACTATCTCATTCCTTTTGCCACAGACATCAGAGGGGAAATAAATAAATCAGGAAAAAGTAGTTTTGCAGTACATATTGAATATTCATTTAAGGTCAGTTGTCAATAAATATATGTTTTTAGTGAGGGAATGGCAGCATGATGAAGCTGTAATGCAATATTGCTGTGCCTGCTGGACTTTAGGGATTGATATTCATTTGCAGGACCAAAGCATGACACCCGTAATTAACACCTTACAAACACATGCCTCAACACCACATCTTTGGCTATCCACAGAAATGTTTTATTTTTACCTCTCCGAATAGCTTTTAAATTAAAGCTAGTGCAGCTGGCAACAGGGATGGCACAGAGTTTCTTCAGCCATTATTTATTCCAGCAGTATATGCCTCAAAAAGAGCTCTTGTGGTATACAGATATAAATACAACTCATACATTTGCAGAACCCTCCACGCATATTTAATTTATCCGGGGTTTTTTTTATGTGCGTATACTCTCCAGAGAAGAATGTAAAATGAGATTAAAGCATGCCAAAGCCAGCTCTGCCACAACAGATCCTAAAGCCCAAAAACAAGGATGGAGAGGGAGCAGAACTGAGTTTGAAACTTTTAAAAGAAGGAGATGGAGATAATCCCAAAGTTATCAAGCACTTTTACATTATAGATGTGACCAACTTTTTAATGTATGTGGCTTCACCTCAGTTGCAGTTGTTTTTCCATTTTTATCCATGTAAATCAAAAAAATTAAATGTTATAGCAAACAGTTTGACAGGTTAGAGCCAAATTGTATAAGTTCATACAACTGTCAGCTATTTAGCCCCCGATCGTGTTTTTGGTACCCTCTGGTAGGCTGCTTGAACAAGCTGGGACAGCATCGTGACAGTCCCATCTGTCTTTGTCCTATAACTTTGAAATCCCCCAAAAGCCTATTATTCAACTATCACTGCTGCAGGCAAGGTTACTGTGTGTGGAGTGAGATGGACAGGATAGAAGGAGAAGAGCCCCTGTGGTCCTCATACAAAGTCTTGTGACTCAACAGGAACATAAAGTAAGCCAGAACATTGTGGTATTTGATTAAAAATAATTCAAAGGCTACTTATACAATATATGTTGCAAGGACAAGTGTATTTCCTGTGCTTCAGCTCCTCAGCATTAAAGATTAAGGCGTTTTAAAGAGCCTCTTGCATGCTAGGTTTTCACATTCTGCATTCTGTAAATTGTCTGATAAACAGTCATGCAAATCATTTAATTGAGAGAACTGGAATGAGACTTAATGATACAAGAGCAGCAGAAAACTAATTGTGACAGGGTGACTAATGACGACTATATAAATCCATTTAGAGTATTTCTGAAGGGTGAATGACGAACATCACCTGAAAGGACAGCAGCTCCGCCGGCTCACACGGGATCCTATTTTAACTGCCATTCATCTGAAAAACGGACTTCACAGTTTGTTTGTAGTGTAGTCACAGCTTACTCATCTTCGCTACTCGTCTGTGACCTGCCCACACACGTATGCGCGCACGCACACACGCACAGCAGAGCGAATGAGAGAGCAGCGGTGTGTGATAATGAAGCAGAAGATTGGCAGTACAGTCTGCTCGCCTTCCTGCCTGATTGTCTGTACATCTAACTACTGTATCTCAGACACACACACCAGAACATCTACTTACAATGCGTGAAATAGAGAATGCGTGTGTGGGTGAGCGACTCTCAGTCACATCTCACTTATCCCAGTTACTCATTTACAGCCTACTCACACACACACACACACACACACGTGCACAAATCTTATTGAGTTATTCGCTGCATTTTGGCTGCAATATTTTATCTCTAGGACAATGACAATGTCCCCATCTCTTCTCTCTCACTTAAACACACACACACACACACAATCCTTTGTACAAGTGTCCATCATTTATGGTCGACGCTCACTCACAAGCTGTCAGACACAGTTCCATTTCCTCGTAGATCACGCCGGACTGGCACACATTGCCTAAATGAGCTGCTCAACACCTACTTACTCTGTGCCGGCACACAAACACACACTTGCTCATATCCATAAACACAGAGGAATAAGCCTCTTTCTGTGTATGGGCTACTGTCTGCCTGCCTCAAATTACATAATGGTGTCAAATGATATGAATTTAAATACAGATATAGATGTTTAAAAAAGGATAAACACAGTGTGCACTGCTATTGTCTTTATCTCAGTAATATTAATAGCATTATACTTGAGTCATTCCATGTGAAATCAGATAGTGGTTTTTGTTTACATCTTACATTTTGTTCATACATTTTGTGTATTTTTCTGTAAGCTAAGGCAACATGAAAGGCACTGAAACTTTACACTCGAAATGCCCGTAAATACTCCCCTCTTCACACAAATGTTCATGGTCCTCGGAATTAATCCACATCGCCATTTTGGCATCTCAAAATGGCAACAAATTGAAACCTTGGCTCGCCATGCTTGCCATATGTTGGATTCTGATGATGTTAGAGCCCTTGAAATTTGGCGCACCATCAATCATATGCTGTATTTTTAGCAGGAAATTTGGGAACATCCATATGTATATATTTTGGGGGGAGTAGTTGGGGCCCCCAAATCACCCATTTTGCACCTTTTTTTTCCATTTTCAGATGCCAGTAGTGTGAAAATAAGACATCTGTTTGTGCCTGTCAGTCATTTGTGTCTGTTGTACACCACTAAATCCGTGCTCCTACCAAATTTCATGGCTCTAGGAGTTATATTTCTGAAGATATTGAACCCTAAAATGGCTTCTCGCCTAAGATGTTTCTTTTTCTAAGGGTGAGAAAATAACAAAATTGCCAGGGGCAAAAAAGCTATACACTTCTGAAAATTCAGCAAAGACATTTCAAAGACTTCAACTTTTTTGTAACCAAATCTAAAATGTAAACCAAAACTGATTTGCCTAAAATTACATAGAAATTACATTTAATTACATCAAGACACTATCAGCACATCTCATCATTCATACAAAGTACAGGAAATGAGTTTGTTTCGAATAAACAACTTGGTGTCATATCATCCAATCAGAAATGTCAATATCTAAGATTTATAAAAACATTCATTGAATTTAAAAACGTTATCTTAAATGTTAGGCTTATACACAACAGCAAAGATTGCAAAATTCTGTTGTGAAAAGAGGTTTTTTGGTATAGCAATGTTTTTGCGAGTTCACATTTCACAAGAGCTACCTCAAAGTTAAGTTCACACTGATTAAATGAACTCGCTCAAGTTCATAGGTAACAATTTTGAATTGTGAACAAAGTTTAAAAATGAAGATGGGTCGTTTCAAATTCATTGCAGATGTAGCTGATGTTCTGTCTTCTTTTTTTCAGATCACTCTCCCCGGAACCAAACCTTATTCTTAACCCTAACCATTTACAATTTGCTCAGCACTTCTAGTTAGATCTTTCCTTTCTAAAAATAAATCATTCTCTTTAATTTGTTAACAGTTATTTATTATCTAAATCATCATCTTTTTTTTTTAAAAATGTTTGGCCATTTTAACATTCACTAGGTGTATTTTAATTAGCAGCCAGGTTAGAGATCGTGGAAGCCCAGAAAAATTTTATTATAACTGAAACTTCCGCCCCATCTTTTATAAATTTTATTCTCATAAAACTTTGGTAACACTTTACTTGAATGTATCTACATAAGAGTGACATGACACTGTCATAACTATGACATGACACTGTCATGAACCTATCATAAACATTATGTACATGTCATAAACATTTATGACTGCTGTCTGTGTCTTTTGGTTTTTGTAATGACAAGTTGACAGTGCTTGGGTTGTCTTGATTATGACAAGTTGACATTAATCAAAGTGACATAACCAGAAGTTGGTCTGTCATGACAAGTTGACATTAAATTTGTTAAATTTTACATTAACCAGGATGACATTACCAGAAGATGTCTTTGTCATAACAACTTGACATTAACAAGAAATGCACCTCTTTTTGTGTTTATGACAAGGTGACATAATGAGTAATACAAAGCCATCTTCTGGTAATGTCATCCTGGTTAATGACAAGTTGTCATAATAAGGACATCCCAAACAATTTCAACTTGTCATTACAAAAACCGAAAGACACTTAATGACAGCAGTCATTAAAGTTTATGACATGTACATAATGACAAGTTCATGACAGTGTCATGTCACCCTTATGTAGATACCTTCAAGTAAAGTGTTACCAAAACTTTTTATAGGGGACCTTGAATTAACCAACTTGGCTTTTAAAAAATTGTGCTCGCGCCCAATTCTGGTGCTGTGCTCTAACTCAAACCTAACCATGGAGGGAGGTGCTACGGGAAACATCATTTTAACAGGTGGGAAGCAATATGTGACAGAGGAACAAACGTTGGCACAACCCTGACATATCAGGTACCTTAAAAAATGCGAACAATGCATAAGCATCGTCAACTCTCGTAAGAGTTAACGCTCATATTCACAACACTCATGTTCATTATTTGTGAACGGATACATTCATTTCACTGTTCAGCAAAAACATGAGCCCTTTCAGACACATCATTGTAGTATGGGTTAAAAATTTGTGAAAATTGTAACATCTGACAGTAGGAAAAAGCTTCAGAACTCATCCCAAGCATCAAAAAGCAGCAATATTTCTAATGTAAAAGTTAAAGGGGCCTCAACACAATTTTTCCCAGGTCTGATTTATGCATATATTTATGGTACTGGTGCTGATTGACCATATGAAATCTACATGATGAAGTTCTGAGGACTGCCATGTTAACAAAGTGAGTCCAGTGATTCACAGCATGCTGGTTTCATTGTTTTCCTCACAATCACAGCTTGATATAAATGATAAAATGTGTTTGTACAACAGTAAGATGATAACATCATTTCATCATAATATTAATCCGCTTATATCTTATAATGTACAATACTGATTTGATGCTCAGCTTTAGATATATTACTGTGAAATATAATGTAGTTTAAAGACAGGTGGTGACTTAAATGAAAGCCTCCTGGTGGCCAAACACCTTATTAAGATACTTCATGTCATGTTGTCTCCATAGTGTCATTCATAAAAGAAAACACAGTGAAAGAGAAACTCTTTCTCCTCCTTGTATTTGAACTAGAAAACTCCTTGTTCTGATTGAACAGTATATGGGAGTGCACAGCAATAAAGGAAAAATATTGTCTGTCTGTTCCTTGATGTCACACACAGCTGCACAAATACAGTTCTATAGGTGCATTAAAAGAAAACCACAAGTATAGATTCTCTTTTGTCTCCCTGTTGTCTGTTATTTTTGCTGAACTTCATGCATGAATGTGCGTCTTCCACACTCCTTGTATTCCAGTCTGTGTTGTATGTCTGTTTTGCATGCATGTGCGCTGTGTAAGGATGTGTAAGTGTGACGATGTGTGTGTGTGTGTTAGTGGCCGTCGGGAGAAGTGGAGCCAAAATGAAGCCTTATATAACCAGCTTCAAAGCGAGCTGCAGTCGGCCGGCGATACAGACACGGCAAAGCACGAGGAGAGAGAGGGGAGAAAACAGTTTCACAGAGAGGAGGATAAAAGAAAGAGAGTGCGTGGAGGAGAGGGGGTGTAAACAACTTTAGGTGGCAGTTACTTTATGCACAGTAGGTGCAGTAAAGGTGATGGGTTAAAACACCTGGAAAAGAACAAGTTTATTTTAGGTCTAAAAAAACTATAATAACGTTTTGCTGGATGTTCTTTTTTAGCCCCGTGCTAAATCTATCACTGTCTATTCTGGGTGTGTTATAACTGCATTTGCTGTTCTTCTTTTTATCATCTACAGACAGGTGTGTGTGGGTGTGGAGGGTGTGAAGGGGGGTCAGTTGCACACGCTTTTGTCGCCTCAGCACCTTTGATTGGGAAAAGTGAAATCTCCAGAAAACCAGCTATTTTTCCTCCCTCTGCTTGATTCACACCGCTAGGCTCCTCGCCCACTCGTTGCAAAAAGATGTCAAATCAAGCTCAGTTTTTACTCTTTTTCTCAGCGTGTTGCCAGCCTGGTAATGGTTGCTTGATTTCTGCTTTTCCCATTTTGTCATTTTCCTCCCCCAAAGACGTGTTGTGATGTCTGGTTTCTTTGATAGGCATGTTACTATTTAAAGCTTTTTGTCACTTGAATAACTTTTTCAAAAATAGTTCTGACGGGCATCCGTCAATAGCATGTCCCTATAGTTTTATATTAAAACAAACCCCTTATATGATAATCAATTAGCTGCAGATTATGCTGCTTTTACTCCCATTAGATTCAGCTTTAAAGACAATTATGCTGCATTATCTTAACAGAGAAAAAGCAGTTCATGGAAAAAAATCTGAACTCAAGGTCCACTTGCTAGCTTTGTCATGGCTTCAACTACATCTCACTGTCCTCAGCACAATGAGCTTGCTCAGGTCTTCATCAGGAAGACGCTCCAGGAAAAGCTAGTAAATGGGCCTTGAGCTACGAGAACAACTGTTTCCAAGGTCAACAGCGAACTCACATGCTCTGCTTTGCATGTATTTATATTATTATAAACTTCACCTTTCAGGATTTTTAAATAACAGATAATTTTATACCCTGTCAGGTAAAATAATAACAAAAAAGAAAAGAAAGCTTGAGATTGTTACTACTAGGAAAATATTGTAAGACTCAGCTTTTAGGTCATAAATATTAAATTTCAGAGTAAATGTTTTTATTCCATTAGCAGTCATAAGCCTTTTTCTTGTTAAGTGTTACATTAAGCAAGCAGTCAAGTAATGTACTATTTATTCCAATACATGAATGCAGTATTTATTTCTAGAGGCTCTGTGGATGGCAATGTTGGTCCACTGCTTTGGTCCAGACTGAAATATCTTAACTATTGGAACTATTGGACTGATTGACAGTCATGGTCCCAGAGGATGAATCTTAATGGCATTGATGACCCCCTTACTTTTAACCCAGTGTCACCAACAGGTCAAATATATCACTTATCCAGTGCAATATCCACATGTGCTTGATCGATTGTCACATAATATAGTATAACATTCATGTTTCCCAGACAGTGAACCTTAATGGTGATGGCCTGACTTTTCCAATAGGGCCACCAGCAGGGTTTACAAAACTGATAACATTCCCATCAGCCACAGCAATACTCTGTGTGTTTTAATTAGCAAATTTTAGCATGTGAACATATGTAACACATCCTGGACTGGAACATTTTGCCAGCGTATATATATATGTAGGTATTACATTTTCTACAAAACACAAAACCTGGTTTATACATCTGATATTAAGGGGAGAGAGTGGCACCAGTCAACCAGGGGCTCAAGTAACAAAGGACCAAATGTAAAAAGAAAAAGTGCACTTGTGCAAGTCGCAGCCACTCTTGACAGTTCTTTTCATTTCAGCTGACATGCTACAGTGCATTACAGAAGCTATTTTTGATAGAGCCACAGCAAGTTGCACAGAGCAGATAGTTTTCCTGCTTACAGGCAATGTATGTAAAATGTATATAGAATATAATTATGAAGATTGAATGTATCTTTAATGACCTAAACACAGCCAGAAATCCTTTATTTATTGACCAGTATTAACTTTGTCTGTAGGCTACAGCACAACAAAGTAGGAAACAAGAAAGAAAAGGAACCATTTAACTGCCTGCTTACTGCGGAAACTGTACCTGGTGGAATTGTCTCTCCTGGCTGCCTTACAGTCAAGATGGTGGAGAGGCTAACAAGGGTCGAATTTGTTTCGTAACATGCCTAACTTTAGTGGATCATAACATGTTGGGTATGGGATTAATCTGCACTTGCTCAGGTTAAAAATAAGAGAAAACGTTTCTATATATGTACATTTTTCAGCCACGACGAAGGCCAAAATGTGGCCTGCAACAGGCTAGGTAAGGCTTGTTGTTTTACAGCCTTGGTGATTTCTGGAAAACTTGCAGACCCTACCAGCTGGTTAGAAAATAGTCAATAAAACAGATTTTTCAACAAGTAAGAATCAACCATGAAAGATCCTTGAGCATAGAGTCTTACATGTGCACACATGAGGCTGATTGGTCCAGTAGTTTGCAGGATTACCTGCAGACAGGCAGAACCACACACTCACTCACTAATATACACCCAAAAAAGTGCAATAATTTAGCAACTCTAATGGACTTAAAGGAAGAGCCTGCGCTTTATGTTTCCTACTTGGAAACATCACATCTTAACTCAAAGTCCACTTATTAGCTTTTATCTTGAGCTTTCAGCATAGGTTGTGTTCTTCACTTCTTAAATTCTATCCTGATTTTATTTTGTGTGTCTGGCTTGATGTAACATTTTGGTGCATACTCTAATTTTGGAATTTTGAAGTTCTCATTGGATTTTTGACAAATACTCAGCAACCTTGTCGGCTGTGCTCTTAACCTTTCTTTCCAAAACCCTGATGAGGAGCAGACTCTTCCAGTAAGTCACTTAGTGTTGTGTTATGTAAGTTATTTTTTTCACCACTGAATAAAATCCAGTTTCTTTGCCAAACCTCAAGTTCCCAAAGTGGGTTTATGACATGAAAGCAAAAAGCGATGAAAGGTGAAGAGTATTTTTGTAGTAGTTCTTACTTTGTGAATGCCGAGGTGAAGAGTATTTTCTCCAAGCAGTCACCCGCTGAAAGATGAGGTGAATAGAATACGTATCTGGTTTTTGTTTGTCTCTTTTCTGTGACATCTGTACATGAATGAAGCGAACAAGAAAAACAACAGGTGCGAGGATGATAAAACAAGATCAGATCTGATTTTGTGGTATTTTTCTTCCGGATAATGACTCTATGAGAAAAACGAGTGGGAGGGTTGATGGCACAGAAACCACTTCGTCACAGTCAGGTTCCTTGAATGTGACACAAAAAAAACAAAAACCTTGAGATGATGATGGAGGGAGGAGAAGAGGTTATTTTCTCTTTGATTCCCCCTCCGTGGGCGTCTCTCCTGCTTTCTCTCTCTATTTTCTTCTCTTTCTCTTCACCACTCTTTTAATTTACCAAAAACAGCCAGTGGGCAGATGGGGATCAAATTACATTCACCTTTTACCTGCACTCCTCTGCGCAATTAGCGTCACGCTTACTTGTCATTTCAAATTGACACACTGCTGTTGTGCTATGTAATTATTTACCTGCCTGGGGAATAGCTCTCTGGTTTAACCACTAAATAATGACAAACACACACACTCCAAATCACAAAAGCACCTGTGCCCTGTTTTATCAGGAACATGTTTAACATGCTTTTTACCATTACAGGGTCATTGTGTATATGGTTGTCTAATTAAAGGAGTCTTTGTGTTCAGTGTGTCAATCGAAAACAGTCTAATTGACTAATGTTGTGCAACTTCCCTTTCAAATTTTCTATGTGCTTTCACTGCTGAAAGGTTGGCGTTAAGATTTTGGGGGGTTTGAGCATCAGGACCTGAACCCATCATTTCCTCCTATAGGTGTCCACTTCTTTGCCTGTTCTTTTTTTAAAATGTCGTTTTTCTGGTCATATGGTGGGAAGGAAAAGGGCTGGGTCCTGTTCTTCAAACCACAGAGGCCTTATTACTCCACACTCCCTTTTTCCCCCCCTTCACCAACCCCACCCACCACCCACCCAGCTCCCAAAAAAAGAAGTTAGGCTCAGGGAACAAACAGGGTTTAAAGGAGAGAGAGGAAGAGGGACCATAAACAATGGCAGCCGTTTTCTTCTGCAGGGGGAGAGAAGGAAACCACATCCAGAAACAGTTTTCTTTGATCTTGTGTCTTTTCTTGTGATAAATCTGTGTCTGTGATGCCTTTTGTTTTTGCTTTTGTACTCTTTTTAAAGGGAAAAAAAAAAGAAAAAAAAAACCCAAAACAATAAGCAAACCATGAACTCTTGCTGATTTGTCCTTTTTGCTCTTTCTTCTTTTCTTTTTTTGATATTCTTTTTTTTCCGTTTTTGCCAGTAATCTTTTTTGAATTTTCTCTTTTCTCTTTTTCCCCCCTTTTTTTCTTAACCCTAGGTCCGCTCACAAAAAAACATGATGAATCTTCAATGAACAAGCCTCGAGACGAAGGTATTTTTGTTGCATGTTTTTCCTTTTTTCTTGTTTTGAAGTCTTTTTGGGGGATGTGTACACATAGAGTGGAAAACACACACACAAGTCAAACATCTCTTAGGTGGGACTTTGGGTATGAGGTGCATACCAATGTGTTGGTGTAAGTGTATGTGCTGACCGTTGCAATTAAAAAGCTGTCTTTTCCTTATGCAAATCATTAGCCTTATGTAACCTCGGATGATCATAACACCTGGCTAATGGAACCCAGATCCCCCTTCATTATAAAGTCATCTGCGGGCAGTTGTGTGTGTTTTCCAGAGGTCCTCAACCGGCTCTCAAACAAGAGAGAGCCTCGGACATCATCATCACCACTGTGCCCTTGAAAATATATTGGCCAACTAACAGCATTGTCCCAGCGCAACAAAGCACCTATTGAGACCTGCTTACACAATGAGGTGCATTATTATTGCACCTTAATCCCCGATGAAATTGCTATTGAGTAAGGACCTACACAAATATTAAGCTAGCCTCATTCCAAGTCAGTGATGATAACATCAAATCAAGGAAGGAAAAAAGAATGGGGACACCCAAGGACACTTGTGCCCTGCTTTGGAAGATTTGGTTTTAATCGGCTGCTACAATAAGGACACAGAATTCACAGCCTGCTGTTAATTTATCTCCCACCTGCAGCACATACACTGTGGAGGTGATTTTATCTGCACTTTCATCCCCCCCTCCCCACCACCACCACCACCCTTGTTCTTTCGGACTTGTTTCTTGGAGGAAAAAGATGACTGATGATATTTTGATACATATTTCTCTTTATGCTATTTTTAAAGGTTGTGCGGGTGAATCTTTTTTCTTGCTCCATGATGCTCTTTGATTTGGGGTATTTTTTTTTTTAAGTTGGGGAGTCGGAGGAAGTTTGACACAAGAGGATTTTCTTGGTGATCAAACGCGCTGGCACAGACACAGCTTTTTCAGCTGCCACAGTCGAGCAGAAAGAGTCGAGCCCAGTCAAGACACTCCACCTTCCTCTGAATATGTCTTTCATCCCTAATCTCGATTGACATCACGTGATTGGGAGGTGCTGATCCCAATACACTAACTCAGCAACATGCCAAACTGGTATTCAGCTCATTTGAAAAACTGGAGTCAGTCACAGATGGGGTAAAGGAAAATGCATATAATCTTCTTTGCTAAGACTACAGATACACATAGGTTGGGGGAAAACGGGTAGCCTGCTCCCACAGGGCAGGGACTGCATATTATTTAAATACACTGGGATCAGAGCCATAGCAAGGATTTTGGAAATACTGATTATAATTATAAATACAATCCCATTCACCCAAAAAAAAGTGTGACAACTAGCCAAAAAGGTCAGTGTCTTCAATCATCGGTGCATTTAAAATGTTTAATGTATGTCCCCACATGATGGTCTAAATGCAGTTTGAAAGTCTTCCTCACACTTCTGCTGGGGACATACTAAGGCAAGAGTCCACTTAAACCTGTCCTTTGCTTATTGGTACTTTACTTAGATGTTTGAGCTTCACTGTGCACAATGATGTATGAGCAGATCTTGACACTAGAAGGCTGTTTTCACATCCATCTGCTGAAAGGGGGAAAGTTTCTCTGTGCTTATATTCAATCTGAGATTAAGACAAGAAAAAAAATAATTTTATGACATCACAACTGGTCTGGAAGCCAGTCATGGTCCAATATGTAACTTACATGAGTTTGATATGCAAAGTTGAGGCCTCCAGCGCACATACGCTGAGAACAGTTTGTGTCCAGCAGTTTGAAAGAAACAGCATTAGCATATTCATAGATTCAGGATTTTTCAGCACGGGAGAATAAGCAGATGTGATCTTAAGAATATTAAATGAGGTAATCAGACTTTTTTTGTGGAAAATCCATATCAGACACAAATTGGTATTCCAAGTGAAGTATTTTTATATGTCTCAAAACATGTCTGCAGAGGATCTATAAATAGCAGAACCAGCCCTCAACGCTGCGTGTAACTGCAGAATATGAATTGCTCCTCATTTGCTCCAGAATTTCCAGAAAATATACCAAGGACATGAACTGGCCTATGGCTAGCTAAAGCCCTGCTGGCAATCACTGTAAGAGTCAAGCTGGTAAAACAGATAGCAGGTATATTGAAACACAACAGCAGTGTGTTTCATTGAAGTAATCAGCTTGTAACAACACCTGAAACAGGATATTTAGCAGACTTCTTTTCCAAGCAGTTGCTCATTTGGATGCAGAAAAAGTGTGTTATTAGGCTGGAACCAAAAAAAAGTTGGAGTGCCTTTGTACAATGTCTGCATTGTGTAAAAATACAGTAAGACAGCACAACAGGCCGTTATTTGCAGTATGACCTTTTGGTTCCAACTTGCCTTGTTGCAGTGGTCCTCCCAGAAATCTTTTACAGGGGTGGTCAGAAGGGGCCACTGAAAATCTTGGAGTGGCACACCAAAACCAAAAGCTAGAACTGTCTTAATGTGTCATGTGTACATGTACATGTTAGGCGATTCATTGTTCTTCAAATAGGCTGGCTCTCCTTTTCCTTTAAAATAAATGTACAGCTTTAATTTAAAGGAGCACATTGATTGTAGGGAACACAAAATATTTGTTGCGACCGAGCCTTCTCCAGTTTCGGGGGGGCTCATTGGTACCCATAGAACCCATTTTCATTCAGATATCTTGAGGTTAGACCTCAAAGAACCACTTCGAAAATGGCCATGCAAATTGATGCCTTGCCTAAATTTGAAGCATTATTCAGCCCACTTCCCTACAAGTCTGCTGACAAAAATGAGCATAAAAGATAATAGCTATGCAGCCTTTTAAAGACAATAATATCGGCCTCCATTTCTTTTTGCAAGGGGGGGCGGGCAGTGAGGGGGCAGCAATTGTATAGCGTTACCCCCCAGCCCCCCTTGGTGACCCCACTGCTGAGTTGAAATGATTCATACACATACTCAAGGCTGTGATTCATGGACTCTGTTTCTGAGCCGCTCCTAAGCCTGACCTGTGCAATCTTCCTCCCTGAGGCAATGCACTGTTAACAGCCAAAGACCTGCAATGGTTTGAATTGCACAAATTAAATTCCAGTGCAAGAATCCAGATTCAGAGTGCAGACACAGTTATAATCTCACATTAAAGTGGAAGCATCCCTCCCCGGTTGGTTCCCTTAGTATTTTTTCCAAACAACAAAATAACATCCTTAACATGCCAGACAATTTTCAGTGCAAGAAGCGAGAAAATACATGGCCAGCTTTTATCTGATAACAGCGGCAGGCCGGCACAATCGCTTCATCCATTTTGTCCACCATTTTGTCCTCATTCTTTCAGCCGTGCATCAACAGCCTTTTCAAATGTGGCATGCTTTGAAGCCGTATATTCTAGGCCACGCAGAAACCTATTCATGAGCTATTCTATTCAAGTAAATAGTACATACTGTACACCCAAGAAGAGCAGCGAGGAATTAAAGCAGCATCCTCCAACCAGAGAGATGACTTCATTCAGAGGCAGCAGCGGCTCTCTCTGCTCTGCATCAGGTGTGAGAGAGCAAAGGCTATTGGGCCGCAGTGCTGCTCAGTGTTGATGTTCAAAAAGATTGATAGGGCTTAAAGCACAGCTCTGTGTATAGGTGTGTGCGTGTGTGTGCGTGTGTATAGAGGAGAGGATTACAAACCAGAGCGAGATTGAGCTAAATCAAGAAAGAGACAGAGAGAGTGTGTTACTATGCCATCCTGTGTGTCAGCTCTGATCAGAGACAAACCAGAGCCACCTGAGCCCCGAACCTGGAACATATTTCTGCCAGGAACAATGTCACCTCTCTCAGACTCACATACACACTCACACACACACACACACACTAATATAAACAGGGCCACACAAATCCAAACATTGACATGCTCGTAAAATGAAAATGCTCCATCAAAACAAAATTGACAGACACAGATGAGGTGCAGTTTATAGCATAACAATTTACATCACAGTGCATAAAGCCATGAAGTGCACAGATAAACCAACACTTTTACCATCCATGAGAACAACATACATGTGTTATATACATCGAGAATAAAAATCAGACTGAAAATATAAGGAAAAAACAATGCAACATTTGTCGGAAAATCAAATAATATCAAAACAACAAAGTACACATTCACACAGGCAGCGTAATAAGGAGATTCAATCAACTACCATCTCTTCAACTCTCCACATGCTTCATTATTTTTATTCTGAAAAGAGGAAAAGGGGAGACTGAAGAGAGCTCCAAGAGGTTATATTAGGTTATGTTAGAGGCAAGCATGATGCAGTACTTCATTAGATTCTTATGATCTGCAATCTGCAGCCAGAAACTTCAGCATCCTCATATGCCAGGTCCCTGAAATGCTAAAAAACCATTGATGTCAGCCACCAGCAAATTACATCCAAAGTAGAACCTCCAAGATGAAATCTTTTGGTCTTAAAAAAAAAAAAAAAAAAAAAAAAAAGAAAAATGGATAAGGTCAAAAGACAGAAGAAACAATGAAAGATGATGTTATTATACTTACAGTAACTTTTAATATTGTAAAGCCTGTTTCTTTTATGACAGTGATTGAAATTTTTATTGTCCTTTCAAAGGAAAATGTCCTCCTTTTTTTTTTTTTAAACATTATGCATATAAATTACATGATGGATCGAAGGAGGCTTTGGCTTTTTCCAATAACACAGTCAATTTTCTTCATGACTAGTGATGATAAGAATATGAACTGTCCAGCTGGGCATTTAATTGCAGTATAATATTGGGCATCATTAATCAAACAAAGCAGTTAAAGGTCTTGATTTGCCCTCTATGAATCTGTCAGCTAATACTGCATTTGTAAGGAAGACTGCAGATTTTCTATTCTAATAAGTAATACGTGAGCTGAACTAGTGGGGTATATATTTATTGATCAAATGGATTCCATTTTTGTTTCTATATGTAATTCAAATAAAGGGGAATAGACTATCAAGGCTACAGAGTAGTGACTTTTTGTGTGGCTCAGATAGATTATTGCATGCAGTTCCTTGCACAAATGAAATATGATAAGCTGAAATGAATTTCAAACTTGCTTGTAATTTCCCATGCGCAAAGAAATTAAATTCGATTTTCAATAACATAAATTGAACTCGTAGGAGAAACCTTTTCTCACCCATTTATTGCCCCATCTTTACAGGGAATTATGGGGATTTCCAGGAGGATGCACTTTTTTATATGAGTCTGTTTTGTTGATAAGTATCAAGTAAGTTGCAGCCTATATTTTGCACACAGATAACCAACATCAGCTAACTATTGTTGCATATTACTTCCTCACTTTTAATGAGTTAAAGGTGCTGTATGTAAGAAGTCTAAAGCAAATAGTCGTAAAATCCTCCTAATATGTCACAGAGACTAAGGAATAATGTTCATATAACATACTGATCTCACCGACAACAATAGTACGGCCAGAATATTCGCATTTAAAAAACATTTTTGCGGTCTGCAAATCATGTTTATGTTTTGAATTTGTGTTTTGGCCTGTTGCGCCACCCACCGCCGTCTACCAGTCACACAGTCAGTAGAGTCTCAGCATCAGTTACACTGAGCCACAGCAGCACGGCAAGCAGCATTAGCAGTGTCCCAGTACATAGCATGAGCATAGACTATATAAGAGCATGAGCAGCCGGCTTCTCCTCAGCTGTATCCCGGCAGCAGTGTTAGCAGCAGAGAAGCCGGACTTGCTCAAACGGTCCGCTGGAAAACCGAAGATCAAGGACACGGCGACGCAGCCCTGCCATGGCAGCCGCCCGTGGGCAAACAAATCAGTCTCCAGCGTGCCGCTGTCCAGCAACCTTGAATCTGTAGGGGAGAGGGAGCAGACATGACTCGCGGCAGTATTTTGAGTGCAGTAACCGTTTTGGCCACATTCTTACATACAGCGCCTTTAAAGGCACCTTATCCAAATGTAAAAAATAAAAAATGGTTAAAACATAAGATTGAAACCTGATATCAGTCTCGAATTATTGACATGTTCTTTTAATATATTAGCTTACACTAGACAACAACAAAATACAAGCATAAACGTTTTCTGATGCTGTTAAAGCTGCATTAATTGATTTTTGGACACCAGGGGGCAGCAGATCAAGCTGTAAACACCCCAAACACATACATACCATCAAGAAGTTGTGGCAGACATGTTAGAAAACCATTGCACCACAAAAATGTATTCTGAGTCATACCCAATTTCAATATTCAGCCTCTTTTTTTGCTCTATTTTTGGTCTCCACCAGTTCCTGATGGAAATATCTGACTCTATAGCTGCTAAACACACCAATTACAACCACCAGCTAGTCTCTAACCTTGTCTGCCTGCTGGTTTGGGCTGGGATCGTAGCATACAGTGGGTTTATCAGAGCTTTTTCTTTGGAAATAGATGCCTGCCTAGGCAGGAATTAAAGCTGATGAGAGTGGAGTTGTGAGCGGGAAAACCAAAACACCCAAAAAGACGCTAAACTGCTTTTTTGATCTGGAAAAAAAAAAAAAGCAAAGTCTAGTGATTATTCATTCATAAAGTATGTATAATTGATTAAAATTATTTGATCATGAATAAGAGTATATACAGCTTACTGCTACGGTTTAACATTGCTTACTTACCTCAAACCAGATCATTATCTGAGACCTATCTACAGCAAATTTTATGTGTTAATTGGTCAGTAGTTTTAATACTGTATATTTCTGTAACCTCTGTTTATGGTGAAATTGTGTAGGTTTGGTCTTAAATATATACTTTGCTTCACAAATAAATGGCTAGGAATTGGTTGCACCTTTTAAATTGCATCAGTAATTGATCATTAATAGTCACACAGGACAATATACAGTTTAATCGGAGACACAGTGCAGTGTTAGTCCAAAAGAGAGAATGTGTGAGGCACTGGCAGTTAAAGCCAAGAGCATTTATGTGACACAAGAAAAATGAAACATGAAATAATTGTCACTACTCACTAGGAGTCTTATATGATGTATCATGTGATATTTGATATGATATACAGTCATAAAAAGAACAAGAGATGTGTCATATTATACGTACTGATCTGAGCAGTAACACATTTCCTGCTTGTAGTTATATTCTAGATGCTTGTATCTTGTATCCTGCTTCTAAATATCACTGTGCACAAACAGTGACGGCTCAAGTGATTATAGATAAATAAAACGGCAATAACAAGTGTTCAGTGTTTACAGCTCAGTAGAGCGATTTCAGCATGCATCCTTGTGTTTCTCATAATTATTTATCTCATCCAGGATATTATAAACAGCTGAAACAGAATGCGTTACTAAACAGCATGTAGGGTCTGAAATTAATACTGACCGAGCACCAAAGGCTTGTTAAGCTTTATCCATAAAAGTTACTGTCCCTGCTGACCACTGTATGCTCAAAGCAAAACAATGGCTCTGTATCAAACAGGCTGTTGATTAACCGCCTGTAACACTGGCTCTGCAAAAAGTGGTTCTGCCCCGGCTGGGTGAGTGAGCACCATTTACTGAATCAGCTTTTAATTAATGTCTTTTAATTGAATGTGTCGCAGAACGGCTTTGCTGTCATACAGAATTCCCAGTGAAAAAAAAATATGTTTTTGGCTGCCAGAGATTTTTTTTTGAGTGGTTGAAGTCTGAGGAGCGAAGGGCAAGAAAAATGGACAAAAAAGACATAAAGGGGCATTATTAGAGGGATGGAAGCACCAGAGGAGGTCGCGTCCTGATGCTTTGTGTTTTGTTGATGGTGAGCTAGATGAGAGAGACGTCAGAGAGCTTGAGTGGCTTTATCACAGAGGCACTTCAGCAGAAACAATATAAGATGTTCACAGTGCTCTCTCCTGGATGGCAAGATGGTAGATGGTATGGAGGAATAATAAGAGTTTGTCTATGGGAGACAGATACGAGCTTTTGTCTCCACTCTGTTTTTGTCCACAACAACGTATTTTTCTCAATTTCCTCCTCTTTTTGCCTCTTCCTCTCCCTCCTGCTCTCTCTGTCTCTCTGTATCATGTGCTGCTTCCACTGTGGTTATAACTCTGTTAACAGACGCTGGCCTGTGGGCAATGCAGCATCTCTCCATATCGGCTTCTCCGTTCGTGCTCTCAGACATACACATTAGCTTTAAAACACTTCCCCCTATTACTGCACTCACTCACAATCCCTCGTTTTGGAAAACAGCGCCATGCGAGGACGGAGACTTGGCACGTTTCATCTTTTTCATATAATTAGGAGCATCCAGGGAAATGCTCTCCTGCTAAATCTCTCCATTTCCTGTAGGCTTTTCAGCATGGACACAGTGTAATATTCAATGTACTGTACAATACACATTCTAACAGCCAAATCTCTAAATTGTGAAATACAAAAGGACAAGGAGGCCGTGAGCAATCAGCAGTAAGAAATGTGCAGGCCGGCATCCATTCTATTATTATATTTCACCATTTTTACATCCGTATTTGCTGAGTACAAATTACTTTATAAGAGGATTTTGAATGGAATGAGGTGGCACAGGGACAAGATTGAGGAGTATATAGAAAACGGATGAAAGGAGGACGGAAAGAAAAAACAGTAAGGAGCGGAAAGAGGAAGAAGAGAGCAGAATTGAGCAGCTCGCTATGTGAAAATGCAAAATAAAACACCAAAACAGGACAGCATGGTGTGCAAAACCACACAAGCTTAGCATGACAGAGAATAGCACAGTTCAGCTCGGCATAGTACAAAAGAGCCCAGCACAGAGCAGGGTAGAATCTTCTGCAGGAAAGGATCAACAGTACTGTCAAACCAACTTTATTTTAACATTACAACAGAGACTCAATCTCTTGTCTCTTTCTATCACTCTGTCTCTCAGTGGGCCTGTCGGTTATTTGCTGCTGAAGCTCCCAGCCTCCCCATTACCTCAATGCTCGGCCCACGTTGTGTCAAGGTTGTGTCAATATCGTGTCGAATACACCTACTCCATTGCTGGCTGACAGATAGTATTTTATTGAGCTTGAAACCCTTTGACAAAACAAAGAAAGCAAAGAGGAGGGGAATGAGGGAGGCTGAGGGAAAGATGGAGGTGAAAAGGATCGGATGGTACTGCAACGAAGAAAGAGACAGGGAACGAGAGAGCGAGTTGGCGCTGTGTCGCCTGTCAGCTAGCATAGCGCTTGGGAAAAAGCTCAACACAGTTTTTTTTTTTCTTTTTTGTTTTGCACTTGTCTGGGTTTATTGCTATGTGTAATGGCTATAAGGGACGGAGGGAAGCAACAGTGAAGGCTGGCTCAGCTCCTCTTCCACTCCTGGAACTTAGTGAATACCCCAGTGCTGGCTTTGAGCTAGCCAAGAGCTATTATGGGTCTATTTAATCCAAATCAATAAACTTTAAAGTGCTCACTGGAACAAATGAAGTTTGGAATTGTTAAATTGTATTGCAGAGAAGACCTCCCAGCAGGCACTAGTAAGATAAGTAATATTAGTGAAGTATTGCAGAATATTCTCTAGGTTAATGTTTGGGAGCTGCATGGGTTTGAAAACTAAAATGTGCATTCAAGCACACTGCGATACAAGAATGGGAGCACTAAAAGTGGTGGATAGGTGATAATCCATGACAGCTGATCACCTCAGTGGCAACAGGAGTTGTTCTTATGCCTCCATGGTTGTCCATCCATTCGTCCATCCATCTGACTATATGACCATCCATCCCATTCCCATGAATGCAATATCTCGAGAACACCCAAGGGAATTTCTTCATATTTAGCACAAAATTACAGACAAAGATGAACATATTTGATTAGTGGTCAAAGGTCAAGGTCACTGTGACCTTGCGTCCGTCTCACTCAATTTCTTAAGAAGGCCTTGGAGGACTTTCCCCAAATTTGGCACAAACGTCCACTTGGACTCAGTGATGCTCAACTGCTCAGAATTTGGTGGTCAAGGTCACTGTGACCTCACAAAATATTATTTTGGCCATACCTCAAGAATTCACAAGTAAATTCTGACAAAATCTCACACAAATGTCTAATAGGATAAGATAATTTGGTCAGATACTGAATCGGTGACACTAATCTTGGGTGTCCATTTTGAAACTGTGCTCATTGTAAAGATCTTCTCCTGCTGGGTTGAAGATGTGTGTGAAGCATCCATGTTTTAAAATTTGTAGCTTCTTTGCAGCAAAATCCATATTTACAGAATTGTCTGCTCTCATATTTATGAGTCTGGACAGACATGGATGTAAACTGTAACTGCAACTTGACTGGTTCGTGGAGGCACACAAATGCGAGGCAGTATTTCTAGTTCTGTATCTGTGACTACCCATTCCTATAATGCTGTATTGGAAATATGGTTGCAAACACTGTGGAGAGAATATTTGCCCCATTACGGTTAATGGATGAAGAGGTGGTGGTGCAGTGATGGAGGAGGCTTTAGAGCAGGATGCAGCTACAGACATTTACTTTCTCCTTAATAATCACCCTCTTCCGCCCCATGCTGCCATCTTAGAGGTGGTGAAGAGCTTCTTCACAATTTACTAACTGCAGTGGAGGGCTGCAAATAATGGTTTGGAAGAGAGGTTTGCCACAGTATGTGTCATTTACTTAAAGGGTTTTATTCTAAAAGAAAGCACTACTGTAATTCTTTCAGTTATTTCAGTGCGAATGAAAACATTTTGATATATTGTTTCAAATTGTGCTTATTGTTTCAGTTTGTTTGTAGCTCCACACAAGGTCTGATTGTGTTCTGTGGTTTTATGAAATAAAAAAAGTAAGCTGCAACACTGGCTGCTTGCTTTATACACTGATATTTCCTAACTCTTTCTACTAGAAATTACATTTATCATACTGAGCGAATCAATAAAATTTTCACAACAACATATTTCATTTGTTTTCATTTAACATCTGCTCCTAACATCCAATATCCGCTCATAGCAACAAAAGCATCTTTTTATGGTTATGTTTAGGTGCTCACAGCAAGTGATAGGGAAAGATTGTGGTCTTGGTTTAATGTTCACAAATAAACACTGTGGCAGTGGAAGACAAGATGTGTTTATTTTTCAGTAAAAGTCCTATGAAACAAATAGCATTTCCTTGATTAAAAAAGCAATGACAGTGAACATGATCCACGCTGCAGTCGAATTTACTGTAAAACTTATTATACCGTAACTTCTAGAACACAGTGTTGATACTGATGTCTGAATTCCTTGATTATGTAAATTCATTTGCCTATGATCAAGCGCCCAGTTTCAAAGTAAACGATGTCAAAGCAATTGCATGAAGGTGCTGCACCTACAAAAACAGCAGTAGCATCTAAAATTATGCTTATGTTAATAACTAAGCCAACATTAATTGATGATTAAAGTTGCCCTCCAGACATGTTTTAAAGTAAGAAAAAACACTCATATAATAATATTTTATTGAACATGGTTTTCCCACATGTAAGAAACAAAACAAAACAAAAAAAAACTGGAAGGCTGGCTGGAAGCACAACAGCTCTTTCCCCCTCATTGAGAATTTCTGGATCTAGCCTCACCTGCTGCCCACCACCACTGCCTTTGCTAGTTTTGACCAGTGAAAGAGCAGTGAACATCAAAATGGCTGGCATTAGCATGATTAGAGGAACATAGATTCAGCCATACATGTTTCAGCCTCAGACCCAGACTCAGATGAGGAGTCTGTTGTGGTAATGGCAACTAGTAGACGTGTTAGAATGGTAAGTGTGGTTAGCATTTTTGATTTGTTTACGTTGTTTGTTAGCTTGTTAGCTTGTAACCGGCAGTGGCTGACACAGCATTAGCGGTTGTGAAACAAACAATAAAAGAAGATTTTTATACTATGTGAGACGAGTTTGCTCTGCACTGGAGGTTTCAGGTTTATTTTCCGACATTTGCATATTAGATGGAAACTGGCTTTTAAATTTGTGGCACACCAAATCTAGCTCGCCCAGCTTTTGTATCTCAGATTTTAGGGACGTACACAGATAGACATCACCCCCTTCAGTAGAGGAATATGAAAACACGTCTATAGTTTGTGCACATACAAGTCAATATAGTCATTGTAGGGGACGTTTATATAAGAAAACCCAACTAAAATACATTTCAAACAGGTATTGATGTAGGAAAGGATTTTGTGATGTACATACATAGTTGAACATTGAAAATGTTTTTGGCAGGTACTCAAATTCACTAGTTTGTGGAAGAGGAGCCAAAAATGTAATTTTGGTCTCTGGATCATTACAGGGGATCGATATCATCAAGTGGGACTGCAGAAGAAAAAACTTCCATCAGTCATATTCCAAGATTATTTTAAACACCAAGATGTCGATGTTTGTCAGCGGTCACTTTGGTGTAGTTGCATGGATACAGGGAAAATGTGGGTGTGATGAATCTAAGTTGCACAATCCAATGAGAGCTGGAGGTCTGACAGCTCTGCAGCAGAAGCAGAATTTGCTACTCCACCATCAGATTTAACTGTCAGGACAGACAAGACGAGATAAGTGGCTGCTGATAATCCATATCCCCCCTAGGGTGACATGGAGCACAAACAGGAAAGATCTCCATGCATGTGAAAATGTTTGATTACAGATGAACGACTGCACACACACACACACACCCCATGGTGAAACGAAGCCAGGCTCCTGGCAACGCCGCTGTATGGCAGATCCTAGAGATCACAGCTCAGACTGCATGCCTGCTGAGGACATGCATACTCCTCACAAACTGCACAGATATACACAGCAGGAGAGATGAATCATTTCTCTCCACACACATGCAGTTTTGCCGTTACATGTTTAGCAAAGTTGCTTTGTTAAGTTGCAAAAGTTCCACCAGCTTTGACTAGCCAGTGCTTTTCCCAGGGTGTGTTGTGTCTCACTTTGTACTTGCTATGTGTTTTCACCTGGATTGTATTGTAACTGTCAGAGTAGCATTCCAATTAAGGAGGTATTGTTATGTATGAGATGGAGAGCGGTGGGTAGTGGCAGAGCTGACAGCATTACCTAATGGGAACACTGGTGTCTGAATGGATAAGACAGTGGAGACTCTCTACACCCAATTTATTGTTCCTCTGCTACTCCTGCTTCAACTCATACACTCACAAATAGAAAAAGAATACATTACATCCCCAAGGTAATATACTCCACAGTTCTATATATATATATATATATATCCAAACACATAAGAAGTGTCTCACCTGTCTCTCACATTATCTTTTTATTAAAATATAAACAAACTGTTGCTCAAACTTCTAAAGCAATACTTTTACATGAACAGTTAATTCAAAACAAATGAATCTATAGTCATGCAAATGTGCAGAATACTTCATATACTTTGTATCAGCCCCATCGTCAGAAAAAATGTTGGCATTGAATGTGTTTACAAGCAATAACTGTGTTAGATTTGCATGTTAATATATAGGGGATACATTGAAATTACATGTTTCAACAATGCTGTGGTTAACACATGGTTAGGTTTAAGCAGCGATGACTTGGGGGGAAAAAAAGCACCATCCCTGCCGATGGGTCGCTACAAAACCCCCACCTTTGGAACCTAAAAGCCAACGGAAAAAACACAGATAGGTCGCTACAAAACACCCACCTATAAAACACCCACGTACGGAGCTTTAAAGCCTCTAGAAACACACAGGTTGCTACAAAACACTCACGTTTGGGGGGGGGTCTGGTGGCTTACTGGGTAGAGCAAGTGTCACATATTCGAAGGCAAAAAAACCCACCCACATTAGGAGCCTAAAAGTCTGTGGAAACACTTTGACGGGTCGCTACAAATATCAACGTATGGAGCCTAAAAGCCAAAGGAACATCACTGATGGGTCGCCATAAAACAGCCATGTTCAAAGCCTAAAAGCTGATGGATACACACTGATGGATTGCTAAAAACCACCTACGTTTGGGAACCAGAAGCCAATTGAAACACACAGACGGGTTGCTACAAAACACCCATGTTTGGAGACTAAAAGCCTTTGGAAACACTTTGATGGGGCTCTACCAAACATTCACGTATGGAACCTAAAAGGGGATGGAGATGCCAACAGATTGCTACAAAACTCCACATTTGGAGTCTAAACGCTCATGGAAAAACACTGACAGGTTGCTACAAAACCTACGTGTGCAGCTTAAAAGCCAATGGAAACACACCAGTGGGTCGTGACACAACACTCACGTTTGGAGCCTGAAAGACGATGGACACAGCAATGATTTGCTAAAATGCAATTATTTGTCTTTTGTTCGTTGGTCTCCAACAGTAGTCAATAGACTGCAGCTTGTCAGGCGTCTTGCTTAAGTGACACGCCATCCATGGTTCCCTCCACCTTTCAATAACAAAGTCAGCTCATATGTCACTATGTCACTTTAGAAATGTTGATATGATTCATATGAAATGTGCATATTTGTGGTTTTCAGCAACCTAGATTGCCACATTTTCTTCAGCCAACTGGGTTGGTTGTAATTATCTGTCTATCAGAGGTAGAGCATTTTTCAATTACATTTTGAGTGTAAATGTGAGAGAAATTGACATATCAAAACAGATATCAAAGCCAGAAAACCCACAGTAAAACTACCCATACCAAAAGTGCCAGGTTAACAGTAGAAAAATAGAGCTAAACTGTAAAATCATTAGAAAATCTATATAAAAACTACATCAGCCATCACTATGTTTACATGAATGTATTTGCATGTGCATAACACATTTGTGCAAGTACTGTGTGCATGTTGAAATGTGTTTAAGTGTGGGTTTAATTGGCCTGACTGTGTGTTTTGTATGTAAAGACTCAGAAACATCTCTATAGGGGAATGGACAAGCAGGTCCCTGGATCCCAGCCTGTGTCAATGAGGCCTCACAGCAACACACACTCATTCAGTCCCAATTAGACCCCAGACACCCTGTGAAACCAGGGCTGGAACGGCAGCCCCAGTAATGGCTAGATCGTTATAGGAGGGAGGGAAGTAGCGAGGGCAGAGAGGCCTGAGAGAGAGGAAAGGAGGGAGGTGGATTGGGGATAATGAGAGGTTGCATGAGGACAGACAAGGAGGGAGATGAGGAGGAGCGTTGGAGAGGGGTTGATTATATTCATAGACATACACAAACGTGCAAATACAAAGGAAAGAAGTGCATGTGCAATTTTATACAGAACAAAAATGATCGCTTGAGAGCCCTCCATTGCCATTCATTCCTTGTACTGCCTTAAAGTAATAACCTGCAGTACATATTGCTACTTTCTGTTGGTGATATGGTACAAGTATTTCGACAAATAGAAGCAATTCATGATTTTTACCACCTACTGTACCAAATATATAAAGAAAGGAAAATTAACATTTTAACTCCACACCCTAACTGCTACACTTCTTAGTAAAACAGATCCTAATTCACATTTTAAATGTAAGCCTTTGTCACAGTCTGTCTCTCACTCCCTCCTCTCTAGCCACATTCTCTATTCCCAGGGCCCCTTCATTGCCATTTTCCATCCATGCCCACAGACTTTGCCTGCTTTCCCCATCACCTGACTGCCCCAACTATCTACACACCTGTTCCCACTTTCCTCATCAGCTCTGCAATTACCTCCTCACCTGCATCTCATTCCCTCATCAGCCTCTCAGTACACACTGCCGGCCCAGTTCCATTCATTCCCTGCCAGGCCAACAAAGTGCTATGCTGCTTCCTTGCAGTGATTCTTTATGGTTTGGAGCTTCTGTTACTCTGCCCTGTTACCTGGACCTGCCTGCCTGTCTACTTGCCAGTAAGCCTATATTCAGAGTCACTGAAATGATTCTGCCTTTGTCTGCATTGGGGTTCTGTCCATATTACCTGTATCCACAGCATCATGACACCAGGCACTGCCTTAATTAAGTTACTGTGAATGTTGGAACTGAAGTGTGCTCATTAGATTATTTTGTCTTTATATACTTATGAGGAAAAAGGAAAAATGCAGATAAGCTAGATATACAAGATTTTTTGAAGCAATAAGGAATTAGGATAGTCTTTAAGCAAAGAGGAGTCAGTAGAGTCTTTGAGCAATAAGGAGTTAGGATAGTCTTTAAAGCAATAAGGAGTTAGGATAGTCTTTAAGCAAAGAGGAGTCAGTAGAGTCTTTGAGCAATAAGGAGTTAGGATAGTCTTTAAAGCAATAAGGAGTTAGGATAGTCTTTAAGCATTAAGGAGTTAGGATAGTCTTTAATGCCGAAAGAGGTAGGATAATCTTTAAGTAATATTGAGTATAAGGAGTTAATATAACCTTTTTAAGCAATAGGAGTTAGGATAGTCTTAAAGCATCAAGGAGCTAGGGTAGTCTTTTAGAATGAAGGAGTTAGGATAGTCTTAAAGCCATAAGGAGTTAATATGATATTTTAAGCAAGAAGGAGTTAGCATAGTCTTTAAGCTCTAAGGAGTTGGGATAGTCTTTGAGCACCACGGAGTCTGGATAGTCTTCAAGCACCAAGGAGTCTGGATAGTCTTCAAGCATTAAGGGGTTAGGATAGTCTTTAAGCACTAAGGAGTTGGAATAGTCTTTGAGCACCAAGGAGTTTGGATAGTCTTCAAGCATTAAGGAGTTAGGATAGCCTTTAAGCACTAAGGGGTTAGGATAGTCTTTAAGCACTAAGGGGTTAGGATAGTCTTTAAGCATTAAGGAGTTAGGATAGTCTTTAAGCACTAAGGGGTTAGGATAGTCTTTAAGCATTAAGGGGTTAGGATAGTCTTTAAGCAATAAGGAGTTAGGATAGCCTTTAAGCACTAAGGGGTTAGGATAGCCTTTAAGCATTAAGGGGTTAGGATAGTCTTTAAGCACTAAGGGGTTAGGATAGTCTTTAAGCACTAAGGGGTTAGGATAGTCTTTAAGCATTAAGGGGTTAGGATAGCCTTTAAGCACTAAGGGGTTAGGATAGTCTTTAAGCATTAAGGAGTTAGGATAGTCTTTAAGCATTAAGGGGTTAGGATAGTCTTTAAGCATTAAGGGGTTAGGATAGTCCTTAAGCATTAAAGAGTTAGGATAGTCTTTAAGCACTAAGGAGTTTGGATAGCACTAAGGAGTTAGGATAATCTTTAAGCATTAAGGAGTTAGGATAGTCTTTAAGCACTAAGGGGTCATGTAAAAGTGGGCAACAATAATCTCGGGAGATCGAGGCGGCTACAGTTTTAGAGCCAGGCGCTGCACTTGCTCTCTACTGACTGCAAGAACCAGGGCATAATGGGAGATGCCTGGCTCTCACCTGATCTAAGAGCTGATTGGTTTTGATGGTGGCTCAACAATATGACATAATGATTTTGGTTGTATTGGAGAGATTTTGATTCTATTTGTCTGATTCGAACATTCATTCTGTTAACAGAATACATGTTGTGTGCCTGATGGTGACATGTCGTGGTCAGAGACTAAATATGCTTATATCACAGATCATAAACTACACATAGTCTATTGTATATTAACATCAGACCCTTTCAATTATTGAAGTATTTAGCAACTTGCAGTAGGTAGGACATTACTATTAATAATTATAATTACAATAATGGATTAGAATTACATCTGTACAAATGCGAAGCCCTGACTGTATCTGACTGACCTTTCATGAAAGCTGTTGTCTTGTATTTCTTTCCTCTGTGTTTAAATCTTAGGTTAGTGTTTCCGATTTATTTATGTAGTTTGAGGGTGACAGGTCTGCTCAGCTGATTTATGTGTATGTACAGCAGTAAACGTATATGCTGCTGATTTACGTGATAATCCATGTAAAATGAAAGTTGGACCATGAATAGAAATTACAGATCGCCTGTAAAGCATTTTAATAGGCTACTCTGTCATAATTAAAACGACCGGAGGCTGCATCACACTGATATATGGGTCTGATAACATTTAAAAAAAACCTAATCAGATCTTACAGGACGTGAGTGTTTCTGTGACTTGCTGTCCAGACTAAAGACTGCAGGACACAGGCTGGAAACTATCTTGTCTTGGCTTGTCTGCCACTTTCTGTCACCTCCCCCTGCTGTGGCTGCTTGATCTCATCCACTTTCCAGACAAGGTGCCGATCATCTCGAATGAGCCTAGTCTTTAAGCCATAAGGAGTTAGAATGGTCTTCAGTCACTAAGAAGTCACATGACTCTTTGAGCACCAAGGAGTTAGAACAGTCTTCTAGCAATAGATAGTTGAGATTGTTTTTAGCAAGTTAAGACACTATTTTAGGGCAAAAGCAGATTTATCATATGGAACACAAAACAGGCCATGTAATACAGTTTTGTATGTGGTGTTAAGTGGACCATGGTGTCATAACGAGTAGCTACATATTACAGATTACTGTATTGATATTTTTATGAGCAATTGTGTGGTTAAGTGTGTTTTTGTGTTTACATGGTACTTCAAACAAGACTCGGTAATTGTTAAGACTCGCACAGTCAAACAAACACAGACACTCACATAAAAATTAGGGTTTTCTGTTATCAGTCAAGCATAAAGAATGTGGAGATAAAGAAAAGCAAAATGAAAGGAATGGGAGGCAGGAAGCAAGAGGAGAGAGGTCAGCTGAAGTCCAAAAGGCTTAAGGCTAAGAGAAAGGGACGTGGAAAATGGAAGAGAGGAAGACTGTTATGAGCTGGAAAGAGAGAGGCATCAGTGGGAAAACAAGGACAATGCCTGTGTTTGTGTCGTCTTTGTCACTGTGGCATTTTGGAGGACAGAGGGGCTGTGTGCCCGGGTGTGTGTGTGTGTGTGTGTGTGTGTGTGTGTGTGTATTCGCTTCCCCATCCACTCAATTTGTGGAATTGATCCGCTCCCTAATAGTGAGCAAAACAAAAAGTCAGCCTAATCCAACCTCTATTTATAACACAGATGGGAGAGGGGAGGGAGTGAGAGATATAATTTAACAGTAGAAGTGCTACAAAATCCTGTGACAGTGAGATGAGAAAAAGATAGACGAAGACAAATAGAGAGAGAGAAACAGAGACGGAAAAAAGGAAGACTACTTGGGCTTCTAGCGGAGGTTTGAGAGAGGTTACAAATAGACTCTCACAGCAAGAGGCTAGCCAGCGGTAGATTAAGACAGAGGGAGAACGAGGCAGAGATGAAAAGAAAGGGGTTATCACAGAGAAAATGGAGATCAGAAAACAAACAAGTGGGGAAGATGAGAGAGGCCACGGTGGTGGCTGCTGGAGGACGAGAGTGAAGAGTAAAAAGATAAAGAATGTGAGATAGATTGAGAGCAACAGGAAGCGAGATAGGGAGAGGAGAGAGCACTTGCTGGTGGCAGCAGCGAGGGGCAAAGAGGTGTTGGAGAGAGCGAGAGCGATGGATGGACAGCTAGAGAAAATTGGAGAGAAGCACTTGTGTTTCTGGAGATGTTATTGAGTCTAATAAGAGCATGTTGTTGTAAGGCAGGCCAGGGCAGCCATTCTCATTCTCAGTGGTATCACTCGTCTTTTTTTTCTACCCCCCACTCTGCTCCTTTCTACCTCGCCCACACTTAATCTGTTGAAGGAAAGAAGGAGCATTGCTGTCGATTTGGGGAAAGGAAAGTTGACGCAGGAGGTGTTCAGCTCAAAACACAAAGGAGTCAAGGGTGCAACAACCACAATAATAACTAACCTGCTACTTCTAATTGCTTATGCATTTCTGTCTCTATTATTGCTGTTGACTGCTTTTCTGGGTTTAGAAATGTGCTTTTCTTGACGTTACAATCAGCCAATAATAAGTTTAAGAAATAATTACGCATATAATATGTGTAACATTTTTGTATGCGGTGCTAGATAGATACTGTAGACACATCTGATACCTTTGAGTAGTAGCTGTTTGCTTATTTTTTGCTGGAGGGGTTGCTGGTCTGATCTTTGGAAGCATATTGAGCTGTGAGGTGGGTGTTTGCTCGCTGTCGCAGGCAGTGAAGTTGGTGTAGACAGAGCACAAACAGTACAGCAGCTAGGATCATCCGAACTCCATGCTGGTCCCCACTGCCCCAGTGTTATAAGCTCAGGCAGACAGCGAGAACAGAGGCAACAGGAGCAGCACTTGGTGTGTATTCACTACATGTGTTTTCCTTCAGTCTGTGCATCGACCAGTGGGGAAGCGCTGGAGCTTTTAGCCTCTCTGTGAGTTTTTCATGTATTTCTTTTAATGGGTGGACATGGAATTAAACTTGGAATCTTTGTTTTTTTTTGGTCACTTTTGCAGAATTAGAAAAAGTTTCCCACACAATGCATAGGGAATTAAATCGTCAGGCTTTTAACATAGCATTAGCCCCTTTGGTCACCCATAGTAGGTTATGGTCAGTAAAACTGAGTTAAAGTCAATGTATAACTTGGAGTTTTGTAGGTTGTAGGTAAAAATCTATAGCATATCTATTAGCTTACACACTGGGCAAAGCTTTTCTGTCAGGAAATATTCCACTTGATATGATTATACCATTGACCCTCAACAAGCAAGGTTCATATGCAAAATAGAAATCAATGGACAAATGCAGTCAGTGGTGCATCCGGCTCTAATCGTGTCAAATAATGTGTCAAAACAGATGTTTTCTAGGGTTTCGCTAGTGCTACAATAGACCTGTGTGATGCAAAAAGGCTTAGGAATATAATAATCTTTTACAAGGTAATATAATAATATAATTAAATATAATTATGCATACTTAAATCAGGTTGTTAAGAGGCTCATGATACATTGGGACTTGGTACTTGAGCGTTAGCTGCCAGCTTTGAATCTAAGAAACTCACAAAATCTTACAGGAAAGGTTCTTATTTGCTTTTTTCGTTTGTATATTTGATTTTCTGAAAACATATTTTGTAAATGAAAAACTATTTAGCAGCTGACAGCTCTCTGTGAGCACTTGAATGCACCATCAGGGAAGAAACTTTAAAGCAGTACCTGGTGTTAACAACATTTCTATGCTACAGTATTGTAAGTTTGGCAAAAAAATAAATCAATAGGACAAATAAAAAGAAGTGACACGACGTCTATTGTAATGAATGGGCTTTCTAAAGCGAGTTTCATATCTCAGCCAGTTGATCCTCATTTTGTATTGATGTTAGATGGAACCTTACTGCATTGGAGTTACGACAAGAAAGAGACACTCATCAGTCTGTGTGTTAATGAGTAAAAACACAGATATTTAATTTAAAGAGGTATTTTACTGCTGGAAAGATGCTCTTTTCATAAAACTAGACTGTCTGCGCAGTAGAAAGATGCAAATACTTTTGGAATTAATGCTGCAAAACCAGAGAAAACAGAGGAAGAGAGCTGTGGCACTTTGCTCAAGTGATGGAAAACCAGAATGCATTGTGCCGCACAGGCCCAGTAAATGCTCCTGCTGGTGGGTGGGTGACGTAAACAATCCACTAAAATATGTTTCTTGAGACATTTTAGGTGAGAAATTGGCAATACAGTAACAGAATCTTCGTTTATTTGATCAGCATTGCCGAGGGCATACGGTAAATGTGGAAGTACAATCTGCAGTTTGAGCAACAGCTCAAGAGTGAGCGAAAAGAAGGGAGATCTTGGCACCGGTGAGATGGAGAGAAGTTCATTTACACTTACCACCCACACTGTTATGATACAAAGCTGGTTGGAAAATCAGCTAAGTGTCCCTTAAAGTCTTCCCAGGTATGTTAAAGGATTGTAAAGAAATAGAAAGCGAAATAAAATAGTGATATGTTCCTTTTCTTTCTCTACTTTCTTTGGAAAAGCTCAGTCTCCGTCTCCAGCAGTCCAGCTGATTCCCACAAGTATTATAATACCAGTGCATGGACACACACACACATGTCCCAGATGCAATCAGTGTGGCCTTTGCCTTGATCCATTGTGCTTTAACGATTAAGCCTTAGCCCTGCTCGGTGGCCTATAGGCCAGCTCTGCTGCTGTGCATCTCATCACATCCCATTCATCACCCCGTGTCTGTCTCCACCTCCAGCCCTCTATCACATCAGCCTGCCATTGACCTACTATTGACCCACATACACACACAATGACACACTCGTTTGAGACAGACAGATACCCAGTTTGCGTTTTATTTTCCCTGAATGCAGTTCATGTTGGTCAGGACTTACCTCAGGCTTTACTCATGATTAAAACCACTCTCTATTCAAACTGGCACTCCTACAGATCCATCAGTAATATTTGACAGAGAATCTAAATGTGAAGAAATGCAGTTGTGTGTTTTATGTTTTTGCAAACTTAAACACAAACAAGATCTGTGGTTCTAGTGCGTCAAAAATGTAAGAAAGAAATCATGTTTTCTTTGCTCAGATAAAACTCTTTGAGACTTTTCCTCTGAATATGCAGCTGATAAGATTCACATGGATGGTTGTGGCGTGGTTTGTGTCTCAAGCAAGAGAGATATTTCAGTTCTCATCAGTTATTCAATAAATGTGCTGTATATTAGAGTAAAGCCTCATTCCAGAGTATATTTTGCCATATAAATTGGGGATACATATCCATGTTTTTCTTAAACAGCTTGACTTGCTTGCAGAAGATTAGGTGTTTGTAATAATTCCAATCCATCATGACTATTTCTTACAGGTCTAAGAAATACAAAAATATGCAGAAATACATTTCTCCCATTACACTGTTACAATAGTTTCACCACTCTGTAACCTTTCTGTTAATTGGACCACTAGTACAAAGAGCTCCTGTGTGTTTGCACACAGATGACAGTTCATCATTTGCTGTGAGCAATTTCCCTATTATTACAGCTTGGAACCTCAGCGTAAAAGGTCAATATTTATCTGCACCTCACACCCACACGTGCCTGTGCACACACACTTCCCCGGCCTATCCATACTAATGAAAGTGAAAATAGAAACGGTAGAAAAACACACACAGTGGAAGCCTATAGGTGAGAAATGGAAATGCTAATTTGGAGAAGGTATAAAATTCTGCATGCTGCGTTATTCTTCCTTGAGTTGTCGTTTCACTCCAACGTGATTCAATATCTTTTTAATTATGGAGAGGGCCCTCCGCTTCCATCGCTCCATGCTCAGTTTAACGTATGGGAAGATGATATCTCAGCAGGCTCCTGAACTCACGGTGCTGTTAAGAAGTAATATATGCTTTTTAAACTACTTGTCCTCTACAGCCAGCTTTCTCTCTGCTTCTGAAGCTCCCAGGAAAGCCACATTAGACAGGATGTGGTCGAGGTTAATCTTGGTTTACCCTTAGCTGTACAAAAAAATCAACAAGGAAAATATAAATGTAGACTTTACAATCTAAGGCTTTTTATCTGTTATCCTTCCTGTTAGACCCTGAAGTCCACTTAAGTGCATATCAATCTTTCCCTCTCTGCTGCTGGCGCTGTCAGTGTTTACTGACAGCATACATCATTTCCCATAAATCAACAGCAGACAGTGACGCACGCGGCGCAGCAGACCACGCTCCATCCCCATGACTAATCAGTCAGTTGATAATGCAGTGGATGCGCATCTCATCAGGAGACCAGAGGGTGGCGTCTCTGAGGGGCAACAGTGGGCGGTGTGATAAACTGGAATACTCAACACAAGTTTAGGCCTAATCGTCTCATTGTCTCCGTTCTGCTTGAAAGGATCAGCAGCCATGCTAAGCTCCTTGGGGTACCAGCCCTCAGCTGCTCTCTGCCATCTTGCTTTGTCTTTGTTGTTGTTGTTTGTTTGTGATTGCTGAGCACAGCCAAGTTTTTCAGTGGCATTGTTCGGTTGTTTTATTTTGTTCACCTTTTCAATTTTGTTTCGAGTTAATCATTTTCTCTTTTTTGTCTAAAGTGTTTTCTGTTGTTGTTGAAGTGCTGTGATAGAGAAAGGAGCACAGCTTGACTGCCAGCCTGTCAGGATGTCTTGTCAGTACTAATTTACATCTTTATTTGTGCAGAGTTCATTAAAGCAAAGGTGGGAGAAGTATTTTGATCCCTAAGCGTAAGTTTGCAATGGAAGAATACTCTGATACATGCAAAAGACTATTAATGTGAAGGAGCAGCAGTAGTGTCCAGTGGCAGTGATTTAAATGTAGTTAAAACCAGCAAAACAATTTTGATCCAACAGAAAAATTAAAGGGACAGTTAACCCCCAAATCAAAGAAACATATTTTTCCTCCTACCTGTAGTGCTATTTATCAGTCTAGACTGTTTTGATTTGAGTTGCAGAGTGTTGGAGATATCAGCCATAGAGATGTCTGCCTTCTCTCCAATATAATGGAACTAGATGGCACTCAGTTTGTGGTGCTCAAAGTGCCAAAATAATACATTTGGAAAACTCAACAGCAATGTCTCTTTCCAGAAATCATGACCCAGCTACTCAAGATAGTTCACAGACATTGCTGTGAGCAGTTTCATGTAGGAACTATTTTCTGTCTACCAAAGTAAGCCCACCAACTGTATTATCGCTCTAGAAGAAAGTGTGCATCTACTGCGAGCTCACCTAGCACCAGTGAGCTAGCTAACGTTACAGCTCAGCAGAGGAGAAGGGCCGTTGATGGTTATATCTTGTGCTGTTATCACCATGATCCTCTCGCCCATGAGTAGATGGACACTTCCTTCTGAGTGGTGATACAGTTGACGGAAGTAGTTTAGTAGAAAGATGATGCTCACAACAAGGTCTGTGGATTATCTTGAGTTGATTAATTTCTGGAAAGAGACATTGCTGTTGAGTTTTTCAAATGTATTTATTGGTGCTTTGAGCACCCCAAGCTGAGTGCCATCTAGTTCCATTATACTGGAGAGAAGGTTGACATCTCTACGGCTGATATCTCCAACACATAACAACTTTTGCATGGGAAGTGGCGTACGCCTCTTCCGGGCCCTTTTTTGTGCATACGCAATGTTTATAAATGAGACCCCTGGTCACTCAAGACAATCCGCAGACCTTGTTGTGAGCATTTTAATGTGGGAACTGTTTTCTTTCCACTGAACTACACCTACAAACTGTATCACCATGCAGAAGGAAGCATGCATCTACACCTAGCTCACCCAGCACCACTGAGCTAGCTAATGTTACAGCTCAGCTGAGGAGGACGCCATTAATGTTTAGATCTTGTGCTGTCACAAGCATGGGCATGTTGTCCATGTGTAGATGCACATTTCCTTCTGCATGGTGATATGGTTGGCGGGTGTAATTTGGTGGAATATCTTTTATTTAACCAGGTAAAAGGCTCATTGAGATTAGAAATCTCTTTTTCAAGAGTGACCTGGCCAAGAGGGCAGCATAGAAAGAAAATAGTTCCTACATGAAACTGCTCACAACAAGGTCTGTGGATTATCTTGAGTTAGCGGGTCATGATTTCCGGAAAGAGACATTGTTGAGTTAAAATTAAAAAACCCAAAACAAACAAACAAACAAAAAAAAAAAAAAACAATTGCCATTTTGAGCACTACAAGCTGAGTGTCATCTAGTTCCATTGTATTGGAGTGATGGCAGACATCTCTATGGCTGATATCTCCAACACTCTGCAGCTCATACCAAAAATGTCTCTATTGATAAATAGCCCTGCAGGTAAGGGGAACAATATGTATTTTTGTATTTGAGGTGAACTGTCCCTTTAGAGATCAGAAATTTAAAGATAGGTTTTGATATACAATATTCCCCGAAGGCACCCGTTCACTGTGTTGAGCAAAGTGAGAGTATTCCTCTGAGTCAGTCTCTCGGTGATGTTGGCCTGTTGCTGCACTTCTGCTGCTCCTTTAGTTCTACATGTAAACAGTGGTACAACACAAATCAGCGCTTGCCCCGCCATGTCACTATGAGTAAGCCTCCCCCTTTGCAGCGTCAGCTTGTGTCTGCGTGGAAGAATTTACCATCTGCCGATAATCTAGCATAGGATGTCAAGGATTTGTCGAGGCTTTGCATGTATATTCTGGACACTGTCCCAAACTGCCTCCATGGTACAGTACAGGGTATACAAGCCAGTATGTTGTCATTCAGAGCCTGTTGTGTTTGTCTGTAGACATGTTGTACCTCATGAAAAGCAGATGATAGAAACATTGTACATGTGCTAAAGGTTTTCCCAGAGGAGCTGATGATGTGATTAGTTTTTGAAGCACCTTGCTGCATAACATTTGCATATATTTAAAACAATAAATGATGAAGGTGGCTTCCTTCTTTTTTTAAATTTTTTGTAAGCTTTATAAGGACTTCATCCCACATGGGGATCATATGTGACACCCGGGGCTGGGAACCTAACCACCCGCCCATCTGTGGGCATCGCATGCTAAACTTTTGTTGTGGTAGAAACACAACAAAGCCAGAGGCAGAGAGGGAGAGACGGAGAGCGCCTGAGACAGGAAGAGAGAGAGAGAGAGAGGGAGAGGGAAAGCTTGTAGCCCCCGAGGGCCTCAGTCCTATCTGTCACTGTGCCAGAACGATTCGCCCTGTTACTGATCCATGGACACCAAGTCTACAGGTCAACTGTGACAGCCTGCTTGGTGTGTGTGTGTGTTTGTGTCTTATGTAGGTGCGGGCGGGTACATCAGTGCATCTGCATTCTGTCTCCCATGATGCCAGTGGCTGTCAGTCTTCATCTCCTGATGCAGAATACAGAAGTGTGTGTGTTTGTGTGTGTGTGTAGGAAGTGTGTATGTGGTCACTAATGAAATGAGATGCAGCTAGAGAAGTGGCGAAGGGCGTCACGGGGTTAGAGATGCACGAGAGCAATATGTTGCCACGGCAACAGTCAATGAGACTTTGTCCACGTGAGAGTGGCTCATGTAGGGAGAGTGAGAGATTCAGAGAGAGAGAGAGAGGGGCGGAAACAAGTGGAAGTGAAGCAGTTGCCATAGCGACTCTCCTTTGCAGCTGCCTGTAAATTTCTCTCTCCCCAGTGTGAGTGTGTCTGCCTGAATGATGCACTGGGTTTAGCTTTGGCTCTGTATTAAGTATGACTGTGTATGTGTGATACCCCAGTGTATCGCTGGTGTTTTAGGGTGTGTGTTCCATGAAACATCTGATGCATGTTTCAGCAGGTATTTCACATACCTCACATATTTATTTATTTATATATATATATATATATATATATATTTATATATATATATATATATATATATATATATATATATATATATATATATGTACATACATACATGTGTGTGTGTGTGTGTGTGTGTGTAAGCAGGTTTCACAGGGAGCCAAACACCCTCCATCTCTCTTCCCTTCCAACAGATGCTGTAGTGGTTATTTATGTGGTTGTTCTGCACTACTGCTCTTTCATATCCCCAGGCCTACACACACACACACACACACAAACACAAACACACAAACACACAGAAGCCAACAGGGGCTGTCACTGTGCCACAGTTCTAAGTCTTGTGTGCCATATGCTACCGTAGGCTCCTGGCAGGCAGGAGTATCGCTGCTCTCAGTCAGCTGGGAGACTGGTTCAAAGGCCAACGAGGGCCCGCCAGGGACCAGGCTGCATGCACACTGCACTGTAGTAGCAGGCGTATATTGAAGCATCTGACATTGACTCTGAAATGTCTCCCATGAATTTTGAAAGAGTGAAGCTAGAATTTGTTGTCATGATTCAGTTTAACTAACTGCCTTCAGCTTCCCCCAAAATATTCATATGTACAGAATATTTTAGAGGATATTCTTTTTTTTAAGTAAGTAAACAGTTGTTGAAGCAGAAACATGACCCCACAGTGATTTGACTCTTTTTAATGATGTTCAAGAAAAAAGCATTAAAAAATAGATTAACTCCATTATACAAAGAAAATAAGTGATAACAGACAAGTCTCAAGTTAAGTTTAAAGGGACAGTTCAGCCCAAAATCAAAAATCCATATTTTTCTTCTTACCAGTAGCGCTATTTATCAGTCTAGATTGTTTTAGTGTGAGTTGCTAAGTGTTGGAGATATCGGCTGTAGAGACGTCTGTCATCTCTCCAGTATAATGGAACTAGATGGCACTCAGCTTGTGGTGCTCAAAGCGCCAAAAAAATACATTTGAAAAACTCAACAGCAATGTCTCTTTCCAGAAATCAAGACCTTTTTACCCAAAATAATCCACAGACCTTGTTGTGAGCAATTACACTTAAGAAGTACTTTTTTTCAACCTAACTACAAGGGCCAGTTGTATCACAGCGCAAATGGAAGAGTGCATCTACTCATGGACGAGAGGCTCATGCTAGTGATGTAAACATTAATGGCGTCCTCCTTGACTGAGCTGTAACGTTAGCTAGCTCAGTGGTGCTAGGTGAGCTAGCTGTAGATGCACGCTTCCTTCTGCATGGTGATACAGTTGGCAGGTGTAGTTTAGTAGAAAGAAAATAGTTTCCACATCCCATCTGTGGATTGTCTTGAGTGACCAGGAGTCTCATTTATAAATGCTGAAAGAGGCGTATGCCACTCTCCACACAAAAGTTGTGATCTGTAAAAACAGACTTGATGGGAGAAACTTTGACCTATGCTTACCAACATTTTGGAGATGGGAAATTGGCGACGCAGTTGGGGTGGAAGCCTGATTGTAGAAATTGTCGAATATTTGTTGGCGCCACCATTTTTGGCTTTTGTCTGTACGTACATTTTAGTATGTATCCTACACATTGTTTTATAAATGAGACCCCAGGTCATGATTTCTGAAGAGAGACATTGCTGTTGATTTTTTCAAACTTATTTCTTGACTCATTGAGCACCACAAGACCAACACTTTGCAACTCACACCAAAACTATCTAGATTGATAAATAGCACCACAGGTAAGAGAGGAAATGTATGAATTTCTGATTATGAGATGAACTGTCCTTTTAAGTGAAATCACTTATTTGAAGACATCTAACAATCTAAGACTTATTCTTTGGATTAAAGTGCTTACCAGAGAGAGTTTATATTTTGTAAGAACCGGCCCATAACCTCAACTTTGTCATATTTTCCAGTAGTAGAAATAACATTTTCACATGGAACTTTTCACTTATCTTTTCATTTTGACCTGAAGGCAGGATCCACTAACAATTTGTGCCAGTGCAAAAATGATAGCATCCAAGAAAACTGTGTTTTTCTAGAGATTCCCCACAGGGTAATTGACCTAGAAATAGGTTGATATAGCTGTCCCCGCAGCTCAGGGCAAGTTGCGATTTGCATTTATGGGAGTTCCAAGTTCCAATGTGCAAAATAAAATGAGAAAATTATGGAAATTCATAGCAGACATGATATATTAAGAGCCAGTGGCCTTTTATTATCTGTTGGTTGCACACAGAATGTTCTTCAGACATTGGCTTTTTCCCTTGTAGCCTTGGCTTTAATACAGCTCCCCCTGTCATACTTTTACCTGTAAATTGCACTTGTGGTGCAGAGTTGCTTTCAGTGTGTTTGCTCTGTCGTCCCAGAGTGCCTTTTTACACAGTGTTGAAACATCTTTTCTTTGCGGCAGAGAGCTCTTTGGGGTGAGCTTTGACACCAACACTTTGGGCTCCCACAGCAAAAGAGCTGTTTATGTTTTGTCCTTGTACATTCTCAGTTTTAACTAATTACCCGTGTCTGCCCTGGTTTTTGTGCTTCAATTTAGTAAATAACCTCACACGGGTGGAATCAATTTCACATGCAGTTCCTCGTGCACTGTGCTTGGGATTGCATCAGTGTTGGTCACTTTGGGCCTCAGTGAGAAATAAAGACTGTCAGAGGCAGTAATATACAGGTTAGCTCTAATATGCTACACTACCCAGTGATTTTCTCCGAGCATTATTGCTTTAATCACCAGGAAACATACGATTAGATTCTTGTAGTGGCGTCTCTTGTTATTGCCCGTTGCTAAAATCACTGCCTGAAATCTAAATTACCTCAAGCTCATTTTTTAAGAGCTGGCATCCAGCTGCAGGCAACAGTGCACTTCTTAGGCTCTGATATAGGACTGTGTTTTCATCCAGCCGAGCAATTTGCTGTTTGCTCAGTATATTATCGTCTAACACAATATGTGATCAAAGAGAATATGAGAGGCGTAAATACAGTTATTGACTTTCTTCTTTTTTGCTGCTTTCTTCCCTTTGTGTGCGTAGATATTCGTGACCGCAGGAAGAAGCCTGTGATGCTATTTATCCATGGAGGCTCCTACATGGAAGGCACTGGAAACATGTTTGACGCTAGTGTCCTGGCCGCCTATGGCAACGTGATTGTGGTGACCATGAACTACCGGCTCGGTGTACTCGGTAAGTGACTTGGGTATCTTTACTTTGTTAACAAAACTGCTCAGACACATGCAAAGTTTGCACATGTTGCCACAGCAATGAGAATTCCATGCTGACCCTCTAAAACCTGAGCAAACTGGCTTGGTTTTTCTTTTTTTTAAACTTGGGAAGAAGGCAATAAGCAACTTCACAAAATGTCCCAAAAATTAGCAAGAAAAGAGTAAGATGGTACTTGAAAATGGTCTGAAAATAAAATGAAAAGAAGTAAAAAACAAAGGCAAACAAGAAAATAACTTACACACACATACACCGCTAATTTCCAGGTCTTTTTCTTGTCACCTTTTACTATTTTTTTTGTAATTTGCTGGAAATTTCTTACCAAGTTGCCTTTTTTTCTATCTTCCCATTAGAAATCCAAAACAATTTTCTCAGGTTTCAGAGGTTTAAATGCACGTGAAAGGCGCCTGAACACAGCACAAGAAAACCGATGCCGATCCAAGTGTTGAAGGGTTAATCTGAAGATATGAGGCATCATAATATATTCAATCTACTCATTTTCCTTTCTGCTCTCTGCCATCCTACCAAACACTAAACAGTCATCTGCACACATGCGCAGATCGATTCCTCCCAGCAGACTCTTCTTGATGAAGTCGCTGATGGATGACATCAATAGAATTCATCAATCTAATGACAGCAGGCGTCGATCATAAGCGCTCACTCTCTTATGGATTTCCTTTGATTATTCCAGTCTAACTCTCTGATTATGTAATTGTTTTGCTTTCTTCGAATGACAAGGTTTCATGAAAGGATTGCGAACCGTTTCAAAACTCCCTTGGTGTCATCAGTATCTTTACACCAAAAAAACCCCCCAAAACAATTTCATTTAAAAGAAGCATTTAGATTGTATGGCATGTATTGTCACTGCATTTTTAGAGGATCTTATCAGGTTTTTTGTGTTTGTGGATAAACTCCTGTCGTCTTTTCATCCGGATTATAATTAAAATTTGGTCCGAAATGCTCTCAGATAGGAGGATAAATTCCAGACACGTTAGTATGAATAAAAACAAAAACTGAATTTTTTTCGCTGTTCTTGTTATTAGTTGTACAAGTTTGCAGTGTGAATGTTTAGTCCTCTTGCGCCTCGTCAAGTACCTGCATAATCATTCAAATTTAATTAGAAGAAGGTTAAGAAAATGAAAACAGAGTTGATTTATTACAAGCAGTGAGAGTTCTGTATTTTTCCCTGTTTTAGCCGTCAGGTCAACAAGGCAATTATTCCCAACTTTTTACTCGGAGTAGATTTATGATCTTGCACCACCTTTGACTCTCACCATGTGACCACTCTCTCGATTATTTATTTGGCTCCACAGTCTCAAGTTACAGTATACTTTTCCAGTAACTCATAGAAAGGCCTTTATGAGAGAGAATCCAGAGACGGGAACAAGCATGCAAATCAGATACAGATCTGGCATTTTTACCGACACAGAAATGCACCTCACAATTCCTCATTTTAACTGCACGCCCTCGCCCGGCGCCTCCAACCTCTAGACGTCTATTTCGCAGCTGTATAATTCACTCCACAAAGAGCGAGGATTGTAAAAAGGAAAATGCCTCCACAGAGTGTTTTGGTAGATGGCATGGCTGTGATGCACTTTTGAGCTGTTGCTACCAGACACAGCACAGTGAAAGTGAGGGATTTGGAAAGTAGTTACGGTGGCTTTACAGGCCGAGTGCTGTAAGTATACTGTTACTGTCTGCTCAGGTTGCTGTGAGATACAGCCATAGCCAGGTTTGAGGGGAAAAAAAGAGTATCATCCGTCACCTCGGCTCTCCAGCATGAGCTCGTCATCCTTTTCCTGAAAATACACTTGACTTCTTCTCTTTGTTACTCACTGCGCTCTGTCTCGCTCCATTGAGACCAAGTAATTTAACTCGGAGAGGAGGAACATGCCTCTAAGGAGGCAGGTGCTAACTAAAGGAAACTAAGTGCATTAGATATTTCATTAGCCGCAGAGAGAGTGGGCTGCTGGAAGCTGTTTCAAAATCAGCTGCCTCGCGTTTGATTTGTTTTGTTTCTCTTTTTTTGAAGGAGGTTTCTGTGGTGTTTTTCGGAGCACTTACACAGCCTTTACAGCGTTGACAGATTTTCATTTGCCTGCAATTACCTGAAGTGTTTCATTTCAGAAAGGCAATCTAAGATGTGACTATTATCAGGGATCCATGAAGCTGCCAGGAAGCCAGTGTGTGACAGGAGTGTGTTCCTTTGCTTTAATTTTCCAGTGTTTTAATTTCCAGGCAGTTTCCTCACTGAGCAGTGGTAAGGAGTTAAAGGATAATGGTTCCTGTCTGTAAAAATAACATTGTTCTCACCATGTTAATTGCAAAGATCTGGGCACACAGGGACAACTCTGAAAAGAAAACCGTGCTAAACAAAAGTCCCAAGCTAGACTTATTTGGAATAGAAAAGATGCACACAGATTTCTTGTAAAATGATGAAATTACTATCTCTGTTTTTCTGCCCTCAAATGAAGTGGTTGCGATGTTCTGGATAAACTGTTGGCTTGTTTACAACCTGTCAGACCGCCTGTGTTTCTTGCCTGTAGCAATGATTCTGAGCTCCCATATGCAGAAATTACTGAGAGTGGAGTGTCTCCATAAGAAAAATAAGACAGAAGTTGCAATAAACTGGAAATTTCCTTCAATGCAGTCAAGCTGGCTGATCTGTTAATCAAATCCATTTGCGTCCATGGGCACAGGCCCAGGGACCTAAAGTGTCAGGGGCCCCCTCTGGCCTTCATCTGCAAAATGTTAATCAACAGTTAATAAACATGTGCCAACCAAGAGGAGTTTAAAAATGGCCTCAGAGAAATGTAAAATGAGTACAAAGAGACAAAAAAGACCAAAAAGAGACACAAAATCACTACAAAGAGACTCAAAATGACCACAAAGTGGCAAAGACTGGCTAAGAAAGACTGCAAGGAGACACAAAACAACCACAGAGATGCAAAATAGCCACAGGCTCACAAGGCCTACCAAAAAAGGACAAAACAACCACTAAGAGACTGCAAAAGGACAAAAAAGAGACATAAAACAACTACAAAGAGACATAAAATAACCAGAGAGACATAAAATGACCACAAAGAGACACAAAGAGACTAACAAGGACCACAAAAATGGGCAAAACAACCACAAAGAGACGAAAAATAACCATAGAGAAATATAAAGGAAATAAGACCAAAAAGAGACTCAAAAGGACTTCAAAGACATGCAAAGCAACTGCAAAGGGACCCACAAGGACTATGAAAAGGGCAGACAGCCACAAAGAGACACAAAATGACTACAAAGAGACTTAAAATGACCATAAGACTCAAAATGACTAACAAGAGACACCAGACAACTGTAAAGAGAATCACAATGACCACAAAGAGACATTTAACAACTACAAAGAGATGAAAAACAACTACAGAGAGACACAAAATTACCACAAAGGGACACAAACCCATAGAGAGATGTGTCATGGCTTTAAAGACATAGAAAACAACAACAAAAAGAGACTTATCAACTGTAAAGTCTGTAAGTGTGGCTTCTTTGAAGAAAAGGTGATGGGGCCTTCTGCATGTCTGTGTCCAGGGGCCCATTGTCTCATAATCCGGCCATGTTTGACAGTTTGACTTTTTAGGGGAGTCATTTAATCCCTGCTTGAGCCTTGTGTGTAGAGTTTTAGATGGACAAAAATATCCCTGATCAGAGGGACTCCAAGTGAGTGATTACCGACAGAAGTTTAGTTTTCAGAGATGATAAAATGAGTCAGAAGTCTCAGCAGCTACTCCAAGTTTTTTACTGAATTTGATTCAGCTGAGAAAAGACATAATGGTGAAGTATTAAAATCTCTCAGATTATTACTGTGTCACTGGATGTGCATTAAGTAGGGCTGGATCTTATTTATCTCCCCCTGTGAATCTATAAATTTCTCCCCAGTATCTCTACATGTCTCTTTGCCAGTCTGGTGGCATCTTTTGCATTATCTTCTTTCAGCGCCCTATCTGTGACTCTCTCATCACATTCTTTGAGTCAAGGAGAAAGCAAATTGAGAGGAAGACTTTGTCATTTGCATGCAAAGAGAACGCCGCAGCTATCTCCCAAATATGAGAGCCATCCAGTGCAATTTGGCCGTGATTGGGGAGAAATGTGAGTAATCTTTTGCACCATGCATCCTATATGATGGATGGCATTTTACTTTGACAGTGAGAGACGGACAGAGAAGCCAGCGCTGGGTTTAGAAATGGACATTTTGTGTGTTTAGAGGTGGTGTGCGTCAGGCACGTGTGGCTGCGTGCATCCATGCATACCAATGTCTGCTCTGTGGATACACTGCGAGGGGTTCCTACTGTTTGTGTTCTTGCTTCAGCAATCTGACATGCTGATTTGGAAGGGCAGCGCAGGAATTATTGATACAGGAGCGAGATGTGTTCATGTGAATGCAGGCTCAATACTGCGTGTCTGCCAGACAGAAACGGTTATCTTTGCATGAGATTATCTTCAATCTCTCGAGGGTCAGGACCCTCCTGCACGTATCGGATGTTCGAGCTGTTTTGTAAGTTATTGTTATGGTCTTTAAAAGCACAAGGTTTTCAAAGCCTACCACAAGTTACTGTGAGGGTTTTGCACAGCCGTATTTTTTAATTTAGCAGGGTATTTAATAACCCTGATCTTATAAATGATTAAAGCTGGAGTTAATTTGAATGCACTGCTGCTAATTAAAACTTAAGCTAGTCTTTTAAAACATTTCTTGCTTATTCTGTATCTGGAAAACAACAGATTACAAAATAACATTTAAGTTGTCTGCTGCTGAACTTGAAATCTGGTTGTTATAACTACTAACTTTAATCACATACTTTAAGAAGGGAGAATATATATGTACAGAAATACTAGTTAAACTAGAGAGGGAACCAATATTGGGGAAAAATTTTGAGTATGAGTCTCAAATTAGCCAGCTTGAAATGCAAGACCGGTGTATTTATGAAGGGCAGTTGTTCGAGTATCATTGTGAAGCATGTTGGTTGAAGTGGGGTTTGAACCCCGGACCTTTTGCTTCAGGCGAAGTTGGTCTAACCAGTGAATCACAGGGAAATTGCCTTGCACGGCAGTTTGATTGAGTTGGGGTTAAGACCACCACTCGAGGACTGGGTGAGTGGTGTTGGAATTCCAGTTGGAGCAGCTTCTCACTTTGATAATTGAGGTGGCAAAATGAAAATGAATGTGATGGGTAAAGGGCCTGAAGCTTAGCAAACAGCAGAGGTATTTTGTATCCTGTGGTAAAAATACCTCCAAAAATCCTGTCTTTGCTTGGTTTCTTCATGCTTTAAAGGGGTAGTTTGGATATTTTGATGTGGGGTTGTTTGAGGTACATGTCCAGGGTAGCCCCTTTTACACTGCCTGTTCAAGGCAGGAATGACGTGTTGTGATTACGCCTGGGTCCATGTCACTGGTTCGACAGCCCATTGGTTCGACATCCCATTAGTCCGACTGTCCGCGGTGCTGAACGGCTCGCGGCGGGCGTATGGTGCGCTGCGACCGGCTTGAGGTGGAGCAGGCCCACGGCTAATGTGTTTTCACTTTATTTTTCATTTTAACACACACCATGATCTTTTCCTAACCCTAACCAAGTGGTTTTTGTGCCTAAACCTAACCAGACCTTAACCACAGGGCATCATGATGATTTTGGAACGGACTTCGGAACAATGAGTTTAATATGGTCGGAACAATGGGATGTCGAACCAATGGGCTGTCGAACCAATGCGCAGTTCCCATTACGCCTTGCCGTTCTGTGTAAAATGTGTGATTGCGGAATAGCTAAGTTGGGAATGAAGGTAATAACAGCGCCAAAAACGATGTTTGTATGAATGCGACAGCTGGTAAAAGTTTGACGTTTCTCAACATGTTATGCGTGCGACCCACCATTGGAGATCAGCCGTCAAATAGCAGAGACAATAAATGATTGTTATTGCCATGTTATGCCATTGTCCTTGTTTATAAAGTGCTGCCAACATCTATGTTATATGTCGCACCAAAGGCAGATGCTGATGTGTTATACGTCACACTTTTCATGCCTTTTGTCATTCTGCAATACTGGCATGGTGTCTACAATCACACTGATGAGCAGCATGATGCCACCATTGTTTGGTTTTGTGTAAAAATGCAAAGGTGGCATAAAGAAGGGAGGATCTCTCGTTTAAAAAGGGCTAGTGTAGAATGAGTTGCAGGTCTGCAGCTGCCTCGATTGGTTAGCTTGTTTGTGTTATTGTGTGACTTTGGTGTTTAAAGATTTCGTTCAAATTCACCAAAGTCACACATTAAGACAAACAAACGGATCAAGCCAGCAGTAGACCAGCAGCTCTAATGTTCTGCAAAGTAAAATTACTGTTTTTGTCAGTGGAGTTTGGTGGCTTTGAAGAGACTACAGATTCATTTCAGTTCAGGGCTGTCTGTCGGCAAGGTAAAGCAGTGAAAATACTCTAAATATAGCGTACATTTAAACTGATATTGATTTTTTTTTTTTAGGTGGCTTGAATACATTTTGTTGGGGTTTTTGTTTGGGGTTATATTCTGCAGACTTTTTTAACGTCCTGCTCCTCTAGGCTGTATCTGTATAATTGTATATACATCCATGCATTGTCCTTATATGACAGCTTTTAAGAAACAAAAAGAAATGATGCCCAGAAAGACAGGAATGCTAGTAATAGAGGTCGTAGAAGAGCAATCAACCTTCCCAGTCTTTTTTTTTTTTTTTTTCCCCATCTGGCTGATTGAGAGACGTGATCTTTTCTCTCTCCCCGTCTCCACTGACACCCTTATTTAACAGCCGCCTCTCCGGGCCTGCCAGCACTACGCAAATGCTAACCACCGTGGAATCCTTCACACAGCGGAACATGCCTGACTCCATCCGTATGCTAATATGGAAATTTACCTGTCTGGCACCCAGGCAGACGAGCTTCTCCAGCAGCAGACACGGCTCAAGTGGCAGTGCGGGAGGGAGGAAGAAAAGCAGCAGGCAGTCTCCAGCGGCTTCTCTGCAGGGAGTTCAATATGTAATGAAAAGCTTCGCCGGGCCACTGAGCACTTGACCTTGCCTTAGCTGCCTTAGCTGCCTTAGCGACAGACATGCTTACAGTACATACGTCACCTCCACCCCAATGAGCTTTTAATATCCCCCTGCCGCCAATGCATGAGTCGGGGAGGGAGAGCCAGAGCAGGAATGAGGGAGGTGAAAGTGAGACTATGCATTCATTCAGACATTAACAATGATGATGAGAGCAGAGAGGTGGAACAGCGCGGTACAAAGCTTAAAGCATATTTCGGAGCAACACTGCAACACTTATGTTGACATACTGTACCCGGCTTTGTGCGCGCATGCTGTGGCCAAGATACACCGAGTAGGGTGAGAGATTTTGAGAGATGAGAGAAGTGACAGAGGGAGAGAGATGAGAGAGAGGGCAGAGAGCAGGAAGAGGAGGAGGAAAGAGGGGGGGGGGGGGGGGGGCTGCATTTGCCTGTGATGCTAAAAATAAAACCTGCAGAGCCGCTTTTGAATGTGCAATAGAGCAGACATTCATTTAGAGCACAATTATATACGCTCTGTCCTGCTGTCTGCGCACATGCACACAGCAGATATGGCATCTTCTGCATTATCAGTGCATACACACACACATAGGCTGGAATGTTTTGCACTCAGGACGAATCCTCCGTAAAATGGTTCTGCCTCACACACACATGCTCTGTCAAACTTGTGATTTGGTATTCAGGAAGTGTGGAGTGAAAAATGCCTGCTCAATGCTTCAGCAGGGGGTCGTGTGTGTGTGTTGTGTTTCTTGTGGGTGTGTGCGATCCCACGGCCAGACAGTGGTGTGAAACGTGACCTGACAGGACCAGAGAAGATATTAAGACACACACGGGGTGAACACCTCTCCCTAACACTTGCACACACACTATTCTCAGTCTCCATAGCAACCTCCGGCAGAATTGATGAGCAAAGTCCTCTTGACTCTATGTGAGGGGAGAGAAAGGGGGACCGTGGTGTCTTAAGTGTGTGTGTGTGTGTGTGTGTGTGTGTGTGTGTGTGTGTTGGGTGGTATAGATTGTGACTTTGAGAAAGAGGACAGGCTGGTCTACTATATTCTGAGAGGGGATTAGCACCTCAGCTGGCCTGCATCTCACACACACACTCACAGTATGACACACATTCCCATGGGCAGGTGTGATGCACACAGACGCCCTCCTGCACCGACACTCACATTAACGCAGTCACAGACATGTATTCAGACAGCTCTCGCAGCTTCTCTGTCATCACTCCCCAGACGTTGTTTCTCCTCTGTTTGTCCGTGGCCTTGATACTCTCACCTGACATGCCTACTACTTTCTTGCCTCCCTCTATTATTTCCTCATCTATTTTCCCACCCTCTCGTCTCCTCTCTCCTCTTATAGATTTACACCTTCGGGACCTTGTGGAATACAGTTATGTACACTGCAACACTGCGATCTGTCTGTCAGTATTGGCCTCATTCCTACTAGGAAATGATGCCTTCTAGTTACGGATGAATAGAAACATGTCATATATGTACTGATAGATGAGACTCCCATCACATAGTGTGCAAAAGAGTATATGGCATCTCTTTCAAAGCAGTCTGGCAGTAATGTAATAAATCTTCTGAAACTTTATGTCCAGGGTGTAACCATCAAATAGTTATTTTACTAGTAGTTTAACACATGTATTGGATTGGTTAGTTTTCACCCCAGCTCTTTAGCAATTCAATATGAAAGTAAAATGCTGGTATTTTTCAACCTGGAATGAGGATTTTGGAAATGGTAACAAGTGTGTTGGCACAAGCCATGCCAGCTTCCCGCTTTCCAAAGACAATTTAGTGTTGCTTAAATCATTTCAGATGCTTGTCTTTGAGTCAGTTGAATTAGCTTTTGTAGCAGGAGGCTAGCCCTACAGTGTTTGCTTTAGGGCTGACCCCCAGTAGTCGTCTATTTGACTATTCGATCTAAGCAGCCTGATTCCTCTGCCAGTCTCTTTGTTGAATAATTGTAGTGGTAGGAAAATGTGTTTATGAAGCAAAGGATCATTCTGTTCAGGCTATATGGGGTGCAGAATGTCTGAATTTTACATAGAGTTGCTTGGTTTTCCCAATAAATCATAATGTATAACCTACTTTGGTATAAACCTTTTAATTAGAGCACTCACAGAAGACTAGTTTTTGAACTAACTTCAGGTTTTTTGTCAAAATCATTGGGGTAGGCACATGATAAGTTATTTTGCCAAGTCAAAGACAAATTGTTTAATTTGGTGTTTCACCTCTTTTGTCTGGTGTGCAAACCCACCCAACATGATTCGACTATCAGTCGAGAAAGGCAAGACAGTCTATATTCATTTTTAGTCAGGGACTGACTTTTTTTTGCCTCAATATACTTGATTTACCTGAATTAAGTTTCTCAAAGTCCTATAGCAGAAGTGGTAAGTGCAAAGTAAGCATAGCCCCGAATATGAAAATGAGACCCAGATTGAAAAATAGCAGAATTTTACTTAAACAGTTGAGGAAAAAATAATATTTTTAGGTCATGACTGTGATCCAATTGAAGTATTATAAAAGCCACAAAGTGATGCATCAGGGTATGGTGGAACAGACAACAGAAAAAAAATCTTTACTTTTTTTCCTTGTGTTTCTACTTTTTTTGGACAGTCTGGGCAAAGTTGAGCAAAGTAACTATTTTGATTGACAGTGTGCTCTTTATATATCTTCAAATAGTACATCATGTCCTAATGAGACAGTGAAAAGCATCTTCTTGTGGTATTTGTAATAGAACAGCAATGTTATGTCCAGTGTATTAAAGTTAACGTGGCCAGCATAATGACAGGTGAATTGATAAAGGGCGAGGTGTGTCAGTTTGGTTCACTGGAGATTCAAAAAGATCTCACTTGTTTTCTCTTGGTTGTACGTTTATGTCTGTCTTTCGCTTTCTCAAAAAACTCTCACATCCTCTCTCTTTGTTCCCTCATCTCCTTTCCCTCCTGTGTTTGTTGCTTCTATTTCATTTAATCTTCACTTCACCCCCCTCCACGATTTGCTGCGGGCACTCTTTAAAAACTGAGTTATGGGGCAGATTATGCTGATGTATGTTTCACATGTCAAACAATCAGCTTTGTAAGTGAGGAACCATGGGCTGGTAATAGCCAGGGATGGATCATCATTACGGAGGGATGACAGCCGTTTGAATCATCGCGCAGCACCACGGGGCTAAATGGGAGACTTAGTTCTCCCTTGGGGGATGGCAGAGTTGTTTGGGGAGCCAAAATAGCATCCCATGCATCTTTACATTCAGATTGACGCTTGTGAAGATGAGCTGTTAGTGAGTGTATACACAATTTTCTGCAAAGAAAAGCAGTCAGCATCTGTGACACGGTGATGTTTGTTGTCTGCGGACTAAAACTAACACAGCCTTTGAGCTCTCTTTGCATGCAGCCAACACACATGCATAATAAACAACATATGGCATCAGGATGCAACAGTGCTGCGTGTTTAATATTCCACTGCACTGTAGGCTCTCCCAGTGTGTTTGCTTCTCTGGATGTTCAGTCAGACAGAAAGTGTGTGCATTGTTTGTATCAATAATGCGAACACATACAGCTTATGAATCCACCACTGAACACTTTTACACAATTAGATGTCATTTATCTATGGAGTTTTCTTATGTGAGAGTATTTCAATTTGAAATTTTGCTGTACCCACTTTTCCTCAACCTTTCTGGTTACTTTTTAACATCATCTTTCTTGAGTGATTTCCTGCATTTCCCCAAGTGATTCTTAATAATCCTGAGAGAGCAGGTGTGAAGTTGATGCTGTCACCTGCTGGTGATGCGTTCGGGAGGAAGGAGCGGCAGGCAAGGTGTTTGCCAGTTGAGTAAATTGAGAGGTTTTCCATGTGTCTCCCTAAAAAATGACCTCATTGTTTGGCATCATTACATCCTAGTCTGCTG